>NC_071408.1:22192303-23550637 GCF_017976375.1 Cuculus canorus | reverse complement strand
CTTTTATCTAGCACACTGTTTATGGGAATTTTCCTTAGGCCCTCCACAACTCACTAACAAACGCCATGTGGATCTGCTCTTCTAAAGAAAGGCCCTGTACTTTCAGATAGGAGGACTATCTCAGCAAAACCATCAATGCTCTAGACAAGTTGTGGTTAGGAAAATATGAGACATCTAGAGTCAACTGCACTCCCCTCTAAGCACAATTCTTTGAAGTTTCTTCTTTCCCCAAAAGATAAGAGATTAACAGAAGCACCTGCTCTGAAAGACGAAATTTGTTTGATCCATGATAACAAACTGGCCCATCAGAACAGTCATAAAACACTTTCACCGCCTCACTAACTTCCAATACACCTGTGTATCTCCAAATCAATCCTGCTACTCTTCCCCATGAGAAACATAAGATTAGTTTCAAAATTCTATGATTTTATTGACCATTTAAATTCTGGGAGGAAATGAGTTATGAAAACCAGAACCCTTTTTACCATAACTAAGAAAGGTGATCCTAACTTTCACAGATTTCTGAGATCACGGCTACTGCCATCCAAATATCCTTAGCATCAACCAGAGCAAAGAGCGCATTTCCTACGTCTTTCATTTCCAAGATCTCTAACAGCTGAAAAAGGCAACGTTAAAACTGGACGACAAGAAGCAGAAGTGCAAGCAGAACACAACAAATGATTTTTTCCATCAGGACCCAACACGGTTAAGAATGCTGAAAACTGAAAGCGTTTTTTTGTTGTGTTTTTGTCTATTTGTTTGGGTTTAGGTTTTTTTTTAAATCACACACTACTAGACTGACTTGTACTTTTAATATAACAATACAATGGGTTTTGTTCTTCAGTGTGCACTGCTTGCACTTCCATAAGATTTATTATGCAGTGAGGAAAAAACCCTTCCCAAAAGGAATGCGACAGGTGCAGATCACTTCAATTGAGTTACTTTACATTTTAAAACTGGACAATCCTAAATAAATTCTGTTGTGATAAAAAAGTACAAAGATAAACTGGTTATCTCTGACAAGGTAATTTTTACATAAATTAAATTAATTTCAATTACTTTATCTTAATAATTATAAATAGAAAATGGATAAGAGGGGGTAAAAAAAATTGTGCATGAATGACTGTAACCTCCCTGTTTATTCTAGGGAAAAAACATGATTCATCATACTTCATCCACATAAAACCATCCAAGCAATGCATAAGTCGAAGTCAGAAGATTATTTAAAATACAGACATTTAGGAACTGTTTACCAAATGACTCTGTAACTCAAAACTATACCATATTCCTGAACCCACATAACAAAGCAGACTGCAAGTATTCTTCTACGTATTGAAAATTAAAAGGATTCTGTCATATATACTCTACTGTTCTACTGCAAATGATTGACAAAAGTCACAGAAGAAAAGTAACATACTAAACAATTAACACTGCAGATAATCCAAATTATAATTAAGATATTCTCACACAGAAAAAAATAGTTAAGTACGTATTTTAATTTAAAGATAGTCAATTTTATTCTTCTGATCAATAGAGACTTTATCTGTTAGGACTATTCATTCTTTCATCATATCAGTTCAGGGGGAAAATTCTAAATGATTTGGTAGCTGTAGACATGGCATCCATTACAATTAAACTGCCAGTGTATGTAAACCTCACGACTTTTTCTCTTATCACAACAACAGCATGCAGTAACGAACTTTCTGTTCAGAAACCCTTTGTAACATCTGGAAAGGGAAAGAAATATATACTCTCAAATACTAATTACTCAGATGCTTAATACTCAACCTCTTCAAAAATCTGGAGATCAGCCAAAAATTGTCATAAATGGTTTGACTTTGTACTAGAACGCTATTTATTGGCATTCTTAATTTCTGCCTGTGCAGACAGACTATGCTTAGTACTTAGCAATGAAAAAGCTAAACATAACAGCACCGCTAATTAGATCATGCATAATTGTTTGAGAATTTTGATTATTACCTAGAAGTCTTTATTAAATTCAGCTAAGGGGAATGTCAACCACATCTGCCACAGCCACCACAGAACTGAAGGTGGTCTTGTTCACAGGGGATGATGCAGAAACTCAAAACGTCTGTGGCTACACACAACACATCTGAAATGCGACTCTTCAGTAGTGCAGCTGAATAACTTCTTGTAGACCTACTTCTGCCTAAACTAATATTGTTTGGCTTCTCTATACAAAGAGGCAGCACAGTAACTTGTCTTGAAATGAGGAGAGGGTACGAAGTCTTGACCAATTGTACTGTTTGGGGAAAACAAAGCGTTATCGGCAGTAAGTGGAAAGAAGGATGCTGAGTTCCTCTGTACGGTATCTGCATGTGAGCGCATAGTTAGAACACTGAGCACTTCATTCTGTCTTTGTCTCTCTCTCGTTCTCTCTCCCTCTCTCTCTCTTCCCTTTCCCCTCCCAAACCTAATTCAAAACGTTTTACATCTTTTTAATGCAGAAACGTATTCCTTTTTAACAAGGTGACTGTCGTTAATTATGAAGAAGCAGACATTTCTCATCACTATGCTGACAAGACTTAAAATAATGAACTAATTAATAAAAAAGTTTTGGCTTAAATACTGAGAACAAAAACAGCCCAAAAACAACCCCTCTCCTTCTTTCCAAGTAAGTGTTGCTATTCTACACTACCAAAAAGAACAGAAACATAAGAGACAAAAACTCATCCTACCATAATAAACAAAAAAACAGGGGGATGGGGTGGATTTTTACCTCAAGCATACATGTGCAAAGCTAATATCCAAAAAGTCATCTGTTCTAACATAAATAAAATCACAATGATTTCATGTATAAACAGTAGCTAAAACACTTATGACTGATGTCAGATCTCTTTTTATATGCACACGTATTTGAAGGTTGCTCATTTCACTCGGCAACAGCAGCAACTACCAGTGGAAGTTTAGAAGTTCCACAAATGTATTCCACTTCTTTTTGCTATATTTTAGAAATGTTAGTAAATCATTCTGGCTTGGTTTTCATTATACAAGCTCAGCAACATTAATGTTGTTACTATAGCTACAATAAAAATAAAGATTGAAAACAAACTGTAAACTATTTAAATTATATATATACCCCAAACTAGACAAATTAAGCTTTTAATGTGATTAAAGTTTTACTTCTGTACACGTGTTAAAAAAAATACTTAAACTCATACACGTACTTTGTCTGAACTCTAAGGAGAAGAACATATATAATTCCTGACGTTAAAATTATTCAGACATGATAAAAACTAAAACCATGTTCCTGCTGAATGGTGTAAAGAGATTTCCACAGTCTACATAGGCCTTGTTTCCCACAATCAAACTGTCACAGCATGAAAACATTCTCCTGCATGTGGAGGTTTTGATACCCATTTCCCTGGTGAAAGTGCAAAAGGATCTGAAAGAGTTATTGACAATTCATACAGTATCTCATATTTCATTAGATAGTACAAGCAGAGAACATATCTTAACTCTGAGGGGAGATGAAGCAACAATGTTTTAAATGACTATTGACTCCACTAAATTTCCTGATAATGTCAGAACACTGTGGTCTGTCAGGTTCATAAGATGATACAGGAATCCAATTATGCGAAGTCTATTTAGTTGTCCTGTTTGCTAAGCCAAAGGTTAACGAGAACTGCACTGAAAAAACCTCCTGTGGTATTACAAAGTATTTCTTATGCAGCATAACACGTAAATGAAAAAGTATTTTAATCAAGTCTTTCTTTAACTCTTTAATTGCAACAAAGTACTATACAACACCGCAAATTAAAAACTCATAATGGAAAAAGTGATTTTAGAGATTTGCCACTGAACTAAAGACATCATGACTAATTACTGGAGTAACTATTACCAAATATATCTAATTTGCAAAGGAAAAAATGTTCAGATCACAGAATCATAGCCATTGCTAACATTAAATCTTTATAAACAATAAGCTATGACCTCTAATTTTAGACAGAAATTAATTATATTTTTGTTGGTAACACATTCAAATCTGTTTACACAGCTGACAAGTCTCAGCTGCACCAGACTCAAGCAGTGAGCTTTGAGGACTCTCCTGCTTTGGAGCAGATGACTCAACATTCACCGATTTCATTAAAGATGAAAAGGGGAAAAATTCACCTGCAACAATGTCACTTGTAAAAACAGACTTATGAGTTTTACATATGTGAGGTATCCTATTCAAAAGAATGGGGGTGGGGGGAAATACGGGAAAACCTAACAGCTGTGGGAAAACGGATTAGAAGTGTTGAGTTTCCAATTCTTTTTTGGGCTAATGTAAACTAATAAAATGTTAAAATGGATCCACATTTCAAAGACTGTAATTACCACATGACACCATGCTGTTATTTCAGATCTTACATCTATTGTCTCAGATATGCTCTTGAATACATGGACATAGATTTACCCACCTCTCTCATACTTAACTACTGTTTCAGCAAACACTACCACAGACATATTTTACAAGTATATTAGAAATTCAGACAGTCTTTGCCTTTTTTTTCCTTTTTTTGATTGGCATAAATCCTTTAAAAAAGCAGCAGTCGTAATGCAAACAGCAATTCTCCCTTTACAAGAAGAGAGTAGAAATGGACAGGAAAGTAATGCATTGAAGATAATGCTAATATGTAGAGAAAGCAAATCCCAATTCCATTTTCACTTTGTAGAATGCTCAAGTTCAACCTCTACTTTAAATGAACATTTTTATTTTTTTAAAAAAACAGAAATCTTAGTTTTTCCATATTTTTCTCAGGTCACAAAATCTACATACAACACAAGTACATAACTACTTCAGCCTTTTCTTCTTTTTTAAATAAAGGCAGACCTCACTAACTGGCATTTGGAACTTGGTATCAGAAGAAAATTATCTGAGCAAAACTGAAAGACATGCTGTAAAACACACTAAGGACAACCACACAAGGAAGCAAGTCTAATATTTAAGGGAATTCTGCAGTGAAGTCCAACAATTTAATGAACTTGTAGGAAATTTACTGTCAGATGATTCTGTTACTGAGGGTACACACTGATTTCAGCTAAGGTTTCCTTCCATTTCTAAATAATGGTAAATCTAAAACCTGCAAAATACACTTGAAAACTGAATAGATATTGTACTGTATACACGTTATTTAATATTTTGAAATGTAATCTTCCAAATGTCCACATATTTTTACTGAGCCAGCAAGAACCAAAGTAGATACTTTAAAAGCAAGTGAAGCTCTCTCCACTTTTTTTAACAGGAACATCTCCCGCTTAAAGCGAGCCACAAGCTTAAGAGTGCCAGTGATCCAATGGACACAGATGAGGAAAATATCTTCTACAGTCAGAATATGTGTGAAAAACAGGACTTTTCCTGAAGTTCAATCATTGCAAAAGATCTCCTCAAATTCCAAAATTATTATGTTATAGTAAGTTACTGCAAAAAGGCCATTAAAAGCTATTGGGTGATTCTGATCAAAAAAAACAAGTAAAATCAGTTATTTGTAGAGAGAAATTAAATGAGAACCAAGGCTATTTACCGAGTCGTCTGTGGCAGACGGAGGCCAGCCTTCCCATAACTGGTGACGGACAGGGATACTAGTTAGGTCATACACATTCCGCTTTACCTAGTAAAAAAGGAAAAAAAAATTAAAAATCAGAACTTGTACTAACAAAAGCATAAAGGGCAATTGCATTATTTTAATCACAATCCCCAGCTGTTTATTTTATTTTTTTTTTCCAATTATTGTAAATCAGGCTCCTCCCACACTCCAAGATCCAGATCTGTTCCACAGGTTTACATACAGTACTGTTGAATTTCAGCGCTGCTGAACCCAACTGAACAAACTACGTTAAAGAAAAAAAAATCTATAATGTATAATTCATAATGATTCATTATTACTTAAGTATTATAAATGTGTAAAACAATCCATTAAAAAATTTGCACAGTAGAAAGTATTTCAAAGTAATGAACAAATTGAGGGGATAAAGGAGGTAATAAAAAAAAATCTGTTACTGGTGTTACTGGTTAATGCATTCTATTTCACCTGAAAATTTCAGGTCCATGCCACATTTAATGCAATAAGAAATACAACTAGTTTCTTAAACAGGATCCAAAAATAAGTGAGGGTATTAAACATGAAAATTGGAATTAATAAGCACATTTTCAATGAAGACAACACATTTCAAATCTTTACTAACAAAATGCAAATAAACTAATTTTTACATCAACTCTTTTCTCATGCTATTAAAATACAAGTCGCTGCCATTAATCTTCTCACATGATGGTTGTCAGGAGGAAGGGAGGAGGCAAGGAAGAAAGAGTTGAAAATTTTAAATACAGGAAGAATGCTGCAACATGCAAGACTTACAAAACTCTTTCCACAAAAACATTCACACATAAAAAAGCTGGTATGTTTTATCAGAGGTTTTGTGATAAGCAGTTCATGAAACCACAAAAAGAAGTTTTTTTTTTATTTAGGATAGAGAGTGATATTTTAAATTCAGAGTAATATCTTATACCTGACTGTAAAGATCGCACAAGCAATGAGCACATGTAAATATTGCCCAGCTGGATCAAAACTGTGGACAATAAAATGCTTACAGCAAGCAATGCTGGGTTTTGGTTTATCTTCCATAAAACTGCTACATGGGAATACAAAGTCCTCCCATACCTTCACAGGCCTATTTTAATTTTCAAGTACAGATCTCAAAAGCCTATACTACATCCAAGAAAACATTCCCAAATAGATAAAAGTAAGGTTTGGTTCATTTTACTAATACTTTACACAATCATTCACTAGACAATATGTGAGAAAGTCAGAAGTTCTGTGTCCCATTCCCAGCCCTATGAGGGCAGTACAGTGTAATGGTAACAGACACACTAACCAAGTGTTTGACACATTAAAGTAAAAGGTATTGAGGTAGATGGGCAAGATTTGACTTAACACAATTGCCAAGACTGCTCCAAAACCTGTCCACTGATGCCTTCTTTAGCTTTTCATTTGTTCACTTGTCAGCTGGGAAGAACCAACAACTAATTGTATTTTAACTTCTGCTATGAGTATTACCTTTAATTCTGTGAACTGAAAAAAACCCAAAACATAGTTGTTGGTGGAAAAGATCGTTGAGCCAGCACGTTCCTTGCAGTCCAGCGCACTTACCCCAAGTTAAGAACTTTCTCTGAACACAAAAAAATGGTTAAAAAAACCCCCAACTACTAACATAATCCCTACATTCAGAAGTTTCACATTCAAGAAATGAATGAAAGATGATTCTAAACTAGCATTGTAACAGACATAAAGCAATTAAAAAAAGAGTGATACACTGCACAGACATTTTTCATCACTCGAGCCTACTTATTAATCAGCACTTGCCATAGCACAGTTGAGGTTTGAATACACAGTAGGGTAATATGGTAATACAAACATATTAGATGTGCATATGTTCCCTCAAAATCTGTCCTTTATATTTAGTACAGAATGTCCATGCAACATCTAGCAGAAGATATTAATCTAAAAATGTGTTTGCATAATGAAAAAGTACCAAAACTCTTTTTAGCTCTTTAGAGAGAAATGCTGTATGGACCCTTTTTCCTCCCCACACACATTTTGCACACAGTTCAAGCACATTAACACATGGGTGAAGGCTACAGGTGCAGACATGAAGTGGGAAAAGAGCTCTTCTAATCATTGTAAATATCCTAAGGGGTATGAGGGAAGAGGCAGAGATTTCCACACATACACTTGCTCACAAATGTTGATTTGGGACATGTTCTTCAAGGACTCCTCATGGTGCTGCTGCACAAGTTCACCAACTAATAAATGCTATTGAGAGAATTCAGTGCCCCTTAGTGAAAACAGTGAAGGATTGCTTCACAATTCTGGGCAGCTTTAATATAGTGGCATGGGATTATGAATTAATATTGTTAACTAGGCTATGCAGATAATAATTTAAATACTATCGGGTCAAAGCTTTATCAATATAAATATTCTGCACAGATGAGTGGAAAACAATGGCTTCAATTTATTATCGAACAGCAAGATATATCACTTCCAACTCTGATTCTACAACTCACTAAAGGATGGGTGCCAGATGATGTGGCTTCCTTATCCGGACATTTCAGATTCATAACATGTTGGATTTTCAGCTCAGCTTTACACTCATTGTATGTTGTGGAGTCATCAAGATCTCTCTCTTTTTTTTGTAAAACTGGTAAATTACACGTACACCTGATAAATTTTATGTTAATTTTGGTTTTGTTCAGGAATTTTTGCAGGGAGAATGAGCTGGTAACTCTGTTTCAATTTAAAAAAATTACAACTATGTTTTAATTAAAAAAAAACTAAAACAAGAACACTAGTTAACTTCAGATACAGAACGCTGAAGTACTTACTAACAACGAAAGCAGACTCCATATAATAGTGCTTCTTCATATTTAAGCAAGTTGCCATGCTTTAGAATAATACTATACCTTCATTATTTAAAACTCATTTAAATTAATTTCAAATACATACATATGGTATATTCTTATATACATGTGCATATGTACACACACATGCACCTGTGAAAAATGGAATTACAGAAGACCAAACTCTTTAGAACTTGCCATATGATCTCATTCCTACTGTTCAAAACAAACAGCCTTTCTTCACTGCTTCTTAACAAGAAGGTAGCCCGCTGAGCAGTATTCGTTTCGCAGTAGTATCAAGGTAAAGAGATGTCATTACTCCATACTAACCCCACAACAGCCTATCAAAATGTAACAATACTGATCTGTGAATACGGATCTTGGTATTTTTGTTTTCTTGCATTAAGTACCAGGATAAAACGTCCCCATGAGATAATGTTCTTGAATTACATATAAAAAAATTCTTTACTGTTTTATAAATAGTTTTATAAAACTCTAAAACCACACGTTTTGAAATAAAAGGTGAAACTTTCTTACAGAAATGTGGGATCAATACAACTACATAATATTGTTTTCAAAAAGCCATTAGAAGTAAAGAAAAATAACTCAGAAGTCACATTCCTCAAATTCCTTTTTAATTCCAAAGTACAACAGAAAGGCATTATGAAAAAAACAGTATTTCCCTTCTTTCATTAACTCATCTGTAACTGCACTGAATTCAATAACATTCCTCTGCTATTCTAAGCTTGAAAGGCATGCTCGGGGTAAAGTGTTATGTTGGTATAAAGCACAATGCCAGACTGATGTGCTGGACAAAAGTGATCAAAGTTGAAGTAATTTTAGCCAACGCACAAGTATTCTGCTGCATTATTCTACCAGAATGACATCTGTTGAGCAACTCGTCACAGAACAAACTAGTTGTTATAGACAGGCCTGGTCGGGTAGGGGACCATGTAAGACTTATTAGAGTAATGTTTGACTAAACAAACTGCTTGAGTTAAAATCATAGCTGGATTTGGAATTCATGCCAAAGCAGTCCTTTTTCAAACAACAAGCCACAATCAATTATTTAAGATAAAATAAGCTTACTTTTAAATAACGATTTAATTTTAGGTTTGTTTGATAATTAGAATAGTATTACAAAAAGCAGACTGCAAAACATTTTAGAGACTAGGAATATTTACCCATCAAGCATAGAAAACTCCTTTTCTTCATTTATTGATGTAATTTCAATTTAAAGTTAAAAATTCTGTAAGGAGGAAAAAAAAAATCTAAAGATCTGCAAAAAGCAGAACCACAAACTGCTTCTTCGCTAGGCCAGTGGAATAAAGACATACAGCCATACTCTGATGCAACTGAAAAAAGTTATCATAGTAATGACAAAGTCTGTGACAAAGCTTTTATTTATAAATTCAGACAACATTGATAGGAGGGCTGGAATCTTTATAGATTTATGTAAAGCAAACTAACTTCTAGTGCCATCCATGGAGCTACATTTCTTGACAAACATTTTGGTCCCTCACCTTTGATCAGTTTGAAATACTAATTGGTGGTATTGTCTCTGTGCAGCCCAGAATTTCTTTTCATAATGTTCAGATGCCATGGCGACTGGCACATTACTATGGCAGCCACCCTTCAGATTATAATCTTTAGAATATATGAGATCATTTAAAAACAAATGAAAGGCACATCTATTTGATTCCACAACTCAGCTGTGAACAGTATCAATAAAACCAATTAAACCAAAAAAATCCCCCATCTACTTCAGATGCAATTGTACTTAGAAAGTTACGTATAATTCCTGCAGAATACCCTGCCTCGCATCTGTACACCGATGCTGAAGAAGCACGTGATGTTTTTTAACTTCAGCTTACTTCCACTAGTGTTACTCAGAATGGAGCTAAAATACTAAACAATTTTTAATACATTAAGAAAACCTGTACATCCAAGAAACCATCACTCTGAGAAAACTGCAGCTAAAGGCAGAGCATTAGTTTCTTATCTTTCACTGTTTTCTTAAGTAGATATGGATGTTGCTTTACCAGGACGGTTAAACACAAAGGATACGCTTTGTAGGTATGAAGTTAATCCAACATTCAAAGCCCTTCCACATCCATATTAGTAAGGATAAAATGAAGTAAAAAGTATCACAGGGCAAGAAGTCTATACCAGGTAATGTGGTGATGACCACCCTCTGGTGGTTTCACTTGCCAGGAATAAGTAGCTATCTTCTTATTTCTGAATTAGAAAAACCTGAAATCTACTGTCAAACAAAAAAAAAAAAAAAACCAACCAAACACATACTGAATTGTTAAAAAAAAAATGAAATATTACACTGAATCATCAAAGAACTGTCATGCCTGAATCAGTATCTTTGAATCACAACAGACCACAACAGAAGTTTAACAGTAGTTTCCCTCAGGCTGCTTTCTGCTTAGGCAGGTACAAAATTAATTGAAATAATGTAGATAATGAACTTTTGTTAGTCTTATTAGGAAATATAATTTATGCAAAGCTGCAAATTGGCCAAGATGCTAAAGACTGTTCCAGGCACGTAGGCAGCATGAAAGACAGTCCAAAAATGAGTGCATGAAAGGCAGACAAAAGGAGCAATAAAGTCAGAGGACTGTGAGGAATGTGGAATGTGAGTTGGGGGATGCGGGGAAATGAGATCAGATGCAGACAGAGCAAGGTTGCATGGGGCAGTGACAGTAAAAGGAGAATCTTGACTTTGACATTGCAACAAAGAAGCCAAGACGAATAAGCAAAATTTTCAGGGGACAGTAATGATGTGAATTGGGCAACGACTGAAAGAAATGCGAGGTAAGCAAAAGCAAAGGGAAATAAAATCAAGAAAGACGGAAAGAAAGGAGGCAAAACCAGCTAATGCAATGGTCTTCAATATTATAGAGGAAAGCTTTTAATATATACGTCAGACAAAATTCCACCAACTGATAGTAAAAAGCATGGAGAATCCAGGAGGAACAGAAAACAGGGACAGAGTCTACTAGGTTTCTAAGCAAAGAGAAGCATTCAAGGTGATAAAATGGTGAATTTGAAAGAACCAAATCATAACATCATTATGCTACACATTGTTATGAACAAAGATGATGGGTCAGATAAAAGTGTGATTTCAGTTAACTATGGACTAACTATGAAAAACTCACAAGATGTAAAACTAGAGAGAAAGTGTTTGAATCAGCATCTTTGCCACAACCTCTTGCAATAGATTAGGTCCACAGTAGTAGTAAAGAGACAGGACAGAAATGGAAGAAGTAAGGAGAGGAATGAAAAACAAAAAACAAGTGACCCATACTTAGAATTTTCTCATTTTTTCCCCAAACTGTCCCAGAGAAAAAGTATTTTGCATTTTATCAGAAAAGATTATCAGCACTCAATGAGAAAATGAATTTCTTAGCTTTAAAAAGTGATACGTGCAGTAATTCTTAGCCAGCTATCTGCCAGGAGGATACAGTACATTACTTGCTACATGTATATAAACCACAATGAACATTAGCACCCAAACCAGAGCTCTCAGGTCACTTCATGCGAGATTCATTTGAGGTGAATAGCATAAGTCTTCTCCATTCACAATTTTGTTTGCATTTTTGTATCTCCAATACAAATACAATAAATTATTATAAAATATAAACAATGAAGGTTATTTAAATTAGAAAATTTTAATTTGCTGCAGAATTAAAACGCAGCAAATTAAATTCTACCATAATTGGTTTTAGGTCAATGTCTGAGCTATACTACTTGCTTATTCTATCATGGCAAGTAAAACTGAAGCTGGTGAAGAGCACCAAAACCTGTATATTTCCTGCAAGTAAGTATTCTCTTCCCTCTAATTAGGACTGTTTCATTTTCCAATTAAAACCAACGTGCAATTTCAAATCTTCCGAAAGGTTTCTCCTAGGAGAACCCAGACGTCTACTCTACATCAACCACATACACAGCAGAGTTCATCAGCAAGTTACAACACAAAAAAACCCAACAAAAATCAACAGAAAATTTTCTGCTGAGTGTTTGTGTACCACTTTCCTGCAATTAAAGATATTTTACTTACACGTTCAACTTTCACTTCAGATTTTATGGAACAGTGTTTGAACCAAAATATACCCAGTTTAACCTACTGTTAAAACCAGGCTGTATCGTACTGTAGTACTCAGTAAATGTTGTGTCAGTATCTTCACTAAAAAGCTTGGTGAGTTCATGGTATAACCATTCAAGTTACCTTAGGTCTGGAAAATAGTGTGTGATTTTTATGACACTGTGCTGCTAAGAGTTCTAACAAAGATGATTATGTCACATTAAACACTAGGTAAAGCCCAGCATATACATTTTTTGATGTTTCCAATTCTTTTAATTCAGTTTCTAGAAAAAGAGATTAAAGTAAATGAATTTTGCCTCTAATAATTAGAAAGGTGGAGTATGAACTTTATTTATTTAGGGATTAAATGATACTTTAACACAAATAATTTATGCTATTTCCAATCTCAGTAACGAGGCGAGGCAAAACAGGTAACTACTAAGAAGGACGGAGTGGCTGATTATCTGAGGGCAAAGTTATTTTGCTATTATACATTTTAAAATGGAGAAGGGAAGAAAAGTTTTTGGAGGACTCCATAAACAAACAACAAATTTAACAGAGAGATGATTCACCATAGTATTTTATTATGAGTTATCCCATTTAGGAAAATAAGAAGCTAGACATGAGAGCTGACTTCCCAGTACCACTTCCAAAAAGGCATATGGATTCTTTCCTCCCCAACTAAGCACTTGCAGCCTCATTCGCCCAGATTTACATCCAACGTGGTAAGTCATCAGACAAAACAAAAATGTTCAATTCCACAAAGAGATTATCTACTCATTTTATATCCTCACTGAACTAGCAAGAGATTTTCTCAAATTCAGCCTCCTGCGCAGACAAGGTCTGAGGCTCGAGATTAATCTGAGCTCTCTTCAAACTACCAGATATTACTTTTTGACACTGATTTAGACCTACCATTTTCCCAGGCTGCAGCTAGTTGCAAATATTAGGTGTATTTCCTATGCCTCTCATTTTGCTCTCACACCACCTCTTCTCTGTAAGACCTACTGAGGATACTCAGTATGAATATCTGAAAATAAACTCTCCCACGTAACATGAAACACAGCTACACAATGCAGGATGTAGAAAATGCAGCAAAAAATAATTTTAATAAGACTAGCTTATTAAAAAAGACAAAAACACTTGTTAAAGACGAGAATAATGGAGTCTTGTATAGTTCAAATGAGGAGGTTGCTTGATGCCTAAAAAACACATACATGAGACCCATTGTAGTACAGTGGAGATAGCTCTCTGTATATCTAAACAAATAGAAATTCAAGTTCTACATACAACTGTTTCACTGTCTTCAGAATGCTGATTTACTTTTCAGTGCCTCAGTTTTCTGCCAGGATAAAAAACCACATTTTAATTCCAAGTAATAAAATAACCCTTTTGCTGATCTCCGTCTTTAAATACCTAAAATTAGGTATCCCTGTAGAAGAGTATTAATTCCTAGGTCAAAGTTAGAATCTTCTGAACTTGATGCAGAAGTTACCGATTGCTGCTATATGGCCTGCACTGTGCAAAGGTTCAGCCTACATAATTATTATTAGCCATTGCTTGTAGTGCCTAGGAGACCTAATTGTGATAATCCCCTCTGAACTTAAAACCACATGACCCTTTGAATTTTTTAATAGAAGGTTAAAAGAAGAAACAAATTCTTATAGAAGACGAAGGGAAAACACATTCTTAAGAAATTGAGGCAAGAAACATGAGTATTAAAAAAAAAAAAAACAGGAAAAGAATTATTTTAGCAGCACACAAGCATGAGTTTGAAATAGAGCACAAAAGAATTAGCATGTGAGCAAGCTGTGACATTAGAGATTGAAAGGAAGATGTGGTTAAGGTTAAAAGAGATCAAACAACAAAGACTTGCTGCCAAAACAATTTTACAAATTTAGTTGAAAATGCCTTAAAGACTTCTGCTAACAAAATAAAACTGATGATAATACTTGAAGTTTATTGTTTGTTTGTTCACATACAGTTTACTGACACAGGAAAGATAAGTTTTGAAGTTCTAGTTTGTTTTTCCATTCAGTAGGAATGGTCATTTGAGAAAACACACTTCCTAGTAACCTGAATGAAGCAGCACTGCTCTGTGAAAACTTTTAACGGACCGTTATGCACATTATGAAAGACAACAGGCAACTGCTACTAAGTCATCTATTACCAGATCACTATTAAGAGGCAACTACTGTTTTGCCAATGCACACAGTTGCAAAACAAAGGGTAAATAGAGTATCTAATATTGTTCCCCAAAGGAAGAATACTAATTTGCTGTAAAAACCAGAAAAATTACCAAAAGATCATGACTGCTAGCATCCCAATTCCAGCTGCATTAATGTCCTAAAGTGCTGATAAATTGCCAAACAATAGGTATTTTATTTCTATTAAAGAAAAAGACTCCTTTACAAATATCAGGACAAATTCTGGAAGTCCATACTCATGCAAGATCCTGTATCTGGCCGGAAAAGTTAGACTTGGCTTTTACTATAGAAAACGTTACTTTTATTAACTGCTTTAGTAACCGCTTCCCAGCAGATTTCAGAGTGCTTCACAAAGCATGGTAAGAAAATTAAGTGACATCCAGAGGGTTATTTTGGACTCTGCTGCAGCAGCATACAAGGCTGTAACAGAGCTGCAGCTAGACAGATAACAAAGATTATACAAGATGAATTGAGGTATCTGTAGAAAGAAGGCAGGAAAGACTGATTAGAAAAAGCATAAAATAGAAAAGCAGGATTACTAATACCAGCTCCATGATCTTTGGAGCTAAAAAAAAAAGTATATGAAAACCACTAGTTGAAACAGCTGGTCTACTAAAGGCAACAGAAGACTGCATCAGGGTAACACTTTATATCTGGGCTATATCTTGACAAAAGAGATCATGGGAAGTCAAGAGACAAGTAATTTCATACAGATTGCATACCCAGCAGACATAATAGATAAACCTAATAGATTATCTCAGTGAATAAATCAGTAACTTGAAGGGAAAAAAAAAACCCAAAAGCATGACACTGATCATGAAGTTAAGGCCCTGATTGAAAACAGTAACTTGGATCTAAGCTATTTAAAATTTGCATGAAAACACAATTTATTGCATTAAAATTTGCATGAAAACACAAATTGGGGAAAGGCTTAAAGAAATTAAAGAAATAAATAGACTAAATAGACTAACTGCATATCCCAACATCTCTAAGACCTACCAGAGCCAGGTCTAGAAGCTACTTTCCCTACTGGTAATGGTAAAATATGAACAAGTTTGGGAATTAAGAAAAAATCCGCATATCAGTTAAAGAGGCTTGATCCCAGCTTGTTGATATCACACGTGCCCATATTCAGACTACCACAAAAACAAGCTCCTCTCTTTCGATCTGTTCCACTTCCTTTGTCAGAATCAGTGTGCAAACTCTCAGCAGAAGTCTGTATTAATCTTCCCTCTATCTTGCACTGGCTGTGTTGTTTCGTTTTTAAGGAAGTATTTGTCATACTAAGTTATAGCATAGTGAACATTCTGGATATAACCAAGTCCCTACTCATAAAAACCTTAAAGATTATTTCTAGGGTTTGAATTACCACTAGAAGTGATAGAGTCAACGTGATTCTTGCAGCGGAGAAAAGATCTGTTACATTTTCATGGCTGTCATGTTCTGAACAAAAGAAAAATGTAGACAAATTTATTTGAAGACAAACACTCTCATCTTCATTTCAAAAGGAACTGGTTTGTAACAGCCTAAGCGTGATAAGTACTTATACCTGTCTTTCATCACTTTTCTACTTGTGCATTTCACATGCATTCATTTCAGTCACTTCAATGAGTGGTAAAATAAACGGTTATTTCACGAATAAGGAGACGAATGGAATTTAGATGTCCAATTCTTGCTGCATTTAGTAATAGTAAAAAGCACCATTTGCATTCATACTGAAAAAAAATAAATCAAAAAACTTTTCCTCTTTCAAGTTTCTTTTCACTTTGGTCCAACAAGAGACTAAATCCTACTGCCTCCACACCACAAAAATCTCACATGATGATATCAAGACATGCTCCTTAACACATTTCCTTGAATAACAGTATCTTCCTCCACTCCTACCCAAACAGGTTTCGGAATAAAAACTGATTCAGTTTCAGCCTTAAAAAAAGCACAAATCACCTATGCTTTAGAGACAATCCTTATTTTAACTGATAAATCTACCAATTTTGTTTTAATAAATAAAATGTGACAAAATCAGCATTTTTACATGTTTTCTGCTTGGCTCTAGGCAATTGTTAAAATACACTTCTACGAAAGACCATATTTATGGCTACTACAGCCAATATAGAATCTCTTCAAATTTTGCAAATAGTCAATAATTAGGCAATATTTGCAAATTTAGACACTGTATGAAAAAGTTGTTCAATCTATCAAACTTCTGAAGCAAAGTACTATAGCTGTGCAGAGTTGTGCAGTACTTTCAAGTAGAGAAGTCCTCTAATACTCCTCTAACTTCAATGTTTTACGTATTTCTTCTTACCACCTTTAAAGATTGCAGAAAGACTGCTGCTTAGAGAAGAGAGATGAGTAGGCACTTCTCTACAGCCCTTTTATTCTCAGTGCCAGCTGACAAGATGCTTCTAAAAAGGAAGACAAGCTACAGATATGAAAATACCAATTTCATCAATACTGTATGACTGCTGCAACAACAGGACAGAGCTATTGTGTGACTTGCACTGCATTTTCCAGTGTAGCTTGCAATCAACATTTGTAACCCAAAGAAAAAATGACGTGCATAGTGCATTTTCTCTGAAGACTTGCTGGTATCATCACCACACACAGAATCCCATCAGTAACTCAATTGTTCACTTGCTTGGTTCACCCAGGTTGTTGGGATCAGGTAGCTAGAAGCCTCCTACACGTGAGAAACCAGTATGAAGTCAACACCGAAATAAACTGTGACGTCTTTCTCAGTCACCCTAAGTATGAATTTAATAAATTATTTTGAGTTTGAATAGATATTCTATTGACAATATTTTTAATTCAAGTTAAAAAAAATATAAAACAAGGTTTACTGAGCCATTAAGTCAACTTCTTACTAACAAAAACTTTTCTTGGTATTTCCTCCATTTCATTTTCAGGTCTATCAAATTACCACTTCTTTTGGGGATTTTTCTTCACATCTAGAGTATCCAGAAAGAACGTGCAATTAATTTTTGCTTTAACCAAGGAATGTCTGATAGTTTCATCTTGAAAAAGAAAACGATGCAGACAATCTGCACAGTTTATTTTAAGAATATCAACATGCACACATCACTTACAAATATAGTTACTAATATTGCTGCATATGAGGTATATGCATATAAGGTGCCCAATTATCCTATTAACAAGCAGCTCTCCTATACAGATATAAATTTTTAAAAAGATAATTCAGTTTATTTAATGATTCACTAACAAAGCTGTTCCTTATCTCATCCCTGCCATAACCTGCTCTATTCAGAAACATATGGGAAAAGACATTAAATAACCAGTGAAAACCATAGACTTCTGGTATTAGTGCTACACATTGCATACCCCTATTCATTATTCCACCTCCCTTGTTTAATCTATCATTAAGACTCAGTGACCCTACACTAAATTTAAAGCAGATCCTTCCTTCCTCCCATGCCTAAATTCACATACTTTTCTAGTTGGGGATGCCCTCGAGTATTAGCCACTCTACAGGGTTTCTCTAATCTCAGCTCTGAACTATGTTGTGCTATAGAAGCAAGAAATTGCTGGTTTATGTCTTTAACTATGGAATCTTCCACCAAAAAAAACCCCTCATTTACTTAATAAGATAGAGAGAAACCTTTCATTTAGAACATATTTAACATGTACAAATATACGTATATATATATTTCCCTGTATATGATATAGAATAAAACTTACAAAGTAGATTATTTTAAAGCACTGCTTCTCTGCGCTTGTGTCCCAAACACAATTTGGAAAGAATTTTAAAGCTTTCAGAAGTTTACTGTCATATCTTATAAGAGCTAGAGCTTTATTTGCATTCAAAGTCAATGAAATAGGTTTCTAATAAACAAACAAAAAATCAAGAAAACAAGAAGATGATAAAAAAGTCAGATATTAGATTTGCTTTTGGTTTTTTTCAATGGAGGAACTAAAGATATATTAAAAATATGAAGACCTCTACCTCTTTAATTTCTTTTTATTGACACAGATTGTACTTTAACAGCAGCGGCAGTACAGGTGAAAATATATTAAGAGTTTTCTGAATAAGGGACAAGAATCATTACCGTTAACATCTGTATGTATTTGTCAGCTGTATCCCTGTCTTCCTCTTCCATGATGAGGTGAAAACTGATCTTCATGAGTGTTTTAAAAAGTTAAAGACAGTAAGACTGTGAGTGAAGCAAAGAAATTCTGCTGAATTAACAAAGTGAACTGGGCAAAGCTGCAGTCTGAATACAGATTTTTATCTTTGCCAAAAGAAGCCATATAATTTGGTTTTGCTTCATGAATAATACTATTTTTAGCATATTTAAATATTTGTAAACATATTTCCTCAAAAAATAGAACAGAGTTGAAAACAAGAGCTGCAACCTGACCAAAAACCCAAGTCTGCATTCTCTCTGTCTCTTATTTCTTTAATTTCTTTAAGCCTTTCCCCAAACAACTCAGTACTTGAACTAGTGGTAGGTGTACATGAGTTGTATGTATTTGTAGAACACTAAAAGATGAAGAGAAAAGCAAATTAGTAAGGTTCAAGTCATCAAAATCACATTTTTCTCCATACAGGCTACAAAGGGTTATTTCCAAACTCTGTTCTCTATCAGAAGTTATCAGATAACAGAAAAATATCAGGAACAATTAAATTAAATACAGTAAGCAGAGAGCAACACTGGAAAATCTGAAGTCAGAGTTCTACACAGGTGGAGACATAGGAAGATGAAGAGAAAGCATTATTAGAGGATGAGAAATGTGAACTCTAAGAAACTGACCAATTTGGAGATAAAAACGATCTGGAAGTCTCTCAAATGAGGAAGTTTTCTTTACAAGAAGCAATCCTTTTACGAAGAAAGGATCACAGAAGAATTTAGGTTGGAAGGTACCCTTGAAGGTCTATGTAGTCCAACCCTCCTTCCCCCAGTGAGCAGGAACATCTTCCACTACACCAGGTAACGTAGAGCTCCGTAAAAACTGACCTTGAATGTTTCCAGGCATGGGGTTTCTACTGTCTCTCTGGACAACCTACTCCAATGTTTGACCACCCACAGTATAAAAAATTTCTTCCTTATATCTAGTCAGAATCTACCCTCTTTTATTATATTAAACCCTTAGAGATTAAACCCCTTGTCCTATCCAACAGTGCCTGCTAAAAAGTTTGTTCCCATCTTTCTTGTAAGTCCCCTTTAAGTACTGAAAGGCTACAATACTGAGCCTTCTCTTCTCCAGGCTGAACAATCCCTTTCCTGTATTGATACCATGGGTTGCTCCAACTCAGCTGCAGGGCCTTACACTTGGTCTTGTTGAACCTCAAGAGGTTCACTTGGGCCCACTTCTCAAGCTTGACCAGGTCCCGCTGGATGGCATCCCATCTCTGAGGCATGTCAACCACACCACTGAATTTGGTCGTTATCTGCAAACTTGCTAAGGGTGCACTCAATCCCACTGTCATTGATGAAGACATTAAACAGGACTGGTCCCAATACAGACCCGTGAGGGACACCACTTGTCACCTATCTCCATTGGGACATCGAGTCGTTTGGCCACTACCCTCTGGATGCAACTATCCAACCAATTCCAGCGAACAGTCCACACATCAAATCCCTATCTCTGCAATTCAGAGAGACAGATGTGGGGAGGGCAAACACATCAAAGACCTTACTGAAGTCCAAACCGATGACATCCATAGCTCTTCCCTTGTCCAGTAATGTAGTCACACCACCATAGAAGGCCACTAAATTGGTCAGCCAGGACTTGCCCTTGGTGAAGCAATACTAGGTGTCTCAAATCATCTCCCTGTCCTCCACGTGCTTTAGCATGGCTTCTAGAAGGATCTGTACCATGATCTTCCCCAGCACAGGGGTGAGGCTGACAAGTCAGTAATTCCCGGATTCCTCCTTTTTAAAAATAGGTGCAATGTTTCCCTTTTTCCAGTCACCAGGGACTTCACCTAACTGCCATGACCTTTCAAATATCAAGGACAGTGGCTTGACAACTACATCAACCAATTCCCTCAGGACTCTGCAATGCATCTCGTCAGGTCACATAGACTTCTGCATGTTCAGGTTCCTCAGGCGGTCTTGAACCTGATCTTCTCTTACAGTGTGAGGGACTTTTCTCCCCTAATGCCTGTCTTGCTGTCCTGTTCCGCTGAACCTAACTGTTTTATTAAAGGCATACTGGCACGCGCCTGCCAAAAGCTGCTTCACATGCTTGAACTGTATTTATGACAGAAAAGCTGGCAAAAAAAAAAAAAAAAAAAAAAAGAAGTCACAGAAGCTGTCTAGAAAAGAGCCATTTTCAGAATCGTAAAACCTTAGGAAAAGAGGAAAGTTCAGAACCTCTTACTAAGATTTTTTTAAGGCACATGGGGGATGTGCCTGTTCATTCTCACTTCCCATTAATTTCCAGGTTATGCAAATGAAACTGCTATTAGGAAGAATGTTTCATCTGGGAAGGTAAGCTACATATCTCTCAGGACCTGTGCAAGAGAGCAACAAATAGCCAACATCTAAAAAATGCTAAGATCATTTATACTAACTTGTAAGTCACAATTTTCAGGAAGGTGAATAAATTAGTATTTCCAAAAGTGCACACGCTGAGGCCCCAGTTCTGCAGCTTGTAGTTCAGGCATTCTTCCTGAACTGGACTGGCTTCCAGAGCTGGACTGGTTAAATTAAAAGTGCAAGTAGTCTACAATACCTAAAATCATATTTTCCTTTAAAACTCCAGAATTTTAAAAGAAGACTACATTATCTTGTTCTAAAAGGACTGCGTAACTGAGTTTCTCTCAATGCAACAAAGAATATATTAACTTTATCTCCAATGGTGGCTGCCTTAAAGAATTGTCTGGCTCGAATAACCTGGACACCACACACTGCTGAAATCACAAAACTGTTTTGTGAAGGTAGGGGTCAATATTAATGAAATTTCACTTGTATATTCAAGAAGCATTTGACAAAACATTATGGGGAGTTACTTCTTCTTGAGATTCCAATCTTTACAAAGCTTACCATTCATATGCTGCAGAATAACAACAGAAAATTCAATGACTCCTTCAGAAAGAGAGCTAATATGAAGCTACTCTGACCATTTTCACTATTCTACTGCGCAAACTTGTCACCTCACTGAAACAGAAAGATTTGAACAAAGGTTAAATTAATTATTTAAACATACATGTTATTTTCTCTGTTTTTCAGTCTTAGCTCAACACATAACTATTAAATAAGCAGTGAATACTAATCTATTTAATGAAAAAGATTACTTAAATTGCTGGTTATTAAAAACCCAGCTACTCACGTCCCCAAAAATACCTACAATGTTGCACAGAATTAAGAGTCCTCATCAGAATTACTTTTTCTCTAAAATAAAACTAGAAACTATGTATTATGAAACAATACTCACAGATAACAAATATTAAGATCAGAAAAGATCTATTCAGCTCAAATTAACACATTTCTATAAATCAAAGCAAAATTTATCCTCACTTTTCTTCCTGCTACAGAATTATCACCTCAACAGCCAATAAAAAGAAAGATCTAATGAGGTATTTCAGTATCTCCCAAAGAAATATTTTCAGTTCTGTTTTTCTTTTAAGTGCTTGAAAGGAAAAGAGTAATGAACTGCTCCTGCGCAGTCTTTATTATTATTCTGCTATAGCAACAAAAGATTTACACCAGGAATTTATTTTTCACATACTTCAAAATATTTTTTTATCTTAGTGCAACAATGGCAAAGGAAACCTCTGACCAGAAAGGAAAGTTACTTAACAGCAACAGAGAAGTTCTGCTTGAGCAGTAACCTCCCTTGTTTCCACTAACAGGCTGAGATGACAGACTTATTGGGTAGCTGAGAGGTACCTGAGAGATCTGCACTCTAAGATCCAGAAAATAATCCAGTATCCCTTGGGAATAAGTTTCCATGAGAGACAAGGACCTAGACTTCTACCAAAAAAACCCTGGTCATTCAGCAATATCTTTGTCAGATTCCTGGAATATTTCTACTTATTAGGATGAACATCCATTACTAAAGACAAGCAAGCATCCTCTAACCCTGAAAATATCCACACACATAGGGTCCATGGATTTGAGATGGGGAAGAAAATCTGTTACAGTCCAGCAAGAATAAGCCAGAAACCTGAAGAAAGGACTGGGATGTGCTGACAGTCATTCATCCACAGAGGGTGCGCACCCTGGATCTGAAATGGTTTTAAACAGGACAGTGAAATCATAATCACCTCTCTTATGGTCTGTGTGAGAACACTTAAAAGAAAATTAATTAGAGGCACATCCAACAGATCAAGAATGTACGTAACAAGCCCACTAAAGAACTGTAAGGTCTGGAATAGATTCATTAGCACTTTTTTTGCTGCTTCTGGAACTAAAAGATCAGTCTTGAGTAACCACAACCTGGAAAGTCTTGAGGATATCCTCCAAGCTCTCCTGGTTGTCAGAAATGTCCCAAATCATCTGGGCACATCATCTTTGGGCACTCAAACAGAAGACCCAGAAAGCAATAGGCCTTTCTGAAAGATGAAATTATTTCTAAGAGAGGAGTCAACGTCCCTGTTAATGTGTGATCATTATTCTGACATCCCAGTCCTGAGGCTTCTGCATACACATTATCAACAGCTACTAAAAAATATTCTATGTCTTTGTGATCCTGCCTGGGCAAGCGAGCTGTCACTTAGCCACCAAGCATCAGGAAAGGGACAGAAAGACATCTATTCCATCACACGGATAGTGTAACTGCTGACACTAAATTCGGTAGATTTATTTTGTAGCTTTGTATCTCTAAGTGACAGTCAGGACACACTCAGTTCTAGGGCAAGAAACGAGCTGCAGTGTACAAACAGGAATCCGGCAGGTTAGGAAACACAGATTAACTGATTTCCTTGAGCAGAGAAACCTGCTCAGTAACATCAAAACTCTCTAAATGAATGTGAAAATAAAGGCACTCAGACTCACTATTTTAAAGGTAAGTATTCTTATCTTCTATTTATTTTAGATATTTGGAATAGTTTCTGTCAAATCCTCTTTCCTTGAAATAAGAGGCCATTAATAAAGCCCAATGGATTAGAAGACCCAGAAAAGGCTTGCCTGTAGATGTCTTATGAGAATGAATTCCTGAAAAGCAGCAGGAAAAAAAGGTTGCAGGGATGGCAGAAAGCCAACAAAAAGCTAAGAGCTGCTGGTAATAGTGTCACAGAAACAGGCATTTTCAATTGTAATTCCAGAACAGAAGAAACATGTGTAATCTATCACCAAAGCTACGGGAGAAAACAGACCAATTACACTGGTAGGGAAATAGGTTGCTCCTTTCCCAAATCTCAAAACTGTTCTGAAAGTAGACATTGAGATACCAGCTATTGAACACTATGATGGCTGTGCCAACGACAACACCCTGAGGAGTCTTACGGTTTGCAAGGAAGCCACGGGAGCAGGAAGTCATTCAAAGGCTGCTGCAGTTCGTTCTGCTTTATATCTTTGACCTCGTTGTAGACTCTGAAAGAACACCATCAATCTACACTTGAAGAAATAACCCTCAGTTACTCACTGAAAGTCATAAGATCATTTGCCTTAGAGACAAAATAGAATCCGTTTCTACGCCTTGGTATACAGGTAATGTCAGAAACACAGGAAGCTTCTGTTCATATCACCACCTCTCCTAAAGCAATATGCCCGATCTGACAATTGGAAACAATTCGCTAAAACATAGAATCTAAGGTAGCGATTTTCAAGATATGCTAATGGCTAATTTAAAAATACTTACATATCGGACATTAGCCTTGGGGAAAACTTTGAATGATTAAACATGTAGGAATGCCCCAATATTATCCAAATGAACAGGATGAACAGCAGAAACCTTAAACTTTAGCTTGTCAGCATCTGCCTAGGAATCAAAAGATCTTAAGGCACATTTACTGTGCAGGGATAGCAAAGGACAAAAAAGCACATTTCAGAATAAAAACTGTGTAGAAATACTTGCAAATTAAACGCTTCTTTTTACTTTCATCAGAGCTTTCCTTTTAAAAGAGAATCAATAAAGCTTCACAAGACTAAACTGTGTGCAGTTGTTCTTTCTGCATCAACATCAGTGCCAATTAAATTCTGAACCCTAGATCTTTATTGTTTCCTATTAGCTGCTAACCAGAATGAACACTGTGATTTTCGGAGATTCCAGGCTGAGACTTGCTGTAGCAGCAGCTAGAAAAAAATATTCTTGTTTTGACTTGTCTGCTGGGTAAACTTGACATTGAAGCTACATGGCGGAAAATAAATACATAATACCAAGATGTTAATTTTACAGAAACACTTAACTTTTGTGACCACAATTAACACTTGGGGGAAAAACACATCGACAGGTCTGCCTGGTTTCTGCTTCCACACTGCTTCTCAGGCTCCCTTTCTGAGCTCCTGCAAAAGCCAGGCTGCCGCTGACCCCAGGGGCTGCCTTCAAAGCAGCACATGGGGAGGGAGAGGGGAGCAGGATGACAGGGAGTTAAATACAGCTATAAATGACACCGACTCCCAGCTAGGGTCCAAAACAGAAGTCTAAGGGCAAAAAGCTGCTGAGAACAGCTCATCCTCTCCTCCTCACACTCCTACACTCAAGTTCTGGGGGCACCTCTACAGAGGGCAGCAGGACACGACTCTCAGGACACTGACAGTTTTGCATGAGGAACGTACGACCTTCACAAGCAGATGAGAAGGCAGAATTGTCCTAAATTCACAATGCTACAAGGTCTTAACCTTTTTATGAAGTAATCAGAAGAATAAACTGTCTTAAGGTGCATTTTGGGAATACAGCTAATTTTACTTTGCATAAACACTGCTCCAAATCTCTCACTCCATTCCCTAAAATCACAGATCAACTGCTACAACACTGAACATCTTCATCAAAACACCATGAACCTCATGATACGGTGAGTATTTTCACATTTATTCAATAACAAAGATATTTATCACTAAAATGAACAAAGAACTACAAAAAAAATTACCTAAGTCGTCATTTTAAAACTGGTAGAACATGGACAGCACATTTACAGAAATTAAAAGTATAAAAAAGCTTTTATTTATGATGGATACAGACACAAAACTTTCTAATAATTTCTAATGTAATACTACATTTGAATGTCCAAGTAGTCAAAGGAGAGAGTACAAAACTGACTATTTTCCCCCCTCCTTATTCCAACTTCATTACAGTAAGTTAGTGGTGATTCACAAAAGGAAGAATAAAAATGCAAAGAACAGAGAAAGCTTTCAAAATGTCTGAGAAGCATTTCTTTTTTTTTTTTGTCTGTGTTACCAACCAAAGTCAAAGGCCCCTTTTGGCTGAACAAGAAAGTCATCATGGTAAGAAATCCAGGAGGGGACCCTACATACCTTGAACACACCGTTTATATTTTTACACAATATTATAAAGGTAATTTTTTTTGTTACATAAAATCAGGAAAGACTGTAAAGGGTCCTCAGATCAAAGCCCTTATTTAATACACTTATGCCACTTCAAAGGGAAAACATTAAGCTCATTATATTGCTATAATGGTAGGAACAGGGACAGAAGGGCACACTTACAAGGTTTATTGCGTGTTCCATGTTTGGCACTACAGTACTTGATGCTATGTTATTACTCTACAACCAGTACAGCTGGTTTTAGTATAGACTGTAGTTTCTACTTGCTTGCAGAGTGAAGATGGGACTCTTGAGGGAAACCAAGTTTTGACCTCTTTCAGATGCACATATATGACTGTTTTGCAAATACTATGGGGCTTGCTATAATTTATTTGTCATCTACTAATGAATATAGGTTTAAACTATACTTTTTACCTCACCAAAGACTAGCCTCACTTTGCTTTAACTTCATCTAATTCCTTCTCTGTTTATGTTAAAGTAGAACAAACTGCCCTTAAGATAAATAAAAATGTTCACACAACAGTTAATGTTGGTTTAACTCAATCTGATTACAAGCACACCTTTATTTTAAAACTACGCAGTGTTTTTTAGACAGAGCATTTCTAAGCTGGAAAACACTATTAAAGCAGAGTTCTATCATCTAAGTTTTTCTCATCACTCCAATTCAGAAACATTCATGAAGGTAATACAGTTTTTTTTAAGTGGTCTGAGAATGTGAACAAAATGGCACCCTCAAAAAATACCAGCTAACTACTGACCCACTCAACCTGTTTCAAGGATACAAATGCCTATCAAACCTTAATAACTAAGAAATAAATCCTTTTGAATCAATACCTTTGGAACACTAATTTAAGATGATTAAAGAAGCAGATAACATCAAGAATTAAAATGCAGAACACATAATATGTAAGCATCAAACACGAAATATTATTAATTGTTATATACTTCTCATGTATTTGCACTACACACATATTTCAAATGCAAATATTAATTTGGAGAGAAATACCTACTGTATATGCACACACTGAAACAGTTTGCTCAGCTATACTGCATCAATAGTTTGACAGCATCACAAGCTGCTCATTTACATAGTCTGCTATTCTGTCTGTTTTTTCCCTGTGAAGATGTATATAAAACAACTGCTTTACAGATCCATACTAACAGCTCCTCCTCTGAATCACAAGGATACTCATAGTTCTATAAACTCCATGTATGAAATATACATTAGCAAAAAGACATCAAAAATGTAAACCCACTTCTTTTCTAAATCCTAGGACAGTGTAATTTTATTGAACTACGGAAGTTAACACCAAGAATAACCATTTAGTTGATAGAGAAGATTTACATTTGATATGCATACAATAATCAGTGAAAATTCAGTCTCTGTTTGACAAGCTAATGTGCAAGCATTGTACTCGGTAATTCCCACCACAGCAGTTTTGAAGCGTAATTCAACATACTTAGCACTCTGCATTGCAGAAAACAAGAATAAAGGGCATAATAATTTTGAAGTTTCTGATTTACAGTACGTTTTCTGCATTGTTAGAAGAAAATAGTACTTAGAAATGTTAACTCACATAAGCCATCTCAGTCTTTTTTCAAACAAGAAGTAACCAAGAAATTACTAAAAGTTTTTCGTTAAATACTGCAAAAGAGTAAATAAACCTAATGAGCAGAAATGAGAAAGCAGTGAAAAAGGATACATGCATGCGGACTAACAGAAAACAAAAGAAATGAAAGAAAACAAATTCTTAAAAAGAAGAGAAAAAAAAGACATCATTTACTACACAGGCAAAATGAACCACAAAGGAGAAAATACAGGTGGGTGGTTGACTGTCATATTTTGAAAGTTAAAACTGAACGATCGTAGATCTGAATGAGAACTAACATAAGGCAAAAGACACAAAATGAGAACTAAACTGGATTTGCATTTCTCTTCTAATGCCAAGGTCTTGAGATGACAGATGCTTATTTCAAATTGCATGCTAAAATTACCTTCTACTTCAAACAGTTTGCATTTATGTTTCAGAAAAAAACATTTAATCTCCAAGTTTTATTGTTTCTCACTTCAAACTGATCTTAAGAAAAAAATGGAATGAAACACAATGTTAACATACTCCTGTAAAGGAAAAGCTCTATGATTTTGGGTATTCAAAAGGCTTGCCTTACTGCTCATATTGATTCTTTGCATGACTGCTCTGCAGTGAGTTGATACACACAGGAGGTGCACTTTTCACTTAATCTTTCATTTATTTGTTCCCACTCAAGAAGAAATTGACCACTTCTGTTTACAGAATTATTAAAAAATTACAGTGCTTCTGCTACAACGGAGAAGGCTTCCCAACGGTGTAACATCTGAAAATACTGGTTTGCACCAAAGGACTGATGCAGATGCAGATCTCCACCTTGTCGGGCAGAATTGCATTAGTGTTTAACTTCAGAAACGGACTCCTGATCTTAAGTGTCTCAATTGTCTGACTTCCTGCACATAAACTGGTACGATGGAGTGGTCTCAGAGCATGCAAATCGAATACCATTAGGATTACACTAAAACAGAAGATGCAGAATTTTTTAATTTCAAGTACTAAGAAACAGTCAATCCACGGGACCAGACTAGCAACAGTCGCTAGTAGAATGCCAGAAACATAAATAGCGTGGATGTTATATCCTCACCACCAAGTGGTTTTCTGTGCAGACTTCCTACTGCACTGTCCTCCTACACAGACAGAGCTGCGAACAACTTAGTGTTCTGTGGCAAGATTTAAGGAGGAAAGTAAAGACCTCTCCACAGCAATTCAAGTTTCATCTCAGTCTGCTACGCTTACTTCATCAAACTAACAGAGACCTCACAGAACGCTTAAGAGAATTTCCATATTTTTCACTGGTCTCATTAGACCCAACCTTGAAATATTAAAACGGCCCTGCCCAACTTGACAGTTTACCTTTTGCAAAAGGGAGAGAAGTTTCACTTTACTGGTTTTTACAATAAAAAAAACGTATCCACTTCCACTGTTCCGTTGCCATTTTTTGTGGAGAATGTCAAAGTTGTCTTAGTGCTAGATCAGGCTGCCGTATGGCCACAATTCGTTCTCAGCTGTGGTCTAGCCTTTTCTCTGACGGTCAAATGCATAGAATAAAAAAAGAGCCAAGACCTTTTAAGCAGAGTGGGTGAAAGAGGTGGGTTATAGGTGAAATCGTCAACACACAAAACACTCCTCAGATTCATCCAAGCACTTGTGAGGCTCCACACTTTTGAATTATTCAGGAGTAAGTCCTTCCTGTCTTAGGAGAAACTTTTTGTGGGTAAGTACAAACAGGAGTCTGTCTTCACACACACTCTCATACCCTATTCCAAAACAATATATACAAATGAATGTCTCCACAATTTTTATTGTTGCATTAAATTCTCTTAATTCCAGAAGTATCACCCCTAAAGAACCAACATGAGCAGTATTTTATGCTGCACATGGTGCAGTCTGTAAGAGTTTCTCCAGGTAAGTCAAGAAAAATAAATATTTTCTCATCATCTCTTCTTACCAACACACAATTAATTCAAACAGATTAAGTCTTAGCACTGTTCTACATTTCCTATCAGTTGGGCAGATCGACTGAAACATATCCCCTTCCAATCCAACTTAAGATTTTTTCATTTTAACCTGATTCTGTAAGAAGTAATTCTTATACATCCTGATTATCCATGAAGTTCTAGTGCCCAAAATATTATAAGAACAAAAAACATAATAAAAAGACAATAAAAAGCCTCTGTTCAGGGTTCAATCCTCTTTCAGTCAGGACCCAAAGCCCCTTTCCTTGTCTTTTCACAAGGCCACACTTCCAGCACTTGCATTTTCTTGATATTGCTGGTTGTCTTACTTTCTTGCCTTTACTCCCCATTTATTCTTATAACTTATCACCAGTCCCACAAAGTTTCATATAAACTGTAGCCACAGAAAACTCCATAAAGTTTTGGTTTCAGAGTGGGCTGTGTTTGCGGTGAGAAACTCACTGTTTCAGGTAACTCGTGCTCTGAAGAGAGGTACATAAAGCCAGAAACATCAGTTTCATCCAAACGACGACAGCGCTGTATATATGTGTTAGGTTTTAGAAGTGGATTTGGTTGGTTATTTTTTTAGGGTGGACACCAAGTTGATAACTTAAATCCCCTGAAATAAATCAAGCTCAAGAGGAGCAGAAAAATCATCAAGTCTATTTGCAAAATAGAAGTCCGAGGGCGCTGAACAGAAAGCTCCTCTGTTGTTCACTTTTGAAAAAGTAAAATATACAATGCAGAAGTTCCACATAACTGGGAAGTAACTTTGGTCATAGATTCATACAGGAAGATTCACAAATTTCATACAGGAGGAGACCTGCTGGTACTGTGCTCACATCCCAGTGTGAGCATTGTGCTCAGAAGGTCCTTGAAGTGTACAAGATCAATGTTTCGCTGACTGCAGGTAAACACAAATTTCACTTAGGTTGATTAAATCTTGTGGTAGTTACTCCTTTTCTGGAGAATTTGGTTTTGGTTTCCTTTCTTTTTAAGCCTAGCTTGCTCCTACGCCTTTGCCTACCTATGCTTTAAATAATTTCTCTCTGCCACACCTGGAACAGGTTTAACTTGAGAACTTTAACCTGTTTTCATTTACTTTTACATCCCTACAGCAGCAGATGCAATATCAAACAACTCCTTGTGCCATGTATACTCTGGTGCTTCTCTAGTTGGAAACTGGGCAGTTGGATTTATATATACATTAAGTATGGTGTTTTACGGTACAGGTTTGTATCATTTCCGCTGCCCACCATCATCCCCACATATCTTCCAGCATTACTGCTTTCAAGACAAGGTAAGAATAAGTTCACTTTGGTCTGCTATTCTAGGCAGAGAAAAAATAAAGCAGAATTGAAGCTTGGTACAAACCCAAGAATTGTGATCAAACTATATAGTTAGTAAATTGTTTGTCTAAATCTTTCATGTATGATGAAAGATTATTATCGTAATTCATTAGCAAATTACAGACTTTGTAATTCAGGCAGTCACAAATTTGGCTTTGTATCAATCATTTTAGACCAGCTGGGTAGAAATTAACACAACTATGGGATACGTAAAATGAAGTGCTCTTTCATTTTTAATTCACTGGAAACTTTAAAGCAAAGAAATAGAAGCTCTTTCAAAAATGTCAGTTTTCCTGATTTTTGTAAAACATTCCATTTCACTGTAGAGATAGAGATACAGACACATACATATAGAGTGCATATAATTGAATGCCACAGTAACTGCTCAATCAAAATAAATGTAATATAAAGTATACGTAAAAGAAAAAGCAGCGCAGTTAAAAAATCCCTTTCTTTCATTGTTTCTCAGGCGCCCATACGTTAGCGATCACCAGAAGAATTATTAAACAAACACAAAAGCTAATAGCCGAGCTACTCACAAGATACAATATTGTTCAAATTCCTCTTCTGAGCTTTTCAGCCCACTGAGATGACCTTATACAAAAATGCTTGTTTTGATTATGTCTACTTTGCCTAAGCTACAAGATCATGTATAGTGACAGCTGCATTTGGCAGCAACTTAAAACAAATTTTATCTTAGTGGCACCTAATCCAGTGACTGGTACAAGCAGCATGGAAAAGTCAGTGTCAAAATTAAACAATGAAGGCTTTTCTAGGAACAGATGCTTTTTGCCTGCAGCTGTAAAAACCTTAAAACAATCCTATACCCCACTGTCTGGTCACGCAACTATCACAAAGCAAGGCATAAATTTTGCCACTTATTGCAAATGTTTGCCGAGAGCTTCTATAACCCTTTTTAAAAACAGTAACAGGGATTTCTTGAGGGTGATTATGAGGCCATTTTATCCTTTAAATGAGTGCAAGGCTCTTCAATTTATGCCTGTGATTCTTCATAAAAAAACTAAAGAATAACTTTTCAAGTTCATGTTTCACACAGACACAGGGATATAACTGAAAAATCGTAACAAACAAGTTTACTAAAGATGTTGCGCACTGTTTCACAAAGATGTTATGGACTGGACAGAGAAAAACATTATTCATGCACATTTGAAATGGCAACTGAGTATTTTCTTTGCTTAGTAATTACAAAGCGACGTTGTGCAGCACTATCATTACACTGCTGCTAAGATACTGTGGACCATTTCGGTATTGTATCTCCACAACTACTACGTCAAATATTCTCATCACTGCAACTCTCAAAAAAACTCCTTTCTATCAAATGAATGCACTAACAGACTTTAAAACAAAATATAAATTCTTAGAAAGAAAACTTTTATAACTCAATGAATAAACACAAATTATCAGTTCCCAATTGAGTGAGCAATTTACAATGTCAAGAATCTTGTTGCACTCCATATGAACTGATAAGAGTTTTAAATACACAACAGAAGCTAATCTAAAAAGTGATAGCATCAACATGATTTACATAACTACAATATTTTCAAATATTTTCTCACCAAGCAAGCACTCTAAAATTGTGAAGTGTTTCCTTTCTTACTCAAGTTAAAAAAAAACACCACAACTTTTCCAGAACAACAGTTCATTAGCACCTCAGTATTTATAAGTATAATTGGGTTGTTTGATGAGAAAACATGAGAGAACACTGTGCCTACTATAATTTGCACAAATACAAATTTCATTGTTTGAAAACAAATCAGCAATTTAACGATTGTTAAGGCTTTTTCAATAAAAGTGTATATCATGCAATAACAGAAGTGATCATATTATAGGTAACATACCATAGAAAGGTTAAACCATGCTCTAGTACATTTCAATTTACAAGCTGTAAATTAATTTTAATTGCAAAAAAGAGCTAACTTTAGTTTTTCATTTGTGATTGAACTAAATATAATTCATACAGATAGCAGTGCTACGTTATTTAGCTACAGAGTACTGATTTCCCACTTTAAACAGCGGAGGAACTATGGACATAGCTGTCTAATACATTCATAAAGCTGCTTAGGTTTTCTTGTCATTTCATGCTAACACCTTTTTAATAGCTAGCATTATGACAGAAGCCTTGCACAAAAATTCTCCATTGCAAAAGTAAAACATAGCAAATATTTAAAATTAGAATAGCAAGCAATGGTTTTAATTGCAGTTTTTAAAAATTCAGGGTTTCAAATTAGGTCTTGATCCCCAAAATCCTTAGCATCCTTAAATTACATGAGCAAAGCCATTCAATTCAACATGATTACTTCTAAAATAAGGACAAGTCACATGACTGAGCAGAGCCAAACCTATAACCAAAATTATAACAATGACCCCTCATTACTTTAAAATTCAAATAAATTGATCCTTCTCCTTTGAGAGTTTCTCTCAAATTCAACTATGCTTACAGTTGGATTGTAATAGAGACGGAGAACGAGAGAAAGGAAGAAGGGAGATATACACACAAAACTAGAAGCGCTGACAAATCGAAAGCTAACAGATGTGTGACTTCTAATTAGTTATAATAATCTGTGCTTCGACACTATTGGAACACGCCTTGCCTTCCCTTGGAAATCAAACAGCTTCCTTTGGAGTTTTAAACTCTCTGGGTGCTTCTAAATTTAATCCAGAAAAAAGCCTTGCTTTCAGCAAATTTTAGATATCTACAGTGATAACTTTATGAAAGGAAAATATTAAATTATAATTATCTTAAACAGACACAGTCTTGTGAAACTAACCCTACATTCATATGAAAATACAAAGCATTGACTATAATGAATTTGATTCATCCTTGGACACAAAGCTTTACCACAGTAAACTCAGTCAACTGTTGCTCTTGCTTTTATATTCATAGTACTTAAATAGCGCACTTTAAAACAAAAAAAACTCCAATTGGCTTTTCATACATCCACCCTCCCCAAAAATAACGCACTTGAAAAACCCAAATGATATGAAAAGGCTTCAAGGCCTCTTTTCTCCTTTTCACAGCACTTTTTTTTATTTCTGTTTGCAGTAATCTGCCTTTCACTTTCTCATTGCTACAGAACAAACGAGGAGGCTCAGCACTTTGAAAAGGGGGCTCAATGTGTAATGGGTCCACTAGAATTAATTTAGTTGCACCAAATCCATTGAGCAGTGAGGTTTTTTTCTCTTCTCAAATCATTTTGAGTCGGACGCAGCCCCCAGCCTTTGTAATTCTAGTAAAGCACTTAAAGTGCACAGTAGGTGTTCATCAGGACCATCTGGTCAAAAGCAAAACAAGCTGCTGATTTTGCCTTTGAATAGAATGAAGCAAGTGTGAATTAGTCTCTTCAATTAGCACTATTACAACCTGTCAAGTGCATATTGTAAAACAGGATTATTACAGTATTGGTCACCAGTGCAATTATTTACTCTCTGCCTTTTCTTGCATATAAAAATGTCCATGTTTACTGGTTTTTGATAACTGAAGATCGTTTCTTTAATGATATGCACATCCAAACCCACCAAAACCGAATTACAGGTTATGAAACAAATTCTGTCAGGAATATATTAAGCGTCATAATTAATAGAGAAGCAGAAGAGTGCCCTTCCTTTATCTCTTATTGCTGTTTCTGTTGCATAAAAAGAATAAGAATACTAGTTATATACCTTTATCAATAGGATCTCTTCAAAACAGATATCTGCAGTCACATATTATGATATTTGAAGTGCCTAATAAAGCTATCACTTTTGAACATGAACGTAAAAGTTATTTTCTCCTTATTTCCCAAGGCACTTCCTTTTCATATAATTCCTAACATATGAACATTTACAATCAGGTTATCAAGGATTTACTTCAGCAAATACATTTTTAGTTTAGCAATGTGCAGGTTTTCTTTAAAAGAAAGGAAAAAAAAATTAAGAAGTTGATTTAGCTTCATAAAATCAGGTTTTTCACTCCTTATTTAAAAAGTCAAAACCTAGCTTGCTAGCTGGTACCTATTTACCACTATAGAACATGGAGGCTATCACAGTGATAGTTGTTTAAATTCTGTATACTGCTATTATGTCTCACTATAAATTGAATATAATTTTTACACAACAGATTTCTTTAAAAAGCAAACAAAATGTTCAAATTTCACAGAAAGAATATATGCCTCTTGAGTTGAATGGGTAAAGCAACAACATATTTTATTAGCTTCTCTGATGCTAAGGGAATAATTGAAAAATATCGTAGAATGTTTGTGCACCTCCTGTTATAAACCAAAAAGTGTTGCTGCTTTGTATTAGGATACAAATAGTTTTCAACAATGTTAAAGCAAGCTAAAACCTCAAAATATAAAACAACTGGTTTTGAAACTGTTGATGTATGTATCACATTTGGATATGACCATATTCTAATTTCTGGGAAATGCATTTTATTGTATTTACTTATCTACAACACTAAAAAAGAAATTTATATATATATAAAAGTATATGCATTTCGTGTCCCCATTCTGATGTCTGACTTTTACTGTGGATGATCTCACTCAACAACTGGCTCGAAAATATTTTGTACAGATATCAAAAATCAGATCTGAAAAAGGTACACCACCTTCAGCTGGATTATTTTTCTGCATGTTAAAGGTAATTCATCTGCTTACCTATATTTATATCTTACGTTAATTACCTTATTTAAAAATAAGATTTCTGCCTGCGTGTTTATAAATAGGTTTTTTTTGTATCGCGTTTCACACTCATTCGCTTATCAAAAAAGTTTTTAAAAACTCAGCGCAAAGCACTTCAAACTGTCATTAGGGTCTGTCAACACAGAATTTATAGTTTATCTCAGCCCAAGCAGTTCTAAGCACAAATAGTTCCTCCTCCTGCCTGGAGTGCTATTGGATACATTGCTTTTCATATTCCACCTTAGCCAGTAAGTCTATAGGGAACAAAGAACAAATATATTACCTATCACAGGTGACAGGGCTGCTAAGCAGCGAGCCTCCGATGAGGTTATTGGCTAAAGGAACAGAATAAAGAGCAGATGCAGCTGCGCAGAGGCAGCCAGTATTTAGGGATCCTTCTTTGCATTGTTTGCACAGATTTTGTGTTTTACCAGGAATTATAGCACCCAGTACACGCTTTACCTCGTATTCTCTACTAGAATCTCCAGCAGTTACAAAATAAAATCACGACTCTACAAGAAGCCTGACGTTTCTGCACATTTAACTCTACCCTTTAGGAGCCACAGCCTGTGTGTACTGGATACCTCTGTAATCCTGCACACAGGAATCATAGAAAGTCTTCTAAGTCCGTACTGACAGTAAAATAGGCAAACATAAGCTTCTCGTTTTTAACAGTTACCGTGTTTGTGAAATTTATCCTTCTTCCTCAGTGTCACTGACTAGAACAAGAAGAATTGGGAAACGAGCTATTGTGACAAAAACACAAATTCAAAAAGTTCTTCACAAATTAGTTTGTCTACTCGAGGATAAGACGACAATTTCGCTTTCCATGAGATGTTTAAATATTCTCCCATTTCAAAAGGGCTGTCCTTATCTTCACTAATGTCCTACGACTTGCAAAAATGAAAAGTTCTCATTTCTAAATGAGAACAGGTTTGTAAAAATAGAGAGAAAACAAATGATCTTGAATGTGGGAATACCTTGTAATAAGTTTGCACATAGCTTCTCAAATCAAAATTTAAAAAATCTCTCACTCCAATTATGGAAAGCCTCCACAAATTATCTTAGCAGAATAAAGAGCAATTATTCAGACAGAAAACACCTTTTAGTCATGTATTAGGAGTTCAATTTGTTAGAGTTGTCCTTTTTTAACCATATAATAAATTGGAAATGTATTAATTCAGTCTCCAAACTGGCACAAAACCTACTGATTTCCATTTTAAAATGCAGATCATGGAAAAAAGTAATCATGATTTTTCCCAGAACAGTATCTGCCCAGAATTAATTTAATACTGCAATTCTACAAGAACAAACAGATGTCAGAAACCTGTGACACAGATTAATTTGCAATTTAGGCCAACATATTATCATTAACTTTCCAAGTTAACAACTAACTCCCCTGTCCAACTCACCAAAAAAAAAAAAAAAAATTCAATATCCAGAATTTTGGATAAGTTCAGTTTAATTTCTCATTTCATTCCTGAAGATTCTCTATAAGCTCAGAATCCCATCTCAGTGTAACTGAATGTAACATATTTTTTAAACTGAGAAATTAAATTATAATATGTAAACAGTTGAAGATGTAGCTAAAGCAAGTTAAAAATTTAAAAAAGGCATTTTCAAGTACCATCCAAAATGCAACTACTGAATTAATACATAAGAAATTGTGGAAGCAGACATGAGCACTACAGCTTCAGGCTTCTCTCGAAGAATTTTCTGCCCGATCGTTTCCTCATTAAACAGAAAGATTTCTTTGAAATAACAATTCATATAAATATCATTTACTATTAAACATGCATTCTAAACAATAAAAAAAAGACAACAGAACTAAAGCAACAGTACTTTAGGAAAGCACAGCTGAGAGCTCACTGGATTTCGCGTTTAGTCCATTGCAAAATATTTACGATGGTTTTCAGAGGGTGGTGGGGTTGGGTTTTTGGTGTGGGGGTTGGGGTTTCTTTTTTTGAGACACTCGGAAAAAATATCTATTCTTCAAAATCCACAGCACTAATAACAACAACAAACTAAACAACTAGCCCTGCAGAGACAGTTGCACCCAACTGTGGCAAGCAGTGGAACATTTATAGAATTCTAAATATTTCTTTTAATAATTGATGTAGTCATTTTGAATCTTTCTGCATAGGATATAACGTGTGAGTAGATTGCATTAACACTGCTTAAACATTTCAACTTGTCAGTATGGCCAAGTCGATTTCTGAAATATTTGCAGTATTTTCCCATCGAAACAGTAATAAAGGTAGAATAAATATATGCCACTGCTTTATAATCACTGAACATTAATGAATATTTTATGTCTTTTTAAATCTCCCTGTTTAATTTAAAAGGGTGAAATTAAGTCTCCTCCCTGCAATATGCCAATTATCTGTAAATCAAACAATAACTTGGCCATTATACTCCTTTTTGTTAATATACCAGAAGCTAATTTGAAAACACTGAACGGCATTTTTAGGTAATAATTGAATAGTCCTTCCTGCCCTCTTGTGGTTGGCAACTGCAACTCACGTACAGCTTCTCCACGATTACAGAAACATACCAGATGGAAAGTAAACTATTAATTTGTTAAAGTGTGAACAAGAGAGTGAAGAAAAAAAATATATATAACAGTCCCTTGAGAGGAGAGATACAAGGGAGAGGAGAAGGAAACAGATCACCAATTCCTCCAAATCACACAGACTAACTACATTCATCAATCATTTGTTACAATGCTCACGCTACGCTAAAAGAAAAAAAAAAATTAAATTAAAAAGCCATTAGGGAGTTAACATACAAAACAGTGCTTGTTTTCTATAATTAGACAAATGTTCACCAACCCTTCTACCTCAGCCAAATCCCCAGTGACTTCCATGAGACTCTGCACAGAGAGATTCACCTGTTCAGCATCAGCTGCACAAGAAGGTCTAGAGCTCTCTTTTCTCATTTTAGCCCCTGAAATTGTCTTCATAATTTTAAACACTATATTGGATGTCATACTTGGATACAAAACAGAAATGCAAAGAGGTGTGATGCTCATGCTGATTATGGGGTGGTAGGATTGGGGGTTTTTTTATTTTGGTTCTTTAATGGAGAAAATCATAACAGACTTTTAAATTAAGTCAACTTTATGTGTTAACATATTGACTGTAACGTGCCATTACCAACAAACAAGACAAGTTCAGTGCGTATAAAGGCAGCCTAGATTCCCCGCACACTTCCACAGCTTTCTGGTTTATTTATGCCAGGTAAGACCCACCAGCAAAGCAGTAACTGATAAAGCATAAATAAAAAAATCCAGCCAGTATGTATGTATGCATTTTCTTTTAGAATCTCACCGTTTTAAAATTAAAAACAAATATTCTGATCATTTATTTCCATAAATATTCAAATTATTTTTCACTGTAAAGAGTCAAAAAACAAACTTACACAACTAAGTTTGTTTGTTTATATTATTATTTAAAAAACCAAACAGAACTTGCTATAAGAGGTTTAAAAAACTAATGTAGAAAACAGGCTTTCTTGCAGGAAAAAGACCAGAATTTAGATCTTAAGAATAATAGGATTCACAATTAAAACAGTTAATGATATTTTTTCATTGTTGTACCAGATATTGTTCCTATAGCCAATATTACAGAACTTGAAATAATTCTGTGACATGAAATACTTCAATAAAATCTATTCAACCCTAAAAGACTGAGAGAAGTGTCAGACCAATAGCAAATATACATTTAATTTGAAAAGCAAACATTTAATCTTAATGTTTTGCAATGTGAATTTTGAAGATTCACATTTCTGGATTGTTTGTCATGTTTCCAGAAGTTACTGGGTTATATGGAAAATAACATCTAAAACACCTGGTGTTAGACATATCATGGAGCATGAGACAACAACCTTTGGCTTTAGAAAGGAGTTTTCAAAATATGCAAGGACTGCTTGTTCTAAATTCAGTGGGTTCGGTGTCACGTTAGAGTTATTTGTTCGTAAAGGACTTAATTCTGATGAAGTTCTCTACAACACCACCCCTTGCTGGCCATTCTACAGAACAGCAGTGACATCCATTCTACACAAAACCATTTGGCTACCAAGGCAGTAAGAACTACAGCACTACAACAGCAACCACTATGGTAGAGGTGCTTACAAGATGGAAAGGGCTAAAAGAAGGGAAGACAGAGGCAGCTTCAAGAATTTAAAAGATAAAATGCAATCTGAATAACTGCCTGTCCTCACCACTCTAGAATAACTCAATATATGAACACTGTATATTTTACTACTACAATACAAAAAAAAAAAACCTTTTCTATACTGTTTAATAAAAAACCTTTTTTAGGCCAAGTTTGTTAATTAAATCATGGCAATCTTGATGATCCAGTTGATTAAAGAAGACTAACAAAATAAAGGAATATCCATCAAGACCGTGTAAACCCTCTTTAACAGAGCTGCCATTAGCTATAATGAGCTACATTTATTCTTCAGCTGTGAAACAGCACTCACCTCCTGAATAGTACTGATTCCTGAGAAGTTGAGGTTGTACTCCCGCTGGACTTCTCGATGGGTGACAATCAGCATGAAGTTTTGATTTAATGACTCCTGCAGGGCCCTGAAATGGTTGAAAGAAAAACAAGAAAATCAAGGATAAGCATGTTATAGCTTGTTTTACACTTAGATGCAAAAACCCCAGGGTACCCTAAACTCTACATGGACAAGTCCAGGCACAACGTTATCATCTCTCTTTTCACTCTTAAATGCAAGGAAGCATGCTGAGAATGACCAAAGGCCATTCCTGAACTCCTTCCTTAATAAGGTGACTGCAGCCTTTAAAGCTCTTCTAATGTTAAGTATTCTCAAAATGGAGAGAATCACGTTATCTTCACAAACATCAGGTATATTTAGCACTCATAATGCCATTAATACCAGGCTTGTAAGCATACTGATGACCAGACAAAATATCAAGCTACAATGCACATTAAAAACTGATGGTAAGTAGAACAAGGCAAAAGCATGCTCTCGATTCTCCAGGGTTACCTAAAGCATAAACCAAACAGAAATTCTTCTGCTTAGTTTCATTCAAAGCACATAAACCCAGCTAATTAGAACTGGAAAACCAACCACAGCAATATCTCTCATGTGGATATTAAGCATTTAGAGAAGTTAGTTCTGCTCAAGTTGTTTCAAATGTACATTAAAGCATCTCTAATGGTATGAATTAAAAAAAAATCTTAAGATACAGATTAAACAGGACAACTATATATATTCGTGTTCTTGCAAACTTGGGGTTTTTTGTGATCTTCCTTGGATGTTAAACAGGCAACCTGTTTGCTTAATTAGGTACAAAATTATGCCACTATCTACTTTTCAAAATAGAAGGCACAACTCCTGTTACAGACACAGCAATCACAGCGGTGTACGATCTTACATAGGCTACAAAACTGCAGCACCATTGTATCACAGCTTGGACTTCTAAACAATATTTATGCAGACTTGACCTGTCCAGTGGCATATGGAATTAAACCACTCTTATTTGATTCTTTGTTTTTTCTCATACCACACACTGCTTTTTTTTCCTTCACAGCTTCACTGTTCCATGACACTTTAATATGTCATTTCTCTTAGCAATCAGGGACAAATTCTGCATGCAGATGAGCACAGCTGTATCTTAAGATACAAGAAGACAGGAAAGACTGCTAGATTGAGTCCTGATTTGTTAGTTTTAACTGCTATTGGAATTACTGAGCTGCAGTTCCACTGCTCAGACAGTAAGGAACCCATGCAATACTCACTGGATGCTTTAGCAAGAGATGCACAATTTGCTTTAACATCTCAAGAAAAATTACCTTACAAAAATATCTTCATTCAGCAAATTAATTTGGATTCTGTGACATCTTAAACATAATAATCACATACTACAAAACAAAATCATAAAGTGCTATTTCTCATCTTTCATGGTTTTGTAATAAGGAAGACAGATCTAACTCACTGTCAGTTCTAGGTATGATCAAGCGTATGAGAGACAGCACAAATGTATCTGAAGTCAGTTATCTATGCTGAAAATGAAGTTAGCTGCACTTGTCACAAAATCTTGTAAGAAAAGGCCTACAAAATTTTAAAATACTTAATAGTCCTTCAAAAGAGGAAAAAAAGAGTCCTGAAAAGTTGTATACCTATTTTCAAAGGTAATTAAAAAATGATTGTTAGCAATAAGTTTTGCATCACCATAACCATATTTTTTTGGCAGATGTTCAGTAGCAACTAAAATATCCCGCTGCGCTTTTTCAGACTGTGATTTTTATTTGTTTTCAGCAAATATGGGGGGTGAATGACATATTTAATTGCTCTGAAAACATGAATTACAGCACATGTGAATGGCTCTGGATTCCATAATCACACAAGGCTCTGTAATAGCTATTTTTGACTCTGAAAATCTGTAGATGCTAGTAGATAATGACTCACATTTTCATTCTGTAATTGACGTAAACATAGACTGAAACAGGCTAGTTCAATCAAACCCTCAGTCTCTCAAGGTATGCATCACAGAAACACTTCAGTGCTTTCCAAAATACAGCGTACTAGTAAAAAGCATCTGTTCATAGGAAAGGTTTTCCACTTCTCTATTTCATCTGGATGTGACAGCAGTAAGTATTTAGAAAAACAAAAAATACTCTTCAAACACAGTTAATTTAAATGAAGTGCCTTGAAATTAAAAACTTTTTGAAGTAACTAAAAATTTTGGTGCTTCTACTTTCTGGATTTCTAAACAACACAAGCTGAATGTTATTAATAAATAATAAATTCTCAGTATATATTCATTGCCAAATGCAGTCAAAGAAGAGGCTGAAAATAAAGCTGGCCAAAATTAAAAAAAAAAAAAACCTGAAAATTTTGAGGGAAAAATGCTTTTGAAACTAGTTAGCAATGAAAGCACACGGCTAATTATTCACCTTTTCTTCAGGTAAATAATATAACGAAGAATATTACTTCAGCTTACACAGAAATGCAGCGGTCTACTGATCCAGTACTTTGAGGTCCTATACCAAAATTTCATATAATCTGACAGCCATATTATCTGGGCCGTATATGTTAGAAAGTCAATGCGAGGAGGAATTGATGGCACATCTGATGGACGATTTGTGCCAATGATTTCCTACACGTACCAACACGTACCAACGCTCCTCAGTGGGATGGGGTTGATTTGAATGTGCAGCTGGACAACCAGCGATGTCAGTCCCCTCAAATATTCATTACCACCAGTAAATAGGAACGTAGATTACCCCAAATAATTTGTGCCAATAGAACTCTGCTTCCAAAACATAACTTGCTCTAAAATTGCATTTTCAGCCATTAAGGCTATGATCAAATGTAATAATACAGTAACCGTATTTAAAGGAGACTTCTCATGACAGTAAGCTAAAGCTTACTTTTATTTCTTTTTAGGTGCACATAACTGTATTGAGAAGACTGACTTTGAACACAATGTATGTTTCTAAAATTTTGGCTTCAGTGTTTGCAGCAGTTTCATTTTCCTGCAAATGCTACCAGTTGACTATAATCTTCCAAATGAAATATCTGCATTAAAAGAAGAAGAAATAAAAAAAATTAAGGCCAAACCCCAGGTCCCATTAAAGTTAAGACAGATTTTTGGTTTTTCCCCCCCATCAGTACTAACACAATTTAATTAATCTGAGAATTAATTAGTGGGAAAAGAAAATCAAATTCTAGAAACAGGATAAAATTAGGCCACTCTTATCAGCAGCGTTTCCCCCCTACTGCAAACTTAGCTTTCACCAGCATTTGCTGATGGGTTATACACTGCCATTACATTTTTTTTTTCCATAGCTGAATCATTATACATTCACTACTCAGCACAGGAGGCAAGGGAATTTTATGGTATTTTCGGGCACCAGTCTTCCAATAGAGGAATTCTGCCTCCAAAAATATCCAAAAAAGAAATCCAAGAATAGACAAGAGAAAATAGACATGAGTACAGTCATCACTCTGAACAGACCTAGCAAGAGAGACTTGGACTAGTTTGGGATTTCATACGTGTTGCCTATGTAGCACTGGTTATCGGCATTATTACAATGCACAGAAACCACAGATCTAATAAATGAAGAACTGAAACCACACTTAGCAAAAAATATAACTGCAAATACTGACAGTGACTTGACACTTGACAGTGACTGCTCAATCAGTCTATGCAAGGCTGAAGGAAGATGCTATTAGCATTGATGTTTATTATATTTTGCTTCCAGTTTTACTATTTCCTATTTTTCTTATCTGGTGCAATATTTTGGGTTTTAATGGCATTTTTCATTGAAATTTTAGTAATATCTTAAGCTTTGAAACCAAAAGTACATCCCTAACCAATGATCAAATGTTACTTTTCATTTCAGTTCCGCAAGGTTTTTTTAAATATATTCAGTATTTCTCATTAGGCAATATCTTTCTCAGTCACGTGGAGATTTCTCCCAAAATCTCTGAATTTTATACAAATAGGTATGACACAAGGTAATTAACATTTCCATTTTAAACTTACAGATTTATACAAGCTCATGTCAACAGAAGTCCAAATTTACTGTAATTACAGATTATTTACATTAAAACAAAATAAGAAATCAGTATGTAAATGTAATGTTTGTTGTAGCTAATGCAGCAGGAGTTGGTAGATTAGGTTCAAACAGCAATCAGTTAGCAAATCTGGCTAACATGTAAATGAGCAGAAGCCCTTTTGTTTACATTCTATTGCATTTAAACTTCAGGATTTTTAAACTGTCTCATGAGCAGATGTGAAAATAAAACATTAATCTTCCCATTCTTATTGAAGCTTTCAAAGTAACTAATGCAAGGCACTGCTCCTGTCCAGTTAAACAGACAATACTAATAATTGGACTTGCAGGTTACATCATTCTTAATTAACACTCTGCTACAGTTGATAGCATACAAGACACCATGCCACAATCACCACTGCTCTGCAACATCTAAAACACAGGCATTCAGCAATAGATGGACTAATTACTTAAACGATGGGGTTTGTGGGTTTTTCCTATCTGCACAGATAACTACACTTCTTAAGTAAGTTACAAGTGTTTAGACAAAGTACATTATTTGTAATATTCTCTAAGGTATGCACCTGGTCAAACAGCTTTTAACTGTACTGAACTTCCCAGTGATTCTTCAGGTATAATGAAGTATTTAAACTTCCAGCTATTTAGCAAAAGAGTACAAATATAAAACACATTATATTCATTAAAATTACAACTAAATTAAAAATTAACAAAAAGCAACTCCCAGAACATGCAAGGCAGAAAGGAGAGGCTATGCCGATGACCCAGCTCCATGGCCAGATTCGCATGCCTACGCTTTTGATGCTCCCCTCTTGCATTCTCCTAAACCTTTTTCCTGAACTGGGTATTGCCAGCTTTCAAGAAGCACTCAAGGCAAAAAACAGGAATGAGCTACACTCTGAGGAAGGGAAAAATCTAATCTGACAAAGTTGGTGCAAGGCATCCCTTCCCCTCTGACAATTAAATGATGGACATTCTTTAGCACCTTTCTTTTTAAGACTGCTTTCCAAAGGAAATAGCGTTATTCTCTACCCACCTGCCCCATCCGGTAACTTTTGAACATATTTTTTAAGTGTCGAGGAGGTCTGACAGTATTATAAAGGTCTCAAGGATCGAGTATAAATCAACAGCCAGGTAAAGGAAAGGGAACCAAATTACTGCCGACCTTAGCAAAACACCGCCTTACAAGCATAGTATTGTAAACTTCATCCAGGAATCTCTGGCCAATGGTCTCAGAACTATGCACAGTATAAGATTTCACCTTTTCTTTGATATTACCCAGCTACCAGCCAGAGAACACAGGCAAGGCAGGCCCCTACACTGCCTGTGTAGGGGAAAAAAGAATTACATAGGTGCTACAAAATACAGGGGAAGGACTGGAGGCAGTGTCAGAGTTAGGAAAAATCATGGGAAGCATGGAGGGAGATGGCCAAGTTACTGCAGCTGCTGGTATGAGGCAGGAATTCACTAGAAATCAGGTGTTATTATGTCTGTATCGTACAGTATATATTATTGTCTTGGATATAATTCATTAATAAGTATGGCTTTCCCAACTGAAATTGTGGAAGCAGGGCACGTAACCATACAGCTGGTATTTGACATTTGCATTTAATCTTTACACCTCAATTTACTAGCATGCAGTAGTAATTCACTGGGTTTCCATTACCCATAAAAGCTTTAGAACTGCCACTGATGAACGAAGACACCCTAGGAGGTTTTCGCTTTAAGCTGCAGGATCACTGTGCCACTACATCTAGATGCTAGTTTTAAGTCACTTCTGGGTTAAGCCCATTCAGTCTGCCACAATAAACTTCAATGCCTACGTATCAATATGTTGGTAGAAGATGTTTCAGACAGTGAGTGTCAAGAACAGGCACAAGTTGGGGTTTATAGACCTATGATGAGATTGCTGCATTTAAAAAGCACATATACATACAATACAACATACTGAAATCTCAGGCTTTTCAAATATCACTTTCTGAAGATATTCAAATCACGACTATTTCTCTGTAGTTCAAAATAGAAAGCATTTGAAGAAAACAACAGATGAACTCACAAAGTAAGAGGCAAAGTTCCTTAACATCCATTAATAATAGATGTGATCATGATGCTTTTAAAAATTGTGGGTAACAAACTAATCTGAGTAATAACTGACCTAACAGTAGGCAGTAAACAGTGTAACTGGGTTTGGTACATTGCTTCAATTAGTTGTGTTTTGATCTGCACTGATGCTTTAATTGGAGGCAAACCTCCCCTTTCATCTAGAATTTATGACTTCAGGGAGATGATCTAGCCTTCAAATTATCCTTGTTTAAATAGCCACTAATTAATCATTGCTTGTTATAACACAGCTACCAAATTTATCTCAAAAATATCCAGAACGAATCTCCACTCCGAAACAAGTAGAAACTGTAAAGGTAACAGCCACTTTGATTTTTCTACCAAGTAAAGTTCTTTTCAACTATTCATCCAATAAAAAGCTTAGGAACTGGTTTTAAACAGTTTGTTGTTATATAGTTTGTTGCAGCTGCAATAAATAACATTCTTCAGTCTCCAGTTTTCTTTCAAAATTCCAATGCACAGCGATACCTGGATAGATTTTGAAACTGGAAATGGACTTAAAAAAACCCAAACTCAAACAACTAAGATCTAAAGTGTTTATCCACAGCGTTTTCACTGTCCTTCAACTAGCTGAAGTTCAATGCCTTGTCTTCACACACAGCTCCCACTTGCATACATGGAGCACATACAGCTCACACACAGCTCACCATACACTGCTCTCTCTGTCCCAGGACTGCTATTCCTTCTCTTAACGCTTTTATTATTATTATTATTATTATTATTATTATTATTATTATTATTATTATTATTGTTGTTGTTGTTGTTGTTGTTGTTGTTGTTGTTGTTGTTGTTATAATAACTGATATCAGCATTCTTATTTCCTCCCTTGACTGCACGGCTGCAGGCAAAAGTCCCTTCTGGTGACATATGAAGTCCTTGCAGCCACTAGGAAGCCAGGGATTCATTTGTATGGATTGCCAAGCAGTTTCCTGGCCCGGGGGCAGGGCTGCAGGGCAGCTCCCCGGCTCCCCTCCAGGCACGGGCACCGCGCACCCTCTCGCGGCTCCCGGGGAAACTGCGCCTTTCCTGGGAAAGAGCTCCTACAGGGAAAGGGAAGAGCCGGGAAGAAAAACACGCTCAAGTAATAAAGCGCTTTGCAATTACTTTGATAAGGGTAAAGATGCCGTTTTCCATAAAACATCTCATTTTCAAACCTCTTACTGACATACGGTCACTCACCATTAACTTTTTGAGTATTCACAGAATCACTGAACGGTTTGGGTCAGAAGGTAACTTTAAAGGTCATTCTAGTTCCAACCCTCCTGCCATTCACATCAGCAGTGAAAGATAACCCACTCTACAGGAAATTAATTACTCAGCCTATCTACACACATTTTAAAAGTCCAAGAAGGTAAGACAAAATAATCTAAGAAACAATTCAGAAAGAAAATTCTGATCTGCTGGCGTGATTTAAATGAGTTTACATTAAATGAACCAACATAACGCAGTAACTTCTGAAAGGCCAGCTCCCATTTCCATGGGGACTAGATTTTTGTTAAATTAAAAAGTCATCGTCTCCAGGAGGTGTAAAATTCTGTATGTACCTAAGTGGTTCATGTACCACACCAAGGTTTTAGAAAAACCTCACAACCTCCTTTTCAACCACAAGGTGCAGAAGCAGTTCATCCCAACACTTACTACAGTGGTGAAAACACTTTGCATTTACCCACTACAGATTCCTGCAAGGATAGATGTGGCTTCTTGAAAACCATACAAAGTCAAATCATACAAGCAGATTTTACAGCCAAAAGACTTACCCAGAATGACTTGAGGAAGGAGGAGGCAGGTCAGGTGTTAGAACATAAAGACTATTATTTTTTGGCAAGTGTAGAGTTTTTAAAACGGTCTGAGGGAAGAAAAATCATTATAAATATAAAATATCAATTTTTAGGCATTGTTTTATTGCGTTTAATTACTGATAGTTATTTACAATACTACCAAATATCCAGTTTTGAGATATACTTACTGTTAACTTCATAACACCCTTTTTGTAGGTGGGCCATGTTAGATACAAAACCAACATGAACTAAAATTTATTCTGATTTTTTTTTTTCAGTGTTTTAGTTTAAGAGTTCCTTGTATGCCACCCCAGCCAGCTAATGCTCTTTGAAACTCACAATTCTTGCATTGTAATTCCCACCCACAAATGCTCAGTTTGAAACTCTGAATTCAGTTAACTGAAAACACAGTTGAAAACTTACACTATCATCTACATCTCCAGTCTTCCATCCTTTTAACAGCATTTTAGATGCAGGAATCTGAAGTTCATTTTCTAGAATATGTTTGATATCTCCTAAAGAGAGAACAAAGAAAATATATAAAATATATACACTTACTGATGTATTTCAAACAGTACTGAGTTAAAAAATGAGAACAAGGACAAATTTACTATGTAAACTATTTTTGATCTAGTTAGCCTTGTAAAATACACTTCAAACAGTAAAGGACAAATGCAGATGAAAAAAAAAAGCACACAAAGCACAAATGATTGGAGAATCACATGAGGATTTGACAATTTGGACATATATTTGAATAGTTCTACACTGCGTAAGTCAGACACACACATTTGCAGATGCATGCAGTGGAGCAATGGACTTTGCCAGCAATAAAGGGGGTGTATATTTTTCACACCTTGTTATCAATAATCCTGATTTAAGAATTGGGCCGTTCACACAATTTAAATGCTCTGACAGCTTTTTCAATGTTTTCATAGAATCACAGAATAGTTTGGGTTGGAAGGGACCTTAAAGATCATCTAGTTCCAACCCCCCTGCCATGGGCAGGGATATCACACTAAACCAGGCTGCCCAAGGCACATTTTGATGCTCTCCTCTCCCTGCAGGTATTACAGTTGTAAAATACTTCAGGTTGGAAAGTACCTCAGGAGGTAATCTAGCCCAAGCTGAGCTCAAAGGTCTAACTGAACCAGTTTAGTCAAGGATTTGCCCATCTGACTCTTGAACACCTCTAAGGATGGAAGTTTGACAACTTATCTGGCCAAGCTGTTCCGGCTTTTCACCACTCTCCCAACTGAAAAAACATAAATACATAAATCCCTATATCTAATGGGAATTATTGATGTTACAAATTGTGTTTATTGCTTCTCCATGAGAAGCCTCCATCTTCTCTGTCCTTCCAGCAGGTAGTCGTAGATAGTGGTGTCTACCTCTCCCCTGCTCTTCCCAAGCCCGAACAAATCCAGTTCTCTGTGCCTCTCCTCACACACTGCCATGTGCTCCGGTCCTCCAACTGTCTTGCTGGCCTCTGCCCGAGTCACTGTAGAATGTCAATGTCTGCCTTGTACTGGGGACCTCAAAATTGGATGCAGTACTCCAGATACAGTCTCATAAGTGCTGAATTATTTCCCTGGATGCACTGGCTACACTCTTGCTGGCACAGCCTAGGATGTGGCTGACCTTCCTTCACTGCAAGGGTAACACCGCTGATGCACGTCTAGATGCCTTTTTAAATAAAGACCCATTCTAGCCTGTCAGCCCTCAGGCAATTATCAGATGGGATAACATAAGTTATCCTATTCCAGATGCAGGACTTCAACTTTGCTCTCTTTGAGCTTCATGAGGTTCCTGTCCTCCCATTTCCCCAGGATGCCCTAGGCCCTCTAAATAGCAGCCCTGCCCTCCAGAAGATCAGCCACTTTCTCTGTTCTGGTATTCTTTGTAAACTTGCCAAGAGTGCTCACCAGATTTTTAATAAAGATATTACACAACACCAGCCCCAGACAACCACTGCGGGATGTCTCTAAACTAGTAACTGTTCACCAGTCAGACTTTAAACCCAGCAGTCCAAGCACTTACCAGCCTACTTATCTAGTCCTTACCCTAACTACATGACTATAAGAATACTACAGCAGACTGTGTCAAAGGTGTTACTAAAGGCAAAGTGACATCCACTGTTCTCCCCTTGTCCACAGAGCGTCATCAAATCATAAAAGGCAAATAACACTGACTAGGCACAATTTGCCCTTAGCAAATCCATGCTGGCTATTCCAAATCACCCTCTTTTCTGTGCTCAGAAAGGGCTTCCAGAAAGATTTTCCCCATAATCTGAGAAAGTTCCACAATCACTATGGAACAGCAGGCTCACTTTTTCGTTAGCCTTTCTTTTCACGCTGACGTACTTACAGAAGCCTTTCAAATTCCTCAGTGGTTTCAGCTCCACCTGACTTTGGTCAGACTCCAAGCCCGCATACTCTGGCAACATCTCTTCATCCCTCCTGGGAAGCCCCATCACTACCTTCAACCTTCTGTGTACTTTCTTTTTGCATTTAACTTAGTCATAGATTCTTTGTTCTTCTCTGCTGGCCTCCTGCCATGCTTCACCCTCTTTCCACATGTTGGCAGGAGCTGTTCTTGTGCCTTGAAAAGGTTGTCCTTTAAGATCAACGGGCTCTCTTGGGCCCCTTTGCACTGAAGGCAGTCTCTCATGGAATCCTAACAAGCAGATTCTCAAGAAAGCCAGAAATCTTCTTTCCTAAAGTCCAAGGTTGAAATTCTATTTGCCTTGCTCACTTCTCTCAGGACTTTAAACACAAGGATGCCCTCAATCTTTATATGCCAAGAAGCAGACACAAGTTCTACACTGACTGCTTCTGCCCTACAGGTGAATCATTTATTCTTGAAAGAACTTAATAAGAAAAAAGAAAAATACTAGGGCTGCAAAATTCTGATCTTGTCAGACTTTTATATCTGCTTTGCATGGAAGCAACTCAGTGCAGTGCAGAACACAAAACACTGGTCAGGAATTCAAACTGATCACCACCAGGTGGCACCAGCCAACGGCAAATCGAATGCTCAAAGGACAAAGAAGGATCAGAAGTTTCCCTTTCAAAATTTCATCACAGACATCAGGCTGCAGCACTGAAATTGTTTTGTTCAACTACTTCTTCATGTGGTTACTTATTTTGATCTGTATAGAGTCTTCAATATAAATGAAAAATAAATAATACTCTTTGTTCTGAGCAAAAGTTAACTGACAATTTGGTCAATGCAGAAACAAAAGTGCTCTGCATACTAATAATAGTATATTTCTAACATAATGTTACAAAAAATGGATCAGTTTTAGGACTACGATAATAAAACAAAAGAAACCTTAATTAGCACAAACGAGTCAAATGAAAACTGAAAAATAAATGCAGTGATGCTCTTCAACTGGAAAGACCTCCTCTAAATCTTGTCAATAATCCTACACAGAAAGAGATGCCATATAGATTTGAAAAGGAAATGCCAAGATCATCCACTTATTCGTAGATTGCATCCACACTAATCCTACCCCAAATTACATTTTCATGCCTCAACTTAATTAGTAATCTCCATTTTGGTTCTAGATTTCAAAAGAAATAATATATATTTGATAGATCACTAACCTTTACAATGGATTAGTGAAATTTTGCTTTTTTAAAGCTGCAAAGAGATTTGAAAATGGTTAGTAGCTGTGGAGGCTGCAGGTTTTGGGTGATTTTTTCTTTTTTGAGAGGTTTGGTTTGCTTTTTTAAAGATTTGGATTTTTGGGATTGGGTCTATTTTGTTTGCTTTTATTTTAGAAGTTTTACCACAACAGTTTTCATTTTATTTTTACAAATCCTTACCAACTGTGGAGCTGTCTTCGAGTACTACATCCACATTTCTGTCTCTGTACTCAACCCTGAAGTCAAGCATTCGAGGTTGTCTTTCCACTATTTGTCTAGATGGCACTACATAGCGAAATGCTGAGGATGAGGAAGGAGTTGAAGAAGCTGCTGTAGAATGACTTGTGGGGCCATACGCTGGTCCATGTGAAGTCTCTGCACCATATTCACTAAAAGATATGCAGATAACAAAGTTTAAACAGAACAGTTTGACATGTTTAAATAAACAAAATGAACGGTATGATTGTGTGCTGTGGTCCACAGCACACAACTCTTGAATAAACTACACTGTTGTATCTGAAAATACCATTTTATTAATAATTAGAACATAACCTTCGTATGAGTAATATTAACATTTCAGTGACTCAGAAGTGCCATAGTAGAACAGCTTAGGCAACAAATAAGCATTTAAGCTACTATTTCAGTCTAAATTTCACTAGGTAATTAAGAATTATCTCAAGAGGAAGGATTATTTCCCGTTCCAGGAAATATGTGAACGTATATGAGACCATATATGTATTGGCACTATGGCAACAACCATCTTTCTACATCATTGGGCTAGTATCACATGGAAATGAGAATAGGAAATATAACTTAAAAACTGCACATATATTGGGATATTTCAACACTAAATTAGTGGAAAACAAGTCAGACATGAAAATAGCTGTGCATTTAAGGTAAATAAACTAAGATAACAAGGAATATATTGCAAAAATACCTAAAAGTACAACAGTAATGCAATGCTGAATTCTAGCTTGCCTTTAATTTCAAAATCCTTCAAGCCTCCTGGACATTCATATAAGGATGTCTCCATACCTGGCTCGAGGATACACACAGCATTACAGGTCAGAATAAATTGGGAAACCCTCACTACCCAGAAGCACTTCATCTTCCTCAGTGAGCCTCTCCACAAGAAGCATGTAACTGGGATTAGAAACAAAGGTAACAAAACATGAAATTTCAGGAATATTACTCCAGGCCAAAAAACCTTATGATGCACAGAAATTAAATTTGGAAGGCAAGCAACTTTACAGGGCAAGCCTAGAGCTTTCCCTCGTAGATGTTCTTATCAGGAAGATCATCAGTCTTGGGCAGTTACAGGATATCATGATGGAGGATGCAAGCTAATAAAACATATGCACTGAAAGAATGGAAGATGAGCAAAGAAGGACTTAGGAAATGCTGAAATGTAATTTGTCTCATTTCCATTCTTAAACAGAACTTATTCGAAAAATTCTTTTTGCCCTTTTTGCAGATACGGTGATATCTGTCAATGGAAATCCTTCTTACAGCAAATCAAATCTGTCATCTAGAAGAGGCCTGAACTGTAAAAAAGCATAAATGTGGATGACAGAAGCGCAGAAGTTATACAGAGCTAATGCAAATCCCACCATTGTGCCTTCCACTTTTGAAAAAGAAAAACATGTCATGCTTGTAAAACAAGGGGCTCCTTCACTTCTCACATCCACAGGCTCAGAAGGATGGATTCCCAGCTACAAAGACCCACACTCCAAAACTCATGCTTAAAGGTCAAAGACCCACTTCAGGGGTCTAAAGAGTACAGGAAACAGCTTTATTTTCAGGCTTTAAAAAAATATAAATACTGAGTGATATGTTATTGTTTTAAACTCAGTGTCCTACTATGAAACAAGTACTATAACCATTTTCTTAACAGAACTAAGAAACAATGAATATCTTGATTCTCATGACTGGATTTGTTTTTCTGAACACAACTGAACTACGAAAAAAAAAGATTTCCCCTTCAATCAATTAACTTACTTCAAGAACAGCTGTATTAATTCTATTTGATTCCACCCCAAAGGGCATCCTACATATCTGACTGGCAACTTCTAATGTATCATAAAAAGCCTCACATCAGTGAAATAAGCCTTATCTGCAAATTGAAAATGTTTCCTTACTGGAAACAAGGCTTCTTAGTCTTCTAAGCATCCTTTAAAACCTCTTCCATTGGAAGAAAATAAAAAGAAAAAAAACATATTTGAGGCATGTTTGACTATTATTTTCTAAAAATTAATAAATCAGTGTTGAAGAAAGCTCTAAGTGAACACAGGACCAGCTTGTTTTCCAAGTCAGACATAACCAATCCCCAGCTCCCTCCCCCTAAACAAATGGTTCTGAACAATCTGGCGTTCCAAATATAAATTCTTTGAAGTCAGGACTTACTAACATGGGTAGAAAAAGTGCTCAACGCAACCAATACTTGATCATAAATGGACTAGGTAGGCCTTACTGTAAATAAACATCTACTGAGCAAATAAGGCTTTATCCTCAATCAAAAACTAACTCTATTTAATGATAACTTTATTGACAGAGATCTCAAAACACTTTACTTACATTATGTATCTTCATCATTAAAGCAAACTTTTCAAAACAGTACATTCTAAGTATATTTTTCTAAACACAATTTGAAACACTATTTTACAATCTTTCTCTAGTAGCTTGATCCCTGTTTTGCCTTTTTCAGTTGTCTCATCAGCACTTAGGAGCTCATGCTTCAGTGACTTCAAGATACCCAGGTATCACTATACAAGCCAAAATTTAATTCAGAAGCTGAAAGAAAATCAGTAAAGCTACTTTTAGAAGGGAACAACCTTACTTTATTGAACAATATCTGCTGCCTGTAATTCAATTTAAAAAAAAAAAAAAGAAAAACATTTTTGGCTGGGGACAGAGAAGCACATAATATCAATATCTTTATAAATGCACAAGGAAAAAGAAAATACTTAGCCTGAATTATCTGTGGATTTGCCTTGCAAATTCTCAGATCTTTGCAGAAAAAATAAACAAGTCCTGAATTCCAAGAAAGCATACCAAAATCCAGTCTTATTAAAGAAACCCTGAATAGAATGACCCAACAACCATTTATTTCAAAATAAAAATCAGTTAATTTGAATAGGTGTTTCAGCTGCTTCTCCATCAGTATGGGAAAAAATGAATACTAACTCTACTTTGCTGAGAACTGAATTTGCTCCAGAAACTGCTTTAGTAGGAGAATTACATCATCTTCTCAGGATTCAAGAACAAAAATATAACTATTACACAGCACCATTCTCTGTATGAGCTACTCCAGCCTGCTGTGCTTACCTTTGTAGAATGCCATTTTCTTGTGGTATTACACCATTTATAGCTGCCTGAAAAGAGAAATAAATTTTCGGTCAAGCCTACAGACCAATAAAAATAAATAAGAACGTCTATAATATGTTTTTAAAAGTTATTAACTTGCTTTAAAATATGCCATAAAATGTTCTCTGTTCAATGGATATTCTTGGTAAATGATACTGTCATTAAAGTACCTGCTTAAAATAGAAACCGTATCTAAGTGAAAACAAACACGAACTGACGCTTAGACTCCTCTATGCACATGATGGATTTCCCAGGTGGAATGCATGGGAATAAACTGCACGGCCCATGCCCAGTAAATCAAACGCTTTGCACACTTGGTATATACATATAGCGAACATACTGCTTTCAGATAATCTAGCTAACTGAGCACAGACAAGACAGCCCAATGGCACGTACACAGAAAATCTGTTTCCCAAAAGCATCAGACCTGCACAAAGCTATAAACCTGCTCAGCTGCACACACACTGCATGCTGCAAAGCTTCACAAATTGCTGAAGTCAGCGCAAATGGCTACTCACCAGCCTCCATCACCACCCACACCTTCCAGACAAATCTGCCTCTAGCTCAGACACACAAATACCGTCCAGCCTCTTAAGAGTCTTCACGTGGCAGGGAATCACAGAAACGACTACCCCACACATTCAAACAATCTTCAGGTAGAAGTACTTTTAAAGTAAGGTTTATGCAGTTAAATATCACCCCATGCTGCCCAGATCATCAGAATAAACAAAGTATTACTTATAGGTATGTAAGCACAAACTTGGCAAGCTGCATTCACATTTGGTCTAATTTGAAATTACAGAGTTATTACCTATAAAAATACCCTACTGAATTCTATCTCATATTAAAATGCATTATGTTTAAAATGGCCACAACACACCCTAGCTGCAAGTTCAAAACGCTGCTTCTAAAAAAATTGTCTTCTCAGCCTATTACAGAATCACTCCATCCTATGTTGCAGATTTTTTTACCGCATTTCCAGCGCATCTGATGCTACAGAAGTTTATACAGACTTTGAAATTATATGTAAGTCAAGATGAGGGAATAACTTGGAAAGCAAATAAGACCCTCTCCAGCAGTATATAGAAGACAATTTATTTCAGATTGCAAAAAAAGTGTTTTAAAATCATCTCATTGCTAGGGTTTTCAGATTTGAGGGGCAATGAAAGTTATACTGTGTGAGCTGGTGAAGGTGACTTACACATTCTACTGCTCAGCTGCTTACACTTTGTTCCGATAATTGTTAGAAGCCATAGGAGTAAAGATGTCAGAACCCTACCTAACTTCAGACTTTTGATCCTAGCCCAGCAGTGGGCAGATAAGGTGGAATAGCACCTGTGTTCACAGGTAAATATTTGTTAGGCTTAACAGTGAGCCTAAAGAGAGCTTGTAGCATCCCACTAACCTCTGTTTTCTGCTGTACCACCAGCAGTTCATTCTATTCTCCTCTGTCAGATATACCTGACCAGTTGACCAGTATAGTTGGTGATTGAGTGCCTAGTCCCTTATGAAGAGAACACTGATCTTTAGAAGCTCATAGATTCCCTGGTACTCCAGGAGAACAAAGCTATTCACTATAGATGAACTGTGGACAGTCTTCATCTATCAACATCATTTTTATAAATTTACATTAAAAAATGCAGCTTAAGCAAGTGCTTAATAAACACAAAAATGGACAACATAGGATTTAAATGCTGTGCTTTTTCTCTGAATACATAAATATGATTTTTACAACTTCCATTAGCAGTTAAGGTTACAGAGTCAAAAATTATTACTGCAGTACTCAGCTAAGTAACTATGATATTGTAATAAGATTTATGCTTTATTTAGACACAAACATTCCATAAATAACAGCAAAAAAAGCAGACAAAGAGCTACAGGTATCTATAAGCTACAGCAACCACCCATGAGGCTGTATCACATTTCAGTGAAAACAAACTTTCCTACCAGATCAGTTTTAAATCAGTTTATCCATTGTACATGGCAATAGTCACTGGTTTCTTTCTAACAATGTGTCTCATTTGTCATCACTGTGGTTTTTGCAGTCATACACAGCTCTTGATCATGTTCATTTAATAAACCCCCAGGAAAAAGTAGGAGGTTTTGGTTTGTTTGGGTTTTTCTGGATTGGTTTCCCTTCCCCATACTCTTTAGCAACATACATTTCACTCCTGTCAATCTACAGGTAAAGCTAGTTGAAAGACAAAAATATCTTTTATTTTGCATCTGTAGGATAGAGAGAGGAAATACAAGTTTGCTACCACAGGACCAATGCTAATAATCTGCTGGTGCAACAGAATTCCATTTACTGCAAGAAAAAGAAGCTGCTTCAGCTATAAAGAAACATAGCAGAGCATGGCATTTCCACACTGTTTCTGTCAAAGCTCACGTCTCAGTCTCATAGGATCAAATCAGTTCAAACTTTTTCTAAGCCTAGTGAGAGGGGCTAAACATGATAGAAGCTCCAAGCTATTTTCTTTAAAACTGAATAAATCACTTGTTCAGGTCCTCAGCTTTGTAAACTTGATGACATTTAAGGGGCACACCAGTAAGAAAAAACAGCAGCAGCATTATGTACTTTTTTGATGGAAAGACCTCTATTAACCACACAGTAAAAATAAAGAGCCCAGACACCGTTTGTCAAGCAAGATGGAAGACTAAAATTATGTAGATGGCAAATAGTAGCAGTGCACATGTAGATATTGCATAAATATTAAATACCCATGTTCTTACAAGACATCTATAAGTAGGCCCTGCAAAGAAAATAAGAAAAAGGAACAACCATCTGCTTTAGAATTTCATAGGAGGAAGGCTGTGACTATAAAAAACACAACAAGTTATTAGTTCCAGGCTGTTCCTTCCCAATGTCAGTCCCCTTTGAGAGAGGATCACGTCTCTATGGTTAAGCAAACATTCAAAGATATTAAATGTTTTTGTCTTTCCCAACAGGGATCATTTGATCATCAAAACCAGTCTGTGTGACTAATACACAGTAATTAAATAGATGTATTACCCTTGAAACTATTTTAGTAATAGTTGCAGTAAATCTATTCATGGGTTATCAAACATAAAGATACGAAGTCTGGCTCAGAAAATTTCTTCACAGCTCCCAGTAACCTGTGGCTGAGAGCAGGGAAGCAGCACTCCAGCAGTTCTCATCACTGTGTATACCCACAAGTGTCACTGCTGGATACTGGGTACCAGAGCTTCAAGTGTTTACCTGTTCTAATGCTATCACTATTTAAAGAGTGAAGGTCACTTTGACTACAAAATTCTAGGGCTTTTAAGATTTTCTTTTCTCCCCCTAAAGCCAAGAATCTTAGGTGTGCCTCAGGACTACTCATATACAAACTCTACTGCAACACTGCTCTAACTTGGAACAGAGGAATAGAAGCAAGAACACAGTTATCTTTTTTCAATTACAATATTCAAACCAGACTCATAACTTATTTTAGGAAATTATTAGCCAAAATTGGTTAGTTTTCACTTATACATTTTGTTTAGAGATATTAGTTATATATTCAGCATTTCAAACAGCTTATTTAAGAATTTATTAAGCCCCTCATGACTTGATCTAATGGGATCTGCTTTTGACCAGACCAACAACCAGAAGTAACTTCCAGTCTCAAGTACTGTATGACTCCATCATCCAACAGTACTGGATGTACTGATAAACAGTATGGAGAATCCTGTTCATTTAAATGAATGCGAAGACAAGAATATGATGTCATACCAGAGCAATGAGTCCAAAGCAACCATACCTTTTTTGAATGTTTGTTTCAGCAGCATGCTTCCGATACCAAAACATATTAAATCCAACATTTTGTTGTTTCTCACAAACATAGGAAACAATAAAGCAATAAGGCTATAAAAGGTAACCAAAGGCAATAAAAAGTAACCAAATCCATTAATAGTTCGGGCAACTCAGAAACTCTGGTATTCCAAAAACAGACTGAAGTTATTTAAGTGCCTAAAGAACGTTGTGACGCAGACTGAAATGTAATGCTTTCAAGAGAATTTTAACTTAAATAGGTTAGTCAGTTCTGACTAAATGTGACTATCTTTTATGAGTACAAGACAGCATTAGAATCATAACAAGAACCACCATTTATTAATAATCTGATGAAGCAACAATGCTGACGACTTCTCTCAAAATACAAAATTATAGTGCTAGTCATTTAAAAGCAATTAAGCACATCTTACAGAAACTCTCATTCCATGGGAATGAGTGACCTATGGATAATTGTGAATGTGGTATTTTAGGTAGCAAAAACCCTAAGCGTCCAAGTTTAAAATACTTGGCAGTCATCACCTAGTCTGGAAATGGACAGGATTTACCAATCATTTTAAAACAGAGGTCTACATATACTGATTGTATATTTAAACAAAGTGGGAAATTCTTTTGTCCTCATGAACTATGGATGGGAGGTTTTATTTCCAGAACGTAAAAATGATGTTTAGATGAATTATCTTGAGAGTTTAAAGCATGCTCAGACAAAAGCAGAGGTACAGGCTTTTGCATTGGGCAATGTGAGAGAGCTTTCCCCGTGGCCACCGCTTGTTCCCTCTCCTTCCCAACCTCCTCACCACAAAACAGTTTTGTCTGCTAGATACAGACCCTACTCTAGATACAGATCCCTTAAAAATTTACCCATTCAAACCTCTATCCCGATGAAAAGTAAGAGCAATCAGGCTCTAGGCTGGTACACAGGAATTATGGATTCTCCTCAGGAAACAGCCTGGGCATTTTGCATGAGTGAAACCAATCTCAGGAAGATCGACTTTTCAAAACAGGTTATTAGAAAACACATCTCCAAGCAAAAGAAGAAAACAAGTTCAAGTAGTGTGATGCTGGCAAAACAACCCTTGCAGAAAAAGAAGCAAGAGAGATGTAAATACCATGCAAATGTGAAAGCTGCATCAGTTTCACCGAGACAAAATAACCATAGCAGCTTAATGCAACTGGTACAAGTTCATGTATGAATCATCTTACACAGAATTTTACAGCCTTGTTTAGGTTTGACTGAATTCAGCAAATCAGACCACTTCTGTCTGCTTAATAAAGGCCACACAGAGCTTTACATTTATTTAGCTAAAAACTGAGGTGGTTTACATTAAATAAACACAACGCACAAATGAGATGCAGACACTAGGCAATAGAAACTGCCATAGGAGAATATTTATTCCAAAACCCAAAGATATCCAACCGACAGTGTTGACTGCTTCAGAAAGTCACAGGGAAATACAATGGAATAACTTGCTCATGGGGCATTTTCTTCCCACCCCCAATTATCTGTACATATTCAGATTTCTAGTAATTTTTTTTGTTGCATTCCACTTAACAGCCTCATAACCCATATATTTAATTATTTCTATGAAACTCAGCAAGAGCTTCCTTTGATGAAAGGATTCATTTATTATCACTTTCAAAAAACTACATTCTTCCCCAAATGCTAAAAGTCTTAGAAATTTTACTTTTGGTTTTAAATGTCTGGTAAGCTAAAATTGAAGCTGTGTCTTTCCTGCTCATTTTGCCTTTTCTTCCTATTAAATATTTAATGTCTCCTTGATACAAAACCAATTCCTCTTAAATCACAGATTCAGAAAGTTCACTCCATACGGTTTTCTACATTAGCAGAAGCAAAGGCAGCTAACCACCTCAGAGGAAGGGGTACTAGCAGCTTTTAGGACTACATTTTGAAATACAACCAAAAAAAGCTTGTTTTGGTGTTTCACCCTACAAAAAGAATGCTTGCCTGACTCTGTCAGGATTTAATCTTAGAATTATTTCTCAGTCTAATTACACAAGTGAACGTAATATCAAAACAGAGGGAGCAATGACATGCTAGACCAACCTACTATGGTTTGGAGTTCTGAAGAATAAAAAAATCATAACTATTATATTTTGGAAATACCAGCTAGCATTCCTGTATGCTATTAATTCATCCTGATCGAGGATCCCTCAAGATTTGTTGAATTTAAACAAATTAAACATGTTTTTTAAAAGCTAGAATTGTAATAAAATATACTAAAAGGTCCTCATTAGGCAATCTAAAATACACTAGAAAAAATATTTCTTACCTTTTGTATTTTATTATATTTTCCACAGCACTAGATGGGGTCATTTATACTACTCAGTCCACAATTGCAATTCCATTGCAATTAATTCTACTCCTAATTTGGGCTAAACATGATACAATATTCTTACTCTAATTTTGTTACTTTCACATGACAAATGGTTTATCCTAAAGATTTCAGAATCCATTATTTTACCCAGTATTCAAACAAAATTCATGGATGATAAAACTCCAAATACTTTGTACAATGAGAAGCTTAAAAAAAAACAAAACCTAAAACTGAACAAATGTTATCCAGAGAGGAAAAACAAATAATTAAATGATAAGGGATAAAGGAAAGCATTAGTGAGACAAAACATGCATCAAAGGACCAAAAAAGTGAAAGCGAATCCTAAATTGCTTCCAAAGTATAAATCTGTGTGACAAAGGAACATATTTTTACACACAACAGTAAAGCAAAACAGGGGAAGCGCGAAGATTTATTAATTCCTTTTGAGCACAGAAGTATTTCTCACAATGAAACTAACTTGCAGCATTCTGCTATATGCACATATTTCAATAATAACAGTAAATGTTTTGAAACAATGCTCCCCTAATAATTTCCTTTTTGGGAAACAGTAATTTGGGCTTGTGTTTTCAACAGAGCTCGTAATAACAGGTAATGCCACATGTAGACATGTCAAAACATTTGTTCTGTACTGCTCATACTATGATTCAGGAAACTGGATAAGAAGTAAGAGAATACACAGCCTTTTCTTGTCATCAATTTAGAAGAATAAAAAGGTGGAAAATCTTGGAACAAATAGCAGAAGTTTTACTAACTGACAAAAAGTTTTACTATGCTGACAAAAAAAGCATACTGCAGGTATTAATCAAATGATGCATCAATCTAGATTAGTAAAATCAAGGTTTACTGAAATCAGATGTAATATAATCACTTCTTTCTGCCCCAAGGTATGGAGATTTTATAATCAGACTCCCAAGCAGAGGAACCCAGTTTCTCGGGGCTTTATGAAATTATCAAATCTTGCCTGTTACAGGCAAGTCTGTGATGTTATTCTAAACAAGAAATTCCATTAAATGTTCTGCAGAAACACCAATTATTATTTCAGACCAGAAGCTTTTTACAAACAAGATACACTACCACCTTCCTACATACATAGCTACCTTGAAACCATTACTTTAACAACTAATGACTGCTATGAGTTTAAGTTCTAAAAAATATTATTCAGTTTGGATTATTAAACGAATGCAATAATATTTAAATGAAAAAAATTACTAATTATGCCCCAGTAGTAACATAGGCAGCCTCTACCTTTGTTATGTTTGGCAGGCTTCTCAAGGCACAGAAATGAGTCAGCTTTTTCCTGTAGCTTGTGTTATACTTGCTGGCATTTCCCCAGCTTTGCAAGTCTCAAAGTATTTCCAAGCACTAGACGTGAAGATACACCCACGAAGTTTTTACAGAATGTCAGCATTTGTCCCCATCGTGGTTAAAATTTAACCAAAAGCTGTCATTGAACTACAATGAAATGTCTTCTATGCATTCTGCTTTATTTCAGCTTGCTTTCTTTAAAACAAATATACTTCATGAAAAGCTGCAAAACAATAGAATAGCTAATAAAGCAAAAAATTAACATTTCATCAAAAAATGCCACATGAATATATTCATACAGATGAGTCATTTCATCAGCAAGAGAGCACGCGTTGAAATAGTTTACAATTACCACTCTAGATGTGGTTTCCTACTTCTCTGGTGGCTTCGGCAAACTTTTTCCTGTAGTTCCTACAGTATGCCGAAATGCACTAGGAAGCCTTTCAACAGCTAAATACACTCCTATAATCCTGGGGGAAAACCCTCCATTTTGCACAGTTCTTTTATTTTATATTGTCACTGCATAATTCCACAAAACAAGCACAATCTCAATAATAAATTTATAATGAGATGCATTTTCCTAATGCAATGAAAATAAATAACGTAAACAGATTTATAAGAAGCTTATGGATAGGCATCTATTGGACTTGAAACTCTATTTCAGAAGGAACAAAGGAAAACAATCTACTCCAAACTCATTCATATACAAAGGAAGAAGAGTAGACCATGATGTGTCCACTACTTTCAGACAACAGCTGTCTTAGCCCCAGTCATTAACGACAACTTTTTACACTAATATTGCTTCATCTTCTAAACTAACAGAAAGGAATGCTTAGTACAGAAGTGTATTTTCTTACCCCTTAAAACATTAAGCTAGACAGCAGGAGAGTCAAAATTAAAAATTACTGATGTACTGAATTCCCACACTTCTACCACCTCTTAAGTATTTTATGTAAAATTGAATAACAACACTAAAATGTTGGGAATAGCTACCCTATGACAACATACTTTTTGTCCAGCCTTAATAAATAAACAAGTCAAACAAAATTGCTCTTTGCTAAAACATCCTAGTTTTTAGCAAGTACTAAAAGATGGGATGAAATTTCAGGATGCAAGACGATTCTACATGCCCTAGAAGCACCGCCTACAGACTTAGGGTTGAAAAGGTGTAATAACATAAAGTGTCTTATATAACAGTTTTCAAGTTAATCTAGCAGTAGTCAGCAGACTGCCTAATCACTAACCACTAATCAATAATAAAAGATTAATGATGTAAGATTTTGGAAAACAGAAAGACTTTGGAAAACAGAAAGTTCATTTTAAAGTTAGTCACCTGCAACTTGTCGCTCAGTATCTCTCCTCATACCCCCTGACAACCTCTGCTATACTGCTGGTACTGCAGCAACACAGGTCTTCCAGGACCAACCGAGGCGAGTTTATTTCAATAGAACTAGGACAGAACTGCTAAGATATTCAACAGTTTTTTAAGTAAATCCATTTTTCAAATACTCCACTTTGAAAGCCTAATGAGTTTAGATGACTCCTGGCTTCTGTGGTAAAATCTTTCACAATTATGGTTCACTTGCAAAACAGCCACAGCACTGGCACAGATGCTGATTCTTAAATTAAATAATTCACTTCATTTGTCTCCTACTCATACATTCCCAGCATGACTCCATGACAGACTAATCACTTGTCAAACACACTTAAAAAACATATGCAGTTTTCCGTTCAAGTAGTCACAGAGTAATATAGTACAAACTACTTACAGATACCTTATTATCAGCCACTTCATTATTAATATAGTGTAGAAATCTGCTCTTAAATTTGAGTGTCTCAGGACAAATTAATGTTAAGCAATCTTCATAAAAATTGCCAATACAGAGGTACCAGCCTCTGAAAACGCATATTTGTAAAGCGTAAGGCGGGTGGGTAACGGCTGCATGCAGCTACAGCAATACTTTCAGGCACTACTGTGATCTCATATGCCACTATTTGCTTATTCTCAGAACACAAACCTCTCTACTGCAAGAAATAAGAGTCTTTTGCCATGAACAGAAATCTAAGTTCATTAGTCCTATTCCTTGTCTGATCATTATTTGAGCTTATTTCTGAAGCAATTAAATTCCATCTGTTATTTGGAAAAGAAAGACACAGCTTACTTCACTTTACAGTATTGACAGTAAAGTTTTACCAAGAAATCTCCTCTGCTCTCTTTCTGGCCATAGATTCAAGTTTCATATGCATCAGTGCAGCAACATGGCTACAAAATACAGCCATAAAATACATAATCACAATCCTTTTCTTACTCTCCAGTAAATAAAGTAGATTTTTTTTCTATTAGAAAAATTACAATCAATAGGTATGAAAAAAACCTAACTATTTTAGATTAACATACCCCCCCTTAGTGTCTATAAAACTATCTGCTACACTGTAAGTTAACCATTACATTTGCTAAAATTGTGAAGGGGTAGAAGAATCTCATTTCTTCAGATATTGAAGAATTGTATCAGTTTAACAGGGACAAAACAGTGTTCATCTAAAAGACACTTTGCCCAAGTTATACCAGTTTTACCATATGGGAAAAATATTTACCCCATTACACCCTCCTTCAATCAGCAAAGTGAGAATTAGCTCTTTCTGATGAATCAACAAAACTGCAAAGCGTACTTGAAACAGCACTAATGAAAACACCTCTAAGGCCATGAGTCTTAACTGCTTTAAATAAAAAAAAAATCCCAACCTCCTTGAGCACTATCAGTTTTTTCATCCTCCCAAACTTTAAATTGAAGGACAAAATAATTCATGTAGCTAACCCTAATTCCTGGTTTCCATAAAGTTGTGAACTGCACATCTTTTGGCAGGATGTTTAAACATGGTAGACCAAAATGAGCCCTAAATAGTTAGTCACCTACTAAATAAATAGTAATTTTCTGATGTTAGAATTATAGCAGTGCCTTAAAAACAGGAGACAAGAATGACACTGCACAACACCAGTTTTCCACAGTGTAAGTTCAAGTCTTTCCAAGCACCGAGGCTTGCAAGATTTCTTCCATGAAATAAGCACCATGTTTCAGCAGAAAACTTTAAAGAAAGAAAAACTGTTTTCACCAAATTCCCAAGGAATCTTTCTCAGACAAAGCTCTGCCCCGGTAAGGAAACACAGTAATTCACTCATGGATGGGGGAAGAAGAGTTTCCATTTCTTACACATTCACCTGCCTTAGGACCAAAAAGAGAAAACCATGATAAACTGAGGAACCAAACCCTCTAGGTCTAGTACACAATTTAACTGTTATTTACTGGGGTAAAGTAGATTTTGTGAGAGTTTTTTTATGTGTAGTGCCAGATAAGATCTATGGGAATCTAACAAAGTTTTGGGACAGCAGACTACAGATGCAGAAAACAATTCATTTCAGTTTTCAAATCTCTCTCTATAGACAAGCCAGCAACTGCCCCCTTCCCAGCCTTCTACTTTACAGAGGGGAGCACTGTGAAACCTGAGATTCTTGGATATTGACTCAGTATCATCGGCTACAGCATTTGTTGCAGCTTTCATGGGTTTCCTTATAAAAATCACAAGATGCAGCGATGTTAACACGACCCAAGCAGTGTTTCTCAACCTCTTTTGAAAGAGCAAGGGTCATCCAAACAAGAAAACAAATCCAAAGACCACCTAAGTTTTTTTGAAAAAAATCCAAGGGACCAACCTATATAACAAAATCATAGGATTTTTTTTTCCAAAACAATCAAAAGTTCAGAACACACAAGTCAGACATTTGCTACTTTTATTCTCCCTTTTAGCCTGTTTGTTTCCTCCTTTGCACATGTTAGAACGTGTATATGACATTTTTATTGGGTTTGGCTCCATTTTATTTTAAACTCTAGTTGCTCTGGTGACCATTTTCTGACGTTTAACAGACCACTTGCAGGCAATGGATCAAGACTGTAGCTGATCCTGTTGTGTCTCTGCATCAATCTGTGCTCTCATCAAAGTCACGTGAAATGACTGTCACAGGGGCAATATATCCAACACTTTCCTACATCACCTGAGGTATCAGAAAGCAGTTGGGATTTGGTAGGACCATGAAGACTGCAATATCTTGCTGCTAGCAGAGGCAATCTTCCTTTCTTGAAGCACATTCGTGAAGTGACAAAGCAGCATTCTTATTCTGCATTCTGCAAGTAAAGGATCTGAGTTTCCTCCACGTGTATTAGCGGTGGTGTTCGGGTTTTTTAATAGATGAATGTGCACATAGCTACATAGAAAGCCATACCATGCTTACAACTGCCTACAGATCTGCACATTTTATATGGTCTTCAACATAGAAAACATACAAAATAACATCTGTTTTACCTAAGATGAAGGTATTCACAAGCAAACAAAACCAACTAATTTAATAATCATGTTGTTTTTCTTTAAGAACTAGCTAGTCTTCTTTACTATCACCCACTGCATAAAATATACAGCATGAATCTGAGCTTACTCAAAGACATGGAAATGCCACTTTGGGAGCTGTAAAAAAGCTGCAAAAATCAAAGAATGAGAAATGAAACTATTTTTGCAAGCACAGATCCCTAGTTTCACAGAAAGTACATTAAAGATTTCCCAAACAGATTTCTGTATTCCCTTGTAAAACAAAAGTTCACACACTAATTAATTGTGTCCTATTAGAAAAGAATACTGCTGCAGTTAAGACACACAAGAAACCTTCAACTCCTGTTTTTCCTGGAGAACAGGCACCAGGCCCGCAGGACACTTACCCCAGCAGGATGCTCATCCACCAACATTACTCGTCATTACCTAACTCAGATCTTCCTTTTTCCTTAGCTCTTTGAATATTGTACAGACAATTCGGTGCAGTAATGGCAAGCAAAAACTAACTATAACCAAGATCCAGAAGAGGACACTTGTCTAGGAGAAAAAGAAAACAAACCCACAACAACTTTAAAAGCTCCTTAAGAAAAAAAACTGAGATCCAAACCTCTGGTTTCTATGGGTAGATGTTCATTTGACCACAAGAATGTTATTAATAGACAGATAAGCTCATGTTCCTAACAGTGAAAATCCCTCAGCTCTCACTCTAATGAGAGAAGCATGCCATGAACATCTCCCTAGTCACTGTCAAAGGTGTGCTATACCCAGTATGCAACTCCAAAGTAAAGAAAATAGCAGGTCAGCAATACAAGATTAAAGGGGCCAATGTGATGAACACGATCACCATAATGCATAGTCCTGGTTCTCCAGCCACTGAAATACAGCCCACTTGGAAGGAGACAAGAGAGCCGCTAAACATATGACAATACTGTCGCACATTTAAGGAAAAGAAATGGCTCTGTGCCAAACTTAAATTAATCACCTAGTTTATGGAGGCACACTAATTCAAATTGATTAAAAAAACGCACAAAGAGATACCACATCAAAGCTTTTGCAGGGCAAACCAGTTAGAAAAAGAGACAAAAGACATCGTTAGTGTATTTGTTTTTACCAACTCGTACTGAGGTTCACTACACATTATTAAAAAAAAAAACAAAAACCTAAGTTAATGGTTAGAAACCAATAAAAGATACAAATAACAGATTGTTGATAGCTGTCAAGAGCCAACAGCCCATTTTCTGCCTAGGAACCGCATCTAAATTGGCACCTCCAACAGAAATAAAAACCAAAAATTGTAAAGCCCTAGCTAATTTTTCTTAGTTCAATTTATTGTTTGTGGGTTGGTTTTTTTTCACTTCTCTCGTTCCAAAATACAATATTACACATTAGTAAATATAAATATATAAACAAATCGGATACTTATATCTTTAAAAACCCTGACAAATAACTATTTTTTAAGAGGTTTTAAATGTCAAAGTAGCAGAAACCCTCATGTTCTGTGTCAGTTACCCATTCAAAAGAAAAAAAATACAGTGGAGAGTTAAAGCTGTATAAAAACAGTTGTACCAAATATACAGTTTTCTCCTTCCATGGTACAGAAACGCTTTCTGTCAGCTCACTCTTGGAAGCTGTGCATGACAGCAAGTCATCGCATTTCCAGGTGCACTAAACTGCTGAAGTTAGACTGCATTTTCAGCCTCTACCAGAATACAGAATAACAAAGTCAACCATGGCAGAAACACACTAAGGTCATTTTAAGAACATATTTTGAAAATTAAAAACTGTTGGGTTTCTTTGTATTAATCATACACAAAAAAAGATAATTCCACTCCACTCCCCGATTCTGATGAAATTTATTTTCTTCTTAAAGTCATGTTAAGCAGTACCTACATTCCAATGTCTACTGGCAAATACATGAAATAAAATAACTTTAAACCAGTGAACAGGAGTAACAACAGAAACGGTCACTCTGGAAGAAGTAGAAAATTAAGCATGATGAATCCTGCTTTTCATTCAAAAATCCTGTTCTGATTATCAGCACAGAGTCATGCGATATATGAAGGATTTGAGTTTTTCATTATATCTGTGACAAGTACTGGTAACCCAAGTTTTAAGCACATATGCAAGTACTTGATACAACGGGAGCAAAGAGCTCTCATCTATGTAATAGTCTCACATATATGAAGGTCCATTCTGCATATGGTCAAGAAGTACATACAGATTCTGGTATTAAAGGGTCACTTCCATTAAATATGTACCATCATCAGAAACATTTCAAAAGACACATAGCTGGGCTTTTTTATACTTTTATTGTATTGTCTTTACACAAAGTTTAAGAAATATTTATACTGTCATTCTTACCTTCAAATGTCAAAACAGAAGGTCATTGTTTAAATGGGGAAGCTACAAAACCACCAAATTTTACAACAGACAAGAATCCCTAACTTTTGCTTCCTCGGAGGCTAAAAATTATTGTAAATTAATAGATCTCAAAGAAATTACCCTCAGGAAATAATGTATCAACAATCCTGACAGGCATAAGCAAGTTGCTGGATCCATTTATTGCAGAACAGTTCCATAAAGATGAAGGCCTAAAGAGATTTATGTTATCTACCTTGATCTTCCATATCTTACAGAACATCTGTACCATTTCATCGCTTGGCCTATAATAAAGCTAGTAATTAGGCTACAGCATTCTAATACAGAAAAAACCCTAAGCTGCTCTATATGCAGCAGACTACCACAAAGGCCAAGCCATTCACAACAGCGGGGAACTAATTATTGGCAAGATTAGACTTCATGATTCCACCAAGCAATTTACACGCTGTTATTGCATATGAATTTCTCTGCAGAATTCTTGATCAATTTGATTTTAAGCACACGAACAAAGCCTAGCAACCAAACGTTTATGACAGTTTCCTACATCACTTCGAACAGTGACAAACTTGACTTGAGCATTGTAAAATACACACAAATTTGAGACATTTAAATCAGATTTATTTAGTTCCAATTTAAAGATAAATCAATGGGAGTTTATACTGTCTTAAAGTTTCCCATATAGAGGAATAGACATGAAGATTTTTAATTGGGAGTGGATAATCTTTAAAAGTCAAAAAACAGGAAGCTGGCGTTCCAGTTCTAAACTGAAAAGAAAAAATAATTCTGATTAATCCTTAATTTAAAACATAAGTGGCTATTAGAAAAATTAAAGCAAGAAAAGAGTTCCCAACACTTCACTCAGGTTTGGCTTGTTTAAAGATAAGGCCAAAAGTCCAAAAGATAAAAAGCACAGTAACACTCACTGAAGTAACAGCAAAGACATTGGTCACATTTTAACCCTTCATACTAAAATCTACTAGCAAGACCCAGGATGCGGGGGGAAAGTATGGAGAAAATAAGCAGCTGTAATATTACACCAGTGCAAACAAAGAAATCCTAAAAAAAAGCTTACAGAGAAACACAGTACTTGAAGCAGGACATTAGAATCTTGTTTCAAGCTCTGCTGTCTCTGTGCGTTCTGAGGTAATTCTCTGTCAGCCTACGTCCATAAGCACTTCGCTGTTCTGTTTTGGGACCCCACTTTCCAGCTCACCAGGACTAATTGTTCTTGGTTGCTTTGGCTGAAGTCCCAGAGAAATGACAACACACTTGAGTAGAGTCTCAAGGTTCAAGAAGCAACAGGTGCTCAAGGAAATCTTCAACCTGGTCCCTAGCACAGCCACTGACAGCGCACAGCTCACTTCCCAAACAGGAAAATGGAACTGAGATAAAGACAGCCTGAATGAAAAACAAGAAAGCAATCTCTTCCCAGACAAGAACTTCCTTAACAGTAGTTTTGTTTTTTCCCTGGCGCTGCAGAAGTGCCCCTGAACTTAGGCTGATCTCATCCTAACGCGACTTGCTTAGCTTCCTACTTCGTATTGCCCTGGGTGCCTCACAGCAGCTTTCCCAATCAAATACAGAGCTTTGATTTTACTTCCAAAATCATAGAAGTAATGGAATCCACATTTCTTTAAAACACAGAAACACCAAAAAAACCCCCACACTTATATGACTATATTTTACTACTACAGGTCTTTTTTCAAAAACTTTAGCTTGAAATAAGCCTCTGAATGAGACACACAAAATGAAGTGAAAATAGAGAAGACAGCGATGATGTTCTTCCTGTTTACCTAACAGATTGGTGGTCAAAGGATGATCATCACTGCTTCACTACTGTCTTCATGATTTGTGAACCAAGTCCTACAAATTTTATTTTCCTTACAAATCCAAAAAACTGTTTTGTTCTGCACTGAGTGAAATATTTAGTGCTAAGCAAAAAGACTGTTTTGATTTTGCATCTCAGCTAAAAAACTCCAAGATGTTTTGATTCAATCAAACCAAAGACTTTCCGCCTCCCCAGTTTCTTGGCACTGAGTCTGTCTTTGACTACTGAATCAAAAGTATAGAATAAAAAACACAAAAGAACTCCACCACATATTAACCATACATTTTTAATTTTAAAATTAAAAAAAGTTACATTTCTCATGTCATAAGCCTTTTTTTTAATATCCTGTTTTGACTTCTGAAATGCTAAAATCCTTTGCCTCACAAAGAGATGGTCGATTCTCTCTGCAGCTCACAACTCCTTTTCTACTTACATTCATGTTTCTTTTGTCTTCTCTCCACTTTCTTCACTCTTCTGGTTCTCACTCCCTGTTATTTTATCACGATTCAGTTTTCACTCCCTACTTTACAAGAGGGCTGCTTTCAATAAAAAGGAGCCAGCGTTCTACTAATGACAGACCCTTGGAGCATCTTCACTTTTACTCTCCCCAGTTTATATTTTTTCATCCACAACTTACCATTTCCTTTGTGTGGACCCTCTTCTCATTCATCTTCTGTTTAGTTTCCAGATCTATGTACTTTCCCAAAGTACCTCTCACATCTCTTATTTTCTCTCCTTTCTTACTTTCCATATGCCTCCTTTTTTAAGCTTGCATTTTGGGGTTGTTACTTCTTTTTCCCACTATATTCTACTTCTAGATCATCTAATCATCACTAATAAAACTAAGTATTTAAAGCTATTCTTGTAGCCATTCCCATAGCTTTAAATAATTCACTCTCCCTTTCTGCTTATTCTGGAGTCTCAAAAGGAAAAAAAACCCAAAACAAATCTCTTCAGTTGTTCTTCCCGTTTTTCCTCACAGTTCTCTCATTCAACTCTATCCCTGAGCTTTTATTGCAAAGCATACATGTAACAATTTACAAATCCCACCAAACCACATGCAACTGACTTAATGCATTGTACTGAGAACTTTACAACCTGAACAGAATGCATAAGGCTATTGCCTTCCCATAAACACTTTAATTTTCTAAACAGCCCATGCTAAGTCACAACAAACAACTGCCATAAAGGTGGTTTTAACCATACCACTCCATCAATGTATATTTGTGTTTTCCTGTTTGAGGACACTAAGTGTATACGCTCCCTTTTTCTTGCTGGTGTCTCACTCTTGCTTATACTAAGACACGTTGCAAAATAAAGACTTGGTATACTTTGGCAAACATTCATTTTAAATATTTAGTGTCAAGTATTTGGAGTCCATAGCATTTGTTTACAGTAGGTTACAATATTACATGTCATTTTAATCATTATGTCTTAAAGGAAACAGAATAGTCGCTCTAACAAACTCAGTTTAAAACTCCACCCTAACCTCTCTGATACTCAATCTGCAATTATTAAAATACAGAGCACATTTAAAAAATACGCTGGGAATACAACTGCAGCAGGTATTTGAAACTGTATCCATCATCAATTTTGGAAAATCTAATTTATTTATTTTTTAAAAATAATTTTCTGAGAATTTGGACTGATCCAAAGGTCACTAATGTGGAAAATTAAAAAAAAAAAAAAAAAAAAGGAGAAAATCAAATTATTGATTATTACAGTTTAAAGGAAGATTGCATGCTTTTTAATTTTGTTCCATTTTACTCTTTTTAACCTTAAAAAAAAGGATTAATAGTTTCTTTATTTATCCTGATAATCCTATGCAGAGTCTTAAAATACCTAAGCTAACTTCGCTTGCTTTATTGGTTTCCTCCTATTTGTTTGCACATTGAACCTTATTACAAACCAGACAATAGGGTATTTTTAGGATGAGTTAGTTGGGTTTTTTGTTTAACTGTGTCTGGATAATACTAAATCTAGATAAGGCATGGCCTTAGTCTCTGACTCAATTCTGCATACAACTAACAGCAGAAGAGCAACTATCTTACGTTTAGACTAAGAGTGTATGAAATACTGAATAAGTTGTTTTATCTTCCATTTCTTCCACAGGAACTTAAATCCTCAAAGATCTTGTGTGTGTACACAAGATGTAGTCTAAAAATGGTACCCTTAATATTACTACTTACAAAACTATGCAAACAATTACCCAAAAAGGAAACTAAGCACAACATGAAACTCTGATTTAAAGGAAAAGAAACAAATCAAAAAGGCACAAAGATGACCAGAGTATATCAGGGGATATAAAACTCAGTATCATGCTAACTTCACAATGAAGCTGTAACAGACCAGAAACAGCCTGCACAGAACTTGCTTGTCCCAGTCATAAAAGACATATCCAAATTTGAAATAAAGATAAAAGCTGTCTCAGCAAGAGAGCACGTCACTGGTACATGAAGCTGAACTATGAAGTCATTTTCTTAGAATACTTACCACTAAATCCCAGTTATTTTGTTCAAGCAATGTTATAGCTTCATCAATATTTTCAATACCAGTACATGCCTGAAAAGAAAAAGAAGCAGTAAACAGAATTAAGAGCATTGATCAGAGTATTAATTCTTATAATGTAATTCATTTCAGTAGAATGACACGAAAGGTATAGGTCTTTCATTTCTGTTAGGAAAGGGTAATCCAGAAATCAGATTTCAAGTTTTAAACATGAAACATTCGGATACAATTCCCTGTTCCACCATAGGATTCTTGTGTAACCTTGAGCAAGCCACCTAGGGAAGCAAGAGAAAGTAGTTATTTGTAAAATTAGGACAATAGTGCTGTGCCATAAAGGTTTTCTGAGACTTCTACATTCAATGTTATGAAACACTCATGGTACCTTAAAAGGAAGCAGTAAAATACTTAAAATTACGTTTGAGATTACTGAAACATTTTGTGCAAAGCCAGAAGCACATAAATAAACAGCACTGCCTCCACCATTATCTTGTACCCTTACTCACTCTGGGTGCTACACACTGCAGCGTACGAGGAAAAGAAGGTGGCAAGTATGAATGTTTTATCAAAGTGCAAATTTACCACTGCATGTACAAATGAGCACTCATTGTGAAACTATTTAAAATTAAGAGTATATCATGAAACATTTACAATGTCTTCCTTTCAGACAAAATGCTTTCATGTTGTTCTAGCCTTATACTCCAGCTTTACCTAGTTCAAGAAATCTAATACAATAGTGTTTTTAAAGTAGTGATAACATCTCATAAAATGGTACTGTAAATTGAGCTTAATTCCAAATGCAAAAGAGCACCTCTTTTCAGCTAAAACATGGATGCAGCATCCTGTTTTCTTTTTTTGATATCCATATCTTTTCAACTATTCAACTTCAGCAGGCAGAGTGCTGCTAGTCATTCTGCCATAATTTTGTTACCATTCACACTGAAGGATATTAGCTGTATTTTACCAGAGGGGAAAACTGGAAACAGTTAAATTTCTCTTTGGAATTTAACTTTCATTCTAAGTCAAAGCCATGCTCTGTATTCAAGTGCAAAAGATGAGTTCAGACTTTTACAAGAACTGAAACATGATCATGTTCCCTCTGCTCCACCATACAGTTACATAAGAAGTTTATATAAAACTACATTTAAAAAACACAACCTTTTAACATTAATACAGAGTTAGACAGCAGCAGCAAACACATCAGTGTTACTGATTTCACAGATATACAGTCCTGTTTGTCCATTATGTGATAAGAGAAAAAAGGGGCGAGGCAATAAAAACAGACACTTTTTTTCTCCCAAGACACAAAAAGCCATCAGGTCATACATTTTTCATGCTCTGACTTTTCTCTCAATTTATAACAATTAAGAAATATGAAGTAGAAAAGAAATCATATAGAAATTCAAGTCAAATTGTCTCCTCCCAAATTCAACACTGAAGAATTCCATGCATATGAAGCATTACATGCAAGATGTCTACACAAAATGGACCAGCCTGGAGGACTGCGAGGATCACAAGGAGACATTTTAAAGATGCTTTTTTGAGGTGGTAGTTTCTGTTGATCCACAATGCTCTCATGGCCAGACTGATTCTCTCTGGAACAAGACAAAATTTCTTCCATTGCTCACAGCATGTTGTGTTAATACTGAATTTCTCCCCACTTTGCACCTAGAGTGCTAAAAAATATTTTTAAAAAATACAGTTTTGTTCTTCAGAAGCATCATTTTGCCTTCTCTTCCATTACTTCTTGCAGTTACTTCTGAAGTTAAAAACAAGACAACACTTTGACATATTCCCTAGCAAATGTAAAGGCTGTATGCACTTATGCCAAGTAAGCCTGAGGAGTGTAGTAGGGCTTGAGCTTTTATTTCTGAAATCACAGGAGGGTTCATACTACCATAAATCTGCCACTGACATTGATATCCCTGTTGCAAAGTCTTACTCTATTTAACAAAATTAGCCTACCCTTCGGCCCCAGCACACAGGGAAAGGAGTTACCTCACCACCACGGAGGCAGAGTCATAAAGCAATAACTTCACTTGTATGTCTGCATCCTTCCTAAACCATCTTGTTGGTGATTTACAATCTAAAATAGAACCCTGCTCTTTCCCTTTTAGCAAGGCAGAGTCATAGGTATGAAAAGGAACTAAAAATTTAAAAATCATCAGAATTGTAACTAGTCAAAGAAAGCAGTCTTGTTAAAAACCCGTGGACTATTTTTACAGTCACTTTTAACATCTAATTTTAAGGGGTTCTAAAACTTAAGATTTCGCTTTCCAGATGGACTATTTTTGCTAGCTGTCAATAAAACAGAAAACAAACATTGCTGAATGACAACAATGAATGAATGAGTGCTACTTATAGATGTAAACGTAAAACATCCTGGTAATGTCAGAGTTGCAAGAAACAAGTGTTTTTCAGAATAATATTTCAACATGAAGGAGAAGAATTGATTCAGACACCACACACGGCCATATACAAATCCCCGCCTACAGTCACAATCCATCACTGGTTTAAACATCAGCAAAACTGAAGAAAGAAATTAAATTTTAAAAAAATGTTATTTCCCTTTGACTGCATGATACCACGTAAGATGAATTCAAGAAATTGGTTGGTGCTTTTTGAATTTCCCTAAGAAAGTAAGCACACAAGATGGGTAGTCATCCCTCGCTGGCAAGCATGACGTAACAGCACTCCTGGAGCAGCAGATGAGTCCCAGAAAAACCTGAACTGCTTCTGTCTTTGTCTTCCATAAGGAAGCACACACAGAACATCAGCAGGTTCTGTAAGCCATAAAACTCAGTCTGGCTCCTAATGGGTTTGTCTCTCATCTCTAATTTCCAGGGATGATTTAAGTTTTTCCGATGGCCGTAATATTTATAAGGGCTGTTTCGACAGACTTCTTTCCATGTCACCTGGCAGTATTATCATGAAATTTGGAAGAATTTAATTGGTATTACTCCAGGAGTTCAAATATTGTTTGTGGGGACACCTGGGCAACATTACCCTGTATCGTTTACATTTTTAGAAAGGTAGACTAAAAGTCACAGGGTTTACATAAGATTTTTTCCCCCTCATTTTTGCGTCTTTCATTCTATTTAAGCAAGAAACAAACAAAAATACTTGAATAGGAAAAAAAAATGTTAAATTTGCACAGAAACAGAAGGGAAAAAAACCTTCAAAATACAGTAAAGTAGATAAGCTCCAAAAATGCATCTTTGTTACTAAACAAGTGAAGTGATACTGGTTGAGGAGAATTTTTTATTTACAGATTTTATTCAGCTTTATTTTCATAACAGATCTACTTAATAAAAGGCACTAAATATTTTAGAAGAAAATTCCTACCAGAATATTAATAACTCTTGATTCAGTCAACAAGCAGCACATCCTCCAAGTCATCAAATTGGAAGAAACAAACTACCACTGCAAAGGTAAAACTTTCAAGGCTCACCGATTTGTAAGCCTTTACACATCAAAAAGAACCAAAAGGATATTTTTTTAAGGACCAAGGGGAAGAAGAGATAGAACAAGTTCTTTCTCCTCCTCTCTGCATTACTCTAAATCTAGAATTTTCACCCTTCAGAGCAGCTCCAGCTCCAGAGACTGCAGTCTCTTCTTTGTTTTTTTCAGACCACACGAGGAAAATGAATGTGAAGATGAGAAAACTATTCTTTTGCACTGAACGCATACAATCAGATTCTGAGGATAAAGTTATTGAGTGTTGAAACAACTTTCTTGACATCCTGCTCTTCCATGCCAGGTAAGTATTTCCACCAGGCAGATTTAGATTCTCATATAATAAAATTTCAGAGCACTTCTCAATTTTTTTTTTTTTCAGATAGCTTCATACATTAACCATCACCTTAGTGATGGAGAGCTTACCCTTGGAAAGATTCACAGCTAACCATTAGGGGTCCTATTTAACTGGTACAGTAACCTTAATCACTGTTACATAAACAAAGCAAAGTAGCCACCAAGGAGACAATTCAGTAGGAAAAAAAGTGGGAAGGCAGACAGACTTCAAGGCATGCAAGACAAACCTAGTAGGTGCTTCCAGAAAGCTATAACGCAGTATGACAGACTTGCTCTTCTAAATTCCTTGCAGGGTGATCTGACCCCAGCAGCCGTAACAGCTGGATCTGGGTTTTGAGACCCTCTGTGACCCCCACCTCAACAGCACAGTCTTTAGCCTACCTCCACATCATAGGAAAGCAGCTGACTTCCCCATCTGGCGGCAGCTGCTGTTGAAAACACTCCTCCGGCACCTGCTGCAGAGATCCAGGCAGTTGTTACACAGCAAAGCTGGAAGGGACAACTGCTGCTCCTAACACAGAGAGCTGGGCTGTTACTTCTGCAAAAGCTGGGAAAGCAACAGACAGCTGTTGCTGACTCAAATACAGACTCTGGCTACTGTTGACCAGACAGATAGTGGGTGGCAGTTGTTGCACAGAAGCTGGGAGCAAATGGTATTTGGCAGCAAGGCAGAACTCATCTCACCTGTGGCAGCATTCCCCTTCTCACCAAGGCAAAACACAGCAATCAAAAGTATCCAGGACGACATTCAACCTAACAGCCAGTAGCTGGATAAGCAGCACATAAAAGTGTCTTTCTCAACATTTTTGTGGAACAATTCCGTATTTCCTTTGACTACCAACAGTACCTATATTTTCTTCAAACAGGGGCCATCGCTAGGGTAAACTCAAACTACGATTTACCCTAGAACATTATGCACAATAGGTTCCGGCCCACTAAAGTCAGGTAGACAGATGGCTGTGAATTACACTGTGCACCACTCTCTCCTGTAAAGGTCAGTTGGAAAAAAAAGAATAATCTCTCTTTTTGCCTAGCGAATCTGCACTCTGCAGTTAACATCCTCAGAGGCAGCCTTCTGCAGTAATTTAGAGCAGATGCAAATACAGGTACCATGCTCGGTCCACATACTGAAAGAATAAAATTGGAGCCATAGCTCCAAGTACCCAGAACAGCAACAAGCTCAGACAACTGATCTCCAGGGTCACACCAGTTGTCAACTACAGACTTTTTCCCCTCTCGTTGATACCACATCCATCTGTCTCAGAATAAAAGACTAAGCTGCTGTGATTCAATCTAATGCCTAGTCCTCAGACACTGAAACAGCTGATACAAACTCTCCTGTGCTGGATGAAAAAGGAGAAAAGAGCCTTCTGTCATCAGCATTTTCTTGCAACTGTAGCTCAGTCTATCTTTTTAACGTTTATACACAACTAGGATGGCCAAAAAAAAAACTACATTAAGGCACCAAAAGATTCAACAGGTGAGATCATCTAGGAAAAAAAGTTTTCACCCTTTGGGATCTCCTACCAAACCCCAGGAAACCAGCATTAATACATTTCCATTCACAGTAATTGCACAGACAGCACGCTATGAAATGCTTAGGTTTGAAAGTACCCAGTAAACAATAAATTTTTATCACTAGATACAGCAATGCAACAAAAGCTAACTGTACTCCATAAAGACATATGAGGTTTTAAAGAGAAATAAAAAAAATGCTGGCAAAGAATAAATACTGGTATAACGAATTCAGTATCCCTTTGGTAACTTCCTCTTCAAAAAATAAGGACTAAGAGCATGGAAAACTCTTTTCATACAGGCCACTAACCTCCTCAGAAGGATGGCTGAATTGTCCAGGTCAGCAGCTTAAAAACAAAAAACCACTCAGAGCAGTTCTTAACAGCATGTGAGATACAGCAAAGGGTATTACTTATCTCCTTGCATATTTCCCCTGCCATACAGCAAAATTTAGTTTGCTGGTTTATTCCCCTTTTCAATTACAAGCAGACAGATCAGTTCACAGACACACTTCCTGACAGGTTTTGCATATCTCCAAAGACAGAGAGTCCACAGCCTCTCTGGGCAGCTTGTTCCAGTGCTTCACCACCCTGTCTGGGAAAATTTTGTTCCTTGTATTTAATTATGATTTCCCCTTGCTGTAAGCTGTATCTGTTGCCTCTCATCCTTCGACTCTGCAATTCCAAGAGAAATCTGATTCTATATTGTCTGTTATCACCTACTGTAGAGCTGAGACAGTAACTAGATTCCCCTCTGAGCCTTCTCTTCTGGGCTACACAAACCCAGCTCCCTTAACTCCACCTTTCACAAAAATCCTCCAGCCTCCTGCCCTCCTAGGCAGCCCTCCATCAGATTGGCTCCGCATTGTCAACGGAGGGACTGATACTGGACGCAGTACTCCTGGTAGTACTGGTCTCACCAGTACTGAGCAGAGGGGCAGAACATCTTCCCTCAGTTTCCTGGCATACTGCAGGCCACCCTACGGCTACTATTTCTACTAGAAGAATCTGTAATTCTCTTTCTACACATTCCTAATAAAAAACAGGTTTCTGGATGTAATATATTTAAGCAACCCAACCCTGAGTTTCCTCTTTCTAAAGTGAAACAGTACTTTTCTTCCTTTTCCCATCCCTTATGATGGGAATGACTTGGTAATCAAACATAATAATTAAAAGTATACAAAGCATCCAAGGGCAGCCCTGGATAGTATGTTGCTAGAAGTCAACTCAAACCCAGAAAGCTGGAGGGCACTGATTCACCTATGACATATTTTCTTGAAAATTCACAAGGGCTGTTGTGATGGCAACTACCTCAAAGAGATGGAAACACTGTACAGCACTTTTTTACCAAAACCAAGGTAAAGGTAAAGCAATATGCTCAGCCAAGCTAGTAAATGCTTTAGAACTGCAGTATCAGCCTTAGGATCTGTGGGTAAGTCCACTCTAGGCTGTCAAGGCAGATTCGGACACTCACAAACTGAGATCTTTTGGTACCTCGGCTCTTCTCATCCCAGAGTCCCACCTGCCACAGGACTGCCTCCAGAGACTGCAACACCAGCTACATAGGCACCCCTCTGTGGCATCCCATGTCATCCTAACCTAGCAACAACCCTACCAAAGTAATGAGACTGTTCTTAATATGAGTCATTAGTGGTTATTAAATTAACTTTTACTTCTTTCTGTTTCAGGCAAACACTCAAAAAACCACCATCCAGGCATATCGACTGAGACACAAACTGAAAGGTCACCGAATGCAAGCATCCAAACGAAGAGATAAGATTGGTTTTTTGTTTTCACATCACTCAGAAGAGCATCTGTTAAAGATTAGGCAGATTCACCAGCTGTTCACTTAACAAAAACAAGCTAATAGACTTATCAATATCAGAAATTGAGAAAGGGTCAAAGCAAATAAGCCAGGCTAAAGTTTTGCCCAATGAATTTCTACTCCCACCCTCAACTATTTACAAGCCTCACCGTTCTACTATTTGAGCATCACCTTAGGCAAAACTCCAAAGCAAGGAAGCATCTGTCCCCTTCTACAAGAGGAGGGCGGGGCGGGGGGGAAGAAAGAATGGTATTTCTGAAGGTCACAGAAGGCATTTCTACCTATTAGTTACCAAGCAGACAAGAATGAACTTTGCCCATGCTCTAAGACGACTGCAAGCTTTCCGAACAAAGCAAGCAGGGTACAAAGTCTAAACTGGTAGCATTAAGCTCTAACCACTTCTTAGCGGGACTAGCTAAATTGGCACCACACTAACCACTTTCAAATGGGTTCCAGCAGACTCTAAACACTCTCAAGACTCTGGAGCAAATTCTGCTTCCAGAATACTATGCAGGCACATCCCGAGGAAGCCCATAAGCTGAGCCAAGACATGAACTATACTCCCCCAAAACCCATGCTAATACTCTAGCATTTAGGCCAATTGTACTACATAAATAGAGTAGCGCTCAAACTGAATGAAAAACCAAACTAAAACAAAAGTCAGGTCTCGTTAATTAGTACTCTGGACCACCAAAGCCATTTGTCTTTCCTGAATACAGCCTTTACCCAACAACTACAAAATAGTTAGGATTATCCCAATGATACTGTGCTTGGCTAATGCCTTAAAAGAAGTATCTCAGTGAAGGTAAAAAACTCTTGATTTCCAGAACCACAGTGATTTTTGCACCTACAGGAGCGTATGTTATCACATACAAGGAAAAACTGACAGAAAACAGAAAAAAAAACACAGGTCAGACACACACTTTTGCTAACCAGATATTTGCAGTCATCTTTTTCCTCATGGACTCAAGAGCAGTAGAACCTTAAAAACAACTAAAGAATAAATAAAAGCCACTTTCTAGATAAGCACACAAAGGAAGGAGTACTAATCCATACCAAAAAAAAATATTTTACTCAACATTCCACAAATACTTGTACTTTTTTGATAAAGAATAGGACCACAAGGAATCGGCCACAAAAATGGTCAAGAAGGGTAGAACACTCTCCTACAAGAAAAGGCTGAGAGAGTCGGGGCTGTTAAGCCTAGGGAAGAGAAGGCTCCAGGGAGACCTTATTGCAGCTTTTCACCTTAAAAAGGGGTTTATAAGAACGATGGGGACAGACAATTTTAGTGGGGCCTGTAGTGATAGGACAAGAGGTAATGGTTTTAAATAAAAAGAAGGTAGATTTAAACTACATGTAAGGAAGAATTTTTTTACAATGAGGGTGGTGAAACACTGGAACAGATTGCCCAGAGAGGTGGGAGATGCCCCATCCCTGGAAACATTCAAGGTCAGCTTGGACAGGGCTCTGAGTAATCTGATCTAGTGGAAGATGTCCCTGCACTGCTGGGGCTTGGGGTAGATGGGCTGGTAGGGTATCTTCCGACTCAAACCATTCCATGATTCTGTGACATAGTCTTCAAAACATGGAAAAGGTATCCAAAATAGGAAAACAGAAGAACACTGAAATCCCAGCAAAGCACAGGTCACACCATAGTACAGGCCAACAAGGACCGCAAAAAAAAATTTTTCTACGGACCTAAAAATTATATAAGCTTTTAAAGGCATCAGGACAAGGAAGCCTGTCAGCAAACCAGCAGGACCAACTAAAGAAGTAGTCAAAGAAGGTAAGGGCATATCATAAAAAGCTAAATGACTTCCGTGTGCTTGTATTCACTCCAGAGAAACTTAAGAGACTATCCTATAAAAAAAAGCTCCTCTTTACAGAGAACTCTCTCACACTTAAATGTCAGTAAAGACAATATAGAACAAACCACCAGACCAGACTGTAGTCTCCAGAATTTTAAAAGAATTTAAATTATTTTTTTTCTTTCACAGGAGAGTGCTCTTTAAATCAACCTTAATTATGCCTCAGTTAAATCAATGTCGCATTCCCACAGTGCTGATATTAGCTTTTTGGTGAATTTTATTGGGGTGCAAACCAGAAGAGGGTAATTTTCCTACAGTTCAGACAAATTTGACTTCTGTACCATAAGAACTAGCAGAAATTCCCATAAAGTATATAGAATAGAATTAGTACATACATGGATATATATGACACTGAAGCAAAGTGAACACAGCTTCCACAGAGCAAACTCACATATCACAACTCAGGTATCTCTGAAGAACACAAGACTAACTCAAGTTGACACTGTTTATTTCCAAGGTCTTATAACAAACTCTTGAAGTCTCATCAAGTTCTTAATGTGCTGATTTCCAGAAACTAGGATGAAGGAAATCCATTGAAATTCTGTTTCTTACGGCTCTTTCCTAGAGACCAGCCACTGCTGCAGATGAGACACTAGGCCAGCTGAGTCTTCGATCTGAGCTGATATGGCACCTTTGATATTTGCGCACACAAACAACCTGACCTTTAAAGAAAAAAATAATAGAGGTGACTCAGTTTCAGAGTTCTTGTCTTTACAATTTGTTTCCTGCAATAGGTAAAACATGAAACCTCTATAAAATAACTCAAGGGCTAACGTACTCTGTTCTAGTTTCAAAACATCTCTTAAGAACTTCAGCTTTAATGAATTATCTTTTGAAAGCATAACTACTCCTGCAGAACAAAGACCTGCTCAACCAGTTAGACACAGAGGACCAGCAGATGACTACTTTGATAGACCAAACAACATGTAATGCAGACTCCACGGCTCTGGTTTCCTCTTTGAGCAGTTTGTTTTTACAATTGCACATTATCTAGTCAACTCTAAAAAATGGGCTTAATTAGTAGGCATCAGTCCAGGCAATGAGCACGTCATTTCCCTTCATCCAAATGACAAGGGACAAGTAAAATGTCAGGTACTTCCCCAAGCTTTTTATTCTAGTTCTTAACAGTAGTTTAAAGAAAAGACTTACCTAATACCTGCCCCACAAATACATGAACTTATCCACTCACCAGAAAAATATGAAATCCTATCAAAGATATGCCATGTCATTCCTTTAATAAGCTATTACATTTTGCTTCTAGTAGGGAAATGCACAAAAATTAAGCTTGCAATGGTAACTGAGCCATGAGAACTGCCCAAATAGAGGGACTTACCAATGCAATGATCTTAAGATGGGAGATTCTCAGGACCCCTTAAGACATGTAGCAACCCGCTCAAATCCTCATCCTCTCCTTTCCAACACCTCCTTCCACATAAAAATATGAACTCAGTAATCGTGTTTACTGTAAATGATTCTTGCTTACCAAGAAATATTAGCCATATTTTATTTTCAATGTGCCAAATAACTTTCACGTTACGTTTCAATGAAAGCACATTCCTCACCTCTGGGAGTACATATAATTAACAATTCCAATAATATAGTTAGTATTAGTTGTCATGGTATTTGAAAAAGGATCCTACAGCTACCACCTCCCAATCTTCTTCAGTGACTTACTAACCCAAATACCTAAATGAATCGACTGATGGAAATGGTGACATTCTCACTATGATGTGAACAGCCTTTTCAATTGAATGAAAAGAACAGCATAAACTTCTTTCTAAAGATGAATTGGTACTCCAGTGGTAGATTATTTAGGTTCTTAGAGCAGGGCTGTAACACACACAAATCATAGTATCCTGTTTCTTCTCTATAAATGTCAGATAGTATTGCTAATTAACTATCTGTCCTTATATAAAGGAAATTAGCTGGCTTTTCTTTGAACATCAATCAGTGGAAATATCCACATCATGATGTTTCTAAATGGACATCAGTCTTACTCCAGTTTCTTGTGATTTCACAATCTACTTCACCTTCAGTTTAAAGACCAGAAAGGTGACAACTAAATCTAACTAACTTTGTTCTGATGAGGAGTGTTAGCTTTGGGATTACAGCAGAGTCTAAAAGTATCTAAAGAAATTAAATTGTTGATTCTTCAGAAATACAGAAAGAGCAAATTAATATAAGCAATCATCTTGGTAGCAGAAAACAACAATCAAAATAACCAAATAAAAACACATTAAGCACGCAGTATGCTTTTACCACATCTCTTCACCCCAAGGCCATTTACAGCAAACTAAGCCAATTTGTGTTGCAAACAAAGAGGTCCAGCTACCAGTTACAGTGCTGTTACTGACTGTGTAATGCAGAAAATTATAAGACGTGATAAAAAGCAAAAGGGATTAAAAGAAATTTTAATCAAAATGTAAATTAGGAGGCCTCATAGGTACGAGCTTCAACATCCTACAGTGTCCTAAGGTCCTCTTTTTTACACTGAAAAACAGCCCTGTTAACTATTTCTAAATTTAAATTTAGCTAAGGATACAGTAACCTATAACCACAAAAGAGGTCAGGGGAAGCAGTGCAGAGCATCTTGGCACCTAACTCAGAGTCTACCTCTACCTAAACATATCCAGTACGAGATGACGAAGAAACAAACCTGTCTCTCCCAAACCCTGACTTCTAATCTACAGAACACTAGATTTCCTTCCAACTACAATGGAGAGAGAAGCAGAGCTCAGTTCAGCTGGTGTGCTCTGGGAGAGCTCACTGCATTATATTCTACAGAGAAGCCACACAAACAAATGATTTGGTATGAGCAAGACCAAGGTTTTCAGTTCAGACAGATCTGAACACACATAAAACCAGATACTTATATATCATGGGAGTTTTTCTGATTAAAATGTAGGCCTCCAAGAACTTTAAAAGTAAGTTGGAAGACACTTTCCAAAGACCTAAACTTTGACTGGCAGTCTCTTCAGCACCCATCTTTTGCTGAGGACCTTGTTCCAAGTGAATTGCCAAACACTTCACAGCAAGTCTGCAAAGAAATCAAAAACATTCCTTTCTGCTCCAATGCCTTAGTGACAAAACATATTTTCTTTCAGAAATCAATGTTAAGGATATCAACTTTGCTATTTGTTCAAAACCTCTTAGTGGATGGCTTACCCGCACAGAAAATGATTAAAACACTCTTTCCAGTCCCCAGCATAAGTCAGTCCAGGGCAACTAATCAAGGGTACTGACTCGAAGCTATTCCTGTATCTGCTTACCTTTTTCACCCACCAGATTTCATACTGGCAATAACTTAAAAGTGACAGAAAACCTGAGCCAGCAGGCCAATACACTGAGAAGAAAGCAAAGCTCCCTTATTCCTCCCTTCACCACAAATTAATACACATGTAAATTCTGCACATAAACTGTCAGCAGAAACTGTGCATAACAGAAATAATCTTGTACAGGGCTAAAGTAGACAGATGTTTTTCGTAACTACAACAAAAACAAAAACAACTACGCCTTTTTCAAACACATCTTGTCAGTCATTAAACAGCACTGTGTTTTATGTTAGCTCTTACAGAAGGAAATCTGTAGTCTGAACTACAGTTAAATCTTAAAAAAATAAAGAAATAATAAGCTGACATATCAGTGCCATGGACAATTTTATAACTTAAAACATGATTATCTAGCATGCTTTCTCACCTTTCTGTAACTGATGGCAACGAGGTTCTTCCTTCCCAATTCCCCCTTGCTCCTCCCACAAACCTCTGTTTTATGAAAAAGATTGACACAAGGTGAAGTTTGAAAAAAAAAAAAAAAGATATTTTTATACATGTGTGTGAATCATACCAAAGCAGTCTATTACTCAGTTTAAAAAACTGTAAAAAGAAAAAAACTCATATAACTTTGTTTCATAATGAGACAGAAGAAAGAAGAAAACTAATGGATATCTGTTGTTTCGATGAAAGCAAAGATTTTCTATTTTTGTCATTCTGCTCCGAAGTCTTCCCACTCAGACCAAATCTTCAGCTACTTATTAATTTGGCCAATAAAAAAATGTGAATTCCTTCTGAAGCTCCATGTGCCTGATATTTCTGTAATATATGGACACCCAGGAGCTGGCAACTCCCACAATACTCCAACCTTTAGGCTCACTCTACATTTAAAACTACTGTGAGGACAACCACACAGTGTGAATAAAGTAGTCCTAGAGGTAGAGGTAACTCATAATGACAAAAAGATATTTTTGCTACTCTTAGCGTCCATCCTAAGTGAACCTATAAAAACAAAAGTAAAGGTGCTAGCATACAAAAATGTTGACATCTGACACTTCTGCCAGTATTCAAAGACTGTTTTTCGTTTCTGTATAGTTTAACTATGACAATTTAACTAAGGGCAGTGCAACTGAAGTGTGCAATTTAAAAATAAATGAACATCTATTTTCTTTATAACGAGAAGTGCACTGATACACTGTGAGGGCAAGTCCCTTCAAACCCCAGACTGCACAGATCATTAATATATTCGTATCATGTGAGTGCCTGGGTATCCCACTGAAGACGGAAGAGCATTTTGCAGTTAAACACAACAAACGAAAGAAGAACAGAGATGTTTATCAAAATTCAGTAGAAATTATATGTCCTTCTTTCCCCCAGTATGTGAGGTTTGCTGTGGCACCACTCTTTTACCAATCCACATGTAGATATATTATTAAAGAACTCTACCTACAAACACAAGTTGTTTGGGTTTTCCCTACAGAGCTTTTCCTACAAGTCAATGACACTTTGTGGAGAAATCCTGAATTGCATTTAGTAAAACTTATTTGTGCGCTTAACTCCAGCACTTTAGCTACTTCCATGAAAACAATCAAACCACGCACGTAGAACACTCAACTTCTGCATAGAGGACCTAAGAAGGAAAAGTTAGACAGGTTGCTTTTTACAGCCCCACATCCATGAATACATACTTTGTACTCTCTGGGTAGCACATAGTAGCCTAATTAAAAAAGGGAGAGGAAAGGAAAATAATGATAAACCACACAGAACAGTCTTAAAAGTGTTTTGAGACAAAGAAGTATTTTGGTAGATCACTTACTGTGTTCTACTCGATAGTTAAAATATTTTATAAAATTACTCAATGTTTGCATGTATACATATGTGTACACACAAAATATTTTTAAAAGCATTCTCTTCAGTACCTCAGAACGCAGAAGTAACCCGTTACAACAATCAGAGCTAGTAGAAAAAACAAAATGCAATACAAGATCCTGCTTTAGTTGAAATCAATGGCAGAATCCCTAATGACTTTGAAAGAAACAAAATGAAAGCTTTACAAAAGAATCGAACATCAGCACAATTATGACTTCACTGAAATATTTTTTGTAGGAAGGGAAAATGTTTTCAAGTTTTAAAAGTTCAAAGACCACTGCTCTATCCCTTTTAAAAGTAACTTGGGGAAGGTTAGCATGAAACGGTGATGGAAGTTTTCCTCCCAATTTAACTCAGCAAATACTAGCTGAGCAAAACTACAAAGAATTGCTTCTAAAATTCCCAGTGTGCACAACATTCTTCAACGAGATACCTTTCACAATTACAGAAGATGGCAGCAGAACTCTGAGAAAGATATTTATTAATTAAAAGGTACAGAAAATATAAAGGGAAAATCATGCAGAATTTCTTTGCACATAATGTTTTATTTTCCATTTTTAATTCTTGGTGAATGAGTTGTAAATTCCATCAAATATTTGAATCACCCAAAATCCTTTACTGTTTTGTAACAGCCTGAAGATAAGATGGCTAATAATGACTGACATTGTCCTTTACCATTCTGAAGTTTTAAGAGCATAACAGCTGACAATTCAGAGTTTCAGAATCAGGTAGATGCTTGAGATCATTAAAAGTAAAGGAAGAGAAAAAAACAAAGTTTTCTGCTGAAATACAAAAGGAAAAAGCTTGGGTTTTTTAGATAAGCATTGTTATATGATAAAATATTTCCTGGATCCTAGGTTCACACACAAGATGTCATCCCTGATCTACAACTGCTTTCTGCGACTCCACCGCCCATCTGCAAGTTTGCAATCATACTTACTTGTCATCACAGTACCAAACACTGTGGCTATCCTCATACCTGTATTAACTCATTCCAAAACCCAAGCAGAAAAAGACTGCAGAACTGCAAAATAGCAGTGGATACTGATTGAAAGCTATTAAAAAAAATCTTACACTCACCGGCCACTAACTTAATGGTCCTCTGGGATTCCCGAATGTAAGCCTGTTTCAGCTAATAATGAGGGATTCCATAAGAGTCTGTCTCCACTAGTATGAGTGCAGAATTGCAGTCCGGTTTCCTTTTACACATTGTATTGTTACTGGAAGAATTCTTTTATGAAATACCAGCCTCAAAACTGAGACATGACTCCTTACACACACAAAAGCACAGCAAAATAAAGGATCATTATAGAAATATTTGTTGAGTGTTTTAATAAATATGGGTGTAAAGCACTCAGGTACAGAAAGGGCAAACACTTCCCCATTTTCAATTGGGAACTCTGCATGTTACATCACTAAGATATCATATACCTTTGGCAAAAGAGGAATTACATAATGCACACCAGAGCCACCCTACCTGTAATTCTGAAGAAACATTCTTGTTATACACACACAGTGAATGAAGGGATTACTTTTTTCAAACTAAACAAAATTGTTTCACTGCTAACAGCTGACAAATGGCCTTTTAAGAAGTTGAATGCTCAGACAGACTGTTTACAACTCCAAGAATATCCAGGAACCTATCCAGCTAAGAAAAACTGCTGCAAATGGACAAAGCTTAAAAAAAAAGAGTTGAAAATCAAATATTAAAACAATGTATTGGAATATAACTTGATACCCTTCCAAGCTGCTTTCGCCTCTCCCCACTATTTCAAATGTGGGTATCTTCCACTTGTTTGTTCACTTGTTCTTAGAAAAACAATATAAAAACAAGCAATACACTGAACAGATTAACAAGGCTCCTGAACACATCACTTTTATTTAAAGAAAAACTTTATTCTGAGAATAACACTTAAGACTGTCAAGTTAAATTATAACCCTTTTGAAGGGAGGAGGGAAGATAAACAACTTCTAGGGGCATATTCCTCCTTTCTACACCAACACGTTGTTTGGAACAGGGTGGGAAGAGTTTTACCGTCATAACAACAGTCATAGGCTGAGGCAACCATGAAGTTAGAGTTGATGTTACAATGGAAACACCTCTGTGCAGCATTAATCTGTAGAACCAGTGAGTGATTCATTACAAACACTGTGACAAATCATTAGGAGCGATGAGCTTTGTATCCTCCCTGGCATTCGCCTCTTCCAAGGGAGCTGGCTCACAGCTGTCCCAGGGCCTGGGCGGTTGTAGAGGGTTGAAACAAGCAAAGTGGATGAAAAAGCTTTTGTTTTTTTTTTTTGTAACTAAAAAAGCCGAAACTCTCCAAGTTAAAGAAGACATTTTGTTCACGCACCTTGAGAGAAGAGGGCACGCGTTCCCCATTTCTGACAAAAGAAAGAAAGGAAGAAAGAGCGAGCGGAGGCTTTGGGGAGCGGGCTTCACACCCACCGCCCTCGACCTTCCCACAAAGAAGAGGCAGCGCAGCAGCGAAGGGAGAGAGAAAAGCGGCGAGAGGCCAGGGCTGCGCGGCTGCGGCGGCTCGAAATTTACCTGGAAATCGGCCAGTATCATTTCTCGGTCCATGTTGGACGCCATGGCGGCCCCGGCCCGGCTCTGCCCCGCGCACCTGGACCCGCGGCTGCCGGCGAGGACGGGGCAGGGCGTTAGGAGCTCATGGAGGCGCCTCCCGCGGCGGCCCCGGGCGGCCCCACCCGGAGCTGAAGAGCAGGAGGAGGAGAAGGAGGAGGAGGCGCGGGGCCGGGAGCCGGGAGCGGGCCGGGAGCGGGCAGCGCTGCCTCAGCCGCTGGCCCGGGCAGGAGGAGGAGAGAGGGAGGAGGAGGAGGCAGCGCCGCTCCCTCCCTGCCTCCGCAGCGCCTGTCGCACACTTTGCCTGTCATTGAGGTCGCAAAGAGGCGCTTTGCGGCCGCCACGTGACCGCGCCTGTCAAGCGCTCGCCGGGGGGGGGATGGGGGGGGGGAGAGGAAGAGCCTTTCCGCCAGCGCGCGCCGCCCGCGAGCCCCGGCCCCGGCGCGAGAGGAGGGGGGGGAGCAGCCCTCGCGCTCGGCCTTTCCGGGAAGGGGGAGGACACGAGACCGAGCGCCTGTGGAGGGGGGACACGCACACACCGGTCACTGCCGGCTCCGCGGGGCTGCGGCCTAACGGGCCGGCGGGGCCCTCGCTGCACCGGGGAACGGGAGCCGCGATCCAGGGCGGGAGGAGGGGCGAATCGAGGATCGCCGGAGCGCTGGGGAGAAAACGGAGCCTCTGAATGGGGTGAAAGAAGGGGGAACCGGAGCCTCCGGCCGCGGCGAGTTGAGGGAAACCGGGGCGAGTTGGGAGGGAACCGGAGCAAAAGAAGAGGGAACAGGAGCCTCCGGCCCTGGTGAGATAGGGGAGAACCGGAGCCTCCGGCCGCGGCGAGGTAGGGGGAACCGTGGCGAGTTGGGGAAAAATCGAAGCCTCCGGCTGAGACGAATCAAGGGGAACCGGAGCGTCCGGGCGGGGCTTAATGGGGAGAAACCGGAGCCTCTGGCTGGGCCAAGATAAGGGGAACCGGAGCCTCCGGCCGGGGCGAACTGGGAGGAACCGGGGCGAGTTGGAGGGAGCAGCAGCCGCCATACGGCGGGAAGGAGGAGGGGACTCGAGGGCCACCGGAGCCGCGGGCCGGAGGGCGGCTCTGCCTCCTCATGCGGGATCGCGGTGACACCGGTGACAGACGGCGCCTCGGTCCCCAGCGCGGTTCGTGGCTGTTCTGCCAACCCGCCCGTGGCCGTGTGCTCGCCAGGTGACCCAAACCTCCCCAGAGCTGGGGGGGGGGGGAGCTCGAGAAAACGGGGATATTTTTTTCCCCTCTATCTCCGTGCTTCCCTCAGAAGGAGGCAAAGTGCTTTTCACAGGTTTCTGAGCCAACGGACCGTGATCTGCACACAGCGGCCCCCGCTCAAGCTTAGCACTCCAGCACTGTAAGGTGTGATTGCATTATATAGCGCAAATAAATCTTTTTTTTCAAAGTAATAAAAATTAGCTGTATTTCGTGGGTTTTAAGTCTGCCGTTCACCTACCCCCTTAGCATTGGCGTTCATCACAAACGCGCTCAGACACCAATTTCTCCATCAGTCCAACGTGTTTTCCTCTGCTCTTTGTGCGGGTGTCACAGCCGCCTAAGGTCACAGATACATCAAGCACCTTTCTTATTAGTTGATAAAGTTACGTGATGATATCTTTGAATCGAGGTATTTTGCCGATTTTAGGAAACGCAGCTCTTGATTTTTTTCCTCTGCCATTCATGAGGGCTTCTTTTCCCGTCCCCTGCGGCCGGACGGGCATCGGGGAGAGCAGCCGCGGGATCCGGACAGTTAAAACTGTGCCTTCAGGAGAGTGCGTGTTCCCAAGATGAATGTTCTGGGAGTCGTTTAAAGCCAGTTCGCAGTCGCTTCTGGGGAGCACGGACTCCGGGGCGGCTGCGGAGGGAGTCTGGAGGCGCTGGAGTCGTTCAGGGTCCCCAGGCGCGTTGAGGCCGTGCTGAAACGCCACTTAGGATGCGCAGTCAGAGCGTCAGAGAAGCTGGATATTCTATTTTATCGTGTTCCTCCCCTAGTTCATGTTGGCAGGGTTTCCAAGAGGTTTTTATTGCCCGCTGACGTTAGCTTAACAATTCGAGCTCCCCACCACCGACCGGAGGGGTGATAAAATAATTGCCCTCACACCTGCCCTTTCCCCCCCCCCGGTGTGATGTTACAGACAGTTCTGTACTAGGTACGAGACGTGGTGCAATGCCAGGGACAGCCTGTGCTGAATTACAAACAAATCCACCCACACGTTACTAGAGAGTAACTATAATAAAGGCTGAAAAGCGAGTTTTAGCAATTGGATTAAAGCCAATTAATTCCTGGCATGAACTGGAGCTATAGGTATGTTGTCAAGATTAGTTACACGGCGTTCACGTCTACTGCAGTCATATGTTAAATAATGATATCTCTGTTAGATCAGAACAGGAAGGATTCGATCCAGAACATGAAGAAAAGGTGAAGAGCTGCTCGTGCCTCGAGCCGTAGGAAGTTCGCGGTCGAGTCCCTGCGAAATCCTCTCTTCTTCTCCCAGCCCCGCATCCCGAGCTCCTCGAGGTGGCTTTTTCCCTCCGATGAGCCCCAGACACACTGGAAAGCCGGAGGGCCACCCGTGTGCTTTACCGTTTGCAGTGCCCGGCGATCATCTCTCCCTCCAGAAGGTGTTTGGCTGCTGATGTTGGAGCCGGTGGGGGCAACTTTTTCTGGTTTAGGAGTGTCTTCACCAGTCTCGAGAGGAAATGACAGGGATTAGCGAGGTACTTTCCGCAGGTTTCTGCCAGACCCGCACGGTGAGGGAGGTTTGACAGCATGTTCTGGCCAGGCAGCTTCACTTGCAGAAGGCCTGCAGCACCCAGCTACGCTGTCCTTAATTATTTTTGTTGTGTGGCGTGATTAACAGAAGATTAGGGCTTTACTCTGAACTGTAAAAGAAAAAAAAAATAGTGGAGACTGTTGTAAGACCTGCAGGTCTAGTTCTGCCCTAGGTCAGCAACAGGTAAAACGACCAACACCTGTGGATTTTTTGCAATGATTAGACAAACCGAGGCATTCATTTATCACCCGTCTGACTGAATATTCGAAATTTTGCCTATAATTCCTTCCTCATGCAGAAAAGCAACTCTATTTGAATACATGGATGCTATTTATATCCATATATTTCTAGAGTTAACTTTGAGGGAAATTATCATTCATATTTTTGTTTACTAAACGGTTAACACTTTTCCTTCTGGACGAGAATTATCATAATGAGGCCCTTAAAAACGCAGCCTTTTTCCCTTTAGCGGGATGCGAGGGGGCGTCCCGCTGGCAATTCCAGCCGATTCGCTTTCTCCTCTCCCTGAGTGGGTGCTTCATTACTTGTCACCTCTGTGTTTTCGCGGACAAGTGTGGGTGGGGGAATCGAATTGAACTGCGAAGCAAGCAGCCGCAGAAGGGGCCGGGGAGGCAGGTACCGGGGCCGCTCCTGCCCCCGTGGCTGCGGGCGCTCCCGGTGCCGCCGCTGCTGCCCGGGCGGTGGCCGCGGGGCCGGTTGCCCCCGCAGGGCAGGTTCCGTCCCCATCGCACCTCCCCGAGCCGCCTCATAGCGCGTGTTTACATTCAAATTCGCTTTCCTGTGGAGTCCACGCGGAACGCGGGGGAACAGCTCGGCTCTGCCGCCGATAGGCGTGCTTATCGGGGAGTCGTGACACCGCGTCTTACCTCACGGAGAGTTCGCCGTGCCCGAATCCAGACTCCCCGGGGTCCCGGCCCTTAGAGCGGCGTTCGGGCTCCGAGGAGGGCGATGACATCTCCGCGCTGGGCCACCGCCACCTCCTCCCCTCTGGAGGGAAAGCGAAGCCCTCTCGGCCCCTCGGTGGCGGGGCGCGTCCCCCCCTTCACAATGGCACTTTCGAATCAATCGAGCGCACCGAAAGCGCGGAAAGCGAGGAGCGCTGCCGCTCGCCTTCCACCGCTAAGACAACTTGACATTGACCCTCCAGCCTTGACCTTGTCCTTAGGGCTGCGTGGCTGCCACCGGCTCCGTGCCCGCAGCCCCGGGCAGGTGGAGCAGCCGCCAACGGGGGGGAAGCACCGGGCAGCCCCGCGGCTCCCCCGATCCCGCAGCTACAAAAAAACCCCTTTCCCATTTCCCCCCCTTGTTTCTCCCCCTAGGCCTCAGCAGCGCTCCTCCTACGAGCCGCGGTGGCTGTGCCGGGGCGGTGCGCGGTGCGGGGAGCGCCGGGGCCGCGGCGGGGCCGGGGCCGTTCGCCCGCACGGCGGGGCCGGGGCCGGGCGAGGGGCGGGTGTTCGCCGCTACAGGCCTTCCTGCGCTCGAACTCCGCCGCGCCTCCTTAAATCTCTGCCGTTAAAATGTGGGCGGGTGTTTCAACTCAAAAAGCGCTCAAATTTTTTTTCTTTTCAAAAAAAGCTGATGAGGTTAAAAAAAAAAAAAAAAAAAAAGGAGGTGGGGGGGAAGGAAAGGGAAAAAAAAAAAAAGAGAGAGAAACCGGCTTCGTGTCGGTAGGAAACAGAAGTAGCGATTGTTTGCGCTTAAAAAAGGGGGAGCGCAAAGTCGCGGGCGGAGGACCGGCAAGTGCAGCTCGGCTTGGCGGAGCCGCGGGAGGAGGCGAGCGGGGCTGTCACCCGGCAGCGGGGCAGCTCCTCGCCCGGGCGAGAGGCGCGGCTGCCGCCGAGGACAGAGCCCGAGGGACTCGGCAGCGCGTTCACCGCCCTCCCCGCCGCCCTCCTGGATGCTCCGGCCGGGATCGCTGCGCGGAGGCTGCGCGGGGCCGCGGGACGGAGGCTGCTGCGCGGAGCCCGAGCGCCGAGGGAGCCCGAGCGGGCGGGCAGCGGCAGCCCAGCCCGGCCCTCCGCCGCACCGACTGGAGGCGGCGGCGTGGGATGGAACGGGGCATCCCGAGCGGGACTTGGATGCACACTGCTACGGAAGACTGTTCCCCGGAGCTGCTGCGGCTGCTAAAGGCTCAGATCCCGACTGTGAACAGGGTGGGTTGTCTTCTTCTTCCCGAGATCTCAGGTCTGAGTGAGTCTCCGGTGTACGTGTATATATGTTACCGACATATATGATCTATTGCATAGCTGTTAACCTCTTCCTCCCGAAAGCGGCCAAAGTCTTTAATAGGAGTTACTCTATATGTGGAAGCAAAGAAATCTTCTTTCAAGCGGAGCTGCAGTTTTGCTGAAAAATCACGTGTGAGTTAGGGGCGGGCTCTTGGCAAGGAGGTTTTTTACGAGTATTTACTACAAGGTCTACTCCAGAAGATTAACCATCCCAATCCTTCTGTCAGTCTCCGATGCCATGCCTGGTTAAAAAAAAAAAAAATACAAACCAAAAAAACCAAAAAACCAAATCTCATCTTTTTTCCGATCGTCAGTCACCCTAAAGAATGGCCGAGCCTTCTGGGAACGAGCTGGCGACCGCGGCTGCCAAGGGGGACCTAGTGCAACTTACTAATTTGTTGCAAAAGAATGTAAACGTCAATGCACAAAATGGATTTGGGAGGACTGCGCTGCAGGTTGGTATCCAGAGAGGGAGAAAATATTTCATCACTGGTACCTACGTGACCCGGGTTTCCAAAAAAGACAACGTTTGAAACAGGCTGGTGGATGAAATTCGAGTGGTTTTTTCAAACTCGTTGGATGCCATATTTTATAACTTTGGTGGCTCCAAAATGACGTACTTGAAATAAAACTGGTCAAAACCGTGATTTCAGTCGGGGATCACCCTCAATGTCAAACGGGCTACGAGTTTGCTAATATTTTGTAACTTCGTGGGGAGGAGGCAAGGAATGAAAGAGCTGAGATGAAAAGAAATCAGCTTAGGTGAGCAGGATTTCATAGCAGGTCTGTAAACACAAATGTGCTGTTCTCTGAAGCTTTGGATTTATCTCTTTTTTTTTCTCCTTTTTTTTTTCTTTCCCCCTCCCCCCTGCAATATGCTTTTAAAGTGTGGCTTGTCTCGGTTCGGTGGTACTTTTCCTTTATACGCTGTTTGTGAGGAATGACCTTTCTCATTGGGAAGCTGCTCAGAACCCAGGACCTTCGATGTACATTCAGAGTTAGCCCTTCGAGTTAGGGTTCCAGCTCAATCGCTTCCCTTTTCATTCATAATTAAGGCTTAAAATTTTGCTTTTCTATCTTGGCTAGCAGGGCACCGGTTCCAGCTATTTCCTTTCTGATCGTGTAGGGTGCTACGTCCTAATTTTTAAGTGTCTGGCTGCGCAGGCAGGAGTTGGAACTCATCCAACTGCTAACTATTGGGGCTAATGAAAATTTTCCTTTTAATAATATCAGATAATGATGGCAAAAAGGCTAGAATACCTACCTTATAGAGAAAGAAGCGATTTCTAAATCTGGAGGGGAAAAAAATATGTGGTTATTTGTACTTAAGGTGTAAGGAATGAAATGTAGAAGTGGAGCTAGTGGGCTTTTTCATTTCACATATTAGAAAAATCGTTTGTTAACTCCTCTCTCTCCTTCCCCCAAAACCATGGTAATTATTTCTGAAATTGGGTTTTTCAGACAGCATATAGCTTGCGAATGTGCTCGAGATATTTACAGCTTTTTTGGCTTAACACCAAAATATTAGAGCTGGAAAATAAGCACCTCTTTCTAAAAAGCAGGAATGACCCTTTTTGTGACCGTTTTGCTGAAGCTGGAGATCTGTGAGCTCCTCTCTGTCCTGTTAGCACCTAAATAGGGCATCGCAGGGCAGGGCAGGCACTTGCAGCAACTTTTAAGAAAGTGAAAGGTTTTCAATTAAAAAGTTACACAAACTAACTTCTTTAAGAAAGCAGGAAACATTTAGCTCACTGGTTTGTCCTCGATACCAGGGCTGAAAACCGATTTGTCCTACAGTAATGTATTTTCTTTTCTAAGAGCAGCTGACTGTCCGTATCCTGAATTAAGGCATATTTTACACAATGACATAGCATCCAGCTGTATTAAACACGCATCTGTGTCCTAACAATGCTTCTTATCGCTGCCTAATCATAACTGAGTTAATGAACCACAACAAAAATCAAAACAGGAGAATCTGTCTGCTTATTTTCAATATGTATCATCCCGAAATGTGCTGTGGGTGCATGACCACGCTCGAAAGAGCTCTCTGTCAGTGCACTCTGCACAACCGAGATAAACTCTCCATAATCTCTCTCTCTAAGAGAGAGTACTCCTATATTAATACCAATTAATTTATATTTTTCTTCTGCATTTATGTTTAATTAAGCAGCTGCTCATCTTGTCTTGCTCTGTGCTTTTAATTTCTGATGAAGTGTACCTATGCAGGCCTCAAATATATGTCCTGTCCTTGTGCTCTTCGTCAGACTTATTAAATTAATGTTTTCTCCTTCTTTTCTGTCTCCCTCCAATTGAAACTTTGCAAAATAAAGGGCATTTGCTGTACAGTTGTAGCCCATGTCCCAACAGCATCACCTTTTATATGATTTTTCTCCTCCCTGCATCTTTAACCAAAGCCTTCAGTCCCCTAGCCTGAACACAGAAAAATCCCACTGAAACCAAATAGACATTTTGAATTCACAAATAATGTAACATGGGCCCTCTAAAAGGGACTATAATGTCCAGATTTTACTAAAGAAAGAGAGGTGATAATGCTCTTCTTTTCTTTCACATTGCTTCCATCTCCAGTAAGAAGTGAAAGAAGTGGCATAGACGTAGCTGGAAGCCTTGGAGCATAGAAAAATCTCTTTCCCTGTCTTATCTATCTGCACTTTTGCTCTTGTTTGTAGATATAATATACTGGGCTGCTTTACGGCCCAAACACTGCAGTAATTACATTTTTTTATAGCTTGCTTTACTTAAAAAGCCTAATATGGATTTTTCACCAGGGGAGTTTTTCAGCAAATCCCCTGTAGAAACTGTACATTTTGTAAATCTAATGCACTGTGATGCTTATTTAGGCTGATAATTTTTTTAAAACAATATTTTATTTTTGTTTAAAGTGTGTGTATGTTTTTAAGAAAATAAAAAAGGTGGGATTTTTTTTTTCAAATTTGACACTCACAATGAGACTAACTACAAGAACAGAAAAATGTTTGCTATAGGATGGAGATTATACATTATCATGTCCATTTTTTAAAAATCTTTGTGAAAACAAAAAAAGGAGGAATTATGGAGATATCGGTGTAAGCTGTTAAGTCTCAAATAAGAGAGATTTGTGTTCTAATTGTGATAGTTTTATGATGCAATCGAGAAAATTTAAGGAAGGCTTGGGTTTTTTTTTTCCCTGAGAGGAACAGTGAGAAAATTCAATTATTATTGTTGTTGTTGTGTTTAAAAAAGAAGTTTTTAACAACAGCATATAGCCACAGTTTATTTATCATGGAATTATGAAGCCATAATATGATATACTGGTTTTAGAAGAAAACTTCTGGAACTTTGAAACATTCCTCTTAACTTCTCCTTTTTGGGTGACATAATAAAACACAAATATTGGGGAGAAAAATTTCTTCCAGCGTTTATTTTTCTTAGCAGACAGAGCTATGGCACAGCCCAAATATTTGTTTTATGATAATGCACAGACAATGTAAACACCTGAAAGCTTACAGAAACACATCCTACATTTACTGTTGCTGTGGTAAAATATCTGTTCCTCAGAGACCCTAGATTTGATATTTAACGAGATTAAACAGTAATGCAAAGGTGTCTCAATACTTAGGTAAATAAAACCCAACCACGCTTAATTTTCGTGTGTCAAGATAACCCACGTTAAAAAAAAAAAAAAAAAAGAAGTCATTATATCCTCATTCTACACCGCCTGTTTCAGACATTAATCTCCCTGAGACAGAAAGCTATTACCACCGAAATGATAACATCTTTCCCCATTTCGCAAAGTTTAGTAAAAAGAAATACATAAAAATAGACATTCTGATGTCTCATTAGTGGGATAGTGGAGCTCTTCTGTCTGTTTTAAATGAGGATTGAGCTGAGACAAAGCCCAGAGATAAGAATTGAGAATCTAAACCCCGCGCTGAAGCAGACACCCCCCGCGGAATTCAACTCTTCTTTTTCTTTCACAGGTAATGAAACTCGGGAACCCCGAAATTGCCCGGAGGTTGCTAACTAACGGGGCAAACCCCAATCTGAAAGACAGTACTGGCTTCGCTGTAATTCATGATGCAGCCAGAGAGGGTTTTCTGGACACTTTGCAGACTCTGCTGGAGTTTAAAGCTGATGTTAACATTGAGGATAACGAGGGCAACATGCCCTTGCACTTGGCCGCCCGGGAGGGGCACGTGCGGGTGGTGGAATTCCTGCTGGAGTGCGCGGAGTGCAAGGTGGGCCACCAGAACAAGCAGGGGGCCACCGCCTACGACCTGGCCAAGCTCTACAAGAGAGCCGCCGTGGTGAAGCTCTTGGAGGACAGCAGCTTCTTCCCTGCAGTCATGAATTAAATCCAGCTCGGACATGCTTTCCTTTGGACATACAGGCTTTCAGCCTTCTTTTATTTTTTTTTTCTCCTTTTATTTTTTTTTTCCTAATAACATTCGTGGCAACCTTGCTTCTATTATTTTCTCTTTTTTTGGTTTTTTTTTTGAACAGTTTTTAGGTAATGGAAATGTTTTAAATCCACAATCCCTGCAATTTCTTACACCTGCCATTTACAAAGTGCTCACAGACTCTGCCGTGTATATATGTTGGTCGCTCATGCTTAGTTTTCCAGTATCAAGTTTTACAATATATTTTACATCATTCGTATTAAGTCATTAATACAAAAGCTACATATTCACATACTTAATGTTGCTGGACGTTCTTAAGAAAAAGAGATAGCTTTCTGTGATTTCTCCCACCTCTCAACGCATCCCTCCTACCTTCGGTCAGGCTTAAGTGTTTGCAGCTCTGCTTTGCATTAAAACAGCTCACAACTGTCAATTGAAACAGTCACCTACAACTCCTGCTCAGGCAGAGCTGTGAAGTCAAAGGCTGCTTGGCCTGAGGACAGAGGATGGCTCTTAGAGGCTTTGGGAAATAGCTGCATTTTGACACTAACAAGAGCTTATAGAACTAGGTCACTTGCTTTCTAAATGTAGATGACACTTTTCCCCTTTGTATATCTAAACTTTCACCAAGCTGATTTTGAGTTTAGTTGCCAGAAACTGTGTAAGTGGTGGTTTTTTTGTTCGCCAGAGGTTTTAAACAACTCAGTTCAGTAGTTCGTGTTTACTGTACACTGAACAAGACGTTTTTTCCAGTTTCAAAACAAGCAGCAGAGAACCACTGTCAGAGGCAAGAGGACACGAAGGCTGCAATACACCGGGTTTTCTTGGCACTTCATAAGCTGAGTGCAGTTTAGATGCTTTTTAGGAAATGTTTGCTTTCCACCAACTGTTCTGGTTTGCCTGGAAATAAACTATTTTAATGATAGATGCATCTCACAAATCAGGAATATCTGAATACAGTGACATTTAAGAAGCAGCACATTTGATATGAGGGAAGTTATGTTATTGCTTGCACTTAAAACACAATTTAACCATTGAAAGTTTTCCATGGCAGTACAGTTGAGAGTATTCATCAGACTCAAACTCATTTACCTCTCCAGCTACAACAGAGGCTAACGACACCCAGCAGAACATCGAAAAGAGTTTAGTAAGGAACTTTTAATATTTGTACAGGATGTAGTTGTTGATCCGATGGGCAGTTTAAAATTCTTTATTTTGAATAATCTAAATTTTAATTACGGAAAATAGAAGGTCTAAAATCAATGCAAAATGAATAGTACCTAGAATAGCACTTAAAAAGGAGGGGATGTGTGCATTAGCTTAGATTTTAACTCTTAAAAAAATATTTTCGCCCCACAAAACCAGTTACTACTGTTTTCAAGTAAAAAGTAATTTGCTGAAACTGTCTGTCACGTTTACTATATCATCTGTCACACTGCTGTGTTTTCTGATTAAAAACCTCTGTGAAATATGAAGCTTTGCACCCTTTTTTATTATTATTTTGTCCACAAGGGATCTAGAGGTCATTAATCCAAGCAGCACGGCACATAAGATGCGTAATTGGGGAAATAAACCACAAAATACCCGGTGTAAAGAGCACTAAAACCACGTGAAGTATTAAAACTGAGCAACGTAATCCGCAGGTCCCCGAGGTGCAGTGACCCAGACCACTCTATTGCCATCCGTCTCCCTTTCCTCGTGTGCTGGAGGATGCTCCAAGCTTTTTCCTTCTCCACAAGTACTGCCCTGCACTCTTCTTGCAAAGCAGAACTCCGCGCTATCACCGGGATTTCTCCCAGTCGCTGCTACAGCAGAGGAGAACACCGAAAGGTAATATACATCTTTCTCACTCATTTTTCACCTGTGCTACTAAAAAACACTCATCCCAGACCCGTTTCCAGCTCCATTAGCATTTCATTTACGCTAAGCCAAAGTTGAAGTATTGGCTTAAAGAAACAACTACTTTTCCGAGAAAACTGCCCCGCCTTGTCAGAAATAGCGGCTTTTATTGCCTGCCAGAAGTTCACGTCCAGTGTTACATGCCCGTAGCCTCACTGGGTGAGTCACAGGCGATAGTAAGTCTGGTTTAAAGGTAGGTTTTACTTGCTTTTACTGCTGCATTTTCCCTGTAAGCCATTCCTTTCACCAGCAACAATACTATAAACTCAAATCCCTAGTTAGATACTCTGAAAGCGAAAATTACTCCCTGTTGCCTCAGGAAGTTAATAGTTACTAAAAAAAAAGCCTTTGGGAAACCCAGGGAAGAAATCGGCTGGTGGGTTGTGCACCTTACAGGGTCTGCAGGTGACAAACAGCCTCCAGCTGCTGGGGTGATGCTGTGGGGCAGCCTCCCGGCACAAGGTTTGACATTTACTGAGCCAGGGAAAAATAATAGAAAGCCTTATCAACAGGGAACCTTTATACTGAAAAAGGATTCTAATATCGGATGCGGTTCCAGAAATTACTTTTGTGATTTCTTGTTAGCAGTGTGGCAACATAAAAAACTCCAGTTTCGCAGATTCACATATTTGTGAAAATGTCGACAATAATATTTACCCGTAGATAAAAAACTGCAGCGTGTGCCGTGGAACGGAATATTTTTTTTTTTTTGGTGAGCTTTTATTGAGACCTAAACCAACTGAAAATTAAATGTCTCAGACAGGAGCAGAGTTTGTCCTGCAGCAGCGCAGGAATAACACAACATCGAGATGAGATGTATAAATAGAAACAAACGCAGCAAGGACAGAAAAATGTGAAGAAATAGAGTATAAAGTGTAGCTGTACCAGGATTCAGCCTGACCAGGCTGCGGGAGAAAACAACTGTGGGGCAAGAGCCCTCTCCCCTATTTCAGTTTCACGGATAAGCATGGCTGTTACACTTGACCTTTGTTTCTAAATCATCCCCGGAACAACGGCGGGGGCTGTCGAATTCCTTTGGAAAAGGGGCAGATCCTAAAGGGATCCTGCAGGGAACCATCAGGGCTTCATGTGTGGCAGCAGCTCGGTGCGAGGGTGGGAGAGCCGGGGAGGGGGGCGCCGAGCTGGCCGTGCCCTCCCACGGGGGAGCGTCATTCAGGAGGGATTTGGAGGTGAATTCAGCCCAGTCGCCAGTGCAATAAATGAAATACATGTTTAAGTACACAAAAATACTTTCTTTCCAGTCGTCAGTGTGGGGAGAGGAGTGAAATCAACGCTTTATCCCACGGTGGGATAAGAAACGAGCTTCGTAGGAGATGCTTTTGCAAGGTTCACGTGAAGAAAGAGTTAAAAATAATAGAACCCCACCAGTTTTTAGCTTTGAAAAGAAGGAAAAGGGTCTCTTCCACAATCGCACCTGGCACCTCCCCGGGCAGCCAGAAGCAGCCACGCGTTATCACCCGCCTACTGAAGCCATGAAATCCCCTCGAAAAAAAGCGAGGAGAGCTGCTGCTTTATCTGCGAGGGCTGCGATCCCGTGCGTGGCGGGAGGGGGGAAAGGAGAAGAGAGGGAAGAGAAGAAGAAAGACCGATTTCTGCCCCCGGCACAGGCGCTCGAATGGCCGGCGGGCGGAGGCGCCCGGAGGTGCGGCCGGGCGGGGGGGCGCCGGGCTCCGAAACCGTTAGCTTTGGCTGCCGCGGCTCCTCTCCCCTTTCTCTTCCTGTCCAAATATTTTTAAATTTACGCGCCTTAAATAACAGTCTGCTTTTATATCTCGGGTTTCCTCCGCGGGCTCTGCCGCCGCTTGGCCCCGGCTCCCCCCGCCGCCCCGCGCATCCTCCGCCGGGCACCCCGTATCCTCCCGCCGCCTTTCTCCGCCGCTTGCACTGTGCCCCTTTTTTTTTTCTTTTTTTTTTCCTTCTTTTTTATTTTTTTTCCTCCTCCTCCTTTTTATTTTTTTTTTCCTTCTTCTTCTTTTTTTTTTTATCTTCTTCTTCTTTCTTTTTTTCCCACCCCCTTTCTCCCTCCCTTCCTCCCCCGCAGCCGGGACCGGCGGCTCCTCGGCGCATCCCCGGTGCCTCCGCAGCCCCTCAGCCGCAGTGAGTACGGAGCAGGGACCCGCATCTGCCGGGGGGGGGATGGTGGGGACACATCTCTGCGGCTGCTGCTCGGGGCTCCCCCCGGCCCGCATTTCAGAGATGCAGAAGCATCTTCTCCCAGTGCAGCCCACGCAGAAGATAAAAAAAGGCAGGTTTGCCTCCAGGTTTCCTTAAAAAAATGGGAAGCAAGGTGTATCACCCAGCCAGAGCTTCCCATGACCTTTTGCTACATTTGAAAATTGAAGACAAGCGAAGGGGGGGGGGAATAAACATCCACCCTTGTTGGTGTCTGTGTCACAGAGGCCAGGAAATGATCTTCGGATATAAACTCCAGGGCACAATTCTGACAGCCAGCTCCAGCTGTGCCAAGTCTTGCTCTGCACACCCAAATTACAGAGCACCACTCGAAAAAAAATTAACTTCTGCCATGGCACCGAGTGGGAAGATGGCTTCTTGCATTTTGAAGAAGTACAAATCGCAGGGACGTTTCAACAGTGCTAAAGGTTATGGCTTGTCAATTTGTACTTCTGCCCAGAATGTTTGAATTACCTTTCAGCACAGTATCGGTTATAATTAAGCAGAATTCATCTTAAGGAACTAAGAGGATGAGAACTCTCTATGCCGGATACTTCAGAATAACCTTGACCTTTCATTAGTGCTTATCCTAAAAGATAAGTCGTGCAGGGAAAGCAGGGAACTGGGCAAGGCACCTGCGAAAGCATAAATGAAATGTCTCTATTTTTAAACTAGTGCTAAAATGGCCTCTGAATCCTACAAAACAAGGGACACTGAGGGGCTAAAAGACAAAATATAGACCTCGCTGACGAAATTCAGTTGGACACACACAGGACCAGGAGTTAATTTCCTCAGCCCAAGATACAATTTCTGCCGTTAGTCCAATCAGCTCTGCAGCAACTCACACTGCCAAAAAGGGTAAATTCCCTCTGAAAGACACTGAATCAGCCAAAAGTATAATCAGCTTTTCAGGGAAGTACAAGACCACTGAACCATGTTTCCAGTTGCATTTCTTTGTTCCTCTGCAACTGCTTTCTGATATTTGTAGAAGTAATTAGGAGGGCCACTGGTGTTTATGAGTATTCTAAATAAAAATCTTCATTCTGTGTAGGAAGCATGAAACGTTCTGCTTCACAGTGCAGACACTGAAAGGTTAAAGCCACTTCACAGCTCCTGCTGAAAGTTTTCCTTCAGCAGATAGTGCCTATCAAGATGGTCTTTCTCTTCGCCTGTTACACCCTGAAAGCAGGAAACGGGGCAGCATTTATACGGCAACAAAGCCCTCTCCACTGCTCAATATTAAGATTATTATCAACACAATATTTTAATGAAAACTTTCATACAAGGAGCTAATGAACGTTCAAAGGAAAAGATATTCACACAGCACAAATCACAATAAAATGAGTATTCAAAAGCTTTTCAGAGTTCAACCCTAATGAGATACCAGACCTGTCCTGGGCACACACTGCATTTATATGCAGAGGATACTGCAGGCCGGAATAAGGGCTTCTGCAAAGGTTAATTGTAATTTTCTGCTGAGGGAGGTTCACATGTTTAGGCCTCTAAGTTACTAACATCTATTCTGATGGAAACAGGGACATTTGGATACATTTTGTCAAATCAAAAAGAGTGCTTTCTGCCTCAGCTCAGTTACCACCAAGGTGATGTACCCTATTTGAATGGCTGCCCTTCTACACCAGGCATGCCCGGGGGGAGTGTATTGATCGGTCACCAACTTGCTTGTATTTAATGATGCTGGGAAACAGGCAGAGGAGATTTTCAGTCCGTGCTTCTTAGGATACCATCAGGCCTGGAAACTGAGCTGTTAATTGGAAATGCTTTGCACAGAATGGATTTTTTTCAAGTTTTTTTGAAAGGAGAAGTATGCTCTGCTAGAAAAAGCAGCTTTGTATCTGGACATAGTATAGTCCTCGAGGCTGTGACTGAAAGTAGACAAGCAGAGATGTATTTAATCTCTTTAAGAGAATTTCATAGAGAACGTCTATGAAAGAGGATATATTGTTTCATAAGCACTGTAACTTTCAGTAATATCACATCCTTGTACCGACGTATATGCTCTGGATAGTGTGACGTCTGTGGATTTTTCAGATGTTATTTGTTTTAGCTCCTGTAAAATAAGGGCTGCAGACAAAAAGCTGTGCTACATGATGATATATTCACAGTGAACAACAATTTCCTTCCTGTACGAGCATTTTAATTTATAGAAACATATTGTTCTGTGTAAAGAAGGTAGTAGATAATTAACTGTATTCATTTAATCTAATTATAGGCCTCTGAGGCAAAAAGCTGACACTTTTCATTGTGGTATATTCAGAGAAGTTAATTGAAAAAACATTGCAGCCACAAGGCATAACATGCCCATCGTGTATTTGATACTAATGCTTTTCTCAAAAATGGGATGAATCTGATGCTCACTACAGATAAGGATTCCTGTTACTCACTCGAGTAAGGCAAAGTCTGAGAAGCTCGTTATGCAATGCTGCAGTGCTCTGCCATATCTCTGCAATTCCAGAGCTAACCACAGACAACTTAATTTGCCACATAGTGAGATGGTTTTGTAATGTACACAACTATCTATTACGAATTAGGAAAAGATTGAATGCATTTTTAGCTGGGACATAGGTCAGAATTTGAACAGAGTTATTCTTTGAGAAGCGATAGGTCAATGTATCAGCTCTTAGTTCTGTTTAATCTTTAGGAGGAATCAAGCAATAGCAGCAGCCTTACCCCAGGAGTGGTTATTGGGAGTGTAATTTGTGTTTTTAAGCTATTGGCATGACAAACAGATAAATAGCAAATGAACATTTGCAGCACCTAAGTATATAAATAAATGTATGGCAGACCATTTGCAGTGTCAGAGTAATTTTTCCTATCACCTGATACATACCAACAACTTAATCTTCTGAGAGCAGTGCTACTTTCATTCTCAAAAGGAAAGTAAAGCAGCTCAGCTCTGCAAAGCTTGCCTTCCAGCTGACAGAACATAACAAACCAAATGTGCTGCTCGTGGGGAACTATTTGCCATTTATGTTAAAGAAATTCCGGCTTGCAAGCTGAATCATCTTATCGGAGGCAAATATCAGTTTCTCCCGACTTTATCACTGGAAGAGTGTAACTCTGGTGTCTCTGCAGCTCTACCAGTTCCACCGGGCAGGACACTCCCCATTCCCCCTCCAGCTGCTGCACTCCCTGGGTTCTGCTCCAGTGGCCTCTGGCTTTGCTCTGCCCGTGGGCGCGCACAGACCACCCAGGGCACCCATCCCTCTCCACCTCTCTCTTCCCGTGTCTCCAGGTGTTGTTATTTCCAGGTAGTGGGAGAAAAAAAATGCGAAGGCAATGCTGCTCATCCTTGTGATGAAGTGTGGCTAATTTCTGTGGTGATGATGCAAACCCTGGAGATGCCAAACACTCCCAGTCTAAGGCCATGGAGCTGAGCATAGGGCCTTGCTTTGCTCTGCCAGTGAGAGGCATTGCTGGCAGCCCTACCTATAATTTTGTAATTACTTAAAATATTTTCAAATGTATTTTGCAGAAATATTTTTTAGAGTGGTTAAAACATCAGCATATTGCACTTCAGGCACTTCAAATGTTAATAAAGTCAGAGGAAGCCCGAAAAGTAAACAGATAGTGACATGCGGTCACCTTAACTCTGTCTCTCTGGCTCAAGAGATCCAGAATATTTGATGAAGCTGTCTGACAAGAAAAGAAGTGTGGCTATAGATGCTAGCCATACCCGATTTCTATTCTTACACCATTATAGATAAATCACAGTTTGCATTGATGCCTGACTCATAAAATCAGCCTATTCTTAGAGTTTGATCTGCACTTACACTCCTTCTCTCCCTTGATGCTCTTAACTAATCAGCCTTCTGCCTCTCTCCTGCCTTCTTTCTCCTCTGTGTTGTTTTCAGGCAACTCTCAGCTCTTGCTCTGCCACACTTTGTTTATCCATCCCTCCATTCCCTGGCTCCTGCCTTCTTGCACTCTTCACGCTCTGTTTTAACCTCCAAGTTTCCTTTCTTTCATTCACACACACACTCTTATTTTTTCTTAATTATTTCCCTCGGCATCTTATCTTTATCTCCCTTATGCCTATTAACCTCCTTGCCTAATATAACATATCCTTTCCCCACTGACTAGCAGAATCCCATTATGTATACATATATACTCTTTTTTTTGGTTTGTTTTCTTTTTCCCCCTAGTCACAAAGAACCGCTGCCACAACTGATTTCTGGTCCTCACTTTGCCTTAGGAGAAGTCCTAGTGCTGGTCAGTAGTGGTTGTCTCTCTGGCATCTACCACCTGCACCTCCTCCCTCTGCCTCTGGCTCTCTGCTTCCTCCCATGCTCTGCCGGTTACAGGCCTCCTCTCAAACTCTTTTTGTCTTCATGCCTCATCCTCCTTTTCTCACTGCAGCAGCAGCAAGAAGAAAGGGAGAAGATGCACTTGGGAGGGGTACACAGATCTCGTAGGGAGTAATCTCTTAGGAACGCAGGAGGAGAAATGGCAGAGAAGCACTGCCTGGTCCCCACTGCCTCAGGCAAAGAGTGTACTTGGTTCCTCTGCAAGAAACTCCACATGGTGTTTGCATGCCATGCAGCAGCCGGACACAGAACGGGCTCTATCTGTGTAGGCTGATCTTCAGAAAATTTAGCTGCCAAAAGCTGACAATTCTAAACCAATCACGTGCAAACAGAGATTTTATGGAGCCTTAGAACTTTGTGACATGTGGACGTGCATCTGTGAAACCACTAACGGTGCTGCTCGAAAGGTACATGGATGAAACTAGACCAGTGATGGTGTTCCATCTCAAATTCCTCCTGCAGAGAAATGGGGATACCAACACTTCTGAATGAAGCAACTGGATTATTATTTTTTAATATGGGCAAAGTATTTTTTTAACCTTGTCCTTGAAAATTACTACAGTGGTTTAGCAGGCAACTGCCAAAAATTAAACCTGGGGCAGATGCCTAGCTTGGAAAATACCAGCCCAAACAGTTACAAGCAACTGAAAACAAGATGTTTTTATGAAGCACCAGACAAGATTGAGCAGAGCAGCTCCATGACTTTGGCCTAAACGTGGAAGATTTTTAAGTGATCCGTAATGAATTTCTTAATAGCAACTTTGTTGGAATAAGCAGAATTGAGTCATATTTCACATTTTTGGGTGAAGACATTTCCTCCGAACGTAAAGTTTATGATCCAGAGTGCTCTGACTTGATGAGGGAGAGGGAGGTGTGTGCTGGGATGGAGTCTGGGAGCACTGGGACTGAGGGCTGGAAGTTTCTCTGGCAACAAAAACAGCTTGAAAGATCTATAGCAGTACAGAGATAAATGATCCAAAAGTATTCTATGAAGGTAAAACTTCATGGAGACAGCAGAGGGAAGGGAGGGAAAGGAATTGCTTCTGGTGGAAGAACATCAAAGCAACAAAAAGGGAAGTCTGAGGTTCTTAAATACCCTGGCTCTGATCTGCATGTGCTGATGGATTAAACCCAGGTAGTAAAGCAGCTACTTTCCTCCCTGCACCTTTGTTAGTGCAATTATTTACCATCACTGCCCGCAGGGAAAGCATTAACCTAACAGGGGGCCTAAAAGTGCCCCACATCTCCTGTATCTGACTGCTTGCCTTCATACACCAAACCGAAAACTAAGGCAGTTTGGGAGGTGCTATATGTGATGAAACCTCCCTTTATACAACGTATGTCCACCAGGCTGGACAGCTGAGGGACAGTATTACCTGCTTCCGTCACCTGACTTAAATTCTACCCTGCCTCCCTGCTTGGGATTTTGAGAGTATGTTCATGGCAATGTTTGCAGCAATTACCATTGAATGCTATTTCGCATTTAAAATTGTCATTTCATTTCTCTGCTATGGATGGAAGTTAAGAAGGTCATAGAAGTCCTTTCTAATTATACAATGCCTGCTAATTTGCAAGTACTTTATTAATGTACTTAATGTATTAATATTTTTCTTATCTATAAAACTGATGGTTTAAAATTCTTTTAGCAGACAGAATGGATTGGCTGTCACTTGACTGTATGTTTGCCTAAAATGTATGTTCTAGCTTGAAAAGAAATTAATTCAGGAAGTGCTGTGGCCTTTGCTTTGCAGGAAGTCACACAAGGTGAAAATAGTGGTCCCTCTGTCCATTTCATCTCTATTGGTCTCTGTCTAGGATTTTAACATCAGCATAACATAATCAGTGTAAATTTTCTAGAAGTTAAAATATCCTAAAATGTCTTGCATGACCTGTGTTTGAGGCAGTTTGGTTACATTTAAGCAAAATGCTTTATGTTAATGATTTTGGTTATGTAAGTTATGGTCAAAATGATGACACTGCACAGAGAACTATCAAATTAAAACTAATTAAAACAGTCTGTCTTCATAAACACAAAGCTGAAAATTCTTGCTAGGTGCTGTTGCTTGGCATACGAATTCTTTTGCTTTTCTTATAAGTGCATGTGATTAACATGTTTAGATTTCTTTACAGGTTTAATATTAAGCCTGAGTTGGCAGTGCCTAGTTCTGGGACCACTTCAACATTTACCTAACATACTTTACTCTTAATGGTGTTTTATGCTCAGCACCTTCTTCTATTTGATATAGTTTCACCTTTTATTTTAGCAGGAAAAATGAGGTTTAAGGATAGCAAAAAAATTGGCCTGACAACATGATCTAATGAACCACAAAACAGCTTTCGAAGAGAAAAAGTAGCAGGAAGTTCTTTCCTACCAGGTATTAAAAATAGACTGCACCAAGTCCTGGAATGCAACACAGCAGTTATGTAACAATTTTTCAGTGACTTGCATTAGGAAATATTCTCAGTAAATGTGTTCCCCTCCTAACAGCCAGTTTACTTCTCTGAAATCTGGAAGTTCTTCATATGGATGCTTTTAAGAAGTCTAAAATTATAACGTTCATTTGAATAACCTATCAATTAGCAAGCCACATAATAACACCATCTAATCGTACAATTGAAGTATTTGAATTTAATATACCATTTTCATAATGGTACAATATGAAATACAGGGGGGAATCCTGTTCTTTTTTCCCCACAAGTTAGACTTGATTTATTTCTGACAATGTAATAATTTGGGTACATATCTCAAATAATGAGAATACTGTCTGTCTTGAACCACTGAGAAGTCTTTCATATGTTTCAAAAAGATTTACTTTTTATTAAGTGCCTTTTATAAATGGTGGCATCTGTGTAGGGCTGCCTATAGCAAAAGTGTCATACAGAGAGGGCAATTTTACTTTCTTGCCTGCTCAAAACCTCATCTGCCTTTTCTAATTTGTCTATCAAAAGACACAAGCCCTACCACAGTCTTTAGGCTTCCATGCCTCTCCCCCCCACTTATCACTAACGTTATTGATTTCAATTTATGCTTCAAAGACAGCAGAATTCCCTAATGTGAAGGCTCACACATCTCTCTCACCATGTTAGCACCTAACTAACACACAGAGTCATTATTTCCCAGGTTGCCATGTGTCAAGATGTGCCCAGAAGCACAATTATGGACAGTTTTCATCACCCGCTCAAGTCAGTGATGAAAAGTGATAGGAAGCATTTTGGCAGGTGAAATTCTGCCCATATTTTCATTATTACTAATAAATTTTTCCCAGTTTATGTAATGGAGATTAAATACCAGGAGATCTTAAATGGTCAGATATGACCATAGTAAAGCAATATGAGTCTTTTATTTAAGTCCAGTAGAACACCACTCTTAGTGTTGGGTCTGGCTTTCCCAAGATGTCTTTAATATATCTTCAAAGCTAAAAATGCTTTTTGTGCAACAAATGAAACTCCACACTGTTCTTTTTGAGAATACAGAAAAACCTTGTCAAGCAACAATCAGGTAAAACATTTGTTTTAATTTCTCTTTCACTGTTTTGCATAATGACAGAATTTAAAAAATCTCTATTTGACATGTAAAAAACTGTACCACATTAAAAATACTTTATTTTGGAAAGATACATAAATAATAAAAGCAGGAGAACAAATTAGCCTCCTGTAGGGAACTTGTTTATTTGATAAAATATTAATAAACAACTTAATTGTCAATCTGAAAGAAAATGAAACAGGGCATACTGAATCCATGTCAAAAATCTGTATTAGAAGAACAAGCAGAGAAGTGAGCATCAGAATTGAGATAAAAGTAATTTTTAAGATCAAGGTGTCTTTAAGGCCATAAAATGAAAGAAAAACTGATTAAATCATCAACAAATTCATTTGCTTCTAGATGTTGTTATACAAATGTATTTCTGGGAACCCAGTGCCTAAAAAGTAATTTGTGAATAAGTCAATACTTATTTTTCCACACTGATATATATGCAAAGCTTGAGCTATTTATGAGGGAAGGAACACTCTTTCATGCATAGTATTCAGTAGTGCTCCGAATTACAGGAAAACTGTCATCATTCAGCCTGATTAGTTTACATGATATAAAGCAAATATCATTCTGTATTTTTTCTCATATTTCATGACTGTTTCCATATAAGCAAATTCAGACTTTATCCATTTTGAGGAAAGGTGTGTTTTAGAGCAAACAGAGAATTGCAGACCCTTGTTATAGATAACTCTTCAGTAAACTAGGCTTCACTCAGTCATTTGTGAATATCTCTGAGTTTGGTTTGCTACATTCACTTTTCATATGAGATTTGCTGTCACTGTGATATGCAAGATCAACAGTGCAAATGTAGTTGTAAATGAAAGCTGCTATTTTGGCTGAATTTAAAAGCTCAAGTCTTTTCTGTTCCTAAACAAGCATGGGAAACCTGATTTGCATATTCAGAGAAAAATCATTTCCTTCTTTTTCCCAGATTTGCTGTTATTTTGCTTGCTATTTTCCTTTTGTTGTCATACCTCTATTCTCTCCATTGGTGTTGCTGATGTATTTAAATTAACAAGTCCTGTTATTGTATTTTTAAATGGAGCAAGTTTGATATTACCTATGAAAACCAAACTAAAGCTCTGCCACACCACATTTTCATCCACTTTCCATAAAGACAGAGCTTATCTTGTAGAACATATATACACTATATTTTCACACTGGGGAGAAATTCTGAATTTTACAATGTCTGTTGACTATGTACAACAGAAGAACAGAGAACACCATCCGAGCTTAGGACAACTAACAGGATGTCTTTGGAATATTTTTATTTTGTTAGTCTTCTCTTTTGCTGGAGCCAGTATTCCCCTTGAGCTGAAGAGAAATGATGCTGAGACAACTTACTACTGCAAATTAATTGTACGGTCTGTTTTCTAAGCATTTAATTTGGCCACAGCAACCTCTTTAACTCAGGAGAGTTGTCAGAAAGGGACATAAAAGAGAGATCAAGTTCTTTAAAGGTGACCAGTAATTTTAAAGGGGAAAAGGGAAATGGCCGGCATTGTTGCTTTTGGCCAAGCCAAGCCTCTTCTAAACAGGGCAAGGAAAAATCAAGTCATTTAAGCTGCCCAAAATTCATGCTACTTGACATCTTTTGGGAATGTTCACAGAAGAGTAACTCTGGACTGGAGCAGAAGACAAAAGAAGTCAGGCTTCACATTGCGAATGCATCTGAAACATAAAGAAAAAAGCATAAAGAATAAAAATTTTGTACTTTTGAAAACAGATAAATCTGAGATTTCACATGCAAGTTTGGGACAGGAATTGGGATAGATGCACCTACTTAAACCTGAGCCATCTACTCGCACGGCAGCTGCCTCTACCTGCATGAGTACAGTTAAGTCCATTGCAAAAAGGCCAATACACGAAGTCCCTGTTGCTTCCAAGTCAGTGGGAGTGAACGTAACCTTTTACAGTGTGGCTTGTTTTCCCTTTTGTAGCTCTGGCATTCTAGGAAGTATTTATCTATGTATCTATGTGTACACCTTAACTGAGTCCACTCTTGGTACGTGGGCCTCTGGGATTAAGCAATCCTGAATCCTTAACCCATTGCCTCCAACTTGCCCAGCTTGCTGCCTTGGTTCTTGTCTCACGGCTGTTTGGACTTCAGCTTTTCAAAGTCCAGTTTGGTTCAGTCTGTCAACACAGAAATATAATAACCGGAACTTATATTTGGCATAAAATCTCTTTGGGACCAAAAGGTAGAATTTTATAGTTAAATATATCACATTTTTCTGAGAAGACTTAAAGGCAGTGGATAATGGAGACAGATTAGGATTTGGCATTTTATCACACTCTCAAGGAATCTCTCCCTGAATAAACTCTGTTTCACTGGGAATGTTTATTGTTCAGGAGGCAACACTTAAAATTTTCCTTGCCATGAAAGAATTCTGCAGAATTCTACAGAAGGAGGTGGAAATGACTTCCACCTGCCTGATTACTACTTATAATGCTGTTCCTTCTTCCAGGAAGCAGGCAGGTGTAAGTAAATACTTCTAATAGGGAAGTATGCTTTGTGAATAGGACCTAGATGTTTTAGTTATTAGGAGTAGAGGACTAATAGACATGAATATAAATTTGGAATGAATAAAATACTTATCTTGGTGTGTTTTGAAGATAACCAGTTCCCATTTTGTTAGCATGTCCTATTTTCAGAGAACCACCTTCCACAATTTTAGGTTCCAGAGAAATATGATTTCCAGGAGTTCAGGGATTCCTTACTAACATAATCCTAAAGAAATTATGTTTCATTCTGTGTCTAATCTCTTCCTTTCCTGTCTCCCCTTATCACTTTTGAGATGCCAGTCCCATCAATGACATTCACTTTGCAGGTTCAATGTTCCTGCCTGCTTGCTGGCCCTGCAGATGCTGTGGAGGAGGGAATCTCCTTGCAGGACGAGGCACAGACTTATCCTGAATGCTACTCAAAAATCCTAATCTGAATCCAGATATCCACTCACTTATTAAGAGCAAATACAGCAGACAACTAGTGCTGCACTTTCTCTGTTTGTCAAACCTGCTGCTAACAATAAAGAAGATGATGTCATTCCCTGGATGTGACAAAGGACTCATATTATATGCAGTAAAAACAATGAGTCAACAGTTTCTATGCCCTTGAGGTCAAAGCATTCAACAGTTTTGAAAGTAGACTGTTCTTTTTGTGCACAGAGCTTGTAGTTTTATATTTCTACAAAGTGTGTAAAATCAGGATATAATTTACCCCCCCTACTTTTTAGTTTCAAAGAGAAAGTTTCAAATTAAAGGTCGAATTGAAATATAACATAAACTAACTGATAAAAATGTCACCCAAATATGTTAACTATAATAAGAAAAACACTTTTTTTTTGGTCAAAAGAACATTATCTATGCTAAGTTATCATTTGTACTATCTGAGAGGCACTTTGCAATTCCCAGTAACAACTGTAAAAACTGGGGGTGTTAATGCAGCAGCTAAATAACATGAAATGTTTTAGAGATATTTTGTAATGGTCTGAAAGATAAGAAAGACCTTTAACATGGAAATGTGTTTCGAGAGACAATTGAAAGCAAGGAGTCTAACAACCGAAGTTTCCCATTTTTTCTGGAATACATGAGATATTGACTAAATCCTGGCCACCTTTAACCACAGCTGCATCTCGCTCAGGCCAGTGCAAGAAGTGCCTAGTACTGACACAGATCCTTTCTTCTGTAAATCTAAAATCACGATGGAAGATAATTATCCTCCTCATACAGTCTGGGAAACTGAAGCACAGAAAAGTGACAGCTCAAGGTCATTTAAAAGTTAGGAGAGTTTGGAAAAGAACCCAGATTTCTCAATCCCGGTCCAGCACTCTGCCCACTGGGCTTCACTGCCTCGCTGAGTGTCTGCTTGATACAGCTCCTTTTTGAAACGAGATAGAATTTAACTTTTTAAAGTTTTATTTTGTGGAGAAATAGACTTGTCTAATTAGATCGGGCCTCTGACACATGGTAAAGTGCAAGGGAATCCCAGGCCAGCTGCAGTTTCCCTTCCCGTTGTCCTTGCAGACCAAATCACAGACAGGAGAGCAAAATGGATTATACCTAGATGGGCTTCTGTTTAGGAAGAAATACAATTTTGTCTGCATCGATGCCAGCTGACAGTGTTTTGGATTAAAATGAGCCCTTGTGTGGAATAAGTAATATTCAACATCCTGACAATTAATTGGAATGAAACTTAGACTAAATCCCAAGGAATTTCTTCAGTTATGCTGACAAAGTATTAGACAAAGTTTTCCCAGTTTATGCTGACCACTTTATTGTGTCACCTAAAATAACTGCAAATGGGTTCACACAGAACTCGTACAGTGGATCCCAGGCCCAAGTGATTACTTTCCCAAAATAAGGAAGAGTGCACCTGGCAGGTTTGCTGGTCAGCATTCTGACAGCTTCATTAAAGAAGTAAATGCAAGAGGCATGGCTCAGCATCATCTTTAAACTCTGTGTCTTCTAGTGCTTAAGAAACTCTTATGTTTTAAATATGCAAATCAAATATTTAAGCCCTAAATTTATCTTAGATGTTCTAGAATTATGTCATACTGCTCAAACAAGATGAGGAAGCTTCTGAGTTATCCAGCAGCTCTGAGGCTCCGCAATGTTCCTTGCAAGCAACAGAACTCATAGGATTTTAATGCCCAGGACTTGTTAGAGAACTTCAATTGAAACATGGACATTTCCAGTAAAAATTCAGTGACAAGTTGCTCTTACAAACTCAAACAAAATCAGACAGATTTAAGACAAGGCAAAATTAAGAGACTAAAGTAATTTACAGAATTTCCTCTGGATATCTCGAGCTCATTACAAATCGTATGGCAGGCAGAGTCTGGTATTTTAATTTCCATTGTAATTGATCTTCCATAGTTATGATTAAGGAAGGAAACAATGATTTTGATGTTATGTAAAAGAGTGATGAAATGTGTCTCCCGTGGGAAATAGACAGACATTAGAATCTCTTTTTTGAAGTTGTGAGATATTTTTGCAGGCAGTATCTCTTACTGCTTAATGAAATCCAGCATCTGAAAGTACTGCAGAAAGCTTCACACACGCTGGAGCTGTGTTAGGTGTGCTGTTCAACCAAATATTTCCCGTGACCTACACAAATATGTTTAATTATATTAAAGGTAAAGTTATTATTGGTCTATTTAATAAGTAGACTTACAAAGGAAAAAATAAACATAGGGGCTCATATCTTAGTGTGTTCCTGACCTTTGCTTTTAAAGGCCTGATCCCAGCAACAAACTTAGAAAACTTGCATAACATTAAGTACTCAACTACTACTGAAGCTGCTCCTTTGTTAAACAGGATATTACAAGTTCAAACTCGGGACAAAGATCCCTATTCAGGAAAATACTGAAGATCATATTTAGAATTAAACATAACTTCATATTATCTTGTAAGTCAAAGCTGACCTAAGCAGGTGACACTTCCAAAAGAATAGTGTAATGAGCCCCTCCAAAAGCAAAGGTATATTAATATTAACTTAGAGGCATAACATTTTCAAAATTTTGCTAATATGAGATCTGACAAAACTAAAGTTCAGTTCAGTGTTAATTTGACTGTCAGCATAAAAATGTCAGACTAGTAGGATTTATAAGTTCATAAAAACAAATGTATTCTAAATGTGTTAAATACTATAGATAGAAAACAATAAAAAGCTTTCAATGAAATCATAATGCAAAATTAGGCTTTGGGTTATTTTGTATATGTGTTTATTACATCACTATTAGATCCATTAGTAGCTCCTTTATCATGTGTTGCAGTGTCCATTTAGAACCTTACTCATAACTATGATTTCAACAAACCGATTTACAGAGATATTATTGATCTGCATCAGTATTACAAGCTCCAGGCTTATGAACAGCAAAAGTCTCAAATAGCATTGGCTCTACTTCTGATTTTACCCCACAATACAATTGACATCATGCTGCAGGATGGATATAGATATAGCTGTGGCTCAGGGTTTATATTTTTGGATGTATGTGCGCTCACAGCACAGAAGGCCAAAGGTATCCTGGGCTGCATCAAAAGCAGTGTGGCCAGCAGGGCGAGGGAAGTGATTCTGCCGCTCTGTTCCTCTCTTGTGAGACCTCACCTGGAACACTGTGTCCAGGTCTGGAATCCTCAACATAAGAAGGATATGGAGCTGTTGGAACGGGTCCAGAGGAGGGCTACAAAGATGATCGGAGGGCTGGAGCACCTCCCATACGAGGACAGGCTGAGAGAGAGTTGGGCTTGTTCAGCCTGGAGAAGAGAAGGCTCAGAGGAGACCTTATAGCGACCTTCCAGTGCCTGAAGGGGCTACAGGAAAGCGGGAGAGGGACTATTCATAAAGACTTGTGGTGATAGGACGAGGGGGATTGAGTATGAACTGGAGAGGGGCAGATTTAGACTAGACATTAGGAAGAATCTCTTCACTGTGAGAGTGGTGAGACACTGGCATGGGTTGCCCACGGAAGCTGTGGCTGCCCCATCCCTGGAGGTGTTCAAGGCGAGGTTGGATGGGGTCTTGGGCAGCCTGATCCAGTGGGATGTCCCTGCCCGTGGCAGGGGTGTTGGAACTGGATGATCTTTAAGGTCCCTTCCAACCCTAATGATTCTATGATTCTATGTATTAATTCGATTCACAGTTTTGCTGTTAGTTTTCTCATGAATTAATACAGGAAAGATGTTTCATAATATTAAAGAAGTGCACTGTTTAGCCAGGAGGCCTTTTGAGAGAACTTCATAAGCTCTCTTCTACTCTGCAAAGTTAAATCTTTGTCTTATTTTCTTTTCTCTGGTAATTTTCTGTTGGGAGGAACCACAGGGAACCTTTATAACAATTTAAATCTATTTTCCCTTGTGAAACAAAGTACGAAATAGGCATAGCATGCATAATATGTTAACTATGTTTTGTCGGTTAGTGTCATCTGTAGAGAAGAAGCTGGCATACAAAACCTGGTGGGTATTTCCTCCATCTTCTGGACAGATCCATACCCCCTTCAACAGGGAAACCTGGGAGACTTCTGATTTGGTCAGTAATTTTCCTAAGTGCATAGATAGCTCTGAAGCCTACACTGTGAAGAGAAATGGTAAGAGAGTCTCTGGGAGTGGCCTCAGTGTACACCATCTCTGCTGCAGAGCCGAGGATGAACCCACATCCCAGAATCAGCAGTAGGAACAGATGCTTCTTGCAAGTCAAGGTTGGAGCCAATTTGTTCTTGAAATGCAAGATGCGTCTGGGGATGTTGGGTGGAGAACAGGCCTGTTGCTGAATCCCTGTCTTAGACAAACAGGCATGGAAGCACTTAAGGAAAAGGAGTATGGTGGGTAGGTTTTCTCTTAGCTGAAGAATTAGGGCAAGATTTTAAATAGGATTATCTTCTTGTAGAATATATAATCTGTCCTATCACTCCGATGGAATTATTACCCACTCAGAGCATCCTACACACTAGAATGGTATTACTCATTCTCCATGACAGAAACCTAGCACTGCGGTTTTGGTGATACACCGAACATTTATTTTGATCTTTCTTTTGTTTTCAGATGGAAATGTACTGTCTCCTGCTTGATCTTGGATTAGATTCCATACTGAAAAAAACATTTCAAGACTGATGAAGAATAAAAGTTTACATGGATTTATTTGTAAGTGCTGGTTATGGGCCTCCTGTAATGAACCAGGTTTTTTCCTTGAAGTCTTTCTAAGTAATAATTAGGCAATTATCTATTTTCTCTTGCAAATGCTATATTACGTATGAGTTTCTCAATGAGAATAAAATATTACTTTTTAAACGGGAGTGGATGTTATCACTTCAAATGTGCTTATATGTATTTCCTGTGCTTAGATATACCCTAGCAATAACAATACCACAATTACCAGAATGTATAATCTATAATGTAGTCCTGTGTGAATCAACACAGAGCCGAACGAGTTACACACATCCTGCAGGATACCACTGCCATTCTCAATTGTTTCCGGTTAACACTGTGCATCTGCAGTACGATTTCTGAGCCATATTCAGACTGACTCCTAACTTAGAATTCTGGAAGTTACAGATCCTAATATTTAATAGGATCCAAATACAGATTTAAGTATAGACATAGAGCTAAAGCCTGTTTTGTTTGTGCTTGCCTAAGTGGGAAAAAAAGAAAACCAGACTTAGAGGAAAATGAGTTTTAAAAATACTTATGGGATTTCCAGCAAGAATGCAGAATGATTGCACACATGGTAAGGGCAAATGTTCAAGATTTCAATTTGGTTGTTAAATTACAAAAATAACACATACCTGGGTTTTACATACCGTGAAGACTTAAATGTACGATCTCAGATGTTCTGCCATTCCCTTTAGAATAGAGCATCATTTCTTCTCTAGGTAAAATATCTGAAAAATACATGTTTTTCAAAGTAATTTTATAAAGTTGGAGAAAAAGCAAACTCCAAACTAAAACAGAAATATGTGATTTTAACTGCAACACACATTACAGCCATGCACTCAGAACAATTTTACAAGACTACTCTGACCGAATGGTACCGTCATGATTCTGTTAGTCCAAACTAACTGGACTGACTGACTCAGTCGACTAAATCTAGTTGACCTATTCAACTTTGTACTTTTGACTTTGTACTTTTAGTTCGCTCTCTGATTCTGACCTTTTAAAACAGATGTTAAAATCAATATAAGGTTTTAAAATACTGAAAACCACTTCAAAATATAATTAAAAATATAGTCCTTTAAAATAAAAAAAAGAGGTGGCAGTTGTCTTATGTGACAACCATTTAAATTGGACTTGATAAGCCTCTAGCTCTCATTCTGCTTTATAACTAGGGGACAGACCATCTTGCACGGAAATATATAATTTCCACTGAGTCTCTTACAAGCCATCAGAGTTTTAGTATGTTTTAAAATAACAATATAGTAATTTAGAGAAATATATTATGCAACTGTTACTTTCCTCTATCTGATACAGGTCTATAATACAAAAAAGAGAGTCCAGCAGGAAGTGACAATCAACGCAGTGCTTGCTTGAAAGGTATTTTAAATTATCCCTTCTTTTTGCTGCTTTTGGTACAAAATAATGTGATGAATAAATTACTCAAACTTATTCTACCCATTGTAGAAGCTCATAGACAGTATTTATTATGTTAGCATGCACACCTGCGTTGCAGAGGCCATTGAGGAGAGCAGGGCAGGGGTGCAAGAAGCAATCATGGCCACATGATCAAGGGTAGCTGAAGAACTGAACAAACACATGCCACAAGGAATGACCAGGCCCCTCTGCACTTCAGCTCTTCTTGGACATGGGAGTCTGCTACAAAACAGGGCAGCCATTCAGATCCATAGAAAGAACTTTATCCTTTAAGTTTTATCATCTTTTCTGTACTGGGTAGTTAATTCATGTACTCATTTTACATTCCCTGTTACTGCCTCTTCCTTTCTGTCTGTGGTGGCTGCCTTTTTAACCCTGAAGAATCTTAGTATCATAGAATAGATGATATTTGAGTTGGAAGGGACCTTAAAGATCATCTAGTTCCAACCCCCCTGCAATAGGCAGGGACACATCCCACAAGAAAAAAGACTAAATTTTACTTGTATATACTAATATGACAGGGTGATGGGGAGCCCGGCTATCCCTGCTGTAAAAGAAACCCTGAAAATAGTATGAGTGCGTGGTTCGCTAGGGTGAGCGCATGGAAGCTGACTTAGCTGAAGCTGACGATGAACTGTTCTGCTTGTCCAGCTCCAGGCTGACTCTTGCGTTACTGCTGAAGGAATCTAGACATACATCTCTTTGTGTTCGCCAGAAGACACATCCATGAGGCACGTTGTTTGCACTGGTAACCCTGCTAGGACATACACAGCTCTGCTGGTCTTATTCTCTACAGAGCCAGTTCACCATTCTTCATCGCCTTAACCTTGACTTGTCTCTTCATTTCTGTATGTGATTTTGGACTCCGAGGCGTGTAGCTGTTGCTCACACTCAGCAGCCACATCCAGCTCTGGGAGTAGTTTAAAAAAATAAAAGCTTGCAAACCTGCAAGTTCATTAGAAATGCAGATGATATTATGCTTAGAAAATTATTACTAATTACTTAATGATGCAGATTCTTTAGTCAGAAAAAGCAGGTAGAATTATTAAATTTGCCTTATTTATTGCTAACTTCTTAGCTGTGGCACCACCTTGTGGACATTACTACATAGAACGACTGGTGGCAACAAAACCAACTAAACAGAGCAGGCATTTTGGGAAAACAACTGTATTCACACATGATTCGCTAAAGCAAAGTAAAATAACTAAATTAAAAAACTAATTCCTAAAAAAAAATAATGCAATAGAATGTATAATGAATGATGTCATTCATGTACTCAGTTATCTTTGCAGTTTTTACCAACTCTTCTGAGCATCAGCCAAGAAGAGTGGTAGCCTTCAAAACTACTTTTGTTCTTTCTTGATTGATTAAGTCGCAGCATCTGAACTCCAGTTCTGTTGTTGCTGTGTGAACAGCCACGATTTGTGCAATTATCCCAAGCAACAAGGCTTGCAAAATCAGGACCATAATATGGAACACATGGAGAAAACCTTAGGTCCTACTCCATAAATGTAAACTCAGCAGTGAGGTTAGTGTCCAAGCTAAGCCACAAGAAAAATAATCTCTGACAGACATGAACTGGTGGATCTTATAAGTGCTTTCTGAAAAACAAAACAAAACTTTAAATTCCACTCTGTTGGCCATTACATTCCCAGAACAACCCTTCACAGTTGAGATAACAGGGTGTTCCTGTTACGAGTGCTCTTCTGCTATAAAAAAACCAGTAAGGCACAGAGGAGCCAGAATTTTAAACAGAAGACCTCCCAGTTCTGTGCAGCATATACCCATCCCACGTGTGCCATTCTGAGTAAGCTCGGGAAGCCTAAAATTAAACATCAAAATACATTTTCTATTTCTATCCCTTCCAAAAGCAACTGCATACTTGTTATTTACACTAGCATGAAGTGAAGGTGGAGGAGAAGACCAAGACTTGGACCAAGTTCCACCCCTCTTGGATTGTCAATGGACTATGTTGAACTCTGCCTGGGAATCTTGCATGTGTAAAACCTGCTGGGCAAGAACAGCTTCTGTGTCTCTGTCACAGTGTTGGGGCACAGGCCTATCATTCCATGTTTCTTCTTCAAATATGGGCCTCTGCAGCTCAGACATTTCAGGCCCTTTGGCCAATACTGACCCAGTCCCTCCCCAAACCCTCCTTTGTAGTATATGGAAGTTCACCCATTGAAGCATTTCTATTTCTAGTTTAAATTTGACAAATAGGTAACTATTAAAGCAAGGCATGGAAACTCTAAAGCCTTTAGCTGAGAAAACTTGTTTTAAATATCTTTCTTAGTTGATTTTTTTCTTTGTTAGACAATCTCTCACTTAAAATGAAGTTTGCACAATTTTCTTCTCACCTCTTCTGTATTTTTGTGCATTCGCAAACTTCCAACTAATCATTATAGTGATAGAATAACCAGTAAATCAAGTTTTTGCCTCTCAGCCTCAGAGGGTGCTCCATGACATTTCTAGCTGAAATGGAGCGTTACAGCAAACATCAGAGTTAGTTAAATTGAAGTAAATGAATTAATACAGGTACTTAACAAATTTTTATAGGGATGCTTGCCTGACATGTAACTCTTGGAAGAAGTGTTCCAGCATTCGAGACAACAAAACAGTCTGTGAAGAAACCAAGCACAGAACATCTCAGACCAGCTAAAACGATAAACTGAGCACTGCCAGCCAGCGAAGCAAACTCATCTCCAACGGGGGTTGCAGATCTTACCCAGGCACTGTACCATGCTGGGTTTTAGTGATATGTTGCTCATAGGGATTCCACAACCTACATCCTTCTCCGTCCTTACTGTTATGTATCTCTAGCGAAGGAGATAAACAGTCACTGCTGCCACAGACTGCTGGATAGTCTTGCAAGAAGAGGCATGAGGAGCAAGCATTGGCACGGCCTCTGAAGACTCTGTTAGCTGAAAATAATCTGAGCTACAGCTATTGTTATGACAATGAAATTCAGAGTCAAATTTATTCCTGGTTAAATAATAACCTCTTCTTATAAAACTGTTCATTGTTGGAGAAGTTACCAGCTGAAAAATGAAGACTGGAGTGGATTACAGGAATGGAGTTAAAATAGCTAAAGCAAGCCTCTGAGGTATTCCATTCCATAACAATGTCACCCTGAAACAGATTATCAGGAAAGAGCAGAATACACACCCACACAGATTTTTGGAAAGTCAGTTTATTAAAATGTCACGTAATGCAATAAAATATATTGTTCGGTATAAAGTCTGTACTAGAAAACAGTAGAAAACCATCGTTAGCTAACTTTGCTAAGCATACACAGAGATAGTTGGGCCAAAGTAAGTTCAGAATTAATGAAAGTTTGAGCAGAAAATAACAATGTATTTTTTAAAGAAAACACCTCCCTTAATGATAAAGAACTATGTGATGTCTTACCTGTTTGAGTTCTTGGGCCATCTGAAACAGATGAACATAGTGGATGCTGTTACATACAATAACGCTGTTTTCACATTAAGCTTTTTAACTTCCCTGTTTAAGTAGATATTTTGAACCAGTTATCCTTCATCCTGCAACCACTCTTTTTGGAACTGGTGTCTTTCCTTTACAAATAGCAGTATCAAACCTGTTTCATGAAAGAATATAGAGCAAAATGCACTTTTTCCTTTAGTAGCTCATAAAATTAAAATACCTTTTAAAACAGGTATTTTTAGAATTGTTTCTTAGAAACGCAAATTTAATTTATTTTGTTTGTTCTTCAATAAACAAGATTTTGTTTATTATTCTTAATCTCAAAAAATATTAAGCAGTTTATGTGGGTAAAATTGTTTTCATTAAGTATCTTCATACAGTAAACTTTACATTTCTCTTACTTTTTGTGCTCAGTAATTCCCTAGTATAAGTGCACCCTTTAGGAAAAAAAATGGGTCTTCTAAATTCTTAGTGATTATTACAGATTGACTATAAAAATTATTTCCAATTTAACCATTTGTTTCTGGAAAAATAAGGCATATTTTATTCATACTAAGTGCAGAGATTCTCCTTCTCCTTAATCAATGTAATTCGGTTTCCCGTCACAATCAATTGCACTAGTGTAGCCTTATCATTAATAAGGCTTTGGATGGATCTGGATGGAAATTTTCATCCAGAAAATTGCAGCAGCAGTTACTGTAAACCATGAGTGAGTAACACAGAGAAGACTATTCTTATATTGAACTCAGTTTGTAAAAACATCTTATTTCTCTTCTTTTTGAGGTGGTGAAAATTATTTGGTGTTCATCACATTCAGTTGGGTTGGTTTTAGAAAATAAGCTAACAAGCTGTGTGAGAAAAATAACCTTATATTTCCATAATGGTATTTTCTCCAGAGACTTGGAACTCCCTTGAATGTTTTAATTATTTCTTTTCCTGAAAGTCAATGAAGTAGCATGGCACTATATTAAAATAATTCTCTTTGGGTTTCTGCAAGAACTGATTTCTTGCTGAATTAGCGCATCAACTGCAAAACTAATTTCCACAGCATCATTGACCTTATGTCACTTTACGTATTACAGAAACAGCTTCAGAGGGCTACAACTGTTAAAAATTATTCAGTATAAATGCACTTATTAAACTGACACATGCAGGAGACAAGCCCCCAAAATTACGGTGCTAATCTATGTGGCTTAAAGTCAGATTTCTGAAGTTTTAGATGCTATACCCTCCAACAGAGAACTGCAGCGGGCATTGACAGAAAATAGTATGGAACGAACATAAATCTAGTCAGGACTAGAGAAAATCCTGTGAGAGACAGTGAGTGAGAAAGCAGCCAGCATTCCCGGGGTAAGACTATGGGGTTCACAGCTCTCGTGTTGGAGAACAGAGGGGGTTTCTACCACAGCAAAAAGCGGAGAAGGGCACCAAACCCAACACATGAAAGTTTCAGGAGGTCCTTCAACAAGTGAAGAATCTTGAGGTGACATTCAGAAAGTTTGCAGAAAGGGGTGGATAAACCCAGCTGCCTCTAGATCAGATGCAGAACCTATTTGATCCACAGAAAAACAAAGTGCCCAACTCTCTAGCTGTCAAAAGACAAGGTAATAGTATTAATTAATACTTTTTTTCAGTGAACCAAGGTTGCATAAGCCTCTATGCTTATTAGACATTAGATCTAATTTCCTGTATTACTGAGAAATGGGTGACTTGGAGCTATGACAGCCTTGAATAAACAGTAGAAGTAGGAACCACTGCTAGAGCTGTTAATTTAAAGTAACACTCTCCCCACCATAAAAACCATCCCATGCAGGGTCTATTGCGATCAGAAGAGATCTGCTGTAAAAGCATAAAGTCAGGGAAAAGTGGTGGCAGAAGATGGCAACTTATGACTAAATGTATTTGACCTTCATATGTTATTTATGTCTGAAGACTTAATTTTGTGGTTTCAGGATGGGTTCATCTTTAGCAAAATTTGATGTCTTCTAATAATTATCACAGGTGTTAATTATACATTTATGTCTTGGTCTCCTAGAACCAATGTGACTCCATATACTGGTAATAAAGAAACAGGCTCTTTATTGTTTCATTTTCTGGAGTGCAAAATAAAAGAAAATAAAAGGCTTTAGAATCTGTTTATTTCCTAATCCATTGTGCAACACTTCTCTTTTTTTTTTTTTTTTTTTTTTTTTTTTCCAGAGTGATTTCCCTTATTCTTAGAAGCAATTTCAAAAGGAGAATCTGGGAATTTTCAAGACTGCAAGTTATTTCCTTGGCATTTTCATGATGAAGAAACACAGGTAAATCTTTTATCACTAGTCATTATCTCTGCTGCTCCACATAAATTTTGTGTCTATTAAAATATGAAAGCCATTTTTTATTTAATTTTGTTCTTATTCTAAGGGTTACAAACTTCGTTACAAACTAAGTGCCATAGAAGATGCCATGTTATTATATATTTTGATTTTACCTTGCTGAAATTATGATATGTGCAACTCCTTGAGACATTGTATTGCCTATTACTGAAGTAATGTGTCAAAATACATTGCAATTTGTTAATATCACTAGGAAGGAAAGAAAGCAACAAACCAATAAATGAATTCTATATCATAAGCACCAAATATTAATTTCTAGAATAAAGTAAGAGAGTAATAAGATTTTCCACAGGAAGATTAAACTCAAATAGGTGTTCAGATAGAAAGAGGTTGTTACAATCTGTAGACCAGCTGAAATGAAAGATCATTATGGGTATTCAGCATCACTGACAACAAGATCCAAGTCATTTCTATATTTGTATTTTTAAGTCAAATATCACTCTGATGAGACATTCAAAATACTTTGCAGCTCTCATTACGCCTTTTCTGGGCCTCAGCCATCTGGATGGACTCCTAGGGTCACAGCCTTTGCTTTCTTTAGGATTCCTTCATAGTCAAGTTCCAGCTAAAACGCTGACGAGACATAAGCAAACTGCTTCAAATATTCCCAGCATCACTGAGGTTGGAAGGACCTCTGGAGCTCATCCAGTCCAACCCCCAGCTCAAAGCAGAATCAGCTAGAGGTTGCTGCCCCCGGGTTTTGAGTATCTTCAAGAATGCCAACTCCACAACCTCTTTGGTCAACCATATGACAGATGCTCCAGTCTCTCAATCTTCTTCATAGCCGTTTTCTGCATTGCTCCAGTATGTCCATGTCCTTCTTGTTGTGGGGAGCCCAGAACTGGGGACAATACTCCCAACGAAGTTTCGTAAGTGCTAAGTAAAGAATAATAATCATCTCTTCTGACCTCCTGGCAATGCTTTCCTCATGCAGCCAAGGATGGTGCTGGCCCTGTTTTTCAATTTATGTGCTAACAGAGACAACAGAATTTTAAGGACATGATTAGTTTTATCTTTCCAGGGCCTGCTATTTATCAGGGAAATACAAACCATATTATTCTGCCACTACATGGTTTATGCCAGTATCAAGGATTCTATCTACACCCTTGTTACATGCTTTCCCTAAATAACTGGCCCTCTAAAAACAGTTGTTTGGGATCACTATGTACTGCCTTCTAAAAACATCTGTGCATGGATTTCTGAAGGTAACGCTGAAAGCCTCTAGCAGTGCAAATGCAGGTATCTTTGTAGGAATGAAGGCATCTTGGAAAACTGCAGTTCTAAAGAACAAGAATTCTCAATTTCATCATGTTGTTATTGCTGAGATATAAGATAGCAGATTAACTACCATTATGGTTAGCTTGCAGATAACCTTTCATAGCAGCAACATCCAGCTCATAAACTTCCAGTTTCCAAAAGCAGTTGATACTCTTTCAGGAGCCAAAAATCCAGCTCTCTGTCATGTATTCCTGAGAACCTTCCACTTCCTCTGCAGCTGCCACAGTGCAACTGTGGACAATACAGTTATGTATTGAGAACACATAAATTTTCTGTGGAGAAAGGCCCACAGACTTTCCAGTGGGTCCTCAGGAAGCCTAAAGCAATGAGATGTTCTACCAGATTTGTTTGTCTTGGCAAGGAATAGAGCAACCTTGTTCTTGAAAAATCTGCATTTAGTTCCTCATCTATAAACAATCTTCATCAGTTCTTCCATCTGCGGTATATGTCTTTGTTTGGCAAGTGATTTGCAGTGTTTCTTATTAAACATGTCAAATTGTTTCTGTTCTGCCTGAGCTATGATGACTTAAAGGACCAAACTTTCATGTGGCCGAAGGAGTTTTTTCCCCTCTAAATCCAGTGTTACCCTTACTGCCCTGGTTGCTCCATGAGTTTTTTGCATTTCTTGTAGTCTGCGACTGTAGAAAATAGGAAGAATTAGGCAAAGCAAAACTCCTCTTGTTATTAGTGACATACCAGTACATGAGCCAATACATAGTCTAGCTAATGTCCTTTTACCTTCTGGAATAGTTTAAAGCAGCATGCAAAATATGCTTCCAAAAATATACAAAGTAATTTCCATCCTTTTTCCTACAAAGCTATGCCAAAAGCCCCAGGAAAGCCTTTCGACTCTTCAGCTAACATGCTCAAAAGAAAAATGAGACTGGCAAAAAAAAACCCAGTCTAATTAGGACAATGCTAGGATTCAGTTTAACATTATGAAAAGCAAACACCTTTCATACCACTCCCAGTTCTCACATATCCATGCTGAAGGGAGATTAAATTTCAGATGCTAGGAAGCAGAACAGCTCTTCCCAAGCAATACCAGATTGGCCCAGGTGGCCACAACCTGCACGATTTTTCATAGATTGCCTTTTAAAGTGCCTCGTAGCTGCCTCTCAGTCTCAGAGATGCTGAATATCTTTCTCAGCTTTTTCCAATGCAGACCAGATGTTGTACTGTGATAATTCTCTCACGAGCCTTTTCCATTTTGACTCTCCATCAGCTAGAGATCCAAAGAGACATTACTTGAAAAACAGGAATCACAAAAGAGCCAGGAACTTATAAATTAAAACATAAACATTAATTTGTTTTCCAAGATACAGATGTCTTTTGTCAGTTCAAGCCTTGATCTCTCCACAAGTTAAAGACAACAGTTGTTCCGTGGAGGCATGCACTGGAAATTAGCCAATGGGCATTAACTTTTGGTTCTGATTGAACTGGGGAAAATTTGGAACAGAAACACAGAATTAAAAGCTGTGATAGTAATTAATGGCTGATGCCGTTTAAAAATGTTCATGACATTAAAATATCAGAAAAAGTGTCTTACCATAAGGAACTGTAGAATCATTGAACCTCTCGGACAAGGCTCACAAGATTTCATGTTGTCTTTGGTGGTGGCAGGGGTCTTTCCTTCTCCTTACCTTGCTGATCTGTTTAGGTACATGGACCAGGATCTGTCTCCATGGAAGTGGATCATTTGGTGGTGGCTAACGTAAGCAACAGGGGGTTACAGCAATGCAGCACCACCAGAGCTCCAGAGAAAGGGACGGGGCTGGAAGAGGAAGGGACACAAGACAGAGGCAGTACAGGTGCAGAGTAGTGGAACAGGCTGATACCACAAACATGAAAATGTAAGTAACTAACTGCATAATTTAAATAACTGTTCTGGTAAGATACTACAGTAACATCAACATTGTTCTTTAATAGATTCTACAGCATTTTATCCTTGCAGAAGATAATTGCCAACATAGAACATTATCTGGTCGATAAAACATGAACTTTGGGGTGCAAGATTGGCTCAGAGTTTATGAAGAGGTAAAGCAAAAGCTTTCCTCCTTTTGCTTAAAAAGATGAATCCACTAAAAGCATAAGCCACTGAGCTGCAAAAACTTACACTGCTGAAAATCAAATATAAAATACTATGCTAAAATTACCTACCAAAGCTGGAATTCAAATGTCAGTATGGAGACACAGATTTAAGAGAACACTTTCATATATTATGAACACAAGTGCTCAGAGTTCAACTGCATGTATTGAATTTTGTTGCAACACGATGCATCAAGCACTGTTTTCAAATGGGGATTGAAAATCTATCTTCTTTAATGCTAAATCACTTGATATATCATTATTATTACATTACTTATCATTTTTATATCAATAAAAATTTAATATCCAAAGATTTGAAATAGTAGAAAGGTTAGAGACAGCCAAAGAAAACATTTGCAAAAATGTGCATAACAAAGAGATAAGGATGAAGACATGCTTTCTTTTTTAACATGACCTACATGTGCACTAATTTTTCATCTTTAAAAAGCAGCAGTTCACAAGTCACACCTCTTCATTCCCTTTCAAATCAATTTGATACACCTACACAACTCTTTTGCCGGTGAGTTACTGCACGTTTGCACTCAAACTTTGTGTTTCCAGCCCTGCTATATTTTCTTGATAAGATCTATTAGTACAAGAGATTCAAATTACTCTGCAACTTTTAGCAATTAACCCTCTGTTATGATACACTGCAATTGAGCATTTTAACATACATAAAAGCAGGGCAATGTACAACAGATGACTCTACAGTGTCTTGATATCATCAGTTTACTTCCTTCTCATATGGGCTTATACAAGCAACTGTAACTTCTAATAAAATCTACTCTAAAAAGTCTCTCTGAATGCTTGCCTGTGTCTCATGCTCCTCCAGAGACTTTTGCTATTATCAGCACCAGCTTTTTCTAAAGCCTTCTGTTCAGCATCAGAAAATAAACCGTCCCTTACACCACTGGTTGTCCCTTCTTTATACTACAATGTATTCACTCGGTGGAGCAAAGATTCTGAGCAATCATTATTCCCTCTCTGGACATGTCTGGAATAAATTCTTGCTTTCCAGCACTCTTTTATTACAAGCTTTACACACTTATGTTCTTTTCCTAGGTTACAACTTCATCACTACATTTCTCACCATACTAATACCTGTCCGTACTCCTCTTGTTGAATGGTTAATGCTTCCTTATTTAAGCGCAGGGAATTCTAAGTAGCTGTTGTCATAATCCAACTACCCCGAGGGGTTATACGTTGCTAAAGGTTCAGGCTGTCGAGGACAGATCTGGGCTAGAACAACATCCAGATTCCTCCCCAGCTGTCCTACTTCTGCCCAGCTGCTTAAAGCGGCTGTACATATTACGCCAAACCGATGTCTACAGAACAATGTTTAAGAAAAGGAAATACAAAAAAAAGTACACACTGAGCTCCAGTAGGTAAAGAATTAAACCAATCAAACACTGGGATTAGCATCTAAATAAGCACTAAAATTTGCTATTTGAGATCTAATAGCTCTCACTTTATATTCAAATATTTATGGATAAAAGACCTTATGAGGAACAATGATACTACAGATAATACTCATCATTACAATTAAGGCGACTGGCAGTGTCATACGGTCAGGTGTCCCTGCCCAGGCAGAGGTAATTGCTCTGGTCAGACGCTCAACTAGTTCTGTCCTAACATCAGCTTTTATAAGGCTTCTTTACCTCTACTTGATTGCTAACAGCTATGTTCCGAAAACAATTCCCCCAAAAGAATACCACAAACCACAGGCAAAGGGAAACCTTTCAGCGTTTTGCTGAGCAGAGCTCGCTTTGGCAAAATGCTTGTGGTTTTGTGTCAGCAATGTGTGCTGCAGCCCAGTGTCTGCTCTAGAGCTGCTGAGAGAGGGAAGGAGGGGGCATCGGTCACCACGGCTGTTCCCATTTCATACGCTCTTCCCTTGAGGGGTGAACTAGCATCTGCTGTTCCCTTTCTCCTGAGGAAGAAACACCTTCCACAGAAAGGAGCCATAAAGCTCCTTTCATGGCTTCATTTCCCACTAAAAAAGATTTTTATTTTTATTTCACAGGCTGGTTCGAGCAGAATTTGCACTCAGGTAAAAATTGTCATCATGTATATTGCCATGGTCTTAATTTTCCCTTCTTTAATGAGCAGATTGAGGCTAAAATTGAGAATATGCATTTTTCTCAAGGGCTTTGCCCTGGCTCAGGCAATTCCTCAAAGATGCCCTTCGCCAAAAATGTAGAATTCTGTTTCAGAAGAGGCTTTGGATTGCTATGATAAATAAATGGAGTCAGTCAGGCATTCCTAAGCATCCACAGGGACTTCTGTGAATTTTTTGATAATATGCTGGTAATGTGCATTTGTAGTTTTATCTGTTAATTTATTAAGAAAAGTGACTTTTTTAGATTTATTAATGTTACAAGTGAGTTGTGTTTATGAAATTTGCAGGCTATTGAAGGACGAAAATCTAAGTCTTTAGATCCAATACAAAGTAAACATTTATTTTAAACTGAACTGTAAAGTGGCAGATGTACACTCACTTTTACAGGTAATATTAAGTATTAAAACATGTTCTACCTGGTTGTCTTTAAAGTGAAGATTTAATCCAGACTCTTCTTGATAAGTACTAGGAAGTTCTTTCCTAGCTTTGTCATGTCCAGGTCACCAACTGTTGTCTCTTTTTTAATCATTGTGCATAGTTAGGCATCCAACTGCAGGAACTGCAACCTCTGTTCTTGCCCCAACGGGGGGGCTGGCATTCACATACCATGTTCCATTTTACTCGTATTCCATTCCAAGCAAGCCACTCCAATCAAACTTTCCCTGGCTACACTAACTTCCCAGAAAAAAAAAGTGGTTACATTGTCACTTAAAGATGTAGGATGTCTTTCCAAGAGTTGATTGGATTTAAGCACATACCCATCCGCCGCTTAAAATTCACACAGATCTAACTTGCAAATTCAGTGAAGAGTAGTTCTTTTCTACTATTGCCACTCAAAACTCATACTAGGACCATTCTAACACCTTAAAACAAAGATCATGTTCCCATAATTCATTATGTTTGCTTCTCAAAAGGTTATGTTACTCAAGATATTATTCTTTTTGTGTGGAGTATAACAGTCAAATGCCAGCCTAAGAAGTAAAAAATGGAGCTACAGATAGTTTAGCATGGAGACACTTCTGCCAAACGTTCCCTAGATGTCGCTACACTTTCTGGCTACATTAATATAGCCTTTATTACAACATGGAAAACTATCACTTAGTAACCCAATTTCTTCAGAGTGACAAAAGACATTCTAAATATATGTATATATTATTATTCTACATAGTAGAATATATACATTATGTTCTACTAATGTCATACTGAAACTTGAAAATAGTTATCATCACAGGCTTGTTTTCACACTCTTTCTGCCTTCCTAACACCCTTCATTCCAAGCATGTTGGCTCATTGAGACTGGAGTTGCTTGCCCTTTTCCATTACTTTGTGCTTAAACAAAGTAGTTCCTTAAGGGCATCCCCCAAAGTTTCCAGATTCAGTTTTCACACATAATTTGCTATTCTTTCTGTCTTGACAAGTTCTTCAAAGATCATCCTTCTGCTCTTATATGACTTTGCCACTCAAACACTCATTTATACTATACAAGTGTTACAGGAAACTGTTCTGGGAATTCAAGGTAGGATTCAGGATCTTTAGTGTTTAGTTGATTCAGACTTAAAGTAGTTCTGGGGACAACATCCTTGTTTCCATTCCGGTTTATCACTTCTCTGTAACTCACTGTTTCTTACCTGCGCAAAGAGTTTTCAAATAGCATAATGCCGATTTCTACACATGAATGTTTTCCATATTGTCCAGCAATATGAAGATTCTCCACTTTACTTCAAAGACAGTAACAAAATACCTCCAAGTTTTCCAAGTGTTTCAAATCTCATTTGTGCTGAAGTAGTCATTGATTGGTTGTCCACAAGATGGGGCTTCTACAACGGAGATCTGTGTATCCAAATTTAAGATTTTGATGCTAAAGCTATGAATGGCATCACAGCTGACAGGAACACTTTTCTTATGCTTTCAGTTTCTGGCACAGGAATAGCCCTCACAAAAGGAACCCTACTCCCCATTTCTCACATGAAAACAATATTACCTCGGGAAATCAAAACTGCAGAAAGCAACTTTACCTTATTCTTAGCTCTTGTGCTGGTATACAGCTTATGACTCGGAGGCAATAAACACCTTTACAATCATCATGTGTCTTGCAGACTCTGTAAGGTCATCTACTTCTACATGAGCTTTTGTGGAAAATGACGGAGTCCAGAACACCAAGTCGAGTGCATGTTTTTTTGAGACATTTCCTAAGTCAATATGTAGCCTAACATACAAATTTGTAAAGCTGTCTGTAGTTGGAATGTTTCTGTTAAGATGATAACACTTTCAAAAAAAGGAGAAAGCAGCTCCACACAATCTGTAATTTCTATAAACTTCATTGATAGGGGGAGAAGTATGCTGTTACAAAAACTAACTGTAGTCATGCACTTCAAAATAAATGAAACAAAAATTAATTTATTCTTAGACACAAAAATTCTGAAAGATTTTTTTCAAAAAAAATGGAATAGACTTCCAGTACCTTTTGCTGGCTCATTTCAGCTTGTGGGCAGTGTTTGTTCAATCAGTATGTGAGTAGTTCTGCTAAAAAAGGCCTCCCCATTTTTTGTCAGGTAAGTAAGCCTAAACAATCGAGACTTTCATGCCATACAGGAATCTCCACACAACCAAACCCAGTACAGACTATCTGGGACGGTACAACTACTTTCTCATATTTCTTTTCGTAGCACCAGAGAACTGAGGAAGACTTAATTTATAGTAATTCCTGTTTTCTGCATGATGTAGTTGTTTTCTAGAAGTTTTTACAGGAAGCACACTATTCCATCAGACAGCAGAAGTGTTTCTGCATGCAAACGCAAACACTGCTGCCTGCTCTCCGTCCAGGACGAGGTTGCAAACACATGGACTACTCAAAAAGTAAAACTGAATCTTGAGAAGAGGAAACACTTCTGGCCAGATGGTAAAGTTAATTTCCCAAAGACTAACTCGTCCCCAGTGCCAGACGCAGTCATTCACAATCATATAATGTTTTTTATACAAAATCTTCAGTGGTTCCTCCTCACATTCCTCCTGTTCAGTCTCCAGCAACCTGTCTTCTGCAATTCTGCTGGCTCAGGTGTCACAGACCAGAGTTTCAACAGGATGTACAAAATAGTACCTTTCAGAATAATTATCTGGAGAAGCATAAAATAAGAAAATCTGAGGAGCCAGGAAATACTCCAAGAAGGATAGAGAGTGACAGCGCGCTACAAACTGAAGTAAATTATGTTGTATTACCAAACAGAAAGCACAGTAAGTTTGATAAATGCCATTTTTGCGCATACTAAATAATATTCTCAATATTGAAGTTTTAGCAGGACTATTCTGTCCAGGTTTGGATGCCACATTTACTGAAAAAGTGGATCAAAGAAAGAGTTTGCAGGAAAGCAAAATGAGTGGGAGATTTACAAATCATGATACATAAGGAAAGACTGAAACAAAGCAGCATAACAGTCTTCAGGTATCTAAATCATTGCAACAATGCAGACAGGACCTGCAATAAAAAGTTTGACTTGTAGCAATCTTAGATATTGGGGAAAAAAATTCAAATGGTGATAGATTGGCACACAGAACCTACGGATGTCATTCAGTATCCAGAAACAGTTTCAATAGTTTTCTGTCAAGAAATTAAAAAGACATAGGTGATCCTGGACTGGGACAGAGTTCTATGTCAGATGGTCACACTCCATAGGCTCTCATGAATTATTCCATACATCATTTTATCACTTTCATTACAGATGACCTACAGCTACCCACAGGAAGAAAACAGAGATTTTGCTCTACAGGAAAAAGCAGAAATCAGAGAAGTAGGAAGACTTAGGAGACGGTACACAAGAGGTGTTTTAAGTTGTGCAGCAGAAAGCATATTCAACTCAACACAAATAGGAACAAGCATTTTTCCTAGACTTTAGAAAGAAGTTCTTCATGATGAGGGTGGTGAGGCGCTGGCACAGATTGCCCAGGGAATCTGTGGATGCCCCATCCTTGGAGGTGTTCAAGGCCAGGTTGGATGGGCCTTGGGCGGCCTGATCCAGTAGGAGGTGTCCCTGCCCATGGCAGGGTGCTGGAACTGGATGATCTTTAAGGTCCCTTCCAACCCAAACTATTCTACGATTCTATGATTTTGGATACTACCTTACTGTTGCAGTGAACCAAAAGCTTTGTGAGGCACAAAAAGTCTCCAAGATAAAAGTCACATTCAGATGAAACAATATCAAGTTGAACTTCATACTCCTCATTAGCTGAGGTGATTTTGCCTTCTGGACTTGCTACTCCAAATATGTACCTTTTCCCCACATCCTGGGCAGAATATCCCTGAATCCACAGGAGCAGTACCTGATGACCAATACACTGGCCACTGGCAAACTGTGGATAGAGCTCGCTCCTTGCAAACTCAGGAAGAATTTGCACACAGGAACAAGTGAAGAAGGACCAACACGTCCATTAAAACTTAATTTATATTAAGTTTATTAAAATTAAATTAAAATAAAATTTAAAAGATTCATTAACGAGAATTCAGTCTATTAATTATCCACTACTTTTTGAATGCCAGCCCAGGATTCAAGCATCCCAAAGGCTGTCAGGGGGACATGTCAGCAAGTCACACTCCTACTTAAACAGAACAGTTACCCTGCAATAACTGTGATTCCTTAATATTCTGTTGAGAACTACACCACCCACTCTATTCACCCAATCTTTTACCCACTGCCATGTTTTCTTACTGGCATTTTCTAAGGATGTAAGGAAGAGTGAGAAATAAAATAACACAGCAGTAATGTATCTAGTGTAAATCACCTGAGAGAAATTACATAAACCAGTCTGGAACCTTTTGAGGTTACCTGCATACAACCTACTGCAACTAAAACCACCCCTGAAACATTTGACCTAATCCACCTTTCAAAGCCAAAACTCCCAGGAAATGATTTCCAGTGCTAAACCACTGTTGCAGTTTGAAATAATTTCCTAATGTCTACCTTAAATCTCCTACTTCAAGTCCGTCACCTCTTGCCCTAGATCCACCGAACACGAAGAAATATGTATTCATTCTCTCTGCAGAGAAACTTTTTATGTTTTTGAAGACCATTATCACTTTTCCCAGCACTTTCCTTTTCTTTAGACTGAACAACCCAAATTCTTTCAGTCTCTCCTCTTAGATCATGTTTTCTAGGTCTCTGATCATTCTTGAAGCTGAGACTGTGGTGCACTGAGAAAAAGGAAAATTACTCCTACACAAAATTCACCATGAAGACGGGTGACAGGTTGGTTTTTTTTAAAGGTTACTTGTGTATGATGACTGTGCTTTGTGGTTAGGTTTTTGGTTTTTTTTTACTGCCACAATACATGTCCTTCTCCTTTGTGACACACAGCATAGGTGCCCGAGTGCATGGAGTAGGTAGGCATTACACTCCCTAGTTATAAAACATTTTGGATCTGGGGAAAACAGTTATTATGGAAGCCAATTTATTTATGCCAGTACTGGAAAACATATACTTACCAAGATGGTATCCTCAGGATAAATTGATATAAGTGGTGATACCAGGATAATTTAAGTAGAAGTTTAAATAATTTTTAGAAACATGAGCAAAATGCTGCATCACAAAGTGCGTTTCAGGGAAATACATTAGTTCCATAATTGCTTCTAGTGCTGCATTCACTCTCTCTTGGTAAACAATATATAATTGTAATATATACTGAGAAATGTCTATGGTTCAGCTAAAATCAACAAAACTAATCACTTGCATTTTAGAAGATGCTATGTTCTCTACAACCCGATAAATTAACTTGGTCATTCCCATAATCAGATTCATGTATATAATAGAAGAATGTAATTTACTTCCATTCTTCAGACGTATGCAAGGCCATTTGCTCCAGAAAAAAGGTTTTAAAATTGTTATGTGTCTTGTTCACCAACATTACCTGAGCAAACAGCACTATCTCTGAACCTTTGGGTACCATGCAATGGAAAGACTGCACTCAGAAGTTAACTGGGCTTCTGTATATGAATTGAGAAAACAATCTTATCCAGAGGAAAGATAAGACATAATAAGAGACAATAAGTGGTTGGAAAACAAGCCTGATGGAAAAAAAAGGAAGTGAAAAAACTTTTCCATGCTGAGGACATAAAAAGCCTTTCAAAAACCTTTGTTGAGCATGACACATTAAACATACCCAAAATGCTGTCCAACAATAACAAGACTACGGATCATGTAAAATGATGTCACCAAAAGGTCTTTTAGCTATAAATTAGGCAATTTATTATTTCAATTTTGCAGAGAAACTATTATCAAGACAGACTTTACATATCCTCAGTGGTTTTCAGATTTTTAAGTCAAAAAGAAAGGGATTTTTCTGTAAGATAGCTCATCATCTCTGGCTGGCTCATATAAGCCTTAAGAACACAGCACTATGTAACTTGTGTCCCCTCATATGAAAAATCCCCAAAAGAAAACATACACATTAAATTGCTTGCATCCCTTAAAAACATGTTTAATGAATTCCATTTTGTTTTTTCAAATACATTTCACTTAGAAGACGCTAGCTGCCAAAAAATGGTCATAACCAACCTATGTATTACATTGTCATATTGAGATTTACCAGAACATTAAACCTTTACAATGACAAAGTTCAGACTATGCCACTGCCATTCTGAAAACAGATTAAGGCAAATTGTTTAAATGTTTACAGGTAAGAAAAAGCTCAATGAACTTATGTTGCCAGTTCTGTGTTAATACTAGGCTGATACAAATTTTTGTATTTGCATTCATCTTTTCCACCCGTAGTATCCATCCCTAAACCACTACACGGCTCTTTATTCCATCTACAGGATCATTTTAAGGCTCTAGAAAATCCAGTCTGATAATTACTTGTTCCCCAAACTATGTGGGAGAAGCAAAAAACAGAACTGAAGCCATCATTTAAATTGTCCTATGGTTCTGCTAGAACAGAGAAAATCACATTGTCTCAGAAAAAAAGGGACCATAAAAAAACTATTTGTGTGCCTCCAAATCCATATGGAAAAATGATCTCCTACAGCTCTCAAACAACGGCCTGTTTTTGCTTTGTCTATACTCTATTTGGTCCATAGTCACCTCTACCATTCTGCACGTGCAAGGATCACCTCTGTGTCTATTTAAACAAAAGCAGATCCTTCTAAGCAGCCTCTGTACTTAGAAATATTACCTACAGAAAGTAGGTATAGCACAGCCTGTTAGGTCTGTTCAATTTTCTGTAATTGATACTAAGAAACAGTGAAAACAGCTCATGTTTTCTCTAGGAAAAAAAAGACTTCATCAAATGGTTATTGAGCAATAAGGACAACCAACCTCTACCTTGAAAAGCTCTTTAGGTGCTTTCTTATCCCCAAGCTGCAAAAAACGTGGTGGCAGAAGGTGTAGCCTCAAAGCCACATCACAGCAAATATGGGAATATTAAAATGCAACATTTGTGCATTCATAAACACAATAAATTTTTCATTCTGCATCTCCTGGACATCTGTATAAATTTTGAGCTGGTGGTGCAAAGCCATTATTAACCTGATGTAACAGGAGTGAATGGCCTAGAAAAACAAGTGGCTTAAATCATCCCTACTTCGAAGAACCCAGTAATGAGTGGTAATAGCTCTTCCTCTTTCAGAGTTCTCACAGGTGCAGAGTCTGTCATGTTGCAAAGCTGAATGTGAACTGTTGCTTCCTCTTTGGTCTTTGGGAGACCATCACAAAAAGCAGACATCTTCCAGCATTTGATAAGCCTCCATCTTTTAAACAGAGCATCCTGTACCTGCTAATGGGAAAGCTTCAAGTGGCCTCAGCAGTTACTGCTTTTGGAGATCTGACTCCAAGTAAACAAAGGCAACATCTATACTGTGGGACTCCAGAGTATGTCCTAGCTCTGACCAGACTGCATATCAGGTTGAGACCAGGGACCCTTGTTTGCCTGCTGGTTTCCGAAGAAAGGAAATCTTGGCATGCCATCCATTGGGAAGGCACCAAATGCTCCCACAGGAGTACTACTGCTCCACGTTGAACAGGATCTGGACTGCAAGGCACACTGCGGCACATGCCTGGCTGGAGCTCCACAGAGAGAGTAAACCACAAATTGACAGCGGAATAAGGGAATCTGTCTAGTTCCCAGTAATCTTGTTCCCGGTGCTGCCCTGTACAACTGAAAATACCAGTAACAGAGCTGGAGTCTCGCCACCAGGTTCTCACAGGAGACAGCGCTGACATTGCCTCAACCTTGAAATCACGACTGGGTGAGGCAGTGGTTTGCTGGATCCTCTCCAATGATTGCTTGCCTAATTCTCCTATTAAACTAAGTCAACATACTCATAAGCACCCAAATGACCAAGTCATCTACAGCAGTCATTATTATTTACAGCAGCCCATTGCAAAGCCTTACCATCACAAGCAATGCTTAAAATTTGTACACCATTTTTATTCTTGGTTCCTTAGAGAACCCTAAAAATCTGTTTGAACCATATTAATATAGATAATAACGTTTGTATTGCTACAGATTATACACCGGTTTGTTTATCCACTGATAAAACAAAATTCCTACACAGTAATAAAACGGAATCTTCGAGAAAGAACTCACTTGGATAATCAGCAAAAAGTCTGTTCCCAGATTGAGAACCACCAACGGACCTCTCAAATGTTTAAGTAAATGTTATAGAGCCAAACATGTTGCTGTGGACAATTGGTTTGTAGTTTGACCGAAGATGGACGCTCTCGTGCAAACCAAGACTGGCATGGATGAGCAGAGAAGCCCGTGATAAACACTGGCCACATTGCACTGTGGTACAAAGTGTACCTTCCAGCTGCACCAAATTTGTTTCACTTTAAAACATACTGAAACAACACCAAAAAAAGATTAAGTATTTTCCACAGACTGGATCTGAAAGGCAGGGAGGGATCCAGAGGGACTGTCCCAGATGACAAAGCTGGAAAGAACACTGGAGGTGTTCCAGGCCACACATTGGATGGGGCCTTGGGCACCCTGATCTAGTGGGATGTCCCTGCCCATGGCGGGGGGAGGGGGCTGGAACGGGATGGGCTTTAAGGTCCCTTCCAACCTGAACTATCCTATGATTCTATGATTTGAAGGATATTCCTGTAAGTGAACAAAAGCGTGTGTGGTTCCTCCATGTGGGTCATTCTAGCGCAGGGAGAGGGACATTCACTCTCTGGAAATCTCTGTTTATCTGCACGTCTGTCCAAGCGTGAATGAATGTTTTATTAAGAAATAAAAGGAGCTCCATAGATGGTTTATCTCAGCATCTACCAATCCCACAAAAAGCCCGAAGGCGACCTTCAGAAACACAAAAGTGGGAGAAAAATTCTTGTTCCTTGTTTTTTCTCCCCACTCGCGGCTCAGTGCCGGGCCCCACTACCACCAACCGCACCCGCTCCAGCTCCGACCCCCGCCATGCCCGGAACCCAAACAACAACAACAACGCGCGACGGGGGGCGGAGCGCACCGGCGCCCACCATTTTGCGTGCCCGGGGGGGCGGGGGCGGGGTAGATGGGGAGCAGCGCCTCCACCCCACTCTGAGAGGCACTAGCCGCGCGCTCGCAACCTCTTCCCCCACCCTCCCCTCGGCCCACTTCTCTTCGCCCCGCCTGGGGAGGGAGCTCGCCCCGCCGCGGGGCTGTCGGGGGCGTGGCCTGCGCAGGGGGCGTGGCCGCGGCAGAGCCCGGTGCGCGCGGCGCTGGTGACCAGGAAGCAGAAGCGCGCCGGGCAGCCGCGGGGCGGGCGCGCTCTCTGAGCCCCCCTGCCCCACGCCGGCCCCCCTCCCGCCCCGGCTCCAGGGGGTCGGGGCGGCCACGGAGCCGAGCGGGAGTCGGCCGGGCTGCCGCTAAGCCGCTTAGGGCCGGGGCTGGCATGATCGTCCCCGGCTGCGGCGGGGAGGCTGAGGAGCCGGCGGGGCGTCCCTGAGCGGGAGGGGGAGCCGCGCTCCCCAGGGCGGGAAGATGGGGAACTGCCTCAAGTCCCCCACCTCGGATGACATCTCGCTGCTCCACGAATCCCAATCGGACAGAGCCAGCTACGGGGACGGCGCCGAGCCGGATCAGGAGCCGCCGCCGCCATATCAGGTACGGCGGGGGGCGGGGAGCCGGGGTGGAACGGGACGGGGAGCGGGGTCCGGGGATGAAAGGGGCCAAAGAGCGGGGTCCTCTGGAACCGGAGCCCCGAGCGGGCTTCCCGAGACAAAAAGGGGCTGAGGAGCGGGGACACCGGGGAGCGGAGCCCTAACGGGGGCCCCGGGGACAGAAGGGGCCAAGGAGCTGGGGTCCACGGGAGCGGAGCCCCGAGCTCGGAGCCGAGGCACCGAGATAAAAGAGGCTAAGGAGTGGGCGTACCGGGGAGCGGAGCCCTAATGGGAGCCCCGGGTCTGAAGGGGCCAAGGAGCCGGTGCCCCGGGGAGTGGAGCCTCGAGCTCGGAGCGTGGGCACTAGGGACAGAAGGGGCCGAGGAGCGGGGTCCCCTGAGGCCGGAGGTCCGAGCCCTAGCGGGGTCCCCGGGATAAAAGGGGGCAAGAAGCGGGTGCCTTGGGGAGCGGAGGCCCGAACCCCGAGCGACCTCCTCGGAGGAAAAGGGGGCCAAGGTGTGGGTGCCCTGGGCTGAAAGGGGCCAAGGAGCGGGGGTCACCGAGGAGCGGAGCCCGGAGCCCCGGGCGGGGGCCCCGGGAACAGAAAGGTCCAAGAAGCGTGGAGGACCGGGGCCGCTCCCTTTCCGCTCCGGCGTCCCGGGGCGAGGGGACCCGCGTTATCCCCCGTAGTCGCTCGGCCCGGGCAGGAGTCCGGGGCAGGGCCGGTGCCCGGTCCTTTGTTGCCGTCCTGCGGTGACATCACCGTCTGGCGCGGGTGTCGCTGCCCGGGCCTTCCCCGCCCCAGCTGAGCAGCACCGCATCCCCGCTCGCTTCCCAGCTCGGCGGATCCGGTTTCCCTCTCTCGTGTGGGGCGCCAGCAGGGAAGCTTTTCTCATCGTTGGGACCTTTCTGCCTCCGAGAGGATCCGCTCTTGGTGACGAATCAATGAGGGGGGGGAGAAAAAGGCTGGGTGTTCTCTTTTATCACTTTCCTGACGGCGGAGGATAACGTGGCTGTCGAGTGGTGATGGCGTTAATAGGGAAGCCCTGCTCCTGGCCGCGTCTCCAGGGGTGGCGGTGGAAAGGGGAAGCTGAACTTGAGGTTGCACTTGTCTGCGCCTTGTGATGTCTGTTCCCAAATATAGAAATGTGTGTGGCCCTAAACGAGCCGTCTGCGGTGGTTCTGCACTAATTAATAACAATGCCTTTCAAGCGATATAACTGCATGCTTTATTCAGGTTTTAGAAGCGTTTTCCTGTAGGAGGTTTCAGGTAAATCTACAGAAATGGGAATCGGGACACAAATTCTGGAGGGTGACTTGAGAGCTCTTGGTTTTCTAGGATGGGGGTCATTCAGTAGTTGCAGACTTGAACATATAATTAACAAAATTGCAGGAAGTATTTAACCAGGTAGATGTGTAATCTACAAATGCTTTAAGAAGTTCAAGAATTACAGCCCTGATAGGAAGCCTTTTAAGTGTCGAAGAGCAGCCCCATTCGTAGCAGCCATTGCTGGTATGGTGGAGCAGCGCTGGTATGGCTTGGCAGTGTGTAGCTGTGTTCTTTGGGTGCAGAAGCTTAGCATTAGAATAAATTTCCTGATGTAGGGAATTTTTTTCCAACTTCTAAACTATGTCTGCTGAAGTCCAATAAATAGAAAGTGCTTGGTGGCAGATTAAGTTTTTTAAAGGTTGTTTTGTTCTAAATTAAGCCTGAATTGTCCATGTGGTTTAGAGACACATTGTATTTTTGTCAAGCCAACATACCAGATTTGACTGTTCATGCTGTTGCATTTACATCTATCATTCTAGGAAGGCCTGTGGAGGTGCTTTTTTCCACATTGAAAACAACCTGTTAATTCTTGCAAGAGTCTTGAATCAAGTATATGCATTGCGCAGGCTTTCTTGTACGGATTTTGATGTAGATAAGTAGTCTTCATCACTTTATGTTTTCTCGGTGAAGAACTTCTTAATCATAAGTGTGGATGGTTGACTGAGAAGACAGTAGACGGTAAAATAAATGCAGTTACATGAAGTCTGTTACTGAGTAGATGTATTCATAGCAAAACTTCCCTCGCTTGCAAAAAACTGTATAGTATTTGGTGATGTGCTCAGAGGTGCACGTGTGTCTTGGACATCACTGTCCATCCTGAAAGCCCCTCCACTGATCCTGGCAGTTCTCAAAGCTGCACCTTGAGGCTGCATTTTGTGTCTTGTATAGTCAGAATTCAAAGCTACTCTTTCCACGGATTTTGAACTACAGTAGTTTATGATTTAAAAAAAAGAACAAGCCTTACCAGTGATGTCATGCAGCATTTCATGCAGTTTGAGGTCAAAGCAATTTATGATTTTGAATTCTTTTGGATTTAGAAGATGCACAAGACAGATTCTGAAGGTGAAGATTTCTCTATGCTCAGTTATCGCTGTTGTACTAGTGATAGGTCTCACCTTGTCATGTAACTTTCGAGTGGCAGCTTGGATTTGGTGCTACAAATGGGAATGTAGGAGTTTTTTCTGTGTGTGATAATTGTTTCTATCACAGTATCTTAACCAGAATTAGAGGGTGTATGGGAATATATAGACCTGAGGAAGTAAAGCAAGGAGAAGGATAGCATGAGTTTGAAAACTAGTGTGTGGTAATTAGCAGTGGGTGCAGGAAGCTGGGAGATGAACAATTTAAATCTAACTCCTGAAATTTCAGCTGCAAAATGGACCTATTTTAGAAGAGAATAAAATTTGATATGTTTACTTCTCTTAGGTTTGCAGCAATGATGTGTCAGCTTCCTGAATAGATCTTGCAGAGTATGCAAGCTGGGGGAAAGAAGCTTGTTGGGTGAAGATACACCATTGTAGAAAGTGACTTCTGTGTCTCTTGTAACTAACGTCTATTATTTTGACATTTAAAATACTTCTTCGCATTGCAACAGGGTTGTGCCATGGGAATCTTGTTAAGCAGAAATTTTTATTTAGCATCTATTTCTAACTGCAAAGTGCACCCTCAATAATCATTTCAGTACTACATGTGAAGTATCTTTTGTCAATGTGTGCTATTGAACCAGCTGTGAGAAAGTCCAGCTTCCAAAAGTGAGATTGAAAATTGGATTGGCAGTATGGATGCATGGAGTAATGGGGAATATAACTTCCATTCAGAGGCTGTGCATATACTTGTCTCTGTTCTCTGTCTTTGTGGCAGTACGTGCTACAAGCTACAGCAGAAAGCCTTGGAGAGGGGGCATCTTTTCAGACAGGTGTCTGAGTTAATGAGACAGTGGTCCGTTAAAGCATCAGACATTTTCCAGTGCGTTAAGCTCAGCAGCCAGCATGGGAAATAATTAAAACAACCAAAAAAGGAATGTGTTTGTGTGACAGGGGAAAGGAAGTGATTTCAAGAGTGGACCAACACTTTCATAGACAGGCGCTAATTTTGGATGCCTCCATTTTAGAACCCAGAAATTACAACTGTTTTTCTAAGGGCTAAGCACATGCAACTGCATTTTTAAGCAGTGAATCTGTCATTAGGAAAGAGTTAGCTTTGGTTTTGTTTTTTCTCAAGTCCTCAAAACTGAGTATGCTTTCAAATTTGTTTTCCTTCTCTGTGTATGACTTCTTTGCCATCTGTTGGCAATATGCCTTCTGCTGTTTTTCCATACAAGATCACTGTTTTTTCCAGCTTCTCTTACTTCTGGTAGTTCTTCTCAAAGCCTTTATTTTGCAGAACAGATGTGCCTTCTTTCTTAATTCTTGTTTCCCATTTCTCTTCTTAAATAGTTCCTTAATAGCTGCAGGAAATAATTTGCAGGTTTATTAAATGTTGGAATTTTACACAGTGAAGTGCAGAATACATCTTTTCTCTGTAAGTTTCTAGACTGTGGGCAAAATATACTGCAGTCTTCTAAAGAGGAGTTATACCACTTGCTAAATTAGTAAGCTAAAAGCCTGAGAAATAAGCACAAATTCTTGGTATCGGTATTGAACTCATAGAAACATGTTTAATAGGTTGATGTGGCAGATAGACTAATGAAATATTTTTACCTGAAGAGATCCAAAGTGCACTCTGGTACTCGGTACTACCCTGTGTTGTTTTACAGGCCCAGATAAAATGTTTCAGTTGATCTAGTGTGGCTTGTTTTCTTTTTTGTTGTTTTTGTTTTTTTTAATTTATTTGGAGGGATTAATCCTTTTGACCTGGATACTCCTTTGATTAGGCTGTAGGCACAAAATGAGATGACAGATCACAAACATGAGCTTAACCAAGCATTGTGCTCATACAATCTTCCAAAAGCTGTTGGGCAGAGCAGCTTTGGAAAGCACAATTTAGAATATCTCATGGGTTCTCTTAAACTGAGCTAGGTGCAATAGCATCCTTGGGCCTCCTCTGTTAACTGAGCATCAGCTGTACGCATTGTACCCTCATCCCCATCCAGCTCTCTTGTTCTGCTGTGTTCCAGCTGTCCCCAGTTCAGTGAGGTGACACAACTGCTTCTGCTGACAGTGCCCTAGGTCCCTAGTAATTCACTCTCCAGCATCCCCTCTGCTTGAGCCCAGTGCTGTACGTGCAGCCCTGTTGCTTGTCCAAGCTGCTGAAGAAGTCGCTAGTTTGAACAGTCAGAACATTTCCTTGAAATAGTCTGTTGCATTTCTGTGTGAAATTTGCCCCTATTGTGGATGCATGTGTTGGATGTATTTTGCTTTTATTATGGCTCTCATCAAGACATAAGTAATATTACATTGGTGTTCTCATACTGTATTTTCAAAGGCATGGTAATTAATATCATTAAAATGCAAACCAGATTAGTTCTGATGTAGGAGTTGCACTCATTTGTAGAAACATCCATACAAAATTCTCTTGGGCTGCGGATGAGATGATTTTTCGTCTGTGATTGCGAGCATTGTGCAAAAAGGAAGACTACTGTAGTATAATGTGTTATAATTCAATGTGAGTGGTTATACCAACAGTTCTGGTTTTGCACCTGGTTTGTTGGAACAGTATAGCAAGATGCAATGGGACAACATTACTTGTGGAAAGCTGTTCGTGGAAAAAAGCAAATCAACTAGTAAGTTTAATGTAAGAAAAAGGAGTGTTTTTAAAAATTGCCTGTGCAGGTCTTGCCCTATTCTCTGCTTGTCCTCCGCATCTTGGTGATGATGTGAATGAATTACAGTTGCATTTGTGGATATGAACTGAAATACCGCTCCAGTCCGGTGGAAACTTCAAAAGGCTTCAAAAAAGAGTATCTGTTTGTGATGCTGGCTGGTCCCTTCTGGCAGGACTGCCCTTGGTGGGGATCAGCCTCAGTGAGAAGAGAAAGTGACGGAGGAGCTGAAGTGTTTGCTTCAAGGATAAGAAATGGTAGACTAAGCCAGCGATGTTGTGGTTTTACTTCTTTTCAACACTATAGTTGCTTAAGCTGTGAGTTGCATAACTCATCCTTAGATATGAACAAGTGCTCAGTAGTGTTCTGGAATAATATATCTGACTGTGAAAGACCAAGCACTAAGTGATAAAATCACTTCTGATAAACGGTTATCATACAAGTTAGATGGCTGTGTTCAGAAACCCTGTAAGCCCCCCATGCTTATGGTGCAGTTCTGGTAAATTATTAGGCTGTGCAAAGCACAGGGATATATATTTCATTTATCCAGACAGTAATGAAATATATATATATAAAAATATATATTGAATGCTATATTAATAGCAGTCAAGATTGTTTAGTTAGTGAACAATATGTTACGATATTTCTTACTGCTTTCATGTCTGAAGAACATAGATAACTTAAGTTCTGTAGAGAATTGTGTTACTGGTAATTGATGCTAGACAGAAAGTTTCCCAAGTGTGCTGAGTCTGACTTCCTTTCTAGATAACAGTTAGAACAAAACGTGCACCTGTATTTCCTGTTTTTAATGCATACTGGTTGCAGCACAGCCTGATAGGCTGGCTGGTTGGTGCCATCTTCCATTTTGCTAGTCAAAAAATCTTGGGGGCAGGGAGAGAAGAGGGGAAGGAATGCAGACCTGAAAATAAGGGATACTGGATGGCATCACAGAGCTAGGTAACTTTAATCTTGAAAATAATCATTCATAAACTGTTTTCAATGAATTTTTTGATGCATATTGGTGGAATACTGTAATTCTTTGCCTGCTTAAATAGATTTTTAACTCTAAATGGTTATAAATGTGTTAGACGTGGCTAGAGGAGATGGGAAGTATATGCTGATGCTTGAGTTCTCTCTGTTACCATCTTTCTATTGTGAAAATTAGAGTTGGTTTCTTGGCTCATTGTTGTTGATTTGGCAATCGGTAAAGATTTGGCCCTAGCCATTCTGGCTGGAAGATTTTCCAAAAGGAATTTTGAAAAGAAGATATGTTTATAATCACAGTTGATGGTGTAGTGCTTGCTGTTTTACATTGGAGTCTTGCGTTTGGTTCTGGAGTCCTTGACAGAGGAAGGACATGGATCTATGAGTCCAGAGAAGGCCACAAATATGATAGTTGGGCTTGTTTAGCCTGGAGAAGGAGAGGCTCCAGGGAGACCTTATAGCAGCCTTCCAGTGCTTAAAGGAGCCTACAGGAAAGCTGAGGAGGGGCTCTTTATCAGGGAGTGCAGGCATAGGAATGAGCGGTAGTGGTTTTAAGCTGAAAGAGGGAAGATTTAGATGAGATATTGGGAAGAAATCTTTTCCTGTCTGGGTGGTGCGACACTGGCGCAGGTTGCCCAGAGAAGCCTTGGAAGCCCCATCCGTAAAGACGTCCAAGGTTGAATGGGTCTGTGAGCAACCTGATCCAGTGAAAGGTGACCTTGCCAGTGTCGGGGAGGTGGAACTGGATGATCTTTAAGGTCTCTTCCAACCTAATCCATTCTATGATTCTGTGAAATACCTTAAGTTGGATCAAGATGCTGTACAAGGTCCATCCTTGTCTTCCCGCCGTATCCTTGTTCGTCACTTCAACAAGGGGAAGAAACTCTGTTTAATGAGCACGTCTGCAGCCCCTGGTAATGGTTGTAGCCAAACTGATTGCAGAATGTAAGATCAAGAAAGTGAAAATTACACCACTTACTTGAGATGGACGTGTATTTTCCAGTCTTTGTGCTTGTCTTTGTTACAGGACAGTGTAACGTCTGTGTGTCTTCCCATAGACACAGAGAAACGTGTGTATATTTTGAAGAGGTAATGGTCTGTGGGATAGACTGAAGCTAATCAGCCATGACTTGTCTATGAGCTAATGAAGCTGTTCCTAAGAGACCAAAGAATTACAAAATGAGCAGGTTTTTAGGGATGTCATGGCTGAGTTAGAACAAAACCTCTTCGGGGAAAAAGCTGAAAAGTCACAGTTCTTTGACTCTAAAAGCAAAGCAAGCTTCAGTCAATTTAGACTGCAAGAAAAACTTGCCCTTATATTGTGAAGGTCTCAAGTGAAGCTGTCTTGCTTCCTGGAGGTAGGACATGTTTTTTGTAGAGGATGCTGTCTTTCTTGTTCTGCCAGCCTCCTGGGGGACAGCCACAGCAGCGACTTGTCCCAGCAGAGCTAGAGTCACGTGTAGCTTCTTGGTGGATAAAAATGTACTATGGACTTCAACAACAACAAAAACGCAACCCCAAAGCTAATCAAAACAAAACCCACCAAAAAAATTACTCTAGTGGCCCTAGTATAAGTCATAGTCATTCTTAGTTCAGTCCTCTGTTTAGTTTGTAACTTTGAGCAAATCACTTAACTGGTCTGTGCTTTAGTTTCCTCACTGTAAAATGAGGACTAAAAGAGCAATAAACTTTATCTTTAGTGCAGGCATGCTTAGTAATTTAATTCATGTTTGTAAAGTCCATGATAATTTGATTTTAGTAAAATAATATTCGTCTGTTATAAAACAAAACTCTGCAGGAATTTATGACTGCTGTAGAGAGGGAGCTTTATCAGAAGATCTGTAGATAAATCTCCTAAGTCTGTTTTGGAATCTGATAGTTCAGCATTTATTTGGCAGCTCGTATTCCAGATGCTCAATTAGTAGGAAAGAAGGGGCCTTAGGTATAGTAGTAAGAAATCTTGCCTAATCAGGATGATGAATCTTTGTTATATTGGGAATTTGTGCATTCTTTCAGGCAAGCCAACCCAAACATGCAATACTTCCCTCCCCAAAACCTAGGACCACCATGTGTTAAGGAAGCTCTTAAGTTTCCCATGTGTACCACTGGTTCATTTTTGTGATGAACAGCTGTTGCTGACTGTACATCTGGACTTCAGTTTCTGAACCACAGAGAATAAACTAGTTTTATGTTTTGAAGAGATAATGATCTGTGGAATGGACTAAAGCAAATCAACTGTGACTTTCCTGTGAACTAATGAAACAATTTCCAAGAGACCAAACAGTTACAGAGAGCGGTTGTCTTATTTACCGGTCCTCCACAGGAATCTGCCAGCCTCTCTTTTTCTCATCAGTGAAGAAGAAAGTTGGAATGCTGATGGCATAAAAGCTGCTGGGCCATAATCCACATGCAGTGACATGGACAAACAGCAGATATGTGCAGCAACTGGAGGAGGAGATAAAAGAACCGTCTTTCCAACCACAGTTGTGTCAGCCAGATCACAACCAGCTAGTTTATTGCAACAGGCATTTCTGCTGATCCACCAGAATGCTTATGCATGCCCTCTGCTTCACGCACGTGCATGCACGCATACCATCGTATCAAAGGCTGGGCTGATTTTTGAGCGTTCTCATCCTGTCTCTGTTTTTAGCCACTGGTTTAGTTTAGGGATGATGTAGACCTGAGGTGCCTGCGGGAGGACTGAAACTGTGGGAGGAATGAGAGAAACTGTGACTCAGGAAATTCAGATCCTCCCTTAGCCCCAGCATGCAGTGATGAATGAGCAGGCTATTATCCCTGCAATACTGAAACCTGTTTAACCTTGATCATATTTTTTGGACACTAGAGAGACCTCTGTGTGCTCTTGTTTGCCTTTTCCCCATTCAGAGCCATTTGTATTTCTAGAGGCATAGTTCAGAAGCTGTCCTCGTATGTAGTTCAGTGAACTCCAAGGCACAATGCCCATGCAGGGACAACCTTGTTCTCAGTCGAAGACAAATCCCTGCTTGCTGACCAAGCACAGTTTTCCAGAGCTTGGGATTGTAGCTAGCCTATATGCAATTAGAGTTTGGACTGCAACGAGAGGCCCTAGAAGCATCAAGGAAACACCTGGTTTATGAGTAATAAAACTTAATGAAGCAGTGTGAATAGCCAATGGTAAGCTAAATATCATTCAATCAGTGCTATTTTGAGCAAAAGCAAAGAATCTGCTATCCTGCAGCCACAATTAAACCCATTATATTTACCAGATACTGCCAGTTTCTAGTTTTTGTCAAAACTGCTTTTGAAAAGAAAAAGGTGAGACTAGACTATAACCCAGAAATGCATCTACAACATAGCTATATAGACTCAGACACTGGTTCTGCAGAGACGGTAAGGTTTCTCTTTACTCCTCGCCACCATCGCTCTGTATGGCTCTCCCGATAATTTGTATACAGGCTTTAGCCAGAAGGAAATGGTGCGATGTTTATCTGACTTTATTTATTCCCGTAAGATGCATCTTGGTGGTGGTGGATACAAATCTCCTATGACTCAGTGTGTGAATGCTACAGAATTGGATGTGCTCTTGCCCCAGAGCTGCAGGAGACTTATCTAAGAGATCAAAGTGCATCGGATTCCATTATTTCAGTATCTGTGGGACAGTATAATGCATGACTGCACTGGGATGATGACTGTCTGACTTTTATTCATTGTTGTAATGAAACCCAGATACAGAGTTTGTTCTGTTCATGGAATGTTAATCACACCATTTTTATTAATACTGTTGTTGAAATCTGTAATTCAGATATTGTATAATTTTGCAGTATAGATTAAGACTAGTATTTATTTTGCTGGAATAAATTAGTTTTATTTAAAGTTCGGAAAGAGGAGTGGTTGCTGTCAGGTTTTGAGTAAACAGGTGCAAGCACTGCCTGACTAAAGATGTGCTAAACTGGTTTGGTCTATACTGTTGCTTAACAGAAAGCAGTTAACTCCTGTATGCAGTGCGAACTGTATGAAAGGCTCTAAATTCAGATTTAGTTAAAATAACTGAAAATAAGATTTTAACACCCATAGACTTTATTTAATGCTTTGTAATAGTACTTGCTTAATTGCCATTGCCAGTTTCTGATGCTTTGGGATTTCTCTTGGTGGTTTTCTGTTTAGGTATTATGATTTGTATTGAAGCTGCATCTGTTTATCTTCAGTTTAGTTTATGAAATATGACTAAGTCATTGCTCTAGTGTCTGCTTCACAGACTTCTGTAATGTTTTGTCTATACATTTGGAGACCTTGAGGCAGCTGTGGATTGTCCCATGGAGAGTGACTTCGTTGAAAGTGTATTGCCCTTCTTGGAAGGAAACAATGTTACTTTTAAGATTCAAGCAAAAATAATTAAGTTAAATTAACAATTCTCTTCTGGGTTAGTGCTTTTTCACCTCTTAGTTCCTGAGTCTCTGAGGCTCTGAGCTGTTTTTGCAGTGCTTGCAAGAGCTAATAAAATCCTATCTGTAGTCACTAAAGTAAGAACACAGGTCCACACCTACTTTACAGTTTTTAGGGATCTGCAGTTTGGAAGCTACACGAACACTGCCTAGGCAGTGTTACTCTAAGTTGTGTCCTGAGCCAAGAAGACTTCTCTGCCTGCTCCGAAGGAGGCAAACTTCTTTAGCTAATGGCATCTGCGCGATGCTGCAGCGGTTGTGATGGCCAGATCCCCTTGGGCAGCTGGAACGAGTTGGATAATGGCCTTTGGCCCAAACCTGAGCCAGGTGTTCAGTTGCTTTCCCACCCCACCCCACCCTTGACTGGCAGTGGTAGTGTGGTATGTAATCCATCCAAGTGGATTTGCAGGGTATCACGTCTGGAGCTCTACTAGGTTTTATATAATCCTTCCAGCCAGTCATCTGTAAGAACTGAAAGTGAGGTGCATGGAGAGATTTTACATCATGTCTGAATTTAGACAAAACTATCTGGAATTTCTGAGAACTGAAGTTGTGTTTATTTTGCTGTGTTGCTTAACTACTGAAAGTCAGTTTACCATAGGATGCTCATTCCTTTTGTGTATACATAATGGGTTTGTTGGTTTACAGTAGATGGAGCCAGGTATCCAGAGACGCAATGTTTAATGACTAATTAGTTTTGGTTTTAAAAGTTCCTTACAAAAGAAAAAATACTATCCACACAAAATTCTATGCTCCAAGTAGTCTTTGTTTTCCTCTATAAACTGTATTCTTTTTCAGTGAGTAACCTCTCATTTCCTACCTCGCAGAAGAAGCAAGATGACCTAGATCTAGAGCTTCCTGGAGAACACTTCACCCTATATATAGCTTCTCCTGAAGTGTCTTCGTGTAGCTGTCACCTACTCTGAGCTGCTAAACTGAGGAGAAAAGAGCTATAGCTTTAGGCTGAGGTAGGAAAGGAGGATGTTTTTACCCTTCCTCTTTATTCAGGATGTATTAACTACATCTTGCACACGTGCCACTCTCTGGATTCTGGTGTGGTGAAGGCCAGACTTCCAGACTCCCAACTACAACATGCAGAACTTTATGTCTCTGTATTTCCTCAATGTGCTGCGACTGAATAATGACCAATTACCTCCTGGCTAATGAGTGAATTGGATCACGCCTTTGTGTTGGCAGGAATGTAGTGGACTCTGGACATGATATCCTGGCGTCAATGTGTTCTTTGTTCTGGTCAGATCACGCAGATGAAGATTCCTCTAAGCAGCACTGCTGGTGTGGTGGTGTTTTTATTGTAAAGCAAAACCTGGGAAAATGGTAGTAACACCTATGTAACGGATGCTACTAAACAGGCAGTTGGTGTTGAGGGATCAGACAAATGTTTCTACCTCAGCGTTAAAGTCAAAAGACGAAGAGTGTTGTAGGCTGAGAGAAATTTGTCCATACTCTTGTCAGCGTAAGACATTTTTTCAAAAAATAAAGGAGTTTGCCTGAGTCAGTGCATCAGTAACTTGAGCTATTTGGGCTTCCGTAGCCTCTCTGGGGAGAGAAGGGTGCTTCCTGTGTCCCTGAAGAAAATGCCACTGTCTAATGACAGCACATACTCCTTTCCTGGGACCTTCACCGCACCAGGGATGACTGCTAGTGGAACCCATTGGTGCCCCTGTGTTGGGGTGTGGTGTTTACCTCTGGGACGTGGGAAAATAGCATCGGTGTTTGTTTAACTTGATTGGAGGCAGGATTCTGCTCCAGCACTTAGAAATAATGGCTTTGACAGATGCTGCTTGGAAGTCTTGGAGGCTATCTCTGTGTTCAGTGGACCACGAGCTGAAACTGGGCAAAAATGTGGTGTGCCTCATGATCTGTGTTGTGTGTATCCATGTTTCTGGTGCAGGGAGGTCTGCTAGCCATCTGTTGCTTCCAAAAGGATTGCTTTTCTTTTCCTTCCTGTTTTCCTCTTGCAGCCCTTGTGTTGCGCAGTCACTTGGTGTTGGCTTTGGTGCTTATCTGATCCCTCAGTGAGTCAGCTCATACCCTTCAAGTCTCTGAAATGAGTTCTCTTGTTCTTATTTTCCTTCTGTCAGATTAGTGAACCAGCCTGACTTCCTGGTGGAGATTGGATTTATCTGCACTGTTTGCTCTCTGTATACTGCGTTTTACTTTGTAACATCTCTGGAAAGGTCTAGAGATGTCAGGTACTAGATGTGTGCTGTCACCACCAAGTACTACAGGAGCTTTGGCTTCTACATGTTGCAATTAAGAATACACTACGACTTCACTGTGTGCCATAGCATGCACAGAATGAATATATGATATTGATTTGGGCAGTGAGTGTGTTTGAGAATGGTCTGTGCATGAAACGCACTACTCTAAAGGTGCAGTTTCTAACTTTAGTGGGGCAGTGGTTTCAGTTGGTGGGACAAGTCTGATGTAGACAAAGACTTAATTCTTTTTCTTAAATGTGATCATTCATTTTAAAAAAAAACACAAAACCCCAAACCAAACATAAGCACAAACCAACAAGAAAGCCTACAAAACGTAATGAAAGCATATAAATCTGTCTACCAGAACCACTGTTGAAGATGCCTGGATGCTTTTTTTCCTCTGTCTTCTTTTTTTTTTTAAGAAGCTTCATGAGTGTTACCTAACAGCTCATGAGTCTATTCGGTAAGTACAGGAACGGGTGAAGACTTCCACAGCCTATTCCTGTTGTGCAGCAGACTGTGATACCCCTTGGGACACAACTGACTACAGTAACATTATTCATCTGCATTGTGGGGTGCTGCTCTGCCTCTTTCCTCACACAAGCCTTCCAGTTATGAGTCTGTGGATGGCTTCCAAAGTCTGAACATAACTTGGCAAGCTTTGTCACTGCTGTTAGGAGTTGATTACCTTTGTGCGTATGTATGTGAGGACTGCCAGTGTATGTGGCTTTTAATAAAATAACTTCCCTGTGTCTAAAACAGTTAGAATTAAGGCATATAAGTATAGTAGAGCAGAAGTCAGGCTGGCCACCTAAATTTGCCTGTCCTGTGTTTTGTGACTCCTTACTGGAGTTTGGTGTGTCTCAGGAGAGGCTACTCATTTCCATTTAAAGTCAGTCTTACTCAAAGCAAATTGAGGGACAGAATGCTGTTTTAAGAGCTAAACTTGAGAAGCAAATCTTGCTACTTTTCCACCAGTCCACTTATACAGTGTTGCCCACTCTTGTTACTTCTGTGGTAATGCCATGCTCTCACATGGCTCAAACCCTCTTACTCCTTTCCTTTGTTTGTTTTTCTGAATTGAGAACCTGGAGCACTGAACACAAACAGTAAATACCATGTTTACAGCTTTTTTTGGTCTCACCAACTAAGTTGGGTCAGGCTTAATTTTTGGCTTGGAGACCTACAAAAAGCGCCCCGAAGCCACAGGAGATGAGGCTGTCAGGACAGCAAGGGACAACTGTCAATGTCAGGCACTGGTGTGCAAACAGCCCAGCAAATTGTCAGTGCTGTGGGGTGCTGCAAAGCTGTAGAAATAGTTTTCTGAATGAGACTGCTGACTGCCACTAATGTGTCCTTGGTTTATTTCATTAAATATACTAGCCAGATTTCAGATTGAATACAGTAATGCATTTCAGCTGGACAGAATAGAACTATTTTAATTAGGCCAATAGTTATTGCCCTTTGTCTCACAAAGACTTAACTTACTTCTGTCTGATGTGTTGCTTAGGATGCCTTTTTTTTTAAGTACTAGATGCAAAGTGGTTACTGTGTCGCAATAATAAAGTGCATGTGAGTCAACACAGAGGGCAATAATCCCACCCATGCTCATTCACTGGTGACCTTACCTTTTGCTTGCTACAGGCCAAGTCCTCACCAGTGATGCAGCTCCCTGATGCTATTTGAGCAACACAAGTGAGTTTGTAAAGCTATAGGTTTCTGAATGTGCTAAAACTTTCAGATAGCATATCGTCCAGCAGAATAAGCTTTCTAAAGTTTATCAGCCCTGCCTTTGGTCCTGCTTCTACCTGTAGATTATGCTCCAGGAAACAGAGTTTGGCCAAGAAGATTTGTGCTTCTGCCATAGGTGTTTTCCACCAGTGAGTCATCAGAACCCCAGCAGAGATCAAACCAAAGTTGCTAATGGAAAAGTATTTTGTCCAAAAACTTATTTTCTCACTTTTAAAGCTTTTGTTTTGTTAGTGTTCTAATCTTCCAGGTAGGCCCACTCATGACAGTGTCTGCAGGCATTTATAACAGCTTCCACAAAATGAGGCTGAGATTTAATGAGTGTTATCTTCTGTATTTTATTTCAATTAGCTTTGAGTTAAATATGTAGTTGTTACACTGCATCGTGGATTATATTAATTTGGATCACAGCCTTGTTTGGTACAGTGTTGGAAATTGCATATTAACAAGTATGTGATGGGCTGTTTCCTGGTGTCTGTGTGGAAGGGGATTTATCGATAGTTATGCACATGCTCAGTGAAATTATTTTCTGCAAACAACATATGATTTTTACAAGATGCCGGTCAAGCTTTACCCCTGCTGCTTCTACAGGGAGCATTTTTTTATCAGCTGAGAACTTAAGGCTCAAGAAGCTATTTCATAGTTCTAGATTATTTATGGCAAACTTGCACCTGTTATTCTTGTACCAAACAGATCCTTAGTTGTTTTTCTGATGTTTACTCTCCTGATTTATTTAGAGATCAGTCCTATATCCCTTTCAGCCTTTGTTTTTCTAGGCTAAGGCTTCTATTTTTATTTTGTTTGTTAGTGAATACAATATTCAAGCAACTTGGTTTTCCTGATAAAATATATCTTGCCCCTAGTCAGTGAAGCTAAAAGAAAAAAAAAAAAGAAATATTAAAGCAGGGCATATTTTAAGTGGTTGAGGGATCATTGACTTCTCAGCATCTTGCAGTGAATGTTGTAGTGGTGACTGATAGTGGAAGTCATAGACAATATTTACTTAAAATCAGGAGAACATGCTGCCCAGAAGCCCAAGGGGCAAGTGCATTTTCACACGCTGCTGGCCATTCTCCTCTCTCATTAGAGCAAACCATTCCATAACATGCTAAAGACCTCACCAGCAACACTATGTTATATGAAGTGATACAAAAAAATCAGGACCAGGCCTGCAAATTCTGTACAAACCTTCAGTGGGACAAAGAAACTTTCTTTAACCCGATCTGTCAGTCTGCAATTGCTCTATATGGCTTACAGCAGATTTCATTTGACAAGCATTGGACTAATTTTTACCAAAGTTCATGGAGAAAGCTGTGCACAACCCTTTTCTGCCCCCAAGGAAGCATCTAGAGCTGCCTCTCTCCCAAAACAATTGGTTTATTTCTGCTTCTGCTGTCTGCTGCAAAACAACAAATGAAAGAACAAAATTGTTTGCTGCAGCGATTCCTTCTTATGTCTTTACTGCAGTGGAGATCCGCCTATAGGAAAGGAGGTATCCCAAACAAAGACAGGCATTCAGACTCATCTTTTAACCTTGCCTGTTTGGCTTGGAGATTACTCAGCAGTTCTTTTGGTGTCCCCAGGGAAGAGCCTTCCCTGACTTCACTTAACTGCAGTGGTGCGTAAGAGGTAGGGTTTAGTCGTAGGTCCTCGGACTTGGAGAAGCAGCACTAAATGCTGTCTGCTTCCCAGGCTACTCTACTACACCCACTGCATTTGAGGGGGGCCCTTTCAGGGACTGCACAGTGAGCTAAAAAGTCTAGAAAGATAACTAAAAATATTTCTGCAGTGATTGAGTGATGATATTTCTGCCTACGGAGTTAAAATCCTAACAAGAAGCTTCCCATCTTTTCCCTCTTCCATTACACCCTAATTACCCCCAACGTAACAAGGCACATTCTAGACTAAATGGCATAAATGAGACCTAGAAAACTCCCAGGGTTTTCTTGATAGCTGTTTTTCTGTATCTGTCTGTATTTTTTTTCTTTTGACACAATAACATACTGAATACCTCCGGATTGACTGCATCAAAGCTCTGTGTTACTTCATTACGGTGTTTTACGATGGCTGCAGTTTGTGTGTATACACATACAGACAAAACTGGTAAAACTTATTTGGTGGTTGTGTGGGTTGTAGCAGGACATGGTTATTACATCCTAAACATGAATGCAGGAGAATTTGATAAGTAGAAATATTTCTTTGTAAAGCTTGAAAGAGTGTCAGTATCATGATGATGACATTGGGCTTTAATTTCTGACTCTGAGGGATGTAATAAGTAGCACATACCTCACCTAGAGTAGAGTTAATGCTTTGGTGCAGGGCCTGAGCGGTTTCCTTGTGCCCGTGTGTCTAGATTGGTGTATTTGAAAGTCATAGGTAACGTTCCTGGGAAATCAGTGCTTTAAAATGTGCACAGTTTACTTTGTATTTCCATGTGATCTTCACAACTCCAGCCCTAAAACTGCATCCTATCTACCGCTGTATTTGGTGTTCAGGGCTTCTGGGGTACTTTGCACAACATGAAAGATCCCTTATTGTGTATAGATGAGCTAAGGCTGGGGATCTCCAGGCTTCACAGCTGCTCTCATATGGGTCTGTCAGAGTGAAATGGCCCTTTGTCTTTCAACCAGTCAGTCCATATTAGGAAAAACAACCTCTCTGTTTTCATGTCCCTCCTCTCAAACAGTTTTCTGTTTTTCTGATGTTTTGTAGCACCCTGAGCCTTATTTCAGGCAAGTACTTAAGTAGGTGCTCAAGTGCCAGGTCCCTGGTGCTGTGGGGATACTAGTGGGGATGTTTGTAGATTTTGCTATCTGATACTTAGAGTCAGCAGGATGAATCCAGTTTGGAAACCTCAATTTTTCCATCAGAAAGCCAGTTTCAATGTAAACAAAGCTCTTGCCACCTTCTGTGAGAGCAGGTGTAGGCAAGGGAATTGCCTGATGGAATCCATCGGGGCTGAACAAGGTGAGACAGGAGCTGCAGAGGCTGGGACGGACTCTGCGCTCTCTGTCTCCTTTCGTTGCCCTTGCAGAATCTTGGACCTCCTTTAGTTCCCCCCTTCAAGCCACCTACTCTGAAAGCACCAGTGCTCCAGTGCTGAGATGAACAGAAGTATTTTTTGTTTTCAGACCAGTACAGACAGGATCCAAAGAAGCATATTTAAAAAAAAAAAAAACCAGAAAAACCCAATCCAACAAGCATAGACTGAAAAGGCTGATTAGCCAGGTGGTTGCTTATACAGTTAGTGATGCATGTCATACCTTATTCATCTGTGATGAGCTCTTTATGAGGGAGTGCAGTGACAGGATCATGGGTAATGCTTTTAAGCTGAAAGAGGGCAGATTTAGATTAGTTATTGGGAAGAAATTTTTTTTACTGTGGGGGTGGTGAGGCACTGGCCTAGGTTGCCTAGAGAAGTCATGGAAGCCCCATCCCTGAAGGTGTTCAAAGCCAGGTTGGATTAGGCTTTGAGCAGCCTGGTCTGATGGAACCTGATCTAGAAACCTGATCAAGGAGAAGGAAACCCCTGTGGCAGGGGTTTGGGACTAGGTGATCTTTAAGGTCCCTTCCAACCCAAACCATTCTATGATCTGAGAGTCTGTTTGAGGCTTATCCTGCTTGCACCAGCACTGGGTGTGTGTTTCCTACATAGCGGTAAAATGAATGTGTGTCTTCTGGTGGCAGATTAAAGAAATGACCAGACGCTCATTGAATTATCTCTATGTATTTAAAATTTTATAATAAGTAGGAAAAATGCATTCTGGAAATATTTCACTTGTATAACCAACTCCTGAGAGAGCTATTTATGATTTTTCTACCTGTTCTTGGCACAGACCTTTTTTCTGTTAGAAGAGGTTTGACAGTTTCATGAGATCACACTTGGATTTGTGCCCTGTGAGCTAAAAAAATGCAGAGTCACTGTTTGCGAGGACAAGACTTAGCTGGAAAAAATAGCAACATTGCCCTTGTGTTCACTGCTAATACTGTACTGAAAAGTGGAGCTTCGTCAAAACTTAGTGTGCTTTAATATTCATACCATTGTTCTTTGCTTTTACATAGAGTACTGCTTTAAAGAAAAAAAACCCAAAACCAAACCAACAAATTTAGTAATAATTGTTAATGCCTGAGATATTCCTTTAAGATTAATAAATGACTGCTCAGGTGAGCCAATAGGCTGAATCGGTGCCTCTGGCTGTTTACTGCTGCTGCTCATTAACTCAGAGCTGAAATAATTAATCTTACTATCAAATGACGCTAAACAAATTGCTAATCGGATTTTGTGTGTGTTCATTTTCACTGAAGTGGGAGATGACAGTGAGTGTGTGCCTGGAACTGTGTCCACACGATGCAGCACCCCTGGTTGCGCTGAAACTTCTTGTGCACAGCCCAGCAGTTCAGGGTGCTGAACATCAGCACTGCCACTGATTAAGCCTTGCTTCCAGCTTCAGCTTCAAAACGTGAAAGAAATCACAGAAATCCCCCCATTGCTTGCCTGGGATCTGGTAGAAGGGAGGAGCCGTTGACTGAGTGGCTGGTGGGAACACCCTTGCCAAGCCAGCACTCCTGGGACAGCTGCACCCAGAGGCTTGTATTGCGTTTGTGGTGGCGGGTGTATGTGAGCCTTCATCTGTCTGTGGCTTTTTAGCCCACTGATGCAGAAACATGCTTAAAACTAGCTGTGGTTAAGCTGTTGCACAATGTAGCATTGATGATCTCCTTTAACTGGCTGCAGGAAGCCTCCTGTTTGCCTCTGCACAGTCCAGGCTCCGGCTACACTTGCCTAAGCTGAAGCTTCAGCTCACGTATGTGGATCTTGGGGGCATCCACTCTGTTAGAAATTCGGACACTGATAAGAAAATAAAAAGGCTTGTGGGTCTGAGTGTACCTTCAAACGGCCAAGGTGTGGCAGCTGCCTCCTTGAGCAAGCATTCATAATTGAGGATGGCTTTATTGAAAAGGCAATTAAAATATTGCAGATTGAGTACAAAGTTATGATCAAGTGAAGTATATTGCAGATTCCTGATTTTTTTGAAACAAACCCTGCTGTTGTGGCCTGCTTGACTGAGGCAGTCTCTCTGCTTCAGATTTTCTTGCTCTGTGGTTGCGCAGACCCAGCTCATCACCAGCCCCATCTGCTTCTGCAACGCGACGTGGACTGTTAACACTCTTCTCCCCCAAGTAATTTATCCATAGCAGAGCAGTCTGTTTTCTCTACTTTCTCTATGGTTTGACAGAGGTTTGCACTGTGTGATAGTCCTGCTCTGCAGATTCTGTTTGCTGCGAGGACTGATGGAAAATTCTTCATCAGGTTTGTGCTTGGCTTACCTTACTGGGGGAGTTCATTGCTAGCCCACCTTCCTGGGCTAGCATAGCTTGCCTGGGCTGCTCTGGCTCATCTGTCATTATTCACCTGCTCTCTGTTCAAGAGGAAGGTCCCTGTCAAGGTCTGCAGAAGCCCTTTCCTGTGTTGCCTTTTCTGTGTATTTTGGTTGGGTAACAGACTGTGTCTCTATAAAAAGAACTACTATGTCCTCTTTCAAACCTCTTTTTTGGTGCTTGCTTATAGCTGGGTGGCTGCAGAAAAGTATTGTGTCGTGTGTAGGATAGTACATCGGGATAGATGATCTGAGATAGCTGCTGTTGATCTGCCTGTTCGTATTCTTTTTTTTTTGTCTCTTATCTCAGGCATAATTGACACCTCCCAGATGACTGTATGTGCAGGTGATGTTCTTGTTCCAGCTGGGGCTGTTGTGTCTATTTAAGTCCTGTTTTGGGAGCTTTGTGTATGAGGACTTGAATTTGATAGGATAGTTTTGGATGTGTGTTCAAACTTGCTTTAGGCAAGGCTGTTAAATTGCATTCCCAATAGCCCTCTTTGCCCAAGAAGGGTGGTGCTGTGTTGTTGAATGATAACGCCAAGATAACACCATAGGCTAAGCCTATTGGTCACTTGATTTCACTGATCCTTTGATATCCTACTTGCTCTGTAGTTCCAAAATAAATTCCTAGTTCTGCATAGTATTTCCATGCTGTGTGTGCTTACATTATTAGTTCACACTAGGACATTTAAATATACATACACACATCTATTTACAAGCAGAAGTACAGCCTGTAGTTCTCCAGCAGTTCCTCCCCTAATGGACTGCTTATGTCTTCAGCTTACGTGCATTTCTGTGTTTATTCCATGCTGGCCCTTTGTCCCCAGCCTGTCCTTTCGTTTAATTAGGGCTGATTTCTGTAATTTTGCTACATTGTTCAAGAAGTGTACTGGAAAGGTCTGTTTTTTTATTAAATTGCCTTCAAGCTGACCTAAGTCTTGCCAAAAGATACATTTTAGCACTCTTGCTATTTTTTAAGTATTTGGAGTCAAGATTTCACAATTGGCTGAAGTCCTGACAGGGGCACTCCTCCGTTTTCTTCTTGGCTGCCATTTCCCAGCTTTTTTGGTGGCTATAGTGATCGCAGAGTCAATGGTAGTGGCTTGTTTGCTTTTCATGAGGTGAAGAGTCAGTCAGATCAGTGTCCTTGCAGCCAGTGACTAGAGAGAGCCTGGGTATGGGAAGCAGCAGGACCTGTGTTTCAGAGGCAGCACTGTTCTCTCCCAGCTGGAGTCAGCTGCACTCTAATCCCCAAATCCCCTGAAATAGCACAGGGAGGTAAGCAGGGGCTGTGTGTGCTTAGCTCAGCTGTGCTGAGTCTGCGGGCTTAGTAGGCAGTTCAGGGCGTATCGCATGCCATTACTTTTAGTGCCTGCCTGAAGTCACCTGTGTGCCTATTCTCTTCATCGCATGCCTGCTTTTCCACTAATCCATATCAAGCCCTCCATGTAAGGGATTTGCACAACTTGTCTGAATGTTGCAATGCTTTGGGGGTTATAGGATGGTAGGTTTGGGCTAAGTTCATGTCTTGGAGGCAGGAGTGCATGGGAGCTTAAGCATTTTTTGTCTGCTGTACCCTAAAGTGAGTCAAAGGCTCTGAGTGAGTGGTTTGGGTGAATCTGCGTGGGGCAGTGTCTGGGACAAAACACGTGTCAGATCACAGGGCAAGCCTGGCAGGTTATAAGTGAGCTTGTCCACTCCACTGTGTATGGGACCCGGCATAGCTAGAGCCCAGACAGGCTGCAGACTTTACTTATCCAGGATAACCAATACTAGCATTTTTAGCTGTTATCCCTTTGATTTATACTATAAACAAGTTGCACTGATTGATGTTTACCCTTTGCAGGAAGTATATGTGTGTGCAGAGGAGAATGATTCTCCTTCTACGTGGACTGTTAGCATGCTGTCAGCCTTTCCATTGTAGGTCCAGAGAGCTTTCCCTGTCTCTCGTGCTTGAATGCGGCCTTCGAAAAACATCTTAACTGGATTCATTTGTTTGGGATGCGTTTTTTCTTTTTTCTTCCTGCTAGCCAGCAGTTCTGTGGCAGTAGGTGAACGGTAGGCTCACTCTGTACTTTTCAGCAGAGAAGATTGAAAGGACTATTTGTTTTCAGCTTCTTCCACTACAGGACCATTTTCTTCTTCCCAAAGCATCAGGTTCTTATTTGTTAAATCTGCCTGTCATTTCTTCAGCAACCATTTTGTTTGAACCATAAGTGCTGTGTTCATCGTAGCCATAGCACTATAATAACTGTCTGTGCTTGCCAGGCATAAGAAGGGGTTTTTGTGAAAATAATCACTTGGTGTAAGTAGGAGAGAACACGTACCAGTAATGCAGATGTGGTTTGCTTATGGTGTAGGATGATCCGCATACATGTGCTATTCCTCTACCACCAGCTGCAGAAATGACTACTCGCCCTTCTGCCAGATTTCTTCCTTATGCAGCTGATTTTTGTAGTCCTTGGGGTGTGTGTATCTCAGGAGGCTGCATTTTGTCCCTGAGTGTCCTTAATTTAATATTTAGGGGCACCTGCTCTTTCCCAGCTTTGCTCACGGCAGCAAACTGACAGAAAAGCATGAATTTTTGTAAATTGTTTATGGATCTTTTCCTTCTTGATATAAAAATGCCCTATTAAAATAAACATGCTAGGAGCTGTAATAAGAGGGCTTTGTTATCTCTCAGAGGTTGTGGCCTGATGCCGTAAGAGGAGCTGTCAGTGAGGCTCTCTGGTGAGGTGGAGTCAGTTCTCTGGTGAGCAATTCAGTGGTCTGGGATGTATTGGTGTATGTGTTATCCACTTCCCTGAAGCAATTCACACCCTGATGTTTGATGGGATCATTGGAGAGAGGAACAAGGATAGCTAAAACTGACACGAACCTGGTGAACAAGAAGTCAGGACTGTACCCAAGGACATGACCCTTGAGCCAGAGAAACCTGCTCTGCAGCCTGGAAATGTAAAATCTGTCTGGTTGTGTCAGGAGATTGTGCTTCGAGGGATTAATTAATGCTTTTTAATTACTGCTTTCCCCCTACAACTCCTTGCTAATCTTTTGTATTCAGGTTTACACTGATGATTAATCAAATTTCAGAGCAGGGGACTCTACAGAGCAGCAGGTGACTTTCATCTGCCAGGTAAGGCTGGGTTTGCACTGGCCAAGCTGAGAAGGGCACCGTCAGCTATTTGTCTTGGCAGTAGGCAGCCGTTTTTGGTTTTGTGTGACAGGACAGGTAAGAAGCTTGAAAAGAGTTGCTCTCTCTAATAGCCCCTGTCACTGTCTGTAAGAGCAGCAGGCAGGATGTGTGTAGTTCGTACCTCCTGTCTCAGGTGATGTTTTAAGAGCCAGCAGCCACAATTTACTTCAATGTTCCTTATCTTTTCCAACTCTTCAGATACATTTATTTTTCAGTAATTTCAATGGAATAGTTGTGAAAAATGCAAAGGACAACTTTGCAGTTTTAGTGCTAGCTTAAACAAGGCTATGCTGTCACAGCAGAACCATCATTGCTTTCTCTAAAAACTACCTCCCTTTGAAATGATACATGGCACAAGCCAAGTGTTGCTTCTCAGTTGGTATTAGCAAATGGACAGACTCTGTGCAGGTTCTGCAAGTTCCTCTTCTCTGTTGTAGACTGTTTCTTTAGTCTGTTGCTACTGTTGTTTTGGAACAGGATGCCCAGGGAAGTGGTGGAACCAGCATCCCTGGAAGTGTTCAAAAAGCATTCGTGTAGATGTTACACTTCACTGTACCTACTAAACCATGTCCTAGTGTTGGACTGATAGCTGAACTTGATGATCTTGCAGATAATTTCCAGCTTTAATGATTCTATTCTGTGATTAACTACTGACCTTATCTACAATGCCCACTTCCTACAATGCTAGAATTCTTGTTTTCCTTTTAGAGCACCCTGTGTGAAGCTCTCATGAACCTGAACAGATCCCATGTGCAAGGGGGCTTTGCTGGGTTTTGGAGCCTTGTTCTCCTACTCGCCATGGGCCAGTAAGATGTTAGTGGACCCATTTATTTAAATGATAAAACTTTAAAGGAAAAACTGAGATGTGAAACTTCTTGTCTTGTGGGTTTTTTTTTAATCCTTCAGTGCCATCAAACTTACGAAGGAGTATATCCATAGAGGAAAGTAAAAAATATAAAATGGTTTTGTTTAAAATGGTCACAAACAGTAAAAATAAGCTCTCCAGGAAGCCATGGTAGCAGGACAACCCCTTAGTAAATGTTAAAAATGAAATATACATTTATTTACCTTAAAGTTCCAGATAAATCAAGTACACATTCAAAATTTAAATTGTGTGATTAGCTTCCATAAGGAAGAATGTGGGAATCCTGAGAAATACAAGGACTTGGAATCATGTTTTAAAGGTCAGCATATATTTAGTAGAGCAATGCAATGGATCTGTCTTGAGACAGATTATTATTTGTTGGGAGAGAACTACTTGTATCTTAATACTTCTCACGTAAACAAAGGAAATCAGTCTTTGTTTGCCATGCTTGAAAATTTGGTGAAGGATTAGTTACAGTTTTGCTTAATACAGTGTTAATTTAATGTTTTCTGTCTTTTCTGACTATACTTCTGTTAAGTGAACAGGGTCTGCTAGGCAAACCCATGTCTTAGATTCCAGCTTGTGCCAGAATGGCTCCTTTTGTGCTCGTGTGTGCGTGTCTCTGATCTTATTATCTATCCCAGGTGTCTCCTTCAAGTGGGAGAGGTGAGACGTGTGGATTTTTCTTTGAAAAGAACCTTTTAGCCTAAGTGTTCAGTTAGCACAGTTATTTATATTGACTGGCTACCTGGAAGCAGGAATATAAAGGATTGGGGTAACGATTTCATTACATGGTGTTTTACAGCAACTGGTGTTTAGCTTTATAAATGAACTGTTCTCTTCTGTATGGCAGAAAAAGGGTTTTATAGTTGGCAGACTGCTTGTAATATTCTAAGGGTTATTAAAGTAAGCTGTAGTTGTCATCTAATGCACATTATAATGGCGAGTGGTTTTACAGTAATATGTCTTAAGGGAGGATATTATTTCAGTGTGTGTATTCACATACAGATGGAGCCTGAGTTGTTTCACCTGGATAAGAATGGAATTCTCAGAAAAGGCCCCATGTCCATCATCTCAGCGAGTTTCTTATGAGTAATAAAGTATCGAGAAGAGAAAATTTTGTAAAATTCAGTGGGGATTTTGCAAAGAAAAAACAAAACACCAAGATTTTTTTCTTTTCCTCTCACCTCCTGACTTAACATCTATGAACTGAAGTTGTTCTTGTCTCGATTAGTTATTCAGGCTTCCTGCTAAGCATCTCAACTTAGAGGTGAGAAAACTGGCAAACAGCACGGCTGAAAGATTTGTACAGTGATGATGAGCGTTCTAATAGGCAGTGGTGCTGTAAGGCCGTTAGAGCTGCAGGAAGGCTGAGCCGCTTTCCAGACCAGCGTGTGAGGGCTGGGGAGCAGTACAGTGACTGTGGCCCCGATGCAGCTGTGCATGAACCAGTGCAGCTGCTTTCAGACATGTTTCAAGAAAGACATTTGCATATTGAAGGGATTTCAGAAAAGAGCTGTGGGAACGTCTGGGGAAATTCAAATTGAACTGTTCTATTTGCATTAATTAATGAGGCAGCAACCACAAGGAGTGTAAGCGCTATACTTGCTGGTGTTTAAAAAAAATGTGAAAGAGACTGAGGATAAACATAGCTAGGAAGAAGTTTGCCTCTTTAGTTGGAGAGAATTAACAGATATGCTGTTGATTTGGTGTTAAAATGCAAATAAATAGCCCAGGGTGAGACACGCTGAGTGCTTTAGATTAGATGAGGAAGAAAATTTAGAGATGAAAACTGAGCAAAATGGTCAATAGGAAGCTGGTAGCTGTAGAGAGGATCTTGGGGACAACAGTGAAGCTTTAACTGCTGAAACTATTAGATGTGATGAATTAGTGATCTCACCTTTGACCTTCCTGAAAGGATAATTTGTGCATGTTGGTGCAACTATTAAAAACAACCAACAAACAAAAGCCCTGATAGCATACTGATGATATGTGGCGTAGAGGGATCTTAAAATAATCTTTATCCAGGGATTAAGAGTTTCTGATCTACCACTGACCTGTTTTCCGTGTATTTCAAATTCATTGCACTTGCAAAAACAAGATGAAAATGCTGTAAAGCAAGAGAAAAGCAGATTTACAGCAGCATAAATGACCATGGTAAGTTGCATTGATGAGAAAACTTCAAACTAAAAATTGTGCTTGATGAAACTCTTTTTTTTCTAGTACCCGAAGCGTGCTTGGGAATCTGCATGCAGAAACTGTCTGGGCCTTTTAAGCCATGTGTGAAAATGTTTATTTTTGTTAGAAGTGAAAAATGCAGACCTCCAGATGCCCTCCCATGACTTCCCTCCCACCCCCTCCCTCAAAGGAGGAGGAGCAAGAGTGAGATGGAGACACAAACCCTGCTGTAGTCCTTGAGTCTAAATTAATGCTGTTATTTAAGGGCTGAATAAACATTAGGAAGGAATGATTTCTGGACACAGAAAGCCAGGAAAGCTTGTGCTGACAGCACCTCCTTTGTGAACAAGAAAAAAGTTGTGTATCTCCAGGACTGTGGCTATCTGAGATGTTTAGTCACTACTAAATTCATGTGTGTATGTGGGGAAATTGATTAAAGCAAATTAAGTGCCAAAAAGTGATTTTTATTTCATTGCCTGACACCAATATGTGGTTTTGATTATTTGTTTTGGCCTTTTCTAGGTTTTTTTTTTTGCATGGAAGAATAGAGTTAACATGAAATTTCATCTTAGTTTGAAGTGCCTGATGTCTTTATCAAATGATAAATAACACAGATTTTGGCTAGAAGTTCAGTGTTTTGTAATTTCGTCTGCAAAAACATTTTCCATGGTAGATGAGGGAAAATGGAGACACCAGAGCAATAAATTAATGCTTGTCTTTGGAGTAAGATAATAATTACTTGGATAATACAATCTTTCATATACGTATTTACCTATTTATATATTTTTATAGATATTATTATATATGTTTATATTTTTATATATATTTATCTGTTTATATATGTTTATCTGCTTATATATATAATTGTGTTTATATATATTTATCTGTTTGAGGGAGAGGACTGGTTTGAAAAGGTCATTGTTGGTGTACCCTATAATTTGACTTTGCAATGTCTGTGGCAGTTATTCTTCCATTTAACTAGTATGTTTGTGTCCAGTGGGCTGCCAGCTCTCTTTAGTCAGGCTTTTAATAGTAATCAGGAGGTGAGATTAAAGTACCAGCAGGCAGGGTGTTAGGGAACTGCGCTGTATCACGGGTACTGAGCTATTGCCCGTCTTTATTTACAGGAGTACCATTTCTGAATTTCTCACAACAGCTTGGCAGCCTCACCAAGCCTGGTTTTTTTTTTTATATTCACAAGTATGAAAACATCATGGTGAAAGACAGCATGATTTTTCACCCAGAGTTGCTTATCCGACAAGAGATTCTTGTCCAGTATGTGAAATTGTAGAAGCCCACAGCTGGCAACTATAAATTCCTGCCTTAATCGGTTATGTCAGACATGCAGACATGTAGTGCAGGGTGGTGGCTCGGCAGGGAGGGAACTGGAGATGGGGCGCCAAAAGGAGTGTTTCCATGCAGTGGTCAGGAAAGCATTTGTCTTTGGCGTGGGAAGGGGCCCTGGGGTCCATCACATTCTGGTTCTTCAGGTCTCTGCAGGGAAGATGACACCTACAGGAGAAGGGGCGCTGCCGTAATGCAGAAATGGATTCCCCAGGTACATAACCCCTCAGTGGTTGCTCACAGTGTGCGTCTGTAAGGGACTCTGGCAAGGGAAAGTGGGGTCGTTCTTGTTTGGCCTATTACAGGCTTAAAAGCTGTGTTCATTTACAATCCAAAACTTAACTGAAGCAATCATTGGCTGGATAGCATTACTGATTCCTCATTTCAGAGTTGTCCAAACATGATAGTTTTAACTCACAACAGATTACTTAACTGTAGTTTCTTTCCTTTTGCTGTATAACTTCTGCCAAGATGATCAATTTGCTGCTTTTCTGCTGTAGGCATTCACCATCAGTTGTCACTGGTACTTTCAGACAGTTTGAGAGTTTCTTAGGTCTTTTTTTCCTTCTGCTCTTTTTGCCGTTCCTTGTATTTCTGCAATAGCACTTGCAGCTGTGGTTTTGCGAAGGGGAGTTTTACTAAATACAGCAGCCTCTCCTCCTCCTGCCCTTATTAGCACCAGCCTATGCTCTGTGTGTATTAGTTACACTGCTCTTCTTTTTTTCTAAGATGGGAAGGAGGGTGCATTTCTCTCTAAATGCTAAGTGTTCTGTATGTCTTTATGACAAAGAAAGGAGCTATTCTTCTGCTGTTTATTTAGTAATCTGTCTAAAGACATATAGCAAAACCTTGGGGGGAAAAATGTTATTGATAGCTTGTGGTGTTAAAGTTCTTGAAATACAATACCGGGACCAGGCTCTGTCTTTAGCGGACGTGTCCAGTGCAGAGGGTATGCAGCATTTGGGAGGGGGAAAAATGCTTTATTTTGCTGGCACAAAGGTTGCAGAGCCACTTCATCAATATTGTTATATCTGACATGTCATCCCTAGCTTCATCTGGTGCTTTTTCCCTATCCAAATGACTATTAGGGAACACTTCAGATAATTTAAACCATTAAAAGGCAGGTGATCTAGAAGTGATCTGTGATTCTGTGTAATACACTTTAGAGTAGTCAGGAAATTCATCGCACGTATAGAACTATGGGCATTTTGTCTTTTGAACCTTCCTATAATTCCTCTGAGCTCTGCTAGGAAATCAGAAGGGGTAGCTCCTAAGATACCTAAATTAAGAGAAGACTGAATTTACTCTGCAGCTGAATTGCAAGTGGTAGGCACTGTGTTAAAAGAAGAGTTGTCAGGCAGACTTGTATTTTTGATTAGCATTTCTCTTAAGCAAGGACTTGTGTTGCTGGGTACCCTCAGCACCAGCTGGCAAGAGGCTGCAGGCCTCTCTGGCTGCTTTCTCCTGGCCTTCCAGGAGTCCTGTCTGTCTTTCTGCTTGCTGTGCTTCCTAGCAGTGAAAGAATATCAGGTTTTATAAGTACAGTATTACATGTGTTACCCCCCCCATATGGACTTTGCCAAGTGCGGGTGTCAGTTGAACACTGAACACTGTGTTAAACGTTGCCAGAACAAAAGGCAAAGAGAGAAGAGGAGAAGAGAAGGCAGCTGTGTCCCTGCTGCTGGAAATACCTGCAGATGCCCACAGCAGTCCATTCTCCGTAGGGACACACACACTTCAGAAGGTGGTTGCTCTGTCACAGGCAGTGAAAGCCTGTGTCTTCCCCATTATCAGTGATGAGTGAGCAGCAGTCTGGCGATGGGAACTTTGTTGGAGTTGCTGTGTGCTGCATCAGCACTTCCTGCGGTGCAGCCGCTCACACTCCTGCACTCTGCTTGTCTTGCAGCAGTGTCCTCTGAAACATCAATTTTTGCATTTTTCAAACAGATGACTTGATGTTATTGTGTCTCTGGTGCACCAGGGTTATTGTCAGAACGCATCTATAAGTTGAAGGTTTTTTTCTGCTGTTGAAGGACCACCATTAAAAAAGACTCGTAGCAAGGAACTGTCTCCCTACAAACAGTAGAGTTATAGTTATGGGACATTAGTGTCCCAATAATGCTCTTCAAAATCAGCATTTATGTCCTAATAAGTGCTTCTAAAGCAAGTAAAGTAAGTACCATGTTAATGTAAATGGTAGTGAAAATACCTGCTCTAAAGTGCCCCGATGTTCAGAAGCTTCTGAGAACGTGGCGGAGGAAGGGCTGTACAATACCTACACGTTTCCCCTTTTCTGTTTGGAAATACATACTTTAAGCATACAACGGTTGAAGTTCAGCTTGGAAGAACTTGTAAAATCATATCAATGGATGCAAAGAAATGTAAAACTTGGATGATTTGTTTAGGCTATCTGCTTAGCTGTTGTCCAGGTGATATTTTTAAACACACAGGAATTAAATCTACAGTTCTGGATTTTGGGCCAGAGAAGTTCACGTATGTTTTAGTTATTGCAGAACCAACAAAACCTCCCTGTCTAAAGCTCTTAAGCAAAGGCACTGCCTTCATCTTTGCAAATAACTCTTCCTAGTGTAAAAAAAAATCTACTTCTTATTGCAAGTACTGCGGGCTCTTCCTCGGACACTGTGTTGTTCAATTCAGTATCTAAGCAGTTCACCAGGTGCCGTCACGTGGAGTTTGTTGCACATGTTTCACGTATGAACAATCCTTGGGCATAAAAGACTTTTGTAGAGAACAACCATGAACAGCTCCTTGCTCAAGACAGTGGCCTCAATTCTTTATCCCATCCTCAGTGTAGTTATAGCCACAATATTGCAAAGTAGGGGCGGGAGATCACACAAACATTTGTAGGACTAAGAGGAAAAGTTGAGTAGATTGCCTGTTCTGTGCTGCAAAATGACAGGAAAGCTTCTCTGGTTTTTCTAACTGAAATATTTTGGTTTTAGGAGCAGGTCCCTGTTCCTGTTTACCACCCAACTCCTAGCCAGACTAGGCTAGCAACACAGCTGACAGAAGAGGAACAAATCAGAATAGCGCAGAGGATAGGCCTTATTCAGCATCTACCTAAAGGAGTCTATGATCCTGGAAGAGACGGCTCCGAGAAGAAGATCAGAGAGTAAGTCACAGAAACCCACTTGGACAACTGTAGTGGTTGCACTGGTTGCTCTGGAAAACTTGATTCTGTCCTGGTTTTTGCCTTGTTTTCAGGGACTGTAATTTAATGTAGCTTTCTGAAAAAAATGACCACACAGAAGGCTCTTTCCTTCATCCCTCCTTGTTTTCCCCTCACTGGTGAAACTGCCTTCCTGACCCATGTAATTCATTCCCTTATAGGTTTTTTTTTTACGTTTTAGCCTCTTAGTGGGGAAATAATTTATTTCCTCACTTTTATGGCTCTCTCTTACCATTTCTAATTTTGTGCACTCTGCTGAGCTGCCTCTGCCATGCTTCCAAAAGCCTTCCTGCCCTCCCTAACGTTGTAACCATGGGCACAGACTACAAATTAAACACTAAAAAAAATCTGGTGCTTGACAGAGCCAGCACGGACAGAGCTAAGAACACCTCACAGTATCTTCAAGAACTAAAAGTCTGTGGCTCAAACATATCCAGGAGTAGACATCGCACTGCTTTTAATTTCTAGTGTGGTAACACCAGCTTAAGTATTTTTTATTTGTTTTTTTTCCTCCAGATGTGTCATTTGTATGATGGACTTTGTTTATGGGGACCCTATCCGATTTCTGCCGTGCATGCACATTTACCACCTGGACTGTATAGATGACTGGTTGATGAGATCCTTTACTTGTCCATCCTGCATGGAACCAGTGGATGCAGCACTGCTTTCATCATACGAGACTAACTGAGCCAGGGTTTCTCCACTGAACCTTCGAGGAGACCATCCACTTTAATGGGTTTGATCCTTTTGTCATTCAGCCCAAAGAGCCAAGAATTAGGAATTAAGATCATGCACAAAGTATACATTTCCTAATAAATAAATAAACAAATAAAAATATTCCTGAATGGCTGCAAACATTGGGGAAAACATAGTATTTTAGAGACTATAGAAAACGTAGGTTGTTATTTTTAATGTAAAGCCTTGACCCACCATTGTCTTTTAATGTTTGTTCTTACACCCATATATAGGAATTGTGTAAAGTGTTAACAGCAACTGTAAATGTTTAAACTGCGTGTATCCAATTTTATTAGCAGCAAGATAAGAGTATTTTTTTTCCTAAATAAAGTAACCAGTTTTATTCTGATTCTTTTCACAAGTCCTGGCATTTGGGTCAAGGCTTTATTGAAATCTACATTTTATAACACTGGCACAAAGAAATAGTTTTAAGCTTGTTTGCACAGTTCTTTTTCTTTTTTTTTTTTTCCATTGGAGATGGAATTCATTGCCTTAGGTCTTTTTAATAGTGTATTGTTATTGTTGGGCTGGCTCTATGCTTGAAAACCAGTTTATTTATAACCTGTTAAAAGTGCTATATTTTGTTTGCAGTTAGGAATATGCAGACTTCAAAGTGATCTCCTAGCTTGTAAGCAAACTGAGATGCATTATCCCTTTTCTACAAGTCACGTGGAGTATGAAGATAGGAAACAAATCCTACACTGAAATTATGATTTCATGTTTTTTTATAACTTGCTTCAGTTTTGATGAAACAACAGCCTTTAAACTTTGTCACCTTTAACTTGATCGGGTTAAAAGTGGGCCAAATGGACCATAAATAGCTAAACTACCAATATGGAAAATAACAAAAAATTGGAACTAATGTAGTGTTAGCATTGATCACGTATTCTAATTTTCCCTCCCTAGAAATGGTTGTCTTGGATCATAGTAAATGGATACTGCATCTCTCAGTCTTGTAGTTCTTAGGTTATCAGAAGTTAAGAATAAACATACTGTATCTCAGTCTCCTGTATTAAATGTATCTGTTAAGCCCTGCTGGCTGACACTTCAGTCCACCCAACAGGTAGAAAATCGGATAGGAGAAAAATATATTTTGTTCTGCACATAAATGCAAAGTTAATATAAACACAGTTATAGTGGCAGTTGAGGGGGAGCAGGCTACTGCTGCAGCCAGAGCGACACAACTAGCTGATTCCTGTAGCAAACAGCATGTGCTTGCTGAGAGATGGTCTAGCAAAGCGTGGAGCTGTAAAGACCTCTTATCCACTTAGCAGGTTTGTTTTCTTCCCCTGCCCCCCTTACTGTACCTTCGTGCCCTCCTGTGAATTGTCCATCGAACGCATCGCTGATAACATTGAGAAATCCTGGTCTTGCCAAAATGAGATGCAGTCTCTACTTAACCACAACAAATCAGGAAATGTTCTTGATCGTTTGTCATAACTAGTTCTGAGTACTTGATACAACAAAAGCTGTTTGGAGAACCCCCTACTTTGAAGACTTAGTGTATTTACGGGATGGAAGAACTGTGCATATTAAAGGGTTGGTCAGCAAAATGCAGAATTAACATGTTGATATATTTATTATTCCTGCAGCTGACAGCAACCTTGGAGAACTCCAAATAGGAGTTGAAGGAATGGAAAGCAGTGTACAGTTTTAGATTCACTCAAATTGCTACACGTTTATCTGGACACAATTTGTTGCTGAATTCATACATACCTAATTACATGGATCAAAATCTGGGAAGAGAGACCTGAAGTTGTGCAATATCATTGTTCCTTTTCATCATTCCACGTGTGTTCCTTCGTGTCCTCTTTTTGTCTGTTTATTTGGGGGGTTTGGTTTCTTTTTTTTTTTGGTAAAACAATGTCCACATTAAGTATTCATTTCTTTTCTTTATCTTGTTGAAACTGGCAAATGAACAATTTGAAAAAACAGTGCTGTCATGTTGGTATTAGTCTTTATTTATTACAAGGCTTGATAAGAAAGACTTGAAAGAAATATGAAGTGACCAGTTACTGAGCTGAATGCTTTTCTAGTGACTCTGTATAGCTGAACTTTTAACAGGGTTAAAGGAAAAAATGATTTTTATTAAAATATTTGTTAAACAGCAAAAAGGTGTGAAGGGCTCAAACTAGAGCTGATTACACAAAAACATTCCAAAAAGTTCAAATTTTAGCTTAAAGAAAAAAGTGTAAATATAACAAATAAATCAAACGATTTTTCAAGTTTTTAGGTGCAATGCTGGTCTGGGTGATTTCTGAGTCAAAAAAGTAACTGATGTGAATTTAACGCAACTAGCCGAAATTCAGGTTACACACTATAGTTGGGAAACCAGATCTTTATCTCCGTTCCACCATCTGTAAGATGAAGATAATAATACCTCCTATCTCAGAGGAGTCTAATAAATCACTTACACTTCAGACATATTAGGCAGTCCATTCACAGCACAGCTGCTGCAGCTCATGGAGCGGAAAGAGCTGGCTCTTACTCATCTGGACCTGTTCGACCATAGCCCTTCCTAGGCCAGGACTGCATGTTTCCAGGGGGACAGGCCCATAGTAAAATGTCTGCAAAGCAATCTGAAGAAAATTTACTCTCACAGCTCTTGTGTGTAAGCAACCAAGTTTTCAGGTGTGTCAACGGTCACAAAAAAATTCTGGTTTAATGTATTTGGTAGAGACTGTGCAGTATGATGAGAACGTTCAGTGCAACTACACTGTTTGTACTTCAGAACTGTAACTGGCAAAACATCCCTGGCACAGACCCAGAAACAGCTGAGCGGCTCCTCAGGCTCAATCCGCTGCAATTGCAGGGAATAAGGCAAGAGATACTGAGTGTTAAAGTCCACAAGGCCCTCATCATCTCCAGACACCACAGCCTCTCCTAGCAACCTGCTCTGCCACGTAAAGACAAAGAGCTGCCACGGAAATGCTACAAAAACAGAGCAGGTAGGGACCAAGGGCTTTGCCAGCATCCAGGAGGCTTGTGCAGCAGGGAAAGGGCTAGATTATGGGGGCAGATTAGAGTAGGAAATGGATTTTGTCTCATACAACAGAAAAAGAATCCCACAAATCTGAGGCAAGACCAATGCGATGACAAGTAATGGATACCCAGTTTTATAAAGACCTTTATGCTTAAAAATTCTTGCATGCTACTGAAATTACCACTTTAATCATTTTACATCCAGGACTGATGATCCTTATTACTTGTTGCCAGTTCATTATGTAAATCTGGGGGAGAATCATAAAATTCATACATAAAAGTGAAAGCCCAGATGCTGTCTTTGTGAGGAGCTAGCGCTGTAGAAGGGCTTTAACCACACAAGGTTTTTAATGCTCCTGCTGTCTCGCAGCTTCCCAGGACTGAAAGCAATTGGGTGTTTGGATCACAGTGGTAGAAACGTACATTTCTGGGCTAAGGGATTATGAAATACCTGAAGTTGCCACAGTTTCAAGACTTCGACATTTCCTGTCCTTGTGCAATCGTGGTAAAGATGAAAATTCTTCTGAGTCAGACTGGCAGTGAAACAAATAACAAAATGGCTGAAACCAAACACACAAGGCTTCTCAGCAGTTAAATCCTGGATTAAAATGGACTTAGAAACAAAGTGGATGCTGGATGATTACAAATATGGTTTATTACAGACACCGTGTTTTTATTAAAAACATACACACTGGTTGATAACCTATAAAAAACATGAATAAAATCTGTTCAGAAGGACCCCTCATGATTTAATACCCAGAATAAAAACTAGCTGAATGGATTAATTTTTCCTTTCATATATCATTTAACTTTGAAGAACATAATTTACGCTAACCATCCTTTGCAGATTATCTTGCGTTTAAACCTGTTCTAGGATAAGAGGTAGGGGCTCTGGAACTTGTGGTATGAAATGCAAAGTTAGTGTCTTTTTATCGAAAGATCAGTCCAAACACTGCAAAATCATCCTTTTGATTTCAGCAGAAAAAATACCTGTATTTGTATGCTAACAAATTACAATATGTATGTAATTATATACATATTACAGTATGTTAACGTGTTATTACAATACTCACCCTGCACAGACACTTTGTTAAGGAAAAGCTGTAGAGAGGGATCTGATGAAAGTGAATTTGTGAAAATGCCTGTACCTGCTTCTAGCAGCACAAAGGCAAGAGCGGACCAACCATACTACAAAAAAAACCCCAAACTTCTGTCCTCTTAGTTAGAAGAGAATTAAAAATAAATTCAGAACCCTATTCTTTACATCACCAACCCCTACAAAATATTTGTCTTTACTTTAAACGTGGCATTTCAACAACAACTCTGTGCATGAGAGTGTTCAGTTTGCTGCATGTATTACACTCGGGCTGTCCACCCCAAGCATTTTCCATGGACACACAGGCCCCAGGTTTGCTCCCTAGCAGCACTTTTGCCAGGTTTCTCACTGCAGAAAGACAGACAAACTTCTGCCTTTTTAGCACCTTGTCCTACCGTGTCTAATCAAGAATTAGATTAGACTTTAGATCCTGCCTGTCCAATCAAGAGTTCACACTGGGTAGCAGATTGAGGGAGACAGACAATCAATCCCAAAATGTTTTCTGAGCAGGATGGAGCCATCCCAGGCGCTGAGCCATCCCACTGAGGCACAGCTCCGCTATTCCGAAGTAAAAACTCTGATACCCTTGAACTCTCCAGCCTAAAACTGCCTTTAGGTGAGGGCGCCTCACTGAAGGGCTCCTGCCCATTTGTTTGGGGGTTTCTCCTTGTAGAACCCTGTGTACCTCACACTCTGGTTTTAGGATCTCATAGCAAAACATTAGTAAAGACCCTTAACCTCCCTGCATTTTCCTCAGCCATCATCGGAAAAGGTATCAAAGCTTTTTTTTACAAAAATATCTTTTGTATTTCTTTTTGAAATGCTGGATTTATTAATTCAAACTGTTCTGATCACTTTTCAAAAAGCTTTGGCTACAGAGCCTGTTCCTGGTGTGTGTGAGCATACACACACAGACTCCTTGTATATATATATTTGTGTGTGCTTCAACAGACACGTAGCAAAGGCACTAACGCATGAGATTCCTCTTGTTCCTTAGAAATACCAAGAATTACTTGCGTCAGTGATGAGCCCAGCCTGACAGAACAGAAACCTGACCCAGGACCCAGGTATCCACAAGCCGTAGCAATGAAAGCCAGATTTTTCACAATGAGGATAATCAACCATCAGAATAATCTTCCCAGGGAAGTGGCAGATTCCTCAACACTGGACACCTTTAAGATGCAGCTGGACAGGGTGCGGGGACATCTTGTCTAGACCATGCTTTTGCCAAGAAAAATCAGACTAGATGATCCTCGAGGACCCTTCCAACCTGGCATTCTATGATTCTACGATCCAAATCCCAAAACTGTAACACCTTGACGGTTGCTTCTAAAATTTTACATCTGCCCAATGGAGTCTGTGTCACCCTGGCAGTGATGAGGGCACTACTGGGAACTGCACCCCTAGGAGATAACATGGCCTTACCTCTAGAATGACGTCTTACACCTAGAATGATTTACTGCCCTCTGCTAACCACTGGAGATGAAGTTCCTATTCTGCATCACGTGGATAGCAGGAGCACAGGCAGTCTTCAGGCTGCCACCTTCACCTTCTCATGCCACCGCCCTCACCAAAACATCAAGAAAATCACATTCGTAAATGAAACACCAGCTAGAACCACACCTGTGACACCATCAACACCAAGCATGGCCCCTGTGGCTCAAGCATCAGACAAACATCCCGTACAGCTTCAGTGCTAAGGAAGTAGCTCTTTACCTCCATACCCTGTGTGCTGCAGGATTAAAGGAACAGTGAGAGATGAAAACCGTCCTGAATATTCCAGATTCTGTCTCTTTCTCACCGCATTGCTAGCTTGCTTTCCAGCCTCAGAGCTGAAACTGTTGTTACTGTTGTTACAGTACTTGACTCACCGAAGAAAAACATTTTTTTAATGTTCTTTTGCTATTTTTTAATTGAAGCAGCCCATAAAGGGGGGGGGAACATGACTGCTCTGTCCTATACTCTTTCTGTAAAGTATTCAAGGAGAGATAAGGCAAGTAGAATTCAATGCAATGCATAATTCTAAATAAACATTTTTCCTGTGTTCAGCCAGTAATGCAAGTAAGTAGGTCCACACATTTGAAAAAAAACCCCAGGAAATAATGGAACATGGCTCAGTCCTACAAAAGCATTGCTGAATTTGGAGCAAACACCATGCAGAATTACCATAGTGCTATGCAGGTATTTGCCATGCTGCTGTTGATAAATCTTGGGAGTCAGGGATTGACTGGGCATGTTTTAAAGAATGTATTTGTATTTATGTTTTTTTAAACACCGGAAGCAAACCTAGATAATGCCTTTAAAAAATACTTTATGATTACAAATCATTCAATTAAAGTAATTGCCAACACAGGCTTTGCACGTGATCTATCATGAAAAGGTATTTGGAGAACATAATGAGAAAAGGAACAAATTAATTTCTAGTTTCTTCAGGTTTTCCAATCTCGTTCATCAGTGATGTTTCCAACCATTAACCATTTTCCTGTACAACAGTAAACAAAGTGACTCACCTCTTCATCTTCTCCTCTTCCTCCCAGAGGGGGAACCGCGCAGAACACATTGCTTTGGTCATTTCACATACATTCGCTTTGATGCTGTGTTTTTATGCTTGAGAAGGCAAAGATATTAATCTTGCAGGTGGAACTGGAGGCTGAGTGTGTTGTATTTAAACTCTTGGGAGTGCCTTTTGCAATCTGGGACTGACCTCCAGGAAAGCTTTCACACAGACGAGCATTACTTGATGCTTCTGTTGGGCCAGAGGCACACAAGCTGTTAAAGCTATCATCCCATGATCTTTTAGAAGTCCTGGACTCAGGCCATAGATCCACTGAAATACTAAGGCACTCAATAGAGAATTTAATGCCAAAATCAACATGAAATGAGACAAAATGTGTGATACGATCCTGTTCGATGCTGCTACATTTTGTAAAAGGCAAAGTTTCTGAAGAAAAGTTTTGAATGCTGTTATCACTGCAGTATAAACAGCCTGAGGCCAGGCACTGTCAGAACGGGACAGTCTTTAAGCTAGCATCCATGACAGAATGTGTGAATTGTAGATCATGATGGATTTATCAGTACTAAATCAAAGCATGTGCCTATGCTACTGGTTTAGTTGAGCAATCATAACTGGGTGTTGCCAAATAATAGTAGTTACATCACGTTTGTTACTTCATCAAAATCTCTTCTGATCATCAAGAAAACCTGTAATGAGGTTCAGCTTCTGCTCTCCATTCTTCACCCACCAGGTTACATCACGTAGTGTTATTTATAGGAGATAAGTACTGAGGTAGTTACACCTCGTTAGACCGCAGTACAAGTTGCTGGCTTTTCAGCCTGTATTTTCCCTTCAGTTTAGTGAGAGACCATATGCACATGGGTTCCACAGATCGGATCTAATAAGAAAAGTGATGCTCATTTTACTGCTTTTCCCTCCCTGAAAAGGACAGCACAGTGATCGCACATGAGGCACCACAGCAATTGCTGCAGCAGCCAGGAAACGGGGTAGAAATTAATATTCCTCCTCAGCTACTGGCAGGAAACCACTTATGAGTGCTACTAAAAAAATTACATAGAAAAGGAAATACAGTTTGTAAATTTTATGATAAAGGTCCTACCAAGTGCAGAAAACTATCTTCTGCCATAGGAGTTACTAGTTTCCTTTTGATTAATACCGGGCTTTGCTGAGGACTAAGAGCTGATGCCAGCAGTTGTCAGCTAACGCCTCGTACACACAGTGGGATTCTCTAGCATTAGTCAGACAGTTCAGTGTTTGAAAGCAGAAAGAAGTGCTCCTTCTGCAAGTGAGGTGTTTGCTATATCCATCAGAAGCACTAGTTATGTTTCCTGAATCCTAGGCCATGCTGAAAAGCCTAGATTTGTGATTCCACTAGAGTATCTGCTATTTTCTGGTAGGTGAATACACTGAACACTGAAGCTTTTTGAGAACTCACACCAGTTGTGCCTTCCCTGACTCACTGCACCCAGAACTCCACAGCGATGAAGCACAGAACTTCCAGCCCATACTGACACCACTATACAGAAAAGCATCAAAATGAAGTACATTGTTGAACAAAGAATAACAGTGGGCAATTAAAAATGTAACACATTGAAAATATACAGTGATGATGTGCCAGACCATCCATTCATCCTTTAGCAAGCAAGGTGTTCTTTTCCTTTAGTGAGTTCAGAATATTACAGTCCATAAATCTTTGTTCTTGCATCAGAAAGGTGAATATTTCCTGTTGGTTAGGAGCCGAAAAGTCAGACTGAGAGCACAGACTATTAGCTCATGGCTCACTACAAAGTCCTCAGTTGACGGTGTAGATCAGGTCCATGATATGAATGGTGTTAGTGCTCGACCAAAGACGACTATGAAAATCTTAGGGTTTTAATTGCTGCAAAGAATCGAGAAGAATTCAAGAATACTGTGTTGCACAGTATGTCCTTTGTGCAATGTGTCCGAGATCAGGCAAAACTCAGTTGTGGGTGAAATTTCAAAGAGCATTCCAGTGGCCTTGAGAGATGACTCTACAGTCAGAAGGATGGTTCACTTGCTGCAAAGTGCAATTAATGCTAATTTTCATGGTATTGCTTACCCAAAAGATGCTAAGACTGCTAAAATATTTGAAAAGGACACAAGTGGAAGAAGAGGCGTTACATGCATGAAATAGAACAAGAATCTTTTTTATTCTATACAAAGAATGACTGAATTTTTACACTTAAGTTTTGACGTGCAATACGTAAATAGCGTAACTGTTTATACTGAATTTTATCTGAATTGAGAAATTTATCTCAACTGATTTTATTCAAGGAAGTCACTTAAAAAATGCATTCTTCACCTGTAATTTTAACTTGTATAAAGGTTGTCTATTTTCAAGACAATGCAAGTTCTCCATGTTGAGGAACAGGAGGTTCTGTCTCCTTGCGTATTAATTTGCAATTATAAAACAATGTCATTTTCTTAGAGGAGGTAAAAGCAGAGCTATAAGCTGTCAATTTTCTCTTCTGCTCGGAACACTCACGTTAGAAAGAATATTCACTGTGAGGTACATAGACATGAATCTTCCTGACAAACATCTCCATTGGAGAGAAAGGGCTGTCAAGACGACCTCCCATCTCCACATAGAATGGGCCATGGGGAAAAAGCTCTTTGAAAAGAGAGGTAGAAGTGTGCCCCGAAACCCCACAGCCCTACAAACATGGAGCTAGCCTGGAGAACAGTAAATACAAGTCAAATACATGTTATGTCTGACTCCACCAGTTTTGCAGGAAAGCAGCAATTCTATTGCAGACAGCGCTGCAAAGCAGACCTAGCTTATGGCTCTATTCTCAAAGCCCCTCACACAGAAATCCCCCCCAAAAGATCAATAAAGACCAAAAAGATAAAAGGCTCTCCTTTGCACAAAGCAGAGCACTGTGCCAAGGGAGCCTGCTCCTACCCCACCTGCCTAACGCAGGAAAACGCTGCCATTCCATCTCTTTAAACACGGACATCTCAAGTTAGGCAAACCTAAGAACAATCATTTTAAGAAGAAGACTGTCACAGTAACTCCTGGATGGCTGTCCAGCCAGTGCAATATTGCTGATTCTTAGGTGACCTTCAAGGACTTGTGCTTCAAATTTGAACTTCAGATCACATTTGTTCTGCTGAAAAAAACTCTATTTTCTAAAGACCTCCCACTTTTAAACTTGTCAAAGAAGTGATGCAATTTTATACTGTCATTACTTCCCCCTCCAAATCCTCAGTAAATCCGAGTTTGCTGCCACAAGCAGCGAACTTCACATGAAAACCAAATTAAAGAAAAACTCAAAGTTGCATAAGGGAGACTATTTTTTTCACCAGCAAGTTTCTTACAGAAGCAAAAATGTGACTAGAGCAGCTCTCCACGCACAATTAGCAATGCCCAGGATTCACAGCTCCTCCCTGATGCGTTTCTTGTGCACCAAGATTTTCTCACACAATTTCAACTAAGCAGGTACCAGGAAAAAGGAACGCTTCCTTCTCAGCTGCTAGCAGTATGAATTCAAACAAACGTTTATAGCTAACTGAGATTAAATCCATGATTCTTTAGAGTTTTGTTGTTTGGGGTTTTTTTCAGTTGCTCCCCTTTATGTTGTAGCTTGCTTAGTAAACGTTGCAAATACAAGAAAAAGGCACAAATGATTAAAAAATGAATTATGCAGCCTTAAGTATTCAAGAAGCCACTGTTGGAAAAACAGTATTTTTCAGGGTTAGGGTTGGTCTGAGAGGTTTTTTTGCCATGTTATTACACTAGATTAATGTTTTATGCGTCACCTTTAAAATTTTAAACTATTTGGTTTCCCACTGACTTGAAAGAGAAGGAAAATCATACTGAAGTGTCAGTAATTTTCTGCACCAAAGTTTGCAACAAACAGGACATCAAAGAAGAAAAAGTTATGACACTGTCGAGGCTCCAGAGTGCATTCCATTTTCTGGGGCGGATTTGGCTTGGTGCAGGGCAGCTTGAATTCTGAAATGTGTTCTTGTTTCCATGGAATAATTCTTGTAGTTTTGTCTAAAACAAAAGCAGATCCACTCTGATGAATACACATTTTTAAGATTTTCAAGTTATCTTTATCTTATTGCTCTTAGCAAAACAACTGTAGACAGCAAAAAAGTCTTTCTTCACAAGATCCTTTGTTGCCTACTCTAAAATACAAGGCATGTTTTCCTAGCCAAATAATGCAGCTCTTTGTTCTTTACTTGTAGTTCCACTGTCTGGCAATTATCAGAAAAATATAGCTTAATGCAATATTGAATTGAGTCCACTCAATCAAAACATTGAGTCCATATTAAATGCCTATAACATTTAAATGCCTATAACAGTTTACACTCAGAAATTAGTTCCCCCCCCCAAAGTATCACTGACAAATTTGAATACAAATATGTTCAAGCTTTTTAAAAATAATTTTAATAAGATAAGACTCATCTGAATACAGCAGACACATTTCACAGAAGAAGAGAAGAAGGGGGAAAAAAGAGAAAAAGAAAGAGAGAAGCTGTCCTAAACCAGAAGAGGGAAACACCCTCATATCTGTCCTGGGGTTTCCAATGATGTGTCCTGTGTGTAGGAAATAAGGCCAGGCAATTTGCTGCCTCAGAAGCCTGAAAAAAAGCAAGTGGACACACACAAAAGACTCCATATGAGCTTTCGAGGAGCAATTCACCAGCCCAGGAAAAGCCTGTCAGGAATTCCCCACAAACATCTATCAGCTGACTCAACAGTGTCATCTGCCTATAGTCCCCAGTGGCTACATCATGCTGTAGAGACTTACAGAAACATTAAAAGAATCTGTATTTTCATGGAAAAGCTTATGTAAGAAAAAAGAAAATTTGCCCCTAGGGCCGCATCGAAAGAGCAGATCCTACTTAAAAGGAACTAACATGTCAGCTCCTGCAGGATGGATCCAGAATCTAGAGACCAAAGAGGATTAAACCATGCTAATTTTCTTTTAGAAGGTATTTGTCATCTTTACAGAAAAATAACATTAAGTATTAAAGACTCTGTACACCTTAAAAGCATTTCAGTTCAAAATTCGTAATTCAAATCAAGCACAGAAGCATGGTGTGTATCCTACGGCAGCGGCAATCTCTTTGTGAAAACAAGGAATTCCACACCCAGCCTACACCAGCTTATAATTTTAAGTATGCAATACCAAAGAGGCTGACAGAGAAAAGGAGGTGACTGGGTTCTGCTGTGTGCTGATCTGAAATTCTCTGGAGTTTTTATTTTAAATTAAGTAGACTTTGTTATGCAGATGCTGTATTTCTCATCAGGAGAGCGATATTCTTGCTTACAGTCATACGAATAGAAACATTTCCATGCATGACCAAGACAAAACTGTTTATCACCTCATTCCACTCCCCCTCCCAGAGCTGAAACATGCAAGCCAGCAGCAGTATGTGGATTTAGGTCAAGCAAAGCAAGCGTCATGCACAAGCCAAGCGCTCGCCTGCACTCCTGCCAACTGCAAACATAATTCTGCAGTCCTGAAACCCATCACAGACAACACCTCCTCCCTCTAGTGGCTACCAAGACACTCAGCATTTTCAGCTGGAAGCTCATAAACCCTGTGCACTTTAATGTAGTGTGACAGCTACAATTGGCAACCTAAGAACTGTTTTTTATGCCTGAAACAAGGTGGGGGGTTGTGGTGCAGGTCTTTTTTTTTGCGTATCATTACAGTTTCCCTGAGTTCTTTGAGCACAGCAAGTCTGTTTATTAGCTTTCCACACACCGCGTTACAACAACGTTTTATGAGTTGCTGTCTGCTGGTGCTCTTCTTTAAGCCAAACGCTTTCTCTCAAGGGGCTGTGACCTGAGTCACACAGAGCAATCAGGGGAAAGGTGTGATGGCTGAGCAGCAAGTGACAGAAGCACCAGATGGAATGAGCAGCTCTGAATCATTAATTTCTAAATCTCTTCTTTAGAGAGATTTCAACAAAGGAAATGAGGCCAGGAGGAGAGGCGTGCTTTGAGGAATGTGAAACCAATTGAAACACTTTCCATTGCGTTTTGCTAATGCAATTTTAGCTCTTCTTAATATCTTCCAGGAGCCTACAGAGAACCAGGCTCACCAGCAGAGGAGATTAAGAATTGCATATTTTAATATTTGTGTTGACAGGCTTTTGGCACAATCCTCAGCAGGCTGATTCACCACTCTGTCTCGCATAGTGGACTGACTTGGACAAATGCTCAACACAAAAACTCTATCCGATGCCTTTAACACCTGGGGCAGACATCAGTTTTGTAGCTGCTTTCACCTGTGGCAGTAACTGGCACGAGACTCTGCACTCTTTCCAAGAGGCAGACAACTGGATTCATTCAGGATCTGGGCAGAGAGGTGAACTACGCTGTGGCAGAATGCTTGAAGAGGGTAAGGGTTGTTTGGGCTGGATTCCCCTCCTCCCTGGCCCCAAGGAACTTTGCTCAGAAGAGAAGTAAAGGCTCAGATAGAGGGAAAACCAGTATTTTGTTAATTTTGTAATAAAGAATAAACACGATCAAGTCCAATTATTCCTAATAAACCTACTTTGCTAGAAAAGTCAATCACACAAAACAGCAAAAGCAGGTGTTTCAGTTGCCTTTCAGATCCATATGAAACAACACAAAGATATTAAATGCAACCTGAAACATTATGTAAAATGTATTTCATCAAGGAAAGAAAACAGCACTGCTAGCCATCAATTTGAGTAATGTTATTTTAGCCATAGCACAGAGCTTTGATTTAATTTAATGCATCTTTTATGAATAAGTAAATAGACTACAAAGATTATTATTATGGATTATTTCTTATGGAAACCTTTACATTAATATTGACATCTTTAAATTCTTTTTTGCCCTTACCAGAAGGGTGGGTAAGTCACAAGGCAGAACAATCAGATAACCTTTACCACTAGAAAGGTCCAAACCAAAACCAGAGCAGGTGTGCTTCCTCTGAATAAATGTAACCATGAGTTTCCATGGTATTACTGAAATGTTTCTGCTTCCTGCTAACCAGTAAAACACCACACTGACCCATCAGACATTAGCACATGCTTTTCACTTGCTTACTTTGCTCTTTCCAGTAGCTTTACTGCTTCTTCTCTTCTGTTCTGGTCTAGATACAGTATCGCCAGTTCCAGCAAGGCATTTGGTATTAGGTAATGGTCATACTTTATCTTCTTCTCACTGCATTGGAAAAGAGATCTTGAAATGACATATTGTTTCTTTCATTTAACATCTCCAAACACAAATAAACAGCAGATTAGCTAATATCAGAAGGAACAATCTAGCTCTATTATGCTTGCCATGTTGTCTATCCAAAGCTACGTGCAAAATTTGCATGTTATTTCTCAGGTTTGCAAAATACTGACTTTATTATCAGGGAATTATTAGAAAAGATGACAATATTATCAGCTTTATCCATGTGAATTGACAAAATGAGATGCCATTCACTGCACCATGTATAGAAATTCGAAGTATAATCATGCTGCCATCTGTCTCTGCAGACTGCATTTGACTTTCTGGGTACAGTTTAGCTTCTTCATGACTGCTAAGAGGAAGGCAGGGAAAAAGGGAAACGCTATCTCAAAAATTTTATACACATACAGTCTCCAAAAAACGAAAAAAATCTCAGTAGAAAGTACAGATTTGCAATTATTCTTCCATACATGGCTAACAACACTGGCAATTAAAATTGCAGTTCCTTGTTATCAAAGTAACTGAAATAAATACTAAAGGTACTGCAGCCTCCTCCCTTCTACTCACATCATGGCTGCATCTCCTCTTATTTGAAATGAATAGTCACTGAGAAATTCGAGAGCTCTCCTATATGTCAAGTAGGAAAACTTACTTTAAAAAGATGTAACTGAAATGGTCTTCAGCTTCTGAGATCTTGCCCAAATACTTGAGGCATAAACCCTTTAACAGTTTTATCACACACTGGTCATCTGCTAGTAATTCTGTAGCTGCAAGATTAAATAAACAGCACATTTCAGAAAACTCTAGAGCAGCAGAGACTTTGCCACCTGTAGGAAAACTTTCACATGGGTAGATGTGAGCACAATCCATTTACTGGAACATAGGACAGAGGAACTTAATTTAATTCATTTAATGCAGAAACAAACATGCATCAACCTTTTCATAAACTGATCAAACTTCGTCTAAAAATTGTTTGGCTGTTCTTTCCCTCCCTATTCCCACTGAAAGGCTAATCCACAATCTTATTGTTCTGCTACCTAAAGTGCCCACTATGGAAATACTGAGGTCCAATTTACTGTGTCTTAACCTTATGCCTTGATTGCCCTTTAGGATGCATAGCTCTTCTCCTTCCTTGACTTCTAGTCGCATGATCTATTCATAGGCAAGTGTTCTATCAGTTCTTCATCTCTTTGACTAAAGAAAACTATGCCAGACTGCTACCTGCACCGCACATCCCCTCATCTTCTTATCATACCTTCTTTTCACCGCTTTTGAGTTTATAATTCTGACTGAGTGCCTGAAGTCTTACCAGCCTTACTAGTTCAAAGTCATTACTAACAACCACCTTTCTGCACCAGAATATTTTTGCATGATACATTTAAAAAAAAAAAAAATCTGACTTTTTCATAGCCACTCCATATAGGCAGCTTAGTCTTAAACTTTAGAAGCAAAATCTTCAGCTCGCTTGCTCATTTCCAATAATTCATGAAATACTAGCTAATAAGGGCTTCTGCAGAATGCACAATGCTGTGAGTCTTGTGCCATTGTCTGTTTCCACTACTCAAATCCTTACCTGGTTCTTCCTCTATCACTCCAGCTGATAAAACACCAACACATATTGCATGAAACAGCTGCTCCTCTTTGGACTACGCAGTTGGACGCCTTGATCCTACAACTGGAGTCACTTCTACTGCTATTTCCCACAGAGGCACCTACATACACACGTCACCAAAGCTAGGGAAGATGCCCAAAGACTAGGCAGCAAACCAAATTAGAAGGAACAGGGAAGAGGGCAAAAGTTGACATGTTAAGAATATGCACAGTGAGATGACTCAGGGCCACAGAAGAGGTATTTTGTAAGGATAACAAAAAGCAGATCAATTGTCTCTTCTGGACACGTGTCCCAAGAACATGCTCACATGTATGTATTTTCTCTACTTATAACACAACCTACAAACTGCCCTGGGTTGTGTAAGCAAATATTTAGGGACCTATTCTAGAGACAAATGAGCATATCAGATTTGCATTTCTAGATATTAATTCCACTAACAGTCTTCCTTTTACATCTTCTATGGGATAAAGCTTCTAGCAGCACATTCTCAGATTCATAATTTTACAGCGTTAAGATTCTTGCATTATGAATGTAACAGTGAGACAGAGTAAATACAATAGTTTAGCTTCCAACACTGTCAGGAAAGGTCAAGAAAAGCATGACACCTGAAACCAGCAAGTCACTACTTGGAACAGATAACACTTCATATTATTGCCATATATATCCTACTTTTTGATTACACGGCCTCGTTGTTTTTTATAAACATGAATCAGCTTCTACAAATCCCTGCAAAAAGCCAGCCTTAGCCACAATTTATAATCTACAAAAAAAGAGAATAGAGAAATAATTTACTTATTCAAAATAATGTAGCAATATGGGTGACAAAGAAATTGAAAGGGTCAAAAGCCTTCTAAGATGTCACCTTCATTGGAAATATTTTTCTGTCCTCTTTCACAATTAGTTAAAACAGAGAAAGCTTTACCCAGTCTTTCAGACAACTCTTTCTAATCTTGTGTAACAGAATGTGCAAAGGAAGACCAAGGTCCCAGAAAAGGCTGCAATGCAGTGATTTAGTCCATATTCCTTTGTCAACAGGGGCTCGATCCTTTTGCAGGAAGGTAGCATATAATAATAAAATGTTTAGTAAAGGGAAATTTTGTGAGAAAAGCTGTGCAGAGTGGTTGTACTCCCATAGGAGGTGGGAAAGATCAGCAAGAAGTAAACATCAATTGAACTTTCTCATGGCTGGCTAATTAATAGACTGAGAAAATGCACAGAAGACGCGACAGCAGAGCCTGTTCCAGTTCAACGCTGCCCCCTACCCTATGCTCATTCATAGTGCCAAGGAAGCCCATCCCTGGTGTCCCAGCTTTCTATAGAATCATAGAATCACTAGGTTGGGAGGGACCCACTGGGTCATCGAGTCCAACCATTCCTAACACTCCCTAAACCATGCCCCTCAGCACCTTGTCCACCCGTCCCTTAAACACCTCCAGGGAAGGTGAATCAACCACCTCCCTGGGCAGCCTATTCCAGTGTCCAATGACTCTTTCCGTGAAAAATTTTTTTCCTGATGTCCAGCCTGAACCTCCCCTGGCAGAGCTTGAGGCCATTCCCCCTTGTCCTGTCCCCTGTCACTTGGGAGAAGAGCCCAGCTCCCTCCTCTCCACAACCTCCTTTCAGGTAGTTGTAGAGAGCAATAAGGTCTCCCCTCAGCCTCCTCTTCTCCAGGCTAAACAACCCCAGCTCTCTCAGCCGCTCCTCATAAGACTTGTTCTCCAGCCCCCTCACCAGCTTCGTTGCTCTTCTCTGGACACACTCCAGAGCCTCAACATCCTTCTCGTGGTGAGGGGCCCAGAACTGAACACAGTACTCAAAGTCCGGTCTCACCAGTGCCGAGTACAGAGGGAGAATAGCCTCCCTGGACCTGCTGGTCACGCTGTTTCTGATACAAGGCAAGATGTATAGGACATGGTTCACACACCAATATCATTCAGCCCAAGGACACATCATAAATTGACAGCACTTTTAAAACAGAAGACTGACTTGTCTCTTTCTATTTATCCTTCAAAACTGAAATACAGTATCTGAGGATAACAAAGCTTCATGAACCAAGTGATCAAGCCAAGGCATATGCTGATTTTCATCTAGCAAAATAAACAGTCCTTTAAAACACATCATAAACTATTCCCAGTACACATCTGTGGGTGTAAAATAACTTGCAACTATTGTAAAGTATTGCTATACTAAAAAAGGAAAATTATTCCTATCTGCATAAACAGCTTATGGTTTCATTATCTCTGTTTCTCCTACGATCAGATTAACTTGAGTAATGAGTGTCTCTCTTTATTCACAGATAATATCTTTAGCTATTGCACTGTAAAATACCTGCTTAAGCCATATCACTGATTACCTGGACTTCTTGCCAATGCTTCTTCTGCTTCAATTAAAGTCTCTAACATGCCTTCTGTTAAGTTGGGACATTTTCCAATTACAGCATAGCCATTCCAGATATACATCATTTCCTAGGGTCAGTGAGAAATGACAGGATCATTAATTACGGTACTGGATGAATGCAGTTATCAAATACTTCAGTTTATAATCTATAAAATTAGAGTTCCTTAAATAAAAAGTCAATTTGTCAAAACGTATTTTCATTGCAACTGAAAACTTGTCACATGTGTTTTCAGAACAAATTAGCCCTGGAAGACAACTGAAGAGCCATCTACTACACACAATGCAAGGAGGATTGCTTGAACAGAATGCAAACACAATCTCACTTACAGATGAAGGCAAGTATCAATAAAACAGACAGACTGAAAACATTCATGGCACATGGCGAACTGTCCCTTTGATTAAGGTTTCCTCTTGTTTTTCAGTTCTGTCTTAGCCAGGACAGTAATAACTATAAATAATTACAATGTATTGCTTCCATAGAGAAAATATGAAATCTCAGGACAACAAACAAAAAACTCTAACCTTTAAGCCAAGCTTCAAACAAATAAACAGAATTTTAGAGCCAAACTGTAAACCCCTTAAATTCCTCAGGTTTAATCGGTGTTCCTACAGAAAGTAACTTCTTTCTTATTCAACTGTTCTTTGAATAAATTCTATTTAAAAATATTGGTTTAATTCCTATTTGTTATTATGGTTCTCAGAGTACATCACCAGACCAAACGCATTCATTGTGACCAGCAATCACAAAATTAAAGATGGAAATATTGCATAGACTTATGGCTGGTCCTCATGATAAGTTATTTATTCTATTTATTTATACAAGCTAGTCTGTACTTAATAATTTAAAGCTTTTTGATAAATATCTGTACAGAATAACTGAGTTCTGGAACTACAGCACAAAAAGCTGTCAGGCTAGAATAGATGAAAAGGTATGTAATTTCCTCAGTCACTGTTGCTTTCACCATCTGGTCTCTATTTGGAAAATTCATGCTGAACTTACTGTACCTAGTGCAGATTCGCGAACACAGTTTTGACATGGAAGTACACAAACTACATTTACTCTAGGCTAAATCTCTGAGCTAAGACTTGCTTGAGGACTTGCTCCTCTCAGCAAGTCCCTTCACAGTGAAAAGAAAAATCCTAGAGATGCGATGCTGCATCCAGTTCCACCTCCTCAGCGTTCTTTTAACCATTCAGCTGCGGCATCTGCCGCCTCGGAAATGCAACTGCAGCAGAAACAAAGGACGCAGTGCCCGGCCGCTCCAAGGACAGCTCTTAGAACAGAAACCTGTTCTCCTAAAATCCCATTAGAACAGCCCAGCCAAACCCCAGCTGTGTACGTTTCTTACTCTCTACAATCTCTGAAATCTGAAAGGCAAATCAAAGTAACCTAATTATTTCTCTCATTTCAGTCTTATGACTTAATGGAAAGCAGTCCCTAGTGAATACCCACGCTGTGCTGTAACAACTATATTTCTTCAAGAAGCAGTGTCATATTATACCCAGCTGGTGGACTAAGAAATGACTACTGACTGGTGTCTCCAAGAGGCTCTCCTTGTTCAGGCATTTTCTTAAAGAGCATTTACTAATTATTCATCTGTTTCTCAAACACAACAGCTCAACGTGACTGCACCTAGCAAACCTGTGGAGTCAAAATCCTTTTATTCTTTTACATGTTCTTTGCAGACAGATAACCTGGAAGTGCACGTGAGCAAGGCAGTGGGTGCCGTAAGCAGCTGTTCTCACCTGCCCACAGAGAACTGGCCAGAGGTATGGCCTAGGGAGAAAGTCAAGTCTGCCATAGTTTTCTGGAGGGGCAAACGATTTGGCTGTTTCATCCCGGCACCCATGAGTTGCTCCCAAGAGCATCAAACTGCGAATCACAGACATCCAGGGACACATTAAATAGATGCTTACATGCAGTCCCCTTGCACTGTTTCCTTGATTTCTCCCCCCTCAATTGTACCTTGAAGTCTCCTTTTAGCAGTCTCAGTAAATGACACATGAGAGAAGAGACCGAGGGCAAAGTGCCTCAAAAGGGAATCAAAAGAAAGCTGTTAGGAGCATGCTAGTCTATAGCTGGAATAATGAGTTACACATGCAACACGTTTACGTGTCACAAACAACTGGCTTAGTTCCCTGTGGTTGGTGCATGCCCCAGTTTTACAGCATTCCTTGCATTCATTTGGCTTTGCTTTGGGAACATTCCAGTCTCCTGCAGAGGTTCTACCTTAGAAACATGGAAAGATACTATTCTAATTATCTCAGGTTTATTTCCAGAAATCAAAAAAAATTGCAATAAGGGGGTATTGTGTCTATTTTTAACTTACCAAAGGTGGAACAGGCAAAGGAATGGGGTTTGAAGAAAGATAACGTCGAGCTTTCCGAATTGCAAACTTTTCTGTAGGCAGTGATTTCCCTGCAATTTTCAGTTTCAAACTGGGAACAATTCTGAAAGTTTAAAGGAAAATGTAAGGATTTTTTTAATCTGTGAACCTCCTGAGGAAAAAAAAAAAACCATTCAAACTTAAAGGAAAAAATCAAAGAGAACTTAAAAAAGCTGTTACACACTGAGCCATTGCTACCTTCAGGGAAGCTAAGCAATACATATTCACAAAAGCTGCCTTTTATGCAGGGCACGTATGTCTCTAGGCTTCCTCTTTAATCAAGCAGGAGGAAGAGGGACTCTTCCCCACCCAAAGAATAAATTAGATGATGCACCTAACTCAAAAAAGGCCCATCTCTATTAACAGATCGAGAAAGAGGCAAGCTAGCTTCTGCCAGTGCTCCTCCCATTCTCTCAAAGACCAAACCCATTCACTTTGTAACATCCAGTGAAATCTCCGTATAGTGACAGTACATAAAATATTGAAAAATCTGAAAAGTATCAATATATTCTAAACACATAAAACAGGGATATTTAGATTTTACAGAAAACTGTAAAATCAAAAAGTAACGAATTCTCTTTGCCCCAGCAACGCTTAAACATTTTTGAGTTTAAACGTTCCAATCAGGTTAACTCACTGTGTTAATAATGCACATATTCACTTGCACATAAAACTATTTCATATTCCTCTCAGACTCAAAACACAAGAACCAAGTTTGATTGATGTCTCCACTAAGAGGCACACATCTTGCAGCATAATCCACTGAAGGCTTTCATATCTTACATGCCATTTTGATTAAAGGAAACAACTGAAAAAGAATGTGAGTATTACATGCAACAGGATCAACCACTGTATGGCTGACAGACCTAATACTTTATTCCTGAAGTATTTCCAGGCCAGGAGAAATCTGATGTCTGAACTCAGGATCCACTTTAGTCTAAAGGAATGTTTCATTCTGCAATTTCTTACCAGCCAAAAGCTATTTGCACAGATCTGCAGAACCGCACAATGAATAATTTTACCTCTCTTCCCCCAACACTGTGATGTGAAAAGGTAGGAAATTATTGTAACTGGAGGTTAGCAAACTTTACCTAAATAATTCAACTTCGCTGTCTCCAAAAGGACTGCAGTCATCTGGTCCAAACATACTGAGATAAGCAGCTTTCATGTAAATGTAAGTAGCCTGCAAATGCAATCAAAATATCTATACAGAAAAATGAATTTACAGCATCACCATTACTGCTATAAAGCACAACATGGAAACAAAAATGAAGTTGCTGTTTTTGCTCGCAAACACACATAATCTTAGAAAGTTTTAAGCAGGAGATAACTATTTTAGAAAGTGGAATGTAGAAATTGTTTTTACCGTGTATGTCTTTGTTTGCTTAGAATCAGATTATACTTTATGTCCAAGTTCGAAGAACAAATGTCACGCTTGTGTAAAGTGAACTTTTATTTTATTATTTATTTATCTTCGGAATACATGCTAGAAAACTTACAAAAGGTCATGCTCTGAGAAAAAATACTATTCCATAGTTGTCAGGGTTTAGCTATACGTCCAATGACAATTTGGTAGCATATCTAAAATACTAGGCTCTAGAAAACAGTTTTTGAAGGGTTTGAAAAGTACTGATTTCACAGGGATTCCTGCGCAATCATGCATCCAGCAACCAAGGAAAGCAAAGCAGCAGAGGACATTACAACTCTTGTAACAGCAGTGAATAATAGTTGGTGAATTCTTGAGTAGTGCCTTAAGGAGTTTTCTGGAATATTTTAAGCTGTGATTATTTATTTACGCTGGAATCTAACCATACATACACATGACCATCTTTCATTTAGCTCATGTAGTTCGCTATTATCATGTTGCACTGTAGATGAAACATTAACAGGAAGCATCTTCTCTGCCTCTCTAAGGCCCCAGCAATACAGTATAAAAATCTACATGTGGTTTAAAAGGATACAAGTTAATATTAATCCCACAGCATTTCAGGATATTAAAGCTTTTAGCCAGGTGGTGCACCCCTGGCTGTGGGAGTTCGAGGAAGCTGTTCAGACTAACGTGCCTGGCTGAACACCCTGGAATCCCCAGAGGCACAGGCTTTCCCTACTGCAGCTTTCGCCTGAGTGAGAGCACTGGAGAGCTGCTCTCACCTGGCTGCTGGGATCTTACGTTGGTTTTGGTTCCACTTGGCCAGTACGTACCATGTGTAGTAAAAAAACATAGGATACCTCCACCCCCAGTTTGATCACATTAAGAAGGAAAAAAGCAACAAACCTCCAATCAACCACACACACAGCCCAACCAGACTTAATCCCTTCTGAAAGATTTCCCCAGGGCTTGGAGGAAGATGGAGAAAAGAAAGCTACCAGGGTTTTGGATGGAAGAGATTCTCCCTTTCAGATACACAGGGCAAAGCACCTCTTCTAATTACATTTATTATCACGGCTAGCCTCACGTGTCACCAAAAAAGCTTACATCCATAATATAATGAAAGAACTTGGACCATTAATTGCAATGTGTTGATGACACAGCCAGTCAAAACACAGCAGAACAGCTTTAACAAGCTGTTCTTTATCTACAAGTCAAGCCCCAAAGATTCCTGTTTGCCCACAATCTGTTCAGATTTGAATGTTTGCAATTCCCATTGTTCTATAAGAGCCAGAGCAGACCAAGTTTTGTTTTACAACCTTCATCTTCAAAGCCACTAAAGCTTCAAAGCTACAGAAGCTTCAAAGCTACATAAAGCCAACTCGATCTGACTGAAGGTTAATAGATACAACAAGGACTTCTGCCCTGCTGTTCCACTTAACTTACCTTTGACCAAGTATTTTCTTTGCTTAGCAGGTCTGCATAGAAGAAAGCCATCTTCCACTGGCGCTTGTACGTGAAGCACCACATGAGCTCCCAGTAACACATGTGATGAAACTGCTTCCAGTATTGCTGAGCCTCGCAACATTCTTCATATCTATTGACTGCCTGAACACAGAGATTCCAAACACTGCCTTAATCATGTGCAAATGCACATGCACCAGTGCTGTAACAGACACTGGGGCTCCACGATCTGCCTCCATGGTCCCAGTAAATTTCAATTTATTAACAGCCCAGCATTCCCCAAAATCACATCTGTTTGTTTCACAGAAGATCCTTGGCATTGCAGTCATACTGGTGTTAAGCAAGTTTACCCCTGCCACAGAGCTCCCCACTCCTGGAAGTTACATTAAGTCCTGAACACAGGCAAAATGAATGTTTGTGTCTAGGGAAATTAGGAAACTAAAGTCAGAGGACAGATGCTCAGCTGGCATTTATTGTTGCAGCTCCAAAGATTTTGAGGGAGGTGCCACACTGCACACCAGCTGATACTCTGTCTCAGAGTATTTTGGACACCATTCCTCACCTCCCTCATTCTTTCAAGTCTTGTACGACTCTCCACCGAGACTGAAGGGACAGGATTACCACTGGGTGTTATTAAAAACACAGCTTGCTTCAGGATAGGAAAAACAATGACAGAACTGTGTCATTAATCCTGGCACACTAGAATACCACTAGAAATTTAGAAGGGCAGCAAAAAAGCTGGTCAAACAAGCTACTCAAAATAGTTTTCAAAACTCCAGTTAGTAATTTATTAAATATAAATCACATACAGGAAGCATTAGCCAAAAAAGAAACATTGTTCCTGGGGTTCCACTAAAGCTTTTGAGACTTACTTTCCCCAGAGCAAAAGGATTACTTACCGCATCAATATTACCCTTTAGTGTTTCTATCCTGCCTGCAAAAAACAGGAATATGGCTCCCTGTAATAAATAATAATAAAAATACAAGTATACTATAACAGTTTTCAAGCTGACCATTCAGTCTAGGTCTTTGTTATTTGACAAGAAAACAATAAACAATCACACCAAATTAAATTGTGATTTATTTTACCTTTGGATAGCGAGTCAAGTAAGGCTTAAGCAGTCTTTCTGCCTCCTCAACATTTCCTTTTCCTGTCCCTAGAATGGATAAAAATGCAAATGATAAAAATAGTAAGAAAAAAAACCCAGGAATGCAAGGTACCGACTAGCCATCCTCATCTGGCCAACATGTATGTTCTTCTCTCTGATAAGTAAGGCATAAATACAGGTTGGTGTTGCACTAAGCCAGCAAGCAGGAAGACCTGAACAACCATCATGCTTGTTGACTGGAAAACTCACTTATGCACAAACATATTTTGTAGATTGTCTCAGCAAGAGATAAGAGGGAAGCATGCCCCAGCGGGAAGCCATGACCTCCCAAAACAGTCAGGGACGACATATAAACATGAACAAAATATTCAGGAAGTCATGACTAACAGCCATTAATTTAACTTCCCAACTAATGAATCTGACTACTGAAGACTGATTTAAATCTCATAATTTCTTTCACTGTCTCCACTGTCTCCCTTATGTGTTAAGCAAACCTCCATCTTGAAGATTAAGACACTCTCTTCAGTTATGTTCATTATTGTAAAATTATCCACAAATGAGTTATACTTAATCTAGCCATGAACAAACAATTCACCAACAAATAGGTGATGGAATTATCTTTTTCCCCTCAGTGTCCCACAAGAACTAATCAAATCCAAGAGTTATTATAAACAATCTTACCTAACACAAAGGTCATGAAAGTATGATAGCAAAGCAACAGCATGGTACACAGCACCGACCTAAAGCTGTATGATGATGCTCCTTCTTGAAGCTGCAGCAGACCATGCTCCTGTACAAACAGAGGTGAGCAGGACAAAGTATTGGACAAGAACCAAAGCTGCGTTTTGCTAATCTGTTAACTTTCGCACTGTCCCCTACAGATTGCTCACTCACCAAATTCCCCAAATGCACTGACATACGTTGCTTAAACAGCCAGCAGAGATAAAAATACACATATGAAGTTATGGAATGTTTTTTCATGGAGTTACTGCTTAGCCTGGAAAACATACGATGACAGGGCAGCAATTTGGGATGTGTTACATGGTTAACACAAGAGAATGCGAGACAACTTATCACCATCATCCCAGTGCTGCTGAACAGCATTCCAGAAACAAAAAACACAGAGTTTTGAAATGCAAGGCATTGTGCAGTGTATCGATGTTTGCTGTTAGTCACTGCATAAGCAAGCTAAAGATAAAATAAAAAAAATCTGTAGCTAAGCAGGGCAAAAGACGACAGGGCAAAAGGATGCTTTTAAACATGCTAAGAACAAAAGGAGCTTTGCGATGATGTTGGCCCACTGCAATAAGTGGAAAAACATGACGGAAAGAAGAATATTTCTGTTCTCTTTGGGAAAAACTAAAGCAATCAAGTATAATGCTGTACCCGGATTCAGTGACAACATGATGGATAACCAGCTTTAAGGATTCAAGCTCCTGAGGCAACAGCATTTAGCAGCCCATTCTAGGTCTGGTTCCATGATAACAACAGCAAGAACATAAATATGCAAATGTATAAAACATGAGATCTGCCTACTAGTAAATACACATACTAAGGCATCCACCACGTGCTGGGGACAATTCTGTTTAAAAGTTACACTATGACTGCAACGGAAAGTTACTGGAACATGATGTATGTGACTATAAGGACATCCTCTCAAACCAGCTACACTATAAATAGGGACCCTGGGGGATGTCTATTGGAGACACTGCGGAAGGTATCAGAGACAGCACTCACAGCACAACCTCAACACAGATTTTCACCTTTTGTTTGTCCTTGCCAAAACAGTGTTACGTTATCTCACCTTTACCACTTACTTTGTAAACCCTGAGGCCCGTAATAATATTCTATTTTCATCATACATATAGTTTTTCACTTAATGAGTGTGGTTAAGCTTGTTCACGTAAATAGTTATTTGTGTTTTTTAAAAAAACCTCTATTTATTACATTAATTACTGTTACAGGGAAAGGTACCATTAGCACACATATTTGCAGGTTGGTTAGTTCAACATCTAGCCTGGACAAAATAATGAAAATACTCAATTGCATGTCACTTCAGAACAAATCAAAAGATAGTAAAATCACTACTGAAAATCAGTGACTTAAAGGAAATCAAGCAATCAGCAAAACAAAGCCAACTTCATTTTCTGAGAGCTAAAGTTTGATTGATACAGATAAGCAACATAAGTGATATACTCAGCTTCTTTGAAATTGTCCAGATGAAATCCACAAATATTTTGATTTTAAAAAATATAGCACTGTAACGAGGTAGAAGTAAGACAAAACATTCTGTGGAACGAATTTTGGCAGAAAAAAATTTCCAAAGTAGATTTCCAAAGCATACTTTCTTTTTAAGTGAAAAATCTTCAGGCTGGATATTTCACTGAGCCTCCACTGACTTCAGTACTAGTTTGATATCTTCCACATAATATAAAAATACATATAAAAAGAATGCCAATCACATTTGTGAATAACACTAAGAATGATACAGAAACAAATTTTATTAGTCATATAGAATAACTTAATCATTTGTCAAGTTGATGTTCTATGCTTTTTAGTCTCAAAAATGGATTTTAATACAGCCAAATACAAAGTTATCATCTGAATAATGAATGCAACTCATAGCCACCCAACATGGAACTGCATCCTGGAAAGCAGGATTAAGAACATTGCCCATTCATCAGAAGAGGGCTGCGAATCTGGCATACTTGAGCCTAAAGTCTGAAACCGAGTAGTTGCACTGGCATGGGAAGCTCGCCGTGCAAGTTAGTTCACTCTGTGGTATGTCTGCAATCCTATTTTGTCCAGTACAGGTATTAAAGAATGCTTACCCTTCCCTCTGCTACTTGAATACTCCAAACTTTCTATATTAAATTAAGAATATAATGAGCAGACCCAGTCTGAAAAAAAACATCTAGAAGTAGTTGTTATCAGTATTACAATGTCTGTTTGTGGAAAAGGCTGCAACAAAGCTGCTTCTCCTCAAAAAAGTCTGTTGGAAACAGCTTTGGTTATGATGAGATTCCCAGGAAAGGAGGAGGATGCGCACATTGCTGGGAAACATGTTTTAGATACCACACTTGGTCAGCCTCTCTCAGCTCCCTCTGCAGCTGGCAGAGACAACAGTACTCCTCCGAGGAACAATTCGACACAGCAGCCTAGGTCAGGCACTGTGAATCATCTTTCCAAGCACCTATTCTTTCTCCACAGGCAGCCTACGGAGATTAGCCAACAAACCTAATCAGGCGTCATGAGTTGGGCAACACCACCACATAATCCTTACTGGGGATCAAACTGAGGATCTCGGAACCAAATCACAAGCAGCAACTACTTGAGCCTAAGGAGAAACTCTGTAAACAAACTGAACTCACTGGTGCCAGTCCTTAAGTCAGCATACTATATTTGATTGTTATGACACACCTTCCAACCATAAATAACCCATAAATATCTCCCACACCTATGCCACAGGTGATATGAGTAATACAAGAACACCAGGAATGAGCTTCCACACAAAGTCTATTACAGGGTTTACTGCTGCAATATAAAACAGATGTCAGGGCAAAAAGTGTTCATAATTTCTCCAAAATACATGACATTAACACATCTAGGTTTTGTTTTCACACAAAATGTTACTCTGAAGGGTATAAGACATAATGCAGAGCAGGGAGCAATGACACTTCTTGGAGACAAATGTGATGCAATGCGATAACCCTCACCTTTGTGTACAAGCTGCTCATAACATCCCATGACCTCTTAACTTCCAAAACTGTCATTATGTTATACTACATCAGTATCTCATTGATTTGATCCTTGTCCCAAGACATTCAACGCTGTCATTCAGGACTGCCGCCATGAGCAGTGGGGATTCCCACAGCGAATGAAGGACGAACAAGGACAATGCTTAAAAACACTACCAGACAACATTAAGATTGGTTCCTCTGTGTTTCAGCTGTCACTGACTAAAATCCATCTACTCTCCTGAAGTGAAAACTCTTGAATTATATATTCAAATCATTCTTCTAATTAGGGATCTTGACAATGAAAGCAAAGCAAGGTCATTGTTCACATCCCATGACCTGATCACATTACTGCAGGCTTAGCAAGGAGGATGGATACTACTAACAGCATTTACAAAGAACTGACTTGTTAAACTGGTAGACAGGGCATTTGAATGTATTCCATGAAATAATTTTAGATTAACCTTCATTTAAAATTTGCAGAAGAGGCCAAAATGCAATTCAAAAAGACACTTAGTGTGAAACTGGAATTCACTTTATTGCTAATTGACACATCAAAAATATTCTTCAGCTCAGCTGCTTTGAGAAAAATGTCCTCCCACATCAAAAAGTATCATTTGAAAGAAACTGGTTCTCTCTGAAAGTTTCCCTGCCTTTCCCTGCCATCATGCTGTCATCCGCCCTCCTGACAAATTGCACTTAACGTATGACACGTTCATGTCAAAATTTTCTACAGTTTAGCAGCACATTATTTGTAATTGGCTATAAAGTAAGAACAATAGTAAATATTAGCACAAGACCTGGCAGAGGAGTCAGTAAGAAGGGTTCAGTGCTTATACAGGAGAGTGCAAGGACTCTTCGGACGTCACATCAGAAGTTGGTTACCATTAAACACAAGACAGGACATATGCTACACCTAACACCCAGCGAGTGAGGAAGGAATGCCTTCCCAGCACAGCATACCTGATGGCTTCTAAAACCTCTGCCCACAAAAAAAATTCTCACGAAATTGGGCAAAACTACATTGAACCTCAATGATCAAATGCAGGGCGTATGCCCTCGAACACAAATGAACCCGTATTGTGACTAATGATACAGGGGTAAGGAACTGGAACTTGAAGAAGGGCACAACTTGCACATATTCGACCAAAAGGGAAGAAACACAGCCTCAGGTTAGTTTTATACTTTCTTGATTTTATCCCACCTACTATTTTGAGACTCCAGACTCCTGTTAAACTGATCATGTTATCTGTAGTGCCCGCAAATGGCTTAGGAAGTAATGGAGCTTTGGGCATGTTCTCATTTACTATCAGACATGACATATCTGAAAGACAAGAAGAGTCCCTAGGGGCATATCTGCTAGCTTCAAGGCAGATTAGTATTGTGGAAGATATCACAATGCAATTTTATATCCAATTTTAATAAGCACATGACCCATACCAAAAGCAAGCACTGCACTGCAGCTCTCAGGTAAACTGTAAACAGCTCAAGGCACTAACCATGGTCTTTTGCACACTCATGCTCACCCTGAGCATCTAATGGAAAACACTGCAAGATCAAACACAGATGTATTCAAAACCCCTCTTTTCTGGATGGGGTGCAGGACATGACACACAGCTTTTCCTCTCCCTGTCATGGTTTCTTTCACGTTCTAGATTCTTGTCTGTAATGCAGGGGAGAGCTTCCTCTTGCAAGGTTTGGAAAATCAGGGGAAAGGGTTGTAAATGCAACTGCAATTTTGCTTTTGGCTTTAGGCATCTGACTCACTTATGTGAAGTGCACAAAGACTTTTTTAGGATGTTAAAAAAAATGACTATCAATGAACTTTGATCAACATGTTTAAAATATTCCTTTTTTACAGCATGCAGACAGCAGGTTTTTGCTTAAATTAATGGTAATCTAGGTCACGCTTCAGTGAGTTATTAAAAAACTGGAACTGAAGCTGACTCATCAACACAAATATCAGCCCACTCATAGCCATACAAGAAATCCCAGGGCCAAAAGAAAACAACAAATATTCAATTAGGGACAATTTTCATCTGCAGTAATGACTGTTCAGCAAAGTATTCTCAGAACTCCGCTGGTACATGACTTGCTCTTACATTTCTAGGAGAATATTTTGCTTTAGATGCTCTTTGTTTTCGTAACTGACAGGTAGAACTACCTGATTTTTGCCTGTACTGCTTGTGAAAAATCTCCTGGTCAGCTCCTGGAAATTCCCAAGTTCTAATCCATGCTCTGCCAAAAGCTCCTTGCTTTTAAACTAGACATTTTATTTTCATATCCAAGATCCTTCCTGTAAACTAATAAAATGCTGACGATGCTCATCCACCCATCACCTAAGGTTGGAGCTCTGATTAAGGAAATATGTTTTGTAAATAGAAAGCGTTACAAAAGAGTGAAGTTTTAACTTGCTTATACAGCTTTTGTTGCATTTGCAGGACATCAAACATTTACCTTACCTAGCATTTATTAAATAAATGCTTTTGGTTACACAGACTGTATTTTCTTAATCCCAGAACCCAACTTTGAGTGACTCTCATATTCTGACGGTAGAATGAGAAACAAGGGCAGGTACAAGGTATCAAGGTCAAGATATTCCTATCAATTTAGTATTCTATTTTGAAAGAAAAACTAAAATAGCACTTTCTGTGCCTCTGCCCTGCAGAATAACTGAGGTTCATATGAGTTTACTGGTGTTTTTTTACTAAACTTCTGTCCTTAAACTGCACACACAAACAACAGGTCAGACTACTTACTCTCTTGGCAAAAAAGCACTTACTCTTTCAGACAAAGAGAATTTTAGGTGACACACTCAAGTTATCAGTTGCTATTAAAAACACAGAGAAAAAAAAAGTCAGATATTAAATTGAATTTTTTTCCCCAGCTGGATGTCATGCAGGAACCTGTCAGAGACATTCAGATACCATAATGACAGGAACTATTCAGCAAGCTATTAGAGGCTAAGAATACGCTTTTGGCTATGGATTTCTAAGCACAAGCATACATCAAAAGACCAGTAACTAAAAAACTAAATATGTCAACATCATTGTATTAGCCATTGTCTTTGTCAAGTTTCACAACTGTATCACCATGGAACAATGGTATAGCAATCTTTGAAGTGTAATAGCTCAGACAAAAATATAAAGGAAAACTGAGCTGCATGAAAGCATCAGTCCAACAGTGCAGATGTGCCACCAATCAGAGTGTTTCAGAGGGTTACAGCTAATGTGAGGAAGAAGACAGAAACTCCTGCCTCCATTGTTTTAATTTAAGAGTGAGGGCAATGTAGCAATAATAACATTTAGTTCACATTTACCTTGTTTCCAGAAAATCCAACAAACTCCAATAATCTCAGAATCCGTGCAGGAAACATGGACAACGTCTACAGAAAAAAATGCAACAGTTATCCAGTAATAGTCCTTCTGCCTGTCAGCTACCAGCTGCATACTATAAACTTTTCCAAACACAAGAAATAACAACTAAAATTACTAAACCCATCTTTCTATGTCTGACAGTTTCCTGGGTAAATGTATATACCTCCTATATTTTACATACAATTTAGACAGAAATATTTACTTGATACAGACACCCTGTGCCTCCAGGATTCCCTGCACAGAAATACATTTACACAGCTCATGCTTAGTAGCTCTAGTACTTCTTGGAAATTTCATAACTACTGGGTGCATACCTCACAGGATGCATTTGTTCTTTGTACAGTAAACCTACATTTGGGCATGTGCCAGACACAAAAAGTAATACAAGCAAGGGGAAGCACCAGGCACTTTCTGCAGCCCATTATCTGAACAACCACATTCATGATTCCTGGGTCAATGCCTCTCTGACAGAGGAGGAACCATCCTGTACCACCTGACCAGCTGCTTTCTGAGCAGAACACAAGCAACAACAGCCAACAGTGGCCTGAGCAACACCCCAGACTCCATGCACCTTGCCTCACCAACTGCCCTGACACAAAAAGCCTGGTTGCTTCCCAAGTGTCAGTTAAACAGCAGATGGAAGTCAACAAGCACAGGCAACTGCTGCTTCTGCACAAGGCTTCTCCTACCCCTTGCCCAGTGAGCCCCTTCTCATTGAGAATATAATACCTTCCCCTCCAAGGACTTCTGAAGTGTTGGTCACTTGGCTAATGAAGACCATTACTGGATGCTGGGCACTGGCACTTGGCTATATTCTCAAAGAACACACCCTTAGCCCACATCACACAAGACGATTTCTCAGCTGATTATCTCCCCATCAGGACGTGCAAGTGGGTCTGCACACACAAAGCAGCGTTGCCCACATTGTGGGCAACAGTCCATTTCTAAAGTGTATTTCCATCTGCAAGCATCGCTGCACAAACCTAATTTTAACTCTATAATTACTAACACTAATGTCAATGGAACTTCTCAGGTCTTTAAGTTAAGGGCATTTTCAGGGGGTTATAGGACTTCAGCTCAAGAGAACTGTTGGTACATACCAGATTAAATGCTCCAACTCCAAGTTTTACACCTCCCTCAAAATGAAGATGGTTCTCTCCTTTGACATAATGTGGAGACTGTATGAGACTGTCCAGCTCTCTGAAAATTACACAATTCCTTTATATTGTCATTAAATAAAACTATGAATTAGAAAGTAACCAATTACCTTGAACTACATAGTAGTTCAAAAAAGGTCAATTTGTCACCTCACCCAGGTGAACAATATCAACAACATTTTGTTCGGATTTTCAACAAATAAATTCTGCCACATTACCATCGACTCAAAAATATGGAGTACTGAGGATAAATTCCTGTCAAATAGTCACTGCCAATTTACAATCACATCTATGCCTGAAAATGTTTCAAGAATGGCTGTTGGGAGCAACACCAACCTTTACTACTGCAAAAAGATGATGGGACAGTGCAGGAGAGTTAAATTTAAATTAGCAATTTTGTTTGCAGTTTGACTAATCTCTGTAATAGGTATCCCCTTTCTATGCATGTTCATTCAAAAGGACATTTTGTTAAATACAGGAAAAGACACTTGTAAGAAATATTTTTAAATGGGTATTTATATCAGAAACTGCTTTTCACTTATTTTCCTAACTTTCATAGCTCTCAACTCTGTAGCGCACCTTTATTTCCCTGTGCAATCAGCTGGATTTGAACTCTTTTTGTCTGTAAGCTTTATGTGTTTTTTTACACTATTATTTTAGTTTATTTTGTTAATTACTAAGAGAAGAAAAACACTGTTTTAATGGCAGCCACATATTTGTGTGCAGGCTGTCACATTTTTACTCGCCGGTTGCTGCCAACAGATATAGGACAGTTTGTTGTCGTTGCCCTCTTTTCAACGGACATGCATTTAGAGTCATCTTCAACCCACACAAGTACAGACATTCTCATCTCTCTCCCTTTCAGTACATTTCTGGACAATCTGCACTGGATACTGTTTTGTGACTGCTAGACACGTGACATTCTGTGGCTGTTCTGAGTCCAAATTTAAAGTTCTAAAATAAAACAAAGTATGATGTATATTTAGCTTTCAGTTTTCAAAATTATTCGTACAAATCTGTACTAGTGTGAAAGTTTCCTGATACTTCTTATTCACTGTCAATAAACAAATGTTTTATGCTGAATTATTGTTTGATTTCCTTCCATCTTTTTTTACAGTGGATGGTAACCTTTCCTCCCAGAAACAGAGTTTTAAAAACTGTGTCTTTGCAACATTTACTCCTCCAGTCTCTTCAGGGTTACTGTTGTTGTGGATTATCAGGCAGTCTTGCTGATGATGGGGAAAGAAAAGATGGCCTTTTATATCAAAATCTGTGTTGTAAAAAACATTGATCGACCAAAGCAAATAAAATTTCTTTTCCATATTTCATTGTTTTCTCTGTAACCTTTTGTACTATACTCTCACCAGAAATGCAAACAATTCTTTCTTCCAACAGCAAGGTTACCATGAAAAAATCATTACTGCCAATCTCGCACACAAACTTTCCCTTTGTTAGAATACATGTCTCAGTAATATGCACATTGTTATTAGCATTATTTTGAAGACCACCTAAGATCTACTAGATTTATAGCATTTTGTTCTTATAGATACTAGACTGGATCTTAATTTACTGAGGCGTAACTAAGTTTGCTTCCCATGGTGTGCATTTTAATGTAATTTTTAGAATTTACCACTGAGCTTTGACATCTTTTGCATATGATGAAAGTAGCTCTCCATAACTCCCTGGACAAAAAAAAAAATCTGCTTAAGCAGCTATTTTTGGCCTACAGACACCAAATAATGGGCATATTTTGAGATCAGATGAGCAACCTCACTTCTCATTTTCAACAGCGTGCACCTTCTCTTCAGAGCGAAGAATTGCCATACTTAACCAGACTGAAAGACCAGCAAACCAAATATTTCACAGAGACAGTGGCATATGCTTAGAAAAGCATTCTCTTGGAATTGACTGTTCAGGGACTTCACGGTGCAGAGAGACTGCATATATTTACTCTGCTAACTAGCCTCTATACACCTATTTCCTGTAAATTGGTTTAATCTTTGTTTGAAGCCATTTATACCTTTAATTGCAAGCTCTTCAGTTTATTGCCTCTTAATTTTGTTTTTCATGCATTCACTATACAATTTCATGCATTTACTATGGAACTACTTGTGTTTCAGCTATTGGTCTTGAATGTTGCAGCCAGAACTATGAAGAAAAGCCTCTTCATATTCCTAAGGACAGCAAGACTCCCAAATTGTGCTATGCAGACACAATGAGCACTACATCATTTAGAATAGGTTTTTTTTGACATAATTTCAAGAACATAGTATTTGAAGTAGGCAAACCTTGGGAGTTAGCAAGGTTTAGGACCCCTTATTTTTACAAACCATATAGGCCGTAATATCAATGTCCTTTGTTATGCAAAGGAGGAATGTGTGGGAGCTGAGAAAGGCTATAGACATGAAACCCCACAATAATGGCTGCAATACATACAACAGTAATAAATTTGAATTGGATAATTTGCCCAGCAGTGCTTTTTATTGAAAAAGTACTCTTAATCACATCATCACTTACCTGTATGTTTGGTAACTGTTTCGGACTTTGATGCCTCCTTTTATGAAGCTAACCATATTCTCATCCTGTTAGAAAGGAAACACATTAGGAATATGAATTTATGAGATTATAAAGAGCTTTTGTATTCTTGAGATAAACACGTGCCTTGGACATAACCTTCATGACATGGACAATCTAAGTCTCTGAAAAACAATGCATGGATTTAGGACTTCCTTTTTATATTTAATTATTTTTACTGTGCTCAGACACAAACTTTATTTTAAGGCCCTCTGTGAACAGTTTAGCCTCTATAACCTTTGGACCATCTGAATTTGTATTAATGAACATAAGGACTGAGCTACTGAATGGCACCTAAGGTACAAGCATTTATGGCTGTTTCAAAAAATAGCTTTCTCTCGTTTGTCCTCAGCACAGTTAAGATCTGAACGTTTCCTGGCTCAGCACCAGATACAAATAACTGCCTGTGCCCAGGAGTCTACAGAATATTGTTTCACATCCTAAAAAAGGAAATGCGCTAAGTAAAGTTTTACAGGATATGCTCTTTCTTTTCTGAAAACTCAAGTATCTCCAAGATCCATAGTAGTATGGTAACACGTTACATTATAAGCTATATTGAACTCGGAACTTACAACAAAGTATGTCTGGGGGACCATTAGTTCGCAGTTGTCTCTCAAGTCTCCTAACCTTCCGGTGGCAGTTTCTTGCCTTTCTCATCATATATAGCCTTTCATTCTGTTTTGGTTTGATACCTGCTATTTCTTTGGGATGGAAAGGCTGCATGTGTTTTAGCAGATGATTTTTCTGTGATGGTATTTTAAGAAGCAGTATGAAACATTGTGGAGAAAACAGCACATATTAGAGGAACATCTAGTTGTTCTACTCTAATTTTTAAAGAAACAGGCCCCAACTGTGCTCATCAACAGGCAAACAAAGAAGCAGAACCTGTCTCGAAGAGCTTTCCACCCTCTGCAATTCAGGAAGACAACTCAATCCAACTGAAGTTACAATACAACTTCTTCCAGACTTTGCTTTCTCTGAACTAGTACAGGAAGCCTAATGACCCGAACTGAAGGGCAAGGGCTTACTCCTGCAGCACCACCTGTCCTCTTTCCTGTCATCCTTAAGCAACACTATCAAGAGTGATAATTGAGGACAGAAACTACGCACCATATGTGAACATGTAATTCCTGATGACATATCCCCAGACTTGAGTCCTAATCACCTGCAAACAAAACTGCCACAAAGAAATGTAACTCTGTTTCTATTTGTTCTGCAGGAAAAGGCAGTTTTAATTGGTGCCAGGAGAGCGAGGTTGAGCATACCTAACCCTATGTAGAAGGTTCAGTTATATATTCCTCTGAATGGAAAATGGAAAGGGGAAAAAAGATCGTTTTACAAAGGCTAAACTCAAAATACTCATGATACCAACAACAGAGATAACCAATGTCCGGCCCCTGAAAAATCCCAAGACTAATTTTTATGTTTTTTTAACTGGATTTGGTCCTTTATATGAAGCATTAAAACTAACCCACTTCAATAGCTGTTGGAACCAAGTGCCTTTGTTTAATTTTTAAACCTAGTTCACGTTCATGAAAAATTAAACACAATATAAAAGGAAGCAAACAAACAGGCATTCTTCATACAGGAGAGGATAAGACATTATTTTCTTACTCTTAAATTTCTCATGCATCTGTAAACAGTTTTAAAAACAGATACCTGCAAAAATGGTTAAAACCAAGAGATGCTGCATTAAAAACTACTTTCTTACTGACACAATGGAGATGTTTTGAAAAGCCTCACTTTCATAGCTTCAGATATCACCAAAATGTCTCCAGTCCTAGAGACTACTCATCCTATAGTATCACGAATATGGAAACAGGACCATTTAAAAATCCAGCATCTTATCACAAAGTCACCAGCATTAGCACTCTAAAAACCTCCAGAAGAAGCTACTCTGAGTGCTGGTTTTGCTATGAAGTAATAGTTTCTGGCAGAGGAGCATGGCACATCACTGAAAACGTTTACACGATTCATAAACTACCATAAGCAACACAAATCAGAGCCCATCTGGCAACTCCCAAACACTATAAAATCAGCACCTGCATTTAATTCTCTACCAGCATCTTTGAGCCAAGAAGCAGAACCACTTTTTGAATGTGACTTTTATTATCCCCTCTGCATAGATGAAGATGCCCACTATCACACAGCAAGTCCAGCCAAATCAAGAAGAAAAAATCAGTTATCCCAACTATGATTAACAATTAAAAGTGCAAATTTAAATTGCTGAAACCCAGCAAGGCTGATCCATCAGCACTGTTGATTCATCAAAAAAATCAAGCTTCATTATCACAGACAGACAAAATTCAAAGAAGAGGCAGAGCTCCCCTTCTTTTAAAGACAGGCAGCACTGTTAACAAACAGCATGTGTGGAGCTTAATAGCTAAGCAGACGGTAATAGCTGTTCAAGAAAATACAAGTGAGAAAGTCTTGGGAAAGCAAACACCAGCCTGACTGAAACAAAAACCTGCTTGCATTCCAGCACAGCTTCAATGTCTATCTCCTTTTTTTTTTTTCTTTGTAAGCTGATATTCCAACACAGAGTATTTGAAAACCAGTGCTTACTGTGCTTACATTTCACACATCCAAAAGGGACTGAAGTAGGGCATCATAGGAGACTCACCACTATCAAGATAAGCACTTCTAGGTAATCATGAGGGATAACAAAACATTCTACTGTTTCATCAGCAGACAGTCCAGATAACATCCAGATTCAACCCAGATGAAAGAGTTTTATATCATTAGGTCAAACTAGGGTCTTTCACCATTACATTAATTTTAAGAAAAGAAATTTGTATGATGTGTACATTTTTTTCCCTGAAGAGCTACACAGGGATCCATACCTGGAGGAATGTAAGTGCTGCTCTCTGGAGTAAACATTCAGCATAGCAAATTTCTGCATGGATTTCCTCTAGTGTCACACAGAGAGAAAAAACAAATCAATCAGACAAAAAGTAATTAAAAAACACTTGGTCCATTAATTAGGACTATGATCACAAAGCTCAAACCAACAAAAATATTTTCCAGATTCCATGTAGTGTTTCAGTTCTACACTACTGAAACAACTCCAAACAGTAATGACACACAGCTATAGAAACTTTGCAGGAATTCTCTATTGCTTTTCTTGGATCTCTAATCTTTCTAGGTATTTCTTTACCCAGTAATTTTTGCAAATGCTGAGTAAGTAACCAACACAAAACGTTGATTTTGGAGGTGGTGACATGGCAATTGCCAAAACATTGATCCAGCAATTTTGGAATTGTCAAATCAGAGATTTTATCAGTGAACTCATAATCTGCAAGATTATTATGTGAAGAATTCTACACAATTCAAATTGTAGCAAAAACTCAAAAAGACAAAACCATGCATTTACAGATAATGTTACCTTCAGTAAAGTGCTCAAGGCTCTGTCTATGCACAAGGTTGTTGATGGAATCAGCTACTGTTGATTTCTTCCTAAATCTGCAGAAAAGTCAGTTTGGTCATTCTGAACATGAAGCACCCACAAAAGAACAATACCTTTTAGCTGGCCACCCATACAGTCACTAACATACCTCTAGCGCTCACCAACCCTCTGTCAGCTTACCATATATACAAACTTTAGCACATTCTATACAGAATTCAGTCAACGTGGTCCTTCTGGGATCCATCCTTTATTCTTCATGTAACAGCTAGCTACAGAACAACCATCACCAAATGGGAAGGTTATGCAGTGTCTGTAAATGGTAAATATCTCCCAGACACTGCAGAACCAGGGCTACAGATAAGACAGAAATCTAATTGACAAGAAAAATCAGACATTGTGGTAAACCAAAGCTTTCAAAACTAGACTGCTGAAAATCCTCAGTTATGTCGTCTGATCTCACAACTGACCCTCCTTTGAGCAGGAGGCTGGACTAGATGACCTCCTGATGTCCCTTCCAATCTCAGTTTTCATAGGAACTCTAGGAAACTACATGACCTTTCTTAACATCTATGTCTTTCAAAACTTTCTCATGAAGAGACTTACTGACTGAGTTGCTCCACACTTACTTTTGACAGGTGGCTTGAGCTTCCTTCATTGTATTTCCTGCATTCAGTATGTCCTGAGGATCAAATGTCATCATAGCTTGCATTTCCAATATGGTGGCATAAGTCAGTGCATGATACATACTATCTTTAGTTCTGCAAGAAAACACAAGATGCAAAGCACAGCTCATTTGACTATATATTTTTAATGCTTTTTAAAAAACAAATACTAATCCAGTTCCAGAAATTCCTCAGTCTGATGGGAATCAGGTCTAAACAAACTAGAAATCAAACACAAAGGATATGCAAAATAATCCAGAAATATTAATACATTTAGATTTGTACAAGAAACTGTGCCTACAGCTCCAGCTTCAATAACTATGCTGAGATGTTCCAATTCTGAGCCAAGGATAGCTATTACACACACATAACAAAGCACAGGAGTTAACTGCATGTCTAACCATCCAGGTGACATAGAATAAAGTTGTTTTTTTTTTAAATGCAGTATCTAATAAATACTACAACACATTACACAAATCCAGCTATTCTTCTTCTATTTTGGGAGTTACTCAGGAAAACTCAAGGAGACAAGTAATACAACGCTATAACCACAGCAAAAATAGATTTTTTCTCAACCAGATCTTCCCACCGGAAACATTCCAGTCTACACCAAACATTACAGCTTTTTCCTCCCCTCCTTTTCTGCCAACTTTCCATCCCAATTTGTTCAGCTTAAATATTCTTCAGTGGGATTTCAGATGGTGCCTCTTTTGCAGAAAGCCAAAAATTTTGGCATTAGTGCAAGGAAAACAATTAACTCCTCCCTGCAGCCACTGCCAGCACCTTTCCTCTGGTGGAAGAAGAGTTTATATAGTGCATGTATTTACAGCATTCAGCCGTACCCATGCATGTTATAATCCTTTGCAAATCAATCAAAATATCTTCAGGTCTAGAGGTCCAACAAAGTTGACTTAGGAAATATGCTGAAGGGAAAGCTCTGATGAATTCCTGCCACAGAAACTGTCTGTGGACCTTGCTAGCCCACCCCTGACAAACACCACCACTTAGACAAATCCTGCTAAAGAGCAAGAATTGCTATTTCTACTGTTCACACTTTTAAAATTAGGCAGATAATTTTATATTGCAGGCAGTATGAAAAAAATACTTGCAGGCAGACAAGGATATCCCTCCAACAAAATCTCCACCCGCAGTATGCCTGTTCTCAATAGGTATACGTCAGGTGTTGTTTCTCAAAATGAGCCACTTCAGTTCCTTTTTCTTTCAAGGAGAAAGCAGCGTGCCAGCAACGTGCCCTTGCTGCAAATAGGGCTAATGGTATCCTGAGCTGCATCAGCAGTGTTGCTGCCAGCAGGTTGAGGGAGGTGATGTTTCCCCTCTGCACGGCACTAGTGAGGTCACACCTGGAGTCACACCTGTGTGCACTTCAGGGCTCCTCAGTACAAGAGAGACACGTGCATACTTGAGAAAGTCCAACAAAGGGCCATGATGAGGACGAAAGGAATGAATTGTTTCTCCTATGAGCAAAGGGTGAGAGAGCTGGGGCTGTTCTGTCTGGAGAAGAGAAGGCTCAGAGGGATTGTATCGTGTGTAGAGACACTTGAAGGAAGGGTGCCAAGAGGATGGAGTCAGGCTCTTTTAAGTGGTGCTCAGTGACAGAACCATAGGCAATGGGCACAAACTGAAACATGGGAGGCTCTGCCTGAACATTGGGGAACACTTTTTTACTCTGAGGGTGACCGAGCACTGGCACAGGTTTCTCAGACAACTTGTGGAGTCTCCAGCTGGAAATGGCCCTGGGTAACCAGCTCTAGGTGGCCCAGCTTGAGCAGGTGACCTCCAGAGGTCTCTTTCAACCTCAACCACTCTGATTCAGTGGTTTAGTTTTAAGTGGAAAAGCCAAACTTTAAAGACACCTCAATCCACTTAATTTCTCCCCTGGGAACACACCTCCCCAGGGATTTTGATACCTGGATTGAACTGAAAGATAATGTCAAGGATAACTTAAGACACTCCTACATGAAACAGGGATCTAATAAGTCACCATGGTGACCTTGACACCTTTAAATTTCCTAGCAATTTATAAGCTATTATGCATAAATTATTTTGCTTGATGGAGTAAAGTATCTTTAAGTATCCTCAGGAGTCCCTGATGTTTGGTTAGTGCTTTCCAGAGCCAAACTACAACCTTGTGTGCACCTAACGTAACCCCTCTCATTGACATTATGCAATAAAATAACCAAAGAAAAATCCAGGTGACGATACAATCCTGACTTTCTTTGTATATCTATTTTTTGAGATCTAGTGATTAAAATAATACCTAGTACTGACACAGATTGCATTAGACAGATACAAAAGTACTTCCTTTGCCAACCTTCACAATGACAATGAAGGGCTACTTTTTTCCAATACACTCAGCACAGAGGAGGGTGGCGGTACTGAAGAAATTTGCAGAGTACGTCTTCAAATCTCATTGCAGTCTGTGTTTTGTGGCTGTGCTTAACTCCTAGCTGACTTCACCATGGCCACAGGTTACCTAACAAGCTGCTCTAAGTAACCTCTAAACCAATTTCGTGTTAAAAACTTCTTGGAAAATCACCTACTGCCATAAATACTATGAGCCCCAGACTATGCTAACACCCATCTCATCCCTAAGAGGAGTAAGAAGAACAGAGATAATGGAGAAATCAGTTTAAAATGCAGTGGAGTCACGACAGCTCTGTCTTCGCCTCCTGTATCACGATTCTTTGACTAGACTGATACTGCAAAGTAGAAAAAAAAATGAACATACTATAAAACACCAGCCTGATGAACTGTACTCATTAATTTGATTACTCATCAGCCTCAGTGGCCACAAAGAAACACACTTTGTCTCACATTTGTTGAAACAAAACCCTTCTAAAGGTTCAAATTCAAAGCACTAAGACAGATTCCTTCCAAAATTTTAGACATCTGCTTTCAAAATCAAAACAGAAAATTATTAAATTCACTGTGGTAAAAGGAAAATTGATACATATACATGGCAAAGAGGGATTTCTCTCTATGATAATCTGCTTCCAAATAACTCCTGCCCTAATCAATGGTCACATCTATTTCGCTTCTAATATCTTAAAGGAGATAATAATTACTGTTTATCATTAGTAAACTGGTATTTATCCACACTAAAATTTACTCTTCTTTTTCAGGGTCTGGGAGGCGGGCGGAAATGCAACCAACTGTAACAGCTTTCTATGCCATTTATACAAACCGTACAATTAAAGTTGTCAGTTACGCCCTGGCATATTGCCAGAAGTTTTAAGGCCTGCATTTTATATGGATGGATACAGAATGAAACTTGATAGGGTTTTTTTTTCCCCCTCCTTCTTTTGGTTCCTCAGCATCACTTTCCTTGGGACATTGTTGGAGTTAACAAGCCTTTATGACATAAATACAACTAACATTCTGATTAATGACTTATCCCAGTAGTTGGTATCACATGGCTGAATAAGAGGATTATAAGTAATATCTTTAGGCACTTGTGGAGTTATGCCACATGCCTGTTCTCCAACCACGGTGCAATCACCTTGTAGCACTGTGCTTTCTTGAGGGCGAACACTTTTATTCCTGCTTCAAAACAAGCACCTAAGCTCCCCCCCTTCAGCTGAAGTATGAAAATCAAAAAGTTCGGCTTGTTTTGGCCTCAGAATTAACCCAGGGTCTACTATTTTTTTTGTCAAAAACACTGTGCCCAAAATCTTTTTGTGGCTCCTTTTACAGCAATCCAGCAGGCAGGACATGCACCACAAGGCTCTAGAAAAGCCAGGCTTAAGTCCATGCCCTGATTTAGAATTAAGATCACAGAATAGTTAGGGTTGGAAAGGACCTTAAAGATCATCCAGTTCGAACCCCCCTGCCATGGGCAGGGACATCCCACTAGATAAGACTGCCCAAAGCCCCATCCAACCTGGCCTTGAACATCTCCAGGGATGGGGCAGCCACAACTTCCCTGGGCAACCTGTGCCAGTGCCTCAGCACTCTCACAGTGAAGAAATTCTTCCTAATGTCTAGTCTAAATCTGTCCCTCTCCAGTTTATACCCATTGCCTCTAACCCTATTTGTTACTCGCTTGTAACAAGTGAAACAAACCCAGCAGCACAGAGCGAGGAAGTCCCTCCACAGACCAGCAAACACTCCATGCATTCAGGTGTACCTGAGTGACAGAGCCTAAAACCAAAACTGTATCAGGAGAACGCGGTCCTGCAGGGCCCCAAGGCTTTCCTCATTTTTGTTCAGAAGCTCCACCCACTGCCGAGACAACCCACCTGCCTGGGCTTCCATAGAAAGTCTGCTTTGATGAATCAACATTTTCCAATAAAAATCTGTTTCCTAGGAAAACTCCTCACTAGCATTAAGCTTACAACCAGAAAAGACTGTTCTAACCAACCACCAGCCCGACTCTCTAGTTACGACAAGACACCAGAACAGTCTGAGCCAAAACGCTGCAGTTCAACAAGAGTACATCTGAACCTTTTAGATCTAAACCATTCTCCAAAATTCGTTATCTAGTAAACTCTTAGAGCTAGGAGGAGAAACCAACAGTTAAGTCAGGTTTTGGCAGCAATGTATTTATTTACAAAGATTACAAAAGATGTGTTCTTCCAGACTTCAGGCATAGATTAAAAAAACTAGAAATAATGACCTTTATGTTCTTGACATTCTTTACAACACATAGCTAAGTTGAGCACCTTCATCCAACCACCGTCTTCGCTCTACCTCTATTTGCTTCCCCCTTACTCCTTCACTGCTCTCAGTTTGACAATCTCGCCTTCTTTATTACATCAGTTCTCAGAGAAAGCTCCTCCACTCCACTGAACAACCTCACGTTTGCTTTTGTTCTACAAGGGCAGGAACATCTCACCACATGATGAAGACAAAAGGCTTCCATTCCTTAGTAACCTCCTTAAACTTTTTAACCATCAGAATAAACAAGATTAACATTTAATACTGTAAATGGCAGTCTACAATAAAAATTCCAGTGATAGTAAATAGGTACCACAGAACTGCACTCTTCCAGTAAGAGTTTCACAATCACTAGCAGAGCAGTAACACAATCTCTTCACACCTACCTGAGATACTCCCACATCAAAGGACTGAAATTACCTTTAAAACATGGCCATTCTAGAATTAACATTCCACTGAACAACATCAAGTGCTCTTCAGAGACTATTTTCAGAATAAAGTCAACTGTCTGGAAGTAAACACTCTCATACTGTTCATACAATATCACAAGCAGCAAAACAGATGGGTTACAGCTCATCCAACGATCCAGATTACTCTGTGTCATGAATTTATCTTCATTATTTACCATTCTCCCAAGTGGTTTTACATCAGCAAACTATTATGCCATGCTTTTTTTCAGGATAATTATTAAAATATTAAAAATTTGTCTTGGGCAAGGGAAAGGGACATCTCAGCATAATCAACTCTTTAATTTACGATTATCTGCTTGCAATTACATGAGGGCTAAAATCTAGTCAGCTCTTAATCTATGGATCTCGGGGTTGAGGAGGGAGATGAGGTTTTGTTTTCCCATTCCAGTGGACTGGACAGTTTCAGTGTTACTCATTGTTATAGTTAACAGGTTATATTTTGAAAATTACTGCTGTGTTTGGTGACTGAATTTAGGGAATTTCTTAAGAGTTCTTAGACTTCATGTAAATACTCCATATAAAAGACTAACTTGAACTTATTTCAGAAACTGTAAGATAATTGGAGCCTGCTATTGTACAGTGACTACTAATGACAATAAAGAAAAGTTACTCTAAAAACTAAAAGGCAGCTGAGGAAACAAGAAAAGGTATGTAATATGGGGCAAAAAGGCCAGATTAAATTTTTTTTATGAAACAAGATCATCTCTTCTTTATGATGGATTTGTTTTTCTAACGAGCAAAAATGAGCTTTACCTCAACACAAGTCTAGACACTCTCCTCAAATATTTATTTTTAAGCTGCTAGGAAAGACATCCCAGTTTTCACTCTCATACATTGCCAAATCTGCTCACAGTTACACATGGTGCAAATCAGTTGAAAATACACTTATTGTGGAAGCCAAATGTGAGTAATTTAGTGAATCTGCAGCAATGTAATACAGAGCAGAGTATGTCCTCGAGACTCAGTGGTAAAGCAGCGAAATCTATTATATGGTCATAGAATCATAGAATAGTTAGGGTTGGAAAGGACCTTAAAGATCATCCAGTTCCAATCCCCCTGCCATGGGCAGGGACACCTTCCACTAGATAAGACTGCCCAAGGCCCCATCCAACCTGGCCTTGAACATCTCCAGGGATGCGGTAGCCACAACTTCCCTGGGCAACCTGTGCCAGTGCCTCAGCACTCTCACAGTGAAGAAATTCATCCTAATGTCTAGCCTAAATCTGCCCCTCTCCAGTTTGTACTCGTTCCTCCTCTTCCTATCACCACAAGCCTTTATGAATAGTCCCTCCTTAGCTTTCCTGTAGCCCCTTCAGGCACTGGAAGGTCTCTATAAAATCTCCGCGGAGCCTGCTCTTCTTCAGGCTGAACAAGCCCAACTCTCAGCCTGTGCTTGTATGGAAGGTGCTCCAGCCCTCCGATCATCTTTGTAGCTCTCCTCTGGACCCATTCCAACAGCTCCATATCCTTCTTATGTTAAGGATTCCAGAACTGGACACAGTATTCCAGATGAGGTCTCACAAGAGGGGCAGAATCACTTCCCTCGCCCTGCTGGCCATGCTTCTATTGATGCAGCCCAGGACACGTTTTGCCTTCTGTGCTGCAAGCACACATTGCCGGCTCACGTCGAGCTTCTTATCGACCCGCACCCCCAAGTCCTTCTCTGCAGGGCTGCTCTCAAGCACATCATCCCCCATCATGTACCGAAAACAGGGATTGCCCTGACCCAGGTGCAGGACCTTTCACCTGGCCTTGTTAAACCTTATGAGGTTCTCACAGGTCCACATCTCCAGTCTCTCCAGGTCCCCCTGGATGACATCCCGTTCTTCCGGTGTGGCAACTACACCACTCAGCTTGGTATCGTCTGCAAACCCGCTAAGGGTGCACTCAATCTCACTGTCTGTATCACAGATGAAGATATTAAACAGCACTGGTCCCAGTACGGACCCCTAGAGGACACCACTCGTCACAGATCTCCATCTGGACTTTGAGCCGTTGACCACTGCTCTTTGAATAAGACCATCCAGCCAGTTTCTTATCCACCGTACTGTCCACCCATCAAATCCATCTCTCTCCAATTTACAGAGAAGGATGTTGTGGGGGACCGTGTCAAAGGCTTCACAGAAGTCTAGATAGACCACATCTATTGGTTTACCTGTGTCCACCGCTGCAGTTACTCCATCATAGAGAGCCACTAAGTTGGTCAGACAGGATTTGCCCCTGGATGATATTCTTTACAGGCACATAAAAACTGAAAAGTATTTCTTTAAACAAAGACAGTATGTTTATGGACCGTGAAAACCAATTTCAAATCTCAGCACACTGAAAGGCAACAGTGAGGAACTGATGACTCCTAAAGAAAATATTCGGTGTCACCATACCCACTCTACAGCTTTTGTCATCTCCTAAAGAGATGGAGCGTGTCCTTAATGGATATCATCTGTGGGGAAATTCAGCATCCTGTTTCTGCATTACACCCGCAAAGATCCTGCTAAAGTCTGCTAAGCCTGTACTGTCCTCACTGCCAAAACCAACAGGAATACAGGCCCTCTCATAACAACAGGATAAAAAGAAAAATCAGTTTCAAAATGGTTTTGGAGTGTGGAATAAAGCCACGTACAAAACCAGAGCATCAGCTCGTGAAATATGTTCTGCAGGGCCCAACTAAAGCTGAATGAAAACCTATCCAACGAAAGAAAGATGGATTTACAAAAAAACCTCTAACCCCATAGCCTTGCTAGCTTTTGCAGTGTTTTGGAAACTCTCTTCAATAAAATTTCTCCCTATTTTAGGCCAAGCACTGAGTAAGCCATTCCAGATGGGCACAGGGGCTTTACTGTCAGAATTTAATGAAAACGCAGTTATTCTTCTTACCATTTTTATGACATCTTCTGATGACATAAACACATAATAACACTGCTGTGAATAAACCCTGTGTCATTAATACATCCGATTCTACAATTTATCATCAATATCTTTAGCAGAGTGCACTTTCATGTAAGCTACAGATTCTGGCAACAAAAACTGAGGCTGATGTCTCAGCAAAGCAGACATGTAGTCTTTACTTTAGTTACCCCTTATGCATATCAAAGACACCTTACTGCATTACCTACAAATTTTACTCGTTCCACATTTCAGTGGCCTGAAAGGCGGCATAATGTAATTTGCCGACGGCTCAAAAATAAATGGAGAAAACTGGAGGGAAAAATGTGAATTAACCACAGATTTCAACAAGCCAAAAGCGCAGGGAACTTCAGGACAGGGTATGGAAACTCACAGACATTGTAAAGACACAACAGTTTCTAGAAGGTATTTTATGATCTCACTGCTTACAGCTGGGTCACTCATTACATGCTGGGCCACAATGTTATTAGGAAACAGAGGGCACGACCACAACACTGAAATGCAAAATAAGCTGTGAGAAAGTTTCTGCAAGTGTTTATTAGAAAACAAAAAAAGAATTCATACCTAAAGTAATGTGTCTCAAATCTGGCAATTCACGGTCAGTTGCTCCTTTAGACACAAACCCCCAAATTCTCAAATTCTCATAGTACGTAGAAAGATATGGGAAAGGAGGAGGAAAAAATAAATTCAAAGAAGATGGTTTTTATTCTTCAAGAAGGAAGAATCTCACATAGGGTATTACAGCTAAGGGGTTACTTCTCTGGACAATTCTGTACTTTTCATAGTTGCCTTTGATCAATCCTGTTATTTACTCATCCAAGTGTAAAGCACTTATTGTCTTCCCCAAAACTTAGCACATTAACTTACCGCCCCCTCTTGAAATAAACCATGCAGTCCTATCAACTAATAATGGAGAACCAGCTGTCTTAATCAATTCTCCTGAGAGACGGTGAAGCAAAGAAAAATAAACAGAGGAAAACTAGTAAAAGTAACCAACTTACTTTGCTTGTAAAGAAGCCAAAGCATCTGAGAACTTGTTGTTAAGAAACAAATCCAGAGCTGCCATGCACTCATGCAACGCCACGTTGAGGTCTGATGTAGGTGACCTGTCAGAGAAGAAAATAAACTTAGCACATCAGTCCTCCTTCTCCGGTGCACTGCTGCCACATTCAAACCCCTCTTCTTTAGTTCCAGACTTATTCTCACGTATAACTGGCTATTCCATTTCTAGTGACAGCACAAAATTAAAGTGACTTCTATTAAATCTGTGGTTTGGCTTTTTTTTAACTATGATCTTACCCTGTGACACGCGGAAAGCAATTTAAGCTTTGTACTTTTCAAAAATAAGATAAACTGTATGTACTGTAAATAAGAACCTCGACATGCAGAAGTTACTGTTTGGGAGCACAGCAGTTTGATGAGCTCAGATATCAAGAACACAGAATCACTTGGTGACAACCCACATCTGACTGTGTGTAAGGCTGACAGAGACTACAGGTGGGTGATGTCAAGATCATGCTGTCACTTTAAGGATAAAACAGTGACTACTGCTGGAACATCTGTGTTAGTTCAGTTCATGTTCAATTTGGTTCCTGACCATCAGGCCACCACAGGCTTGCAGGCAGGTTAAAATTTCACATTGTGCATGCTCCTGGGAACACTGCTGTCCCTAAGAAGGGCTACTGCACTCAAACAAAAAAATACTGCTGCCGCATCTCCAAGTCAGAAGGTTCTCAGTGGCTTACTCTGGCTGTACTTTTCTCCTTTACAACATTCAGATGTCAGCCTGACCCATCACAAGGTTTCTCAGCTGGTCTTTGAGTTACTGGCAGCAGGATAATACAGACCAGCTGAACAAGTTTGGCCCAACTTCATCATCACCAGAACTGCCAGACAAAAAAAATCCACAGAAGAAACAATAAGGCGTTGGACTAACAAAGTTAAGGTCACCTGGCCAACGTTAGGACAGTTGAAACATCTGAATCTAATGATCAAAGAGCTGCATTGCACAAATATGTTATATACAAGTCTGCACAAAAAAGTTCCCTCAACAAAATACAAACATATCCTCATTGTGTTCCTGGCTCTGAAAAGCTCTAACTGATGGGATCTGTCTTGTGACTTAGAAACTATGCTACTTCTTTAAAAATATGGCACACTACAGCCTGTTGAAAGGAAAAGCAGAAAGAAAAGCCCTGGTATCAGCTTAAGGAAAAGGAAGGGGAGCACAGAACAAACAGATAGCATCAGTAATAACCACTGACTGCAGCAGTGTTTGCTTTCGTTTTTAAGAATAATGACTGCAAAGAAAAAGGTGCGTAACTATACATATGAAAAACAGGATTATAAATCTGAGAGAAACATTATGTGACATTGTTCATAGTGTCTGTTTTCATCACACTGCAAATCCTTCTGCACAAGGAGACTCTTCAAGTGCTTTGCAAACATTGATTAGCCAAGTCTTGGCAGACGTCTCCTACAATATGCAGTATCAGGTCTGCCTAACTATTCTGAGCCTTACTTACTCTAACAATTAAAACTTTGCCAGTTGTTGTTTACATGTATTACAATTCTTATCATCCTTCAAAAATCTTTGTCCCTGAACCAAACAGCATATTTAACACTACATAAAACATGTTTTCTTCTGTTTTACAATTCTTTGACTACTAACATTTTACCTGTTTTTTTTTCTTTTTTTCTTGTCATGCAGGAAAACTACCCCATTCAATACAAACAAACCTTTTCAAAATATTCCTTTGTAACAGAAAAATCTAACAAAGAAAAAAACACTACTGAAGCTCAAAGCACAAATAAGCTATATTACTTAATTAACTTTTTCTGGAATAAAAACTATTAACACAATGCCATCTCCAACAGCAGCAAAAATACAAGTTGCACAGTTCCTTCATGCCCCAAGGAAACCTGACATTTGCTGTAATGCCCAAGTAAAGGGCTTAAGACCTGAACACAATATCCACCTTACATAAATGCTACAAAACATCATTTATTGCGTTAACAATAAGGAAGAAATACTTCAAGCTATAGAGTGCTCAGCATTTCAGCAAACTGATTAGTCATGCTTCAGTGGGCTGCAGATTCTCTCCTGCTCTCAATAACAAGATCAGAATTGCCTCTAAGCTAAATGGAAAATGCTGTGCACTGCTACTTACCTTTCTGCTAAATCCCTTGTGCTTTCTGACATAGTCACTTGCATGGTCACTCGGCATCAAGGCACCAACATCCAGCAGCACCAGCAGCAGCACTGGGTGCTACGTAACCAGCTCGGAGCGACAGTCACACTGCAAGTGCAGGATAGGGCAGCTCTGCCTGCCTGCGATACCATCCTCTCTGATTGGTCATTACAGATGATACCATGAGAGTTATGAGCATCGCTAGTTCACTTACGACATACTATAAATGAGCAATTTGGGTGCCGGTTCACGACACGTGAAGTTCATACATCACTGGATACTACTAATGTAGAAGGCGTTGGCAGTTGCCAGCATCTTTGATCTACAGACCTGTCTGAAACTAGTGCTATCTTTCATTCAGTACAAGCTTGGCAGAAGTCAAATATCCCTGTAATTACAGATCTGAAACAACAAAAATTACAGCACACTGCAGCAGACCATGTCAAAAACCTGTGAACCAGGACAGAGAGTCAAATGAGGCCGGCTGACAGGCAGGAGAAATGAGCATTAATTGCTGCAAGTGTGAGAAACAGGTGAGAGAGACAAGAAAGTACTTCTCCCCAGCAAGGATTCTCCACAAAACAGGCTTCAATCCACCAGGCAAACTGCTTCTTCTCATCGGTTCTTACCCCTTTGGGCAGCAGTAAGACTTGACACAGTCTTTGTAAACTACTGTCTTTAAGGTCACAACACTTAATGGTGTGGGTTAGCATAAACAACTTAATCAGTAGAGGGGGCTCATGTGGCCAGTTTAGCCCAAAATGGTGAACGCTCCCAAACTGCTTTCCTGGCATGTCAGCAGCACTGGTCCTGTGTATAAGAGGAGTTACAAGCAGCAAAAGCAGTCAACCCGCTCATTAATGATAGCTGGACTGTAGAAGTTGATCAGCCATGATCTACTTAGATAAATTAATTTCTTCAAGAGCGTCTAATGTTAAAAACTATACATATCTTTTCTCCTATGCATGGTCTTATTTGTTAGATTACATAATGCAGCACCCAGCATGAATACAGCAGCTGCTGAAGGAAGAGCCCAAAATGCTTAACAAGCAAAGGATAATTTCAGGAAGATACTCTGCAGACTTTAACATACCTGATTAGATCTCTTGCTGGTTTTATGACATCCTGTGCAGGAAAAACCTACGCTGCATTTGGTATAAAAATTATTGTAAAAGATCCACAGGCTGCCCCATTAATGACTTCATTACATATCCACAAGAGCACCACGTACCTGGGCCACAGCAGGAGATAAAAGGTATTACTGGGTCTTTCTCCCCAACTTGGGAATAACTGCCGCTTACAATTTAAAATTAACCAGGGTGCTTCCATAGCAGGATCGCGAGCCACTCTGAAAAGATTACTCAACATTTTCACTAGCTGTTTATACAATTTCTATTCAATACCGTATTTCTCCAAATGGTCTTTAAAGTTCTGTATGGTGAAGGCTCTGGCTGTTTCTGCCAAGTTCTTCAAGTCTTGAATTGGCTGGTTTTTATTTGAATACCACTTCTCTGGAAGCAATATACATTCAGACAACCTTTAGCATCCAACCCCTCTATCCCCACATGTATCAATGTTTTCTTTTAACTAAAGAAAACAAATCTGAAAAAATAAGATCTGAAATACTTCCAGATTTAAGCCATCTTCTCCTCTGTTTTAGAAGCTTCTTTCCTTTTTTGCTTTCTGGCAGCAGGTCTTGCAAAGGACAGGAATATGGTTCTCACTGTGATTTTATTATTTATGAAATCAAGGTTCTCTGCCCTGGGAATCATGACTGGCAGTGCTTTACAAATTGTAATTACAGTCTACTCTGTGACTTAAGGCAAGACCTGATCTCCTTACTCCACTACATCCTCATGGTCTAAGTGCAATTACTGGGGACATCCTAGGCAATGCCCCTTAAACATCAAATCCTTTTTATGCCAACAGCAATATCAGACAAAATGAATACACAGACCTAAGCAAAACTGATTTCTGAACACTAATGAAAAGTAAAGCATTTTCAAAAGTAAAGAATCATGTTTCCATGATCAAAAAGAGGGGGAGGAAAGGCTTTTTTGAGGATAGGCATTACAGTATTTTTGCATTTTTTATTTCAGCGTGCATGATGTTGACTGGTTTCTCACTAAAAGTTTGTATTGCATATGCTTTACCATTTGTAATTGGGTTTTATGGATTTCCTCAATAAAAAGGATCTTGCACCTGTATTCTGCAAAATGCTGACTTACCAACTCATTCAACTTCAGTAATTATTAGAACTTTGCAAAAAAGCTAAGTCTGGAGTTTGTGCCTTTATAGCAACACTTTCAACAGTAATTCAAGAGCTCCCTCAGCATTGTGAAACACTGAAAGCAAGTTAAATCAGTCATAATTGAGTACACGGATACATTTCTCTGCCAAATCTACTTTATCTGCATAAGTCAGCTGAGGTAGTGTGCACTGGGAACTTCATTTGGAGGAAGAGAATAAAATACAAAGAATCAACCACAACTGAGCTAAACCAGTACTTGATGAGAAACCACCACAGAGAAGACCAATTGCTGGTGACTCAGTACTCAATCTTCTTCTCCCTGTCATCAGGAGGCTCCTGGAGTGAGGAGCAATGGAAGCCCGCTCTGTTTTCCCAAATACAGGCTAGTCCCAAAGATGTAAAGCAAGTGAGATGCAAGATCAGAGAAAAGCATCTAGTGGAAAGACTATATTTCCATCCCAAAGAAACTTCACAGCAAAATCTCCGTGATCATACTAGGGATCTTCTATCTCAAGGGCTTGAACCACATCAGCATGACTGGGCTCAGTAATGACTGATGCTACTTTCATCTTACAACATCAGCAGAGCTACTCTAATGAACACCAGCCTGGGTTTTGGCTTGATTGCTGCAATAATTCCATCTATACTGCACAGCTGGCTTCTGCTCCTTGCAGCCCCACTGACACATTCCTTCTGCAACACAACAGAAACCATTTAGCACCCAGTTACTACATGGAAGGCAAGGAGAACACAGTGGTTTTTAATGAAGGGTTACAATTTCAGCTCAAAAGTTTCGCATTAAGTAATTTGGATTTTATTTTATGTTTAGCAAAACACTACACAGTGTTTTGGCCTCCTTCACTCCCTTCATATCAAGGACTTTCTACATAACACACAGTTTTGATTTTTGCATGAAAATGCTCATCGTGCTATTAAGAAGCAGCACAAACACTCACAGCACTGGCGGAAAGGACTGACTTGCACCAATGCATATTTTTGCAGCTCTTTTAAGCTACATGCATCCATAATGAATATACCTGGCAGCACACCTTACTGCTATGACTCAGAGAGCCAAGGATGTAAAGAGAAACAATAATTAGCACTACATTCTCTCTGTCTTTACAAAGAGATGTAGAGAGGGTCGCTTCAAGCTACGTAGTCAGAAAAGAGCAATAAATTGTTAAACAACTTCTTTCTAGAGTATGAAGCAGAACTGTAAAGAGATTAGTCTCACATGCTCAAAGCAGCTTCATTTTTTCTGAAGAGGAAGGAGTAGTAAAACCATTTGCTCCCTACAAAAGCTGCGCCACTCAGGCCACCCAAGCTTCATCAGCGCTAACACTTCAACCATTCACAGAAGTGAGGAGCATCCCAAAGCACAATTCCAAGCTCTGCTTGGAATCAAAAACCACTTTCCAACATACAAACACCTGACCAACATATGTGGCAGGTACCATCACTGACACCAAGATGTCCTTCTCACCGCACGCTTTCAAAAATACCACCACTGAACACAGAAATTCTTGCCATTACACCAGTTTCTCACCTCATAATGCTGGATAATCACAGAGACACTACAAGACACCAGCAGACACCTGGAGTAACTTCCTCAGCCTTTTCAAGTTTGTCAGGTCATTTCTAAATCAATGACTACCACTTTTCTAAATAGATGACTGCTTTGAGCAACACTGGGTTACAAATGTTCTGAGCCTCAGACTGAAAAAATACATTCAAAGAAAAAAAAAAAAAGAAGCACCTTACTTGGGAAGAATTTTTTTCCCACTTCTGCAAATATTTCCAAAACCACACGTGATCAGCAATAATCTCAGATGAACAGCACTCCCATTACCATGAAAAAGAGAACCAGTAAGCAGTTCTCACAATAATTTATTACTATTCAGTTTTCAGGCAATACAGAAACTTGTTCATAATTCAAAAGTAAGTAAGTTAATGCAAGAACATTAATTCTACTGTATCCTTTCCCATTCTATTTGCCAAGCTAGTAATACCTCAGCATTTAACTTTTTGTGTTCTCAAACACCGCTCTGGCCCATGACCGATTCCTCAGTGCTGCCGAAACACCATTACTTCTAACAACAAACAAACTGGAAAGGTTTCGATATCCGAGTTCTCCAAATATCCTGTATAGAAACACAACAGTGATGCAAGGGTGGAATTCAGGAGATCTTTGTCAGTATTTCAAGTTGTACACAGAGTATGACATGATTTATTTTTGAGATTAACTCAGCTCTGAAACCACTAAGTTGCTGATGCCTCAGCAATGTCAAAAGGTCTCTTAAAAAGATACTCCAGCTTTCAGCGAGTGTTTCAGTGAAAGCTCACAAAAGAAAGGGATGTGGCAAAGCAGTCAAGTAAGCAGAACAAAGTCCAGGGCATCAGCAGACTTGTGTTCTGCTCTGGTCCCACTGCTGTTTAACTGGCACCAAGCAGGATCTAGGTTGCACTATGATCACAGTTCTCATCCTGTATTTGAACAGCAAACAACACAATAAAGTCATTATGATAGGTTTGTTCAGACAAATAGAAAGTGTTGTTGCTGTTTTTACAGTTCCCTTTCCGAATATACTGCCATGACTACTCACAGAGGGCTACATGCCCCACTGTGGGTGATTATTCCCAGCGAGTAGAATTAACTGCATCAGAGAGAATAAAAAAAAAATATTTTTATACACACGCTACAGTCTGTAAACTGATGAATTATCAACCCAAGCATCCTGGAACTGCTAGAACCTACTGGAATGTACACAGAAAAATCAGCTCACACAGGGTCAAAATTAAAAGAAAACAAATTTTCATATTAAAACGACTGAGCAATCAACAAGAGCTGCACCAGGCAGTTGTGTTGCAGTGGTGTTGAGCACATTTAGGTACCCAGTAAACTAACAAGAAAGCGATTAAGCAAAATGCAAGCTCACATTTGCCACATCCATGGTAAGAAACCAGACAGACTCTGACAAATTTGTTTTTGTAAGGACTGCAAGATCAAGATAGAGGTCTGTATTATTTCTGAAATAAGATTCAGTGGAAATTTAAGGAGGGATATTATGCAATTTCCCCTTTTGGTTGGATTCTCCATTACCTAGCAACAGTAAAGACTGACTGGTAGATTAAAGTAGTTTTCTACGCACCTTCGGTGTTCTGTAAAGTCTGGTTTCTACTTTCTTATGCAGATTTACATTTCCCTTCTTTCAGACATTCAGTGTGGTGATGAATGTGGAAGCGATGAAAGACACATTTTGGCTGAAAAGGCATTTTCCCACAGTACTTAATCTGAGCTGAAATGTTTCTTGGTTTGTGTTTTATTTATTTTGGGTTTTTAATTAAATCTATGCAAAGTATTTTCAAAATAAATTACTCTGCAATATGTTTTACTGCAACTTAAAGAAAAAATAATCATGCTTTTGTTTCAATTCCATTGCTGAACAGTACTTTAGGCTCTCATAAAAAAAAAAATCTATAGAAATGGCACAAAAGACTTTAACAAACAGAGAACTGTTGATTTGCCTTTAATCATTATTTTACAAGAATTTTCAGATTATGTTTCCCTGAGAGCTTCCAACAACCTGACTGTAAATTTTAGGAGTCATCTGCAAAGCCTTCTTTCACGCTACCTTGGCAAATAACAATGCCACTTTCTCTCCAATTACATAAAAATTCAAGCCTAGCACTTCAATACGCCTTATAACTCTTGAACCTGCCTAATATTGAAACAATAGTCAAAACCAGAAAAAAAGTACTAGTAGCAAGTTTTCTTGGCACTCAGTATTTCTAAAGACATTTAGAAGAGTTATTCTTAGGCACAATGGCTTCAAGCAGCCGACAGTTATTCTCTCCATTTCAGAGTGCAAAAACAATTAAATAAGCTACCTGAGGATAAAAGCAAAAACAAACTAAACCAAAACCAAAACAAAACAAAAAACCCAACCAAGGCTGATTTTGAAGTCAGAATTAGAGCAATCTGTGATCTTTCTGGCATTTTTTTCCCTTCTTTCTGACAGGAGACACTGGTGAAAATTGAAAACCTTCATGTAGATACAGTGAGACAATTTCATCAGCTCGGGATAATAATTTTAGTTAAAGCCAATGAGAAAGAAAGATAAAATCACATGTAAATTCAGTATCACATTCTATTTGATTTGCATTCAAGACTCAAGCCATGAAGCTGAGTACATCTGAATGACCACCCTAGCATTCTGTCTCCCTTCTGACAGTTGTTTTCTCCAAAAAGATGACTCAAAGTTTTATTATCAAAATGAAGACAAAAGCTGAAAGTCTGCAAAATAGGTCATTTTCCACCACCACTCCTCAAAAAAAACCACCTAGCATTTAGTTTTTAGTTCCTACCAGTCCATTAGGCAATCATGTCCTCCACCTATAAACTAAAAATGAAAATCTATTCCCAAAAAACATCTGAAACTTAAGAAAGCACAAGCTCAGCCCTGAAAAAAACACTGCCTAGGAGCTTCATTGGGGGTCCAAAGGAGCACTTTGAGTAAAATATGAACTACAATATGAAAAAAGTCATATTTTCCCCAAAAGTAGTAAAAATCTGGAGAGATACATATACGCTTTCAACATTTTGTACTACAGCAACTGAAATATCTAAAGCACTTTACATCTCAGTACAATGTCAGACTGCAATGAAGACAGCTGGTTCCAGTAGATGGAGCTGCAGAAAGGCGATGACGACTCCGCACCAAGCTCTTCCGCAGCTTCAGTAACACAGTCTGACTTGTGGGACAACCTGCCCAACCCAGGAAAATTCAGCAAACTCCTTCCTGCTTCTGATTCTGCAAACATTACTCTCTACATTCAAAATTTTCTGAAGCGCAACGTGGTCATAATTGTAATCTCTCAGCCTTTGCTACTACTGTTGTCAATGCAAACACAAGACGGGGAAGGCGTTGCGAGATGTCATTTAAAAATCATTATTGCAAACATACGGCCCCTTCCCCACCCTGGAGAGTCAAATGAAAATTAACAATAAAAAAAGTTGGCCTATTAAAGAGTTATCAAGAGAGAGCAGGGCAACAAAACTGTACCAGGCTATTAGAAACACCAGAATGTGTCATTTTAGATTATTAGCAGGGCTAATTGACTGTGGGTTTTAATCCTGTGGGACTTTGTTGCTTTAAGCGCCGGTAGACACCCCCCGTCCACTCTCTAACAACCCCCACGTTCACACAGATGCCATCAAAAATGAGCACTATCGTGGAGCTTATCCAACCTAAAATCCAGGGGATGTTTTCCACCATGGTTTCTGCAGGAGAGGAAAAGTCTTGGGTTGTTTGCTGTTTTCAGCTTTAAGGTACAGGGAAAGCACCGAAGCAAAGAAGGAGCAAAACGCCACTTCCAACACTCCATTAAGAACCACGAATGGACGTTCACCACCCTTCTAAGCAGAGAAGGGGTTTGCTGACCTCACGAAGCGCCCTCCTCAAAGTTTCTACTCCTGCAGAGGTTATAAAGCAGATCATTTCAAACAAGGTGTGCCAAGCAAGGAATCCACGATCAGGCCTTTAATGCAGCCACGTCTAAAACCCACCGCGCCGTCACCAGCGGGGAGGAATGTTATTTGCACACTGATTCAGCTGTTGAAGAAACAGCTCCCTCAGAGGCTCCCAAAGGGAGTCGGTGTGTTCCAAGTGCACACGTGGACAGGACAGGAGTTCTCCACCTGCAGCTCCTCGATGGGGCTGAGCAAGAAGGCATCGAGTTACCGAGTCCTTCTCGCCGACGTTCCGCTCCCCTTTTCCCTCAGCGAAAGGGATGGAGTCCTCCCCAGCCCCGGCACCGCTCTGCCGCTCAAAGTTAATTTGCCCGTCGCTACCGAAGGGCCGCGGCACCGGGGGGTCATCAGGGGCAGCGAATGCCTTCCTCTAACAAAAAAGAAAGCCCCGAGAGTGCGAAGAACCCCTCCCGCGGCCTCCGGGGGCTCCGTCCGGACCGGTGAGGGGACGGACAGACGGGCAGAGCCGCTGGCTCGGAGCGCGGCTCGGTTCCCGCCGGCCGCAGCTCCTCCCGCAGCCCCCGGGCACGGGCTGCACCCGCCGAGCCCCCCCCGGCCGAGCCCCCGCCCCAGCCCGGGCCCTACCCGCCGCTGCCGCCCGCCCGGGCGTCCATGGAGGCGTCCCCAGAGGCGTCCCGGCAACCGCGCGGAGAGAGGGCTGCGGAGCGGAGCCCTCGGCGCATGATCGGGCAGCGCCGGGCGGGGCCGCCGGCAGGTGAGCGGCTGCGGCAGCGCCCGCCCCGCCGCGGGGATGCGGGATGCTCCATCGGGGTGGGGACGAGGGACACGGGATGGGAAGGATGGATGCGGGATGCAGGCGGCCCCGGTGCCTCCCTCGGGATGGGAACGTGGGATGCGGGGTGGTCCAGGCTGCCTCCCTCGGGATGGGAACGAAGGATGCGGGATGAAGGGCGGCCCCAGCTGCCTCCCTCGGGATGGGAACGAAGGATGCGGGATGCAGGGCGGCCCCAACTGCCTCCCTCGGGATGGGGACGTGGGATACGAGATGAGAAGGAAGGATGCGAAATGTAGGGCGGCCCTGGCTGCCTCCCTCGGGCTGGGAAGGAGGGATGGAAGATAGGAAGGAAGGATGTGGGATGCAGGGCAGCCCTGGCTGCCTCCCTCGGGCTGGAAAGGAGGGATGCAAGATGGGAAGGAAGGATGTGGGATGCAGGGCAGCCCTGGCTGCTTCCCTTGGGAGGAGAAGGGGGGATGCGGGGTGCAGGCGGCCCCGGTGCCTCCCGGGGGCTGTGGATCCGCACAGGAGCGGGGATCGGGCTGCAGGGCTTCAGCCAGCTCAGGGAAGGGAAGCAGCTGAGAAGGAAGGATTCGTTATCACCATGTGCGGGAATTGGCCGTTAATTCCTGCAGAGAAAGAAACAGGAGGAAAATATCATTCCTATTGAGCAGAGTTAATGTATGCATTGTAAGAGCCTGTTTGCCGGGTGGAGCGCTCTGCCCTGAACCGCAAGGGTCAGGTAATGGCACAGAAGGAGGAACGCCCAGCCCTGCTCACAATTCCAAGTTATCCATTCAGGAACAAATTATTTAAAGTACAGAGTAAAAAAAAAAAAAAAAGTTAAAGCAATTGAAATTTCTAATAGATATGCAATCGTTTGATTGACGATTGTTTAATCAATGATTAAAACATCATCTTAATTTGGTCATTGCACCTATCATAGAATCACAGAGTGTTTTGGGTGGGAAAGGACCTTAAAGCCCATCAGTTCCAATCCCCCTCCCACGGGCAAGGACATCTTTCACTGTATGAGGTTGCTCAAAGCCCCATCCAACCTGGCCTTGAACACCTCCAGGGATGGGGCAACTACGACTTCTCTGGGTGACCTGTGCCAGTGACTCACCACTCCCCACAGTAACAAATTTCTTCCTAATACCTAGTCTAAATCTCCTCTTTCATCTTAAAACCATTCCACATTGTCCTATCACTGCGTTCCCCGATAAAGAGGCACTATAATCACATCAATCACGCAGCTTCAGGGTTACAGGGATAACAGTTCAGGAGAGATTGACAAAGGAGTTTGTGGAAGGAAATGAACGGGGAAAGAAGGCAAAGGTGTACAGGGCAGAGGGAGTGGCAGGACAAACAGAAGGACTTGGTTGACATAACTAAACAATGGGCACATTAATGAGAACAGTGGGTGTGTAGGTTTAAAAAGGCAGAATTTATTAGCTGAGCACAGACAATGTGCTCGTGATGTGCAGGAAGAGAGGGTGGGCAGCAAGCCTGCCTCACGCCCTGGAGCAGGGGTGCAGCTGCCTCGGGAGAGACACTGAGACAACCGGAGGGAGCACATTTGATCCCTTTGAGCGTGATTCTTCAGTCTGACAACTGGCAGAAAAATTCATAGTTGTCTTAGTGAAGCTGAACATTTCATATCAATGAGGGATTTCACAAGGAGCACTGACAAGGACCTTCACAGAGCTATTTTCGTACAGATGCAACCCACATTTTTCATCATAAAATATTTGTTACACACATTTAGTTTTTCAAATTGTGAAGCTCATACATTCCAGCTCACAGCTCTCATAATGAAGAGAGACTTCCCGAATAGTTGAGCACTTCAGGTATAGCCCATTTTTAATAGCCACTCGCATTTAGCCTAAACATCATCTTTATTAATAACCACCCCAGGACAACCTCTAAACTGCTTTTTACAACTTTTAGGAATTCTGTGTTGTAGAGACAATGTTGAAAAAGCTAAAACTGAAAGACAAATTTGCATCATTAGCTTAAATGCAGGTCAAATTAGTTATTCTCCTGAGCACATTATTTTAAGTTCATGAATAGAATAGCTGTGCTTTTAATATGTGACAGTAAGAGAAGTATTTTAAGATAAATTGATAACATATTAAGGAAGGTTAGAAAATTTAAGTCTATGGCTAACATTCAACTAGAACTTTTACATACAGTTTTCAGGATTCTGGGTCACTGGTTTGAACCTCATCTGAGTTACTTATTCAGTAGAAGCTATTACCGGATGTGAGCCCAAAATGAGATTCATACTCCATACTCCTCAGAACTATTTAGAACTTAAAGACCCTGGTCTACATTACACAATAGCATTTAAGTATAAGGAGGCATCAATAGAGCTTCAGATTAAAGAAAACAAAAGAAAGCTTTTACCTAAAAATCCATTGAGCCTTTTCAAAATCATTTTTTTCTGGGTCCATAATCGCACCTGTTCATGTAACATCTCCAGAGAGACTCCATTGTGCAGAACACAATCCTAAAGACATTTTAGCTTTGAATATAAGAAGTTGAATTCTAGGTAAGTCTCAACAGAATAAATATTGAATCTGTCCACACAGGAAATCAGTCTGAGTAAGTGGATCAGGATGAATCTGTTTATTGACTTGGGCACCAAGAAAGCCGCCAGTCTGCAGTGTTACAAGGACCTCTTCCTGGCCAGTGCCGGCTAGGACAGACCTCTGAAGTCAAAGGTAAGAATTTCACCCTGTATTATCAGCAAACTAAATCCTAGAGCAAATATCTTGTTCAAAGCAGCACTTCTGTCAAATTCTTAATCTATTTCCAGTTATTTGTGTAGTCCTGGAGTGCAACTGGCTGGCTGCTCATGCTGACAGAGAAAACACCTTATAATACCTCTCCTACCTACAAGATACATACAAGTAAAATGGGAGAAAATTCCTTCTACTCTCCACAGGATCACCTTTCTAAATTACAGCAGTTAAGCTATCAGACCCATTGTCATTTAGAAACAGGAGACAGGTGAGCATTAAGAAGTATTTCGTCCAAAATCATCTAATAAATCAACAAGAGATAACTAGAAACAGCATTCTGACCTCTTGAATACGTATACAAACAATGCAGCATATTTCCCTTCTATCAGCTAGCTACCAGATCCCTTGCTTTGGAAACTTAATGCTTTTTGGTTTCCGTTTAAAATCTAAGGTCCTAGCAGCTCTAGATCTCTCAGTTCTAGCACAACAGCAATTCTTATATATTCTGCGCAAGGAATGGTAATGCAGCTGGTGTTATTTATGTATTTTTTTGTTATTTGTGTTTCTTTAAACAGACTGTGGATGAAAAAGACTTCCGTTTCATGATATTATAGACCTAGACTTGATGGCTTGTCCTCTGACAAATTAAATTTTCCTTCTGACCTTTTCCTGGACAGGACACAGGCCAAGATGTACTGTGAAACTTCCCACAAAACACAGCAACAAATGATTTGCAGACTCGCCTATCATTCTACAAGCACAAGACGAAAATTTTGTTACTTCCTTCTCCCCTTCCCCCAACTTTTCTCCACATAAGAAATTCCTTAACGTTATGCTGTCTTCCCTGCCTGCACAGGTACGGAGTTACAGTTCTGCACTTAGTGCAGACAGTGTCTTTCTTCATTTTAGCCTAAGAGCTCCCTGGAAACACAAGCTTTCAAGCTGTTTTGGTAGCACGAGAGTTTGGTACTATGCATAGCAGAGATATTGCTAGGGTTGAAAGACGTGCAGACTGGTTGTTGCACCCGGGCATCAGTACTACGAGCTTGGTAGGTCTGTCTCTCCCCAGCTGGTAGTTGGACCCTTAGCCACTGCTTCAGAGATTTGGTTTCCTTCCCCTTTTCTCCCCGCCTTTAAATTTTAATACCTACACCTTGCTGCCAACAAGGAAGACAGCACATAAGTTACTCTGCATAGCTCAGTACAACTTACATAAGTAACTAAAGCTCCACTCTACCTACCAAAAGAATAAATCTCAAACATGCATCAAGGAAGAACTTCTATTTGGTAAAATTACTGCCTCCTTCCAGTACAAACTGTTGACTTCCTGCTTTTAATTTGACATTGTCTTGCGTTTTGTAGTTGCACAAGGCAAACAAATCCTCTTCCCTCTTATGATAAAGGACAGATGCAGCTGAAAGCCAATTTTCATGTTCACTCTAACGTGTTCCATTAACAATAAAATTAAATTCAAGAGCATTCACTGCCATTATACGTAATTCCATAAAAAGACAATGTGACTTCAGGTGCCAATGTTTTGATCAGGGGTTGGACTAGATGACCTTCATCGTCCCTTGCAACCCAAACCGTTCTGTGATTCGCCAATTTTACCCTTTTATAAATTAAACCTTACACTCAATATTATCTAAAAATGCCATTCTATTGGCATCATAAAAACATAACATGCACACAAATGACCTTGAAAGTTCAGGCTAAAGCATGACTAAAGTGTTCCAATACTAAAGTTATAATTTGGTTAAATATTCAAATTCTAAGAGAGTTGATTTAAGTTTAAGTAGACAAATGAAACTGTTGAGAAGTTAGCAGGGAAACGACAGCAGGCAACACAATTCTGACAGCTGGTTGCTGTTTCTGTGAAGGGACAGCATCCAGCAGGCATGTCAGGCGGCAGGGAAGCCCGTGTGAACCAAACAAACTGTAAATCCAATACTGAGGTCCAACACAACAGCTTTTAAGTATCAAGCAGGAGAGTTAATATTCTGTCACACCAAGTCTCCCGGCTTCAAGTTCACTGTGCTGAAGCTGACAGCTTTCCAGAGAACTCCAGTTAAAAGTTGATCTAGCATGTCAGTCCCTCCACTGAGCACATTTTATTCCTTGTACATTCTTCACAGTGATATAAGAGATTTGACATGAATCCCTAGTACATTCTTCCAATCCAGTTTCTAGTTAAGTTGGTCCAGATAACTTGTGTTGAAAATGTAACTGTCAGGTGACCAATTAATCTGCTGGACGTGAGATAATATCTTCTATCTTTTCACCACAATAGCATTTGTGAACGCAACAGGAACTTCCACGTTACAGAACTTCATAGTATGGGAAGTTAGAGAAAGACAGTGAAAAGAGGATATCAAATTATTCAAGATAATTAGAAACAATCTTCTGTTACATGATAAAAAGTTAAACGGACTGCACGCATTTTGGAGAGGAGAGAAGGTTGAAAGCAGCAAAATGAGATGTGAAAACTTGGCAGGGAACTCAGAAAGAAATGCACAGCCTGCAGAAGGCTTCAAATAGATTCATGAATGTGTGTGAGCCTGATAAAATTAATGAAGATATTACATTGCCTAATCCAACTATTATCTCATTAACAGAAGATAAGCAGAGATTTGGGTCCACTTAGATGTGTATATTAAAACCTAGCTCTACTGTAACAAAAGGAATGGCTGCTGGAATTCTTAAACCTCTCACCAAACACTCCACACCCTGACATGAAGGAGGTATGCTGACAGACATATTTAGAAGAATCACACATGCTGGGTCAAACTAAAGATCTCTTAAGCCCTGTATCTTGACAGCAACCAGTAGAGGATGCTCATGTATCTTCACTGATAAATCTTAAGTATCTAAACATTAGAGCGCTGCAATCCTTGTGCAGGCAGAAATCCTTGGACAGCAGTAGCCAGACTTTTCTTTGAAGCTGCCACAACTCTTAATGAAGGAAGTGACAGCTGAGATTAGCATGCACTTCAGCTAACCTCAAGATTCAGGCAACTTTTTCCTCTGAAAATTAACCCACTCCCCTCAGACTAGAATTGGAACACCCTGTATTGTTTGCATTACAGCTCACAGCACTCTTTTAAAAATACGCAAACAGTTTACACTTATGTACTTAAACTTTATTTCTTATAATTACAGGCTATTGTTAGAATTTTTAAACAAAAGGGAAGTCTATAAATAGAGGCTAATCCCACCTGAACAAGGTGTTTTTTTTTTTTAAAAAAACAAACAGTTAAAACTTCATAAAAGTAATGCCATTTAGCTCACAGCAGTGGTTTGTTGGTAGTCTGAGTAAAAGTACTATAGTCAGAGTCAGTAACATGAAATGTAACATCAAATGACTCAAAACTTTAAATTCCATAAAGGAAAGCAGGAATATATATATAATATATACATATAATATTGTGTTGGTCCACTGAGTATACATTTTTAACAAAAGATAAAGAAACTATGTAATCCAGTTAAGCATGTGATTTGCAAGATTAGTTTACACTCATTACAAAGATGTGTAGATAAGATCACTACTTAATACTTGCAAAATTTTGTTACTTTTTCTTAAGCAGGTATTTAAATGCTCATTTCCCAGTGCAAAAGAAAAACCATCCCAGTCAAGTTACCCATTTTTCCTGAAAAATTGAAAACTACCCTCAAACTTGTACAACAGCAGCAGTGATAGGTCATGGGAAGAGCTTAAATATACTGAAGCATGGCTGAGTTCTTCCCTTTCCTCCCAAGTGCTGTGTGTTGAAACACTTCAGTTTCCTCAACAGAAATACCACAGGTTAAAAGTGCAAGAGAACAAAAAAAAAAAATCTCTCGAAGTTTATGCTGCTGCCATCCATTTTTCTTAGATAGGGCAAAACATTATTCTTTTTGGAATTATTTTAATGAATCTGATTCTCCAAAATAGAGTTCTTTCAAAATGAACAATAAGTTATTTTCATTAAGTTATTTTCATTAACATTCTATCAATCCTACTCTGACTCAGTGACCACAAAGAAATCATTCAGTTTAAGGTGCAACTATCAGTTGGCATTCAATAAATTACATATACAGAAAATAATTGTGGTTAAAAAAAAAAAAAGAAATAAATCAGACTACCTCTTTTTTCTTTCTATTTTCAATCTTATTTCAAATTGAACTTACAAACTTGCCAGTTCAGCTGCGTATTTCGCAGGCAAAAGTAGCTCAAATAGCAGTGGGGTCTCATAATTTGAGTCATCTTGGCCAACAGCAAATACATAAAACAAAATAACAACAGGTCTGTCTTAAAACCTGTGACCATGCAAGAAAAGCATTAAAGGTTTCAGAAAGACACACTTTCTGACTTAGACTCCATGAAGATTGTTATTTCAAACCCAAACGTAGAATCTTCAATGAAGAGGAAAATCTACTGCATACATATAAAATAAAGCACTCCACAACTCTGGCATTACTAAAACCTCTTTAGAAGGATAAAAGGTTTCGAATGACTAACTGCCTGATGGGAGACAGTCAGCCATGGCAGAATAATTGCTGTGTTCACTTTATGCTCAATTACCAACTGTTGACAGATTACAGTCAAACTACTATCTTGCTATCTGCATTTTAAACTGATTTGCTTCCAGCTGGGAAAAGTACTGAAAACTTCAGAGAAATTGAATTCTAAAATTATCAGTTATTCAAACAATAACCAAAAGGATTGAATTCAGCAGAAACATTCACACCACTTCCAGAAATTTAAAACCTTTCATAGTTTCTTGTATATATGTATTTTCTGATTAACATTTAAATAGGTTAGGTATTCAGAGAAAGGGACAAAACAGTTGACATAAGACAAAATCTTAATCTAAACTTCATGCTTCTGATATTTCAGATTTACTGAGTGCAATAGCCAGTTCCAAGTCTTCTTGCTCTTGCTGTTTTAGTCTCGCCAATCTTTCTTTCTCTTCTCTCTCACTTTCCCTCTTAGCCCATTCAATCATGTCTTCCTCAGTAGAATACTGCATTTTTAAAAGACAAAATAAATCAGATTAATAATACAATGATAACTAGTACTGTCTGAGTCCTTGGTTTAAAGGACAATTACAGCTTTTCAAAATATTGTACATATTCTAGTCTTCAAATATTACTTGCTTAAAGTTAATAAACTATTAAGATTAGCTATTTAATACACTATTTAATATGCTATTAAGATTAGCTTAGTTTAAGATTTAACTATTAAGAACTGTACTGAAGCCATCCAATTGAAGTATTTTTATGAAATATGCCATGTTTCAAAATACAGTATTAAATTTCAAAAAATTAGAGCAGAAAGTGCTATAGTCTAAATTCAAACTATTTTGGACAAAAACCAGTCAAAAAAAAATTCTGAATAAACCACGAGAACATTTTGGAAAATACGCCCATATTGCAAAATATGCACTGTGGGACGACATCCTGATTTACCCTAGTTTCATCAGGGATGATTTTTCCAGGTGATAATGACTGTAAAAATTAGGTGTATAATGACTTTTTAATTGCATAGATGAAAAATACTTCTGCCAAGAAGGAGCAAAGTAATAAGGTAACCACACAGCTAGAAGCCTCAGAGTAATATAACGGTCAGTGTGATACAAGAGAAAAAAAAAAAGAACAGATTCTTTCCATGTATATTGATGTGAACAGAATGTAAACTAAATTAATGTGGTATAATGGCTATAAATTAGAGACAGTTAAGGGTATTATCTCAATTAAAATACAAAAGATGATGCTAAAGTTTGTTTCTAGTCAGCATGCAGAAAAGCTAAGAGGAAGGCGAAGCCCACGTCTTCATGAACATCCCAATGTTAAGGCTGGAATGGGTATCTCATACTCCAGGTAGTTTCTGTTTTGAGATGCCACTTTGGAAAACAAATGCGGAAAAGCTTAACTCTTCTCCACAGTTCACTTAGTGTTTTCAGTAATTGCAGCTGGAAAAAGAAAACTTTTTCCTTCATGAAGATAACGAACAATTTTGCTTTCTCATCTACTTTTCACATTCTTTCCTCCAAACAGCTTCTCAGTCCCTCTAAAAGTGATCAGTAACAGCATTTCAGAAATTATCATGCTACAAAACACGTCAACCAGTGCAAGTCAAGTTTGAGAGCCTGTCAATACTCAGTTTACTTCAATCCAGCACATAGTTTATTAGGCCTGAAAATAAGAAAGCAGAATGAACAAGGTACTATAAATGCAAACTGCATTTAACAAGTATTGAGCTTGAAAGTGAGACGAGACGCCTTTCAAAACTCCTCTTTGCAAAAACTCAAAATTAAAAAAAAGTATATATATAGGCATGCACAAACCTTTAGATTTGCTTCTACTGCTTGGACACCACGACTTCTATGAAATGGATTCTGGTTATAAAGAGACACTTACTACTTTTTACTTCATTGTACATAAATCGGTAATTTACTAGCCATTCAAAACGCACCAAATTATGTTTCGTTAACATACATCATTATGAGGCTGTTTATCAATATTTCAGTACATTGAAATTATGACCAAATGGTTCATTGACAGCTAAATTAAAATCACACCTTTTGTTTTATGCTTAATTGGGTAGTTAACATAGCATGCTTGTTATAGACAGATAATTTCAATCTGCAGCATGCTCTGATAAAATGATAATCCGTAGAACACGGATATTTTAAAATTTCTATTTTCTAAAAGCTAGGAGGCCTTTATGAAAAAACTCACAAAAGCAATGCAATTTAAACATTAGCTACATGTTGCAGTATTGGTTTAGGACAGCCTTAGCTGTAAACTAAATGTAAATACTGTTTGAACTGGAAGTGATATCCCTTTTGTAGATGGGATATGTTTTAATATTTTAGATTAGACTGGAGACTTCAGTGTGAACAATTCAAAGCTGTCATTATACTGAAACAAACGTAAAAAGTGTTTACTCACAGTACTGAAGTTTGCAAAATTGTTGGGGTCAGCCTCTTTACTGATGCTGGTGGGAGCAAATGGATCACAGAATAGATCTGCTTCTTGTTCTTTGGGAATGTCTGGGGCGGGGAAAGGCTGAAATGGATCGCTCGATTTAAAGGAATCTGAAGAGTCTATTTGATTGATAGGTCTTTTCCCTTAGATTAAAATGAATTTAAAATGAATTTAAGATAGCAGGTAATAACATGCCAAAAATAGTAAAAAAAAAACCCAAACAAATTCAAAAGCTACTTGGAATGCAACCACTTCTAGTAAACTCGGGGAGTTGCAATGACTTCAGAGGAAGGGTTGCAGATTTAAAAAATGAAGGTATGGTCCATAGTTTCTTAAAAGGTAATAGGACAAAAAGGAACACATGTATGTTAATGATTCAAGGACATAGTTAAGTACTAATTAACTGTTTTGTGAAGAGTATTTCTAACAGTTTTGTGCACCTATTCTATGAGCACAATATTTTTTTCTTCTGCTTACCAATTGTTCATGATAATTCCAGCAAGGCTTTTATTATTTATTTGGATCAAGTTAACACTATTTTGTTGAGAGGCCAGAAATACATTATTTGAAAGTCTTCAAAACACCATGTCCTCTCACTACACTAACACTTGGAATTTCTGTAGTTATTAAACTAACAGAATGAAGGTATACGATAACAAGCAATCACAGGCTTAACTATTTTGTTAATCCTTGCCTAAGTAGCTGCAGATACAGCAGAATCTGGCACAAGCTCCCACTTATCTTGTTCTGTTTCCAGCTTAACCCCAGCTTTCAACATCTTTGAGGACATTAACCCAAAGACTTCCAAGAATAGTTGAGCTGAATTTCATCCCACCATTCTCTCCACACGTTACTGCTTACAGAAGAGGCTTCACTGCAGTTTCTTGAATTCAACTAGCGGTTTCTGCAAATGGTTCAACACTTACAATGGTCATATTTTAAAACTTGCTTTTGTTTTCATTTTAGATTAAACCACAGAATTGAACCAAAGTGCTTGTTATATTGCCTGTCGCTGTTGCAAATTAGTCTAAAAATTCCTTCACATACCAAAAGGGATTGTGATTTGGCAATGACTTAGAACAATACCCCCTTGGGAATATATGATTTATTTAGGCACTTGGCAGACAGCCTAGCCATGATAGCTCTCACTCACTGATGATGGTCTGTTACTGGCAAACAACATGCATCTATTTCTTGAATAATATGGGAGAAGCAGCTTCCAATGACATCTATTTCTATGCAAGAAGGAATATGAAGTAGACAATCCCCAAATCTGCCCCAAAAATCAGGAAATGAGGATGCTTATCAGCATCTAGAAAGGCAATGAATTTCAGAGGCAAACAGCCCTGCTGCACACTTTCCAGTAGCATGATGAATTAAGAGAAATATTTTGGGGCCTTTCTTTGAAAAAGCATTCCCTTGTTTTGAATCAGACCAAGGGAATAATTAAAAATAAATACACTTAGGTATCTTCTTTTTAAATTTCCATAAGCAAAATAAATCTATTGGGAATGATTGTCAAGGTAACAATGATATCATTTTTAATATGTGAAAAACAAACAGGCCACTTTTTTCTAGTCATTTATTGACAGGGAAGCTGTTGTTCTGCCATTAGAAGCTTGTATCCGAAAAGTGGATCTGTGCATCACGTCACAGCCACTCCCACACAATGAAGTCAGAAATCCTTTTTTTCTTTTAAAAAAGGGCCACCATAAGGAAACGCTATCAAACTTTCAAAATATCATCACTTGTCATGTCAGCTGTTTGAATGGTATTTACAATTAAAGTGATCGCTTGCAAGGCATAAGCATGAACCAGATCTCACATCAACACTAGGAATTAAACAGCAGAGTTTAAACTTAAGTATTAATACTCCTACATTTATTGTGTTCCCCTTCTTTTGAGTATAAAGATGAATACATGTTTAAGTTTCAGGCTACAGTTCTCCAAAACACTTTTAAGATTAATCCTTATAGCGAAATAATGAAAAAAATTATGCAGTAGTTTTAAAGAAAATGAAACAAAGGACAGAAATTTTAAAAGGAATACTGGTAACAGATTTTCCAAAAACAATTATAAAGAGAGAGTGAAGAGGCTGTTGTAACATGGGCTTGTTACAATCACAAGAATGTGTTGTTATCTTTGATAACCATAGCCTTTTCTGGAAAGCAGAGGGGTTGGTGTCTTGGAGAAGACCAGAGGACTCAGCTACCTTCAACAGAAAATTCCATAGGACACTTGGGTTTATTACTATTACTTTGCCTGGGTTTACTACTACAGAGCTCTGGCAAGGCTACCTGGACAAAGTTAATTTGAAAACCTGGCACAGTCATTTAACCCTATTTAACTCATTTTGCATTAAACCCAGAGGTTCTGCAATGGATAAACCACACTGAATTCTCAATTAAAGCATAATTTAATGCAAGATTGTCACTGTTTCACACTAATAACCATTTAAATTTGCAGCCATGCTATGGTTCTTGCAGATACTTGCAATAACTCTATTTTTTCCCTGTTTTCTAAATCCTACCCCTCTTCAAAAAGCAAACTATGATCCCAAACACCATGGGAAAATTAACCACCAAGAGTTCAGGAACAGACTTGTTTCACATCTTGCTCATTGATTCTAAATGCAGAAACTCTACCATCCCCTCGTAATTATTATCCCACTGCCAATGTTGAAGAAACTAATTGTTAACAACACCTCAGTAGCAGCTCTTACCAGGTGGGGGTGGACAAGGCCTTGTGGGAGTTCCTGTTTTAGGGGGCAACGCAGGAGGAACATCCTCATTTTTAGCCGGTGGTTCCTCAAATAAGTTTTTAGTTATGATCACATCCTTGACAGAACCCGATGTGGAAGAGCCAAAGGGATCTTCATTGTTGGCCTTCAACAGAGAAAAAAGCAACATACACACTTTCAGCGCAATTCTACTCATCCTTCCTCTTCTTTTCAATAATGTAATATTTATTTACAACTGCAAGTTTCAACAAAAACAAAAAGAAAATACTTTTGTTTGTTTTTAAACATATCAGCCACATACTCCAGGAGACTGAAAATAAAAAAGAACTGGGAATGGTTAGCATGCACAGCAATATAAAGTTAAGTGCAGTTACACAGGCAAAAGTAATACTTTTGCTGTTAACTCAGTGAATTAAAATAAAATACTTATAACTTCAAATATAGAGAAACATATTTTAAACAGCACAAAGATTACATTGTACTCTTCACAGAGGAACTGAAGGACAATTTACTATAAAAATGTCTTTTTCAAGAAAGTCAGCCATTATAAACCTTCAGTAGTGTCAAGGCTGTAATGAAACTGTTGGCAGAGAGTAAGCTGTGTCACATCGCTGCAGTTTCATGCATACTCTATGAGTGGCAGTAGCTTCATGTTACCTTTGACAGTGTGCTGAAGTCAGCAAAGCCGCTTCCAAAGGGTTCATTTCCAAACAGAGAGGCAAAGGGGTCTGCAGCTAAATACACACGTATCAAGCAAACAAAAAAAAAGTTAAAAGTTAAATACAAGAGATCTAAAAAATCCCCAAAGAAAAAAAAGCACATGTTAACTTATTTTGCAGCCTAGACTAATTCAAGGGACATATTTAATGAGGTGGTCACTTAAATTAATGTAAGTTATTAAGAGGCTTTTATAAAAACTCTAGGTGTTAACTACTAATTAAGTATAACATTAATTCCCCTGAACAGGGAATAATTAAAGAAGATACTGGTATTCTGGTTTCCTACATCTACATAAGTTAAATTACAGCGAAAGTATTAAATAACTGTACTACTGGATGTGTGTATACACAAACAAGTCTTTTCTGTGTACATGTACTCATAAAAATTTATACACTTCTGACCACAGGACAACCGGGGGAATAAGGTGTCTAAACCTCATATCATCTCAATCTAATTCAAGAGTACCCCTTCATTCCTACATGCCTCAAAATATGTAGAGCCTGCCATTCTACTGTAAAGCAAGAAGTGCACTGTCTTCACTAGTACTCACTTCTGTGTCTCTAGGAATGGCAGGTGTGTTTTTCCCCTCTATGTTAAACTGAACAGGTCTACAACACAATATCACACATGGACTCATGTTTTGGATTACTACTTGTGAGCGCATCTTGGGGGAATAGGAGTTTAGTACCTTCCCTAAAATAGCTTTAGCCCTCAGATGACAGAAAAAAAAACAAAAAAGAAGAGGCAAACTTTAACAGTAACAATTCTTGATGAAGGAGTTACTCTATCCTGTATCTCTTCTTGTAGTACAAAGCTATCTTGTATGTTATTGAGAAAGGAGATGAAATCTTTAAGAACAACCCTAATGGGTAACTGTACAAATCATTCCAATAGTCCAAACACTTAGATCATGATATTTTACCAGTTTTAGGTAATGCAGATGAATATATTTGCAAAATCAGTCTTCAGTGATATGTGCTACAGATGAGACAGTTTTGTTTTATAAAAACACTTCCTCACAAACTTGCACCTTACATCATATTTTAGAGGAAAATTCAGAAAACTTAGGAAAACTCTAAAATGCTCCATTGCAAATTCAGTTAACAGACTAGAAACAAAAATAAGCAGAAGCAAATAAAAATAAGCCCCAAGAAGTCCAGTGTGTATAATCTACATTTACCTGGATCATTTGATGCAGTAACAGTTGTTCCACCAGGAGCAAAAGGGTCATTCTTCTTTGATAGCTCTGTCTGAAACAAAAAAATCCTTTGGAGGAAAATTTGGTTTTCAGCTTAAAAGACTCCTCATTCTAAGAATACAATCATGATTTATTTTAGTTTCAAAGTTTTAAGATAAAATATTTTGGATGCAGTTTTTACCAGTGTCAGTAAACAAGTCTGTTAACAGAAACTCCTCCTCAAAAGAGTGATTAATACTTCCAAAGGATGAAGAAGAAGTAGATGTGCAACATACTTGGTGACCACTAATGCAAAATTTAAGAAATAAGAAAACAGGACACAAAAAAAAAGGACAAGACACAGCAATAGGGTAAGAGGTAACCTTTTATCTACACTATTTCTGAATATCAGCATTTCAAGGCATATACAAGTTTACAAATATAAGTTATTTTGTCCAAATCACACGTAGAAAGAAGTGAAAGGTATGCTTTTAACTCACTGTGATATTAGTACTGTTGTCTGCAGTGCTAAATGGATCAGTGCCAGCAGTCGCAAAAGGATCAGTGGAGGACTGTTTGAAAAAACAGTCAGCTGCAAAAGGATCTGAGCCTTTGAAGGGATCACCACCAAAGGGATCTAGAGAGTAAACAGCTCATTGACATTTCTGCTAGCTTTACTTTGCCTGATATCTTAAAAATTAAAGGTTATAGTCCGTTTTCATACTGCAAGGTGACATATTTAAGATGAGGAAGTATCTCTCAAATATGAAATTCATCTCTCAATAATTTGCATTCTGCAATTTAAAACTCTGGACAAGCCAATGCATTCTGCACACTATGGAAAAATTTCAGATGGTGCCAGTTCAGTTGCAGGTTCATCTGATCATACAGGTTTAACCAAGCCCCTAAAAAAGGAAGCATTTTACAAAACCTAGTGTTTCTTAAAACTCTCCTAACCTCCTCTCCTTCGCTCCCCAAACACAACTGACTTTGTTATTTGGCAGTTGGTGCACAATGCTATTTTGCTAGAGTGTTCCTGCTGGCCATTTTGCTTCCTTGTCATCAGTAACTCCATTCAGGACCCAGCAAAGAACACAATGACACTGCATATACAGCCAGACTGAATGGACACTTCCCACCTTTTTCAGTATTTAGTTCTAAACAAAGTTGGTAAGTTAAAAGTCTTAAAGAGTTTGGCGCTACTTTGCATACAAAACAAGCGGCAGGGTTTTGGGGCCTTCTGCTCACCACTTTCACACACTTGAAGTCCAACTAAGAATACTCCTAGCAGCAAGAGAGAAGTTCACTGACAATGGGCTTCTCTGAAAAGCTTTAACACAAGTGGCCAGCAGCTACTGCCATATAACTAACCTATGGTGACTTTTTGGGTCATTTCCACCTTTTTTTGCACTGAAAGCAGCAACACTTCTAGTAGGAATCATTTACAACAAACACATTAGAAGTTACAAAATTACTTACCAATTTTCCCAAAAGGGTCATCTTTGAAAGGATCACCTGTTTTTTAAAAAAAACCAAAACATTACTTGTCATAAAGCACTTACTGAGTTGAAGACTTTTGGAGACAAGCTCATTTCTATAGGCAGAATTTAAACAACTCTTACTCAGGAACAATTTCACTATTTTCAGTGGAACAACAAGAGCGAGCATTAGACAAAGCAAGTATTAATCAAGTAGCTACTTACCGGCATGAAACACACACAAAAGGAGCCACCTCACATTATGCATTTCTGTTGGCTATTTTCCATAAACATCCCCATATTTACCAGCACAGTAATCCAGGCTAAGCACTGACAGAAGCTTTGTCCCAGATTTTATCAGTTCTTACAGGCGCTATGAATGGCAGCTCGTAAGCATTCATTTCTGTACTGGATGCACGGTGCCAAGTGCATCAGTTATACTCCCTCATCTACATCTTAGAGACACAGGTGTACTCTTAGCTGTAGGTATCTGCCCTTGACATACTGAGCACACAAAGCCCAAAAGGTTGGCTACTAACAGACATATCTTTCTCCTCTGAAAGAAAGGCTTTGTCACATGCTGTAAGTAGGATCACTTCATTATAAACAAAAATTAAGCAATATCTACACAGAAACATTCAAGCTGCTTTAAATTAGTTTAATTTATTCATTAAAAGTATTAAATCTGCACTGATATCCTTTCAGAAGCCAAGTGATCTGAAACAAATTTAGCTTATTTTCCTTTCGAAGCAATATGAGCTGAATTGATCAGATCATGTTGATTCTGAAAGCATGTAAAATCATATTGATGTGGCTGAAAACATCTGCTTCAGCATTTAATCCAAATTAACTCCCCTTCTCCAAGCGCTCTATATAGACTGATAACTTCAATCAACATAAAAGAAAAAAAAAAATCAGAGCAACAGCATTTTTATAAATGGCAAATTCTTAAAATAAAGAATAGCACTTCCACAAGAGGAACAGATGGTGCAGTTCCACATTACCTTTTTCCGAGCGCCAAACTCACCATAAGTAGGCCACAGCCATTCATTCTCAACCACCCACACTCTCCCCACACCACAGCTCACCAAACTCTCAGTTGATCCGTTTGTGGATCTGTGCTGCAAATTAGGGGGTGTGGATGGTGAGAGGAGGACTCAAGAAGACTGGTCAGCGAAAGGCGGCTTTCACAGCTAATTAGAAAGTCCAAATGAAGGAAGGAGAAACATCCTGGACCCCACTTCCATTTCTGTAACACTATTGGCACCACACTCCTGTCACTCAAACACCTTCACATCTAGTCTATAAAAAGCAGTTCCAAGGTGAAGATTCATCAGATGTGTTAATACAAGACCCTGTTTCTGCAAATCTGCACTTAGAGAGAGAAGTTTACTTACTGCCAACAAAAGGGTCAGACTGGAAGAACTCTAAGCTGGCTCCAGAAACTAGATCAGGCAATGCAGGAGATTCAGCATCAAATGGGTCTTCCTGGGCAATGCAAAAGTAGAGAAAGGTATTAAATTTTTAAGACACAGGACAGAAAACACTTACGTGAGTTCCCATTTAGAAGTTTCTTAAAGCGGAAAAAAAACCCAGCTAGAATTATATGTGACTCATCAATGGAGATCCAAAATATTTCTCAACAACAGGCTGTCTGCTATTGAGATGAAATGACATTACACTGTAAATAAAAACAATAAGAAATGTTCAATGACCATCATGCAAGTAACATGATGCAAGCCTGAAACAGTTTAATTAGGATTTTTTAATTTACTTTTTCCTCCTATAAATCTAAATAAACTCACTTTTTTGGTAACAGATGCAGCCGGGGTCTCTTTCTCTTCTTCCACAACAGAGGCTGTTGTTTCAGGACTATTCCTTATCTGTGAGGATAAAAGCAATTCACCATAAATACATAAATAAAATGGTGAATGTTATATAGTCATGTAAGTATTAAATAGCTAAAAGAATATACTGAAAGATACTTCAAGAGGTTCATACTTATTATAGAACATACTGAAATGTTCCATAAATCTTGTGAAAGTTGAAAAAAAAATAGTCAAGAATCTACTGATATATAAGGAGAGACATTTAAATCAAGACAGCTTTAGATTTTCTGTTCTACTCTCTATTCCATTCCTCTTGCACCAACTTGAGGCAGCTGCTTTCCTTTAATGTTAATTTTACTATTTAATTTATGACATTTTGCTTTGGAAACAAACACAAAAATTTTTTCATTGCCATTTTTCCAGCCAAGCTAAAATTGCCTCCTTTTCTTCTGATCAGCTTTCAGATTGCTTAAACATAGTCCCTCAGAATAACACTCTGAAATTTGACTTGTGCAAGTGTTTAAACATAACCTATCTTGATACATTCCTAACTTATTACAGCTTCACAGCTGCATTGCATCATGATCAAGCAGGCAAAGCACTACTCACTGGAGACACACTGTTTATTTGCTCATCCTCTGCTATACTTTCCCTTTCAGCATTCTCATTAAGGTTAGCATTTTCACTGCTGCTGTTGCTAAGACTAGAATGATCCGCAGTTCCATTAACAAGTGTATGATTTGGCTGAGAGTGCCAATTAAGCTGGTTATTTTCCAATTCTTTCAGCTCAAGGAGTTTAGTCTGCACCTGTAAAACAGAAATAAATGTATATGAGTCAGTATAGCAACACAAACCAATATATGACCGTCCCCTCTTAAACACAAGATGGTTTTGAAAATGAGGATTTCAGACATACAACTTCCAAGTATAGTAAGACCAATGTTCTTTCAATCAAAAGCTAAAATTTGAGACAAGCACAAATCTTATTTGGAAGACATGCAAAGGATAGATGTGAGAATCTTCTGCCAAGGAAGCAGACTCTATCACTGGCAACATCAAGACTTGTTGCTTTGTTTCTACTCAAACTTGTAAAGAGAGTTGCAAAGCTCTCAACATGGTTTTTGTTTGTTTGTTTTGGGGGTGGTTATTTTGGGGTTTTTTTTGGTTGTGCATTTTTTTTGTTTGTTTCTTTTTAAATTTAAAGTATGTATTTGCAAGTGCATTAAACTCTAAATTAAAAAGGCTGCTTTATCAGAATTCTTGTCTTCCAAGAAGGAAAATTAAAGACATGCATTGTCTTCTCCCACGTGACTTTTGATGTCTACAAAATCCACAGAATATCCTCTTAAGCAAACAGTTACATTCATGTTGTTATTTCAGCAACATGCAGTGCCTCAGAGCAAACATTTACAACCCAACGGCCAGTTAGGAAGGAATTATTTGATTTGGCAGATAATGCAGAAGGATGAACACAGTTCAGATATTTAGGTGTCTAAATCCCACTGTCTTCTGCTCGGTCAAGTCACCTAATAGAGTATTCATTGCCTTGCACATGCACCAGTCAGGTGGCAGCAAAGACAATATCAGGCATCTTTCAAATACAGGGACCTGAGACCAACTATTAGATAATCTTGCCTAAAGCACTAAAGCACCTGTTGTTCATTATTTGTGAGCCAAAAGCAATAAAATAAGAGGAATTAATATAAAACCTAAAAACCTACTGAAGAAAAAAAAGGTCTGTGGTACAGTCAAGCATAACCACTTGTATTATCAGCCTCAAATCTGTTAATCACAAGAACCTCTTGCTAGTATATTAGTACAGAAAGAGCACAACCTTATCTCAACTTGTGATGAAACAGTAGAAAATCTATGAGTCAGTTCCTAAACCTCAAAGCCAAATTTAAAAATTATGGATGCATTATAAGGCTTTCCAACATAAGAAAGTGCTCTTGCATAAACACTAGCAGTGGAAGTCTTAATTAAAAAAAAAAAAAAAAAAAAAATTGTTAACAAGTTAGACATGAACTGTGTGAAAGGACCAGCCCAAAAGTCAGCCATTTCCAGGGTTCAAAGTTGATAGGAAGGCTTTTTGGTTTTGGTTTTAACTTGATAATGACATGACTCTGGCTAATATAGTAGACAGCTGGCAAGTCAGAGGAGAACAATAAGGAAATGGTGCACAAACAAACCCATCACTGAAGTAATAATAAATTACTGATTACAGATAGGAGGTAGGAGCCTTCCTTTAACCTAACAGTAGACATCTCAAGAAACATTTCTGTGCTTGAAAAACAGCACAGCCATCTCTGCTTCTCAGTATCCAGTCTCAGTCCAATTTATTCTTTCACCTTACTTTCCCCCTTTGACAATGCACTAAGTAAATGTTAGCAATTTCATACTAACTTCACTTCAATAAAGAATATTGAGAGCGTACTCCAGGCCACAGCTGACCAAGGAAGCTTAAATAACTACTGGACATAGAGAATTTTAACTTGCATTATAGTTATTTTTCATTCATTACATTAAGAGAAATTATTTACGGCATGTAATGAATTAATCTCTTTTTATTCACAAAAACTAGAGAAAAATCATTAAATATCTTCAGTCAGCCTCTAAGAATCCCAAGAGCTATTAGCACAGAACACACGTGGAAGCAACTAACAACATGAGGAAACAGTGAAGAAAAAAAGAGAACAACGCCTTCCCCTTAAGAAAAATCCCACTTAAGGTTGTCAGCTGATCTTTTTCTTCCATATTGCCTTACCGAACTGATTTCCTGTTGTGAATCCTGCAGATGTTGCTGAAGAGGTCCCAGCTGTGCTCTCCCAGACTCTATGCAATGCTCAAGCTCTGCAGTTTCTTGCTGCAGGCGACTCAGCTCCTCTTGAGCTTTGGTCAGTTCGTCTTCATACTCTGAAATCTTTGATTCCTGGCTTGTTATTTCAGCCTTCAGCATGGCAATCTAAAGCATGAACAAATTTTTCAAAGCCAAATGAAAAACCCAACCTCCAAACAGTACTATTTAAGATTAGAAAAAGTAAAGACCTCATAGCTATCGCAGCCCATGCCTGAAAAGTTAATTCCCTACTGGTCTCAACAAGATCACAGTATCCTAGCTGTTTCCTGACCAACACAAATATTTCTAATACTGAAATATAATTTTAGACCTTAAAGAAATACTATAGCTTTAGATTAAAAAAAAATTACATAACCATAAGATGATATTTTTAACTAACAGATCAGCCACTGTAATTAGTGCTTCTAATTACAGTTATATTGCAATACTTATTAGCACTTAAACTTATTTGCGTACAAGCACATCTCTGTGTATTTGCTGACACACTGATACAAAATTAGGAGGTAACTGAAGTAAGCGATACATTTCCTGTTCTCTGTTGGTCACAAAATGTTGACACTCAGGCTGTTTATTCATTTAAGTTTTTCTCCTCCCCCAATAACCATAACATGCTGCGAGGCTTCAAAATGAGGCATTTACTTCATCAAAGGCCTCAGCCAGTAGGATCTTACCAAATGGGCCTCCTCTGCACATTTCTGCCTGATATCATTAAGTTGTTCTTCCAACTTAGCCTTCTGCTCATCAAGATCATTAAGGATTTCCTGCGCTTCCTGTTTCTGAGCTTGCAGCTTTTGCAGATTACTGCTCTCCCGCTTCACTTCATCTTGTAGATCCTGTAATAAAACAGATTTGCTTTGCATTTATTCCCTCTCACCTCCTAACCACTAAATTCCACAGTATAAACTAAGGTAGTAATTCAGATGTCAAAGTATCAACAAATGGCCCTTTATAGCATAACAGACAAGCAAGTTTTCTCAAATTCTGACACATAAAAATTATTAGGTTATTTGCTTTTTTTTTCTTTAGTAAAAAGAATCTCACTGGAATATTGAAGATCAGGCATCAGAGATTAACCGTTTTACTCACCGGCAAGTTAGGATTTCATTTTGAATTTAGCAGCAGTCTTTATTCAGGATGCTAAACCACCTCTCTCCTATGTTTTAGCAATGTTTTACCGAATTCCTCAATAACAAATTCATTATTATGCTCCTTTCCTCTCAAAAACATACGGCAAAAACCAGGAACTTGTTTTAACAACATGGAAAAGGACCACAACTTTTGCGTTATTAACCCAAATGCACTCCCTTCTAGAGCTTCTCTGCATATAATTTTGAAAAAAAAAAATGAGCCAAAAACTTAATTTTCCATGTAATAGTCCTGTTAAGAGATGAACACTCCATACAGTACCATATGGCATTCCATACACTACAATCTTTTTATGAAACAGCAGTATGTATGTATTTTGTATTTTAAGCACATTAAGTAGCATCATATGATAACTGGTTCATTTCTGAGCAACATGAATGGTTCTACCTTAAACTGCAGAGATAACATTGAAAAAATGTCAAGAAAAGAATTCAGGAAGACTAAAGAATCAAAGTCAAGAGGAAGAGATAAGACGGGGTGATCAAAAAGGATTAATACAAAAGGAAAAGGACTAGATGAAAAGAGAAGACTGCAGCCTTTCCAAGAAAATATGGTAACTGAAGGAAGAATCATGAACACAACAGTAAAAAAAGAATCAAGATAAAAGAAATCTAAGGAGGATAAGAAAAGCTGACATGAATTTCTGATTAGATCATGCATTCACATGCTGCTCTAAGCTAAGATCTTGTTGTCCTTTTTTAGTGGCGTTTTGATTGTTCTGGGCTTTTTCTTCTTTTGTGAGGGAGATAGTTCATCCATGTCTGCCAACACCTACAGATTAGGCAAAAAAAGCCAGAGAAACAGGAACGCATATGGTGCAGCAGTCAGATGCTAGGTCAGATGCCAGATGGATAGGTAACCTCAAGACAACTGGAAGACTACCTAAAGAAAAATCGTAAGTACTTTTATGAAACCACCAAACACCAACAAAAAAAACCATCAAAACAAAACACAAAGTCCTCGAAACCCTACACAAAACCCCTAAAATCAAATATGAAGTTCATAGAAGCGTATATGACTGATGCGCAGCAGTCAGACTACATGCATTTCTGGTTATCTCTAATCTATGAAAGACAAACCGGAGCACATATATAAAGCTATTACAGCAGCTACTGACTTTGAAAACTGGGACACTCTTGATCCATTCATTTTTTATATCGCTCTGAAAAGCAAGTATCAGCTGACACTCAACACAAGCAATGGGGGAAAAAGTAACAGTCTAAAGAGATTTCAGTCTCCTTTCTCTGAAAGGAAGCAAGGCTTCATGTACACACAAGCTAAATGTAGATCACCTTCACTCTTGCTACTGTTTCTTGAATCCCAAAGTCTGTCCTAGGCACAGCAGTAGAGAAGCACTGAAGAGACCTGACTAAACCTGATGACCCCCAGAAGAGAAAAGAAGGAAGAAAAAACCCAACCAAAAACGCAAACATGTTAACACAACCATGCCAAAATTGAATTTCAGAGTAGATAAAATACACAGAACTGGGGATAATACTCAAAGACACATCTTCAACTAGGCTCCAGTTATGCTTTTATTTTCAAGAACATCCTCACTTTAATGTTCAAGCACTGAATGAGATTCTATATGAAAACCATTAACATATTTGAGGCTAGCATTTTCACAGTAACAGTAATCTGTATATTGGGTTTACCATCATTATAGCTTTCAACACTAATGTTGGTTAGGAGAAGGCAAGTACAGAGACCTGCATTGTCACAGATAGATGGATTTAATAGCTTGCCAGCCTGTACTTCACCAAACAATTAATGAGCTAAGAACTGTTAAGCCTGAAACAGCACAGAAAAGTTAAACTTCACTGACTTTCCAGTGGCTCTGCAAGAAACAAAGAATAGAGAGAACCCAATGCCGAGTGGGATACTCATGGCATAAATCCGTTTAAGAAAACTCAGGCCAACAAGGAAATCAAACAGTCTAGAAGAGAAGGCCAGAAACATTCTGGACTACTCGGAAAGCCACCTTTCCAAAACACCTTTCACTTTTTTTTCCCCCCACTCTTGGGGTGTCGCATACAGTTACATTTTTTCCCTGATCAATGTAAATATGTGTTATCTTACATGCATTTGTTCTAAAAATTCCTTCACAAAGTTTCAGCATCCCACTGAGAGGCAAAACATGGACTCTTTGATTTCATGTCAATATAATTCTAGGGAACATGTAATTGTTATGAAAGCCAGGAGAATCACCAGATTTTAGAGCCCTAGTAGGTAGACTGGCAAATCATCCTCATGCATGTGAAGGGCCAGATGCAAGATGAGAGCCCTGCTGATGTGTCTAAAAGCCCACTGCTTAAGGCAGTGCTCCAGCAGCTGGGTCTAGAAGAGCAGGTGAGTGATGAGAGAGCAAGGGGACAGCCAAGCAGATGCATTTTGAGATGCTGCTTGGTATGTGATCAAAAACTAATGTCTTAGTACTCATTAACTCTGTACAAAAGTTCCATAAGCTAAGGAAATGGTGCCTTAGAAGTTTATCTGTTACATTGCCCATAACTTTTAAAGAGAAAATATCCCTTAATCTTTACTAATAAAGAGCTGATATTTTAATAATTACATTAAAATCCATCAGTATGTTATGTTTTCCTTCCAACTCTTTTCTGTCTTTGCTTTTTAGTATCCATTTACAAATTATTTTATAGAAGAAAAAACTGTTATTCCTTCCCTCCTCCCACACAAATCGCAGACCATGGCTTCAGAAACTGTCAGCCTCTGGCCTGGACAGGTGCACACTTTCCTGGGTTGAAAACTGGTTGGATGGCCGGGCCCAGAGAGTAGTGGTAAATGGAGTTAACTCCAGCTGGAGGCCAGTTACAAATGGGGTTCTCCAGGGCTCGGTACTGGGTCCAGCCCTGTTCAATGTCTTTATCAATGACCTGGATGAAGGCATTGAGTGCACCCTCAGCAAGTTTGCAGATGACACTAAGCTGGGTGGAAGCGTGAATCTGCTGGAGGGTAGGGAGGCTCAGCAAAGGGATCTGAACAGAATGGAGCGCTGGGCTGAGACCAATGGCATGAGGTTTAACAAGGCCAAATGCCGAGTCCTGCACTTGGGGCACAACAACCCTATGCAGTGCTACAGATTAGGAGAAGTCTGGCTAGAAAGCTGCCTAGAGGAGAAGGACCTGGGGGTGTTGGTTGACAGCCAACTGAACATAAGCCAGCAGTGTGCCCAGGTGGCCAAGAAGGCCAATGGCATCTTGGCTTGGATCAGAAACGGCGTGACCAGCAGGTCCAGATAGGCTATTCTCCCTCTGTACTCGGCACTGGTGAGACTGCACCTTGAATACTGTGTTCAGTTCTGGGCCCCTCACCACAAGAAGGATGTTGAGGCTCTGGAGCATGTTCAGAGAAGAGCAACGAAGCTGGTGAGGGGACTGGAGAACAAGTCTTATGAGGAGCGGCTGAGAGAGCTGGGGTTGTTTAGCCTGGAGAAGAGGAGGCTGAGGGGAGACCTTATTGCTCTCTACAACTACCTGAAAGGAGGTTGTGGAGAGGAAGGAGCTGGCCTCTTCTCCCAAGAGACAGGGGACAGGACAAGAGGGAATGGCCTCAAGCTCTGCCAGGGGAGGTTCAGGCTGGGCATCAAGAGACAATTTTTCACAGAAAGTGTCATTGGGCACTGGAACAGGCTGCCCAGGGAGATGGTTGAGTCACTTTCCCTGGAGGTGTTTAAGGGACGGGTGGATGAGGTGCTGAGGGCCATGGTTTAGGGATCATTAGGAATGGTTGGACTCGATGATCCAGTGAGTTCTTTCCAATCTAGTGATTCTATGATTCTATATTTGAGATAATAATTTGTGTCCATGGAAGTAATTCTGGTATCAGAAGCCCTGGAGTGTGATGCCACGAAATTAGCTTGACCCAAGGTGGCAGATTAGAATGCACTGGTTTTGTACATCATCTTTAGAAATGTCACTATTAGAATAAGAATAGAAGAAAAAAGCATAACGTAAAGATATTCTTAGTCTGTCACCACTATTCTCTAAAGTTACAGAGAGTTTCCCAAAGCATGCAGGTCCTCCAACCTTTAGGAGCAAAAAAGGGACCAGAGATATATATATATAGCTGGCCACCAGCTAAAATAAATGCTGCAGCCATTTCCTACTTGATCCTGACAGTTTCTCATTTTTTTTCTGACAATACTAATAGACTGTTCCTTCTCTGCAGACTGACAGAACCCTATAGCTCTGTATTTAAGAAGGGACAAATTATCTGCTCTAGGTGACTCTATTTCAGCACGGGGGTTGGACTGGATGATCTCCAGAGGCCACTTCCAACCCCGACCATTTGTAATTCTGTGACAAATAGCTTGTGTGATCACTAAGAGGTTAAAGCAACTGAGACAGTTGCTTCCAATGTTACTGCTCTAGATACAATGACTTAATTGATTCTGTGATGCTGCTAACTATCAAACACTAAACATACACAGATGATGCTAATACTGTAACATTAAAGAGAGGTTTTTTTATTTAGCTTTATATATCTTTTGTGCAAAGGAATCCGAGAATTCAGCCTTCACGTAAGCACAGATGTTCCAGAACACACTAACAAAATCATCCTGTATGCAAAACCAGGAATACCCATAGGAATTTTGAACAGCGTGAAACAGCAGTCTGCAGAGTGGGGAGGGGAATGACCGCTGCATGCATGGACAGAATCATAGACATGGGCAACTTCTGTATGCATCCCTGCAGCTGAATCTGGCTGCCATCGTGACTAACAGGCCAGCGCCTGATGATCTTCTGAAAGGTCAGACTATAAATTCACCATTCAGGCTTTAAGGATATTAAATATCCAAGCACAAAATTCACAACAGTTGTTACACATTGACCCTTTTTCTGCCCAACACACAGTAAAATGCAGAAGTCTTGCATTATTTGCCTTTAACCAAATAAAGATTATTTAAAATAGTAAAGATTCCTAAAATAAGCATAGAAATAAATGTAAGAGATCAGATATCACACTGATATCTGGTATTTTCTTAAAGCAGCAACTCCAGCTGCTTTTGCAGCTTGAAATTTAATAGGAATGCTTTGCAGAATTTATTTCAGAGCTTGGCTAGACTTAGCACCCTAAACACTGACGCTGACTGTATAATTTTTAATTCGTGTAAAGCACTTGCAAAATTTAAATTTTCCAATACTCCAGTTATTCAACGTCATCCTTTTAAATAAAAATCAAACAGATTACTTTTAAAATTCACTTGTGTTAAGCAAAATTAACTTGAGGCAACATTCCTCCCAAGCTGGTAATTACTGTGACTCTTAAGATGCAGCTCTCTCTATAACCTCTTTTAATTCAGCAACTTAAGTTTATTAATTTGCAGTTGCTATCATGCCTTCTTCACTTTTAATTTTACATTAGGTAGTGTTGTTAGAAAAAAAGAAGAAATCTAATATTTTGTATTAATTTTCATTTAAAACTCCATGCAGGCTTCATATCCTAGGAGCCTGCACATTTATACATGCAAATATACATGCCTATACCAACCCACATTCACACAGAAAATACACTTCAAAGCACATTCTTTTTCTTAGCCCCTAGTTCTATTCTTTTCACTAACAACATGAGGTTATCTAAAGACTCAGTATTCCCACTGCCATTAAAGCACCACACAGTGCAATATCAGGTGTCTGAACAATAATTTTGTCTTATTTACCTGGACCTCACTTGTCCTCTGCTTGATGGTATCTTCTTTCTCCTTCAGGTCTTGCTCTACATTATTCTTTTCCCTAGAAGACCAGCAAACAATGCAAGAATACTTAAGAACATCAGCTACAGCAGGTACTGTTATCCAGCCCCCTAAGCCTGTATCTCTCTTTAAATACATGGTGAAACATTAAACACAAAAGATGTAAGGGATTTCTGCTTTCCAAATTATTTACAAGACAGAAGCCCACATAAGTGTTCCGCATAAAATCCCTGTCTTTTCACCCAACTGCACTTCAGTGACAAGAATGGCTCAAAAATGGAAGGGGGCGGGAGAGAGAAATCAATGAAATACTGTCTCCAGTGATCTCACTGTTGCTATGGAGCACTTGTCTAATGAAAACTGCTGAGAAAAGTGGGAGGGATTGCATCAGATTCCATCCATTAACCCCTGCAAATGCAGTAATTCCTATGCTAGCAGCAGCTAGAAAACATTTCCAGCAGGCCAATCTAGATGATTAACGAACTTTGCCTATCAGATTTCATACGTATCTGTCAGTAAGCTCAGTCAGAAAAAAGGACACCTTGCTGTAATCACCGCCTACTCAAAGGCTCCATACGTAATTATTTGCTGTATCATATCAAGTCTGTCTCTACAGACATTTATTCAAGTTTAAAAGTGACTACTGCTGACAGGGGAATTATCATCAATAAATTCTTGGCAGTCAGATGTAACAATAGCTGTAAGAAAGGGAAAAAAACAACATACAACTCAGAAGTGTTACTGTTTTTAAAAAATGAGTGTTTTCCCCTAGATAGCATATGAAATCCTTTCTCCTTTCACAGATGTAGAAAAGCATAAAAGCTTTACAGTTTTAATGCTACATACTATACACAGGTATTTACTTCCATTAAGATTTCTTTAATACATTAGCATACATTGAACTTTAGAATTTGAACAATGATAAACCTAATATTTCTAGATGAATTACCACAGTGAAAAGCTATCCAATTATATTATTAGTAAATATTGAAATTAAGGTAACTTCAGATTTTAATAGCAGCAGCCTGGCAATCAATTAGAAACCATTAATCTTATTGTTTACTTTCATCTAATAGGGAAGAAAGCATTTCTGTCTGCAAAGTAAAACTGGTCTACTGTAAGTTCTCTTTACTGAAGCTGAGGAATTTTTGTTTACTGCCAACTGGAAAATAAAAAACATCCAGGTGTCACAGACAACAATGAACATTTGCTCTAAAAAATAATTACTAGAGATTATGTTCTGCTATTATTTATCTCAGTATCTGATTAAAAAACAACTTGCTGACTGTGCCCAAAGGGAAGATATAAATGGAAGGACAAGGAAAGATGCGGAAAGAGAGACTATGAAGAACAAGGCTACTTATTTTGTTAAATGTGAACCTTCCAACTTTCAGTTGGAGTTGGAAAAAAGCATTATGGAAATTCTAAGCAAATCTTTACCATTTCAATCAAAGCTATAGCATGCTCCTCCAGCTCAATAAACTAGTATTTGTAGCATAGTTATACTTAGATATTTAAAGCACTGCAACACACGGTTGAAACAAATGCTGTTGATTTTGCCTCCTGTAAATTTCCATGAACAAAGGGTCTTAACCTCAATACAGTGCTTCCACAGATATATATACAAGTCAGGCTGAAAAATACCTCCAAGCCCTCAGACACCCATCAAGCGGAGCAAACATTAAGGCATATTATTCCTGACTAAAGATAAAAGAGAATAATTTACTAGGTAAACAAATACTTGTTATTTTTCCTGCTTGGGTATGAAGACTGAGCAGGAATAGAAATGCAAGCAGGTGTGTACGCCTTAATATACAGTTCTTCCACACTGTTGTTGCTGACATGCCTAAGGGACTATCAGAGACGAAGATCACATCCCTGTTATTTCAACAGAAGCCAGGTACCTAAATCATGCAATCTGGACTACGCTAAACAAGTGAGAGGATCCAATACCCACCCCCAGGCAGCTTGCACTGCCCAAATCACAATACAAACAATGAATTGGAAAAAAAGTAAAAGAAGTATTGTCAGGCAGAACAAGAAAAGCTTAGGCAGCAGTCTCAGGCAAAGGAAAACAAGCTGAGTGTATATAGTCTACACATCACATGTCCCCTCCTCCCCTCCAGTAATGCATCTTTGTTTCAGGAAAAAAAAAAAAAAAGAAGACAACAGAAACCTACTTAATGCATTAATTCTTCTGAATGCCTCCATTTCTTTTACAAACTATCTGGTATGTCCCTGCAGGAATACTCAGTGACTGAAAGAGCCCAAAACAAGTAACAGAATTGATTTATTGGATACGACAGATTTCCTGAATCATAAAGTCCCTTACCACATCATCACTTGGGGAGAAAAACAACATGAACCCAAAAAGAACTGTGGTCTTGCCAATAAAGGATGCTTGTAACCAATCCAAACCAATTTCAGAAAGCAGTACAATTTGCCTATGTATTTTAATAGTATTCAGGTCAGGAAAATCTCATAGCAAAAATCTAAAAGCAATGATTAAAAAAAACCCCCAAATAATAGATCCTGTCTCCAATGCAGATACTTCATGATTTACAATCAAATAATGTTAATAAATCCATAAGTTTTATACTAATTTGTGAATGGAGCCAGCACATTGCAAATATTTGTTCTAGCTGACAGCTGCTGAGCCCTTGTGTCAGCAGAGGCTTTCAAGGCAAACATGAAACAACCCTGCCCAGGTTTCTTGACCGCCAATGCTTGGAACCACTTTAGTTACAAAAGCCAAAAAAAAACCCCACCCAGTTCTTTTCCATAATAAGTGACAGGTATCTACTCCAGAGCTGGTGGCATTATCTACACTCACAGTTGCCCAACATTTCTTATTTTCACATATATCAGTAATTTTGGGAATTCCTAGTGTAGCAATACTTCAGTCTAGTAATACTAGAAAAAATGCTTAGGGTTTGCCTTATTTCTTCTCCCCGTTGTCCCTTGTAACCTTTTCAGCTGCAACTGCTCTGTTACGTCCAAACCAGAGGCTAGATGAAATAATCTAGCCTACATTAAAACTCTTACCATTGCTTTGCTAAGAAGCTGTAGATCTCTGAACTTTGAAACAAAAGCTTGATATCCGTATATGGAGGGGAGAGGCTGCCCTGTTTTTCTGGGGATGTTTTGCTGTTTCCTTACTTTTGAGAGACCAACTTAGCAGCTTTATGGTCCTTCTAACCTGATTTATATTCAAGACAATATAACTGCTGCTGTCCAACATATGTGAAGGATAGCACCTTCCGTGAGATATACTAAGTTAAGCTCAATTACTTAACACCCTTAAGAGGAACACAGTATTGGTAAAGCTTGAAGAAATCCCACTAATTCGTGGGCTGCAGCTAGCTTTGAATGCACAAAAGTAAAATGGGGTTTGCTGGGAAAAACAAGGTTTCGTGGCTCAAAAAAAAGATTATTAAGAACATCTGGTCTAGCCTCCCACAACGCTGATCAAAAAAGCTTCAAATAGCTTTCTAAAAATATAGCGCAACTGAAACAGAACTTACAGGCAGCAGTGCTCACAGGCTCAAAACGATGCAGATTCCATAATGTCCTTAGGCAAATCAGTCCCCTCACCAGAGGGGAAATTACCATCACTAATAAGTGTTCTGCATTTTATTCTTCATCTGTTCCTCGACCTCCACCTTCCTGACACTGTTTGCATTGAATTAGATTAAAAGGCTACTGGCTTCCAGAAATCTTTCCCACCCAGTCTGTTCAGCCACAAACATATTACCTCTGTACACTCTCCTCAGTCTCTCAAAAAGCTGTTTTCCCCACGCTGTCATTCTTTTGGGCATTTCCTATGCTACCTTCTTTTTTAAGCGCATTTCAAAAATAGATTTAATTTCTATTACTTGGTCTCAGAAGTGCAGCTCTCAGACACTTCTCAATGGAATCTTGGACTAGAATTGTTGAGTTAAACAGCTGAACAATATACTTTGTTTAATAATAAAAAAAATTAACTTAAATTACATCTGTATAGCTATCAAGACTATAAGTGTACTTCACCAGTTATAACAGAAATATGGATTTGCCAAGATGAAAAAAGGTTCCTACATTTACCACAAAGGTTAATCTGTTGCCTAGCATTGCCACCTGTGCTTAGGGAAGGAAGAGAATAGTAATATTTACTCTGCTACCAAAATAACTCCTCTACAGTGGCTAAAGGCTTTCAAAAAAAAAGAGAAAAAACTAATTTTCTTGGAAAAAAAAGATTTTTTTTTTTTAATTTTACTTGAGCCATAACTCACTTCATGACATTGAGAGCTTGCCTGTCATTCTCACTGAAACCACACAAACTGCTCACTATGATACTTTAGTTTGACAATACAGGCTTAAGCCTCTGATTGTTAATCCAGTTCTGTTCTGAACCTATCAAAGTAAATTTCCCCTAAGAAAAAAAAAATACATATTAATAGTTGCCTCTACCATATCTTCAACAATCTAACATCGTTCAAATGTGTCTTAAATAACCGCCCAGGTATATATGCCACTGAAGAAATGGAAGCAATGATTTTCCAAAGCCCATGGTTCCTTCAGAATTCACAGTACGAAAACAAGACAAACAGACTGGTTTCCACGTTCAGCTGCAAGCCCACCTACTGAAAACCAACTGCATCTAAAAATTCATGCTAGTGAACATTTTATTTCCTGCTAAGATACTAACAGCAAATATACATGGTTGTAAATCATATTTCAGATTAATAAATGTGAGAGTCTGAATTGGAATTAATATAACCTAAAGAACAACAGAGGAAGGCATAGCAGGAAGAAGTGAGGAGTCAGTGGGAGTAATATGAGAATAAGCAGTCAAAGTGAAAAAACATTTATGTATTTAGGAAACAGACTGTGCTTTGACACATTGCCAAATTAAATCATTCCTGCAAGCGGTATGAATAAAGACAGGCAGATTTCATCACGACAAAGCACTCCAACTTATAAAATAGTAGAATTAACTGTTCCTAATAAAATTTTCAGTAGATTTATGATAGTACTGAAAAATCACTGAAGAAAAGTATCTTTTGAGAGTATGACAAAGACTATACAACATACATGAAATTGATTTTCTTAGTCACTTGAAGTCATCTTCTTAATTACCTTAGAAATAATTACTGGAACCCAAGGGTCTGCGGACCCAATTAAACTGTTGCACTGAGAGGAATTGTTTTATTTTACTAGACGGAATACAGCATGTCCATCTTTACCACCACCAAAACCCTAGCAGAGGTCCATATACAAACTGTCATCTTCCCACTCTCTACCCTACACACTTCTTCAACTTTCCCATCTCACTTCCTTACTGCTACTAGAATAAAAGTCCTTACAGTTCTTCTACAAATCAAAGACAACAGATACCAGCTTATTTCATGGTTCCAGCATCCTAAACATCTGCTCCATTATCATCTGCCAATAAAGACAAATAAGAGAGAATATTTCCATCTCAGGATGCTAAGATATCCAGCTCTCTGTAACATACCCAGAAGGTATGGTGGACAGACCTTCCACAGCCTTGCTGTTCACTCACCTGAGTGAACAAAGAGTAGAAGTGCTAAACAGTATTACAGACATGCTAACCATTTAATTTAGCAAAGCAGACTCTTACAATTTGGTTCTCTCTTATGCATGAAATTGTATTTTAAAAACTAGTAACTAGCACAACTGATATTAAGGCAACTATGACTATTCCTCCTTTACCTACCTCTGCAGGTCCACTATTTCATTGTTTAATGTATCAAGTTCTTTAATTGCAGAAAAATCTGCTACAGAATTCGGTCCTTGAATATTCTGAAAGATAAAAAATAAATACTGTTAGTTTATAGTTTATGCTATCCAACAACTCTATTCACTTGACTTTGTGATAGCATGAGCTATCCTCGTTAACAGCTGTTGGTACCACTGTATTTGAAACCTTCAATCTTAAAAAAACCAAAACAGTCCAGGTGCTATATTAACAGAACACAACATACATCCAACACATTTAGTAATTCTAGTAGAATTTGTCTCCTGTAAACTCTTGAAGACATCTTGCACAAAAGCACAGGATCACCTGATCATACAGAAAATAAAATCTAGTTCTAAAATTATTCATTTTGTAGTTAATGTTTAGCTGGCTTCCCAGCATTCATTTAAGAGCAGTTTGGTTTGGTTACTACTTTTATATTTATATTTCTTCACGATGGTGATTCTCCTGTTGCAGAGTATAGACACATTTGCAATGCTTCATGTGATATTGAGCTAGTTGAATTCAAACCTTCAGAGTACTGAATGAAACTTCAATACCATAGGTAAGTTATGCCTGTAAATTACCACTTCCTTAAGGCAATACAAATTATTTGTTTCAAAAAAGTACACATAAATGACTAGAGAACAAATGCCAAAGACACAAATTAACAAATGCTGTAATTGTTTTACTGTGCCTTACCACAACATGGACATGTTTAGGAAGCCACATGCACAGTAACTACCTTCTATAAATACATTAGTTCCTCCAGATCTTCAATAAAGTCATCCAGGACAAACACAAAGTTCAGAAGAAAAGTATATACATAAAATTAAAAAAGGTAAGGGATGCTCCTACAATAACACGAAAGTCTTTAAATGCTGAAGTTTCTCTAAAGATAAATCAAAATGCTATTAACTACATGTGATATTCAAGTTCATACTCTGGAAAAAAACAAACAAACAAGAGCCATGAAAAGACCTAAACAGTAAACCTGATGATACTGTGGCAGAGAATATTATTCATCAGAACTATAAATTATTCATGCATATATTACTAGAACAAATGGCATGAACTAGGAATACAATCCCCCCCACCTACAACTATTCTTAAAGTGGTTAGTGTACAGCTTCTCAAGTGGGCAAAACAGCTATGAAGTTCAATCCTGTTCTAAAGGAATTACAAAGGAGTTCCGCGGAATTGCTCACGGTCTTCCTATGAGAAAGTTTTTACTTCTGCTGGGGAGGAGACAGAAGGAGAACATGGATCCATTAGCTACAAGCACTAATTATTTTCAGGCCTCCTCCTCTCATCAGTTAAAGAAATTCTGTGCGCTAACACCAGCATCAGACTTGAGCAAAATGTAGTTCAATCTTTTTTTGAATTGTTCGGGAGAACTGGTATGGAGGAGGAACATAAAAGCCACATTTTAGCTTCAATACACAAGTTAAAAGACTAGGGTTAGAACCCTTTGCTGCACTGCAACATGCGTGTGAACAACACATTGAGCTTTAATCCAAAATAGTAATAAAAGTAAATTCCTGTCAAAATTCTTTAAGAGGAACTTGCATGTAAGTTTAAGTTTTATGGCAGGTAATGCAAGTGCAATTTGGTGACTACAAATAGTTCTAGGTAAAGAAACACAGCAACAAGTACTAGGCTGCTGCTGCATCCCATTCACGGGATCTGTATTCAGGCCTCGCTCAAAACTGAAATAAATTACACTACTGTGGCAATAAAATTCTGTAAGGAAACCAAACGTTAGATAATGGCAATATACATATACATGCATGCTGAACATCTAGCAAGAAGGACAAAGTTAACTTTCCCTACTTTAAAAACATAATGGATTGCCATTATACTTACTGATACTTCTGCTATTATCTTTACATTGGTCAATTCAGAAGATGAAGCCTAAGGTGTGTTTTTAACAATGTAAGCCATGCCATTTCATGAAAATCAGCAAGAAGTATTTTTCTGCCTACTGCTTTTATTCTTTGGGCTCAGTTCTTGAGCAATAATCTTTGTGAAACAGGTTCCCTCATATCAACAAGGCAATACCTCCTTTGAAAAAGCTCAACATGAGCTGAACGTCATTGAGAGTTCTATAAAAACAACTTAACACACAGAGATCAGCAGTAACAAACACAGATCTCATCTAATGTGTTCTGATCACTACATTTTCTGCAGTACAATCAGTAAAACCAGGGGTATTAGTCCTAATGATAACTGCGAACTGTCACACTGGGCTACTGCTCTGTCACCACTTCCCCAGCAATTTCAACAGGATAAGAGGTAATGTTTTCTCTTATAAGCTTAAGCAGCATATATCACCAACAGGTAACAGCCACAGAGGTCTGGCTTCAAGGAAGAACCTTAGAGTTCCTCCAGACAAACAGCAATTGAAATCAGCAATTATTTGAGATTGCAGCATATTGTGACACTTCAGAAGTGCTGTACTGTTTCAATGACTATGTAAGAGTCTCAGAAGGATGTTCATTATTAAACCAACAGACAGTAAATATTAGAAAAGCAAAGATTCTCTAACCTTGAGAAAGCAGAGTTAACAAACTGACAGAATAATAAGGATGAAAAGCAGAGTGGTGCAGAATGGAAAAAACAGTCCAAACTAGAAAAGAGACATAGAAAGGAAAGCAAACATACAAAAAAGATTAGTAGAGTTGCAAATAAAGCAATTACTTTTTAAAAACAGAATGTAAAAAGAAATTAGATACCAGTTGCAGAAACTCAAAAAGAGTGCCAAACTTTGAGTTTCAGTTTTTCAGGTGCAAATTTTTCATTCTGTTTAAGAAAGTCGGAGAATTGGGTCAATGTTTTGCACAACCAAGAAAAGGTAACCCACATGAGACTTTGTGATGCAAAATGCAAGAATTTGTGATGACCTCTACTATTCTGATAAATACAACTTGAACTGTTGAGTAGTCTACTGCTAGATTAAGACAGATGGCAATCAACAGACTGTGAAGACGTTTAAGCTATCTGTGAAGTATAAAATGGAGGGCCATTTACTTTTAAAACTTTAAATATGTAATTCTAAACTTTATTTAGCTCACACTGTTTCCAGACTTCTTAAAAAAGAAATGTGAAAAAGGTAATCATGAACATAGGAGAAAAACATTGAACTTGTGCATGTTATTTCAAACGCAAACTAAAATTTTATACATGTAGTAGAAAGCCTACTCTTTCAAAATAGAATATAATGCTTTCTCAACATAAGATCTCTCCGCTTGGTTGGCAGGTGTAATAAATGACAGCTTCATTTTAAAACATGAATGGAAGTGTTTTGTCAATTCTTTGCACTTAAGACTTGTTTTCTTACAGATATTATGGTAAATTTCAGGTATGTCAGTACTTGAGGTGTTTCTTGCATAGCGTTTGAAACTATCATTCTTTGTTTGACATTTACACCAAAAATGCCAAACCCGTCCTTACCTTCTGTAAGCCAACACCCCGGTCTGAAGGTGGAATCATCTCTGGAGTCAGAACCTGAGGTGGATCAATGCCCTTTGTTAACTTCTGATTAATTAAATGGAAAGCCAAAGCAAACTGTTCCTTTGAAAGCTTTCCACAGTCCTTTGTGTCACAGAGAGCCCTGTACAGAGATGCACATGAAATAAATCAAATTCTCATTTCTGCTAGAACAGTGCTGTTTATTGTACTTGCTGTCATTTAAAAATGTCAGTATTCCTAGTGTATATCTCCTCTTCTAGATAAATACAACACAGAAGTAAGGTATGGCAATAGCTGGCAAACATCACTCAAACATACACAACCACTTTCTCTCTGCATGCAAAGGTACAGAGCCCTGTTAAGGTTAAGTTCTGATCTGCTGAAAGGCAGAATAAGGGCTATGAATCACTAACAACACCTGAGTCTCTGTAACTGAAGCTCCTTCAAAATTAAAGAACTTTTCACAGTCAACACAAATTTATCCAAATTTCCTAAATGAGAGGTTATGTTAACCATATTTTGAAAAAAAAGATTTTCCTATCAGAGTGCCTTGGAATAGCTTATTGTGGGGAAAGAATTAAAAAAAGCAGCGGGTATCACTACTAGCTACAATGAAAGGCAAACAAGTTTCATAATTAAATGGGCTAAAAATTTTGCATGCTAAGAATTTTATACATATAATTGTCATTACCAGTGTATGGATAGTATCTATGTTTAGATACACAGTCTATCTATACGCTATGATGTCTTAAATACAGGGATTTAGCTGAAGCGCAGTATTTGTAACAATCTGTGTTCAGGCATTTTACTTCCTCCTCTAATAGATGACACATAGCATAAATCTGTTTCCCCCCATTTCTGTCCAAAGCAGAAGCAAATAAGTTACCACTGCCTATACAAAGGCCATGCTGTTACGTACAAAAAAACCCCTTCTACTTTCCAGAAATGTCAATATAGCACCTTTCATGAAAAGTGCTAGGAACCATGCCACTTGCTAAACAGCTGCCATGGAAAAAAAATCCCTACCAGATATGTGCAAGAAGAGTAGAAGGCAGTCCTGTCTTCAAGAATAGTTCTCTGGCTTCCACACCTGACACAAATCCATCCATATCCTTGTCAGTTTTCACAAAGATCTCATCATACTTAATTTTGTCTGCAGGCGATACAACCCACTGAAGTGGGTGGGGATGGAAGGGGAAAACACAACAAAAACAAAACACACAATACTAAGATACAGGCCGTTCTGTTTTCAGAGTTACATAATTCAAGGACTACAGCACAGATTTAAAAAGTGATACAGGTACCTAGTTCATGAACTAGTTTTATGCTCCAAAACAGAGATGTACAGAGATCCATAAGCAACCTCAAATGCAGAAGCAAAGCATTTACAAGGCTAGCTGATACTGCTCTTCCTCTATGTCTATGTATTAAAGGTATTCCCTGGAGCTCTGTTCTGCTCCCAGAACAGGGCTGTACCCTCATCCCTGTGCTCATTCACAGTCCTGCTTACTGTCTGGCTCCATCAATTTTATTCCTCTTTACACAGCTGGAGAGCCTGAAGAATTGCTCAAGTCCAGACTGTTAATAGTTGGCACCTTCTAAATCGTAGAATTTACCTCCAATCTAGGTAAAGAAGGGAATTGCAGCCACTTGTCTCACTTCAACATTTTTTCCAAACATGAAGCTGCTACAGAGATGGTTGTGGGTTTTTTTCTGAATGAAATTATTTTCAGGTGCACACTTGTGGACACTGATTAATTTCAGCATACAGGGATACCTAGATGAATCCCCAATGGTGCTGTACACAAAAATACACTGAAACACCCATCCAGAAGAGGACTGCTCTGCAATGTACTCTGCAATGTACACAGCAAGACTTGCCAAGTAAACTGCCAGAAGAAAACCTTAGCATCTCCAGAAGTAAGATGCCAGTTTCTTACTGATTACTCAAATATGGGTACCCAGATATCCAAGCACCTTCTTAGGCCTCAAGTACCACAGCTCTTACCTTAGATCTCCTTCTCAATTTCTACCTATCTTGAATAGAATGTAGACAATATAATCTGCTTGGAAAGACATTGTCCCAAGTTTTGCATTCTAAAATGACCAGGATTAACAAAGATGCTTGGAGGGAGAGGTGTCAAGTTTCTTAACAATTATATTTGAAACAAACACCAGGTCTTGTGTGTTTAGGTGGATATGCAGAAGATAAATTTCGTACTTTCTGCCAGATCTTCCATCAGCCCCCTCAAATTCATCAACCAATCAATACAGTAAGAAGGATACTAAAAACTTGTGTCAAGACTCTTCATACAGGCAGCCTTCAAAGCACACGATTAAGAGCAAAAATCTTCTAACCCCAAAAAACTTCAGAACTGCACCTGTGTTAATGGTGGTTTGGCAGGTAAAATGCCTACTGGTGGCAAGGATGGATGAGACTCTTTGGTAGCTGCTGAAGATGGAATTAATGGCATTGCTCCTGGAACACTAATAGGTTTTCTCTTGGATGGTGGCACCAAAGCTGCAGGCAAGGACATTGGCACTGGTTCTTTCTCCAAAGCACAGTACACCAAAAACATGGCCTGAACAATAAAAACAAAGTGTGTGGATGTAAATATGTAAGAAAAGTATGAATATAAATTAAAGAATTAGTTGAGAAATAACTTTGTAGGGTGTTTTTCCATTATGTTTCTCTTTTACAAGCCCCCTCAACTGAATTGCAGCTTACTGCCTTCTACTTGCACTTAGTAAATGAAGTTCAAGATCTTTTAGAACACTACCATGACTCTTCTAAGTATTACCAAGCTGCATCACCACTTGTGGAATTTTATTTGAGAGAACATTTTAAACACTTAATTTTAAATGTATTCACTGTTTTTGCAGGAGTTGTTCCACTCACTGACTGTTCTTCTGTTGCATTTGTATGTTTTAGTGATTCGATGACTATCAATCAAGACACAGAACTGCATCTTAAATAAATAATCCTTTACAGATTATCAGTTATCTGCCTAGAGCATATCAATCCTCTGAGCTCAAAGCTATAAATCTGAAGAATTACAGCATAAACAGAGGAAATCGAGTACAGCACCAATTAACTACTAGAGTCTTAAAGGAATTGGCTTCAGATGAAACTGAAGCATATAGGTGCCTGAAGATGACCAGAACAATGTTCAAGAAAGCAATTTGTACTTTCATCCTTTCTCAAAAATATACGTGACAGCAGAAAAAGGTAAATCCATCACATGTACACTGCAAAATCCCCAAAGGGCCGCCAATAACATCAATTCTTAGCAATTAAAAACATGTTTTTAACTTCCTTTTTGTGTTTCTTTTTTATTTTGACTCTGAAAGGATAAGCAATAGTTTAGTTTGTAGAAGTTAAAATTAAAAGGCTGGCTTTAGTCCCACCTGGGGACAGAAAGATCACATTTTCTCAAGATTCTTGCAATGCAGAACTCAGTTAAGGTATTTTGTTAGCTTACCCAAACCTTTAAACTTAGGTTTGATATTTCTCTGTGTAAAATGAAACCCTTTCCTCCAGAGTGAACATCTAATTCCTTCCTCTCCACTTATATGCAAAAACAAGCTGAAAGTTTTGAGAAAGAGTTGATGCGTGATTACTATCACATCAAGACTTACAAAGCACCGCTCACTCTCCTCTCCCTTGCTGTCTCTTGGGGGAAATGGAACTTATTTACCACTTACTACATTATTTCATCAGTCCTGGCATTAATAGTGTTAAAATTCAAAATTGCTATGAACTTTTGAAGAATTTATACATCATTTCTTTAAAATTGTCCTCAAAGGTATCTTGAAGCATTCAAGTACTATAAACAACCTAAAAGTTCAGGTAAAACTTGTTCAGTGAAATTACTCATTCTCTCACGGGACAGCAGATCACAGGGATAAGGTTTTAATGGCTACTTTAGTCCACAAAGAAAGTTACTGCTGTGTAATTCGACAAACTGACAGAAACACCAGCTAGTACTAAAACTGAATAAAGGCAATGAATGAACCACACGAACAGTCAAAAACTAATACATAACACAACTATTTTAAACCTCCACAGTTGGACTTTCAAAATCCCAAGAGGCAGAAGATACTTACAACTGCAAACTCATCTCGATCCAACATTCCATCACGGTCAATATCGCTCAATTCCCACACCTACCAATAAAAAGCAGAATATAGGGATGTTTGCTTAAACTGCAGCAGTTTCTTATTTAAAGCTTCATTTTAAATAAATGTACGAACAGCCTTCCTCCATCATATCTTAAATTCTATCAAGATTAACAGCATTAGTTTTCAGAGAGCAGCACACACTCACATAAACCATGCAAAAGAAGAGAGCTTCTTAAGTTGGAGACAGAGTGCACTAATGGCACCTCGCTCTAAACAAAGCATTAAAAGAGTACACGTAACTGACATACTGTGGTAAAAGGCAATCTATCAAGACGTGAAAATATATTTATTTATTTTACAGTTTAACACTTACACATGTGGGGCCACTCCATAAGACAGTATTTATAGTATTTAATAGTTAGGCTTATTGTCTACCATTTGAAAAACAGATACTGCTGAGCATAACACAGTTATTTGCAAATTAACAACTAAGTAGAAAGATATTCTTACTCGTCCTAAGATATCCACTGGTAGTTTTGAGTTAAGGAGCACAGGTTTCACCTTATCTCCCGACAACAGTCCATTCACAGGATTTAGGCTGTCAAAAATAGCATCATACTTGGCCTTGTCTTCCAGCTGCAAGGGCAGAGGAAAAATATTGCTTATGGGAATAGTCCCACTGGTAGACTAAGAAGCAGCAGTTCTCTTGAAAGTATGAACTTTTTTTTCAAGTTACAGTTGGAAACACATAGACTGCAGATCCTGATGCTTAAAAACAATTAAGAAAAAAAGACATTATTCCTAAGTCAGCTAGAGACTCATCCAAAACCCAGTGTGATTTATTCTTCAATTATTTTCATGGCTTCAGGTAACTATTCCACATAAATGAAATTTAATTCCCAATAAAAGAAATTTAAAAAACACAAGGACTTCCCAAGGGACAAGTGTTTTTATGAAATTAGGTCTACCACCTCACTTACAGATTTGATACAAGTAGTAATTTATTGTATGTTATAAACTATAGCTGCCATATTTTTCTCAAACTTTTGGTTTCTTGCGAACGATATCATAGTTCCAGATAACAGCCTGATCTCTACTTTACCTTAACAGCCCATGGTACATCACTTGATGCTGTTCCACTGAGGAGCAAAGGACTACTGGTATCAGTCTAAAGAAAATCAGGGAAAAGAAGCGTATTAAAAGACAAACAGTTCTGATCTAACAAACCCACTCCCTTATTGGAGAAAGTGCTCCTTTTCAAAGCCAGAACTGCATTTTAGCTACTCATACCTTAATTAAGGACAGCAAAATTTACAGTAAAAAATTAGAAATGTTTCTCCCATTAAGGACAACACTAATAGAACTAATACCATATCTATTCAAATTACATACAACGTTATTTTTAAATCCCCACTAGAAAAACACAGCATCTTATTCTTCTTCCACATTGATTAATTTTCCCCTATTGTAGGGCCCTATTGCCCTACAATATCACTTTCAGATGTGTTTGGTGTTTATACCAAAGATTCCTAATTGTTCACTTAAAAGCAGTTCTTAATAATGAGTTGATATGTTCAATTGAAAAAGAAATCTTACAAATCTTGGTGGAGGAACAGGCAGGTTAAGACTACTGAGGGAAACGTCCAATCCATTCTGTGCACATGCTACAAGTCGTAAAGCCACAAAAAATTCCTACAGGAAAAATGAAATTTTAAATTATCTATTATACGAAAATACCCAAATTTCAGAATGAATATGAGCTTTTTTAGCATTGCTATATACACAAAGGGTTGCAAATGGCTTCAAAAGGGGTCACAAGGCTACAGAAAGCAGCAGTTGGCAACCACTGAATTCCGCCAGTGAGTCAAAGTTTGTAACTGTTGGCTCCAAGCATTTAGTGGCTTCTGGCTAGTGCAGTCAGTTCTCAGCACTCAGTTCTCTATGGCAGAGCACTGAAAATTTAAAGCAGCTATCAGAACTGTTTATCTTGGAGGAACTGTGTCGATCCCAAAGGTGGCAGGTGATTGAGGGGGAGGAAAGAAAGGCACAACATGAGAAAAAAAATGAACCAAAAAAGAGAAGTCAGGAAAAAAACGTGTTTGGTAGATGCTACAATCTCCTCCTTTTCCTACCATGGGATGAAGCAGCTCTCCATTTGTCACCGTTTAAGTAACTAACTTCAAACAGCAACAACAATGCACAACTGAGCTTTTCAGTAGCACCGCTGATACACAAGTCTGACTGCGACACTGCTCACAGCTACAACTTCCAATGAACAACTCCAAATACTACTAAAGTCTGATATACCTATGTGAAATCCACCAAAATTAGATAAGTAAGAATTCTGAAGATTTTAATAGAATTTTAATTGCTGCATTGCTTCTTCCAAGATTAAGAGGAAAAAGTCACCTTTGTAGTAAATACAGTACTACTGTAGTAAATTCAGTTCATTACAGTATGTTACTTCTCAGTTTATTGTATTGCAGAGCTAAGCAGCAGCTCATTTTATGACTTGGAAGAAAAACTGATGAGGTAACTGAAGGCTGCCTAATTTATTGTAGCTTACACTGACATGGGAAGTACGTCTCTTGTTACAGTTACAAGAATGTGAAAAATAAATCAGCTAGAAAAACTACTTTCCTGAAATCTAGCTTTTACTTTATTTTAAGGCTTGGTAATGGCGAGAGTAACCTCATACATGAAATAAATAATCATACCTGTTTGTTCAGGATACCTTTGCCATCAGTGTCAGCTAAGTCCCAGATCTAAAACAGAAAAAAAATCAGATTCAAAGTATTCTACAACACTGAGAGGAAGCTGGCAAGTTCTCACTCCATTTAGCAATGCATTCTTGGACAAAAGTTCAGGTCTTAATTTTCATGATAGCACTTATTTGTGGTGACGAATTTAAATATTGTTTTAATTTCCACCACAAACTATACACATAGTAAAATAAGCAGGGATACTGAAATGGAAAACTATTGGACAAACTAAAAACACATTAGGGAAGATCACATATCCTATAGCACCACTAAGTATTTTAATTTACACTTCAGCAAGAGATAGGATAATTTAGTAATTGTTATTAAATACCTTTCCAAGTACCAGATCTGTCAATCCAGACTTTTTCAAGAACACAGCTGCATCAGAAGCTAACACTCTTCCAGCGTTAGTGGAATCGACCTGGAAGGAGGAAAAGACCTCACATGATAAACTAGCTCTTGAATTGATGGAATCCCTTTAACACAAGCTCTCAAAAGGTACCAAAAAATGCTCAAGTCAATGTAGCCACTTTAAGCACAATCTTCAGAGTTCTTTTTAAAAAAAGCAACCTTTCATAAAAAATAATTTTACTTTAAAAGACATTTTGAACTAGATGCTCCAAATTTAATGTTAATAGGCAGACTTTGGATGTCGATATCTTAAGCTAACACTGCCAAATTTAAGATACATTATGCATATATACCTATGCATCTTTCATACTCTAATATGTTTTACAGTGTTCCAGAAAAATTATACAATTAGCCCCATCTGTCAGTGCACAACTGAGACAGAGACAGAATAAGAATTTTGCCAAGATGACCCAGTCTGGAGCAGAAAGAAGACAGCCCAGGTCTCCCGTGTGATCAGCCAGCACCCCAACACACTTACTCTTACAGGTGATCAGTGAAGATTTAGATTAACTCCATTTATAAACTAAAGAAAACACACAAATATATATGCAGACAATCAAATATCCACTGCTCTAAGTTTCTAACTATTGATGACTGGATTTCAAGTTCTCCAGCAGAAAGTTTCCGGTACACACAGGGGCCAAGAATGTATCAAGTTATGCAGTAGACAGGGAAGCTGTTCAGCTTAGGCTGCCATCTGAACCTATCCAGTTGGACCTTCCTAATCACAGGATTTTCTTCTTGATGCCATTTGATTTGTAAGTATAGAGAAGTCCCAGAGTTTGATTACATTTAATTGTGCAGCTCTGAATTAATTACTGTTATGGTCTGAAAAAGAAGGTTCTGTTTGAAGATACTTTTGCCACCCTAGAAGAGGGAAACGCTTACTCTCTGAAGTGAAATCTATTTACACAATGAAGAAGTCGGTAATAGTTTTGGCAGAGTATCAGCCAGCATGCATTTCTCCCTGAATCAATAGGGAGATCATTAAAATAGTTCAGTATTCAATTTCCTAAACAAAAGCAGTACCTCAGCTATACCTCCAGGTGGAAGAAGCAAGCAGTAAAACTTATGTTGCGTAAACAAAGACAAGAAGCATAGAAAGGAGGAAAAGCTCTAAGTCTTTGAGAGCCTAAAACAAAAGGGTGCCTAAAAAGGGCCCAGTATGGAAAAGAGGACTAAGTGTATCTTCAGTCAATTCAAACTGTCAGGCTTACTAAATCAGATTACAAGACCTAGAGATCAAATAATATATTACAATTTATAGATAAAAATTACATAGTATTATCTTCAAAGACAGAGGCTTCCCATCTATAATCAGCAGAGACACCCCGGCACTCTAAAGAATTTGCAACATGATAAACATTTCAAAGGGCAGGAAAGAGGCAACAAAGGAGACTTGTTTTCCACAGTTCCTGGAGAGAAAAAAGACAGATAACCAAGACTGCAATTGTACAAATAAACAAGCATCTATGGAAAACTGAAGTACATGCACAGAAAGAATAACCTGATGCTAGTACTTGCTGAAGACTGAGTTATCACAGCTGTCTTTGAAATAGCCTGAGAACCTATGAAAACCAGTGCTTCAGACAGGATAGCAAGTTTGGGAATACATAGCAAAACCCTTGACAGTGATAATGATGCTTTGTATCATTTACAGTCTCACAGCTCTGTGTTTAAACAAGGACTATATTCGATATTTTGTTTGATTGTAAGGCCAGCCTTCCAAGCTCACAGGTAGAGCACACACAAGGTGCACAAAGCAAACAGCTCCCAAAGGTGGGCTTTTAGTTCGAAAGACTGCAGAAAATTTATTATTTGGAAAGCATGCTGCAGCTGACGAAGGTTGCCTGTAGACATTCCTGCTTCTTGAAGTGAACAAAGATCTCTGAAAGCAATCTAGAAAGCATCGTTTAATACAAAAATGAAAACACCCTTTGTTTTCACAATAACTAAGATGACTGTTAATTATAAGAGGCTGTTTCCCGAAGATTCCCTGATTACGGCAATAAAATTACAAACCCAATAGATAGCCTGCTTCTCAGATTTTTAAAATACACAATTCACTCACTATAGGAGAGCTGTTCATATTGCTTGCAAAAAGTTGCTAAGACACTGCATCAAATCCCCTTTTCAGTCAGTGGAGTTTGACACCGCACAAAAACACAGTAATCTTGGCATCCACTTGGAAAAACCTTCAGCCTAGGACTTTTCTGGTCTTTGGGGAAAGTCACAAAGCAAGACAGTATCAGCTGTGTTTACTGTTTATTTCCTCACCTCCAACTCACAAGAAGGGGACTTCAAGGAATTTAAGCAGGGTTCTTACTGAACCAGATACAAATATAGTTTCTCTTTGTGTAACCAATTCCTTAAATTTTAGTAATTTTTTTTTCTAAAAGACTCTACTGAGTCTTGTGTGCTGGGAAGGGGGTACTTACTAGAGCATTAAAATTATGCAGAAAAATGGCTTATGTTTGACTATCACACTGAGAAGATCACTGGTGCCTGTCAGTCATACACCAGCTGGGTAGAGATTTTTCTCTGATGTGCAAAAAGCAGTTTTCATACCTGGGTCAGCTAACAACCCTCCTTCTGCAAGTTGCCTTTTGTAGGGCCAGAAATTATTAGAAGTTAATAATGTACAGTTGATGTCATCAGGTCACAAGTTAACAGAAAGAAGTACTTCAAGTCAGGATTCATCAATAATTCAGCAGCAGCTCGGGTGTACTGCTTACGCGTTACACAGCATCACAAGATTAAGCTATTTCGTAACTACTTTATCACTTGCCTTTAGATCTACCTTTTAACCTCAGCCTGTTTTGAGAGTTAGTCTAGAAAAAGTCGAACAAAAAACCTCTTTTATTGAGAGAAACACGTCCCTATTGAAACATTAAGATTTCAGTCACATTCTGAGTACAAAACTTGGGATTTACACCCATTCCACAACACCTGTTATTCAAGACTAATTACTTAAAAGTTTATGACAGAACTGGAAGTGTACTAAGTGTCAGAGCTCTTTTAGGTGATGAATTCATTCTTAGGTTGCATGGAATGCTCTGAAGTGCTTCTGGTATGAAAACGATAAAAACATGCTCTACCAGTACCATAGGACAAAGTGGGGAATGTCTTTCTGATGTTTCTATTCCAAAAATTAACATCCTATCTAAGGGAGGGAAGGAAAAAGTTTTCTAGTGTGACTGAAAGTCTTTGGACATAAGATGATTAAAGCTACTCTTTAGGACAAGTGCTTGCAGAAGAAAGTTTAGCTGAGCAAGTCAGAAAATTAATCTGGAAAACAAATCCATTGGCACAACTTCACTAACAGTAACATCATTTTTAAGCAATTCCTGTTCCTGTATACAACTGAGGCTGCTGGACAAGAAACAGTCCTCCAGTTTCAGTAGGCTATATATTCCAATAAATGCAAGATGCTAAGTGAGTTAGGAACCAGTATCATCTTTGTGCTTATATCCAGTTTCTTTACCCATTTTTTTCCTTCCCATTTCAGTGGTTGAGCAATTGCAGTCAGGACGAAGACACAGACCGGCAGGTGGCAAAGATGATATCTGACACTGACAGTCAGTAGCACTGAGCTAGGATACTTTATGTCCAAAAAGTTAGTTTCTTGCCTTTTCTTGTGACCCTGGGATCCTCCTAAGGCTTTTAATGCAATGGCTAGATAGACACACAGTGGATTTGTCAATCAGAATGAAGGAAAACTTTGTGAGGGTGACACTATCTCCTTTAACCTCCAGAAGCCACCCAAACTTACAGCAAAGTAAATTCTTTCTTCTTATTTAGCAATTTCAAAACTGCTACTTTCTTGTGGTAGAAAAAAACAACCTTGTTGAAGTAAAACAGAAAGCTCAAACTTTTCAGACATCATAGGCTGATACACTTTAACTGCTGGTTTATGTGCTTGATAATGGGACTAATCTTCTCAGCACAATCCAAAAATAGAGCATGGATAGAAAGCATGATCTTCTCTCTTCCCTGGCAGATAAGTTTACATGCTAATGTTGATGCCCAAAAGAAGCTCCTAAATAAACAGGTCACATAAACTACACCCTGTCTTAGCACAGACAGGAACATTACCAACTGCACAAGGAAAAAAACTTTCACATAATGTTGGTTGGTTGGTTTTTTACAGGGTTCACCAATTACTCATCAGGTCTTCGTATTAAAAAAACATCCATCTACTTGAAATTTTTTACAGTCATTAACTTAGATATATGAAAAATCTTAAGAAAATTTAAATGACGTTTGTACAGTAATGTGTATTATGCACATGACAAACTCCTGCTGTTGTAGCACAGCTGAAACAGCTCGTTTTCAAAAAAACTGCATTAATACACCTTATTTTTGCTGGGCCTAAATAAAAAAAGACAGATTATAAATAAAATTTATATTTTTATTTTACTTTCGTATTATAAAGTCAAACAATTTGTATATGTCGAGCAAAGCTGCAAGAACTACGTGCACTCTTTTGACATTCAGTGGCCTTCCATCCAAATTTCACTCCTTACAGCATCCTATAAGAATCTCTGTAGATAGCCTGAGAGAGATGCCAGTCTTTCTTGCACTAACTGTGCTACAAACACAAGAAATTCAGCTTCATTTGTAAAAAGGAACAAAGAACAAATCAATATGGTATTTCAGAAGGACTTACTCCATTCCAAGTACTAACAGTCTGTATATGTGCACCTACACACACACATATACAACTGCAAAGTGATGCATACTATGCATACCTGGCACGTCCCTAGCAAATCAAGTAAGTTATCCTACAACCAATATTAAACTTACACTGATATAGCTCAAACCTTAGTGTTAGCTACTATAAAAATATACTTTAAAGCAGAATAATTTTCCCTGTTCTTTTACTGTTTACACATTGTTCGCCACGCTGACATCTACAGTAAAAGATTATTCATCCTTTTAAACACAAAATAAAGTTTATTCTCTCAACAAGAACATACATACCTGTCGATAGAATTTCTCATACACAGGATTTGCACTCGATAGCTGTTAAAAAGAGAGAGAAAAAGATAAAGTTAACCGTAAAGATCCACTTTCAATTCCATTCTCCCTGGATAAATAAAGACTTTTTATTGGTCTTCAAAGAAGCATTAAGCATTTACATAAACATATTTATTCTGTCAGATGATGAGGACTGTGACAGCTCTTCATGCTGTTAGCTTTTAGAAGACTAAATTCTTGTTTAGAAGTCAATGACACTAATTATCAGACAGGTCACCAGGTTAGGCAGTCTGAAACAAGTTCTTAAGCAAGATCATTCATAGGCAAGAGAAGAAACCTGAAACGATACAGGTTATGAAGCACTTTCTAACGAATGCAAAGCAATATGATTTTATTTTATTATCCACTGCATCATTCTTTAGAATTTAGTGTCATAATACCACAAATCTGTAAAGTTTTCAGATACCCAAATTAATTCCTGGATTCACAACTAAAACCACAGCAATGGTGTAACATAAGAAAGTAATATTTTGACTTAGTTTTTTTGTAACTGCAATCCTTGCCAGAGAACTTCTGCCTTCTACTGCTGCCATCTACCAGACATTCAGTGCTCACCTAAACTTCGGTGGACAAGAATACAACAGCATCTTTGGGAAAGGCTCTTTCTTCAGGCTCTTTTGGAAACTTTTCCATCTTTGGAAAAGGCTCTTTTTAAGCTATTCTTAGGAACGCTAAAATAAGCCATGCAAAACCTTATATCCTGGCCTGTACCAAATACCCTTGCCCAAGAGATTCCCAAGAAATGTACTGTCAAGGTACCTCCCTTCCTCAAGGTAAAAACAGGCACAAAATCAGATATTGTTTCCATGAAGTGCATGTTGCCTAAAACAAGAGACTGTGTGCATGACTGAGTGCATCTATACAGAGGATGACCCTAGGATTATTGCAACGTGTTACCCTCACAAACTCAGCTGAACAACTGAATGTAAAACAAGTTAATTACACAATATATTAAAAAAAACCACCAAAAAAAACCCCAACAAAACACACAAATTCTGATGTCGCCCAAAAATAGAATTCTTCCCTTTAAAAGGAATATAATCTTAAAACAAAGGATTTACGGACCTTCCTATACACTAAATCGAAACAAGGTAGCTTCTTTGACTTTAAAATTTAGAAGTTTGCATTAAAATATGGAAACCAACAGTTTTCTAGATGTTGTCATCAATCACAGAGGTGTGAAAAACACGTTAATACAGCACATATAAATAGTGACAGCTTAAAAAAAACCCAAATACATTGTCCTATAGCAACAGGTAACACATCGCTCTTTGGGCTCAGCACTTCAATGTTCACAGGTATCAACTATCAAAGAATATTAAGAAAAGTTTGGTAAAAAAAGGGGTTTAGTGTGATATTTTCAGCTACAGAATGCATGCAGAATCACCAGAACATCCTGAAAACGAAATTATAGAGACCAGCTAGAAATAAGGGGAGAAATTTTGTTCATATCTTGACACTTGCTTATTCAGCAAGCACACTGTCACAGAGACATTCCGTTTCTTCTCAGGGCCACATGGCCTTTCTGATTCTCTAGTTCTTTGGTTCGTTTTTTTCTGTGGGTTGAGCTGCTGAGTCTTTTGATTTTTGAGGAGTAGGTGGGAAATACCTCTGACATAGCAAAAACTACATATGCTGAGAAACCTGCACTGGTATTCATCGCGATACCTCCATTTGTACACCTGAACCTTGCTCTGACTTTGCTGTGGTATCCAAAGACTTTTACTATTTCAGCTACCAACTAAGCAGGCATTTGGATATCCCTCAAAATAGCCTGACGGAATATATTCAAGTTTTGCCAGACCTCTGACTACATAACATCAGTGTAACAAGTGACACTTCCAGCTGCCTTCCAGCATGTTCTAAAGCACACTGTTTTCTAAACTAAACCTCAAGCACTGTACCTACCGACTCAGCTACACTTCGAAGAGCAACCCAGAGGGAGGTAGTTCCACTAAACATTCAAGTACTTTATTTACTTCGCATTACTTCATTATAATTCGGAAATAAAAGCACAGAATCAAATTAAAGCTATGAGCAGAAAATTAAAATAGAGTTGGCTGGCAAATATGCTAGAAATATCAATTCTCATGCATCATCATCCCTCTTGCCCAATATCACTCTTTGTTCAGCCAAGTGTTTTGGTATTACAGCCAAACCGATCATTGTCACTCCTGGACAGGAAACATCATGTTGAAGTCCTAAAATGAAAACACTAAGTGCAAAACAACCTTTTCATTCAGCACTTAAGAGTCCAAGCCAGTAATTCCTATTTATTTCACTAGTGTTTCCAATATTCATTTTAACATCAATATCACTGAAATAACTGGAATTTCCTGTGATGCCAAATAGAATAACAGTAGTAAAAAAATTTCCCAGGCTATTTTACTTGCAACAGACCTGTTTTTCCTTCAACGCATACCCTACAATAAAACAACTGATACAAATACAGTCTAGGATATTCTTTTCTTCTGGGAGAAGAAAAAAAACAGTGCTCAACATCCTTCAAAGTACTCCTGTAGGATTTACCTGGCAAAATTATTTTTATGGGACTTAACAAATTGCAGAGAATAAATTCAACTTGCTTTCAATGCAAAAAGGAGGGATGGAGAAAAGGTCACATTCCACAGCGTAAAAAAAAGAAATACATTATTACGATTCCATTTAAAAGTTTACCACGTCATAAAAGTAGAGTCTGTTCTAGTAAATACAAGCTTTTGATACTAACCTCTGAACTTTGGACTATTAACCTAGGAAATAAGAAACACCTTCAGAGACACACGCCTCTTTCACGTTCTGGTGTCAATCAAGCCTTTATATCCCCATGTTTTCATCCCTCTGGCATTCTCGCATTTAGGAGTAATAAGATACTACTACCAGTCTGTCCACTCCATCCACCCACAACCTTCCTTGCACAAAATGGTTTAAAAAAAACAAACAAAAGCTGTACATAGAGGAGAGAAATAAAAATTTCCCCCTCCAACCCAAATGAGACAGTAGGGGAGAAACAAGCTTTTCTATCTTGATTCAAATCCAAAATATTGTATTCTATCATGATACAAAGCTCTAGGATTCATTTTAAGAGTTTCCAGGCCAAACAAGACAATCTGGTTGCAGATGTTCTTCGTGTAGTTGTCCTCTCGCTGTTTCCTGGATCCCAAAAGGACCCAGTATGAAAAAGAGCTGCTCCTCTAAAACACTGCAATATTCCCAGCTCTCTATTCTCAACAGGGTAAGAAGGGATGGAGGAACAAAATGCAAGCAGTTCCTCTCAGTGCTCTTGCACCATTAGATGCAGCTCCTCCTGAACTTTGAGGATGATATGAGAATAATCCAGAAAGAGAAGCATAATACTGGGGACTATTCCACCTGGAACCTCTGCCACAGCAGTGAGTAGCCTGGACACAGTACTAGAATTAGCCTGGACACAGTACTAGAATTACAAGCAAGAAAGAAAACAGTAAGATAAAAAGACAGCCAGCTGAAAAGCAGGTTAAGTTTAAGGCAAGATGGTTTTCTTACAATGTCCTTTCCAAACAATAATCAACTTGCTGCTTTTCCCCCTACTGCTTTACTATTTTATCAAAAGTGCTTCATGGTAAAGCTTTCTACCACTTTCCATTTTACAACCAAGCATATCTCCTACAGAACAACAACAGTAATTTATAGTAATTTACTATAAATTTGTACACAAATATTACCATGTCCTTCAAGATTCCACATTTTTGTTCCCACTGAACAGCTGAAGCACACAAAGAAACTCTGCCATCTTCTCTCTGCATACATTTCTGTCACTGCATAATTAGCAATCGTTCAATTTAATTTTCAAATCACTACAGGAAACCTCCACCATCTTCTAATCAGTACTGAACAAAGCCTGTGTGACATGAAAAAGCAGCTACATTGCCTTTTTAGATGTAGCTACTCTCTAAGATGGTTGATGCAATATCAATCAAAAAATCAATTCTAGCTGCTTCAGGAGCAGCCTTCACTTCACACAAGTTTAAACACAGGCATACTCACATTTCCTCCTTTATCATGAAGGACAGAAAGAGGAACAACAGATCTCTCACCCCAGCTAGAATAAACCAAGACCTTAACATCTTCTTGATCCCTTTAAAAAAAATAAAATCAGAAGTTTGCCAGGCACCAAAAAAGCTTTGGCATTCTACATAACAGCCAATACTACGAGACTGTCATCCATGCTGTGTTTGTATCCTGTGTATTCCAGTAACAAGACATGAATCCCAGCAATGCATGCATTAGACAGGTATCTTGCTTAGCCTCAGCTGTAATACTCCTTTTGACAGCACAGCACAGCATTCTGGGCTCTGTGACACAACACTGAAATTTAAACTGAGACTGGCAGCTAATTGGGATACAAATTCACATGGCATGACTCTGTCTCATTTACCTAAGCAGCTCATGCATACTTTTTATGACAACTGCCACGTTTTTCACAAAAAGTATTACTTGACATCAGGGAAACAAACACAAAAAGTTATCTTCCCATTCTTCCTAAATATTTCTTTACAGTCCTACTCCAAACTCCGAGTTTCCCCTCAAACACAGTTTTTCAGAATAAACCACAAGTTCCATTTGCATGAGCAACAAGAATTTTTTGAATGTCCGCATCACACCACCTTTCAACAAACCCATCTCCCCCACTCTCAATGTGTGTTTCCTACATCTCCAGTTTCCTCTTCTTCTTCCCTAAATGAAACAGGCCAGAGAAGCAACAAACTTTGGAAGGTCAGAAATACAACTGTTGCTCATAGCGGCTACAGCTTAGTTTTCCAACAACAGCTGACAATTTGTGAGGTAGGAACAGTTCCTTCTCAGTGACATTGCTAGCTTGCTTCCAAACTAAAGGCAACCACAATAAAACATTACGTTGGTAGAGGTTTTCTTAGAAGTTCCATATTCAATTCAGAGTTATGCTCAGACCATAACACTTAATGAGCAAATGCAAGTGGCAACAAGACATTGCAGAAGGAGTTCAAAATGGGGAGATAAAAGATAGTTCAGATTATTACTAAACTGGGCGGATAATCACCTTTATTTTAAAACACTCTTTCAAGCATACCTGGTGTAATAAATTCCACCCCAGCTACACAGCCCTGAAATATTTTCACTAATAAGCCAACAGAATGCAATTAGCACTAAGAAGTTTCAAATAACTTACATAGAGCTTTGATATTCAAATAAAGGATGTCCAGCTCTTTCAGACACTGCAGCTGCAAAGTCATCTGAAAATACCCTAGTCTCATTTGGAAATACCCAACTTTGCAACCATGTGAAATCACAGTGAAACCAAGCACGAGAAGGGGAAAAGAAAATTCAACACCATTGTGAGGTTGACTGCAGGTTCATATGCCTCTTGTTCTCTACATGTGGTCTACAGCAGAAAGTACCAGTCTGCATGCTTTTTATTGCTGGTGCTAGTAACTGATCTAACCACAGCCGGTAACTGTACTTCCTGCCCCCATACTGCTATTTTCACTTCCTCATGCTCATCTAAAACAGGTTTAGAGCACTTAACATTATTTGTTATGACATTTCATAACTCTGAAATTCCAGAATTCAGAACCTACATTGAAGAAACCATCTTTAGGCTTGCTTGACTTTCTAAGATGATTCCTGTGCAATGCAACAAGAGAAAAAAACAGCTGAACAGAAATGCCCACAGAAACGGTCAACAACAACAAAAATAGCTTCCTCAATTTAGCCACTGATGTCAGCTGTAGTCACAATGGTTTTAAGGATACTGGTGTTTTTTCTGCTTCTGTCAACATTATCGCATCTGTATTTAGTCCTCCTTCCATGTGACCAAAAAAGTAAATACATTTTACAATGAAAGGATTACGCAGCCCATAAGCAATAATGTCTTGCTGTAGAACACACCAGAGCAGACACGCCTCCCTCCCCTCTCCCCAGATAAAGAGCCAGAACAGCCCATGCCTTCAGACCAACAGAATTTAGGCTGCTCGTCTACACAAACATTTTCCCTCTTCAGTAAGGACATGTTTTGAATTTCCTTTTTCTTGAAGACTGTTAAAAAAACAATACAGAAAAGACTACCATAACATGGTTTAATAATAAAGCTCTCACAGAAGATACTATATTCCATAATAATGTATCTTTACACCTTTAAAGACAAGTTGATTTTCTCCACATATCTGAAGTTCATCTTTTCACTGAACGACCCTCCTCTCTTTCCTTGAAATAGCTGATGGTTTCCTCAAAGTCAACTATATAGGGGAGTAACTGCAAACTCAGTAGCCTTGCTACCAACTTTTTAAATTTACTTCTTTGTGCTCAAGTGAGTCACACTTATTTGCTAGATTTATTTTCTGTATATATGACACTTTATTATCACAGAATCATAGAATGGTTTGGGCTGGAAGGGACCTGAAAGATCATCCAGTTCCGATCCCCCTGCCATAGGCAGGGACACCTCCCCAGCGTATCAGGTTGCACAAGGCCTGATCCAATCTGGCCTTGAACCCTTCCAGGGATGGGGCAGGCACAACATCTCTGGGCAATCTGTGCCAGCGCCTCACAGGAAAAAACTTCCTCCTAACACCTCATGCAAATCTCTTTCAGCTTAAGGCCATTACCCCTCATCCTGTCCCTGCACTCCCTGATAAAGCCTCTCCCCAGCTTTCCTAAAGGCCCCCTGGAAGGGTGCTATAAGGTTTCCCTCCAGCCTTCTCTTCTTTAGGCTGAACAACCCCAACTCTCTCAGCCTGACTTTGTATGGGAGGTGCTCCAGCCCTCAGATAATCTTGTGGCCTCCTCTGGACTCACTCTAACAGATCCATACCGTTCCTGTGTTGAGGCATCCTGCCTCAGGCTTAAATCAGGTAGGAGTGCGAATTTCTCACATCACTGCTAAATGAGACAAAAAAGTACCCCAAAGTGCAGTGTATTAGATACGAAATCTCTTGGGAACAAGGCACAGTCCTAGCAACATAGAAGAATTTGTAGAAAGCAATCTACTGCTATCTGGAAAAAAACCCGCAAGCAACAAAGATGAGCATGAAATGGTGCTTCTTCAAGTTTTAAGATCATCACCTGCAAATATCCTCCCTATGAGGCACCTGTACAGGCAGTCTGCAAAAACAGTGTCCCCACACCACAGGGCCCACCTAAAACAAGGTAAAATGACTTCCAAGCAAGATCTCGGGAGCTAAGTTTCTGTTAAAACCAGAAATTAAACTCTCCCTTCCGAGCTAACTTTCCCGCATGGTGCCCATGTGCACCCCGGTACCTCTGCTCCTGTTGCTCCCTGTGATGCCAGTGCAGAGCTCCAGGATGAAGGCTGATGGCTGCGGGCACAGACACCGGGCACGGTCACTGTGGCTATCGTGTTTTGAGCCCTCAGCGAACTCTCCCCACCTGCCACCCAAAGCCGCTGGGCAGTTTGGTTCAGGTTTAAACCCTGCACCTCATATCTTTAACAAAGACAAAACAAGTGAGGCCAACGGGACTTGGGAGGGGATTCTGCCCCTCTGCTCTGCCTTCCTGAGACCCCACCTGGAGTCCCGCGTCCAGTTCTGGAATCCCCAGCGCAAGAAGGAACTATTAGAACGGGTCCAGAGGAGGCTATGAAGATGTCCAGTTCTAGACTCTCCAACACAACAAGGATATGGAACTGTCAGAATGGGTCCAGAAGAGGCTACAAAGATGTTCAGTTCTGGAAAATCCAACACAAGAAGGATATAGAACTGTTGGAACGTGTCCAGAGGAGGCCAGCAAGATGAGCAGAGGGCTGGAGGCATCTCTGCTATGAGGACAGGCTGAGAGAATTGAGGTTGTTCAGTCTGGAGAAGAGAAGGCTCTGGGGAGACCTTAGAGCCGCCTCCAGTCCTGAAAGGGCTACAGGAAAGCTGGGAAGGCGCTTTTTACAAAGGCGGAGAGTGAGAAGACGAGGGGGAATGGCTTTAAATTGGGTGAAGGAACATTTAGACTAGACATTAGGAAGAAATTCTTCCCGATCAGGGCGGCGAGGCACAGGTTGCCCAGGGAAGCTGTGGCTGCCCCATCCCTGGAGGTGTTCAGGGCCAGGCTGGATGGGGCTCGGAGCAGCCTGGGCTGCGGGAGGTGTCTCTGCCCATGGCAGGGGGGTGGAACTGGATGGGCTCTAAGGTCCCGTCGCACCCGACCCGCTCCGCGCTCCTCTGCCGAGACAAAGGCCGCTCCCCCCCTCCAGGCCCCCTCAGCCCCGCTCCCGGCCCCCGGCCGGTACCTGTGTCAGAGTGAGGCGCGCGGCCATGCTGCTTCCATCATGCCCGGCCCGGCCGCAGGGAGCACGCGCCGCGGGGCCCAACTTCGGCAACTTCCCCGCCCGGCACCGGACAAAACCCGGCACCGGAGCCCCACCCGCCCGGCGGCCGGAGCCGGAGCCTCCTCTTCCTCCGCCTCCGACGGCGCGCGGACCCGCGAGCAAAAGCGGCCGGAGCGGAGCCCGCTCGAGGCAGCCGCAACGAAAACCCGGAGCTGGAGTCCCTGGCCTGGCGTGGTCGCAGACGCCCCGGCTCCGGGCCTCTCCCTTACCTTGGCTGTCGGCCCCGCTTCTGCCGGAGGCGCTTCGAGCATTTCGAACTGTTAGTCGCCTGCTTTAGTCAAGACGCAGGTGGAGCGAGTCCTGAAGCAGGAGGTGCATCAGGTCTGGGCTTGGTTGCAACAGAATTGGGCGCGGAGCCCGGGAGGAAGCAGCGGGAGCAGCAGGATGCGCTGACCCGACACATCCTCTCCCTCTCCTGGCTCAGCAGCCGGGACGGCTCGGTCTCCTGCTTCTCCCTCCCCCAGACCTGTGGAATTACATGCTTGCCCAGGCAACTGCTGGTTGTACACCTGCATCTCCCTGTCGGGCTGTGCTTGGTGCAGCAGCGCGGGGAACAGCGGGACTTCTGCCAGGGGAGAAGCAGAAGAAAGGGGGTGCTAACCCTTATAGACGGAGAAATAAGGAAAGGACAGGCAGCAAGAGATAGAGGAGCAAGCTGGAGTGGGGAGCAAACTGATCCAAGTTCCCCTACCCTTTGAGAAACAGCTGTGTACAAACTGACTGGAAGCAACATAGAATCATAGAATGGTTTGGGTGGGAAGGGACCTTAAAGATCATCCAGTTCCAACCCCCCTCTGCCATGGGCAGGGACACCTCCCGCTAGATCAGGCTGCCCAAAGTCCCATCCAGCTTGGCCTTGAACACCTCCAGGGATGGGGCAGCCACAACTTCCCTGGGCAACCTGATCCAGCGCCTCACCACTGTCATGGTGAAGAAATTCCTCCTTTTGTCTAGTCTAAATCTGCCCCTCTCCAGTTTATACCCATTGCCCCTAGTCCTATCACTACAAGCCTTTGTAAAAAGTGCCTCCCCAGCATTTTTTGTTTGTTTGTTCTGTTTTGTGTCACTGCTTCTCCTGCTCTTTTTCCTGCTTAGCGCTCCAGCTTCACCCAGGCAGATCTCCCTCTGCCACAACACCACTGGGGAACAGGAGAGCATGAACTGCTCCTCCTGTACCAGCTCACACCCACGCACCGGCTATTTCAGCTACTGTTCTGAGCTCTTTGCACTACCATGTTGTACATCAGTCACCAAGGACAGAGGGAAAATATCCCCATTTTTTTTTTACTTTACTCCAAGATGGATTAGACGCAAATTTAAACTTGAAATATGCTTTCAGACCAATAAGAGAAAATTACCTGGAGTCGTACTTGACTATTGACCTCACTGTTCTTTTTCTGTTCTTAATTCTCTAGCACTCTACACATATTTGTCCTCTTCAGTTCAGTTTCATGCTTGTGCTAATGCTCATGCTCCTCTGCATCCCGTCATTCCTCAGCTGGCAGTTATTTTGAGCTGCTATTTCTCATCAGCTGTCATGAAACGTGTAATCCTTCCTTCCCATCTATTCTCTAATAAAGGTTTTATAGAAGCTCTGCTTTACCGACATCTTTCTCAGTCATTGTTTCAGCAAGGAGAAGGAGATATGGAAGGGAAGAACATAAAAAGCAAACAGAATAGATATAAAAATATTCACACCATTCACGTACTTGCTGCCACACTGCTACTCCAACTCACACTCATTTCCTCCCAAGTACAATCCCTAAAAAATAGCACAGGCTATTATACTTATAGGCTGATTTTTTTTTTCCTTGATTAAAATTCCAATACTATCCCACAATAATTAATACCTGGAAATTAAACAGAAGATTGCAAGACTACAGCTGTGCCTCCTGGGGACAACAGTATTTGTTGGGAGGAGGCCCCTCAGCAGAGATCTGGAGGGTCTGGGTTTGTGAGCTGCCGTGATCCTGCATGGATGCCCTTTGCTCTGTCAGTTGTTTTCTCCTTCTCTCAGTTTCCTCTCCCCAAGTGATGAGTACAGCTACAGTTTGGCAGCAGACTGGTGGCCTCTCAGGAGAGAGGTTACGCCCAGGCTGATGTCTTCTTATTGCAAATAGAAGGAAGATGCAAAACAGGGTAATAGAACCTGGCTCAGGAGTTAAAGATGCTGAGAGCTGTTGTGAGGAGGATTTCATGGGCTGGCTATCTGCCTCAGCAGATGTGTTCTTGCTGCTGTTCCCCTTCTCTCTGCTAGATATTGCATCAAATGTTTCCCATCTGGCCCAGGACTAGAGCCACAGCTGCAGCAAGGCTACTGAAACAAGGGTGTTGAGTCAAGGAACACCAGGGACTTGTAAGGGTACTTTCCTCTCCTAACAGAGCTCTTCACACAGGGCAGCCTCACCCAGAGCACACTTAAGTGTCTCAGGTCCCCTCTGAGCAGAAAGTGCTGCCCAGGATGGATGTCTTCTCTGGCTGAATGACTGCCCCCAAGGGTCTGACTCTTCTGAAGCCTCCCAGTCAGAAGAAAACCACAACAAACCCCTCCATTTTGCTTTCTCAAACTGTGAAGTGCATGGCAGTCTGCCAATACGGACAGCATTTTCATACTGCTGTTGTGTTGTCCTAAGGCAGCAGACCACGAGCTGTACTTGCTGCTTAGGAAACAGCAGGCAGCGCCAGGGATGTGGTTATGTACCTTCATGTCCTGGCCATGTATATGCCACACTTGGCTCTTCTCAGAGGTAGATGGACTTTCAAAACATGTGGTTGTCATACATGACCACTCTGCCCAGAGTCAGGGTGCAAGAATCACTGCAGGTAACCACTGTGGCCTCTGCAAATTAAAATGAGTTCCATTTGACCAACACTGGATTGGTGTGGTCACGTTGATCTTTGCTGCTACTGAGCGTTCTGTGCTTCCCACAGGCAAACATTGTCTTGGATGCCTCCAACCACCTGAGTTAAAACAACTATCTCACAGCCTCAGACACCTCTATAATAACTACAACAGCACTTGTCAGCCTGCTGACAATGAATTGTTGCACTGTATGCTTGAAAGAAACTAGAATGACAGCTCCCAGAAGGAAATAGCTGTCTGCTTCTAAGCTGGAACTGAAACGTCATCTCCTGACACAGGGTCATAAAACTGGACGCATTTTCAGTCAACAAAAAAAATTAGGACTACTAAAATTTACCCCAAATCCTTGACAGGTTTGAAAAACAATGCCCTACAAATACTTTCTTGGCTTAGCCACAGGCAGCTCTCTAGGGCTTGGTTAGCATGGGAGACTTCCTGAAATCTGGAACTGGGGAATGTGCTCTCCCCTTATTTGCTTTTAGTGGAAACTGTGGTTTTTTGTATCTCCCTTTGCTGACCCCATGAATCTTGACCTTTTGCAATATATCCTGCACTGAGAATGAGGTAGGTGTTGAAGGACTGATGAGATTGTGTTGCTGGGTATGGGGGAAAGCTTGTTAAGACTATAAGAAAGTCAAAATGTCAATGAACTAAGTAAAAACTTAATTTAACAGTTTCATTTTATATCCTCTCACATGAATTTTATATCCTCGTTCAACATGAATTGTCCTGCAGGAAATGTGTTTATCTGTAATATGCTCTGTAACAACTGCCATACGTTGGATCTATTTATCATAAGATCCTCTAGTACAGGACACACGTGATACCAAAGGACACAGAGAACAGTATTAGTATGCTATTATCTGTAAGAATAATAGGATTTTTGTGATTCTAAGCACCAACATTTCACCCAATGGGTACCAGATCTCAGTGTTCTTTCTTGTTTCTTTAAAAGTACAATGTCCAAAGTTGAGCCTATGCTGAACAAACAAATGACTACCAATAAATCAAAACCAGCCAAATAGCTTGTGAAGAATGAGGCTTGCACTAGTGCAGCTACAATAGCGATAGCATAACCGGTTCGGTACAAATGCTCATTGTAAGATACTGCTTAAGTGTATAAAGTGACTTGTTTTAGTACAGTTGAATTTGAAAATTGTGCTGAAGCGAGACAGGCCTCGCACAAGTCAGAACCAGACACTAATGACTTCTGTTTTATAAATCTCTTATGATCACCAAATATCTTTGTTAGTAAAGCTAACATTTTAATCACATTCACTGGTCTCTCTGGAAGGAGCACATTAGGCATCCATCCCTTCCTTTATTATAGCTTTGTTTAAGTTATGGATCAGTGCTGTGGATAGCCAGACCTCTCTTTACAGTCTCTGTTCCTCCGTCGCCTCCTGAGTTCATGCTGACAACCCGGCCTCTGTTTGGGTGCTGCTGTAGCTCCGAGCTCCTCCTCCTCTCCTTGGAGTGCCCTAACTTTCTCACCTTCTCTTGCTGATCTCTCTTGAAGTGCTCTCTCTTACTCCAAGCTCCTCCTTTGAGTGGTCTTCTGAACAGTCTCTCTAATTCTTCTGCCATGCCAGGCTTTATACACCCTCATCACCTCCTTAGCAGCTAGCTCAGGGGTTGGCCACTTCTCAGGATCTCACAGCTGCTGCAATTAAGACTAGCTCAGCTGCCCAACAATTATTTCTTGTTTACAACCCAACCTTACATCATTTTACATTTACATTTCCCTACACATTTCCCTATGGATCAGTACACAGGAAGCTCATTATTTTTTTTCCAAAACAACACGTAGGCATTTAAGTATGACTTGTCCTCCTCGTTCTAGGAAAAGTATTATTACAACTCTTGGGAGACTGACTAGAGGAATGACTCACTCCTGCCTCCTACATACCTGAACATGAAATGACATATCCAGCTCTCTGGAATTTCAGTGCCAAGCTCCAGTATTACATATACAGAATTAAGGCTCTAAATATCAGAAGGATTAAACCATTCTGAGTTTTACAGAACAAAAGGAACCATATGCACCACCATACAAAATCCTGGCCAAAAGTATTACTGTTCTATGATCAAAGAATGCAATGCAAGGGAACTGGCTCACAGGTAAACAGAGACAGTCTTATGTTGCATTGGTTTTGTAAAGCCAAGCAATAGCTGTGCTCCTGATACAAAATGGCATTTTCCCACACTTAGATTACTGAGCGATCCCTCCTGAGAAATAAGGAAGATCATCACACAAATGTACGCTGACCTTTTGGACCGCAGGTACCTTTTAGCAGAAACCACAGAGAGTACTTTCCAGGGCTAGTGACACTAGTTGTTTTCGTAAGTCAGAACTGCAAGCGTGCCATTAACCAGAAATACACCCTGGGACATGCTTTATGTGCTCTCTACATTTTATGCTTCTGCAAGTTTTTTAGCTGTAGGGTTACTGACAGGCTGGTATGTTTTAGGGCCACAAGAGGCCATGGCAATAGTCTAGCCTGACACCTTCATCAGATCTTTCATAGAGATCTGTTAATTTTATGCATAAAATCTGTAATGGGTGCGTTCTACAGTGTATCTCCTGGGAGGAAGTCTAGTTACTGGAGTATGTATGATAATTATTATGAAAACTTAGTAGTAATAATCTGATAATTCCTTTTGTGCTGTGCTCTTGGCTTCTCATGGTGGTCTGCAGACTTTCACAGCTATAGCTACCTTGGAAGTCTTTTAAAGTGGGCTGTGGGATGATCAAATTTACACAAAACTGTAGCAGTATTAAAGAACAAACTATGATATTAAGGTATCTTTGTGTATTTGTTCATCTCAATGGTGTTTTCTGTCCAGAGGTTCGAAAATTATCACACAAACTTGGCTATATCTGAATTTAATTTCTTCATCTGGAAATCTTGTCACATAGAAACAGAGTATGGTACGGAATAATTGTACCTCTTCCTTTTTGTACAGTAATGTCATTTGTATTGCAAATATTCAGAATCCCAAAGGGCAAAACTATTTTTGAACTATGTTTATTAGAACAATCTCGAATTTTTATTAAGAGATCGGTATGTCACAGTTGGTAATAACCTGAATAAGGCTTGAGTGAATCTCTTTGAAACAGTTACACTTGATGGAAGTGCTGGCAAATTTAAAATGCAGAACTACAGACCCATCTATACCATTTTAACACACACAATTTATCTTTTCATTAAGACTATAAGCATATTTTCTCCAACTAATTTGTATGAGCCAATTTCATGGAGATATATCTCATGCCCCAAAAGACTTGGAGAAAAGGTAGATATATACAAGAGGTCAATTTGACCTCTTCATAAACTAGAAAGATGACTCACAGCAAAGTGAATTTTTTCACTTAGGATTTAATTTTTAATTCTCAATCGTATTCGAAACCCAGAAAAATCTTCAATAGGCACTAATTTGACATGATATCCAGCTAACAGAGGCATTGGAGATTTAGCTGTATCTTGTACAGCTTAGTAAGTGTTCTGACAGAAATAGAACAAGAGCTACCACTGCTGAAACAGCAGCTGTCTTCATTACAAATTAAACACATCAATATTGCAATGTGTATTGTAATTTGACTAAAATGAGGGTTGAAGACTAATTTGTCTGCAAAGTAGCAGGCAGAAAGGATTCCCCCAACAGTCTTTTCTGTTCCCTTTTTCCTTAGGCATTTTGTCTATACTATAAATCCAGGGAATGCATGGCTTGTCTTTCCAAATTCCCAGCATTCTTCCAACCTTGAACTCTTTCCCTCTGCACTTCACAAAGATAATGAATTATAAGATACATGAAGTAATTATGTAAAAGAACATGTTATTGACCATTTGAATTGCTTTCTTCTCATGAAATGCTTTGTCTATAAGACAAACTCATGACTACTTATGGCATGATGCCATTTTTATGGTGTTGCTGCAAATCTTGATTCTAGCAAGTGTTCCTTCTTGAGACATTTCTTTTCTTTGCCTTCCTAATTCTTTTTGTCTTCTTATATATTCTTATCTTCTCTATTTTCTTTCATTTTCTTCTAGTCCTTATCATAATCAGAACAATGTCCAAATGGTTTGGAAATTACAAAAATAAAACAACACTGATATGATGTTGGTCATAAGACAAAAAAACTAACTTTCCCAAATCACGGTAACCTACTATCTGCAACCCAGTCTTCAAGTTAAGCGATGATTCTGGCACTAACAAACAAAACACTTAAAAAACATGTTGAAATTAATCCTTTTTCAGGACAACACAATAGTCACGTTTAATTTTACACTAGCAGTTAAAAACTTCCCTAAGTTGAAATGACATTCCTCTTGCTTTCAGCAATAACCTCTCTCATGTATGTGAATTAGAGTGACAATACCACCGGTGACATAAGGGAGGTCTCACCTGGGTGACAGTACTGTGACTATCAAAGCTTCAGTGAGAAGATGAGTCAAAAAGCCTTAACAACAGTGTAAAATCAATCATATTTGAAAAAGTGTTACCAATTCTGCCCTCAGAGTAGACAAAGAGAGATGATTGGACCATATTAGCTAACCATGATTAAGCCACATTTAAAATTGTGCTACCTAAAATATGCCTTTGCTGCTCTAGAAAAGATCACAAATTTATGACAAACACAGTGAGAAGGGCATTGTTTGCCTACATCTGTATCAGCCCCGTGTGCTGTAAAGGAGACAGCAGGTTACGCTTAATGAAAGTTGTCACATACCATACCGCAGACAGGGGAATTTGGTGTGAGTCTGGAGGAATCTTTACAGATACTCTTTCTGCTGCACTCCCCGTCCTTGGAACCACAATTCTGTTTTATGTCCATAAGTAAGAAACCACCACATGGTATAATTTTTTATTTACAGCTCTGTAGTGGGAAGAGGAATCCATCCTGTTTCTCAGCCAACTATTGCACAACACCAGAAGGCAAAATGTTCCTTTAAGTGCAAAACATATAATCCCACAGGTGTTAACATGTAAGACTGAGCAATGTTGCTTTAAAACCTCTCTTTTTTTCTGGACTTTTGAATACTGATGTATAATTACATTTTTTTCTTTCTTTTGAATCAGTTTGGTACTATAGATAACAGTAATGTAACTCAACTGATGAGATAGCACCTGAAATATTTTCCTTTCTGAAAAATGTTTTAAGCACCTACAATAAATATCCCAGCTAAATATCAAAGACTGAGTATTACCTCATTGCTGTAATGCATGTGAGCAGTAAATAGTTCACAATTTAACATATGTTCCGTTTGCTTGCACACACAAGGCAATTGAAACATAAAAAGTCCTTAAAGATGACCAAATGATTTGCTTAATAACTGATCTGTTTTCCTTTTTTTTTTTCAGATTAAGTTGCAGCAGTAATGCAGCAGTGATTCAACCTAGATGGAACTTTTTAAGGTGTGCGCGTGACTGATCAGGTGCAAGACAGCATTAATTGCATATGAATGCCATCAGCTGACAAAGACTTGCTTACCTCTGTGTCACCTTGTGCTTGTTTCCTGTTATCAGTAATAAAAGATATTTCATCAGCTTCACCTGTTGTGTTCAACAGATGCAGCTACGGAAGTCTGGTGACCATTCATGAAAAATGTTTCTCTAACTGAGTTTAAGTAGCAATTTAAGCAGCCATGGAAAATAATTCCAGTGTAATAATCACTGTGGCTGTGAAAACTACATCATGGATTTTGGTAGTTTCAGAACAGCTTTTCAATCAAACTTGCTCACTTTACAAATAAAACTACATTTAAACATATTCCAGCCTTTAAAATGCACCCCAGAATCTGAAAAGACAAATTAATTTAACTCCTGCTGTTACTGTTAGTAAGAAAAAGTTGAGAAGCAACTGAAAAATGTACCGATATTTTTATATATAAGTATTTATATTGGGTTACCAAAATTACTGATGATAATGCACAAGTATCAAACCAGCCAGGTTTTTCAGATTCCCATGTCAATTTAATTTGTGTAAATGCAACAAACAAATTTGTCCTTCTTTAGAAGGACAACCCCCCCAAGGCACTGACAAGAGGACACAAAGACTGCTGAGACCCAGAAGAGGAAGTTATTGAGGTATTAGGCACAAGACAGAGGAAAAAGCCATATAGGCTAGATAAGATCGGAGAGCTAGATGAGTTCTGCAGAAACAGAGGATGTGTTCTTCCTAAAAGAGTGTCTGTGATTCAAAAGGCATTCGAATTACACCCCAAACTGAAACATTCTTGATTGGCAGTCTCTTCCTGTTTACTGAAGAGATGTAATTTGTTCCTATTCAAATCAAGTTTACCCCAGTGATTTTCCTTAGAGAAATATTTGCAGAAAATTATTTGATGAATTTCTGTCTCCTTGCCTTGTGATAGCACTAGATAATGGTAATTACATATATACAGATGAGCATGGGGAAAAAAACCCCACACTTCAAAATCATCAGTAGATCTATTTCGTTAACTGTAAAATGAATATATAGATGAATTAGTTAATTTAAGTGCAATTCTTCTAAGTAGGAAATAAATCCAAAGATAAAATTAGCTGCAAGTCTCCTACATGGGACTGCAGCACAAATCCATCAGCTGGATGGCACAACCATCGACCCCAAAAATACAAACCGTATGGGCACCTTGCAGAGATCAAGGTCAAGAAAACCTATATTGTTGTATTTATAGATACACATATCTGCTGTTTATTCTTGCTTGTCAGTATCATTTTTGTAGATGGGATTCTCAGATATGTAAGATGTCTGTTAACTCTGAACAACAAAAGTTTGTGACAGGGCTAGAAGATAGCACAAATTTTATTGTATTCAAATAAAAGTCAACATAATATCTAATTTGGATAATTTATAATTCATTCTTCCAGTACATGGAGTCCCTACAATCACAACTTAAAAATCTATACTTATCCTCAGCATAGGATTGAGAATTGTGTTTACAGAATAGTTTAAAAGATTGAGTTACCAATATTGTCTCACAGAGAAAGGCTTTGAAAAACCTTGGTGTGATAGCTCTCTGTCCTTTGTAAAAGTAAACCCCTGGAAACAAAGCTGATATGCATGGCGTCTCAGAAAGAGTAGTTACTAATTAAAAGAATGAGATAGCAGACCTGGGGGTGGTGATAGAGATTTTTTGTTTGTTTGTTTGTCTTTTTAATGTATTTATCATGTGCACTGGACAGCAAATTGGAACAGATCCTACAGTCAGGCTTTTTGCTGCCAGTGAGGCTTGAAAGGGGAAAAAAATCCAAGAATCGTTTCAGGACATGGATGAGGAAACTTTTGATCCAAGTCTCTGATAAAAGTACAGAAGCTTGGATTGCTTCCTTGGGATTCTAAATTGCTTGATAGGTATGTTTCCAGTCAGGTGACTGGGAGTTACCAGTATTTTTATATATATACTGGTATCATTTATACAATTAGTAGTACAATTTTACAATTTTTCCAATAGTACCATTTTATAATTTTTATATATCGGTATTTTTAATTTAATTCCTACTTCAAGAAATGTGATAGAGGCAGGACAGGGATCTTGGTCTATGTAGCAACTGGCACAGATGAAACCCAGAGAGATGTCATTAGTCCAAAAGAGTTCTCTTGCCCAAAACATTGCACCTACATCCCTGGCAGATTCTAAAATCAGCAGAAGATATCTCTTCCTCCCCTTTACCATTATCATGACTTTTTTACATACCTGTAATTCTGTCTCCTGCCCTTGTAGCTTTTTAATAACTCAATAAATCATTCATATGAGAAAAGCATTTATTCTCCTAATGAGATTCAAAAAGGCAAAACTTTACTTAAACTTTTTTCTTTCAGGTTTCTCAATTTTGTAATATTGCTGAAAGAACGTTTGTCAATTCCTGTAGCTTTTTTGGGTGGCTAATGTAAAAAATAATACAACTAAATGCTTGAGTAAGCAGTGTTATATAAAGATTGGGGTTTGATCAGATGAGCAGATTTAATATATCACAAAAGTAAAAATTCCTAAAATCTTAGATGCGCAACTTGTGCATATACAATTATTTGATTAAATGAACTATGTGTGCTACTTCCAGCAGAAGTATTTCCAAGCATCTCATGCAATTAGACTCTTCATGTGCATTGAATAAGATCTCCTAAAACAATATAATAGAACTACATTTGGTCAACACTGTTCACAATTTTTTTTATAAACTATATTACTTAAGTCTGATCTTCATCACCAGAGAACTCAAACTTTGCTGATAATGCAAATTATCTGGGGTTTTGGCTACTGTGGAAACCTATAAAAAGGAAATATAACAATCTAGAAAGAGAATCTATGACAGAACTACGTTTATCCCTCGAGTCCCCTGGCTGGTTCTAGATTTACCATTACTTCCATTATGTGAGACAGATTTCCTTCGCTCATACACAACTGTACAACTGCAACCCAAGTCCATAGTCTCAATGTATCCCATCAAGAGAAGGTGGTCTTATGTCAGTATCTACTGCTTGTAAAGAAATCACTTCCATCTCCAGCCAGCATGTTATTCAACAGCTGCAACCGAGTGCACAATGCTGATGAGCGGGAAATAACATGTTCCACTGAAAACTGGACAAGAAAATGCCTAAAACTGCAAGCTGACTGAAAGAGTAAAAGGAATTGAGTCAGCATTCTGGGGAAAGGAAGGAATAGGGAGGGGTGGAACAAGCAGTATATTCTTCCAGAAAAAAAAGTATGCTCTAAGCAGATAACGTACAAAAAAGATAAGTGCTACTAGTGTGCCATAAATAACCTAAAAACTACTTAATGCACCACTAAAATTCATAGATCGAATCCTCTTTCCTGGCCAAGATGTACTTGCACAACAAAGGTTCTCAGTGAGTTGCTTATAGCTTTCTGATTCACTACCCAGTTCATCTTTAGCCCTGTGATGGGACCGGAGATGATAAATTAATGGAGGGAGCCAAACTGCAGTTTCTCTACTCTACAATCCCTTTCAGACACTATTTAAATGGGTTGTAAAACTGGTTATTAACTATATCAGCTCTTAGTCAATTAAGAACTCTTCAGTCTAAAGGAAAAATTTCCCAGCTGGGGACCTTGGGTGGGTTTCTCTCATTTTGCACTGCATGAGCACTGTACAAATGACACAGAATATGGCCTAAGGCTTTCCAATTATAACCTTCCCCAAGCTTCTCCAGCGGTGTGGATGCTTCAATTTCTCCAAAACAAAGAGAGTTTATTTAGATGTATGGTTGCACATCCATGTTTACAGATCGCTAAACTGCAAATCCAATTCTAATTTCTTGTGTTCAGGGAAAGTATATCCCTGGATGGAAAGTGCCCTCTGAGCATGCATAATTCAAAACAGATGGCTCAACAGATGAGCTGCCAAACACACAAGGCCATTTCAAATGCCATCCAAAAGTAAAAGTTAAGTGAGATAAAAGTTTTCCTTCTCCCACTTTAGATAAACAGGGCCTATCTGCTTGGAAGATTCTCTTCTCTCATTTGTTTCCTTTCTACTTCTTTTTGAATATGGCATGCTCTAGAAAACAAATTCCATTTTACCAGCCATCAAGATTTTATCATGTATTTTCCAATTTTTTGTTTTGTTTTGATTTGGGTTTTTTTTTCAATAAGGCTCCAGCCTCTGTAGCTAAGAGCCTGCATGGGTTATTTGAGCTTTAATTTAAAAAAGCAAACAGGAAAGCAGCAAAATATAGGACCTTTCTCGCCTTCGTTGCCAAGAAAAGCTTGAAAATGTGAACCCTTAAGGTTCAGAGACCAAAATTCCTTTTTAACGTATGCTTTGGTTGGCAGGCCTTAAGCATAAATGAATAATTTAGAATGCTTGGAATACGAAGTCTACTGATTTCTCATTTAAACAATCTGACATAGGAACAGCTACCAGAAAGTTCTCTCCAGCTTGTAATGCTTTCTAGCCCTTCCACAGGACCCCCTGGCAATCGCTTGGTTCAGGCTTGCCTGAGTGGAGGCATTGTTCCTGCTGGCATTGTTATGCCTTAGGCAATGCCTTCACTGTAAAGTAAACCTGATTTAAAGCCTCCATATGTCTTCATTTTCCCAGATCTGCCATTTTTTTCCATATGGATTTTTTTTTTTCCTGAGGATACACAGACATCTATGTGTATTTATTTCTGTCTATTAATCTGTCTGTCTCCCCAAACTCTGTATTTAGGTTTCTGAATGTTTTAACATCAGGAGTCCTAATCCTGACATGGAACATTTAAAAACTGCAGAGAATGGCAGAATGCAGAGTTTCCCTGTGCATGAAAAAATCGAACATTTCCAAGAAGTAATTACACCGTCTGAGCATTCATGGTACAGAATACAGCCATGTTGCTACCGGGAACAGAAATGACAGCCATCACTTGATTCTGCCAAGCCTTACAACAATCGGTTACACTACAGAGTATTACCTATGCTTTGCACAGTCACTGCATCAGCTGACACTGCACTGATTATCCCCGGAAACCTTTAAAGTACTACAATGCTATAATTGAGAATTTGTGAGTATACAGGATTCAGGCTAGAAACCACAAAGAAATTGTAAGCTGAGTTCACTCTACAACCAAGACAAATACTCAGGGTATAAGGTTGGTCTATCATCTACAAGGAGAAACCACGATGTCCTCCTCGTGTTTTAGAAATTCAGTGCCATAAATAAATTCAATGTGGTGACCCTGTAGCAATTAAATGTTTGAGACATCACCCCTGATATTTAACAGATTAAATTCCCATCCAAAAGTGTAAAGCCAAGTAGACATAACATTTTACAGACAGAATAGCTTCATGTTATCAATACGTAAATCATAGCTGGATCAGGGAAAACTGTGGGTAGAATTTTGTTTTGTCTAAAATTGTCAGATATGTAAACCTAAATCCGAAAGACTGATAAGGCTCAGTTCAGTTGCTACTGTTTTTGCTGTATTCAGAAGAGCTGCATCTTTTCTCTAGTTGGCAGAGTAGAAACAGCATAATTAGAACTAGTTAGAATAAGCCAGGGAGTATAATACTAATGAAAAGCTCAGATTCTCCTCTTTTCTTATACAATATGAACAGCAGAGCTGAACTTTGGGTATTTACATGCTTTAATCTTTACGTCAATGGGATAAACTTTGCTCTTGATTATGTACCTGTAACCACATCAACACCAATGGAACACACAAGTATGAACATCTTTTTGCCTGTTCAGGCTGAACTGGAAACATCCAACTAGTCCTGCTTTTGTTTGTTGATGTCTTATTTCCAAGGACTTAATGCTGATAATCTACAAACTATATTGCAAAACTGACCAGTATATTAAAACAATTTATTTTCTATACCTCAAGTAAATACAAAGCTGTAAGAAACTGCAACATCCTAAACTTTACTGACTTCAGCTTATAGTACGGAAATCAGTCTCACTGTGTACTGCAGACTACTTTTAGTTTGACTTGCTTGTTAGAATATTCCACAAAAGATTACTTTCAACAGTTAATTCTCTTGGGCAACACAAAGCAAATTACGTAACTTTCCATTTTCTGACAGTTGTCCAGATAATTTGATTAACTCCAGTAGCATTTACAGATTTGAATACTATTGTTATTGTAGCATTTGCTTAGAATTTACATTGCAGTAACTGTTCAAATCACATGGTTTATCAGGGCACTGGAAAGTACAAATAGAACAGATTGAACTTTTGAAACTTGGAAGCAAACAGATGCAACAAGGTCTGGATTTTCATCAAGTTCTTGGCTTACAAACTGAGTAAAAGCCACTCGGTGTGTGCTGCTGCCTACAAGCTGAGTAGGATTCCCTTTGTTTCTGTCCATGACATCCAGGCGTATTTCAGCAGTTCTGAGAAACTTCAGATTCAGCAAAAGTCCGTGAAGCTTCTGGTGTTAGAGAATAGGCAAAATAAGGTTTGACTACTAAAATGTAAAATTGGGCTACAGTATCATTGAAAATTCCCACAGAAATTCCACTCTTTTACTGGTGGGGGGGGACATACCCAAACAAAGCCCTCCTTTGAAAGAATATCTAGAGTCCCTTAGCTAACTCTGTGAAAATAAGAACATAAGAAGAGAGGCAGTGGCTCAGAACAAAGGTCCAAATGGCCCAGTGTCCTGTCTCCAGCAGTGGCAATAGCTAGTAGCTATGGAAGACGGTCAGAGTAGATGAGCACATAATGAGACTGCCCTGGTATACTTCCCAAACCTCCAATGATTTACAGCTTGGAAGTCACCTGAGCTGGAGTTGTTTAATTGGTGTGAGTGGTTGTTTTAGTCCAGACAGATGATGAATGTGTCCCATGATGTGTCCCAAGCATTTGTCTTCATACTGCTAAGTTTGGAAACCCGGCCAGGATGGGCTAGAGCTTGATCATCTAGTCTGGGTTTTCTTCCTGCTGATGCCAAGCTCATGAAGCTGCAGGAGGTGCTACTCTGAGCTGAAGTCCCACTTCATCTGGAAATCCGTTGTGGCTGCATCCTGCACATGAGTCTGCTAGTTCACACACAGCCAGAACAGTCTCCTGACAGCTCCTGAGAGCTGTCAAAGTAGCAGAACAACCATCTGCTCTCTAAATTGAGGTCCAAGTGAAGATCATGATTTTCTGGGCACAATTTGAGTTTATTTGGACAGTTCTGGTTGCTACTTATTTTTCTTCTACTAAATCAATTCTCCACTCCTTTCTCCATTTCTCGTGGAAGAGAGAGAGATGAGTAGGATGAAAAAAATTTCTGCTTTCTCACATCCTTCAGAACAAGGAGGAAACAAATCCTTTAAACAGGCACCAAAAATGATTATTTTAATTCTCAGATAAGAAAAAGAAGTAGCCAAATTTTTGTAGGATAAATTTTGCTGCCTTTGTCACCCATCCTTATACAAGAAACAGTAATCCGAACAAAAGATCTTCTTGGCATCCCAAAATCAGAGCAGTATTACATGAGGGATTATACTCTGTACTTATGCACAAATGACTGGGAATGATTCTAGATCTAAACCAAAAGTGACCTGGCTTTAAATCCCAGAATGAAATGCAGAAGGAGCCAGAAACTAATTCTGAATCGACAAAACTGAAACTTAGTTTTAACAGATACCCCTTTAATACTTGTAGCTACAGAAATAAAATGAGTAATGGAAGCACTAATGGGATAGTGCTCATCCTATAAATTTGTTTTTTTCAAGATTGATTACTCAGCTCTAGGTCTCCTTGACGTTATTTTTATCCTCCCTCTCATCTCCTTACATTTCCCACCTAGTAGCCTAAAAAAATTACCAGTCAGATTTATGCTTATGTATTATTTCTGCTGTTTACCTGGACACAAAAAGAAAACAAAAAGAGAGAGATGGCAAAAGATATTTTTCTCTAGATTTTAATAAGAGCTTGTACAAAACAGCATGGATACTGTTCATTGCAGCCTAATAATATGCATATATTTTGGAACCTACTTATGTGTGTATACATACAAGCCTTGAATATTAGCTTTAATATTGTTGTATCTATTAATAAGAAATAAATATAGTGTATAAAGGACAAATAAACACTCCTTACTGAAAATAAACATAGCATATAATCCTTATGAATAAGGACAATATTCTTTAAAATATTACATCTGTTCTTGCCTTATCCCTTGCTAAACTTGCTACACATCAAACAGTCCAGTAAACAGTCTAAATTTTGTGAGAAGGCAATGTATCTACTGCATCTTTACAAAACACATTGACTACAAAGCGCAAGTAACCTTATTTGAAGCATATTAGTAGGCCAAGCACTATGAAAAGAGGTGATGGCTGGAAACCTTTGGGAAAAGAGATTATGCTTATTTGCCTTTATGTACCAGTGGGCTGCATACCCGAGGCAGCAGTGAAGTAAACATTCCAGTTGAGCAGCATTCCTCTTTACCTTTTCAAAGTCTCTGCAAAGACTAAAGTAGAAGTCCCTTATTTGCGGTTCAGAAAATAGCATGGACTTGTGCATTAAATTTTAAATAAATTCTGCCCACAGGATGATAAGAACCTTAAATCAAATGATGAGATGCTACCCATCTAAGCAATGCATTAGGACTATAAAATGAGTTTCAGCATGCTGTGAACTCTAAACTCTTGAACTCAGCAAAGACATCAGGCCTGGTGTTCTCAAGACTAATTATAATTTTTTTGTAAGTTTTATAATAAAATAATACTAAGGTTATAGTGAGTTGTTCACCCTGCAAAATTCATTCCACCATTTTTCTAGCTGCTAGATTGATTTCCAGATTATCAGAGCTCTGTGTGCAGATGGAAAATAGCTCATGTAACTGTTTCTTCATGGTAAAGACAAGGCAAATCTTTTAATTCTTTTGGACTAGATTTATAGTGTATTTAAGTTTCAGATTTTGTTAGAAGGTGCTTCCCTAATTAAGTTTGTATTGCGGTTAATGCCTTAATCTCTGAACACTGAAAGATCTCAAGCATGACAAGGACACGTGGGAGGGATTTTCTGCCTTCCTGTGAAAAGGGAGTACAGAAGATACCCACATTTCGAAAGGGCAAAGCCCCTCAGCATGTTCAGAAATGCACTTCTTGAAGAAATGTGGAGTCTTAAATGTCAGTTTACATCTTTTCCAACTCCTAGATATTGTTGTTATGTCAACCTGTCCTGCAAAATCATAACCTGAATTTATTCTTTTATGAGACCATAAAGAAACTAAAGCTATGTTATTGTTATAAAGCTACTCATACTTATAATGCCCCTAAAACGTGCTTCTCTTCAGGTGTCATAAAAGGATTTGATCAGTAAGTGAGTCACTTGAATTGCTTAACTGCATACCATCAGACCTTGTTTTTAACACATACTGCAATATCTGACAAACTTCTCCCAGTCCTGTAAAGTATTGGTGCCAGTTAGGTGAGTCAGCTGTGTCTTTGCTGCATCATCCTCCAGATACACATTACTACTAGAGAGGATTAAATAACTACAGATAAAATAAATCTGCATTTCAGAATCAACTCTATTTTAAATGCAAGAGAGATTCTTTAGCCCTTTCTTAAATGGTACGACATACGGCTCCAATACCATAATACTCTCCAATGCAGCTCTGAACATAGAATCATAGAATAGTTTGGGTTGGAAGGAAACTCCAAAGATTGTGCCATCCCCTTACAATGAGCCGGGACATCTTCAGCTATATCAGGTTGCTCAGAGCCCTGTACAACACACATGCCACGAAAGGATGAGAATCTGGACAACAATAAGGCAGATCTTTACAATGTCCAGAGACAAAAGAACCTTCTCTTGTGAAACCTAGTCCAAGCACAGCCAATAAGCTACAAGAAGAAACACAACAGGGATTTTGAGGCCTTAGTACTTTAACTACATACAACCTATGGTGATTTGATTTTTTCTGGCGTATGCTAATATGGAGGCATTTAGAAGACTCAGAAAGGTCCGCTTAGCCCTCAACTAGGTTCTTCATCCCTGCCCTAGAGGAATTTATGACAATTCATTAAGATCACAGAAAAATGAGATTAAAATGGGCAAGACTGAGAACATTTATTGCTAATGACTTTATTTGCTGGGATCGTACAAGAATTGACAAGAAAAGTGCAAGACAGAATTATTTCCTTGCCTAAGAAAGACAGAGAACCAACTACTGTCTTCATTCCACTGTAATGCTGATATTTTTCACAAACATTTGTATTAAAATCAGTGATGTTATAATAAATCTATTCAGAAAATCTACTTATTGGTATGCTTGGTTTGCTTATCTCATTTAAGAACGACTGCTTGAAGGGCAAACGTGCTTCTCTCTCATCCACCTTCCTCTTCGTATGAAGAAATAAAATAAAAAATATTCAGGGTCTACCATTGTTCCTGTTCTCAGTGTAGCTTTGTATAGTTTCAACTCTTGTAGTATAATACAGTCAAAGTAGTGATCTGAGACAATATGTATAGAGGGACTGGAAAATAATTTCAAAGGAAACTGAAGATGACACTGAAGGCTTCTACTTGACTGTATTTTATTAGACCATTTGTTACTCATAAAAAAAAAAGGAGGAAATTTTTTTTCCCAAAGGTACAAGTAAAAGACACTACTTGCTACAAACAAGGACAAAAAGAATCACACAACATCAAGCTAAGGCATAATTTCTCAGTTATGATGGTTTTTTTCTCAGTAGTTGACACAATGACCTGATAACACAAGAAATATGAAATTAAACTATCAGCACATTCCTCAAGTGAGAAAAAGGAAAGGAAATAAAATGTCATTTTTTCTCTTCTCAAATGGCTTCCTTATGTTCTACAGAACCCCAAGCAATTGCAGCTGCAGGGAGAAGCTAAAGCTACTTTCACTGCTGCCAGTCACACTTCCAGACACCCTTAAGGAAACCTGCAATCCACACAACTGCATCCCTGAGGTTCTTCAAACTTCTGGAAAATTTACAACAGAAAAGCATTTTCCTCTTAAAGAGTCAGACTTCCGGTACATTCCTGTTTCTCATTCCCTCTACCCTGGTCCTTCACTGGTGTTTACTGTAAATTGGCAGTAACTTCCTCTTGGCTGGAAACCATACAGACCTAAATTTCAATGGCAGAAAAAAAAGCTAGATGTAATTTATTGCACAAGCTTGGACAAAGGAAAAGAACATAGAAGAAATTTTTAAAAGTAGGGTGCAAGTTGGGATCTCCTGGAAAACACAGTAAGAACTGGGCTTATGTGAGGTTTCCCCTTACATTCCTGCTGGGAGAGTTTGGGTACTCCACTGGCCACTTTACGGGCTGAATATTGTGGCTGGTCAGGAAATCTTTGTGTGGCTGGGATACTACAGCAAGATAATTTAATTGAGGCCTCTGTGCGGCAAAAGAATGATGCTGGACAAGATTTTCAGCTGATGGAGCAGTGTATAAAACAAAGGCAGCACAAGGCAATAGCTGCTACTTTCTGCCCAATTCTGTGGATCTCTGAGGTACATAATTCTCTCGTATGACAAGTACTCAACATTAAAGACAGTGACATACTAGTCTAATTTAAGTTCCATAAAATATGGAGAACATCAGAATAAAAATGTCTATAATTACAGAAAATAACAGCTCTTTGTAACTGTTCCAAATTGGATACAAACGGAACATAATAAAGCAAACTGAGTTCTTCTAGAAAGGAAGCAACTTACTAGCTTGTAGTTTAAGTAATGTTTTATTCAAAACCATTGATGCTGACGGTTTAACATACAAAGTATATACGGGCAGGATATATCATATTTGTGGCTGTTTTCGGTTTGTTAACTTGTTTAAATGAAGTAAAACATTTGCACTAATCTCTCAAAACAGCTGGAATGGGCACCGAGAATCTTTATCAGACAGATCTGAATAATTAAGCCTAATCCCTTCAACTATGCCCTCATGAACCATGTTCAATATATACCGGTGTAATCTAATATACGCGGAAGATACATCATCCTGGCATGTCAAGAAAGTACATAAACCTATCCTGAATGCAGATAACGGACCAAAATTTCACATGTATTTATTTAGTAGGGTTTTTTTTAAAAAAACAATGATTCTCTGATGTCTGCTAAATCACCAAAAGACAATATCCACACTACATTTCTAAAACAAACTTTGAGATTAATTTCCTTTTAACACCTGTTAACACAGCTTTTCCATCTACTCTAGGGCTTTTACAGTTTAGCTAAATTGAGCCAGCTAAAATACATGTGTTTTCTAGTGGAGACAAGTCTCTGGCATATTTTCCCTCAAAAAAGCCAAAGAGAACAAAGAACTAGTAAGATATTCCATGTATGCTGAAGTGCAGCAAATTCAGCCTCTGGCAAACCAAGGTAAATTGAAAGCGCTTCTGTTGAGAATTTCTCATTGAGAATGCTCTGCCTACAGACAGCCCTTCTACAGTTAAGCCAAGAGTGGTTTTGCACAAGCTCTTTGTATAGTTTCAACTCCTGTAGTATAATACAGTCAAAGTAGTGATCTGAGACAATAAAGCTCCAGTCCAACTACAGCTTTAAATGGTTGTACTAGTAATGTTCTGGCACCATCTGATGTTTTTTGTTTTGCTTGCCTGGGTATAATCTCTAGGCAGCCAGGCTTTGTTTAGTCAGTGAAACTAAAGAAGAAAACAGACTACTAAGGTCATATGCAGCTCGAAAAAGAATGTTATCAAAATTAACAAACTAGGTTTCAAGACTGGATTGTGCATTAATAGATTAAACTGGTAACACTGTGCGAAAACACACCGCCAGGTGACTCCAAGGGGTACTGTAACTTCAATGCTATAAATTTCACTTGGTAACAAGATAGTAAGCAATGTGACATGGGAAGATTGATTAGAAATATGGAAGTATTTCTTATTTTACAAAATCAAACACAGAAGTTTCTGCCTTTGAGCAACTTTTTTACAAAAGGGGTAACTGGAGTGGTTTTTCTACTAATACTACTTTAACTTAGTATACTAAGTTGCAATGTTGTAAGACATTAGACCTACTTGAGCCCTGATTTTTATATTAAACATCATAAAGAGAAAAAAAACAGGTCTATGTTGGGGTGGAGAGTGAAGGGAAAAAGTTTTTCTATTAATTCAGTGAAACAACAAACAAAAACCTCACGGAAAAAGCACTGTTTCTGCCACTATACTGCTGACCCTTAGAAAGGAATATGAGTATCTCTATGTGTGCTTTGAAGATTTTATGTTTAAGTACAACTGAAGTTACATGCCAGAGATCAGCGCCAAAGAACATGCCTCGCACTGAACAACAGATTTACAATTGTCCAGAGCTCCTGGGGAATTCATTCCACATTCTTGGATCAGTCCACAGGAAAGCCGTGTTCCATTTAAGTAACCTCAGAAGGTTATCTCAAGTCCTGCATGTTTTTTATACACTCTGACCATGCAGACTCCTTCACTGAGCCCACAGGCGCTCTGGACAGGCAAACAGAGAGGCAGAGGGACGGAATCATAGAATCATGGAACAGTTTGTGTTGGAAGGGACCTTAAAGATCATCCAGTTCCAACACCCCTGCCATGGGCAGGGACACCTCCCACTGAATCAGGCTGCCCAGATCCCACTGGATCAGGCTGCTGGATCACAGCTTCCCTGGGCAACCTGTGCCACTGTCTCACCACTCTTATGTCTAGTCTAAATACTCAATGTAAGAAGGATATGGAGCTGTTGGAATGGGTCCAGAGGAGTGCTACAAGGATGACTGGAGGGCTGGAGCACCTTCCATACCAGGAAAGGCTGAGAGAGTTGGGGTTGTTCAACCTGGAGAAGGCTCTGAGGAGACCTTAGAACGACCTTCCAGTGCCTGAAGGGGCTACAAGATGCGGAGGGGCTGTTTACAAAGGCTTTTAGTGACAGGATGAGGGGGAATGGCTTTAAATTAGAGAGGGACACATTCAGACTAGACAAAAGGAGGAACGTTTTCACGATGAGAGAGGTGAGGCACTGGAACACGGAATTTGTGGCCGCCCCACCCCTGGAGGTGTTCAAGGTTGGATGGGGCTTGGAGCAGCCTGGTCTGTGGGAGGTGTCCCTGCCCATGGCAGGGGGGTGGAACTGGATGGGATTTAAGATCCCTTCCAACCCAAACCATTCCATGACTCTCTGTTGTTATCACCCCATCCGCACACCTCCGCCTCTTAAAGGGCAGCACAACTCAACGCACCTCACGCCCAACTCCCCCCCGCCCCGCCTCGGGCCCCTCCCGTCCCGGTTCCTCCTTCTCGCCCCGCCCCCCGCTGCGCGCGCAAGCCCCACCCCCGGTGAGCGCTGACCCCGCCCTCTCACTGCGTGCCCCGCCCCCTCCCCGCGGCGGACGAGGGGCCTGTGCCGGGCTCCCCTGAGCGCGCGGGCGGGGCGCGCGGTGCCGGAGCCCAAGATGGCGTCTATCATGGAGGGCCCGCTGAGCAAATGGACCAACGTCATGAAGGGCTGGCAGTACCGCTGGTTCGTGCTGGACTACAACGCCGGGCTCCTCTCTTACTACACGGTGAGACAGGGCAGCGCCGGACCGGCCAGGCGGGCGAGGGGTCGGTGGGGGCGGGGAGGGGCCTCAGGGCGGGGCGACCAATGGGGACGGGGGAGGCGGCGGGGCAGCCAATGGGGCGGCGCTGGCGGGGCCGTGCCGGCGGCCGCCGCCCGAGGGTCCCCGAGACCGGGGTGGTGCCGGGACCCCTAGCCGGTGGTGTCGGGTCATCTTCCTCGCTTCCGGCGGGATTCCGCGCTCCCGGGCTTGGGTGGGCTAAGAAGCACGTGTTTTCCTCGACTTTCTTTTTGCGTAACTGCATCCCGACTTGCCAACGCGTCCAGCTTCCTGCATAAAAATGGGAATGAAGTTACAAATGAAGTTTTGTTCAAGGCTATGCCCGTACATGGAAGGGGAGCCGGTTGGACCGCGTGCGCAAAGTTTTCTCGGCGTGGAGCGGTTGCTAGCGGTGTCAGTGGGATAAACACCAGCGTAACCTGTAGTAAATCGTAATAGATTTACAGCAAGTAACCATGTGGAGGATCATAGAATCATGGAATCACAGAACCGTAGAATCATAGGGTCATAGAAGAGTTTGGGTTGGAAGGGACCTTAAAGCCCATCCAGTTCCAACCCCCCTGCCCTGGGCAGGGAGGCGTCCCACTAGTCCAGGCTCCTCAAGGCCCCATCCAACCTGGCCTTGAACACCTCCAGGGATGGGGCATCCAAAGCTTCCCTGGGCAACCTGTTCCGGTGCCTCACCACTCTCATAGTGAAGAAATTCTTCCTTATGTCTAGTCTAAATCTGCCCCTCTCCCGTTTATACGCACTGCCCCTAGTCATGTCACTACAAACCTCTGTAAACAGTCCCTCCCCAGCTTTCTTGTAGCCCCTTCAGGTACTGGAAGGTTGCTATAAGGTCTCCTGGGAGCCTTCTCTTCTCCAGGCTGAACGACCCCAGCTCTCTCAGCCTGTCTGTGCTCATGCTATCTGTGAAGGTGTAGCGTACAGAAGCACTGCATAGAAATCTTTTTTTCCCCTAAACCTAGATTTCCAGCACTGCTAGGAGAGAGCTTATCTCTTCAGACCTAGAAGTTTCCAAGGCTCTCAGCATAAAACAGTACAGACTCTCAAACAGATTTTGGTTCACGTAAGTTCAAAATCCCTCGCTTGAAATATGGATGGAGAAATAAAAGTGCTTTTATAGTTGCTTTTTAATGGCTGTTCAAATGTCAACTGCTTGACTGGGATGAATTAGTAGGCATACTCTAAAGAGAGGTCCAAGGTGCAAAGTCATTTAATGCTCAGCTACAGAAATAGAAGCATTTGCAGATGACTAGCACGTATAATAATAATACTGATTATTGCACTGACTTTCATTCTGTGGTCTTCACCTGTTTAATAAAGGTCAGTTCTTAGATTTCATTATTTCCTATTATTAGGTATCCCTACGTATGCACTCCACTTTTATTTTGTATAATGTTGTGTTCTCTCTTATTACAATGACTTTTAGCTCACAAATTGAAAAATCTATTTTTTTAAACTACCTGTCCTAAAAAATTCAAGTTGGATTCAAGAAATCGAATCATGTGCTCCTTCTTGTGTGCGTTTGCCAGTAAGAAATGCCTGCAGTTAACATTTGCTTTAGAATACTTTCCTTATCCATGTGCCATCTTTTCTGCACATATGTTTGTGAAGCATTTCTGCCATTCTCTAGTCATCTCAATTCATTTTTGTACCTGAGGGTGTGTGTCATGTTGAAAGACTGGCTGCCAAAGAACCAATCCTTTGGCACGCACTCTTCTTCATTGGTGCTAGTGTGATTACTCACAGGGCTGTACAGTCAGCTGGAGCATGGGTTTGAAAAGTAATTCAGATCAAGTCCCAGTTGACCACATGCCTCACAAGTACTAATATTAGCACTCAGAAGGTAGAGGGATACTATTTCAGCTCTTCCTTTAGCTGTAGAGTAGTAACTCCTGAGTAGCAGTTTATAAGGCTGTGGTACATCAGCAGCATTAATTTGGAACGTTAACAGGTTTGGGGGCTTTATGTGTTCGGGGAAATGGCCTGTTGTGATTCTGTATATGCAGGCTTATAGTTGTATTAAAGGCTTGTCTGTGTGATTAGGTATGTAGGGTCATATACTCCAGTCCTCTGTGACAGTTTCAGTCTGAAGCAATACAGTTGCTTTGTTCTGCTTGTGGTAAGTGTAACTGAATGTTTTTTAAGCCTGAAACTGGCCCCTCCCTATGAGCATTATGTGTGGGTGGGGTAGGCTGAGATAATTTTGACCTGGCTGTACAGGGATGCAATCTGTAAGCAGTTTTGCTGATAGGAGAGATTACATTAAGTGATCAACTTTTACCTGCTCATCGCGTTTCACAGACTCCTTAGCCCATTTTAATCCAGAAAGTTGTGCGTGCAGGACGCACTTTCTCCAGTAGATCCAATAGCCGGTTAACCTTTGGCAGAGGGGGAAAACTGCAGGGTAGTAACTTCTCATGCAGCTGAACTTCCCATCAGAGCTAGATCCAGAAGTACACGTCTCTTCATAGATGTGTCCTTCCACTATTGTATTTAGTCGTCTTTGGTAGTAACATAAAATAAACTGTGGAAAAGTACCCTTAATGTAGAATAAACATTCAGATTTTGTGCCATCGTATTGCACTTGGAAAAAAAAGAAAATCAAGGACCTAAATTAGTATGCTTTGGCTTTTGGTAAAATGAGTAGACGTTAACCTAAATATCTTTTGGATACATATATCTGAAGCAAATGAATTCAGTTAAATTTAGATTTCTGACATGATTAGAACTTCCAGGGAGCAAGGCAAAAAATTTCACAAGTCTGAGTCAGAAAAATAAAGAGAATATAATGTTTGCACTGATTCCTGTTTTCTTTTGTGTATTCCTTCCTCCCTACTTAGTTGTAGTGCAGTGAACGTTAGTAGTACTACTTCCCAGTGTGAATGCAAGTGTTTCTTATGTGCATTTTAGGTTGTTTTACAGAGGCAAAAACCTCTGTAAATAAAAAAAAAATTACCTCTGTAAAAAAAATTGTATTTACATGGTTTTGTTCAAATAAAAAACTGTCTGATATCAGTAAACGTTTGTTTTTTTCTTTATTTTGAAGAGCAAAATATGAAGTAAATGACTGTGTGCCGCTTCATATCAGTGTAGCCAGTGATTTTAAAAAAGTACTTCTTTTTTGCCCCTCAATATTCTTTAGTTTGTGAATCCACCAATGTCTTCTCTTGAAGGTACAATAAATATAAGCCTACTGAAGCTTTATGTTTTTTTTCAGTGTGTAGTTGGCTACACTGACAATGTTTAACAGAAAAGGCTTGAAATGGCTCATTTCTGCCTTCTGTCGGCATGGGAGCTGTAAAGTTGTTCTGTTAGCTGTATTCCAGCTGAAAAATAACTTTCTGCTGGTTTATTTTTTCAGCTGAATTTGTTCTGTAGTTTGTTTTCTCCATGTCAGTATAAAAATGTGTTAGCATTATACTGGAAGATAGCATGAAGTCAAAGAAATGGCTGGGGAGGGAGAGGGAGTTGAACGTGATTACTTTTTGTTTGTGCTTTGTGGCAGAAGTTCTGTCATAAGTACACATCAGCTATAGCCTTGATTACCCTTGGGAATCCTGTAGAAATAATCCAGAGAACCACTCAAAGTTGAAAATCTGATTTAAATTCTTGTTTTAAGTGTACTCTTTAAATAAACACTTTAATTCTATAATAAATCAAAGACAGATCTGGCATAGCTGTGCAAACAATGCTAAAACCAGGGCCAGCAAATAAGAAGATCAGTTCCTTAAAATATTTTAAAACTTTGTGGATATTTGACAGATGGTGGTACTGAAAGGAGATCTGTCCAAACTGCTGTAGACTTAAACAGCTGCCTCGTATAGTGAATGAGGATGGCGAGAAAATTGTGTATGACAACTCCACAGTGTGTGTTCTTGAGATAATACTGGGTGGCCTCCCATCATCTTAGTGGTTCTTGCACCAATAAATGCCTAGAGAATAGATTTAAATGCTTAGATATTCTTTTGTTGCATTGATAATCATTTCATCAAGCTACTTTCAAAAACATACGCTGGTTGAATGCTTTCAGGAGCAAAATCTATGAGCAAACAGTCATAAGGAGGAAGTAGTTTCGGTGGTGTAAAGATGTTTTTCCTCTCATACTTTTTAAAGATTGGTACTAGTTGGCAACTCTAATACTAGTTGTATTAGAGAATATATTGAAGAACTGCTTGTGGTTTGTATAGTGCAGCTATTGAGGAGGGAGACTCAAATTTTGCAGCAGTTTCGTTAACCTTTGGTTTTGTTTTGTACATTATGCTACTAAAGAAAATATGACAAACATGCAATACGTGAAATTTTGCAGGGATAGGTTTCATACTGAACTGTTTTTCTTTGGATCCACAGTCAGCACATGATCTGTACTCTACTGGTTTGCTAGACTGTACCCATGTTGATCCCAATCCTATATGAGCACCCAACTACACTTTGTCGAGTTAGTAGAGCAGTTTGAAAACAGATCTTGTTAACTTGATTTCAAATTATGTCTCTGAAGCTGGAGTCATGGCTCAGCCTCTCTGGCAGAGACTTTGAGTTGAATGCATTTTCCTGCTTTTTCCAAATACGGTTCCTCAATCAACAGCTGTGTGCAAAAATTGCAAGAAAACAGGAAAAAAAGTCTGCTCTAGCACAAACATTCCTTTTGAGGAATGCTTTCCATTTGCTGCTGAGGTGACAGCGTTTCCTGTAATAACTTGAATAACATGCACTGCAAACATTTCAGTGTGTCTTATAAAAACAGACGAAACTATAAAAGAAATGGTTTAATAAAAAAGGAATTCTGAACTCATGAATGCAGGATAAAACATACTGATGGTTATTACACAACACTATCTCTGCTAAATTTCATACTGTTGTAACTTTTTATCATGGGTTTTGATGCACCGAATAAATTGTGATAGGATTATAATTTAAGTAGTTGAGTCCTCTTTAGTAGTTAGGCTGTGGGTCTGGTTTTAGGTCCCCCAGTACTTGATCATTGCTTTGCAGTTAATGTCTGTGGCATTTCTCATCTGATATAAACATTTTGTGGCTGTTCAGATTTATTAAAAAATATTTGTTGGGTTAATTTTGTACTGGCACTCTGAACTGCCTGTGGTCTGTCCTCCCAAAGCTGGCCGTGTTGTCGGCTCCACTAACTTGATGAACTGTAGTTGGCTGCTCACGTAGGATCAAGGTCAAGATGAGTACAGTTTGGCAAATCGGTAGAGTACAGGTCTTGTGCTAGTTGTGGATCTGAGGAAAAATAGTTCAGTACTAAATCTGTTTACTTCCCCACAAAATCTCATGTATTGCATGTTTGTTATATTTTCTTCAGTAGTTACTGTGCAAAATAAACCCAGCAGCAACCTAGAGGATCAAATTGTTGTTGTTAGGTTAATACTTAGTTAAAGTATTCTAGCTATTTAGTAGTCTCTCCTGATTTTGGGTTGGGAATGGAGCAGTTAATCTGAGTCTAATGAGCTAATGAATTGTAGATGAGAGAGACAATTTAATGAATAAGAGTTATTTAAAACATATTTCTGCTGAACATGGGTTTCTTCCATCTCTTAAGCTTTCAAAATATGAGAAAAAAGTCTTCTAATCCTTCATAATGCTTTAGGAATTACTGGTCTCTCTGCAGCATCCTTAGTTACTGCTGCAGTGTCTTGGTTCCTGCTTTATGCCTGCATCCACAAAAGTCAAAGCTTCAGCTGCAGCAGCAACGTGGCTGTTGGATAGTGTCCCTGTGCTGGAGGAGGTCCTCCTCTCCTCCGAGAGTGGGGTGTCCCAGGCAAGGGAGCTAGAGGAATGGTGGGCTGGGAACAGCAGCTAATGTTTTTAAATTGTTGAGTTTGATATCTGCTTGAAAAATGAGGATTGGCTTAGTATTTTGTGAGGACATCGACTATTACAGAAAGTGGTCCAAGCTAAGGCTTCTCCTGTAGATGCAGTTAAACTGCAAAAATCACTGTTTATAAATAGACATGGCTCCAGGTTCTTCATCCTTAACAGGAAATAAATGTCATAAGTGGTTTTGCTCATCTCTGTGCTTATGTTAGTTCCTTGACAGTACTGTGTGAGTTAAAAATGTACCTCTTCAAAAATTGTGCACTTGAGCACAAGCAGAACTTTGGGCTGAGAAGTTTTGGACACAGACAGCAGCAGCGTTTTATATCGGAATCTTAAACTTTCTATGCAACAGCTAAAACTTGAATGAAATAGTAGTAGTTCTAAAGATGAAGGAGGGCTGGAGGCCTTTGGAGGGTTAGGTTTTCAATTTTGTTTTCTTTTGGTTTGTTTTAAAGTAGACCCAGGCATTATTTTAATTTGTCTAAGAAGACATAGGTTACGTGTAGGTTCCATACTTGATCAACTGTCTTTTTGCCCAGAGAAGTTGTGGCTGCCCCATCCCTGGAAATGTTCAAGGCCATGTTGGATGGGGCTTGGAGCAACCCGATCCAGTGGAAGGTGTCCCTGCCCATGGCAGGGGGTTGGAACTGTATGGTCTCTAAAGTCCCTTCCAATCCAAACCATTCTGTGTTTCTCTGATCTTCACTGTGTGGATGTAAAAAAGAAACCAATAAAACTCATATTTTTTTTTGGAGACGTCCACATTTCCCCTGCAGTAATTTTGTAGATCTTTGTTCACTTTTACAAATCTGTCTTAGAGTTTCAGCTGAAACATATTTCAAGTCCATTATCATAAAAATCAGTACACTCTGTATTGAAAGATTATTGCAAATGTCGTTTTGTCTGGTTATAAAACTGATGACTAAAAAAGATATTAAAACTTTAAATTTAAAAATAAATAGTGACTTTTTTCTTAGCCAAAGATGCCTTTCTGCTGTATGAGATTTTGTTCAGTGAAATGGAACCATTCCTCAAAACAGCTACGAGATGGCTTTTTTTTGTCCGCGAATACTTGACCCAGTGTAGGAGATATTGGATACCGATGCCTAGTTTTTTTGTATAATGATCTAAAGGAATATTTTATATTTTTATCATATCTTAATGGGTGTGGATCTAAAATGTCAGATGAGTTGTGTTTTGAAGTACCTCCTGGGACAGTCAGTAACAGATCTGCTGTGTTCCATGAAAGACTACGGAGCTCTGCGTGATGATATCTGCATGCCTTAGTGCACAAGGAGTTCAGATAGGAGAATCATAGGCGCTTGATTCCACTTTGGTAGAATGAATTAGATTTATGGCTTCATTATTATTACTATCAACCAACTAAAGCTCTGTTTGAAGATAAGGAAATTGTCAGTATAGGGGACTATGTGGAACCTGTGATTTATCTTGTGAATCTTTTTTCGGATTAAGAACATTATGTTTAAATTTAATTTCCATTCCATTAAAGTGTGGCATACAAATGAGGAGGAAGGCTTTTACAGTATCTTTTGCAGCTGAGTTGACAGTCTGCCCAGTGGAGATCATGGCTGTTGGAATTCTCCCTTGCACTAGGACTAGCTCTCCTCTTCCCTGCGCGGCTGGTAGAGGCATCTAAGCCAACCCAACTCAAATATGTCTTCTTGCTTCTGTTGCTTTCTGTCTGTTCCATTCCCTGCCTGTGCCCGGTGGTGGGAGCCGGGAGCGCTCTACCTGGCACGCCGGGGCCCACAGAGCCCAACTGAACCCTCAGCCTTGCTTGGTTTCTTTCAGCTGCTGCGAGTGAGTGCCTCGGCCCAGGTATTTTCTTTCCTAAGACAATGACAGTATTTCTTCTGGAAACCACCAGAGGGAGTAATAAGCCCTCAGTAGTGTCCTCCTGTTTTAGGAGAACTCTCATGGCAGTGAATATACAGAATAAAAGTGTACTCAGTGAGGTTGTCCCAATTACATACAATTTTTGATAAAAAATTATTAGAGTAACCATATTTCTAGATACTTTCCTGGTTTTGAGCCTTTTTTTTTTTTAAAGAAAACTACTTTGAAGGAAATCTTCCCTATGTAGAAGTTTTCATTCAGGAAATTTACTAAGAAATTGTATATCTGTAGAATACGTTGTGGATGCTGGTCTTTACGTCATTTCATTTTGACCAGGAAATGGCCTCAAATGGGGCTAGGGGAGGTTCAGATCAGACATCAGAATAAATGTCTTCACTGAAAGGGTTCTCAGGCACTGGAGCAGCTGCCCAGGGCAATGGTGGTGTCACCATCCCTGGGGGTATTTAAAAGCTGTGTAGATGTGGTGCTTAGGGACATGATTTAGTGGTGGGCTTAGCATGGTTGGTTCATGGTTGGACTCGATGATCTTAACAGCCCTTTCCAACCTAAACAATTCTATGATCCTAAGTATTTCTTCAAGTTATCTACAAAACTCATTGGAGTATTGTATTCTTTTTTTGGTAAGGATTACCTTTTCATACCATAGTGGTGTACTTTCTTTGGGCAAGAACTAGCTTATTCCGTAACCCAGGTTGCATCTTGTTGAATCAGTCAATAAAAAATTATACAAAAATCTTTTTTTCTTTTCCCAGTTGCTTTGAATGACTTTCTCCTTACAATTCTCCCTGTGTTTGTTAATCCAGTGATCTGTTTTTTTCTGTTTCAGTCAAAAGACAAAATGATGAGAGGATCACGCCGAGGATGTGTTAGGCTCAGGGTAAGTGTCATTTTGTTCAGTATTTTAATGATTTACTGTGTATGATATGGCCTAAGGGAGAGAACTGCAAGGAGAATTTTGAGGTTTGGGCTCTAGTTCTGACTCTGCAAAATACAGGAACAGTGAAAGTATTTAAAGAAAGATGACATTAGAGATCATGCTGGGCAAATTACAATCTATAATTTTATATGCTGTATAAAGACATTGTGCATTTTATACAGTGTATAAAAAAGGCAGTATATGGCAGAGTAAGATGGGTTAGTAGCGGCACCGCTATGAAAAGGTTGCTGTTTGCAGTTCTCTTTTCTTTGTATGTGGAGATATATATGCATATACATATATTTTCTGTACCTACAGAAGTCGTTGCAAAACTGCTGCCTTCTGTCCTGACTTGCCTTTATTCTTTTGCTGTGTCTTCTGTTCTGGCAGTCTGGACTCTCTTTAGGCCTGACACTTTGCTTGAGCTTAGTAAAACAACAGAGAGCTGGAAAGGGAAGGAAGAACGCAGCAGCAAAGTTTTTGAAATATCAGCTAGAGAGGGTACAAAATGGGGAAACAGATAAGAAAATGCAGAGTGGGAAGACTGAGAGTTAACTGTTTGAGGCACTCTGGTTTGGGACATATAACCTGGAATTCTGCTACTGTAGCTTGAAGTGACAGTACTGAAGTGAGTTGGGAATGTGTGATGTCTTTGCACATGCCCAGTTTATACCTTGTGGACAAGCACGTCACAAAAATATTTCTTGCACAAGTCCTCCTGTATTTTTACCCATTTCTCATAAAATCTCCGGTTCCAGTGCAGGGGTCTTGGGAAGAGCATAATAGGTGTGAATGGGAGCATTTTTGAGTCTTCAGGTACGAGAACTATAGGGAAGGTGCACATTATGTGATGAGCGTGGGAGCAGAACTCTGCTTCTTCTAATTATTCCTTCCTTCTGTTGTTACTCTTTCTAGTCTTTCTATGGGCTTAATGAAGGGGTATCAATAACCTTTTGAGTAGTTTCACCAGTATACTCTGGCGAGACTATCTTGGTCATGTTCTTGGTATCCGTCTTAAAGATTTTTCATATAGCTGGTGAAGAGAATGATATTGTACAACACATACAGATCCAGAGAATCTCCATTCACCTGGATTCCAGGTGACATTTTTTGCACTTTCCCTTGTTTAATGTATTGATAGTTTAGAATTTGTTTAAGGGTAACGTAAACTCAAACTGCTGTCTTGAGCATTACATTCCCAAAGATACATGAGGGTGTTTTTTACATTGTGCAGAAAAATTTAGTCTGAAAAAACATGCCTGCCTTAATAGTGTTGTGAGCCTGTCAGTGTGGAGGTTGGCCTTACCCTGTCAGTTTAGGAACTATTAAAAGTGAACAATCTGTTTGATATTGCATGATCCATCTTTATATGCATTCAACATGAAACAATCCCTTTCTCTTCTCCCCTACACCACTCTCCCACCCCAAGTTACTCCTTGGAGTTTTCTGAAGGTTTGCTGACCACCCCATCTTTTTTCTGAATGTGTGTAGCGTGTACTTGTGAGGGAGGAAGGGATCTTTGTTTTCTCTGCTTTTGTAAAGCAGCTTTTCTGGCAGATGACAGTGATACTGATAGCTGAACAGATGGGCTTCTGCAGGCTGAAATTCTGTCAAGAGGTTTTCTGTTTAGAGTAATTGTTGGTTTGTGACTGTAGGTGTGAACATAAACAAATGTAATTTAAGCAATTTGGCTAAAATACTTCCTTTTTTGTTGAATGGATTTTTAAAAGCTTGTTCCTCACATTTTTGCTCTTGATACACATTTTATCAGCGTGAAGTTTAGTCTTCAAATTCTTTTGTTGACTGTCATTATGTACTTAGGAAGGTGTGCTCATAGAGGAATCTTGTGTCCTCTATACTACGCTTAGATCCTGCTTAAGTCTTCTGGAATATACATTTAAACTTCCACACTCCAGTTTTTCTTTTACTTGTTCATATGTATTATCTGCATGGCAACAGAAGCATCTTCTCTGCTTATGCTCTGGCCTTTTGCATTAGCATTGCAATTAGAGCATGTGCGCTTCATACAGCTTTGTGGTGAGGTCACACAGTGATGTGTTCTTCCTGCTCCTCAGTTTCCTCCCACCTCTTAGAGTGGAGGCAGGATTTAGCTGTCCTAGTCTGACCTTTTTAGCCTTACATTAGTTTTCCTGTATTCTCTGGAGGGAAAATCTTGGACCTGTTCTTGGTGCCTGACTTAGATATTTTTCATATATTTGGTGAGGTGGATGGTCTTGTACAACTCACAGTGATCTGATACATTGCATAGCAAAATATGTCCTTAAAGCGTCAGGCATTTTTTGTGTGAGCTGCATCAAAAGAAGTGTGACCAGCAGGTTGAGGGAGGTGATTCTGCCCCTCCACTCCACTCTCGTGAGAGCTCACCTGGAGCCCTACATTCAATTCTGAAGTTCTCAGCACAGGGAGGACGTGGATCTGTTAGAGCAAGTCCACAGGAGGCAACAAAGATGATCCAAGGGCTGGACCACTTCCCGCATGAGGAGAGGCTGAGAGAGTTGGGGTTGTTTAGCTCGAAGAAGAGAAAGCTTTGGGGAGACCCTATACCAGCCTTCCGGTACTTAAAGCAGGCGTACAGGAAAGCTGGGAAGGGGCTCTTTATCAGGTAATGCAGTAACAGGACAATGGGGAATGTTTTTAAACTGAAAGAGAAGAGATTTAGATTAGACATTAGGAAGATTTTTTTTTTTCCTGGGAGGGTGGTGAGGCACGGGCACAGGTTGTCCAGAGAAGCTGTGGCTGCCCCATCCCTGGAGGTGTTCACAGCCAGGTTAGATGGGGCTTGGAGTAACCCGATCCAGTGGAAGGTGTCTCTGCGCATGGCAGGAGGGTTGGAACTGGATGATCTTTCAGGTCCCTTCCAACTCAAATCATATCTATGGGTATATTAAAAAAAAAAAAAATCTGGCAAAATTAATCTGGTCCGTCATGTTGTGTCACTGGCACACTGTGTGGTTACCATATAGTCTTCAAATGTGATGGCTGGTCATCCAGTTGCTTTTGTGTCCTGGCACTAAAAGTATTCAGAATTACACTGGCTTGAGTATGTTTTTGGGTGCCTCTTCTATAGTGATCTCTGAGCTGTCCTTGAAAAGCCTGTATGGAACATACTCCTTGGGAGAAGTTCACAGTGCAGGGGGAAAAAGCCCAGTCTGGAGACATTCTTTCCTGTTGTATAGCCTTGAATTACATAGGATTGATGCTGTTCTTAAATAAGACCTGTTCCTTCCACTCAGTCTTGTGGTGCCTGTGATAATCTCAGCCATCCATGAGCTGGTACTGTTGGCCAGAAGCCTCGCGTAAGCGCTATCAAGAATGTGTATGAATGGGGTTGATTCAGATCCCTCTGCCCCTCAGTCTCTACCAAAACAATTCTTGTGTTTGGGCCAGCCTGATTTTTACCAATTCCCGCTCATTCAGCCAAGTGTTATACAGCAGCTGCAGAGAAGTGAGGCACTGGTTGGAATTGACTCACAGGTTCTGGTGCTACTGTTACTTGTTGGTTACTTGGGCAGAATTTACCCTTTAAATATGTGCAACCTCCAGTGAGGTCTGTCTGTTTGTGGGAGGGGGAAGGATAAAAGAGATCCCAGTGCTGTCTCTGAGAGAAACTGAGTAAATCCATTGGTGAATTTTGCACTAAATGTTACAATTTGTTAGAGGTGGCAGAAGCATGGAATGGTTCTTTTTCAGTCTCCTCCTTTGTGAAATTGTCTTATTTATTAGGTGGGGGGTGTTGGGGGAAGGAATGAAGATGTGTGCAGATTTTTACATACCTAAGCACAGATGGTCTTCAACTCTGTAATTTATTTGCATTTCCCTCTAATAATTCGTGAGGAAATGGAAGATAAAGATAGCTGCTTTTGATATATCCTGTTGACTTACTGTTAATATTTACTTAGGGACTGAAAATTAGGTTATGCAGTGTACCAGTGACATGACGGGCCAGATTTATTCTGCTAGAATGATTTATTTCCTTTATAGACTGGTAGATAAAATCAGGTCAGGAGCTTATTTTTGTAAAGCATCGATAAATTAGTATTTTTGTATATGGAAACTACTTAAAAAATATTGCTCCCCACTCTCCCTTAAATATAAGTTGGAATTTAGTAGAAAACTGTTTACTATGGCAGTGCTGCATCATAAAGGCACCTCCATTACAAAAATAAAAGATGCAAGTTATTGTCCAGAAAATCGGTTTTGCAAATGATTACTGTTATGTCCTGCACCTAAAAATTTATATTTTTAAAGAACAGACCTGCATCCTGTGACTAAACAGAGAATCTTTCTGCTCTTCAACGTATTCCGTTTGCTTCTAATTTGTCAATGCTTTTTAAATTCCAGTGGTGTAGTGATAGAGTGTGTGCTGCTGATGTCACTGCTTGCCTTATCGGGATCTTGTTCTTTGTTTCACAGGGAGCTGTGATTGGTATAGACGATGAGGACGACAGCACCTTCACAATAACTGTTGATCAGAAAACCTTCCATTTTCAGGGTGAGCTGAAAGAAGAGATTGTTTTTTCTTATAATAGATTCCAATTGTATTTGATGGATGATTTAAAATGTTTGGCAACAGAACAGCATGAATGAGCACAGTGAGAACATTCTGGATCCAGGGGTGCTGCAGGTTAGGCAGGGATCTACATCTGCAGTGGATACATATGTGCTAGAAAGAGACTGTTGCTCTGGCAGGATTTGGAGATTAAAAATGTAAAGAATGTATCACTCAAGGGGAGAAAGTAATGGGCTTCTGGTTATGGGTTTCGCTTACAAAATGTTTCTGATCTTCGTTATCAAGATACAATTATGCATTTCTCTATGAAGAGAATCAAGACTGGTCTGAAGGTTGCAATTTGTATCCAAACAGAACTTAATGCTCTTATATGAGGAGACTAGAAGCAACATTTGACTTAAAGGTGGAGCTTTGCTTCAAGATTTACCAGCTTGCATTCATTTCATCTACATTTCTGTGTCTTGTCTGCAAGTCACCATTTCTGTGCTATTATCCTTTTATGCACATTTACTAACACCAATGCCATCTGCCACTGCTATGTTTCGTCATTGCATGCTATGGTTCACCGGTAGAAAGGGTAAGGCACTATATAATTGTTATGTACTCCTTAAATTATTTTATCTGCTGCAGCAGGACGAAATACTATGATGATACTAACTAGAGAACTTCTTTTCTCTGAATTTTAAAATCCTAAGGAAGTGTGATGGAAATATTTTTCAACTAACATTTGTTAGTCATTTTGCTTTTCCTCTAAAATGTAGTGATTGAATCATTTAATTGATTTGCGTAGAGCTGGAGACTAAATATCTAAGAGGCACATTTGCATTTATGCGATCATGTTAATGTATATAAACTGCAATAGTTCTATAACCGGTATTGTACTGTACATGTTTTTAAATCAGTGATTTGGAAATGAGAGTTATCAGTAATACTGCTGTGTTTGTGAGAATATTTTTAACGATAAATATTAATTGTACACCATATTGTCACTGGCATCTGTATTCCTTGTGCTACAGTTCTTTCTAAATGCTGCTGCTGCTGTATTCTGGCTTTTCACTGCATTAAGCCTCATAAACATACCTTCATAATGCTGAGCTCACAGCAGTGCTTAAATCTACTGTTCCTAAGGATAACTGAGAAAATGCAAGCTAATTGCTAATGCATTAATGGAATGCCATACTATGGCAGTCTTTCAGTACTGTGAAGCTAAATACTGCTGAATATTTGAGAACTTGATACAGGTAAATCTAGAAGTCTCTCCTTTAGCTGCTAAGATAAACCTTTTTATAATGTGTCTTATTTACAGTGATTTCTTATATACTATATTCTCTTTTGGCTAGTCAGATGTCTTAAAAGAAGACTGATAGTATTTAATACAAGTAATATCCTGCTTTGAGTAATATTAATGATTTTTGAACACCAGTTTTGTCACATAACATCTCGTACTTTGTAATCTTAATTTGTGTGCATTTCATATCAGGTCAGAATTTGTGTATGCTTCCTTAGTGTAGAACTAAGATTGTGTACACATTTTCTCTATTATGCTTTATCTAGTAACATATAATGAAGGCAACATCCCTGATGTCCAGAAAATTGTAACAATACAAGCACACTGTTAATAGATGTGGCTGTAATGAAAAAATGTAAAAAGACAGGATATTAGTGCTGGGGTATAAAACAGCTCTGGGAGACTATATCTGTAGTTCTTAAGGTCATGTAAATGTATTCTCATCTCATACAACCTTTATTTCTTATATGTACATTAAATGTTTGTTCATCATATTAAATTCAGTCTTACACAGGTTTTAATTTATGTGAAATATAGATCACTATCAGTCATGAATGCTGAATGGGTAATAACATGAATACTACATGCAAAATGTATTCTGAGATTATATAGGAAATGTAGAGCAGAATAATACAAGAAACATATAGTATTCCTAAAAATTTCTTTGTAGTTTTTTTTTAATACATGATCTGTATAGAGTTTTTTTTTTCTGCGAGCTAGTCATAGCTATAAATACATTCACCCTTCATAAAAGAAGTCTTGTACAAGAGAAGACTGCTGCAGAAATGGCAACTTTTTTTAAAGATAAAATCTCTTCCTGTCTGCCTTTCTTCATTCTGAAAGACAGCCAGGGATCCAAACAACCCAGAGCCTAGTTGGGAAAATGTTAGAACTTCAAAAATACCAGGATTTCAAAGTTCTGCAGACCTGGGTGTAAATTAGGGTCCCATCTGCAGTGGAATGGTTTCTCTTTCAGGCTCCAGAAGAAAAATGTTTTCTTGCACTCAGAGTTTAAGTACACACTTGTGAAGACTTGAATCTTCTCTGGCATCAGTGAAGTTTTGCTGACAGGCAGTGATAGAATTTAAATTTGGGAAAAGAAAGAATAACTTCATACTGGATTTAATGTTTATTTCTTAATGGCAGTTGCTCAAAATTGCACCTCTGACTAACACTCTAGAGATCTAAGTAATGCAATGCAGGGCAAATAAGTAATTTAAAGATATCTGATCAACTCTTAGAGGGTGGTTGTTTCCATGTGTGTATGTGTGTAACTCATTTTCTGAAGCACTAAACCTCCAGCATCTCCCACTAGGATTTGCTTGTCAGTGGATCTTGGAAAATTCTATCTTTGCAGTGTGTAGTTCATGTTTTGTTGCTGTCTGTGACATTTGCCCTCAATTCTGTTTACAGCTGTGTTTCCCAGTGGCCATCTCTGTATTGAACATTGGTAAAAGTTAAAAGGCTTTTATTACAAAGAAAATGCAGGCTTTAAATGATGACTGTGTAGACATCAAATGGTATGTGTATGCTCAGTGCCTGGGTGTAAAGGAAAGAGTGAATTGAGTAAATATGGGTAATAAAACAAACAACATATTTTGGTTTTACTGTCAGCTTAACTTTAGCTCTGCCAAAGTGCCCAGCAGATTTTTCCCATTTTTACTGTTACATACGACTGTATTGATACTTGTTCACCCACAGAGGGAAGGAATGTCCACAGAAATTTTAAACTATATTTAAAAGTAATGTATTTCACCTCTTGATTGGTCCTTGTTTGGTCATACTGTATATCTAGTTTCATGGCTTGATTCTAAGGCTTCTGAATTTGGTAGGTCTCAAAGCACTCCCTCATGGGCTTGTTCAGATCAGTTGCAAAGATCCATTCAGGTTGCTGCCAGACATTTGGGATAGTACTCTTTGTCTAATGCACCCCTCTGTCAGGAAGCTCTTTCCATGATAATATAGTTTTTCTTGCTGTAATACATGTCCATGTTCTTAATGTTCCATAAGCTTCAAACACTGGGGTGGGCTTGTTGGTTCTGGTATTTTTGTCTTCTTCTAACCTCATTGTATCATCAGCTAGCTGTAAGCTTTTCTCATTTGGAAAGTCTGCTCTTCTGTCCTTCATATCATGTAGCTGCTCTTTCTGTCCATTAGGATGCTTGTGGCTTAAATTCAGGAGTTGGAACATGGTGTTCAAGATAGTCCATCAAGGGTATCGTTGCTCTCTTGATATTTGAATTGCTGTCTAACCTAAAGCAATAATGACTTTTACTGGGATTGAAATACTTCACTAAACGCACATTGTATGCAGAAACAAGAATTTCAGATTTTTTTTCCTATCTGAAAACCTAACAGTTATTTTTACAGCTTGCAGCACAGTTCCTTGGAAGGCAAATCAGTCTTGTCTCCACTGTTTTGTCTAATAAAGGATTGAGTGACTGGAAGCAGTCCAAGGCATTGATCTGAGATGATTTAGCTTTAGCTTTTGTCTTTCCTTTCCTATTCCTACTGCAAAAGTATCTGAGAAATGAAGTGTGGATGTTGCTGTGCAACTTAGTCTCCTATTACATGAAAGCTGTCAGTTGGTAAAGGTAGATTTCTCCTTCTTCTCTATTCTGCCTCAGTTTTGACCTTGATTTGTGACTGCCTACGATCCCTGCTGAGAAAAGGAGATGCCCACAGCAAGAGGTGGCCTTAATGTTATAAAAGCAGGGAATTTTTGTTGATGTAGGACACAGCTATGGCTAAGGATTTACTGGGGTCCACAAAGGCCTTCACTGCTAAGCAGTATCAAAATTAGAGATTTTAAGTTTTTGCGTTAAGTATCAAAATTAAGTATAATGGTTTTAGACCTGCATTTCAGTACTATTTGGGGAAATAGTCAATAGTTATAGTCTTCTAGAAATCCTTAACATTGTCCACTGAATAGATGACAGGAGGCTGATTGGCCTTGTGGTATGAAGAGGCACTTTAGTCTATTAGATTATCCAATTTCAATACTGATTCATAAATCGGCGGCCTTTTTCTGCCCAAGTTTTGAGAGCTTTTTTAATTTGATATTGAAAAATGCCTACGAAGAGATTTCAGTGTGAAATCTTCTGTGCAGGCTTTCTCAACTGCTGCACCTGCATTGTCCGTCCTAATATTTTTCAGGGTCTTTTGGGGTTCTGGTGATGCTGAAACAGTAAATTCCTCTATGCTGTGCTCAGCGAAGCTTTTGTATTGCAGAAAAGGATGAGCAGCTATGTTAAGAGTAAAGCTTCCAGCCTTGTCTCTTAAAGCATTTACACCATAGCTGAGCTACCTCTCCTTCACTCTTTAGTTGACACAATCTGTGCTGCACAGAGTTTGAGGCTGTACCTCATCCTCTCCCAAATGGCAAAACTGAAAAAATTCCTCTGCAAACCAGAACTAGGTTTAGCTTTTGCAGTGTAATTTTCTGCCTTCCTCTCTCTTCTGTCCACCTCCTTTTTGCTATTAATGTATTACATTAACATTTTGAGTACTTGGAACTTGTGACCAGAGTGCAGGGGATGGTGCCTCGTTGTGCTTCTGCCATGTCATGCAGTTCCTTCTTGCACCCACAGCATCCTGTGTTGTAATTGTCTGTTTTTTAACCATGCCATGAGTATGCCATTTTTCATGTCTGCACTGGATTTATAGATACAAATGGTCATATATAAACACATCTTGGTTTCTATTTCTTGAGGTAGAAATAGCAGATTTCAAAAGGTATGTTAAACTTGAGAAAAGTGGCAAAGAAAATAATACTTTGAAACAGTACCCGTGATGTGTCCAGTTGTTTTTCTTTTTCCTTCCTCTGGAAGAAATAGTGTATTATTGCTTGTTACTTTTGGCATCAATATGAATCTGTTATCTCAACTGTATGATACATGGCAAATGTTTTGGAAGGGAATAATGGTCAGAAAAGGTCTTGCTATAAGGATGAGAGGGCTACTGAGAAGTTCAACAGACTTTTCCTTCTGTTTTAACAAGAAATTCCAAGTAGTGATAAACTTGAGTTTGACCTGTTAAATGAGAACTGTTACTGTCTAAGGAAAATGATTATATTATTTTTGTTCTTCTATTTTGAGGTATTTTAGTTCAACTCAAAAAATTATTTCTACCTGAGCTAGTTCAGTGTGATCTGCTGTGGCTCTTAAATGCAAACGCGTCTTGAAAGCCATTTCCACACAGTATACTATATAACGTATTATTCAGTGTTAGTAGTATTACTATTTAAATATTGACTTTTTCTAGTGAAAACCCAGATGCTTGCAGATTGTCGCACATTCAGAAATGTTTAATTATGAAATTACACGTTGTGTATGAATTCCGAGAGAGAGCTAAGAGCATCTTGCTGGTGTATATCCTTTGTCACATAAGTTTCCACCTTAAGGTATGTTTACAGACTGATTATAAAGCCTGCTAAAACAACATTTGGGATTAGGCAACAGTAAAACAGCAGCTTATTTGGTCTCTCAAGATCACAGATAAATGGTACGAATACATTGTACATAGGAGAGCATTTGATGCTTTTTCTTTGGACAAGAGTAGGCTTTCTCTTTTTCTGTTGGATGAGGCTTTGAGCAGCCTGACCTAGCAGAAGGTGTCTCTTGCTGTGGCAGGGAGGTTGGAACAGGAGTATCTTTAAAGTCTCTTCCAGCCCAACCCAGTCTATGATTCTTGTGACTGTGCTGGAGTCTTCAGTAGGTACAGGGAGATCAGGCTGGCCAAACACCTGCAGAAGAAATCAAAAGCTGGTTTATATGGGTGAGTGGGGAGTGGCATCAGGAGGAAGATCAGTAGAAGGGAGAATAATGATTGTGACAACTTCAAAATTATGGTACAGAGGAAATAAGGTACTGAGACCATTTCAACCTGATGCCAGCTGTGGGAGCTGCACATGTTAAAGGGGTGTTCCTAAGCAATGGGACTGTAATATTTTCGTAGGCGGGTATGAAACCCTGCTTCATTGGGCATGTTTTTCTCTGGCTTGGAAGGCCCTCAGTGACTTTAAAAAGACGTTTAGCCACAGAACAGCCCATTGACGTGTGACTTTTCCACCTTATTGGGCACTACCGATAAAATCTCTACATTGAGATGGGGGCAGATCCTATTGATCTCAACAGTCAGAATTTCACATCTATCATCTGGTTATTTGTGCATGAAGATACTACATTAGTTCCGCGGTTGCACGAGAAAATACAGGAATTTTGCATAAAAATCAGTGTCAGAATGAAGGCTGCATAATTGACTCTATTGAATCTGTGAGTGTGATAGACTTTTTTTTTTCCTACTGAGTTCTGCCTGTAAGTAGGTCACAGTGAATGAAAATAAAATATGCATTTCACTGTGTGACAGTACGGTGTATTTATAAGTAACCTAGTGATTTTTTAACTAATTATTGAGTTTTTTCTTTCATCTGATACCTATGTAGATGCTCACAGGAAAAATAAGTACCAGTATGCTGATCCTGAGATGATATATTTTTTATATTCTGTCTTCCAAGTATTGCTGTGCATGACCTAGAAATGCTAGTGGTAAATGCTGTATTGTGGAGCGGAGTTGTTAAACTTGTTTATATCTAATCTTCAGATGCCATCAAGCTTAAGCTAGAAAAAGTAATCTGTTTTATGCTGTACTTTAACATTTGGTATACATTATATAAACACATATAATCTCTTTACAACAAAGTAAATATTACAGGAACTCTAAATTACAAAATTTATTCTCTGTTTGGGAAATTAATATAGGCTGAGAGCGTTTAATGTAGTTGCATTTCATTTGCCTTCTTGTCCTCGTAGAATAGAACTTAAAATCCCTGCCATATCTGACTTTGCAGTTTGGGAAATTCAGAGATAAAGGGCTATTTTAGAAGCTGTAAAACATCACTTTTATGAATTACAGAAATTCCTCAGCAGAAGCAGTCATTCTTATCTTTAGTACTTTTTTCATCCTGTTATTTTCTCCTTGGCAAAGTAATTGCTTTTCTTTCTTTGTACATCCTCTAAGAAAGAGTTCAGAATCTTTTTTGTATCAAATGGATGCTAAAATATCTTGCGAATAAGTTCAACCAGATTGGAAAAAAAAAATATCTTTAAAAGTATTATTGTATTAAATGTCACTGTAATGCAGTTACATACTTCTCACATGTGCTTCTCTGAACTAGTCATAAGTAGGACTGTGATTGTTAAGTGCCCGTGGTTTGTCTCAGCCATGCCTGAGGTGTCACAAAAAATTATACAGGTACCTTCCAAAGGATATGCTATGGACGCAGAGGAGTGAGAGGTTAAGCACATGGGAACAAATAATCTAGCTCATAGATATTAGTTCCACTACAAAAACATAACTGTAGCTTAACTGACATAATCACAGAAAATTTGCAATTTTTTAGCTGTTACTGAGTCCAGCCTCTTGGACACAGCAGTGAATGTATAACTCTGGGTGGATTTAGCTGGTACCATGTGCAAATGTTGACTGGTAAATTGCAGTAAAAAACAAGTTGGTGATTCTGACACAAAACAGAGAAAAGCACAGGGACTGTTGCTGTTCTGAACTGCAGACAGTATTCATATTTTGGTGGATAGTTGATGCCCTAGTTCAAATTCAGTTTCATCCTAACAAGGTAACTATCGCATTAACCCATCAGACTAAGAACCAAAATGAATATTCCTGTGGTGGAATGCACTCCTCTATTTAATTTATTTTTCTAGTTAGTATAGGAAAATAATTTGAATCACTTACAAACAGCTGAAGTAACACCTTTAAGTTTTTTAAATGCCAGATGTTTCTCATGTGGATGTCTCAGTGTTTCCTATTTGCCTTTTGTAATGCTGTTATCCTAGGGTCAGCCTAGGATAAAGTAACTCATTGCTCTCTCTTGCCCCCTGCCCTTCTTCTCTTTCTAGAAGTTTTGTGTCAGGAGAGACCAGGTACTCTTCCTCAATTTTTGTATAACCACAGATACTAGTGAAATTCCTTGGTCTTGATAATAATTGCCTTATCCCAAATAAGTTGGCAAAAAGAAATTCTGGAGTAGCATTCCCGTAGGAATTAGGGGGGGAAATTAACTTTAAAATGGAACATGATCAAGTAATGAAAACGGCTGGAGTGATTTCAAGGTACTGGAGATGGGAACATCGGACTAATGTTCTGGTCCCCTATCTGCTGAAGAAAGCCTCCAGCGTTTGCTAATGCAGAGTGGATATTACTTAGTGTGCATCACAGACTTTTTAGCTGAAAAGATATTAGAGCTTTTTGTTTGGCCAAAGTTGTAAGTTTTAACTGAAAAACGGCTGGGATGGCTAGCTTTCCCTACAGATGGATGGATAATGATCTCTGACCATTGTGTGTAGGTTTTTCCCATAAATTGTTTCTGAGTGTGTTGGCTAATCTCTTTTTTGAATGTTCCCATTGATTTTTTTTCATCAGTGATCTTTTGGCAGCCGTTCAGTTCTAAATTGCTTTTACCATTAGGGAGCTTTTACTTGCACCTAATCTCACAGCAGCTGTTTTGATTAGATTTAATATAACTTTTACTAAAAACTGCATCCCACTGTTTTCTCCATATTTTTCTTAAAAGAGTGTGTGGAGGAGAGCCAAAAGGATCTCATGTTGATGATGAACAGTCTGAAAGTTAAACCAGTGTCCTGAACAGAGTGCTTAAAATGTTACAATGCTGTGTTTCCATGCAGTAAGCAGTCTTCTCCTGGCAGTGTTCCGGATTTATTCATGGCCAGTAGCAGTGTTGATGCAATTCGTGTGTTCTACCTAAGGATTGATCATGCTTTGCCATAAGTTTGCGATGTCTGGTATATGAGGAAAAAACATAGCTTTTTTCCTTCGTTTGAAGTCCAGCAGAAAGAGCTTTAAAAAGGGAAATTGGAGGAACAGAAGCTTTGAAAGTGTACTTTATTTATGAGTACGGGAAAGTCAGTTCAGTTTTTTAGACTGTACTGATTGGTTGGTTTCTTGGTCTTCTCTGTTGCTGTAGCCTTCTCTGTTCTGTTAGTGCTTCACATGCATGTCTAAATGTGATAACCTTTACTAATGGGCTGCTGTATATGGAGATCAGTATTTAACTAACACAGTGACTTCTTTTTGTTGGCAGTGTGGAAGGTCATAAGAACTCTGTTGCAATACAAGGATTAATTCACTGGTGTGCAGTTTGAATTGTTCCTTTTTCACTTCAAATAAATCCTGTGTTCAAGTTTTTTGCCCACAATTTTTTATTGCCTGAGTGAGTTACTTGCTTCTCAGTGGCTTGTACCCCAGTTCCCCATTAAGATGTTCTTTGGGACTGGGAGATGATTGATTAAAAAAAAAAACACAGAAAAACAGAAAGCAAACCCAAGAAACCTTGCGCACATGGAAATATGTTAACCACTGCCACTTTGAACACACTTTTGAAGTATCGGTGCACTTGAAGTACTGGTAGATTAATGACACAGGTATTTTTATCTGTTTCATGTTCAGTGGTGACTGGTGCAAGAAGCATATGCTAGGTTAGTGTGTCTGTCAGGACTAGGAAAAGGGGTCTGTTCCTGTTAGGCAGAACCAAAGAAGCTAATAAGCATTAAAATTGCTGTCGGGGGAGAATATACCTGATTCTAATTGGCAAATTTGGTAATTGAAATTAGTGTTAAAGTGTAAGCTGTGCTGTGAAAAAAGAGCAGTGTGTGTGTGTGTGTGTGGTGTGTGTGTGTGTGCACGCGTGCACAGGTATACATAATGTGAAAAGAAAAATTATAATTTGCACATTGCAAAACATATTTGGCTTAATGCAGTCTTCTGGGCAGAGTTCATAGGGTTTCTGTTCCTTCATCCTGTCTAGTTTTGCCGTGTTATAAACTTGTCCTCAGCACCTACTTCAGCTTTTCAGTTAAAATGCAGAGAACTGGTAGGAGGAGCCCCTGTAAGTTAGAAGTTCTTCCTAATGAGCTTTTTGAGAGTACTACAGATTGCAAAATCCAGCTTTTTAATACTTGCAGCAGTTCCTGGAGGACAGTTATATACCTGCTGTTCCAAGTAACATATAATTGCCATAACATTTTCCTACAGGTTTCCTTTATGCATGTGAGAGCGCTTTGAGTAGTCACTTTCCCTTGTGTGTAGTTTGCATTTACGCACATTAATGGTATCAATTCCAGAATACCTATGGCAATTGACCACACTTTTCTATTTTAAAAGAACAATGAATAGGGACTGCCTTGCAGTATCTGGGAAAATATGTATTAAACAAACAAACAAACAAACAAACAAATAGCTAGATTTCAAACTAGGCTTTTACTTTGCATATAAAGGAAGTTTTGCCCCACTGCTTTGTGAAGCCACCTCATCAGTAAGACTCAGCACAAATTCCTGTATTAAGGAGACATTCTTACATATTTCTCATAAATGCATAAATTGTCAATTCTTTCCTGGTGGTTTTGTTAGTTTGACATAATTAGTGTAAATACTGCAGTAAGCAATGCAGTATGTTTATTGTGATATTGACAAGATTTTATCTGAGAAGTCTCAGAACAATCTACAGGTTCCTTCTCCTGCAGACAGAGGAGCATGAGAGAGTCTTCTGTGGATTTCCAGTTCTCCCTCCTTCATTCCTTCTTCTGCCCAGTGAAATACTCTTTATAGGAATGGATGTGTGAAAAAGTAATAAATATTTTCCTAAAGGAGGGTTTATTTAAGATACTAGGAAGACCAATGGTGGTTTTGATTATGTATGGGTTTGAGCTGTAGAATTCCGAAGAATAAAAGCAATGGAAACCTAAGGGTGAGAAAGGGAACATTGAAAACAAAGCATTTTGAGGCTGGAGAATACATTTCATATAATAACTTACAGCTATTTCCTCTGAACTCCAGAACAAATAAGTCAGATAGGAATCTTAGTTCTCTGATTCATAATAGGTGCTGGCTCACTTCTGCTTTCCTTGCTTTTAGCAGGCTTCCTGTTTCTTCTTAATACCTTCCACTTGAGTAAGGAACTAGAAACAATTGTCAATAACTATTCTAAATCTTTATATGGGGCAGTTTGTTTACAGTCTATTTAATGCCTGTGGATTTTTCTCTTCTTTCTTTACCTGGAGTCTGCTCCTGTGTTCTGTAAACGCTTGGAGCAGGGCAAGGAATTCTTTCAAACTAGCAAGGTAAAGATGCCATTCTGTACTTGGGAAGGTGGGGAAGAAAAGCAATATCATGGAAAAAACCTGGGGGAGGAAGAAAGGCAATGATAGTCCTTAGTCTGTTTTGATCTGTTCATCTTCCTTCTCCAGCTCTTCTTCCTTGTCCCCCGAATCCTGAAAGCCATCCGCTGCCTCTTTTAATCATCACTTAATATATCACTTTATTAACTATCACCATCTGCAACTGAAAAGCATAATCGTCAACTTCCCAAGTTGGATTCTTAATTAAGACTGTGTGGTGGTCTGTTGCAGAAGTATGAAACTATTGTTGTGTGTGTTTTCATCAACGTACGATTCAGGTTCTGTTCAGTTTTAAAGCAGGATTATCTTGTGTTTGAAAAATGTTTGCTATATATTTCAGCTTATTCCTTGTGCGTCATTATTCACGCTGGTGACCTGTTAGCATTGGTGTTTGTCCTGTCTTAAGGATCCATATCTGAAAGGCTAACGTATTCAAAGTTACTGTGTCTACACCGAAGTAGAATTATGGGATAATTTATTACAGGTTGAACAGCTTCCCACAACTAAGAAAAAATAAAAATTACTTAATTATGTGAGGAATGTCTGTGCAAACTCTCTTCTTATGTGCCCCTAAAAACAGCCAAAGCACAGATGATCACAAATAGCAACAAAATAGCACAAATGCAGAACTTTATTATGTTTATATTTAAGGTATTTTATTTGACATATATGGTACAGAGTCATTAGTAGAATAAAATTTATGTCAAAGCATATAAGTTTTTGTGTGCGTGATTATTTAAAACATCTCTCCAGTGCCATAGAGTAGATTAACACAGTAATGTTACAGAGCTGTAACCACAGAAAAGTAAACAGGATATTAAGACAACTGTGGAATTACATCCTTGCTGACTTAACCACGGTAGTATGGTTTAATTTCAATATTTTGTGAGGACATCAGATCACTTTGCTTATGGCTTTCAGTATGCTGCATATAATTTAACAATCTCTTCTGAATATTTTTGTCAGCTCGCGATGCAGATGAGAGAGAGAAGTGGATTCATGCTTTAGAGGACACCATTCTCCGCCATACCCTTCAGCTTCAGGCAAGTTTTGCTTTCACTTTTAACTTTGTTTACTATCTTTTTTTTTCAAAGCAATGAAATACAACGGCGTGAGTTCTAATATCAAATATATCTTGTGTAACATCTGGCTGTTCTATGGCCTGTGCAGTCAGATACGATATCACATCACTATGGGTACCCGAGATGAGATTTGAGTCTTTCTGTGACTATTTTCTTGTCTTGCTGTCACGAAAAGTCAGTTCATAACTTCTTTTTATTAACTCATACTTTTAGTTCATGGTTCCAGACTGATGGTTGTACTCTTTTGGTTTTCCTCTTTGTTTTTTTTTTTTTGTTGTCTTTGTTAAGCTGGGAGTTAGTCCTTTTTGGATCAATCAGAAAGAAAGATATGGGAGCCTGTAGTGTGCTGGTACACCACCTAATTTGAAATTAAAATGAGATTGCAGCATGGAACCTCTTTCTGGATGACAAAAATGGTAAATAGCTTATGTTTGAATCCACTGTGCAAGCTAGACATAGGTAGTTTTCTGTTTCTGAAAACAGATGTTTGGACTGAGGGCGATTCCTGGCTCTGGTTATCTAAGATCAGTTCCTGGCAATGATCTAGACTCAGACACGTCTGTAAGACTTGCTAATACTGGAGAGAAACCCAGACCCTTCATGAAAGGGATTTTCTGATACTTGGTTTGTACCACAAAGGTGTCTGATGACAATGTAAAAATCTTAAAATAGGTATTCATTATTTGTGTTGAATAAAGATTTGGAATGCTTTTGGAGTACAGTGAGAGAGAATTAGGTCTCTTAATGACGGACACTGTGTAAAGAAAGATACATTAAGATCTCTAATATCACAGAAAGAGAAGCAGCTTGTAAAGACCAATTTAGGTGACATTTGCCCAATCTTAAGAGTTAGAACAAGCCTGAATTTATCCCAACTTTAGGCACTTGTGGTATCTCAGACAATTCACCCTAACTTCCTGCTAAACAGTGATTTTCAACCTTTTTTTTGACTTATTAAAGACCACTGCAAATTTTCTAGTGGAGAGCAGATCGCTGGATAAAAAGTCAAGTTTGACAATCAGCTTTGTATCCTTGGTAACGTGTCACGGATATTTTAGAAGTAATCTCTCCATCTGGACACAGTAGCTGACCACAGACTGAAGAACTCTGCTCTTCAGTGAGTGTGAAGAAACAAATTATCTAGAGGACAACATGCTAATTGAGGAGGGCTGAGCAGCCTCCCAAGGGATGGCTCTTTCCCCATCCTCAGCTTGGGGAGAGAAAGCGAGTAAGTTAACTTAATCAGCCCTGTTTAGGGTCAGAAACAAAGTAAGAGGAGTCTGCAGTTTTCTTAACCTGGAAGACTTTTTATGGCTTGGAGTTAAAGACTACAGAAATGAAACAGCAGAACATGCTGTGGTTTTATGAAAACATGCACTGCCACGCTCTCTGGAAATCGTGATGTGGTTTTATTGGCAGACAAAGGTTTTATGATTACAGCTATTAATGGAAGCGTTTCCTGTTACATAACCTGCTCACGTTCCAGGAGCTTTTCAAATAGGTAAGGCATTTTTAGATTAAAAAAAACTTAAGTCAGTAGTTTATCTAGTGATGTTTGAGGGAACTATTAAAAATCTAGAACTGATTACTAAGAAACATCTCCTCATCCATCTGAAATATGTCCAGTATTGAGCATAACACTTCGTGGGCCACAGCTGGGGGGTCTCCAGGGTTTCTCAAGAACCTCCTTCAGCGCCCGCTCGGAGCAGCTCTTTGCTGCCGAGGCCTTTGCCGCTCCTGGCGCTGCGGAGCTGCTGCCGAGGCCCCGACCGAGGAGCTGCCGCGGCTCCTGTGCAGGGGCGCGGGTTCACCGGCCCGCGGAGCCGTCCGGGCCCCCAGGTGCCCGCCGGAGGGAGGGGCGCGACCCCCGCCCGCCAATCGCCGCCCGCCTTGTTCGCCATGCGAGTGCCGGGGCCGCGGCTGGGGGGGCCTCGCCCGCCCCCTCCGTCCCGCCCCGCCGCTCCCCCCGCCGGAGGCGGTGCTGCCGGGGCCCGCCGGGCAGCCAGTCCCGCGCGGAGGAATGGCTGGGGTGAGTACGGGGAGGTGGTAGGGCTGCCGGGGGCCCCTTCCCGGGGCAGTTCACACGCACCCCTCCCCCCCCCGCGGCACCCCACGCTTCCCGGGGCAGCTTCCCCCCCGGGCATCCCACCTCCCCTGTTTTTCCTGGGGCAGCCCCCCCAGTCTCTCTCCCGGGGCAGTTTCTCCCGCCCCCCATCTCTCTCCCGCGGCAGTTCCCCCCCCCCAGTCTCTCTCCCGGGGCAGTTTCTCCCGCCCCCCATCTCTCTCCCGCGGCAGTTCCCCCCCCCCCCCCCCCCCCCCCAATCTCTCTCCCGGGGCAGTTTCTTCCCCCCCCCCCCCCCCCATCTCTCTCCCGGGGCAGTTCTCCCTCATCTCTCTCCCGGGGCAGTTTCTTCCCCCCCCCTCATCTCTCTCCCGGGGCAGTTCTCCCTCATCTCTCTCCCGGGGCAGTTTCTTCCCCCCCCCCCATCTCTCTCTCGGGGCAGTTCCCCCTCATCTCTCTCCCTGGGCAGCTCCCTGTCCCCCCGCCAATCCCTTTTCGCGCGCATCTTCCTTCTCCCCCAACCCCGCGCTTTCCCGCGGCAGCCCCTCAGGAGTGGTCTTGGCCGGGGAGGCAGCCTGGGGGTCTGTCGGGATCTCTGGGAACGGGCTCGGCTCCTCACCGGAGCACCGCTGAGTTCCCGTGTACTCTGATGCTTCATCCGGTCACAGGAGCCTCTTGTGCGCAAACACCCTTGGTTTCTGTTAACACTTAAACCAAAAAGCCTCTTTGCGCACTTGATGTTCTTTTGCTTTCTTTTTTACGCGGACTGAAAAGTCAAATGAGTTCTTTGGAGGGATTGTTGGCTGAATGGGAATGGCTGTGGCTTGAGTGCTGTAGCAGAAATTATTCCCTGTAAGGGTATTTCTAAGGTTCTTGGTTTCTGTCACAAATAGAAACTTGGTTGTCTGTCATATAAAACCCTTATGCATCTGGTTTTTTTCCAAAATGTATGTTTTCTGCGTCTTTCCAGATTTTCATACTACTTTCAGTCTGCCTGTTCTGGTATGGGAGGGTTCAGGTTTGGGAAGTCAGGCTTTGATTAAGTTTTCTTCACAGTGTCGAACACACATCTGCTAGATGTGACAAAGTGTACTGCAACGTAGATAGCTCGTGTGTCGTGTGAACCAAATCAGAAGGGATAGGAGATTAATGCGAGGTAAAGAGGTGAAGTGGTGTCTGGGTGCTCTCTAGTCTGATTAGTCTTCCTAATTGTGATGACTTGGCCCTGGCTGGATGCCAGGTGCCCACCAAAGCTGCTCTATGACTCCACTTCCTCAGCTGGATCGGGGAGAGTAGATGTAACACAAGTCTTGTTGAATGAGATGTCATTCACCAATTACTGTCATGGGCAAAACAGATTTGGCTTGGGGAGAAAAATAATTTATTACCAATCAAATCAGAGCAGGATTATGAAAAATAAAACCAAATCTTAGAACACCTCCACCCCACCCTTCTTATGGGTTCAGCTTCATTCCCTATTTTCTGTATCTCCTCCCCCACAGCGGCCCAGAGGATCAGGGAATGGGGATTGCAGTGGGTTCATCACACATATTAACCATCCTTCCTCCTTATGGGGAGACATGGTTGGACTCGATGATCCAGTGGGTCCTTTCCAACCTAGTGATTCTATATTCTATGACTCCTCACATTCTCTTCCTGCTGCAGTGCGGAGTCCTTCACATAGGAGACAGTCCTCCACAAACTTCTCCAACGTGAGTCCTTCTCATAGGCTGCAGTTCTTCATGAACTGCTCCAGCGCGGATTATCTCCACAGGGTGCAGTCCTTCAGGAGCAGACTGCTCCAGTGTGGGTCTCTGTGGGGTCACATTACAGCAAACCTACTCCAGTGCGGGCTTCTCTCTCAAAAGGGCCACAGGTCCTGCCAGGAGCTTGCTCCAGCGTTGGCTTCCTGTGGAGTCACAGTCTCCTTCGAGGATCCATCTGCTTCAGTGTGGTGTCCTCCCCGGGCTGCAGGTGGATATCTGCTCTGCTGTCGACCTCCATGGGCTGCAGGGGCACGGCCTGTCTCTCTGTGGTCTTCTGCACGAGCTGCAGGGGAATCTGTGCTTCAGTGCCTGGAGCACCTCCTCCCTCTCCTCCTTCACTGACCTTGGTGCTTGCAGAGTTGTTTCTCTCACATATTCTCACTCCTTTATCTGCTGCTATTTCACATTACTTCTTAAATATGTTATTTCAGAGGTGCTACTGCTGTTGCTGATAGGCTTGGCCTTGGCCAGTGCTGGGTCTGTCTTGGAGCTGGCTGGCATTGGCTCTGCTGGACATGGAGGAAGCTTCTAGCAGCTTGTCAGAGAAGCCACCCCTGCAGGCCCTGGCTACCAAAACCTTGTCACACAAAACCAATGCATAAATTGTATTTTCCTAAGTGTCCTCCTGTGTTATCCTTCAGTCTTTATAATGGAGGTGGTCTTGAAACACTTAAAAATTTAGTGATTAAACACGTTTTTCAAGCCTGCAACTAACCTAACCATATGAGAATCAGGAACAGTCAAGGAACTGTAGAAGAACTGAGTCATAAATATGTGGAATGAGTAAAGGGATCCTGGCTGTCCCAAGAGCTGACAATTAGTAACATTGTATCCAAATGGAAGATGAGTATGGAGGAAACCTTTCAGATAAGCTTGTAATCTAGTTTCTCTGATGTCTGTTCTGCTTGCTGTGTTTTTGTATGTTTTTAAAGGCATTACTAAAAATATGCATAGTTATTCTAGCATTAGCTTTGTCTATTGAAAAGTCCTTGAACAGTAGATGATGCGATAGTGTTGGAAGTACCGTTTTGAATCCAACAGTGTTTTGCTCGTTACTCTTCCCGTGGTGATTTTGTGGCATTACTCAGGTCAGTGGCTTTGCAGTGATAGCACATCGGTTGCCTCATACCCACCAGAGATACGGGGAAGGGTGTGCATGGGGTGAAGGTGTATTGCGGCTTAGGGTTTCTTGTTTATCTGGGCAGATGTAGGAAGGTGATAAGTTGTCTATAATTTTCTTTAATTCCTCAGTAACATCTTATGGTAACCAGCAATCCCATTCAGACAGGAACTGCTTCTAGTCATCTTGTTTAGTGTAAATGTTTTGCTTTCCTCATTTGACTGTCAAGTGCGCTGTAGTGCTACATCTGCTTTTTGGCTCTGGAATAATCCTGTGTGGAAACCCCTTGAAGATAATTCATGTCATTTAGGATTACAGTAACTTTCTTCAATCTGAAAAGCGCAAGGACCACTGTTAAAATATGAATCTTCCTAAAAAACACCAGTAACTACACCCATCTCATGCTCTGAGGGAATTCTGTAAAAAACTGACTAAATCTTAACATTCAAGATGTCTGAATACATCTTATGTGTTCTGCTAGTGTTAGGATCCTGTCTGTAGGAGTCACACTCACCCTGAGCTGGAGGGATGAGCTTTACTTTTTTTGTTTGCCTTTTTCCCCCCCTTTCCCTTCCTCCCTTAGCTGAAGCTTTCACACCCATTCTTGCCTTAAATCCCATGTCTTGAAAAGTACTTTTCTCTTCTGCCGTCTAGTGCTGCCAGAGCATCTTGTTAAGTGTCTTAAAGTAGCAACTAAAGAGGCTGTTGGGAATTGTGTAAAAAGACAACTAACTACCAACTTATTTTAAAAAATAAATAAAGCCATAAAGCTCCAATCTTGCATAATCTACAAATAAGGTGTCTCATGATGTCAGAGTAGATACAACAGTGATAGTGACAATAGTAACAGAGTCTTTAAGTACTTGCAGGTTACCAAGGATTCCCTACCCAAATTTAGGAAAGCCCTTCAGGTACTGCCCAAAACTATTTCAGCCTCCAAGTAGACTGCAGTAGAAACAGAGAATGAAATTACTGTTTCTCACCACCTTAAAAGTGAAAGGAATTAAGGAAAATAAATTGCTCTGTAGCTTGATAGCGCCACGATTCAAACAAGATGTTTGCTTCCTAAGTAACAAATAGTAGGGTAAGAAATCTAATTTTAGAAAGTGGATCTGGGATGGCTGCTTCAGTATTAAGAGTTACACCATGCTGGAACTGCTGCCGGATGCAGTTGCATCTCGCTTCTTCTAGCAAGAGGGAAGAGGCAGTGCAGCAAGAGTAGCTGAATTTGGAACTAGATTCAGAGTTGGCCCAAATTAAATCTGCTTTTCTTTCTGCCCTCCCTTTCTGGATTTAGTTTTACCCAGATTATTTTTGACATCAGGTTGATTATGTGGCAAGGTAAATGTTTATGCAGACTCGAAAGAGGAGAGTAAGGTCAAAAATAAGTAAGAGGGGAACTGATCTGTTTCTCCTTCACTTATGCTGGTGTAAAGAGCTAGTGAAACTGTGTTGCTAGTAGCAGTTCACTTAGTATCACCTTAACCAGGATTTTTGATGAACTTTTTAAAGCTTCAAACAAGAATAAAAGTTAAAACTTCCTTATATGTTTCTTTTAAGTATCTTATATTGTTACTCACTGACGTTCCAGCTTTGCTTCTAGCATGACTCAAGAACACTTGTGTAAATCCAAGAACAGGTTCTTTTAGGTTAAGAATACATGCAATATGGGATCTGTTTCAAGTGCTGTTGGGAGGGCACAGAGTTAGCAGGCCTGCTTCCCTTTTCCGAATTTTGCAAACAATGTAACTGTGATAGTGACTAAGCAGGTAGCATGTGTCTACACCCAGAATAAGTTACACAGGTAAATGAAGGGACTCTAGGATATACTTTGTATTTGTGTGAGTTCAGAAGTGTAATGTATGCTTTAATGACAGAATTTTACACGGGTATGTAGATGCTTGTGTTTTTTTAAATTCTGTTTTCCTAGAAGACCTGATAATATCTCTAGCTACACTGTCTTTGCTAAGCATTTTGTGTTTTGCAAAGCAGAAATAGGTTTTTTGTTTGTTTGGTTGGTTGGTTTTTAAAGAAGTGCAAAACTGTGACTATTTGGAAGGCGTATGTGCCTTCAGGAACTCATGCGTTTGTTTTAAACTTATTTTGAGACATCTACGTTCTGAGCTTTAAATGTTGCTTAAAAATCTAGCAGAGGAAAAAGATATGATTGTCTTTGCTACAAATAAAAAGGCAAGAAGATGGCAGTGTGTGGTGTCTTCCTGGTCGATTTGTTGTTGTTCAGTTTTCTATTAGTGGTTCTTGCAGGCAATGCCCTACTCCACCAAATGAAATGTGCTGGGGGCAGAAGATGTTTCTGATGAGGTGTTGCAGGTAGAGGGAAAACACTCTTATTCACTTCTTTAAACTAACTTCCACGAGATTTTTTTTTTTTTTTTAATTTGGAATCCTAATTAGATGAAGTATACAGCATAAGTATCTTCTAAAAGATAAGAAAGTCTGATCTATCCAGCTTTCTCTTTTCCTTCCCCAGTAAAGCTATTCTATGAGGACAGCTCTTGTCAAGTACTGGCTGTTGCCTCTATCTTTTTCTTTGTTTCTTTGCCTTCATTATTGTTCATTTTTCACAGAGGCCATTACTGTAATCCTTTTATTTGGGAAATACATTAGAATTTTTCTGGTATGGTCCTGAGGATGATGCAATCTCTTCATCTCATCCTAATTTGAAAGAACTGGTTTAAATTGGACTGGAATTACTTCTCAACATGGACAAGTTTTGAATACAAATGCATTAGTGATATACATGACTTCTAATTTGAAGGACAAGGAAACAACATATAAACTCCCTTAGCGCTAGCAGTGCTGTAGTGGAAACAAGGCTCATAATATGTATTTATGTTTTGTTGTCATGCTCCTGTTTACTCCCTCTCATAAAAGGAGTGTGTATGAAAGGAATAATTTTGCAGGATTCATAGGATGAGATTTCTTTACTTGATGCCAGACCGGTGTATAAACCCTTTCCTAGGATAACTGTCCCATCTGATCACTCCAGGTTAGTGGGTATCACGCAGATTGCCCTGGGAGACCACTGAGTGGGTCAGTCAGTGCACTGGTGGGCCCCACTTTCTCCTTTCTACCTACAAACATTAGGAGTGGTTTGTGCCCTGTACAGACTCATCTTCAGGTCAGCTTTTGATATGTCCTGAGGAGGATACCCCAGAAGCTGTAGGACATAGGGATGGATGAGGGAAAGACTGCTGTGTTAGCTTTTTCTCTTTGCTGTAAAGTTGTTATGAAATATGGGTTTCTTTGTAGTAAAAAGCTGGATACCAAATATTGTTTTGAGAGGTGATGGGCAGACTACAAGTTACATAAATTACTTGCTTCTGGAGCTATTTAATCTGGTAATGTAACTGTTAATTCCTTAAAACCTACGTGAACATGGAATAGTATGTATTAGAGGGAAATAAAGTGTACTTACTAATAGAGATAGATAATGAAAAAAACAGGTTGCATTACTTTGGAGTGGCATTGACAATAGGAAGGAATCGGTGTATTTCTGAAGATCTAAAATAGCCTGGATTCCTATTCTTTTTTGTAATTTGAAGATAGCATAACTGTAGGAGACCTCTGGAAGTCATCTGGTCCAGGCCCTTTCTCATTGTGAGACCAACTTTTGTGATAGATCAGGTTGTGTGGAGTCAAGTCAGTTGAATTTTAGGCTCTGCCCTCCAAGGGTAGAAGTTCAACAATATCTACAGGCAACCTCCTTTGTCAGTTTATGAATAAGTGAGCAGCATTTCATACAAATTTCTTCATAAGAATCTGATTACTAGTTCGGGTGTGCAGTTTCCTAATTTACGTGTTTAACAAGCTGCTAAGTGTTGTCCTATTGACTCTGCTCGTCCATTTCTTTTGAACCCTCGTTTCCTGCGTGGCAGGGGAAGAAAGAAGGGGGAAGAAAGAGAACCAGTCTCCTTTTTTTCCACTAGTTTGTCTTTGGGTGACCAGAGAAGGAAGAAATAACGATCTGTCATGCAAATCTATACTTTGTATAGCTGTTCTTTCTAAATTACTGCTGGGTTTGAAATGCCAATTATTTTTGTTTGCTATTTGTTCATTTTTTTTCTGTACTATTGCTAATCTTGATATTTTTAACACCAATTGTCTTTGGATTTTCAAATTTAAAGCTACATGGGGACTTAAATTTATTTACCTAATCTTATCTAACACGGACTAGTAAACTTGCTCAGTAGGTTATCAAATTTAATCTAAACTGTTATAAACCCAACAGCAGACCAGTGAAGTGCTGCAGCCTTAAGTGCCTGTGCTTTTAAAAATAGTTTTTGTGTTTAACTTCTGTGCCGAGTCAGCTTGACACTATACTTTGTTTCGTGTCTTTAGCTTTGTATGATTGAAGCTTTAACTTTCTAATAGAATTGTTTAGGTCACAATTATCACCCTGTTTGATGTGGATGTCTGTTCAGTTGTAACAGTAAATGTTGTAATAAGCTTTTCCCTTAAGTGCTAAGAGGCTGTAATTGAAGAATGGCATTTTATCTCTAAGCCACCACTAAAAATAACAGATTGTTACATATTAGTAGTGATGGATAGTAGACTGATGCCTGAACTAAAAATCAGTATTTTTATGCAGCATAGAGATAATTTGCACCATTAAATGTATTTCTGTGTATAGTATCTTTAGCAGAAATTTCCTGTATGGATTATGCAGTTTTAATATGTAAAACCTGACCTCCAGAATCTTTTAACTGAGCATGCTTGACCATTTGCTGAAATGACGGTGTTGACTGCTAGCTGTGCACATAACTCTGTTTTCAACAAGGGCATGGAATACTAATTTCATATAGAATTGTAGAATCATGGAATCTTTAGGGTTAGGAAAGACCTCTAAGATCAGCTAGTCCAACCATCAGCCCACCACCACCATGTCCCGAAGTGCCGCATCTACACACTTTCTGAATACCTGCAGGGATGGAGACTCCACCACTTCCCTGGGCAGCCTGATCCAATGCTTCACTACGCTTTCAGTAAAGATTTTTTTCCTAATATCCAATTTAAGCCTCCCCTGGTGCAACTTGGGGGCATTTCCTTTTGTCCAATCTCTTGTAACTTGGGAAAAGTTTCAGTGTCATTTGAACTTGACTAGTTTGAGTAAGTGTCAAAAGTTTCTTGGTTGAGAGGACCCTCCCTTCTGGCTATTAGTTTCTTTCTGAGAACTTGTTATACTGGGTGGGTTTTGTCTTAATTTCTTGGCAGAGTTAAAATGGTTCTTTTTTCTCTCCTTCTCCCTCCTTGTTTCAAAATGCCATTTCTGAATTTGTCCAGTGTGGATTGTGTCATACAGAGTGAATGATGGGGGTTTTTATGCTGGTTTACAAACTAATCTGTATGGATAGATTTCTTCATGTAGAACTGTTGTCAGGACCTGGGCGTCTGTGGCACAGTTTAAGATTTGGCAAATGAAGAAAGACTAATATCTCCTCCAGGCAGTAGACAGCTTTATGTTCTAGGGTGTGCCTGATGCTGTGCATACAGTTTGACAGGCGTAAGAGCAAATAATTCCTCTACTGCATGCAAGTGTTCACACCTCTAAAGAGCCATCAGTAAGGCTCTTAATATGATGGCCCATTATCATATAAAAATAAGAGAAACTGTATGGATGGAACAAACAATGTCAAAAGAAAATGTTATGCTAATATGGAATTTTACAAATGTGTTTCACCTGTCTTCCCTTATACAAAAAGGTTTTTTCCCCACTGGCTGATCTTTACACTTTCAGACTCTTGAGATTCTCAGCAGTCAATACAGCACAGTTGATGGTTTGGTAAGAGTTTGAAGTGAAGATGTCTTATTTTAGATCAGTGTGAATACAAGTGAAAGTATTTAGACTAGTAGGAAAGCCTTGTCACTGCTGTGGTATGATGGGGATTATGTTTCTTTTGTAACTGATGTTTGCCTCTTTATCCTTCCTTGTTTTTTTTTTCCCCTCCTATATATTTAACTGGCATTGTACAACTGATTTTGAGCTGGGAGTGCTCCAATATGTTTTGCAGTTCCACTTACGTTAAAGATATTATATAAACCTTAAATGTGTTTACATAGCATACATGCATGAAGTCAGAAGGAATCAGTTTCAAGAGTGTTCTTTTCTTTCCTGTAATTAAAGAAGTGGCAACTTAGTGGGAGTTTGTTCAGGTCTTTAAGTATATGGCTTATCAGTTTACAGGTTGGGATTGTTATATGCAAAGTGTGCATTGAGCCTTACATTATTAATGGAAACAAATTTGCAAGCAAGAAAATATAAAAGTGATCATTCTCATGGCACTGCAACTCTGTCCTCTTTGGCACACATGCAATAAAATGTAAAAAATCAAGTGTAGTGCCAAGGATGTGAATCATTATAGCTGTAAAGGACTAGGTTGGCCAGGAATAATAATTTTGAATTTTTCAGCTCAGTGGTGGGTTGGTATTTAAGAAGAGAGCACTCATTAGTTCAGTTCTTTGCTAAGAAGCTGTGGATTGAGCAATAATGTCTGAACTGTGAAAAGTGCAGTCATCGAGTTGGGTCTGGGTTTGTCTTCCTTAACTGAAATATAGGAATATGGAGTCAAAGATAATCTTCAGAAAAACTTGAATTCTCCTTTGTTTTCCAAAGAAACTTTAATTAGCGTAATTTAAGAAGATTTGTTCAATCATAAGTATGGAAATACTCTGGTGTGTGGTGATTATACCCCCACACTGGAAATGTGTAGCAACTTACTGTTACTGATTTAGCTGCAAATAGAAGATGAATGTGTTCAGCTGTGTGGCAGGATGAGAGGCAAGGCAGCATTTTACCAGTCAGCTGGCAGGCAAAACCATATTTTTGTTGTCTTTTTTCCTCCTTGAAACTCTAATTATATATTTGCTTTTTATTTATTTATTATCTAGGGTGTGGATTCAGGATTTGTTCCCAGCGTTCATGATTTTGACAAGAAACTTACCGAGGCTGATGCTTACTTGCAGATCTTGATAGACCAATTGAAGGTATGGTCACTAGCCCGTGTATTTACTGCATTGGAAGCCTGCATGTCAGTGTGAATTTTGAGGTCTGGTTGAAATGAAGCTCATCAGAGGGAGAGAGTCATGTTTTATGCTTGGCATATGTTCTGGTAAATGTGGGATGCAGAGAGCTCATCTGGCTGAGCTGACTGTGAACTGGAGAAAACACCTTCTTTATATATGAAGTCTGATGATGATGCAATTCTATTTTCTTTCCCCCAGGCTTAGGATGTTATATAAGTTCTAACTACTTCTGCAACAGAGGTTTTCACTAGACGTATAAAAGTGATAAGCAAAGGGCTGAAATAAGCTGAAAATGGCTTTCTCTTAGAATGAATCTTGGGATTGTTAAAAATGGAGTTAGAAAATTAGAATAACTGAACAGATTTTATAGAATGGTTTACAGTGGCTGAAACATTATTTTGTACACAGAGCTTCATGGAAATGTCAGAGATGACTTAAGTTTCGGTTTAAAATTTAACTAAATCGTTGTATTGCTCATAGCACTTTAGAACTTATCTTGAGACAGTTTTGTCAAGTAACATGTAACTACAGCTGCCGACAGTTTCAGACTTCCTTGCAGCAGTGGTGGATAATCTGTTCTTTGTCATAGAGTGAAAACATTCTATAGAAATTTTATACGAACACAGTCCTTTCATATTTTCTACATGTATTTTAGGTGGGAAGGTGAGGATTGATGAGTTCATATCTCTCAGTACTCACCTTATTGAGAAAAACACTTTTTGCTGCTGGTTAGGATGCTTTTTCCCATGACTCAGCAGGTTAAAATTGCTGTTAAGATTGCTTCAGTTCTGCTGGTTTGGATTTTTTTTTCCCTGATATAATGGGCAAGTGTTGCATGTGGGATATTCAGCAAAATTACATTTGCAGGGGAGGGTGGAGAGCGGGAAGAGCATACCAACAAAACTGGAGGTAAGCAAAAGAGATGCAAACAAAATTCAAAGCTGAACTGCAGACTTGATGAGAACTTAGCTTCATCTTTTGTGTCAGAGCTGTCTAACATGCTTTGTTGAAGGGAAGGTATTTCTATCTTTACACCTTCTAATTTTTATTCCAGGCCAACTAGGGGAAGGGAATATAGGAATTAATTAAAAATGAAAGAAGAGTGAATTTGAGGATGGACAGAGACCCAAGCTACTAGCTTTTTTTGGAACCAGAAATTAGCCCTCAGGGGAAAAGGAATGCATGAGTAGGTTTTAAACCAGCAGTTGAGTGCAGAACTGTAGCTCACCTACTAATAATTGCAATCTCTTTTCTGAGCAAAGGTGGATGTGATGAACTTTTGAGCATTACTCTTAATCTCCTTTCTTCCTCAAACAACTTATACTTAATAGTTATTTGTACATGCACCTTAGAGTGCTCTTGGGGGCAGCTTTTAGATGTTCCAGCTAAGCCTGCATTAAATACAAATGCAAGCTTTTCAGAAAGAGTTTGTTTTGCTTTGCTTAGCTGTATCTCATATTCTGCTTTTAAGAAAATAAATAGAACCTAATGCTGGGAAATGACTACATATCTTTGAAAAAGAGATGTTTACAAATCTTATGTGATTTGAGTTGTGTGCTTGAATAACAAGGTACCTGGAAGGGCTGTTTTGCAAAGTGCTCTGTGTGCCCCATAGGTCTTTGCTGAAATAAAAAAAAGGCAGTTTGAAGTGTTTGAGTTTTATCATTAAACCTCACCTTTTTGATCAAATGACAGTAGGAACATGTCAGACTGAGTTGTGGAACTGACTGGGATCTGAGATTTGTGGAATCCGAGATATCCCACTTGTCAGATGGGATAATGTGAGAAGTTAGCTACAAATCTGTTATAACACAAATGCCGTAAAGAAATATTAGGCAAAAATTCCTTTGGGTCGTAATACCAAGATCGTATAACTTAAGCACTTATTAAATTCTTTTGGTTTTTAAATGTTGGTGGTTTTGGCCGGTACTATATTAAAAACTATCACTTTCAGTATTTTCACGAGTATCTCTTTCTTTTAGCTCTTTGATGAAAAACTCCAGAACTGCAAAGATGATGAACAGAGAAAAGCAAGTACATTTTGTCTTAAATATTGCTTATTTTGCTTAATCAGATGTTTTTGTGCATCAATTTGCTATAGTCTATAGAAATTTAAAGTACAGTTCAAATTCATGAAGTTGTCAAAATCACTTCAAGAAATTTGGTTCACAACACAAATAATGTTATCATTTAATAGGTTGCAAACAGACTTCTTAGTGATACTGGTATCATAACATTATAAAAGGTTTCAGTCTGTAGGAAATGATTACTCCTCTGCTATGCAACTATTGAAAACATTTTTTACTTAAGTTTGCTATTTTTTAATCTTTAACAAGGATGAATATTCCTTGTTGGAGCAGCAGAGCTGTTCTGAAGGGGAAAAAATAAATACTAAGAATTATGTCTTTCACATAATCAGTCTGCATCCTGTGCGGTTCTGTGACCTGCATGCTGTGAGTTGCAAATCTGAGAATGTCATGATTCGTTCATCTTAGGTGAGGATGCCAAAAATGTAACATTCTGTGTGTGAAGCACTACTTCAGTAGTGAGGTTGTGATACAATTAAGTGTTGTGGATTTCCTTACATTCCCTCTTATTCCTTTTCAAGGTCAAGTTCAATCTCTGTTTGAGAAAGGCTAGCACATACCTTGAGTGGTGTGGGTTTGGGTTAAGTAGCATGCTGGTTTTGTATGTTAATTTCTGTGATGTGATGGTTTACCAATTCCTTATGAAGGATTTATTAGTGAGAAGTTGCTTTTGTTTTCAGTAAATGCAGTATCATTTCAGTATCATGAAGTAGTGGTGTATTTCATCCTAGTTTCCTTCCTCCAATTTCACTTGTTAATAACCGATGCTCTCTTGGTGTCTGGTTTGTTTTGAAAAGTCTGATGCATTCTGTGATTAGTTTGCTGCTCTATAATGGCTGTGACCTTTTACGTGTCACCATCTTTTTTGATATGTTGTGTGCTGTCTTAGGGACTTCACAAATGATTGTCTTTCTGGAGTTCATGTGAGTGTACTGGCTTCTTAAATGACTTTGAAGTACAATTATGCTCTGTGTAAGTGTAGACGGTTGACTGAAAGAGTAAGATCTTAAGACTTTGTATTTCTCTGTCAGTGCATCTTACTGGGAAGAATTCTCCTTCAGTTCTGACCTCCCTCCAGATGCTACTTTGCAGATTAGGCAGTACTTTCTTTTTCCCTGTTGACAGTGCTTCTAATCCCTGGAGACTTTCCTCGTGTTGTGCTTATTTCTTTCTTTATCTCTGCAAGGATCTATGTAGCAGACAGATTGACTTTATAGGGAAAGCAGGAGGCTTGTTTAGAAAAGGTCAGCTTCCTCTGGTTTTAAATCTTGCTGAGTGTTGCTATTACTATAGATTCCATTTATGCTCTATTAAAAATGAAAAAGACTTGGCGGAGCACTTTTTGATCATGCCTCTTCCTGTGCTAAGGCAGCTGAGAGAGGTTTGATACTGTATTTAGCAGTTTACCTCTTTGTCTATGGAAGTATGGTTCGGCTATCAGAATATGAGTGGAGTGTAACCAGCAGGATGCTTCTGTCCAACCCATAGTTTTTACCTCTGAGGAATCAAGATTTGGTTATTTGTTATGTGCTTCTCACCTTACCTGAGTGCTGTTTTCTGCAGCTGTTTATGGCTAAGCATTTAAAACCTGAGTCATTTGGTTTTGAGGTGTATGGAACATTGGATGAGCTGAGTTTTAGTTACGAAGTATTCGGTCTTTTGAAGATAATGATACAGGGTATAGATGTTCTGAGATGCTTCAAGATCTCTTTGGTGTCTTCTTTCTGAGACATGATAATCGGTTGAACTTGGAAGAAGACAGTGCAGATGTAGACTTAATGGATTTTGAAGACAGAGATATATTGTAATTATCATAAATTCCCTGTGTTATATCGATGCTTCTGGCAGAAGTACAACCAGCACGGTGTAGTGGGATTGTACTGCCTTACAAACATACTGTAACTAGAAGTGCTGCCAGTTCACCGAATCTCCTGGTGGAGTACAATCCACCTATCCAATTACCTAGGAAGTAAAGGAAGGTGCATGATCTGAGGGTACTGGCCTTTCAGGGTGAAGACAAGCTAGGACCTTGCTTTCTTACTGTGTTAGTGATGTTATTGGTGAGAACCCAAAGTAAACTTTTCTGTTCAATTTTATGAAACTATCTGGATCACACATATCAGGGAGAATAAAATTGTAGGCTTTCAAAGCATCAGAACAGCGAAGAGGTCTGTTATTTGGCAGGCTGGAAGAAAGGCAACATTACTTAAGATTTTGGAGGGAAGTGTAGCCTGCTTAAGCTGTTGAGTTCACAGCATGTACTTTTTGTGAAGAGAAGGCTGAGCACACAAGCTTCAGGTGCTCTGACTGATTTTGGCTATGAGTCAGCTACCCCTACGTGCCTCTGTTGCCTCTGCAGGACAAGCTGATCCCTCTGTAGTCACAGGATTGTTGAATGGGGCAGAAATTATGTTTGGTGAAATAAAATTCACTTTCCATTGGATCACCAGTGGCTTCGTAAAAAAGCAGATGTCAAGGAGGTGCAACAAGCAGCAAACAGATGGAGCAGTTTCATCAGCAGCCTGCAATTTGATTAGATTGAGTACAGCATTTTGCTGCATTCTGCATGCTTAAGTCTGCAGGAAATTGATGTTCTGTTTGGAAATACGTGTATTCATTACCTAAAAATTGGGAAACTATTAAAATTCTATCTTCGTCAGTTTTCAAAGAGTAGGGATGTTGAAGAGAGAAAATTTTCAGATCTGCTTCTGATTTTCCATACAATTTTGTATTGTGTAAGTTATTTCTATTACTTACTTTAATGCAAATTTAAACAAAAGATAATAAGAATAAATGTACAAGGATTGCAGCAGCATGTGTGCATAGCAGTGTAGTTCTGTACAATTGATGAGATGAGAGAGAAGCATTCTCCTAACTTTTCTTCTGAACCAACCACTCCTGTAGGCCTGCTAGTTTTGTTGCTAGCAATCATCCACTCGTTTTTCTCTCACCAGTGTCACGTCTATGTTATCTTTGTGTAAGCTGTTACAGGGGGAGAGTTCACAGTCTTTATTTTACACCTGCTTATATCACCATTCTAGAATAACACATTGCTCATGAAACTCCAGATATTTCTGTATTACTGTTTGCTTAGCCCTAGAGAACAAGGCCAGTGCTCTTTAGAAGGGCCTTCCCAGAGACTGAGTCTGTCTAGCTTGCCTGCATCATTCTCGTAATGTTATGTACATATGAAACAGATGACATTCGAGTTTTGTGTGCTGTATTCTCATAAGGTAGCCATACAGCACAAATATGAAAAACACTGGGTTAATGCATTCCGTTCCTGCTTAAGTTGGCCAGCACACAAAGAATTCATTTCCAAAGTGGAAAAAATTGTTTGTGTAATTTATGGATAGACCTTGGAAACCAGGTGTCCTCAGGTTTTACCCATCTCAGATCTTTTGTGTGATGTCAGACAAATCACCTTTTTTCTGTCCCTGTGTGTAAGAATAGTAATGTCTTAGTCTGTTTGGAAAGCTACAGATGGGTCGGGGCAGAACAGTATGACTGAATTACATTACGTGGCCTGACATCACTTTTGGATTTTCAGCAAAGATGATGTCAGTGAAGGGAACGAGGCACCAGTTTATTTGGTGTGTAAATATTCTGTAACAAGTTGGGGCAAAATTAGGTAAAGAGTAATCAAAACTGCTGGCGGCTACCTGCAGTTGACTATAAAGCTTTGAGGCTGAATGATTTATTTCAGCTGCATAGTCTTTCATCTGACAAAACCTGTATATTTGGGTACATTGCCTTTGCCTTTTGTATTTTGGTGCTAAAGGGCTCAAAAGTTCACTGCTATCATATTTTAAATGCTTTTTTTCGATGTGTTAATAAAGCTTGGACTGGAAGTATAGTAGAGACAGGAAAAACAAAAACAAAACAAAACAAAGGAGTTTTTAGCTGTTGGCATATTTCTTTGTTAGCAATAGTAGTAAATGTCATATAACTTGGTGATAAAATGTGCCTGATATGCTCTTCCCTAGATCAGAATGGTCCAGTCTTTCCAGTGGAAAAAGCTGAGGCTGGGTGGCGTATGGGCACTTCTTGCCAATTAATTATGAAGAAAATGCATAGCATCCTTATGAATGGTGTATAGAACAGAGTAGAAATGAAAAAATGTTCCCCAAGTATTGGCTGTGAAGCTGCCACTGCATTTATTTTCTTTTTAATCCACAAGCTGAGACTACTAATTCCTGAAGATTTATAGATGCACGTTGCTCTTCTATGGTATAGAATTTGGCTTGCAGTGCTGTGTGAGGAAAAAAGTTGCTTTACACGCTTTGATTATTTGAGAATCAAAAAGGCTGTGGCTCATATCACATGAGACACATTAATCAAAACAAAGAGATCCTGTAATTGAATTAGTGGAGATTCAGTGCTGAGTCCAATTTAATAATTTTCTCTTCTGCAGACAGACGCAAGGACATCAACAGGATGCATATGCTTCTTAGATAGGTCACGCTGATGTGTAAAACAGCATGCAGATGCCTTTTGCATGCCTGAAGAGCAATTCCACACAGGAAATCTTTATGAACCAGCGTTTCTAGATAAAATTAAATAGGCCTGTTTCCAGATACACTTTTTACTAGGGGCTTAGAAAGAGCAGGAACATGGTGCACTGTTACTTCTGTGATTTTTTTTTAGAAACTGTGTTTAACTGCATGTGTTTATTGTGATTGAATAATGGTGATTTCAAGTAATATTGATCATTGAAATCTGCCACTGTTCAGTACACTAGACAAGGATGAAAACTTAGAGTGAATCTTCACACCGCATTTTGGTCTTGCTGATATTATGTAAAACTGAAGTGTAGACTTTGGGTAAATATGTGTCACCGCTCAGAAATCCCTAACCTTGTCATCTTGAAGCTTTAATTATCAGTTTGACTTCTGTCTTGTCAGTCACAAGATGAAAATTGCTTCTATAGATGGAAATAGTCTTTAGCATGTTGGTTGTTTTTTCTCCTCGCCCAATTTAGGAGTAAAATACAGAGTTTGTAGAGTATTTAGGTCAAACTAGATGCTGGAAATCCTGTCTTTAACCACATTATTTTGATTTTCCTTTTACAGAAAATTGAAAGTCTCAAAGAAACAACCAGTGTAAGTTTCTTTATGTTTTTTATATCTATTATACATAGATTCTGAAATTGACCTTATTTTCTTGTGAAAGCTTTTAAAGTTTTTTACAGAAAGTAGGCATCTGTATTAGATCCAACAGTGTGATGGCAGAGGAAGCCTGGATCTGGTGCTACATTCAGATTTATGTCTAACACCTTAGAATCATAAAGTCATAGAATAGTTGAGATTAGAAGGGGCCTTTGAAGGTCTGCTCGGGGAACAGTCAGCTAGAGACGGTTGCCTAGGACCAAATGTAGCTCGGTTTTGAGTAACTCCAAGGATGGAGGAGTTACTACAATGTCTCTGGGCAACCTGTTCCAGTGTTTGATCATCCGTAGAGTTAAAAAGTGTTTCCTTACGTTTAAGGTGAATTTCCTATATTTCAGTTTGTGGCCATTGCCTGTTGTCCTGTCGCTGGGCACCACTGAGAAGTCTCGCTCTGTCTTCTTTACACCCTGCCATCCCAATCAGATATTGATACCCATTGATAAAGTTACCCCTGAGCCTTTTCTTCTCTAGATTAAGCAAGCCCAGCTCTCTCAGCCCCTCTTCACGTGACAGTTTACCTGCTCGCAGTGCTCTGAAAGTCAGAAGCTGACCTCCATTTCACCCTGACATCCTGCACTGCATGCGGCTTTTGGAAACTTCAGTTTTCTACTGCTATGCTTTTGTCTCTGGAAAAAAAAAAGGAAGGGAAAGTAGGGTTTCTACAGAAGTGAGTGTCTGTTTAGTTCTTACTCAATAGTTCAGTTGATATTCTATGTAGTAATAAAAATAGCAGTAAATACAAAATATTGTAGCAGAGTAACACAAGGGATTTTTCTGTTATTTTTGTTTTTCTAGAGCATGGTAGAGTCAATAAAACACTGCATTGTGTTGCTGCAGATTGCTAAAGTAAGTACACTGTAAACTACTTTGAATTTTAATTATACAGCATTAATGTGTGAGAGAACAGTTGAAATCTAAAAGTGCCTTCTATATGATCCAGGAAATATGTATATTAAAAAATGGTAAAAGTTGATTTATGCTACATTTTAATGAAGTTTCTGAGATACTGAGTTCCATAGCAGACAGTCCTGTTAGTGTTCGTGGTAACAGATGACAAAGCTTTTCTTTTGAGATGAACTTTCTTTTGCAGAGTTTTCTTTTAGATGAAATGAGAACTTCAACAAACATAAGAGTGACAAAATATAAACTTAACAAAACTCTTACTTTTGCTTCAGTTAAGAATATGACTAAAATAGAAAAAGGGAAAATGATGACATTAATCATATAAGCTGATTTGACAAGGTTTATAGTAGGTCTGACGTTCATGATGATGTTGGAACTTCTTGAAGTAAGAGTATTGAGGATGCCATATGGGCAATGCACTTATGCTTTTCACTGAAATATATTGTTACTGTTTAATGTGGATTTTTTTTTTTTGGTCAAATTCTGCTCTTACAGACCTTTCTGAACTGTGATTAGGTTATGTTAATTATGAGCTGCTGATTTATATCTTGAGACCAAAGTGAAGGAAGGTGGTGTTTTGCAAATAAATTGGTTTATGGTGTTTTCAAAATGCAAGACTGAATTTAATCAGAACACGTTCCTATTTATTCATAAATAGGTACGAGGTCTTCAGTTTTTTTCTGTAGTTTAGATCACTTTTTTCTTTTTGTAACTTTCAAAGGCAATACTGCTCTTTGTCTTCATTCAAAGTGCTAGATTCCAAAAAGGAATATCTAGCATGTCCAAAAATTTGAGGCCAGTGAAAGTCAAAGTATTTAGAACCTAGTAGGATCAGCAGTCATTCACTAAAAGAAACAGTGTGTGTTTTATGAAATTCAAATTTCCTACCAGTAGCTTAAAAATTTTGAAGAAAAGGTGCATTATTTAACAGGTTTATACAGAAACAAAAATATTTTGCAAGTAGTAGGGTACGTTCAAACCCTTTTATGCCATGTGAATCTAGAGCTAGAGTGGTCTTTTTCAGCATGCAGCGATACTGTGTGGGTCCTTCACTGTAGAGACAGCAAGGAAAGACTTGTCAGTGCTTAATAACCTTCTGTTATTGAGTATTTGGTATATTTAGAATTGTTTTAGTACAGTGAAGCCAGTAGACTTTACATCATTCTTTCGGATTTGGAGTCAGTTATAGATGGATTAGATGGCAGCATGCTGCTTTTCTTACACAGCTCCAGGTGACTTGCTGTATTAAGGTAGCTGTTGGAGAAACTGCAACAAATGACTTGCTTATTTTTTGTTAGTTACTATATAATGAATTTAATGGCTATTATTTTCACAGAGGTTCAATTCCTATGAAATCTTACTCTTTTTTGAAAAGCTCTGCTGTGTAATTAGCAAGTCTGAAAGAGCAGAATTATAATCTGCTTTTCAGGGTCTTGATCAAAGCTGGTAAGAGGTGACCAAGTTAGCATTCTTGTTTCTTTTGAATATCTAATTCCATTTCTGCAATAGGCAAGTGTATTGGGGGACAGGCAGACATGATTGCTTATCTTGCGCTGGTGCTGAGCATATTTTGAAGCTGGCCAAGTGTTTTACTGATAATGGTCAAAACTGACCTAAGAGTGGCAGTTGCAGTAGTTCTGATCAGGTTCAGTGCTTTACCGCTCCAACTACCATGTCAGTAAAGATTGGTGGAATTTGTGTCCTCCATAGGCGCCAAGGCTTGCTTTCTGTTACACTAAATCACACCTTGAAGTCCTCCTCTTAGTACCAGTAAATATTAACCAGTGTAAATAGATGGGTTTGTCCATTGATGAGTGGGGTTTTCTTGTTTGCTTTTTGGCTAAACCATATCTAAAGCTCTTGTAGAGCTACTGGAGGTAAGAGTGGTTTAAATGAACAGGGGTTTTTACAGCTAATTGGAAGATGTTGATCCACATATAGTGAAAAATACCCTCAATAAATCTTCTTACTGTTTTAATAACATTTATTCCGCTTCGTCTGTTCTTCATCTTCCTCTCCCTCTCTCTCTCTTAAGCAACTATACTTGTGGACTGCTTGGCACTTCTGTTCCCCCCCTGCTTTCCTGTAAATTATATTGGTATCCTGATTTCATACTGCTATAGGAAATTAAGAATACAGAGTTTGTTGTTCTTTTTTTTTTTTTTACAGTTCTGTAAGTTGTGTGTGTCTGGAGCAATATGTATGTAAAAATGGACTGTGTCTGACTGATAGCTTTCTGTTATCCAGTATAGAACCTTTTAAGATTTTGCAAGTTTTTTTCCCAAAGCTGTAAGGCAAGTATGGCTGCTGACTTACACTGCTGACAAGAAATCATATTAACACCATCCCTGCACCCCATTTGTACTTCTACAATGCTTTTCTTATTAGGAGACAGACTTTACAGTTTGGAAATTGTTATCACTTCTTTAAATGCTCAGAACATCTCTCTGTTTCAAACACAGAGCCACTTATTATTTGGATGATTTTGGTACATTGAGGCAAACCTGGTTGTTTTGGGGTTTGGGTTTTTTGGTTTGATTTTTTTTTTTTTTAATTTTTTAATTGTGTATGAAATTAAGCTGTTTCATGGACTCTTAAAACAACCTGCCTTAGGACTTGGAGAGTTAAATTTTCATTAAACTTACTGCTAAATCAAGGGTGCAGTCAGGTTACTTGTACTTGAGGTGACCCAAGGCGTTTTCAAAATAATGAAGTAAATACCAGGTAAATAGGAATATATTATAATGCATACATCACTTATGAAAAAGCAATGACAATAATCTAAGTGGGATGGATAGGTGGAGCATTTGACTTGTGTAGTCCCTTTTGTGTGTATGGCAGTTGAAGATGTCCAGCTTTGCTGATGTGTATGTTGTAAAATATATGTCATGATCTGTCAGTGATTTGGTAAACTACAGTTTTAGAAATATATACATTTTATAGAGTAGCTTTTATAGTTTAGATATTTAGTTTTGCACATTTGCCTTCCCTTTTTCACTCATTATTTCTTGTCAGTCCTGCCTGCCAAGTCTGGTGGCATTTCTGCCTTCCTTCCCTCTTCCTCATGCCTCATTGCTGATTGTGTCTTATTGAAATAAGATAGGAAACATTTCCGCAAATGCAGCATCATTGTGTTTTATTTGTTAGATCTCGAAGATGATAGTATAACATGGACATTTTGTATGTTGAAAAAACCCAATGTATTTGGACTCCTTGCTTGTAAGTTTGCAGTCCAGTGGAACCGTAGTGTCAGTTTTGTCATGGAAAACCTTGCTGAAGAAACGTCAGCTACCAGACATGAAATTTGAGCAGCTTAATGCAAACCATATCAACAAAGGAAGAATTTATAAAGTATCAAAACATAAATATGTGCCAGCTTTCTTAATACTATTTACAGCTTTCTGGTTTTTTCTTGTTTCTATTAACTTTAACAACTGAAATTCCAGGGCAGTACTCTGCAAACAAATCTTGAGGTTTGCACTGAACAAAGTTATGGATTAATGTACTGGTTAATATGAGCTTTGCAGCAGAAGAGAAGAGATTCGGCTTGGTTTTCAGTAAAATTTATACTGTTGTTGGTGCAGCATTAAAGCTACGTAGCTGTAGATTGGCTTTCTCTTGTATTTTGCTACTGTAATTTCCCCTGATGACAGTTTTATTCCATACATTGCCTGCTCTTTCACAGATGCTTCTAGGCACCCACTGAAGTCCTAGATTGTAGGTAGTCTAAACCCATTTTAAAATCTAGTGGATACCACAAAACAAAAGTAAAAAACACTTAACCTATAAAGGCACTTCTGCCTTTCAAAAGCAAAAAGTGCTTTTGGAAACTTAACCTGTATGCTAATCACAGTTCTTCAGAAACTAAGTGCATCACTGTCTTTCAGTTTTCAGGGATTTGTCGGTGCTGCAGGCCATGTCTAGGGGGGCTCTCAGCTATTTGGGAAGAACCTACTTTGTAAGGTGTGATTGTACTCTGCAGTGCCGAAAGGGTATTTTTAAAGTTGTTTGAACTTGTGACAGACCCTCAGAAGTCTCTTCAGAAGTGATCTTCAGAGGTGCAGTGACAGTGTGTGGCATTGTTTCTTCTGTGTTCAGTTACCATATCACATGATGAGGAACACTTTATGGCTGAAAATGTAAACATTCCTGAGAGAAACTTGCTATTCTCGCTTAACACAGAACTGATAAGTCATGCAAGATTGTTATGTTGATATTTTTAACATTTTTTCCTTAAGGACCAAAATAATGAGGAGAAGCACGCAGATGGACTTATAGTAAGTTTAAATCTAAACTTTATCTCCCTTTATTTCTGCAGAACATGTGAACAGAGAGCTGACTTTCCACTCATTTTGCAACATGCTTCTTTCTTTCTCTAATTTACTGCTTCAAGTGTCTTATTAAAATTACTGTTGAGTCATTAGCTTCTGAGGTTGGCTAACACTCTTGCCTTTAGAAAACGGAGTGCTCAGTTTTATACTGTCTTAAATGGCAGTGTCATGACTGAACACTTTGATAAAAATCTGCCATGTGAACAGATGAAAGGGAGATTATTGGGATAGCAGTAGTTTTGTGTTCCATCTGAAGTACGTTTAGGTATGAAATAGAGCAGCCATCTGTGTGCTTTAAGTAGTTTGTCTTTTTCTACAATGTTGCTCATTTGACGTACAGTTGTATTACGTCTGTTTAAGCAGTGTTTTTTCTTTAATATAACTTCTGCATTTTTAATGTAACTTCTGTCATCTTTGATTTCGGTCACATGTGACTTCTCTTGTCTTTGTTCTCTTTTTGTCACTTGAGTACATTTCAGATACTTCTAATAGGAGATTGGTTTTGGTAGAGTAGAATTCTGAACACCGTAGAGTGTTTTCACCACAGCTGATGATATTTCCCAAGCTTTGTTTGTCTTTCCATAATACACAACATTATGATTTTCTGGTATGAACTCTGGAGTAAAGATGCATGAACAGATTTTGGTTTCATACTTTTATTAAATAAGGTCTTAGTATAATTGAAATAGGCCCTGGAAAAGAGGTTACGCAGCTAGATGCCACCACAGGCAGAGGTGATATGCGCAGCTGATCTGCAGCTCAGAAATTTCCTATAGATATTTCAGCTTACTATAGTCTGAGTTTGATTAGCCACTGTTCTAATTATCCGTGGGGCTGGCTTATATTGGGCAGGAAAAAAAAGTATTTCTGTGAGAATATATTAACTGATGCATCCTGATTGCGAAGACTGAAATTTTGATGCTGTTGAGGTTAATGTTGGCTTGGGCTAAAGGTCAGGATTTCACTCTAAACTTGGGCAGGAATATAATCAATGTTTGATACCATGGTGGAATGATAGTCTTGTTCTTTCTTCATGGCTGTTCTTAAGTTGTTATTTAATTCGGAGTGGAAGACTTTCAGATCTGCCTTCATCTGTTGTGTTTCTAAACCACAGAGGCGTGTCCCAAAATATCTAGCAAGAAAGTCCAATTCGTGTTGCAGTGTGGAGAATTAAGGATAAGGTTACAATTTATCACACCATTGTTCAGTATCACATATATTAATGATTAGCAGTAGCATCCTGTGAATCGTAGGACCATCTTGATTTTGAAGCTCCTTAACTCTGAAAATGGATTTTAGACTGTGAAATATGTGGGACATGGACCTACCTGTGTTGCATGCATAATCCCACAAGCAGTGGAAGTAATGTGTATGGGACATTGATTTTATGCTGGAATACAGTGGAGTAACAGTGTAGCTACTGAATTATTTATTCATGTAATAGTTACACCAATGATATTGTAGAAAGCAATTTTTATTCCTATTTTTTTAAAAAAATGGAGATAACAGGGAATAACAGTTTTGCTTTCAATTAAATAAATCCTGTGCTATAAAAAAATAATAAAAGTCTTCACTGATTTTCAGTATAGGTTAAAGTTCAGAAATACAGTTAACCAGGAAGGGAGGTGAGAAGTCTTCCTTTTGTAGGGAAATCGAAAGGGGGATGGGGGTTAAATGACCCTGTTTCTCTCAGTCTGCATACAAATAGAAATGAATAGACTAAGAGGAGGGAAACACAGTTGAAGACTTTTATTTTAAATGTTGAGCTAAAAAGAGGATAAGAATAATCATACTGACTAAATTTAAAGGCAAAGATCATTTCCCTTTTTTAAAAGCAAAACCTCTTTAAAAGTAGGCCCAGGTATTGTATGACCTTCCTGTGCCTTATATTCTTCACCTTCAGCATGGTAGCAAGATTTCCTAGCAAATGGAGGCAAAGATTTTCACGGTTCCAACATAGATCAGTGATTTTAATTACATGATGTTTGGAAAGGGGTTTTATGTGCGTTTTATCCAATTAACAACCCAGAACAATGTCAAAGTTCTAGTTGCTGTATGTAAACGTATAAAAAAAATCCAATGCGTAGACAATAACAAAATTACAGGCCAGTGAGGAAAGGCAAAATCATGCTAGGTTGGGTTAAAAGCCATTGCAGTTCAGGTTTCCAGGAGGCTGTTTGTATGAAAGCCAACAACAGATACTGAAGTCAGTGACTTTTGTGAGTGTCGAGTTGAATTGGTGCTTCATTTTCGAAGTGTCCATGTTCATAAGTAGATTGAAATGTCCTCTGCTGGAGATGCACTGAAAGCTGTCAGCTTGCATTGGGAAGAGTGTTGGCAGCAAAGCCACTTCATGGCTGCAAGCATGCTGATGATTCTTGGTTTAATTAATGTGTTGATTTACTGTGGTCTGGACAAATTAATTTTTGAAACAAAAATGTTTTTAAAAATACAGAATACCTATCCTAATTTTTGCCAGATAATTTTTGTCTAACTTTCTATTCTTTGCATGCAATATTTATTAATGGACATTAGAAGGAATCCCACAAGTTAGAACTTGAAATAAGAAATCTTTGTAGGACATTTCACATCTGTAGCAAATTCAGTTTAGTGTAAAATCTGTGTAAAGAGTTAAAGCATTACCACTTTGAAAGTATTTCTTATGTCCTCAACTGTCAATTTATGTTTTACTTTCTCTCTCAGGAATTTACTATCTTGCATTTGGCATTTCTTGTGCTCACAATGTTCTTGCTATCTATGCTTTATTTATGTATTTTAAATTGAGAAGAAATGTGCTTTTCTTTCTTTTGTCTCAGAGCACTATAAACCCGGTTGACGCAGTGTATCAGCCCAGTCCTTTGGAACAGTCAGTGATCAGCACAATGCCTTCCCAAGCGGTTATACCTCCAGGTACGGTGTGCAGAAAGAACATCAGCAGAAATATTCATGAGCAGAACAGGATGCAACTGCAATCCAGGTGGAGGGGCTGCATCACGGTGGATCACTTCTGTCTCTCATGTAGTACAGGTGCATGCTGTGCTTGGTGCTGCACCCTCATCACAGGGGTGCAAAGGATGGGAAAGGAGCGGGAGGTATGGAGCTTCCTCAGCCAACAGATAAATCTGCCTTTGGTTCTGTGGATATGCTGGTATATTTTACTTGTTCTAAGTCACCAGCTTACGTTTCTAGTACATTTTCTTAAAATAAATGAAACTAAAATTTTCAGAAAAGATAAATGCTTTCTGGCTAAATAACTGCATTTTTTAAATGCTATCTTTGCTTATTAATAAAAAGAGCTAAATAACAATGACAGAAATATGTTTGTCTGTCTGAATGGCTTTTATAGAGAAGGATTTAATTTTTGAAAGTGAGGTAAAATAACGTGGAATCTCTGTCTTAACAAAAGTATAATTCTCATTATTTAAATGGGACTTTGGGATTTAACATATCAAAATATTCTCTAGAACCTGTTCAGTTGTGCAAATCCGAGCAGCGACCTTCATCTTTGCCGGTGGGACCTGTAGTAGCATCGCTTGGAAATCAGACTCCAACACCAAACAGTACAGGTAGAGTTCTGTGTAACCGAAGTACAAGAAACAAAACCTGAACATGTACTGTCTGTAACCTAATGTAAGCAGCTATTAAGATAACATTATATTGGCCTACATCTTGCTTTTAGTCAACACATATTTAAGTGTTGTGTTAAGGTAATTATTCTGCTCTTTCTGCCCCCTATATATACATAATACATAGGAGTATTACCAGCTTGTTTTCTTGTCTCCGTTGTTGTAACTTGCAGTAATCGGCAAAAGAACTTTGCACTTATTATATAGTGTCTGGCCTTTGTTTTTTTGGATCCATTGATTCCCTCCTCTCCCTTAAATAATAGCATTCATTGAGCTTTTAAAAACTGCAATAGAAGCTTTGAAGCAAAAGTTGCTACAGTATATATGAAGTTGCTGTAACTATCTGTTTACAATTCCCATTATATTTTTAATTTTTTTTTCTAAAACCATAGCTAGTTACCCTTTTATCAGTCTGCCTCCACTGACTGCTACTTCCTGATCAGTTGTGGTGATGATATTGTCCAGTCACGCTAAAGCTCTCAGTTCCATCACAAGATTTTTTTTTTTAAGCTTATGTGTAAATGACTTAGCTGTTACTTTATCACTACCCTTGCTTCCCAGAAAACTAACACAAGTGTTAAGCAGTATTTGCCCTGGTCTGAAAAATGAAGGACACCCCTCCTGGCTTTTTCTCCTACCAAAAAGTTCCTTCTTTTTTTTTTTTTTTAAGTCTTACTCTACACATCACATCATCTAGTTAGTTTATTGTTTATTAAAATACCTCAGCTTGCTTAGTAACCTCTATTGTGACTTCCACAAAAGGTCTGTGTGGGTGTGAACCTGGTTTGCTTTTATTGCTATGACTCTTTAAAAACTACAAGTCCATGATGAAAAGGGATTCTTGTAATCCAATTTAGAAACCCTAGTCTTTGGATCAAGTCACAAATAGAGTTGTAGCTAAATTGGGGAGATGTTCTAGGTAATTGGAATGCAAGTTGAGCGACAGCTGTTTGGACTGTCAGGCCCAAGGCTTACAATCAGCTGTGTGAGGTTCAACAAGTGAGTGATTACTGATGTTTCTCAGGGACTGATACTGGATCCAGTACTGCTTAATATCTTGGATACCGTAGACACAGAGACCTTGCCTGCCAGACTGGGGAGAACACTTGATAAGACCATGCTTCCATGGAGCGAGGCTGTGTCCAGCTGGGGAAGTGGACTGACAGGAACCTCAGGAAGTTTGATAAAGGCGAATGTGAAGAGAAGGGTCCTGGTGAGCAACAAGAGGAACACGAGTCGGCAGCATGCCTTCTGGTGATGAAGGCTTTGCTGCAAGCCAGGCTGTATTAGTGAGAGTGTAAAGAGCAGATTAAGAGAAGTGATATGTAATCTGTATTAAGAGAAGAGATCTGCTCGGGATTGGTGAGACCGCATCTTGAATACTATGTATAGTTTTGGGTTCCACACTATAAAGACAGAGACTGCTGAGCTCAGGGAGGCTGACAGAACTAAGTTTGCTGAGCCTTAGGAAGATCAAGCTGAAGAGGGATGTGACTACTGCCTTTTGCCAGCTGTTGGGACGTTATAAAGAAGATGGAACTGGGCTCTTCTTGGAGATACACAGCAGAAGGATGAGCCAATCAACATAAGTTGTAAGAAGGGAAATTCCAAGTAGATATTAAAAGATGTTTTGGTTTTATAGTGAGGCTGATCCGGCTTTGAAGTAGGTTTTCCCCAGAAAGATTATGGAATCTTCATCTTGTGAGATATTTAAAACCTGCCTAGATGTGATCTTGAACAGTCTTTGAAGGTATAACTTCAAATTTGTTTGGGCCTCAAGCGGCGAGTTGGACCAGATGACTGCCAGGGGTCCCTTCCATCATCAGTGTTTGTATGGATCAATACAACTCTTCAATATTGTTTTGCCTTTGACAGCTTTGGAGAAGACATATTGTTATACTTTACTGTTTTGTGTTCTTGCTTTACCATGTGACCTTGCTTTTATTATCTCCTAAATGAAACTGAATGTGAGCCTGACTAATGATCACTTGCTACATTATAAGGTATACCTTCTGAATTCGCGTTGGTCTTCATTGATTTTGAACAATCTTATTCGTCAGTTTAGAACGGATGGATTTTTAAACTCATTTGTTTTTATTAAATCTGTAATTTAATACTCCATAGGAAGTGGGCAGTCAGCACCTAGCAGCAGTCTCACATCTCCAAGCCATGTCAACCTGTCTCCAAATACAGTCCCAGATTTTTCATACTCAAGCAGTGAGGATGAGTTCTATGATGCTGATGAATTCTATCAGAGCACTTCTTCCCCAAAGCGATGCATGGAGTAAGTAGCTGAAAGTATGCAGCGCGTGCTGAATACAGTTCTTATCTACAAAAGCATGGCTCGTCTGCATGTAGAAGTTAGTTAAGCTAAATAAGCCACATTAGCTTAAAAAAAAGAAAAAAGGCAAGGGCAGCAAAAAAGCCACGCTGTGCAGCAGAACTCCTTCCCCCAGCACAGTCATCTGTGGGGATGCAGTTTCCTCCTCTGCTCCTTCCCATTCCATCAGGCATGTGTGTTACAAAACTCAAACTGAACTTGAGAAGCCACCAGCTCAGTGGTATAATCTCAGACCGTGGTGTGTTTGTTGCAGCCTTTGGTAAACAGCCAATTCCCCGTCACATTTATTAAAAGACATTTTTTGAAGTTGAATGCCTTTCCCCAAAAGCTCTATTTAATCTCCTTTTTTATGAATCAGAAAGTTAATTTTGAGAGATGCTTCACATGTCAAAGAGGATTTAGCCAGCTGGTTTATGCCCTCAGGCATTATTATCTTAGACTGCTGGCTTTCCCGTTTGGTCAGCTACAGTCAATTTTAAGTTTTCTGTGAATTAGCATGCAGCACATATATTAACGTCTACCAGTAAACTCTTTTTCTGTGTATATCAAATTATAATAATTTGGTATGAGTTGGTTCATTGTGAACTGTGAGAATTTATTACTCTTCTTTAGGTCTTCAGAGTCTGCTGCAGTCCTGACTCGGTGCAGCACAGGAAGTAGTCTGAAACGTCCAGATACCACAGAGTCCCTCAATTCTTCCATGTCTAATGGGACAAATGATGCTGGTAAGTGGATTGCATTAACATTCAGTAAGGAGGTCTTGATTGTTAATCTGTGTGTTAAATATATGTGTGAAATATATATATATGAGACAAGGTATTTGTGGAAAATGGTTTGTCTACTGTTTCTTTACCAGTGGGACATTGTTGAATTATAGAACATAAAAACCTTAGTTTTGTAAATAAGACCTTTTTGACAGATAATACATATATGCTAATGAAATAGTCTGTCTTTGAAGGTTTAGAGAAAAACAGAAGCAATTTGATCTTTCTAGATCTCTTCGATCCTCCTGATGATCGAGATGATGATGGAGAAGGAGAATCCGTGGAAGAACATAAGAGTGTTATTATGCATCTGTTGTCACAAGTTAGATTAGGAATGGATCTTACAAAGGTAAATTTGATTGTTCACGGGGAAGGGAGGGAGAGTAAACTCTAAGATCTATATAAATCATATAGATGTTGAAGTAATAATTTAGTTGTTCTAAGAGCTAGTTAAGCTGACATCTCTTCAGTGTGGTATTTTTTTAATTGGAGTTATTTGGAGGGAAAAAATGAATGCACAATAAATATATCCAACTGTTAAAATCTGTTGAGGAAAATAGATTGCTATGGAAGGTAGCTGTTTGTTCTCTTTGAACTTGATTCTTGGAGTACCTGCAAAGCTGGGACAAGCGGAATGCTGTATGCAGTAGTAATGTTTCTCTTCTCTTTAGCTTCCTACAAGACTACAGCTTATGGTGACATTCAATAAGACATAAATACAATTAAAGGGGAAATTAAGAATATAGTGAGATGCTTTACCTAATTGGGATCTTGTTGAGTAAGCTGCTTGTGTATTTTAAAATGCTACATGTAGGTCTGGCAAGTAGAGGGTTGAATTTTTCATGAACGTGATTCATGTTGATGTCTGCCTTAAGGCTGAACGTACGGCATTCTGAAGGCGTTGATATTTTTAAGCAGCTTGGTTAAATTTAAGCAAGTAATTCTCACTTGAAAAAGAGTAGGAGAGATCAGTCCTATCATTAGTTTCCTTAAGTGGATGACTTTAACTGTCCAGTCTGGAACTCACAATGAATGATAAAAGATAAACTTTAAACCTTTCTGGGGAAATAGCCTGCAGCTCATAAGTAAACTACAGAAGGTTTTCAACAGTTCTGAATAGGAATTGATCCAAAATTTGTCTGTTTTGGGAACTCCTGCAACAGCTGAAAATGACTGATCTCAAGTTAAGCTGCCAAGAAGCATCATGAGTGTCTTGTGTGCATCACTTCAAAGTCAACTACAGCAATCCATGCTGTTTTCAGCAGTGGTCTGTACCACTCCCAACCTGTAAATGCAAAAAAAAAAAGTCAGGGAAGAGATTAACCTTCATCTTGGTAAAGAGGCATATAAGAAGATAGTAACTGTGGCATAAGACTTTGAGTATAACTGAAAATTGACAGTGTACCTATAGATGAAATGAAATAATCAGTTACTGTAATTAAGAACAGCTTTTTATAAGCTCAGCCATGTAGTTAGATATGCTCTAAGTGGGAATAGAATATACATAAGACAAGTGGCAGTTCACCTTAAATCCTTGGGTTTGTAGATGTCAACTGACTTGCTTATGTCACAACTCATTGGTAAGTTTGAGAACACAATCACCTTACAGGTACACAAAGTCTTGGGTGCTTTGTCTGCTATTTACAGTTAGTGTGTGGAACGCTTTTGTGCAGGATGTTAAAAGTATGTTGGTCTGTAAGAGTTGGTTTTCTTCACCCAGGTGGTTCTTCCAACGTTTATCCTGGAAAGAAGATCACTGTTGGAAATGTATGCTGACTTTTTTGCACATCCAGACTTATTTGTCAGGTATTTGATTTTTAAAGTAGAGCGTTAACTTGTTCTGATATTGTTTGTGGTCCTTGTGTGCTGCCAGAAGTAAGGTAGTTTTGAAGAATATTGCTTGAGGTTTGATCTAAACTTGAAAAATAGTCAAAGTAGTCAAACTTCTAATTGTAAAACAATGAAACATCCAAAAAAACTTTCCTGTATTTGAGGTACCTGCTTGTATTTCATTTTGCCTGTCCTTTTTTTCTCTCTTTTGGCCCATGTAGCATTAGTGACCAGAAGGATCCAAAGGAACGAATGGTTCAAGTGGTTAAATGGTACCTCTCAGCTTTTCATGCAGGAAGAAAAGGGTCAGTTGCAAAAAAGCCTTACAATCCCATTTTGGGCGAGATCTTCCGATGTCACTGGGTGTTACCAGGCACTGAAGGTGACGACGATATGGTTAGTTTCTTGTGGTATGTTTTTTGGTGCCTAGAATGCACATGGGTGATTCCCAAAGCTTTATTAATTTACTGACTGAAATGGCTTGTGCTCTGGTTAAGTAGCAAAATTGACTATGGCAATTGCTTAGCTGATTCCTTCCCCCCTTCATCTTTCTCTTTGAACAGAGGTTTAAAACATCTTGCGTAACAAACATAGCTTTTTAAGAACTGTTTGAAATGTTGAAAATGTTCTCTCTTTCCTTAACCGTTTCATAGCACTGTGTATGAATTAATTTCTTTCCAAATTTCTGATTTTTTTTTTCTAATCATTTCTCTAAACCGTTGTATTTTTAACTGTGGGGTTTCTTTCCCTCACTCACAACTTAGAAAGCATTGCATTTTTGCTGGTATATTCAATTGCCCTTTCCCAGTATTTTGTAGATGTCTCAAATTTGGAATCTGAGCTTGGATAATATTTTAGTTGTATGTCTGTGTCTGGTCACTGCTCTTCCTTTTGTGCTCTGTTGGAGTACGTCCGGTGAAGTGAAGGACACAGTAACAGCAGTGCCACTCATAACCTGAAATCATCTACTGGTGTAGGAGCTTTTCTCTTATGTGCCCAAGTCACAGTGAAACTGAGATTAATCAGACTTATGCATGTCAGCCATAGTCAGCGGAGCACCCCACAGGTTCTAGAGAAAAGCTCCAGCACTTCCTGTGCAGCCTGTGATATGGAGGTTTTTTGTTTGTTGTTTTTCTTTCTCTTTCCTTTTTTTTTCCCAACAACTTATTTAGGCTTCTCAACTTGAGAAGTTGCAAATGATGATGTGGGAAGTGATGTTGTGAGATACTTCACGTAGCCTCAGTGTATTGTAGCTAAACATGGGATTGGTTAGATATGTACCCTGCCTTTATCCCAATTTAATTTGCTTCTCCCTTCTTCCCAATTAGTTTGCTCAAATCTTTCTCTTCTTTCTGAGGCAAATGTTTGGAGGTCTGTCTGCTGGCTGCATAAAGATGATATTGTATTTGTGTTTCCATTGCTTCTAAGGATGAATTACACTTTTCATGCTTTGCCAAAGGAAATGAACATTGGTTTATGGTTTTGTGAGACACATGATCTGATCATTATTAATATCCATATCAGGCTTTCTCAAAAGCAAAAAGGAAAACTATATCTGCCACCCATTTCTTATTAACTAAGAAATTAGTTAATAAGAAATTAAGTGGATTTATATATTACTTCATAACTGGGTTTATACATGACTCTTGCAGTTTAACTTGTATTTTGGGGCATCTCCCCAAATATGTTCGTACATGACAACAAAAGCATAGAATCTGCATGTTCTTTAGAAAGCATTATTGTTTCAGGAGTAAGGAGTTATGCCCAACAAATTAGCAAGCTGACAACATGTTAAAATCACTGCAGTACATTTTTGGAAGTGTTTAAACATGGAAGCAACTCCAGTTGGAAGCATCCAGTCCCTTTCTGCTGTTCTGTAAACATTGCTGGTGATGAGAACCCTCTTTGCTGTCTTCTGTTGCAGGAGCCAGTTTCAGAAGGACCAGTTCCGTGGGTCAGTAAGAGCTGTGTAACGTTCGTGGCAGAGCAGGTCTCTCATCATCCGCCAAGTAAGTTGACTAACTTTACTGATAGGGATGGTACCTGGGTAGGAGCAACAGTAGAGTCGGCTCCCGGTTTAAATCTCAGATTTAAATTTTCGCTCCAAAATTTAAAGCTGAAAGTTTTCTTTAGGAACTCTTTGTGAGAAACAAATTTCCAGCTCTCTTGCCACATAAGCGTAAGGCACTTTGAGGTATTTCTTGATACATGGATCTGGAAACAATAGCATAGATTTCTTGTGCTGCTTTTTCTAATACCTTTTTCTTCAGTTTCAGCATTTTACGCGGAGTGTTTTAACAAGCGGATACAGTTCAATGCTCACATATGGACCAAGTCAAAATTCTTAGGAATGTCTATTGGGGTTCATAACATCGGGCAAGGTATGTGTGCGTCAATTCAACACTAGAAGATAAAGGTACATTCTGCAACAAGATTGTTTGCAGGAATGATCTAAAGTCATCCCATTAAACATAAGGAATGTTTGATTGTTATTTGAGCTTATGCATCCAGGAGTCAGCGATTCCACTTTGTGTGCGGAAATCATTTGGGGCCCAGTTTTTCACATAAACATGAGTCTCTCTGCCCTGTTTAGAAGCTCAGTGTTCTCTGTGCCTAAATAAAACTCTTCAACTTTCCATTTTATGGTACCTGTTTGTAGTGAATTGTTTCAGGAGATCATTATGAAAAGTTTTGCAGAGGTTTTGCTGGAGGCTTTTAAAATCTATTTTTATTTTTCTTTGATAGGGTGTGTCACATGCCTCGATTATGATGAACACTATATCTTGACCTTCCCTAATGGTTACGGAAGGCAAGTAGATGCTCTGTTTGGTATTTTCATTCTTAATGCCCTGTATTATTTCATGATATCCATCAGTTAAAAGGTTATAAATATATACATATATTTGTAATTGCAGGTCTATTCTCACTGTGCCATGGATAGAACTCGGTGGAGAATGTAGTATTAATTGCTCAAAGACAGGTTATAATGCTTCCATCGTCTTCCACACAAAACCATTTTATGGAGGAAAGAAGCACAGAATTACAGCTGAAATTTTGTAAGCAGATTTCTTCAGTTAATCTCACTTCTTTTCTGCTTCAATGCTGACAGTGTTTGTTGAAGACAGTCAGCAGTGTAAAACAGTGAAACAGTGACACCCAATAACTTAGCTCATGATTACCTGTCACGAGATGCCATCTATAGCCAGGATTTGTGAGAGGAAACCTGCATCAGCCTGTGTCCTACCTTGTCCTGCTGGAACACCTTCTCAGCTGTTGAACAAAGGGAATTTCAGTTTTACTTCTGGATTATCCTAAATGTCTTCATCATTATCTCTCCTAAAAACCAAGATACTGAAGCGGACCTTGTGAGATTGCTGTTCGTAGCATGACGTTAAAGTTCTGCTGCAGAGTTTTGCGTCAGAGTTTAACTGACACCAACCGTTACACCAACGGTGTGGTCCATTTTGGTTGGATTCTGTGTATGAGCGCAGAGCAGAGAATTAAGTGGAGAGTCTCATCATCTTTGCAGATCTGCTGTCATGTCAATGAGCGGATACTGACAAAATGAGATCATTAACATGGTTTTAAATAACTTCTTCACACACATTGATAGACATCGATCGTGAGCCAGTGTTTGTGTCTCCCAGTAGTCTGGGGAAGAAGCTATGAGTTTGTGAAATCTTTTTAGGCTTCAACTTATCACTGTAAATCTGCTTTGAAAGCCTGTAAATGGCTTCCTAAACTCTAAATGCAGATACAGCCCTAGGGCAAGAGATGTCATATCCAGTGCTTCCTTTTCAGGTTTGTCCAGTTGAGCTAATTCACACAAAATTGTGAACAGAACCCTCATCTTTTCTGTTTGGTGATGGGCCGTTTAAGGGCTGGGATAAATCAGGCTGTACAGCAACCCGGGTGATGTTTTGATGCTTTAGGGTCTTTCAGTTACTGTAATACAACTGAAAAATGACGGTTTCTTTCCATTTAGTTCTCCTAATGACAAGAAACCCTTCTGCTCAATTGAAGGAGAATGGAATGGTGTCATGTACGCAAAGTACACAACAGGGGTAAAGCAGCTTTTTTCTTTTCCTTTTCATGAGAAATGGAAGATTGTGCTTAAAAAGTTACTTTGGTTTTGTTTTTTAAGTAAACATTAGTAGTTGGGAACTGCCCAGAGATCACAAAAATGCTGACTTTAGGATAAAAGTCCTGAATTTACTTTGTTAATTTACCTTCAAGGTAACTTGGCTTGTATAGCAAGAACAGAATCTAAAGGATGACATTTGTCATGTATTTCCTTGTAGGCAGTCTGTAGAGGGTGGGGGGCACAGACATTTTCAGTCTACATAAAGAACTGTTTTGCTTTGGTTTTAAATCTGCCTCTGTAGGAGAATGCTGTCTTTATAGATACCAAGAAAATGCCTACAATTAAGAAGAAGGTAAGAAAACTGGAGGACCAAGACGACTTTGAGTCTCGCTGGTAAGAACTTCAGTTAAATGGGAAAATTAGCACTTTTCTTTTTTTGAGTTAGACCCCCATTTGCAAAACAGTCCTTAACCTGTTCACTGTGTGGATGAACTGTGCTCCTCATTAGCCTTTGCTGTAGGACAGAACCGAGGTACAAACAGGTTTGAGCTTTAATTGTGAAAAGACTTGGTCACATCCTCCTGAGAACCAAACGTACGAGGGAGGTCCAGAGAGCTTCCCTACAGCCTCCTCACTGCTGTCAACAGACATTGTGCTTGTGGTTTAACCTATATGGGGGTTTTCTGCCCTTTCAATAAGCAAAACCTGCCTTAATTCGAACAAATATTGATGACTGATAGCCATAAATATGCTTCTACAACGTTGTAGCACTTTGCTTCTATAAAGCGGTCTCCATTCAAATTCTTTTTTAAGCTTATGGAAAGACGTAACCTACAACTTAAAAATTAGAGACATCGATGCAGCCACAGCTGCAAAGCACGCGCTTGAAGAAAGACAAAGAGCTGAAGCCAGAGCCAGAAAAGAGAACGAGACCTCATGGGAAACAAGGGTGAGCTTTATTCAGTGTAAATGCCCTCTAACCCATTGCATTTGTTCCTTTCCAGCTGAGTCATAAAAAGCTTACATCTGATTATTCCCTTTTTTCTAGTTATTCCATGAAGATGGAGAATGCTGGGTTTACGATGAGCCGCTGCTGAAACGCCTTGCTGCCAGTAAACATTAAGGGCGTTGTAGAACCAGACGACGTTCAAGCCTTGGCTTAGCGAAGTTTACATCCGATACCGAGGTCGTCAGCAGCGATCACGTGTGCGTACCGGTGGGAGAACCCGCCCCCTCCAGCTACAGTGGTTCCTATCTCAGGGATACTGGACTTACTGATGCAGATAAGCAATTAAATGAAAGCAGAAACGTCTTGGCTGTGCAGTAACTTACTGGGCCTGCTGTGCCAGCAGCGCACCTGGGCTGCGGCCGTGGGCTGTGGGAGCCGTCACTGGTGCTTCTAAAGCACGGAGAGCCTGGGCCGGGGGCAGACACACTTTGTGTAACCACTGGGAAGGCCGTGGCATTGGTATCAGTTGCTAATATTCCTGGGTCCTACGTATTTAAAAAGCAAGAAACAAAACGCAAGACGTCATTTAAATCTAGCTAATGATTGCAATGTGTAAATAGAAGGATTCCTTCAGTGGGACAATTTGTTAGAAACCGCTACGTAAATGTTATCTTCCACCTGTATGATAATCAACTCTTTTGGCATTTCAGTGTCTTGCCCAAAATAACTTTGTTATTTTGAGATTAAAATGTAACCATGGGTAATTCTACTCGATGCATCTTAAAGCTTCATAAAATAGATTTTTCAAACTTCTCCTATGGACTTTTTATTTATTTCATAATAAACCTTTGCAGCAGACTGTTCTTTCAGCTGAGTCCTGATCCATTATTTTATGTGAAAAGTATTACAAGTATCTTTTTTTTCCACTAGCATCCTTGCAGCTAAATCTGCTTCTTGAAGTAGTTCACGAACTGCAAAAGGAGCAGAATTTGCAGCACCTGCAGTAGAATTTTTCTGGACTCTACATCCAGCCTTGCCTCAACTAGTGTGCCAGCACCAGGGCCATCTTTGCATTTCTGTGCTTTTGCTTGAAGTTAAATAATGGCTGAGTAAGCAGCTAGATGGAGCAGTCCGACTATTTTCCTTTCCACGGTTCAATCTGGCTTTTATTTGATTTCATCTCAATTTTGTTGGTGTTGCACATACAGAAAAACTAAAACCAGGATGAGAGTGAAGCCGCAGGTTTTCCTCCCCCTCCACCCACGACAACTCCTGTGGGAGAAGTGCAGAATGCTTCCTCGGAGCAGCTGTGACTGCTGCTAAGCAAGAGCTGCAGCACTGCCCCAACGATGGACGAGATGGTCTGAAGAAAAAGGCGCAGCGCAGGCCTTCAGGCAGCCAGCGATGAGAACGGGGCATCTTCCTTGGGGGAACCACTCCCTTCACCCAGCTACAAGCAAGGGCTGGGCCGAGGCTTAATGAACTTGGGAGATGAATGAAAAAGGCTGGCTGAAAGCTTCCTCAGTACCCATATGGACATCTCCATCCCAGCTAGCACTATGGCCCTAAAAAATAGGTCTGTAATGATAAAAATAGGTTTATAATGTTCGTGTTGCAGAAAGCACCTGTATCACACGGCACTGCGGGGCATGAGGTCGGCTTTATTTTAATATTTTATGGTAAGGGAGAACATTCAGAGTTGATGTGTACACTTTGATGTCCTTGATGGAAACAACATCAGTCATCAAAGATGAGTGGGGCAAGAAAATAAGATGAGGTATTTCACCAGATGAAGAGTTCTGTACTTGTGAGCCAGCTGTAAGCTCTGAGTCCCCTTCGTGTTTTCCATATCCAACCACCTGGAAAAAAGTTAGCAAAAAAAGAACTGTGGCTCTAAGCTTTTACCATTTAGATGTCCTTTGGTGTTCACCTGCCCTGACAATGTACATGCAATTCAAGCAACAATAATAATTAGAAATGCAGAGAAGAGGAGCAGCAGTGGGAACCCCCACCCCCTGAGCAGTGCGGCTGCAGCTCTGCTCCCCAGCCTTGCAGCGTGTGCAGAGGCTCTCGAGGTTTGGCCTTACAGAAGCTGACAAACACTCACATGTACGCTGAGCACTTTCCTCATGTTGCTTCTGTGTGCTTGGAACCAGGTGACCAGGTCCGATTTTGTAATGGACTTCAGCGCTTCAATCTGAAAGCCAGAGCGAGGTTAAAGTACCACCATGGTGAGTCAAGTGATTCAATAACAAAAACGGTTTCTCTACCAACTGCAACCCATGAAATAGAGAACCTTTTTCACACATGATGGAGGTTTAGAATCTGTTACTTGTAGCATATATCCCACTACATCTGTTTTGCATTTAAAACTGCTGCAAAAAAGTAACGCACGAGCATTCCATTTGGCATCGCTTCCCCACAAGAAGAGAGAGTACCAACCTCCCGGGCGAGCCTGTCAAAGAGATAATGCTGTGTCACAACTTCATTCCAGTTCCTGTCTACTTCTTCTCCAAGATGGGAGTCTTCACATTCCTTAAGTTTTATCAAAGCTGTAACCTACATTTGAAGAAAATGGAGGGTTTAAAACTACCTTAATTTACCATCACAGTTGCTGAAGCTGAAAGAAAACCCACATTAGAGCTTTCAAATGTCACTCTAAATGGGGAGGGAATGCTTAGAGAATGCCTGCAGGAGGGACTGGAGGACATGACAGCAAAACTAGGGGGTGCAGCAGAGAGGGGGAACCGGCTCCTCCAGTTCAGGCGTTGTTTAGCAGTTCAGGGAGGATCGGTTCAAGATCAAGTATTACCTGGGTGTTGAAAGCATCTTCAGTTAAAAGCTTGATTTTCTCTTCAAAGCAAGAAAGAAACTCCTCTATTTTCTTGTCGACCAATTCAGAACTAAAACAGAATTAAATACCAAATCAGGCAGGAAAAAGGGAAAACCAGTACAGAGGGGGGAAGGGGCAGAACAGCGCTCAAGTGACTGGGGAAGAGGTTTGGGACAGGTTTGCTGTTAACTGTTCAGAAGTTGCACATTGTTAAGCACCCCTTTGGGTTTGAACCACACCACAACATTGTTCCATCTGCTGAAACAGAACCCAAACAGCCTCCTTCACCGGATTTACTTGGCAACAGATTTAGCTCTCCTGGCAGAATCTCTCTTAAAAGGGCAAGTGGGATATTTTACTTAGTCTTTGGATTACTTTTCCCTGTTCAAGCCAGGACTGTCGCAGTTCTAAGAAGCTTAAGGCTATTGCTTTATTTAGCTGTTGTTTTTCAGTCACTGTTTTGCAACTGTGAGCAGCATCACAAGCTGAGGTCAGGATGCCCCTTTGGCCATTTCCTCAGGTTTTCACAGAACTCCCTGGGAGGGTAAACCCCTCCATAGCCTGAAACAGGTGTGAGCTCCTACATGGGAGCAGGTGCAGGGAAAAGCTGAAGCCAAAGCAAACAGAAGGCAGCTGTGAGCTGATCTAACAGAACAAGTAGGAGATTAAGTGAAACTCTGGGTAGTAATTCTTCAGCTGGAGGCTGTGTAAATACCCTCTTCCACAAAATACGCCACGTAAACATGGTCACAGCGAGTTTGATACTTCCCTGTATCCGTGGGGGCTCAGCTGTTCAGTGCCTGAATCCATGCACGGCCCACTGGCTCCACTGTTAAGCATGACTTTTCTAAAACCATTTGCCATGAATTTCCTGTGCTGCTCCTCCTTATTCAGACAACAGCAGCAACAGCTGCCATTGCCAGAGCTCCATTACACAGCCAGGGACAAGGAGGAGCAGCCAGCTGATTCCTCGAGTCCCAGGCTGGCAGAGCCTCTGCTGGGAGGACACTGGGACACGGTGTGCCCACGTCACCAGAAACAGGTGCTGGCAGCTCAAGGGTGACTCCCGCAGCTGGGAGGTGACAAACTTCAGGACACAGTTTAATAGGAATAGTGGTTTTGGGCTGACAGTAGGACTCAATGATCTTAGAGGTCTTTTCCAACCTTAATGATTCCATGAACGTTAACCACAGAGCGCTTACTTGTATTTCGTTGCCTGAGTTGCCACTGTGACTGAGAAGCCAAGAATCCCAGAAGTGTTCCTGCAGGTAGGGTACACGTGGTAGCTTAGGGAAAAAAAAAAAAAGGGGGGGGGTGGAAACAGCAGTCATTCCACAAGCACAATTAAGTTTTCATTTCCAGGACAGGCTACGAGTTAAAATAGTGATGGTACTCAGAAAAATCTCAGATATAAATCGTAAATAGTCTTATTTCCTTTATTTCCTGCATTGCTGCACTTCAGTGTTTTCTCATTTTTAGGAAATCCTTTTAAGCTCGGCAGAGTGTTTGTGTTTCTGCAAACTAATTCCAACAGTGACAGACCTGTAGCTGTGAAAACCTGCTCCGGTTTCCCGAGGCAAAAGGGCGCCTGTGAGGGAGGTGCCAGACACCACAGAGCCACTGCGAAAACAGCCCTGGGAACGGGGAGCTGCTGGGAGGAACAACTTCATGCTGAATAATTCCAAGTTAGCACACCGGTAATAGAAGCAATTCTTAAAAGCAACTTGGCTGCAGCTTGTATCAATAGCTGTTCTTGGTTGCAAGGTGCTGCCATTTCCATTACAATAACTGAGGAATTAGCCACTAGGTAGGAGAGTGAAAATACTGGAGAACAGCAAAACAGGAGCACAGGAGCCATCCTCCACCATGCACTCACCCGAGGGTCTGCTTGGTTCTCAGGAAGTCAAAGCAAGGCTCTTCCATGTGCATCTGAAACAGAGCAGAAAGGCGTTAGAGCAGAAGAGATGCTGCTCTGCAGGGTCCCATCGGGCTCCATGCAGGAACGTGCTCAGACACAGCATGCAGGAACGGCAGAAGAGCTGCCTTTCAACTACACCCACTGAATTAAGAGAGGCCTCAGTTTTCTGGGTCACGAGCTAAGAGAACAGTCTTCCGTACTGTCCCTCACCACAGCGCCTGGGGAATCCTGTCCTGACACCCACAAGTTAACAAAGACTGAGCAACAGAGATAACTGGTCCCCTTCGTACCAGTCACCCCATGGCCTTATTTTGGCTCCAAGCACTGTTTTCGCAGAAGGCACTTCGATAAGTTAGGAGACTCAAATGCTGACTTACCACAAGCAGCTCCATAAGGGTGTATTCCCTTAGGTTCCTGGCACCTGACTGGAAAGAGGATGAAGAATTTAGGGTGATTTCATGGAGTTAAACGCTATTCTTCAGACCAAGATGACAGTTGTGCACACACCTCAGCCTGCACTGCAGCACTGAAGTACAGTTCACAGCAGGGACGGATGGAAAGGGAAGTTTTTGTTTTCCATAAGGGCCTCAACATGGCCTTCAGGAGAAAGGGGAAAGGCTCAGCCCAGGATCAGGAGATCAGTGGAGAGGACACCAGGAAATCACCAAGGAACAGACCCAGCGACCAGCACAAGTTGGGAGGGGAAGATGCCAGTTTCAAGGATTCCCAGGTTTGGCCCCTCGGGCCCAGGGTGAGGGCTCACACGAGATTTCAGTGCACTCTGTAACATCCCCGGCCAGAGCTGCTCTCGGGACTGAGAGAAGCACAGATAGCATCAGGAGCTACCAGAGGGAACAGGCCAGGACACATCAAGCTAGCATGTTACCTGGTAATACACGGTCACTTCAGAGTTGGCATCACCTTTGTTGAGAGTTTTCACTTTACAAAGCAGATGCGCATTTGGCAAATCCACCACTCGGAACTGAACAGGGCACGGATGGACCAGGGGAACAAACTGGAGCTTTCTGAAGGCAGCACAGACAGCCAAGTGTCAAATACCGCTCACATCTCAGCCAAACACCCAGACATTTACACACTTGGTTTGACATTATTTTCCTCTTCCCAAACTGGAACAATATGCGCTCAAAGTGCAATGATGAACTGTCACCTCCCACAAACACCAGCAGTGCTGGATCCAGGAGGGGAGAAGGGAATTTCTGCATCCCTCCCACCTCGACTCCTTCCTCCAGAAAAGAATCTTGATTATAGTTCCACATAATAAGCAGTACAAGAGTCAAGAGATACTCACTGAACAACGTAATTCAGAAAATCCTTTGCTTCCTAGGAGAGAAAGCATAAACTAAGCTTGGCTACAAGAGAACTATTCCTCAATTCCCCACCATACCCCCCAGTGCAGCACTTTAAGAAAGTGACCCTCTAAGCAAAGAACAGCCGAGCTCTGTTGCACCTCCTATGTTTGGGCCCCCTCGCCTTCTCCCAAGTCCTTCCAAATGCCTCTGCACCACGCTGCCGAGCAGAACAGTCTCCAGGCAGCTTCTCACACTGTAACTTCTCCAGAAGGAGAATGCAGAAGCCAGAGAAACAGCATCAACCATCACAACAGCAAAGGGCATCCACAGCAAGGAGGAGATAAGGCCCCTCAACATGTAGATGTGGCACTTCAGAAAGTGGTTCAGTAGGCACAGCAGTGTTGGGCTAGCAGTTGGCCTGGGTGACCTTAGAGGTCTTTTCCAACCTTAATTCTCTTGATTCTCTGAAGCTGGAGCTCTCGGAAGGAGACCTTGGGCTTAAGTGGAAGAAGGAGGAAGAAGTAAGAGAAACTAAAAGTGACATAGGAGTTACAAGGCTGCACATGCCACGCTGTGAAAGGAGCTTAGTTCACACAGAAGCTGCAGCAACAAATGCATTCTGAATGAAGATTCTTAGCAAACCATGATCACGTTCTCAGACCTCCTCCTGTTCCACAGCTTAGGAGAGCTACCTTAGGAGCTCCACAGCTGACATGAGAAGAATCTGACATCCCAAATGACACTAGCAAGTTTTCTTTAGGCAGCTTTACAAAGTTTGAGGACCAACACCACCAGGAAAGACAAACTTCTTGTTGCAAACCATAATTGCAGAAGGTTTCTCTCCCATCCACACCCAGGCACTCAACGACACTGGACACATGAAGTGAAGCCCCATTACAACCCCATTTTAGAAACCCTGACCAAACTATGTGTGACGGTGTGCCAGGGTGGAAGTCTTCAATGAATACTGCAGGTGCTTGACAAGACTAAAGGTGCGTGGGCCTCACTGAGGTTTGATCAAACCATGCTGGCAAGCACATTTCCAGGATAAATGTATTTTGAGAGAAGCCTCCTCCTGTGGCACCACTGTGGAAATTTCTCAGTCTCAAACACATCAATACACGAAACAATATAAAAAAAACATGGCAGCAGGGGAATGGGTTACAGGCACATTTCTACCACATTTTTCCCCCTCTCTGCAGTTTAAATCCAAATCCCTGGAAACTTCCATTTGAACTGACAGCTACAGACTCCCCAGTGCTTATCCAGACAAGCACTCCTGAGCTGTCAGAGGTGAAGCTGCCCTCTCCCAGTGAACCTCAAGACTGTCAGTACAGAAGAGGCAGTCAGCTGGCAGGTGAGGGCTAGAGTTGTGGTGACTCTGTTAAAGCACATTTTAAGAACCAGTTGGAGCTCATGGCAGCTGATAAAGTGGTACTTACTCTGCTCGTGAAGTTTCCTTGTACGAGACCCTCTACAAAGAGCTGTGATTTGAAAGCCTTAACAAAGGATGAAAGAGACTCAATGGAAAGGCCGTTCATCAGCGTCTGGTATTTATCTATCATGGACCACCTGCCATGTTCTAAAATCAGGAGACGCACATCCCTGCAATGCAAGAAGGAAAACAAAACCACAGGCCATCAAGAGCTGTTTAATTTAAGAAATCCCATTTCTGACTCAGGATCATACTGGAGACAGGAAGAGGGTCCCCAGAAGCACTGCTGTGGGTTCATCCTGCCTCCCTCCACACCTGCTGTGGCTACAGGTCACTTCAAAACAGCCATGACTTAGATGTCCAGTCTGACCCACATACGTGACCTGACAGCTGCAGAGCTGCGTGAGCTCTCTAAGTCACACCCAAGCCTGGAACAAGCCTCCATGAGTTCAGAGCAGCGATTCCTGAGCCCTTCAGCTCAACCACAACACTGCCTCTGCAGCCACTTCTTGCCCTCCCCTAGAACTCACTTGGACAGAGTCTCGGGTTTGATGAGGATGTTGAAGTATGTTTTCTTCAGCTGTTCTGTTATCATTTCAAAAACTGCTGGCGTAAAGCTGAAGTCAGACAAGTAATCAATGATGAGCTGAAATAGAAGCTGTAGAGAGAACAGTTTGAAGTCAGGAGGGGTTGTATTGTGTTTTGGTTTGTTTTTTTTTAAAGAACTTACTTAAACTTAATTCATAATAATAATAAAAAAATAATAATTGTTTGGTCAACATAAGAAAGATGCAGGGTTACTAAAGCACATTCTGCAATTCTCTTAGATGTTCTTCACTAGACAATTCTATACCAAACGACAGTTTCAAAAGGACTGCATTTTTAGAAAGAGAGCGAAATCCGCTTAATATCCCAAATCAATGGAATTTCCACATTCTACTGAAACAATCCTAGCCTGTAACTCCAACATTTCTGTATTAGATGTTCCAGTTTTTCCTTTTACAGCTGACCACCACAATGACATCACAACAGAGCAACACAGAAAAAGATTATTCAGACCATGCTATTTGTACCTCCGGCTTTTTCTTTTAAACCTCACATTAATAAGCCTGACGGGCAATTGACAGTCTTGTTAAAGCTCCAGTCAAGCTTCTGCAATGGAAGTCTGAGGAAGCCTGAGAGTTCTCTCTCCTGTTCAATCACTCCGTCCTCTGTGTTTGTGCTTGCCATGCCTTACACAGCCAGCATTCAGAGAATGGAAACAGGGATCCCTCAATCCTTAAAATGTAAGCTCTCAGCAACACAACACAGGGCACTGCAGCCAGAATGAGCATTTTCAGATGCTGTATCTCCAAAGTCAAACTGTAAACAAAGCCTATTCTCAGATGTGCGTCTCCAGGTGGTGTGCAAATAGCCTTGGCTTATGGCTGGAGAGGCTCCAACAAACCAAAGGAACATGGGAGACTCATAGTTCTTTTTAAAGGAAAAACTGTTGAAGTCTTAATGGAGTTACAGCTATTAATTAAAGGAAGATATCTCTTAAGTCAGCCTAAGGTCAGTAATTTGAGCTTATTTAAGTGAATAAAACTATGTCTTTATATACGTAAGCACATGAAAAAGCATTTGCTGCATTATCCTATATCTGAACAGAGATACAAATTCTCCAATTTAAGATATCCCATCTAAACATGCAAAGCTCCAGCCACCTTGGCTCCAGCTGCTAGGACAGACAGCACATGCACTGAAAAGCAGCGTGCATAGAAGTATTTAGAAGATCAGCACTACTTACAGGTAGTTTATGATTGAATCCTTTCACTCGAATGACTAAGCCGTGCTCTCCAGCTACTAGCTTATATTCCAACTGAGCGACGTCTGCTTCATAAGCTGGTTCACCAAGATTGTGGGCAAGGATGTTTACAAATGTATCAAACAAAACTATGCTGGATGGAGAAGAGGGCAGAGGGTTAAAAGAAAGAAAAAAATGGAAGTAATAAAAGAAAGATAAAATCAAGCCCAATGAGTTTGATGGTGCACACAAAAGTTCTCCAATAGAGATGAATACTTGAGTAAAATGACATTTTAAAAGAAATTTTCAACAAACCTGGAAATATAGAATGCAAGTTTCCTTTTGTTTAGAAAGCACATGACACTACTTAACAATTATTTTAACATTCAATTATTCTTTGCAATGAATAAGATTTTAAGATTCTTTCAAGGTAGTAATGCACATTGTACCATGCCAAAGCTCAAAACCATTGAATCACCATGGAAAATGAGATCATTACATTTTGCCTGTCCCCCCAAGCAACGGGGACGGACAGACTCAGTTGTGCTTAGGAGTTGAGTAATGAGATGTTTATTTATCTACCAAGCAAAAAAAAATCAATAAGAAGCTATAGCAAGCCAGGCTACACAATGTGGACATTGCAGTCCGTGCTCTCAGATTTTTGTTATTGCCTGGATTCCAATTCAAAGTTCAAACTAATGAAGCCCTGATGAAAACAGATTTACAAAGCCCTGAAACATTACTTGTACAGGTCTTAGCTTGGTTATGATAAAAACTCTATGAAATTTGTTACAAATGGCAATGCCAGCCTAAGACTGGCAGAAGTACAACATGCAGAGCTGTCTAATGACAGCTGGTTTCTAAACGCTGCCGGCAGCCTCTTCACCTGCTCTCACCGGCTCCCAAGTTGCTGGCTCAGGGCATGGCTATGACTGCTTTTTTCAGGACCAGCTCCTTCTCTAAGCACTCTCTCCTGGTATGTGCACCACTGCTGTTAAATTCATTTTTCCAAAATATGCACAGAGCAACAACACACTGTGAAACTCCTATGCATCTGTTTGCTACCGTAAAGGCCTGCTGCAGAACCACTTTTGCTGAACTACAGATAAAACGACGATGAAACTCTAAGAACATTAGAAAGAAGTCTTATTCTATTCCAGTTTAAAATTAATCTCTATTCATCATTTTTCAGTAGAGATGGGAACTCAGTCACTCTGCAAGAGAAGTACAAACAATATAATCCTTACTTCACTGCAGATTGCTGTATCAATGGAGAGATCAGATGGAAACGAACATAACCTGGGTGGAAAGAGAAACTTAAATGAACAATTGCATAAAAAGCAACAGCTTTCTAAAGTCAAATATATTTCCACTGGATTATTCTGTAGTCACAACTGGAGTCTAACGAAACAGTCATTCAGCTATAAGAACGTACTTTTGCTTATATTAAGTCACCATCAAGTGCCTTCTCTTTTTCACTACAAAAACTTCTTTTAAAAATACCAAATAACAGGAAACACAAAGCTGTGCTTTGCAGAAAACTAACTGACACAATGTGATCAATGTAAATAAAAACAGAACTCCACAAAACATCTGCTTAACAGACACTAAAACTTGTGACAGTCTGCTTGAAAACAGCAATACATCTTCCACGTTTGTCTCAGATCCAGGCTACATTTTTCTCTTTCTGCAGAGCAGACTATAGCGTCTTTCATATGCTCCTTCATTTTCAAGCCCTTGTCTCATATTCTGTCTGCCAAATTCTACCCAGAGTCAGACATTCAGAAGTGAGTATATTAGTGACTCCATTTTTTCTTTGTTGCAAGCTAGTTTCCCTGCTTCTCTTTTATTGTAGCTAATAAGCACATCAAAAGGACAATGGAAGAACTGACAGTAAACACCGAGTTTAAATAGTGAACACTGTCATGGCTTATTTGCCTGTAAATAATTTCCAGCTGGTAAGAACAGGGACTTCCTATTCTTCGGAAAGCCCCAAGACATTTACCTTTGGGGATTTTGAATTTATCATCCTTCCTGTACCAGAGAGAGCCTTGTTGTGTGCTTAGTGTTTTGACTGGATATTCTGTCTCCGGGCAATCAGCAACTTTCAAAGCAAAGTCAGTGGCTAACAAAAAGAGAAAAACAAACCAAAACCAGAAGTTAGTGGGTTTTACAGGCACAGCCAGGCTCCATGCATGAATGTCTTCAAAATTATCAACATTTTCCCCTCCCAGTTTGCTACATTATATGTGATAATGCTTTCCTGGACCCAAAGAACATTTATTTTTCAGTTCCACACCAGAACAGTGGTTCAGAAGGAGCGCAGAAATGGTGGTGTTGCCTTCCATCCAGCACAAAAGTTATGGTTTTAATGTCATTTAGTTTTGCCGACAAAGCCAGACAGTACTTAGATGCTTTGAAAACCATCAGGATTAAGTAAATAAAATTGCTCTTCTAGGGTATCTGGAGCTCTGCGCTAATTCTCATAGACCATGTAAGGCCTGCTCAGTTACGGTGATATGATCTATGAGTTTACACCTCAGGAAAACTCAGTTCTTATAAATAAGAGAACATAAAATAAAATTCATGTCAACAGAGCTTCCCTATCTTTTAGTTTTCAAAAATACATTGATGTGCAGATGGAAATTGAGGTTGTTTCTAAATCACAGAAAATTCTCAAATAAATTACTGGGGGAAGATTTCACTCATGCTCAGGTGCCTTACCGATGTATTTGTTTTCTTCTGGAAGGTGTAAATCCTGATTTAACTCAAAGTCACTGGCCCATAAATCACTCCAGAACTTGTCAATATCTATTAAAAAACATGAAATGCGTTTAGTTCAACAGGAAGGGAATGCTATGCTATTTCCTAGACCAGTCTCATATAGAGCTGTTTTCTCTAGAGCTTTATACTATTTTCCTACAATAGAGATCTCATCTTTTAGCAATCTCCATGAAGGTTTACAGTACAACAGGAATTTCTTAGTATGACCTGGTTCATCATTACTCTTCCTAAATCCCTTCCTACAAACTCCCCTGGTGCAGGACAGAAGCAGTCCTATTAGGAAGTAAATCAAGCCTATCTGTATGAGTAGTCCAGCCACCAACAAGCCTCATCCTTCATTGTTTGCGTTCTTTTCTCTGTTCAGGACCTGAAAGGCAGCCAAGCAGAGGGCTCTCTAGGATTACTGCCAGCTAAAACAACTGTAAACTAGGGAGTGGGAATCAATTGATGCCAAACAATGAACAGTTACTGAGTAGGACAGTATCTAACTAATGATGAAGTCAGTTTAGCACTGAAGATTCATTTCGCTACTTCCCTGTGGTTGTATTTTGTGTTGTCACCCTGTTAATATCTCTATTGCATGAATCAGACATTCCTTCTGCCATTGTTTTACCTTCCACACTGTACTGCGTTCCAAACCACCGCTCTTTTAGATGACACTGGCCTTCATTGGCAGCAGACAGCAGAACGAGGTTGGCTCTCTGAGGACTGAGCTGGTTGAGGGCATCTGCAATGATCTACAAGTTCAAGACAACACCAGTTTAAATGCAACTCAGGCTCTGCCTGACCCAGCAAAGACTTCTCAGTCTGAACACAGGAAGAACAAGACATAACAAAATTACAAAAAAGCAGATCTGCTTTCTGAATATAAAGAGCATTTCAATTAATACAAAACTTATGCCTGTATTAGGTCTAATTATAAATGCCTATATTATACAGTACGCCCACGTTTTCCTTACATCAAAACACGTAATCGGAGTTCAAAGAATATTTACCTCAGGCTTGTATTCAAACAAGAGCTGGTCTCCTGTCAGAAAATCCTCCTTCTGAAACATCTGCATGTTCTCACAAAGGCCTTCCACATAGTCAACCGGATCTGTCTGTAAGCAAATATATAAAGCTGTTTTTCACATAATCAGAAATTTTGTGTCCTGAGAAAAGCTTGACTGGTCAGGTATGTTGAGCATGACTTGCATGCTCTGCTTGTTATGGCATTTAGCTTCAGTTATTAAACTAAATATATTTCATAACCATTTCTAATGCTCAGGACTTCTCTGAGGATCCTGAAATATCAGACACATCATCTTTGTAGAAGAAACTTTCAGCATACAGTTTACAGACATTCAACCTACTAAGTGGAAGACAGAGTAGAATGTACTTCTCACCTCCAGGGAACACAAGCAGAATCCTGCAATTCAAGATTTAAAGTGATCTGGGAAATGGAAACAGCAAGCCAAGGAACTGCTGCTGCTCCATGAGTAACCGATTCTGCTCCTTTCCTGAGTTCTCTGCCATCATGTACAGTGTGAGTAGGAAGACATTCTCCTAATCGGATGTGAAAGTATAGATCGCCTTTTAACAGTGGAAGACTGCCTAGTGGAGAGCTTCTTGCTGAAGAATGAATTCTGTGTTCATTTGAACCAGCCAGCATCACACTGTAAAGGCTCTGGGTCCGCACACAGACCAGTTTGCCTGAACTGAGGTGTTTGACACATTCGTGTTTTATAAACGTAGTTGAAAACATGACCAAGAATTTCTTAAGACACTGTACCACTGTGGAAACATGAAACCTCTCTTGAAGCACATAAGTGCTTATCTCAAAACCTGCCTCTATGACCATTATTCTTTATGATGGCCATGTAGCCTGAAGAGTGAAGTGCCACAACTAAGTCATTCATCTGTTCCTAAGACGCACAACTCTGTCACAAAAGCACTTCCATGTCTCTGTTCCTTGCTTTCTGAGTTAAATCCCTGCACTGTCAGTAACCTCTTAATGATCACTCAAAATCAACTGGCCAAAAAGGCAGGACACTGAGTATCTCCCTAGTGCAAACTCGGCTGTTTTCTTTCACCACCTAGCTCGATACTGGGAAGTACAGAGTCTATTGGACAGTAACATTTCTGGGGAACATAATGTTCTAGCTGAGAATACTAACCAGAACCAAGACGACAAATAAGAACCTTTCAGGACTAAATAGCTTCACTTTGATCAAAAAGTCAGACTTTAAACTGTACAACCTCTGTTGGCAATAAATAAAGACAGAATCGTAAAACTGACATAGGGCAACAGATACTCCCTTCCTGCTATGTCTAATATACTAGAGAGCCATCCTTCAGAGATTTTTAGTTCTTCTCTACTGTTCTGGGCAAAGTTTTCATAAGGAGAAGATAGCCTGTTGTAATTTTGTAGTAGTTGAACTTTGCTAACAAATGAATAAAAGTTGTATTCCACTAAAAAAAACAGCATGTGACATTTAAAAAAAATACACTTGTGAATCAATGTAAACTTGTTCCTACCAAAGAAACCCACCACTCTTATCCATCACTGGGGGTTGTTGGCAGCAGCCCTTGTGGTCTGTATCACTTGCAAATACCACTTCTGTTACTCAAAGGCCACTCAAGACACTCAATATCCTCCATATGCTATTTTGAAGGGAGAGCTACAGATGTAAGGATTTGCTTAAAATGACGTTTCTAACATGCTGACGCTCACGGCAGACTGGCAAGTCTTAAGAGTGTCTGAAAATACTTGGAGCATCTGAAAAGAAAAAAACTCCCTGTTCAATATTTCTTTTTTTTTCGCCCCTTCCTGCACCTCTGTGCCTTAAAGAAACCAACAAACTTCAGCGATGCTTTCAAGCTATATATGTTGTATATGCATCTGTTTTCCCAAAAGGCAACTTTAGTGCCGTTCAAAAAGTCAAGTTACGGACTAAGAAACAGAACATGGCTAAATGTAGTTAAGAGTAACAAAGTCAATGAAATGAGGCTTCTCAAATTATCTACATCATGTTCCCTTCTTTATCTTCAATAAAAAGCAGTAAGATTTTGGCTAACTGCTATTTCAGTAAGCCAAGGAGACTTGACACAAACCCACACTTAACTGTGCAATGCTGTCACAGCAAAGAGGGGGGTCATTAGCCCCCAGCCTTTGTGAGGCCAGGCCACTAGCCCACCACGCCTCTCTCACTACGCTGCTTCTCTATCCCAGAAATCAGCAGTGCCAGAACAGCTTAAAAAATGACATTAGTCTAAAATACTGAAATGCCTTAAACAACATGCAGAGCACTACTAATGGGTACAGAATTTCACATCTAAGGGCCTAATGATTAAAACAGAATAAGAGCCTACCTACCAGGCAGAGAATGAAAATAGTAACATTTAATTCTGCTAAGGAAAATGTCACAATATTTCTCTGCCTAGAATACATTTTTTTTCAGCAAAATAGTCTCTCATGAAATGCTTCTGATTGAATAGAACTTTGAAAATGTGTTCCAAAATTTAAAAAAAATCCTTTTTATGGTTTATCTATATAAACAGAAAACAGTGCATGAGTACCTGTTCCTGGTAGTGAAATTCATTAGCTTCAATCTTCTGGATTTCTTCCCATATTCTGTAAAGGAGGGAAGAGAGAACAGAAGTGGACTTCCTTCATTATTCCACAACATTTATTGAGAAATTGAATAAAAGTAGACTTCTAGGAAAGGCATTAAGGCTGAGTTCGGTGATCCATTTCGGTACAAGACACAGAAGACACCCACTTCCCTTCCACCGAAAAGAGCATTTCTTAGTATGCAGAAAGTCTGCTGTTTTCTGAAGAGGAAAACTTAACTACAAAGAACCAAAGCCTGTTACCAAATCAAAGTAACGGCTAACACCAGACCACCATAGGCCTGACTTTCAACAAATTTATTTAATAAACACAAAACTGCACTAACATCTGCCCTAGTTCAGCTTATTAAATTAGAAATCAGATCACGATAAATCGAACTAAAAGCACCAAAAAACACGCAAAAACATTTAGCAAATTAATTTTTAAACTTTTTTTAAACTGTTTCATTTCCACACATACAAGCTTTACTACTGATGCATCGTTTCTGCTCTAGTAACTCCACGAAGTCAAAATACTACAAATAATGTAGAAGGACAATCTCGCAAATATCTGATGTACTGGCGAACACTTGCCTTTTATCTGGCCCTGTTTGCTGCAGCATTTTCACATACTGGAATACAACATGGGCCACCTGCAAACAGAAAGAAACAGATTCATTTTTACAGACACTAGGAAAACAGTAAGGAAATCAAGTTGCAGCAAACCATACCTCATAGAAGTGCTTGTAACCTTCATCAGTCAAAATCACAGAAATGCTGAAGATGGAGTAAGTGGAGTTCTGTTCAAATCCTGTCTCATCATTTCCTCCATATAATGCAAGAGCCCAAAATCTACGAAAGAGTTAAAGGTACTTACGAATTACTCATTTCAACTTGTTTGAGCTTAGGCACAATTAGCATATCATAGCTTAACTTCAGTGGCTTTTGAGCCATTTACAGTTTACACAAAGCTTTTCCAACATAAAGAAGCAAAGAATTTAAGAAAAAGTGAAAAACCTGAGTTACCTTTTGGAGATTTTTTTAATGATCAGTCACAGATACTGCTGCTCCATGGCTCACAGACCAAAACCCACTTATTTCTTACTTGGGTCTATCATCAATTTTAAAGAATATTAATACAAAATGCTGATACTAAAAGGCAGACTTGGCCTGCCTTAGTATATGCAGAAAATAAACATATACCTAAAATAGAGTGTGCCTTTATTTTAATAATAACAAAACATTTAGTAACTACACTTAAAAAATACATACTTTTTCCTAAGGAAAGAAAGAACGCTGCCTTTGCCTTCATGTCCCACCAACCAGGAAATATAATGAAGAGGCTTCACTCTATAAGAAAATTTGAAGGCGATTAAATACCAGGAGGTAACACATTTCACAAAAAGAAGTTCTGCATTTTCAGGCAACATTAGGCTATTAAGCTAAAAATGTGGGAGTTCAGAACATAATGACTGATCTGAGTCAGTGAGGAATGATGTTCAATCAGCTGTGTACCAATTCTAACCAATTTATAAAAAGAATCATATCTGCATCAGATTAATTCATTTGAAAAATGTTCCCCCAGCTGAACCAAAGTAATCTGTAACACAAATCAGTGAGAGTCTTTGGTTTGTTCTGACAGTCAATAAATTAATCACAACATAAACATATAGAAAGTAAAATGCAGCACTACCATACCTGTAATACTGTTCTTGTGGTGGAAGCGCCCAAGTGATACTCAATGAGTGAACTTTCCTGACTGGAACAACTGAACACAAATAAATTTATTGATTATAAATAAACATGATTAGGCATAGTTAAGAAATTTACATAATGCTGAAAAATGGTTAAAATTTATTCAGAACCACACATAATTATTCTACAAAGTATCTAGATCACACAAAGTAAATATGAAGCTATGTATTCAAAACATGTAAACAAATCTGTTTTACTTACCTCTGTAAAGCTTGTGAAATTCTGGTGTGTCAAAAGGCTGAGTCAGGTGGCCAAAGCAGGGTTTGGGTAAACCACTTAAAGGGAAAATTAAAGTGTGTTGTTATTGGCTAGGATTCAAAGCTACACTGTGATAATGACAAGAGCTTTGGATTCTGACATGACAGAGGTGGTATATCAGACAAGTAGAAAATGCTGGTGCGTAACAAAGGGTGCAGCCCAGGATCCACCCAGTCCAAAGCAGAAAGCAACCTGGAATTCACTTGCACTCTGCCCACACAACAGAGTAATCACCAAAGATTTAGGTACTACATCAACTCCTCCCTCACTTTGGTAACAATAAAATGCTTGCTTTCCTAACAGGGTAAAGGAAAGCCAAGCACAGTAAACAGCTTCCCGAGTTAGCCCTGGATTCACAGAATCCTGATGGATTGTCTTGTGGGGAAGGAGGAACAAGGAGGACCGGGTCAGGAGAGACAAACGTGTCTCTGTATGGCATTAAGACTTTCACAAGCACATTTCCGTGTGCCACAGGCATTAAAATCTTGCAAGAACAGAAAATGGAAGAGGAAATAAAATGCTTTTCAAGTTAGTAAAACTCTTATAGAACCCCCTTTTTAGACAGTTGGAGTGTATTATTAAGAAACCCATCAAGTTCTAACCAGTCACTACCCTAAGGACGACAAACTGAACACATAGTTTTAATTTATTTTGCTGCTAATTATTTTTGGCATAAAGCAAAGATAAGAAATGCAAAATGATAATCTAGATTTGAACAATTTATCATAAAATCAAGGTATCGGTACATATTAAGCAAGCACTGCTGCAAGTTAGCACCACACAGCTTGCAGGCTAAATAATTAAGTATAAAGTCTTCCTGAAACAATTAATGCCAGTCTTTATTTCCAAAGTTGCCTAATTTTCTGCATAAGGATGTTTATTAACAGACATTAATTTCCTTAGCTTCTCCAGTAAGGGATGTTTTATAAAAACAGTCATTCTAAGATCAGACAGTTTTATAATTTGCAATGCCTTTTGCATTAAAGGAATCTTACTTATTTGGGATCTCCGAGAAGATTTCTGTTACCCACTTCTCCAATGTATCAAGTGTTTCTAATAAGGAGAGGAAAAAAAAAGATAAAAATGTAATTTCCTGATGATCTAAAATGAATTCTTTATCTTATCTCAGCAGTTCAATTATTTTAAAGAGGCTGCAAGTCTGTATATTTTAAAATTAAAAAGTTCAAAATTATAAGCTTCAAAGCTGTTGGTTTGAGTCAATTCTTAATAGTCGCTGAACTACATCTCTGGTCATAGTTATGGTTTGTATATACTGCTGAAATCTCACCCCTACATGACAGGGATTTAAAGTTCAATAGTATCTGGTGTGGCTGTGGAAAGGAATTACGAACCTAAGGATCTACAAAATCACCAGTACTTGTTAGACTCATTCCATCCCTATGTCCAGAATATATGCAGCTGTTTTCACCCCTAAACGCAGTCCTACAGTGCTGAGAATTCCTTCTCCCCATCCTCTTTCCTAAACAAAGTGTGTCAAGAACCACAAGCGAATTTTCATTTTAAATGACCTGTTGGAGCTCGCTCATTTAAGCGAGCATTCTGTATTCCAGAAGTGATGTGGTATATGCTGAATGACAAGAAAAATGAGGCCAGGGCAGGACAGAACTCACAGTACTCACAGTTCTTTTCTTGTCAACCACCAAAAGAAACAACATTACAATCCATCACTATGTAAGCAACTATGTGAGAGATACTCAATTTCACAGACTAGACAAAAAAGAGCACAGGAGGAGAAAAGAATTACCACCTCTATCATTACCTTCTCAATTTTACAGACAGGAATTGCCATCGGTTTTAGCATTCAACAAATCGCTTAAGCACAAACATAATTTGAATGCACACAACTATCTACTTTCAGCACAGGTCTCTACTATGTGCTTGTCTTTCAAGAAATTTCTTTCATTCTCAGCAGAAACAATCAGGTCTGAAGTTCTCTGATGAAATAAAACTCAGCTCCATTTACACAGGATTTTTCAGTCTACAGGAAAAAAAACTTAGAATTTTTATCTACCTAAAGAAATGTGTTTTACTTTAAGACCTCTTTTGAAAGAACCCCAAACAAAACAAGACAACTGGGAAACCTTTTCTCAGTTCCCTCATCATTTTCTGTGGAGATTCACTGTTGATGGCAGAGAAACCAGCAGCATTAGGTCATGTAAATGGTAAGAGCCTTAAAATTTTACATTCTGTGTTAACCTGGAACCTATTCAACAGCTTCAGTTCAGAGTTTCTCAAGAAGTGGCAGGAGGACAATAACACAGCACAATTGCTCAAGTTTTGTTTGAAAACCAGGCTAAAATCTACATATAAATACCTCCTGCAGGACTGGACAGTCCACTAAAATGGCTTGAGCTCCACCTGAACTGGCGCCAAAAGCACTACACAAACAGCAGCACTGAGCCCATTTTTAAGGAACAACTCATGTTACCTTTAGATTGGACGACTAAAGTCATATAGTGAGCAGAGTAATGGCGCTGCCAGAATTCTCTCAGTCTGGTGTAGGTATCAATATTCTTCATTTTAGGCTCATGCTTAAGTGTATCTGCATTACCTGTAAACATTAAAAGGTGGTTTGTTATCTAGACACTGGTTATGTCAAGCCAGAGATAGCAAGAATTCCTTTACCTCCCCTGGCACCAAGTTCAGTCATGGTAAGCACATTAAAAATATCTAATAGACATTCGGAGTTAAAGAATCGTTAACTGAAAATTAGTATCTTCCAATTTCTGGTTCCTATTACAAGGACAGTTGATATTTCTATGATAAGGGAGGGCAGAGTCCTCCTGCATTATCAGATCACCCTTGCCATGTACTGCACGGCTCACTGTGTGTTGCCAGACATTCCCTCACCAATGGAACTTCCAGAATAGGGGAAGCAAAGAGAGGGGAAAATATGGTGTTCAGTATCTGTCACTATGTAACTTTATAAAAATTATCTGCATTTCAAAGCTGTCTAACTCTATTACCCACCATACTGCAATTTACGTGCTCACCAGTGTGAGAAGGGTGAGGGAACTAGGACTCTGTATTGTCCAGGAGAGGAAGGACAAATTTCCCTTCTGCTCCACTCACATATCTGTGAAGATCTACTTCTGCAAGTTCAACAGCATATTATTTATTTGTGAAGCCTCCTTAGACACAAATCCAGAAATACTTTCTTGTTCCAGGGAATTTTAATAACAAAAAACAAGCTTAAGCAAGACACAAGATGACTCAGAGTGCACTACCTTTACATTAACCACAAGTTAGATGATTGCACACCTAGGGCAACCTAGCTTTAACATCAGCAGAAAGCAGTACCAGAATGGAAATGATCTTAAGCAGTAGACAGCAGCTTTTTATCCCAAACATATTATTGTAAAATGAATAATTGCTCTACTACTTCTGAGCAAGTCTAGTGTTTGCTGTGATAAGATAGGTCATGTTAGTGCAATTTAAGTGGCTAAAAGTTTAAGTAGTATCACCACTTTATAACGTAAATCCAGAACTTACCCCAAAAAAATTTCTTCATAGGATGCCCAGGCCTGGCAAGACTCCCAAACAGCATCTCCTTTCTGTTTGAATCAGAGGGTCTTGCAAGCTGATACTCTGTTAATTAAAAGAATTTGAAGAGACATGCATCAAAATTAAGGTTGTGTTGTTGCAAATCAAAACAAAGCAAAGCAAAGCAAAGCAAAACCCCCAAACAAACTGTAAAAGAGACAGACCACACAGATGCAAACTGGAATAGTTTTGTTGTATTATGAAGTAGTGAAATAGGACAAGACTTGCTAACAGGAATGAATATAAGTCAAAAGAAGGGGGAAAACATTGCTGAGAAGTAAAGAAAGAGATAAGGAAGACAAGCATGTAAAGCCTCAGCCTGTCCTCAATCTGTTATTGAAAATGCTCTCAATCTGTTAAATTTGATGGGAACACAAGGCCATCAATATTCTACTGAGCCAGGCCCTGCAGAAAGGACCTGAGAACAATTACAAACCTGCTTCTCCCATGTATCACACAGGACAACTTGCAGCCTAATAATGAAATAAAGATGGTATGCTTGCCCATGACAACGGGTTGGAGCTGGATGATTTTTACAGTCCCTTCCAACCGAAACCATTCTATGATTCTATGAAATTGAAACACTATTGAGCTATTGAGCAAAATAGTTTCCAAAAATGTAGTCTTAACGATCAGTTTACGCTAATCTAATAATAAGATTCTGCCAAAATCAAGAATTTACTCTCGTGAAGTCCATTTTCCTGTTCCTATTTTTGCTGGTAATAAGAAACATGCAGAGCAGAGGTGTGAGCTAATTCTTCTGGCTGAGCTGTTCTGCAGCCAGTTCATCAAGCTGACATAATTTACTGAACAGCACGTTACTACAGTGTCAACACAAAGGAAGGAGTGGATCTGCATGATGAAAGCAGTGCAAGTGAAGGCTTATTTTGGCTAGAGCTGTTGAAGAACCATACCTTAACTCAGAAACTGGTAGTTATTTATATTTACACTTTTCTAAATTCAAAGATCAAATTGCCCATTTTTTCTTAGCAGAAAACAGAGGAAGAAGACAACTTGGAATAAATATTTGAACCAGTTGGTATATCTACCACTAAGTTTTGTTTCTAAATTGGTGGAATTTTAAAAGCGATATGGACATATTCATTATATATTAGTCAATCAAGTGAACACTCCGCTTATGCCTGGTTTCATTTCCTTCTGTGAAGCGACTTTGTAGTTACTAAGGCATTAAGATAAGAAAATAAGTACAATCACCTCAGTTTATTGTATTAACTCCACAGAGGACTGGAGAGAGCACTGGGGCTACGCTGAAGCTACAGGCGTGTTGTTCCCTGAAGAACATCCACAATGCTCATGTAATTGCCCAACCAGTTACTACCAAAACACTTAAAAATATTAATTTCTAATTCAAGGGATAGGATGGTGAATTCTTGCAGTGACGGCACTACATCCAGTCTTTCTCCTCTAACAGCCATTGCTATCAATGAAACTTAAACCGAAGAATTTAATCTCCCAGTCAAGATAGGTGAACTTGACTGAAGTGCTCAGGACCATAGTCCAAAATGGAAACAAGTGTTACAAAATAGGTTTTGCTTCTTTAACAAGATGGGCTAAGCACAGAGGAAAAGGTGCTACTACTTACCGCTGTCGACAGCCTCAACTTCCCGGTCTATTGCGTCCCTGATCATGAGTGGGTGAATGAAGAACTGTGCCCACCTACAAAACAGAAAATTTCATATACTTTTCTTCAGTGTCTATTAAGTTGGGGCAAAAACATCCCAGCAATTAAACCTTGCACCTACCATTTTAAAGTTCTGTCTTCCAACAAATTATGTAATTCTTAACTATACTATCTGAAGGAAAGATAAAAGCCAGTTTTGTGATACCATCAAAATCCAAAGGACCAGGCTTCCACTTTTGGTTTGATACAGTATGATATGACACCAATGGGAGCAGGATTATCTGCATTTACATCCTAAGAATGATCACATCAGATCAGACAAGTGATCCACAGCCAGACTGCTTCCTGGCTTTAACAAGGACCAGTATCAGATGCTTCAGAGTAAATCCCTGATTGTTCCTTAGGAACAACACAACCACAAGGAAAGTGTCTTCCTAAGTCTAGGCAGCAAATTGTTCATTTATATCCCGAAACCTAAGCTTGTATATCCATTACAATTTTATTATCTACTATAAAAGTCAGTGATGCCGTCCAGATATATCTCCCCTGTACCCACAGAGAACAGAGTAACAGAGCAACAGAAAAGGACACGTCTGCAGTGAATGGAGACTCTGCAGAAGGCTGACAGAGAATCTAATATTTCTATTCTATGTCGAGTTTTTAATGATGCACTGATTTTTTTTAAGCAAAAGGTTAACAGTAATACATTGTTGACAGAGTTCTAATGGTACAGGAGTCATTAAGCTAAAGATTATTGAATGGTGAAGTCTTTCCATTTCTTTAGATCCACAAGTGCTTGAATGAACAGAAATCATCAGCAGCATCCATTTATCTTATTTCTATGAAAACCTACAGAACTCATAATTGGTGTTTCTCCTCCACTAAGTCAGCTGTTGTGAAAGATTGCAATTATAATTTTTTTATTCTTTTGCAATTATAAATAACTAAAATCTGGAATAATCTTCAAATAAAAGCTGAATTTGGCCCAGTAAGATAAAATTTACACAACACTTTGTAAAATGTGCAAACACTTGTTCTCAGCGTCATCACAGGGGTATATTTCGATCAAAGTAAGCTCTCAGTGGAGTCTGATCTCCTGTGATATTTTACAGCATCAAAAACACTCAGATGACGTGCCTCTATGAACGAGTGATTTCCTCTCACTGAAGGAAACCACACCAACACGTGGAGCTCTGTTGCACTAAGGTACCCACAGCATGAAACATCAAGTTAAATACCTTCTACTAAAAGATACACAGATGAACACTGGACTGGGTTAAATGTACCCTTCTGAGGTACACCTTGGGCTGTAATTTTCAAGGCTGCTCTTCCACTCACTTTGATGACTTAAGACTTGGAAACGAAAAAAAATTATTTAAAACCCTACTAACTCTATCAGGACAGATATTTCAAAGGATGAATCACTGGGATTCTGCAAGCACTTATTCTCTGAACAGTTGTCACACTATAAAATTTCTCTTGCAATCAATGCTACTAAGTCTAAGGGTGGTAAAACCCTCAAAAGTCTACCTGCATTAAGACTTACATGTGGATCCCAAGTGACCATATCGCAGCTACACAAGCACTCTCTCAAATAACAGTAAGATATCCAAAGGGAAATCATATTTTGTTATAGCCAACATCTTCTGTGGTAACAGAGGTACCCATGGAAGTTCAGCAATAGCCTTAATCACCCCAAAAAGAAAAACTGAACAGGAACACCCAACATCCTGAGGAACGTACAAACATTTGTTAACACGTAATCACCATTTATATGAAGTTACCTATCAAGTGCTTCTTTGAAATACTTCCTCTGAACATCAAACTGGAAGACTGTCCGCTCACAATCAGTTGAAGCATTATCGCTTCCACCATGTTTCTTCAGAAATGCATCAAACCCATTCTCATCTGGGTACTTCAAACTGCCCATAAAAACCACTGGAATAAAAATCAGCAAAATTACCAAGATGACATTAATTTGTTATTCCTAATTGCAGCTATAGCAACCCCTCCTCAGCACAGCATTACCTACAACTGACCCACAGCTCACATTCAGCAGCTAACTACTACACAGCAACCAACTGTGTAATCTGCCCAATAACTGCCTTCAGCAGCAGGCCCGGACAGGCTGGAAGTAGCACCGCCTTTTTAGACATGCTTGGTCAAGAGCAGTATTCCGAGATACATCTGGTCAGAAACTTCATAAGGTTTCTGTGCCTGTATTACTGATTCATCATCCTCTACTAGGGAGAGAAAGGTCTGTAGCGCCAGCCTACTTTGTAAAGCCAGAGGTAATGTGCTTCTCCCACATTTAATAGATAATAAAGAATGTCAACGTACATTAATGTGCAGCCTCCCGAAGGGTATGAGACATCTTCTCTCATGTTTAAAGTTCCTTATTAAATCAGTATTTTTATGAAATCATGAATTTATTTATCTGATGAAAATAAACTCTGCAATGACTGAAATAGGAAATGATTCTAAAATACTACAGAAATTCAGAGCTACACATCACTCATTTTGCACTGAAGCTGGACAAGATGAAATATGAGCAGATACATACTATGTTCCAGGAAGTGGGCTAATCCAGGTAGATCTTCAGGATCAGAGAAGCTGCCAACAGCAATGCAGAGGGCTGCTGCAGACTTAGAGAAAATACAACACACTCAGTAAAAGCTGCATCAGGAAACACTTCAGGAAAATGACAGAAGTGTAAGGTAAATCTATCAGGACAGGCACAATAAAAAGGTCTCAGCTGAATGCCTAATCACGAAGTTTCAGGCCACAAGAAAGCTCACTATGTATTTTTTCACCCTATAGCTTTAACTACATACCTGCTTCTCTGTACAGCCTCTCTTCCTTATCTCTTCAGCCAGCTCTTCTAATTCACTGTCATCAGCATCATCAAAATCATCATTATCTCTACCATTGTCCTCAGTCTCATCCCCCTCATCACAGTCCTCCTCATCAAAACCTTCTCTGCCATCTTCGATCTCAGCTCCAGAGTCATCATCTTCATCACTCTCCTCTTCAGATTCACTATCATCTTCATTGTCTTCCTCTGTCTCCTCCTCTGAAGATAATGCAGCCGGAGCACCATCCAAGTAATGCAAATCCGAAATCAGAAGTGCACACAAGCCATTCTGCAGCTTGATATACCTGAAAGAATAATTATTTACAATGAACACGCTCATTTGCCAAATCTGAATTTTCAGAATCACAAAAATTCCTGTATTTCCCATAATAATGTTATGGTCTTCAACTGAGATCTCCTAAGAAGCTGAGCCATTTTATAGTGGGAAAGTGAAAACTCTTCTGCTATCCAACAGCTCTAAGAACAAGAAAGAAGCAATTCAAGGTAGTAGTAGCAGAAGCCTTTCTACCCAAAAGGTCAGGGATGCTGATTTGGGCTTTTATTTCTTGCCCTGTGAAATACTTAAGCTACTAGCACCTACTTTAAGAAAACTTCAGGTGCTCAGAACAGGCAAACCCAAACTTCAATAGCTTGTTAAGCTTCTCAGGCTCTTGCAAACATGTATTTTGTGGCAGAATTAAGATCTTAAGTCTCTGGCTCTAAATAGCCCCCAGAGACTCCACTTTATTTGATTCTAATAAGTGTTTTCTATTAAATGGTGTCCACAGATGTAGCAGGTGTGTGTTAGAAAGGATAGATATTCTCTGCAGGCTTAATAAAATAAATCACAGTTGCAATACACACAGACTTCTCTGCGAGCTCCCTGTCCAGCACCAATCTACAGCTTTTCAGACTGAGGACTGCAAGCACCAATGCTCTGCACTACAAGATCTCTTAGCAGTATTCATTTCCCATCAGATCCGGAACAGGCAGTCACAATTTGTCAAATTAGCTTGAGTCCCCCTTCTGGGTGCTGGCATGGGGTATTACACCAGCTGCAGAAAGGAGGAATGCTGGGTCCAGAAAATACTTGATCCAACCCAAAGATTCGTGTGATAAAAACACATGGTATCCCATCCAATAATAATAATAATAAAAAAAAAATGCTAGTGTAAAACAAATCCATGTTCACATCCCACACTCCCAGAGAAATATGAATTGCAGCACATAGAACCATAGAGTGGTTTAGGTTGGAAGGGACCTTTAAAGGTCATCTAGTCCAACCCCCAAGTTTATACCAGATCGAAACTTTGCAACATAGCCACTGCTGGAATTTGGTAGCAGAAATTTCAAAGCAGATTTCCAGCTCAAGCTACATGCCAAGTACCCAAAAGAAAAATGAAGACACATTGTGTGTTTTCCCACTCCATGGTTCCCGAAGTTTCTCACAAGAACCTTCTCACATGTTTCATTCACAGTTATCTTTACACAATTTTACTGTTTCCCACCAATAAAAGCATGTGTTATTATCAATATTCCAATTCAAAATATGGAGCCAGTGTAAGTTTCAGTTTCGCTAGAGCTGCAGGCCACCTGCTACGGCTCTACAAACCACAGACCAGCTTGGAAACAAGTTATTCCGGGTACTTCTCTCCCAGCTGAATTTCATGGGTATGTACTTAGAGAAAAGGAGTGAAGGGGACACTGTAACAAGAGTCAACAAACATGCTTCTTGGACTACAAGTCCTTGGAAAAAAGCTAAAGAACAAGTGTTTAATAGTTAATTTTATGAATGACAACCACTCGTCCAACAGGAACTGACAGCACTTACTGTGGTCAGGGTTTCACAGTCATTAACACGCCTATTCTGCTTGCTGCATGACACTGAGCAGTACAAATTTGTTCCAGTCAAAAGCACAAGGGCATTTTCGCTCATTCAATCTACAGAAGAGGCTTTGGAGGTACAGATAGTACTAGATCCATGCCAGTGTCTGGATACAATGTTAATCATCCCTACATTCTGAAAGCCTGTTTGCATCATACAGGTCACATTACGCAGCTGCAGCACTTCTGAATACACAACAGGGGTCCTAAAAACAGAGACACTCCACGTGCAGGCACTTCAGCCCCAGGAGAGCTCAGAGCGAGAGCCACACACAGTGACAAGCCAGTGTTGCCAAAGCACGTCTTCCAGCACAACTACCACATTCTTCACCTCTGCATTCAACTGCCTGTTTTCACAGCCCATAGCACACACTGGCTTCCCCAATGATCGGTAAGCAATCATGGAAAGCAGAGAATGGAATAGTGCCATTCTTCCAGAAGAATGATTTGCCCCAAAGCTGTGTAGCCAGGTGTATCCAGTAGGTCTTGTTGATCCTTTCCAGTAATTATATTAAATTTACATTGCTCATCTTCAGACTCGTGGGTCTAGCAGACGTGCTAGGACAGAAAGCACCACCCAGGAGCAAGGCAACAATAGAACCAAGCTGTTGCTGAGGGCTATCCGATCTCATTTCAGGAGAATCTAGAACAGTACAGGTTACATTGAGCAGAGGCACCAACTGACATAGGTGTTCTTTACTTTTTCCATGTTTCTGTCCAGTGGAAAAGGACAAGTGAAATCAATACATGATCATGCAAAATACAGGACAAAAATTGCAATCGCTTATTATAATAATAAAAGCAAGCGTAGCCGAACTGCTTTTTTTGAAGGACTGTACAGGCATTGATACAAATAAGGCTTAAGCATAAAATATTATTCAAATTCTTAAAGCTACTGTTTAACCATCCTGGGCAAATTTAAACAGAGTTGTTCTCACAGCAAGTTTTTTCTTATATCAACAATAACTGCTTAGCAGTTAAGTAAATATTGAAGTGTATATCAATACACAATCAACACTTAGAAAACTGTTTTAATTTCCAAAATAATCCAAAACAATCCATACAAGCCCAAGAAATTCCATACATGGATGAACTGAAATAAAGCATACATTTTGGTAAAGATAACTACTCACTCTCAGTTATAATGAACAAAATCAACTTTGATTCTGACAATAATTTTTGCCCCAACAAACTCTATTTTGAAAATACATTCTGTGATCTGTCAGAATTCTTTCGTTTCTAAGATCACTGCATTTGAGAAGACAAAATGGAACATTTTCCACTGCATTTGAGAAGACAAAATGTAACATTTTCCACTGCATTACGACCAATATCACGGATGGCCACATTAAGCTCACTGTGACTGGTCTGCATCGCTGATCCAAGCAAAGAGGAGAAAGCGTACACGCACCATGAAATCACCTACCATTAAATTTACTTAGGAGGTCTGGTATTTAGTTAGCAGACATAGGTATGTGCTTTACTTTCAGCAACACTGGAGTTCTCCTTCCTAAGTGTGAAGTTTGTGTCTGTTCCATGCATGGCTCACTTCCCACACAGAGAAGTCAGTCTGACATGACCCTCTGCTTCCAAGTGAAAAAATCTGTTAAACACAGACAGCAGGATTTCTCGAAGACATTGGTATTAGTTTATTCTTTGCTATAAGCAAACATGCTTTCCAGGCCTCTACATGCGGAGGAGGTTTCTGAGCTTTTAATTAGATATCCAGTGACAGTTTTCAATGGATTTGCCAAGCTTCATCACTGCGCTGTTTCAGGTAGTACAGGCAGAAGTTTCCTAAGCTGACAGCATCTGCAGCTGTGAACTCTGAAGGAAGATGAGACTCCTGCAAAGGAGCATAAGTAAGAATGCCAGCAGAAGAGGCAGGCAGAGATCCAAAGGAAGCAGCAAGAAAGTAGGGCAAGACAGGAGGGGGCAAGTTTCTCCCTAAGCCAATGGGCAGAGTCCTCTTCACACAGCCAGCAGGGAATTTCACTGTCAACTAAAGTCACTGCAAATCCAAAACTCAGTTTCAGGCTCAGGTTTAGGCAGATTCTTCACTGGCTGCACATGATGTCTATCTACACCATGAAGACTAAAGATAAAAAAAGCACCTCACAGGGGCTGAATACTATACTGCCTAGCAGAAAGAAGTTATAAAAGCATCCCTTCAAGAATGACTGCCTTGCACCTTCCAGAGAGCTCAAATTCTGTCGGCCATTCTTAGCCAAGCCTCTTGCTGCGAGGAAACCACAGACACTGCAGGGTGGACTCAGGGAAGGGGATCTTTCATAGCTCTTTCAGAGCATTATTCAGAAGTAAATATTAGCAAAATAGCAGCATAAAATTAATTGTCTCAACTCACAAATGTATTAGTGTTAAAACCTGGAAGCTCATCCAAAATGGGAAGAAAAACAGACTTTTTTTGTGTTGGTAACTGCTCTATAATAACCCCGACTGCATTTCACACGTCAGCTTGACACTTTTGGAGCAGAGCTGCCTGGATGAGGGCTGCAAACTAACAACGTGGTATTTCTGTGCTTGAAAGTGTCTTGTCACAGTAGTCTTTGAACAGGCATGGTTTGGGTTTACCTGTGCAAGCCCCAGGGCCATTACTGCGTACAAACCAGACAGCCCAGGAGAAACACCCCTACAAAGATCCACTCTCCATTTTTTACCCAGGGGCCTCTCACCCTCCTTGTCACCATGAAGAGCCCGGCTCCCAGTACCACGGTTCAGGTCAAGCTGAAGTGCACAGGGCTCCCAGCATCAGGGCAGGGGGGCTCTCAGGGCCGCGGCTGTCATCGTATTCACCTCCTCCACTGCCAGGGCGGCTCCAGCCAGACACCAGAAGTAGCTATTATTACATGACGTGGAATATTTTTTATTTAAGCTAGAGTTAAGTTCCATCTAAGTAAATGTATTTTTGGAAGTCAGACAGAACGTCCCTCTGACAGCATGCTTCCTTTCTCTGACAGCACGTTTTCTTCCAGACAGTGTTTTTTTTCCAGACACTGTTCATTCTTTGAAGATGATAACGTCTTGTGTTCAGTCTGATCTGTGCTGAACAGATGTCTCTTCTTCTGTGATCACCTCTGTTTGCAGCGTTTCCCCATCTCAAATGCAAGGTCAGGGAGAGCTGTCTCCAAAGCTACAAATTAGTAAGAGTTTTGACTATTGTGAAGTTCATAACAACACTAAAATTAGTCCTTAAAAAGTAATAGCACGTGCATAAGATTATGGGACAATTTATCCACGTGTCTGTAAGTGGGAAATATACTGTCCCCAGCTCTTGTCTGGCTGCACACATTAATGGAGATCACTGCCTCGCGCTGCCCAGCCCTGATGAAGGATGTTCGCTTTCTAAACTCCATAACGAGCCTTAAGAGAGTTGATTTACCGGCATTTTCGGTCCCAAACCCCCCCGGAGGCGGCCCCCCCGGCCCCGCCTCGCCCTTCTCCCCCCTCCTCCCCCGCGCTCACCGGTACTGCTTAGGGTCGCTGGGGGACTTCACGATGTCGGGGTCGCCGAGGTTGGAGCAGCCGCCACCGCGGTCTTCCTCGTCCTCCTCGGTGTGAGGCAAGCGGCCTCTGGCGTCGCTGCCGCTCTCCCCGGGCTGCTGCCCCGCCGGTGCCTCCGGGCAGCCATAGCCGGAAGTCCCCTTGTTCCTGCCGGGCATGGTGGCGGCGGCTGAGGCGAGGGCGGGCGACGGGCAGCGCCCCGCCAGCAACGCTCGGCCGCTGCGTGCGAGCGCGGCCGCTACACAGCGCATGCGCCGCCGTCAACCGGACCGGCTTCCGCCGCGGGAGGAAACGTCTGTGACGGTCGCCCCGCGCCGCGCCAATCAGCGCCCGCCGCGGCGCCAGCTGGGCAGAGCCGACCAATCCCCGCGCCGCTCGAGGCCGGGAGGCGGTGCTGATTGGTGGAGAGAGGGAGGGCGGAGGGGGCGCGGCGGGAGGAACCATAGGTGGGGAGGGAGATGGGGAGAAAGGCAGCCCCTGTCAGAAATGAGACAGAAAGAATGGAGAAATCAGAGGGATAAAGGAAATACGGAGTACTAGAGACTGATCCCGGGAACTCCTTTCTGTGTCTTCGCGGTCCGACATTCACGCTTGTCTGCCCAGTTAGCTGTGTCCCCCCCCAGTTCGTCTATTGGAACAGTCCAACCGCCGGGTGGTGGCGGGCAGCCCCCCTCCTCTCATCGCCTCCGCCTATTGGCCCAAGAGGCCGCCGCTCACTCTGGAAGGACAAATCAGCTGGCGCGGAGGGCAGGGCCGAGGCCTGAGCGCGGGGCCGGGAGAGGCGAGCGCCAGCCACGCTGATTTAAACCAACGCGGTGGGTTCCGGGGCTCAGAAGGCCTGGGCGGCCTTGGCGTCACGGTGACGTACTGGGCTCATCCAGCGCTTCAGGCCACAGTCCTGTTTCGCCCAGCGCTGTCGCTGGGCCTTGGGGAGCCCCAGTACGTGCTGGCTGCTGGGGTTTAATTAGCTTTTTCCTCCCCACGCGGTATCCTTTAATGGCTTGGAGTCTGTACCCGTGACTCCTCAGCAGACACCGCTGTTGATTCCCGATAGGGTTCAGCTTTCTCCGGTTTGTGACTCTGCTTTCTCCCCCGAGGAACCTGCAGTGCTGATGTAGCGATTCCAAATTTCAACAGGAATGGTGCCTTTCCTCATCTCTTAAATCTCTCTGAAGCTGGCTTGTCCAAATTGTGTACATTGCCAAGATCCTTGCAACGCTTTGAGAGCTGTTTGGAAGCTCGCACTTGCATTTAGAATCGGAGAATCATTACAGTTGGAAAAGATCTCTAAGATCTTAGACTAGATATAAGGTGGAATTTCTTCATGGTGAGGGTGCTGAGGCACTGGCACAGGTTGCCCAGGGAAGCTATGGCTGCCCCATGCCTGAAGGTGTTCAAGGCCGGGTTGGATGGGGCTGGGAGCAGCCTGATCTACTGGGATGTGTCCCTTTACATGGCAGGGGCATGGAACTGGATGATCCTTAAGATCCCTTCCAGCCTGAACTATTCTATGATTCAATGATCATCCAGTCCAAGCATAAGCCCAACACCACCGTGCCTACTGAACTATGTCCTGAAACGCCACATTTACACCTTCTGAACACCTCCAGAGTTGGTAACCACCACTTCCCTGGGCGGCCTGTTTGAATACTTCACCACCCTTAACAATAAAGAAATTTTTCCTAATATCCAATCTAAATCCCCCTGGCACAACTTGAGGCCAAAATCACTTGAGGCCCATTTACCACATCCCTTGTGCATTATTCCACATCCGTTCCATTTTCTGCCCTTCCTGTCATACCGGTGCTGTTGGTTACTTTGTGCATGTGTTTGAGTCCATGTTGACTGCAAGAGATGCTGAAAGCCAAGTTACGGGGTCAGAGGCTAATACAAATAAGCAGGGCTGTCCCAGATACAGGGACAATAGTTTAGACTGGACGTATAGGAAGGCAATTTAAACTGGATGCCTACCAGATACTTCAGTGCTTTATTTCTCCACAAGATGGAAGCCAAGACCTATGTCTATCCTAGACCCTCCTGTATGGCTTTACCTGGAGAAATGCACACTCAGTACTGTATTGCACAAGCCACAGAGAGCAGCTTGTGAGGAGCAGTCACCACCTTGCCTTTCACATTCTAGTACACCTTTTTTTACCTTGCAAACATACTGTTTTATTGACACTACTGCCCTAGGCCACTGGCAGTCAAATGGAAGGCTCTATACAAGACTGCATCAAGAATTTTGGCTTTGTCTGTGGTGCAAGCTAGTCTGTTATTTCCCTTGCCTTGACAAATTATTGACTCACATTCTGCCATTACCTTGTACAAGTTAATACAAGTAACAATTATTATTGACTCTCTGATGATACTGAAATTAGCTGCACATCACTTAACAGCAAAAAGCTTTCTCTGTATTCATTCATAGCTTTTAAACCAAATGTAAGATGAGATACATCTCTCCATCAATACATACTTTATGTGTCAGTTGCCTGTGATGATTTGATTTCTTATTTGAAATAAACTGTGCAGGATTTCTGCACCAAATACTAGGTTTTTCCATCTATGCAAAATAGGGCAGGGTAGAATTCGTAACTGTCTTTTCCTGTTCTTCTGGCTCTACTGCCATGTAGCTACTTGCTGACTTGTGCTGTAAAAAACAATTCTGCCCATCCTAGGTTGAGGGGCCTGGAATGTACTTGTATTCTTATTAAAAATAATTTTTAAAAATCACATTTTACTTGACAGGAACACAATGAAACGCAATTTTATATTGGATGGAAAAGGGAAAGGTCTTTTTTGCTAAGAAAAAAAAGTAAAACAAAATAATTGCAATTCCAGTTCTTCTGAATCTATTTTCTTCTAGCATTGAGTTGCTGAGCTGAAAAATCATTATTTGCACCATGGTACTCTATTATAGCTGCACAGCTCAAAATCATCACTGCCTGCTGTGGGAGTTTTTATTTCTTTTTGCTAGTTGCACAAGTTGCCCTAAACCTGCTTCTGCTACAATTTAAACACTGCACTGTGCATTTATTGGCCAAATAATTCTTCACTCTGTTTTAAATCTCCCTAGTGATTCCTGACTGATGGGCTTAAGGATCATCACCCTGTCAAAAAAAGATCAAGGTATTTCGAAAGCATTTAAAAGATACTTTCTTTATAAGTGCACACAATTGCCTAGTGCTGGTAACATAGCTCATGGAAGCTCACTGGCCACAGCTGTGACTCATTTCTGTTTATTTTGCCACTTCAGGGGTTCAGATACAATAGCCACATTCCTAGCACTGCACAAATTGCAGTTTCAGTACTAGATCAACACGTACGTCACAATAAAGATTTCTGAAAGCAACATACAAATGAACGAAGGGATCAAGCCTTTAGCACAATGAGCTCAAACTACACCAATGTAGTTGCGTTTTCCTCCAGAATATTGTGCTTTTTTTCTTAGAACTATTACACTTTGAGACACAACAGAATGAGATTACAAAAGCATTCGCTGCTGTCACAATCCAGCAAATTACAGTGCAGTGGGCAGATACTCAACTCCAGTTTCTGACATCGGAAAGTCTCTTCAGTCAGAGGGTCAAAGGCCTAGGATAAACCCATAAATTTGCACCTCAAGACAGCAAACTCTCCGTATCCACCTAATTTACCTTTACAGACACAATTTGCAATCACTTTTGGAGCTGGGATGCGCAAACAGGTGTGTGATGCTACAGGCATACAGTGTATGTAATTCACAGATTTGAAAAAGCTGCTCCTCCATATATTTCAGAGAAATACAACCTCTGCCTGTGGCTAATACTCACAGAGTTCTACACACAGGTGTAGAAATCTTGTCATTTTAGGGATGTTGGAAGTAGAAGAATGTTTCAGATGTTAAGTATTAGAAACTATTCCTCCCTTCAAACAACAATGCGACAAAATGTCCATAGAGTAATTCTAACAGGACATCTTTGCCATTTTTAATTTGCAGTTATTTTCTATTAATCATTCTTTTTTTTTTTTAATTCATACTTTGTGGTTGAATCTGAAACCAGAAAAACTACCCCAAACACACACCCATCTAGCACAAAAGTAAAAAAATAAATCAAGAACAAAATGCAGAAAGAAAATCTAATGATACTGGCACTAATATTTGCCAACACTCACATTTTGGCTCACGATATTTTAATCTTTCTGAGACAGTGCTGTTCCAAGTCTTACGTGTCAGACTGAGCCTCCAACTAAGCATGCAGCAGCCAATTCCTCCTTTCCTTCTTCCTGCAACAAATCCACCATCAAGCAGTTGATCAGAGCAGATCCAAACCTGGAGAGGTAGAACTACAGGATAGAGGGGGAAAGCTGCAGGACACTGGGCTCTCGGGCCTCTAGAAACAAACGATGAGGGACAGTGAGGAGCCTAACACAGCAACACCCCCAGAACTCTGCAAGCTATTAGTGGTGACTGGGGAGAAGTCTGCAGGCAAGGGCAGCCCCTAGGAAAGCTCTTGATCCTTCACCCAACACCAGCCAAGAGCACAGGGAAATGCAGGTGTGGTGCAAGGCCTCCTCCTCCTTCTCCTCACAGCTTTGATTCTTCTATGTGCTCTGCTGCTGTTTAAAGGCTTAACACAAAATACACACATGCACACTCCCTCCTCATCTCTCCTTAGAAATACGCTGCTTTCTGCTCCATCGTACAGAAAAACAGAGATCTATGCCTAGAGGACAATGACTCAAAATTCTTACTTTATAAGAGATTTTTGTCCCCATTTTCTTTTAGACGTGGTCCCTTTTGACTTTTTTATAATTCCTGCTGTTCTTGACAAAAAAACTCTTTCTGCAGTAGAGGAATTTATAATTACAAATGCAAAATTCTCTGCGATAATAACATTTGCAACACTATACAATTCTTTTTCTGTGAAACTCACATTAACACTAGGTGCGCTTACAATATATAGTCAGATTTTTTTTTAAGTTATTGGATGAGGAAATATATAATTTTAACACTCCAGCACATTAAACAAACATACCAGTTTCCTACAACAGAGACTTCTGCCTTTGGACTACATGATAATGCGTCACCACAAATGAAAAGATAAAATTTCATCAGGAAAGAAGGACGTTTCTCAACGAGAAAGGTCACTAGCACGAGCAGTTCTGCTGCGAAGGGGGTGGGTTGTCTGTGAGTCGCATGCTCCTTCCAGAATTGCCCCTGGAAGGGTCTGATTCTATGCTCTCCGACATCTTTTCACAGATTATATCCACGAGACGCTCAAACACCTGCCTTACGTTGATGTTTTCTTTGGCACTAGCTTCAAAATAGTCAAAACCTGTGAGAAAAAGTAGGGAAAAAAAAATCAATAGAGACTGATGGTAATGGAGATGGCTTTTAAAATACTATTTTTTGAGAATTCACCTTAAGAAAACAAGACATTAGACAATTCTTAAGCTCGGTTGATTCCCACAGTCTCAGGATAGTGAGTAGGAATGCTCCTAGAGTTTGACAGCCATAAAAAAGAGTCAAAGGGATAAATGGATCCTTACCATCACCCAGGGGAAACACATCTGCAAATTATACAGATCTCAATAAACCCAGGGGAAAGGAGTCGGGCTCCCCCCTGTAGGTCAGTGAAGGTGCCCTGGGTTGCAGCTGCTGCTGACATGCCCCTAACTGCTCCTGTACAGAAGGGCCAGCCTGGACTTTACGCACCCCTCACTCTACGAACCACTACTGCAGTCTGGGAAGAGCAGAGACCAGAAAGAGAAGAAAGATCATGGTTGTATTCCTTCTGCTGACCAACTTCTGCGCTTGCGAGCAAAATACTCCAAGATTTTGGTTCTGCTTTTCTCGTTCTCTGTCCAATCAGACGGAAGGCTCTTCAGGGTGATTAATGCTTGCACAGTACATGTCACAACAGAGCACCCATCTTAACAACAGCCACGCAGCATTGCTGAATTGTAAACAATGTTGAGTACCTCCTACAGAGTAATTTCAGTGTCCCACCACCAGCTCCTCACTGTAGTGATGAGTTCAGATTCTCAGACACTGACCCTTTCCGATTAAAAAAACCAGCAAGGTTGGAGTCATGTCAAGGTGAGGATGGCACACAGACAGCTGCTCGTGCTGCTTCCTGTTGACACCCGCAAGAACCAGCCTTCTCACAGACGAGCCTGAAACCCGTCTCAGCCAGCAGAAGTGCACTGAAACGTGAAGCATTTCTTTATCTTTCTAACTCCAGGAGCCTCAAAAGCGAGCCATCACTTACAACGGCTCTTACTTCTGTTCTACAAGGTTATTATACTGCCAACAGCAAGAGCTCAAGCACCACAGAGAGTTTATTTTGCCACAAGCTACATTCTGTTGTGCTTCATTTTGAGGGTATCCTGCATTGCATCAGTTTTCTCTGAATCTGCTACAAACGAAGGCAAAGGCTTAACTGATTAGTCTGCCCCTGCTGGAAAACTGAGTCACTTTGATGAGATAGAAAATAGGTATCTACCCCATTCTAACACTTTTTAAAAATCATGGGACACCAGGTGAAGTGATGCAGATGTTTGCCTCGTTACTAAATAAGGATGGTTTTCCTGCACCAGGGGAGGGTTCTCTCTGCCCCACTTGCTGTCTTTGATGGATTGAGAACACATATAAAAGGCACAAGAAATCAGAGAACTGAAGTTGGGTATTCTTAAGTCCTACATTGGTTTAGCTTTTGCTATGGCTGAATCTATTTTGGTTTAGCTCACATTCAGGCCAATAACAATTTTCTTAATCTGATTAGGAAATTATTTCAATGGTGTTAATGTCACTACACAAACTTAGATAAACACGCTGAAGGATAGCTTTTATGTGAATCATTGTGATGAAAGCTAGCAGACTGAGCAGTCGATAGTCTATTAAAGACATTGCTCCCACCTAAGACACAAAGTAATTTCAGATAATGCTGTACACATTAGCACAATTAATATAAAGAAAGACTGACTGATAAAACCAGATATATTTTAAAAGGGCTGGAAAGTGAGCATACAGTATTTTGGGAGGCTACAGAGGAGGAGGATTGGGACAGCACTTTCCAAAGGCATAGTTAGCTTTTGTTTTGCTTTGCACTGGGCTGTGTTCCTCCAGGGTGAACCAGACAAGCGAGAGGACAGGTTGGTGCAGAACTGGGGATTCTTTAGCAGAATGGTTTCCTACTGATGGAGTCAGTTGCTATGGTAACTCTGTGCAAGCGTGTGTTTGAAGTGTCCCACATGTAAAGGATTCCAGGTGTGTATTTAAACAAACAGATGAATTTGGGGGAGAGAAAACACATTAGAAGTCCAAATTGGAGTGGGACTTCCAGTAAAACTGTCTATTTGCTGTTACGTTGTTTTGGACAAATTTTCAACTACTAACAGTGTAATTACGCTTGCAAAATGCGTAAGCCCACTTGCTTTCACAATGGTTTTGAGAATCTGCAAGCCAGGAACCGACTTTATTCTCATTAATCTTTTCAAAAGCAAATTAGATTCCTATGTGTAAAAAAAGAGCCTATAACTGATTTTGCAAACTAACCACGTCTGTTTGCTTTGCTAGACCTACATGTAAAGAGTTATTGTTACAATAATAATACTAATAATGATGGGAAATTAGACGGCTTAGTTTGGTATTTTCTCATTATTTGCTTATGATGGCAGTGCCTCAAAGCTCGAGGGGTGAATGGGACCCCTTTGTGTTTAGCATATGTAGAATTTACACTTGAAGGCTCTAAAGCTGCAGGCCTTTGCAGGCATACTTTTTTTTTTAAGTACATGAACATGAAAAAATAATCTGATTGCTCTTAACTTTGGAACAGTGACCATCTTTTTATTTATATTACACAGTTCCCTATCACGAAGCCATACTTTATGTCCATCTATGAGCAGCGTTTCTATACTTTCCCTTCATTAAAAAACCAAACTGAAACAATAACAAAACTCCCAGCTAATAAATATTAATTACCTAAGATTTAACCATAAGTGGCAATTTGATAAAGGTCACACTTTGAAGTGCAACAGTGTATGCAGTGTAGACTGGAAGCCTGGTACCCTCATTTTAACAATACACCTCACACTGCTGAACGATTGAACACGCAATAGAATTACGTCAACGGGGGATTATAGCAATTCCTTTGGGTCTGGTAAGAATCTCTGCTCTTACAAGCTACACAAATATTTACAGTATATCCACTGTAAGGGTCTCCACTGTTAACTGAATTCAGTCTTAACAAGATTTACTTTCCACCATGACTTCTTTAAGAGAAGACAACAATATCATTAAATCTTAACACAGAAGCCTTGATTCTGTATTAAAACCATTGCGTGCACTATAAAATATAATGAAAAAATATAAATAAATGAGAAATTAGGATGACTTTACCTTGTAGTTCATTCTAAAATTTTTGCTGCAATCCCAGCTTCCTCTCAATAGGACTGTTTTTTTCAGCCCTTCATTAGAACATAATGTGATTTCCCTACCTTGATAGAGAAGCTTGGTACATTTAAAAAATATATTTTACTCAACTCTACAGTTCTGATTTATAAACTTATTTTTTCATTGTTTAGTTGAAAAAAATCCTACAAAAATCAATATTTGCATTCTGAAAATGACTGAGGTACTTAGAGAGCAGAAGACAGAATTGTTCTCATGAAAACTTTTCCTCTTTTCATTCCACTGAGCTAATAAAAGCTGTTCTCTCCAGACAAACTTTATCTTCCTTATATGCTTAGATATAAGCTTTACAGATACAGCAACACTACAATAAGGTAATATTCACCACTAAGCAAGTAAAACACAGACCTAGAATATATTACATTACTTAGTTGTGAAACCATTATTAAAGCATTAGTGCTGGAGGGACTTTTTATCATACAAATTAAAGGGAACACAGTATAAAGAAGCAGAGGAAAAAAAGAGCAGAAAGAAAAGATTTGACATGTACCTAGCTGATCCGCCAGATGTTTCCCCTTCTCCACTGGAACAATTCTTTCATCCTCCATGTCACATTTGTTTCCCACCAGGATCACTTGTGCATTGTCCCAGGAGTAAGTCTTGATTTGTGTGGCCCTACAGCAGGTTAAAAAAGGTTGTTACCTTCCATCAGCCATGCCAAAATACAATCCTATATTAAGTATGAAAACAAGTACCATTAAAGACAACATCAACATCTCAAGATTGTATGTTGGTTAAAAGACAAATGACCAAGCTTACACATAAAGCAAGAATGCAGACTACGTAATTTATAGCACCATTCTATTTTATTACTTCTTAACTTTATGTGACAATAAAGTTACTTGCTAAGACTTCACAAGTGTTTTAAAGATCCAGACAAAAACTCAATTGAATAATTTTTGAAGTCTAAGGAAAAAAAGCATTCTTCTAAGGCTACTGTCCTTCAGCTATAATCTGTCAGAGGAATGACAATCAATTAGACCTCTTAAGCATATTGTCATACAATAAGCCATACAATAGACACTTGATGCTAGACTTACACCTTCTTGTAAAACATACCAATGATAATTCAGAGCAGACAATAAAAGATGCTTATTTTCTCCAGCGCATTTTCTGCGGAGTTTTAGTAACACCATAGGAAATTGTATTTTGAGAGTCAAACAGATGGAAGCATCAGGTTATGCTTGCTTGAACGGGAAATCTGGTTTGTGGAGACTGAAACTGCATAGAAACATGGAAACTACTGCTAAACAGAAATTTACCAAATTGGGAAGATATGGGATCAAGGTAAAGCTCTGTGAGCTAAAATTTGAACCCAGCAGGATTAAGTGATACCCAAGGCAGGGAACAGCAGATGAAGTGACAGACGACAAGTATTGAACCAATGCTAACTTCAATGACAGAGGGATCAAGTGCATGGGAGCTTAAGCAGGAGCACTGAGATGAACTTAAAGCCTCTAAAGCTCTGTGGCTCATGTGCTGGAACTGCAGTGGAACTAGCTGTGGATCCCAGGAGTCTGACCTTACATTTGGCCTCTCCAAAGTTTTTCTATTACAAAAAAGATTTTTTTTTTCCCTATTCATCCTGAAGGGCCAGTCCTTTCCCACCATCCTCAGTGAGGTGTCACAGAGCCAGAAGCAGAACAGTATTAGCTTGGTAGCACTCATTTGCAACCATTTTTTCCAGAGTGGCCCAACCTATTTTATCTTTACCGAGTCAGCTCTATCTTTTACGACTCCCTCCTTCCCAAAGGTAATTAGGCTGCTCTGCCAGAAGTGATTCATTCCTTCCCTCCTCCAGCCCTTAACTCACCTTCCCACTCTTTGGCCCTACTCACAACCCTGCCATATAGGACACTGGTTTCAGGCAAACCTGCCATTTCCCAGGAGAGCCAGGAGTTCCCTCAGATTTTACTTCTGTTTAGTTTGCTTGAAATCCCTTAACAATATAGCACTTGGTTCCTTCTCTTTTGAATTAGAAGCAGCTTCCAGCTCTGATCTACTAATGGTAATTTTTAATTAGTTTGAGTTGCTTACTTGCCTTTTCCGCAGAAAGCAGTCAGTCATGTCTACAAAAAGGAGGTCACTTCCCTGTGCAACTTGCCTTTAAGCAGCAGCCTATTTGATTGCACTGGCAAACATAAACCTAAAGGAAGCCTACGGCACAAGACCAGACACATACTGCAACACCCTAAAATAATCAAGGCCTTCCTGCAGTGAAACTTCTTCTTCATGTCCTCCTGGAAAGGCACTCACTCCCATCTCAATTTTGGCTCCTCCACTTTCACCCTTCTGAGTGCCTCCATGTATATAAGCCCTGTGAGAGCTCATATGAGTCTGCAATGAGTTGATGCAGTATTCTGGGGTTTCTCTAGGCTCATCACAGAAAGGGATGACCTCAGAAATCAACCAAAGCCCAGGAAGATGAAGTCTCCCCAGTTTCCCTCTATAAGCAAAAGAGAAAATGGAAGTCTGTTCAGGTTCAATTTAAAACACCTATAAGCAAGCTTCTCTTCCGACTCCCATTCCTCTCTCTGGATTCATTTCAGTTCCCAGAGGTCACACTGCCAAATCATAGCTGTTTAAACAGAATTACTTAGAAAATGGAAAAGAAGAAAAAAGCACAGATTATCTCCTATAGAAACTCATCCTTCTTGTTTTGTACAAGTTAGTGAAAATCCTCTTTTGCGGAACACTGCCGTTTACTCTTCTGAGGAGTAGAAAAACCCCAAAAGTTATGAAGAAGTTCTAAAAGAAACTCTGATCCCCCCACAAAAAGAAAGGCAGCAAATTTCCAGAAGCTTTTGAAAAGGTAAATAAATAAATGAGTAAAAAGGCTTGTGCAATTGAGCTGTTGCAACAACTATCAGGGCAGTCCAAAGTTCACACTGGGAAAAAGCATTTCTGTGACAGAATAACAATGCTGTGCCTTATTTGTGCTGAATTCCCCAAATTAACGATAAAGCATGGGGTTTATGCTTCATGCTTAGAAGAAAAATAGTCTTGGGTTCACAGCTGCACGGATATATCAACAGCCTAATTTGGCGATCAGCCTTAAAGATAAATAAAACTGATGATTTGTGAGCTCAGCTGTCACTTAAATCTAAGTTAAATTTAACCAATTTTTTCTTCCCTTCTGCGAAAGTGTCTAGATTGTCCAAAGCAGTGTTTCTATAATATTTTCTGTTTACTTTACAGTATCAAATGCTGAGTATATTCTAGTTTCAGTACAGTTTCAAATGAGGTATGAGCCACTGATTTATCTACACACAAAAATAGCGAACCAAAGTCAAATAATAACAGTCAAAGGAGACTATGAAAAAAAATCTAGAAACAGAACCGAAAGCTATGAAAGCTCATTTAACCCTTTCACTCACCCTACAGGAAAGACATCTTATTATTCAAACAAAATAATTAGTTATTATCAAATACCAGGTAAAAAAATCCATCTTCACTTTTGCCTATTTCTGCTTCGTATTCTAAAACAACCTAGCTGTTCTCTTGCCACACTGTAGTAAGGAAAATCACTCAGGCTTAATCTTTTAAGGCTTCTCCTACAACCTGCTGTACCTTTCCCAGTGAAGGAGCAAGAGAACAGGTCATGTCCTGGACATTCCCAAATGCATTCAAATTGTTTATTTTACACTTTTTCAGCTGCTTTAAGATAATTATCGTTAACCAAGGCCAGGGCAGATAACACACACACCTCTAAACTGAGACAATCATTAATTAGGGCAATTTATGTGACTGAAGGAAAGACTGTACCTCACATTCACATAATACCTTGACAGCTTGTCTAAATACCTGATATACAGACACGACACTCCTCATTCAGAAGAAAGAGAGCCTTTCCTTCATTTAGAAGTATTTCTGGAGTGACAGAAAGCAAATTAAAATCCTCTTTAGGATATCCACCCATAAGAACCCATAGAGGATAAGAGGAAACGGCCTCAAGTTGCACCAGTGCAAGTTTAGACGGAATAGTAGGAATAATTTCTTTACCAAAAGAGTGATCAAGCATCGGAACAGACTGCTCAGGGAAGTGGTGGAGTCATCATCCTTGGAGTTGTTCAAAAAGGTGTGGACGTGGCACTTCGGGACATGATTCAGTAGGCACAGTGGTATTGGGCTGATGGTTGGACTTGATGGTGTTAGAGATCTTTTCCAACCCTAATAATCCTATGATTCTAAGAAGGGTGTGGTAAAAAGATCACCCAAGGAAGAAATCATATGGCAGAGAGGAAGAGATATTCTCATTTCTCTTGGGAGCAGGTGAGGCCAGGCCAGGGGGCTGTTAGAACAGTCAGACGCCAATGAACCAGAGATGAGAGGTGAAGTGCACAATACATACATGGAAAGCAGTTTTAGAGGGGATGTTGGATGAAAAGGTTTAGAGAATAATAAGCCTAATGAGCACAACCCGATATGGCAATTTCCCAGCTAGTGGGAAGAGACAAGCTCTAAGATGCTGAACGGGTCTAGAAAGGAGAAGACTTTTCTTTAATGGAGAGCTGACTTTGCACAAGGCTGCCTTCTCATCATTTCAGCGTAACTATGAAGATGAATTTTGAGATCTATGCAGACCCCTATAAGCTCAACAGAAGAAAAGAGTTTGTTGTGGGCAAGAGCTTCCTTGGAGCACTAGGTCTCTGGCTCAACTATTTGTTCGTGTTTTTGGCTTGCTATTTGTTCATGCTTTTGGCTTGTTTTCTGTAGAGAACTCTGCAGGAAGAGATGGTACAAAAGAAAGCAGTGAGACAAGCTGAGACTTATGTTGACAGCTTGCTTACACAGCATCTTAAAAAACCTGAATCACTAAATAGCAACAGACAGAGCACCAGCAAGAAGGAACAGGCTTCAGTATGGACAGTGTCCTACTGTAAAATAAATAGATGACTACTGTACACAACTTGAACCATTCCAAGGTTTTGTAAATGGGTACATATTTAAGATCCAAGAATTATATCCAGGTGGGAAAACCTTACCAGTCAGTGAGAATGGGCTGGGATGGAAAGCAGTCAAAAGTTAGTTGAAAGGGTATCACTTCATATTTTATTTGGTGATGATTTTCTTGAAGTATCTTCCTAATCTTTACTGTATTTGCTTTATGAACTCAGTCCCAGGATGACATGGCAGATGGCTTACTTATGTTTTTTATGCAGGAGAAACACTCAAATTCCATCCACACGCTGTATGTTAGAAATAAGTGGGAAGGTTAACAGGTTCCTTACTGGATTTAATTCACATCAGCGGACTACTGCTGATTTATTCTTAGTGTCTAAAAGGCTGGCCGACCCACTGCATTATGCTGCATTTATGACAAAATGTTCAGCATAAAAGTATTGTTTGCTGACTGTAGCTGGACACTGAAAAACACATCACTTGCCAGCTAGGATAGCAGGACACTTAAAAGACAGAAAGGATGGGTAGGATTAATTGCTGCAATTTCTGGAAACTGTAGCGTGCAAGAAGACCTGGGATGAGCTTTGTTGTTAGCTTTTGCATATATTCGAGGTGGGTGTCCCATATAATTTCAGTGAGGGTTGATGTATGGTATTAGAACTAGCATAGTTTGTTGTACCTCACCTAAACCTGATCAAGCAGGGAGGCAACTTATGTATCGGGCCACACACTTTACTTGCAAGGTAAAAAGCAGATCACAACTTTGTCGTTTCCTGAGAATCTAGGAGCAACACTACCGAGGGGAACAGCTCCATGAGAGGAGAAGAGGTGGTTCAGGCAGTTGTCCTCCCACCAAACCATCTCGCGTCCCAAACATTCTGGGTGCAGCCCTCTCACTCTTACAGAGGTCCTTCCTCTCGGGCAGGCAGGGCAGGGCAGGCAGGCTGACCTATCCCCGTGTGATGGGCAAGGCAAGGCAGGGCTGAGCATCGGGGCACACCAGTGACTTCGCAGTCCATGCAGCTTCCCAAGTGCTGCCACTGCCTCCTCCCACCAGTACCAAACAGAAGCACTGCAGGGCTGTTAGGGCACTGTTGTTATCATTAAGCATGCTGCTACTGTCTCACCCCTGGCCTGAACAGGGAACTAGGTTCAGATAAAGGTTCTGAGATAGAGGAGCTCATGTAGTAGACACCTTAATTTTCCAAGCAGAGTACTGTTCCTGACTGAACACCAGATCCAGCATAATGTTTTTTGAAGCTCAACTGTATCACTCAGCAAGGTGAAAAAAAGCCTCAAAATAATCCTACCTACGTGCTAGGCCAGCAGATGGCAGAGGCTGATACAGCAGCAGACAAAAGCTTTTGTTTCCATTTATGTCCCTTTGGAACTTCAGAAAGCGATTTTGCAGACTGGGGAAAAAAACACCTCTAGGTTGCATTGCCACTAGAGGACTCTGCTGGCACAACAATGCTGGCTTTGCTGCGGTCCTCCTCCCTCCTGTGGACTCCAGAGATGGAAGTGGGCTACCACAGCCCAATTTTATCTGCCCCACTACATCGCTTGGGCTCAGAATCTTAAAACCGATAGTCAGAGAGATTCCTCACATAGAGAGTAAAAAAATAACAGTGATGGTTCATCTCTGTCCTTCGGTTGATGAGGTGCTCTTAGCAAAGACATTCATGGGTCCCCTGTGGCACAGGGAGACATGAAGTCCAGGACATAAAGCCAACCTTTCCTAGTTCTTACACTCTTGAACCATTGCCTTTGATGTTAGACCATTTCCAATACAAAGTTTCAGGTTAAACTTCAAACTTTAAAATAGTATTGTGTTGTGGTAGCTCATAGATTGAGATTTGGTATTTTTTAGCTAAGTTAAGACTGATATGTAAAACATGTTAGAGAAGGCAGACAGACAGGCAGACAGACAACTCTCTATATATACCTTGTTTCAACAGGGAACCAAGCTGAAAATATTTAGAGTTTAGTGAAAGATGCTCACATGCCTGCACTCCTAAGGAAAAACAGCTTCATCTGTGCTTGGTGGAGGGTGTGCCACATGAGGAATCTGGTTTTAGCAGAGCCTTTGTGTTTGTGTTTCTAGCAACGAAAAATTTTATTCCTCTGTCATTAGCTGCTGAAGGACAGCTGAGGGAAGGTGGTGCAGTTCCCCTGCATAGCGTCATGATATGGAGATGGGGAGAAAGTGGAGAGTACATCTCTAGATGTGATGATCACGACTGTTTCAGTGGACGGCAAGAACAAATAATTGCCTTGGAAGAAGGTGAAATTACTAGAGACAATAAATTACATAGTTGCAGCTTTTGAGTTACAACCTAGATTAGGGGATATAGAATAGGGATTCACAAAAAGCCAGACTGAGCTGGATGCTAAGAGCCAGCGGCAGTATATGTTCCAGGAGGAGGCTCTTCTGATCTGTTGGCTAAGAACATTTTAAGTCAGCCTCCATGCTGCTGCTTTATGCTCGTGGGAGGTCTCCGAGATCACTGCTAATCAACATCAGACTTGGGAGATTAGATGAACCACTGCACTGCCTTTCTTGGCACACTGACCATACCTATCCCCAGTATCCAGTAACAAGGTGACACGCAGAAATGATGGCAAGACATTTGAGGGGAGCCACTGAGGTACTCCCAAGGACAGAGACAGCTTTTCCCATGCCTTATATTTCCTACACAAAGTCTGGTGTCCCTTTGAGAGGACGCCATGTCAGAACATAAGTTCCAGCAACAGGGTCCAGCCTTCCATGTACTTGTGCTGTGCCGGTGGCTGCTACCTCCCAGCAGCAGCTCAGAGGTTCTCACCCCCTACACTGCACTGGGTCCTTGCTGAGAAAACACCTCCTTGTCAGCTACCACTGAGGGACTGCAGGAGCGGCCCACAGCCACAGAAATGCCACATGCTTTGGTTCTTCTGGTAAGACCTCTACCCTTCCTGCTCTGTACATGTGCTTGTCTGGAAGGCAGGAGAGCAGCAAGAAGATCTGGGCCACAGCTCCACTTCCAAATCATATCACAGTCTTCACAGATCACGTCTTCCTGAGGAAGCTTCCCTTTCCCTAGCTGGAGGCTCCACTTATAGCTCATGCTACACACCAAAATATGGGGGAAGCAAGCCTGGCACCAGGCGGCTTTGATAGTGCCATGGAGTGTTTAAAAGTGACTGACCTCGTGCTTCCTTTTTCCACTGTAAGCCAAAACTATCCCACCTTTTCGTCACCAGAAAGTCCAGACATAATTTTCTGGCATTTGTGCTGAATTCAGTGGTGCCAGAGGAACTTACAACACCTAAGAACATGTTTCACCCCTAGTTTTAGGGCTAAGTCTCCATCCTTCTTATTTAATAGGTAACGCCTCTTCCCCTATTGCAGCATTCCACTCTGCGCACTGCCTTACAGAGTTACTCAGGTGCCTTCTGCAGTCAGTGGTAGCAGAAAGGCTCCTTCCAAGGGGTGTGCTTGCTTCTGTCCTAGACCTCGCTCTTCCTCCTCTTACTACAACCAATTTAAACTTCACAAGTTTTTAACAGTTAAAATTAGATTTTCAATTATCTCAAATAAGGCAACGTGAATACTGTTTCATGTGTCTACAGTTGTAAGTTCCAGAAAAAACACTTTTTTTCCTGGCAGTTTGGAAAGATTTAGCCTGGTTAGAATTTAAATGAGATTTTACTCAAACAACCACTGTTAAACTGGATTGTTTTAGCAGCATAGGCAAAAACCTCATAAGCCCAAATAACATATTAAAGGATTAATTTCTTTACAATAAATTAGAACTTTTAAAAGCAACAACTGCTATAGTATACTACTATATTTTAATTATAACCTTTTGATTAAAGTGCAGCCATAGAACTTTCTCTAAGGAGAGTTTAAAAAACAAATTATTTATCCCAGAGTTTAGATGAGGAAGAAAGAATACAGTGATGCAAAGCACTGTGGACAGTGACATGTCTAATGTTCTCAACAAACAATTTTGAGAAGAGAATTGGCCAAAAAACCAACCAAACTCAACAACAACATTTCGTACCAGTCCTGCACTGCATTGAAGGAGTCTTCACTGGTGATATCATACATGAGGATGAAGCCCATGGCTCCCCGGTAGTAGGCTGTAGTGATGGTCCTATATCTTTCTTGTCCAGCTGTATCCTGGAACAGAAAGGAATATTTAGGCTTTAAGACTTCTCAGAAAGAAGAGTTGTAGTTAGGTCCTATAGCTAAAATAAGGCAACCACTTTTTGTTACTCTATCTTTTAAAATTCTCATTTGCTCTCAACTGAAACGAACTCTACTTACATTTTAGCATTAATTGGGCTTTTGCATCAACTATAATCTGTTAGATGCATTTTGACACATGTACTATTAAAAAAACACCAAAGATGTCAACCCTTTAATTGCTCTTCTCTGCCTCAGCCTCAATGCAATAATAAAATGTTAGCAGAGTTCACTGAAAGCTGACACTTCAAAGCAGAGGCAATAGAAACCAGTCCAGGACTGTACCAAGCAAAGGCATTTACGTGTTGCAATTTAGTGTCACGGTCAGGAAAATGTCCTTGAGATAGATGCTGCGGGTGACTCGATTCTTACCTGAGGGTAGAGACAACAATTAAAGTCTTGGTGCAACAAAAATTATTCTACCAAGTGAATTTAATGTGGAGTATCCCAATCGCAGTGTCTGAGGTACACATGCTAATTCAAGATTTACTAATCCTCTTCTGTTGGTTCTGCTCAATTCTCTTTACCTATAGAGTACTGTAGAATCTCTCTACCCGCCCTTGTCATTTCTGTGTTCAGCCCAGCAGCACAAAGGTGAAACTCTGGCATATACAACAGAAGAATTTCAAAAGACTTGTGACAACTGGAAAACTTGTCAGCTACCGTCTCTTGCATACCAACAACATTTATTCCTCACATTTTGAGTACCTGCTGCTAAACTGAGGAATTTTTCTATATCATATCAGCAGTCCTGCAGCCAATCTGTTCCCTCTGGACCTGCCTTCTGAACCAAGGAGAGAAGTCGAGTGCTGAACATAGTTCTCAATTCAGGAAGTATCTATCATATGTACAAACATATTTCATTCATCTTTCAGCAAATGGCAACTCTGTGAAACAGCCGCAGGGAGGCAAAAAGCCCTACCTTCAAAGCGCATGTTCAGCATAAGGTGTTGACTGCTAGCTACTCTTGCGGGTTAGCAATTCTCAAATGAACAGTCCTTTAGTCCTCCAAAACCCACACTTAAAACATTTACTGCCACTGGTTTAAAATGTGTTAAAATGTGTAAAAGTTTCTCTTCTCTAGAGAAAAAGACCCTAAAGGACTTGCCAATCATATAGCTAGTTGGCAGAGCAAAATAAATCCATAAAGCACTCTTGCAGGAGTATAAAGACAGTTTCTGATCAGGCACAGCACATCACCACAATCTCAGAAAGCACACAGGGTGCAGTGGGTGGAAAACTACTCAGCTTCAAAATCCTGTCCATCATTCCCATACATGCAGCTTTGGTTTTGCTACATGCAAGACAGAGTGTTGGCCCTTCCAGAACACATGCTAGCAAGTCTATGAAAGGGAAAATATCAATGATCGCCTGTTGTTCTGCACTAGAATATCATAGAGGTTCTCTGTAGGAGGAAAGTGCTTGTAAATAAGCTCCCTGTAGCTTGGTTAAAAGGCTCTGCCTATTGTACTATCATGGGACTATCCACAGCTGTAACACTGCAAATTTCCCAGTGCAGAGATTATGCAGCAGGAATTTTGCTGTTTCTCCAGGGCAACTCTGGAAAAAGAAGGGAGTTCTCCTTGAAACTTGTGTGTTTATTTCGTGACGGGAGTTCATTGGTTGATCATGGCGAGGAATTGGACACTGGCTGAGAAATAGTCTTGTTCCCTCCTGACAAGAAGTACCAGAATGAGGTGGACTATACCATGCAGCCTCAGTGACAATTTCTCCTCCTGCCATTGCTAAATCCATCACAGGGCACTCTCGTATTCACCAACACCACATTCTTTGCTTAGCTGTGGAACAGCTAAACCAGCCACGCCGACTGTATCCTAACTACACTTCTTCAAGTGGGGAAAGTCTCAGCAGCAATACTGTTGTTCTGTTTATTCAGAGACACATAATAATTGCTTTATTTTAGCCTGATTTCCTAAGAACACAGGCTTATTAAATAATTAGTCTCCACACATGCACATGTATATGCTCATTATAGCTCCACTGACTTTTGATCAAATTTGACTGAGGGGAAATGCTCTGAAAGGCACACTCTTACAAATGTCACGAAAATAGTTGGTTAGGTGAAGAAGAGACCTTAAGTATACCTTAACTAGAGAAAAAAAGCTTAACTGCAATGCTTATCTTCTTTCCAGCACCAAAGTATCCACAGGGGAGAGGCTTTCTTCATGCCTCATTAAGAGAGAGACCTAAGTCAGTATTCATAACTTCTCAGATCCTGCAATCAACAAGAAGAAATAAATCCACAGGAAGTCAGGCTTCTTCAGGTCTCATGCTCACAGCGTTATTGTTTTACACCTGCATTCCCAAGTTCTTCTATCTCCTAAATCTCATCTTCTATTTTCTGCTCTGAGTTTAACTAGTGCTCATTTTGGCTTAGGGCGTGAGGCTGTGACCAGGTAGTAAGCAACTGCAATACATATTATTTAGCCACACGCAGCATAATTTGGAAAGGAATAAAATTTGATGGTGGCTCGAATCAAGGAGTTAGCTCTGAGGATGTACATCCAGGCTGCCTTCAGAAGCAGCCCCAAGGGACTCTAAGGGCAGCTTTCAAAACCTGGCTTGGTACAACATCAGCGCCTCAACTCAGTGAGGAACAGGATTCAGCCCACAGTGTTTATCTGTGTTAACAGCAAACTGTGCTATTGCCTGAAAGCTCTGACATTTAGGCGTTCACATTTGTTGATTCCAGTATTGTGCCTGCAAACCCCGTGGGGGGAGTGGGCCCCGATTTATTAGAGAGAGAGAGAGACGTGGCCACAGAGGCACAGAACCCCAAAGGGCTACATGCATTTGCTTAGTCATAACCTGTTCTCTGGTGGACAATACACTTACCTCATTAGGAAGGTAATTTGCATACTCATTAGTATATACTTAGGTGCCTGCCTTCTCAGGTTATCAAAGCAGGCGTATGCAGGGGAAAGGCATCCTATAACTCATGATATGTAAAGTTTATTCATAATCTTACCCTGATAGCAATGCACTGCAACGCAGAGATGTGATTCATCTCCATGTGAGTCACTGATAGGTTGCGCGCTTTGTTTTACTGTACAGGTACAGAGCATGTCCTCTCCTCTTAAAGATTTTTCCTTGCATTTCTCCAAATTCAAATGAATCTTTGCAGTAACACTCTGAACTGATTTTTTTCCTCAGGTTATGTTAGCTTCTTAGACAGCTATAAACTGTCTTTACTTTCTTGAGTGACACCATGTTTTCTGCTAGCTTCAGTGAACACGCTCCATCCCCCCAGGTACTTCAACATAAAATAAAACAAACTGCAAAGCTGAGTTCAGTTTCTTCAGCATTTACAATAGCTGCCCTTACATCAGCTTAAAATACTGCAAACCTTAGGTCATTAGGCATTTCAGTTTATGTGCAAGACGATTTTCTAATGAAGGAGAAAACAATCAATGCAGATTGCTCCCCAACCCTACCCAAGCTGTTCACAAGATTTCCAGGTAGACCACAAATTCATTAGAAGACAAGCAGACGAGGCACAGGCAGGCATCAGCAGAAACCAAATGTAGCTCTAATTAACGGTCTAGCAAATGCCCAGGAAGAACAGCCTGAGCTTTCAGCATCCAAAAGGCTGTTTGGCTGTCCCTGATGAAGAATCAGAAAGCTTGGTTGCAACTACGGGGGGGTTGCACGGGTCGTCTCTGTGAGGTATATTTACATTAATGTGCTAACAACGCTGTTCTTTTGTAGCTTACACACCTACCTGTCCTTGATACAAACAATTAAAAACCCCCACAAGACCATTAGCTGGCAGCCTGAAACAAAAATTTGAAGGTCTCACATTAATGCACAATCAAAATTCAGTGTTTATCAGAAGAGAAAAATACCTAAATGCATTTGCATTATGCGCAGATGCTCTCAACTTACAAGATATATCACCTAAACATTCATGACAGGAACACAACTGGCTTTTCTTGAAGTTACTTGACTGTCTCAGCAGAAACTTAGGTTTCAAGGTACTTACATAGGAAACACATTTGAGTTTTTAAATCATAACACATGCTCTTTGCTGCAGGTCTGAAAAATCAGAATCGCTGATTCTGAACCATTGTTCTTCTGGTGAAGATTTCCAGCCACAAGGTCTTTGTTCCAGATAAAATGTCACTGAAACTTCTCATCTGCAGCGGATTTAATCCCTTCAGCACCATGACTGTTCTAGCAATATATATGACAAACAGCCTCTAAAGAATAAACCTTTCAATTTTTTTTAAAGGATTAAGGCTTGATTTTAGGGTGGGTTGTTTTTTTTTAAAGACAACTAATACGTAAGAATAAGTGTCAACTGTAGCCCAGCCTGTGGGCAACAATTACAAGATGCATGTACTTAGTACCATCCTTGCTTAGGCTGCCCAGAGTCAAAACAGAGGCTACATCAACCTCAATAACCAGCAACAACCACAATTTTGGGGCTGCATCAGCTGTGGTGAAGGAAACACCTCTTCTTTTCTGTGGTTCAGTGTCACCTTGTGCACCTACCCTGTAGCATTTCTCACTTTATTTGGAGATCAGTCATTCTCCAAGACAGGACAATCGATTTCATACGCCAGGGCTATAGGGGCAGCAGGCTGTTCGACGTCTACGTGTCAGGAAACATCCTGACTCCCTGCAAACACAGCTCAGTGCTCAGCGGGACTGGTGACCTCAGCTCCCATTCTCTACAAGACAGATAACCTGAACAAACAAAAAATGAAGGCACATCCTGAAGGCAGAGGGATGTTTGGCCTGCTGCAGGTCAATCTGGGGCTCAGTAATACTCAACTCCTTTATGTACAAGACGTGTTTACTTTTCCTTCTGCATGGATAAGGAAACATTCATGCTCACGTGGAACTATGCCGGTGTCTGTCATGAACAGTGAAGGCGCCATTCTGCCATCCATAACTTCCACCCGCTTTGCTCTCTTCCCATCTCCAGGCAGATCTCTCAAACTTTACATGCAGCCTTCTCCGCTGTTGCCCTGTTCTGCACACCTCTCCAGACCTACCTCGCTGCTCAAAGCTGGGGAGGCAAACAGCACTGCCTCACCTTTCTGGACTGCTGCAAGGTGAAGTGTTAAATTCCTCATGACCTCCAGCAATTCTGTAGTTGTTTTCGCCAATATTATTCATGCCTGTGGCAAGGTGGCTTCTACTACACGTCACTCCTCTCATGTCAGGAAGCACATTTCAGACTGCACACCCTCTGGGGCTGAGACCTCCTTGGCTGTGTTTGCCCAGTGCTCAGCACAGAAGGGCTCTGCTCTGCAACTGGAGTTCCTGGATGTTACTTTAGCACGCACACACACACACAAACACTCTTTCTTTGCCATAATGGACTTTTGAGTAGAAGCCACCAAGAATCAGCTAAACAGAAGTCACCTTGAGAAAGAAGAAGGGGAAAAAAACAACCCACCAAGAACCACAAGGATGAGTGTAGAAAGTGACCTTGAGCAGACTAGTAGATGGCATTAATAAGAGAATGCTAAGGTTAAGCTTACTGTTCCTGCTGGCAGCTAGAAATAGGAACAAACAGGCAAGCAAGATGAGTCACTGGTTAAGACATGGAAAAGACGTGATGTCATGAAAAGCCTGTGAAGTCTCAGTTGCTGCCAGGAGCAAAATAACACCTGGTTCCTTCAGAGCTCAGCTCCGATTAAAACGCTACAGTTCAACAGATCGTATTAGGCATATTTTTTTTCTTTCTTGTTATTGAGTGCTCCCATTGTGGAAGAGTCACTGGAACCTGCTCAGACACATTTAGATACCGTGACAGCCAGTTTCATCTGAGCAATAGTAGCAATGTGCAGCAAAACATTTCTGTTGTGAAAAAAACAACCAACACAACTCCCTGTCTTTTTTGATAAAAGGCTCTATCCTCACAAAGTCTCTTTTAAATATTTACCCTCTATTACTGTCTTCACTTTAACTCTAGAGGCAGTCAAACCAGAAACCCGGATAATTTCAGTACCACCACTTGCAGAAGCTTCACTTTTCCTATTCTATTGTGCTCCCCTTGTACAGAAGCTCCTACCACCCTGTTTTCTTTAACACTTCCCTATTTAATGCTCCCACCATAAAGACAGAAATTTTACTAAAAGACACTTTTAATATATACACAGCCTACAAGAACTCAACAATATCTGGTCAGTCAGGAGCCTCAGTCATCCCCAACACACACACACTTGAAACTCACCCCCATAACTCAGTGGTTGAGGGTCCCTTCAGGTGAGGCACTGCCCTTACTTTTCTTTTTGAAGTACTTTTGTAAACTAAGCTAATGGACAAGGAAGAAAGTTTAGTGTAGGTTGACTTCATCCACCACTAAAACATTTCTGGTGGTTGGGAAGCCCCAGTTCTTTAACTTTGCTCAGCAGCTTTGTACCATTTAAGACAAAAAATGAATCACTGAAAATGCAACGGGGTGCATATACTCAGCAGAATGTAATTTCCAAACTGGAATCTGGCCAAGGCACTGTGATTAACACTCCTGCTCATGACCTACTAAGATGTTTAAAAAAATATTTCCATTTTCCCAGGTGCTTTGAGATTGTAGTGAAGATTAGCAGCAGTTGCTTTTCCTGATCTGTCAAACGGTAAGGAAGACTGAAAGAGGGCTGCTTGCTTGTGAACATTATCTGCTCTTCTCATCTTTTTGTAGGCTGAGGTTCTCTGCTAGAGTATTTAAAAGACAGCAGCTGCAAAATAGAGAAATCTCACGAAGAAGCACAGAGAAAGATTAAGCTCATTGTGCAGATTTCTTAAATCTTATAGGACTGAACTCTTATTTTTTATGACTTAGAATTAATACGAAGATCAGTCTGACATTTTTTATTCTTCCTGATCCAGTTACCTTGATAGAAAAACAAAGAAATGGCAGAAATAAAAGTATGTAGCATCCATACCACATACCTCCTTCCAGCTTCCATGCCTCTAGCTGCAAATAAAAATCAAAAGCTAAGATGCATTTGAAAGCCCACCCACTGCAGACAAGGGATAAAACCATCACTGTTATGATAGAAAAAAAAATTAAGAAAATTTTAAGAGGCTGAGATCCCAGAAAAAGAAGCATTTTAGGTACTGAATGCATTTTTATGTAAGAATGCTTTGCCAGTTTTGTGAGACCTTTTTAGTTGTCCCACACGTATCCTTTAATTCTGTAATTCAGCCACTGTAAGAACAGCTGTACAAGGCACAGATGCCTGAGCAATTTTATCCACTTAAGTGTTATTTATTAGCTAGGTTTCTTGAGAAGCAGATAAATTAATCACAGTAAGAGTACTTCTGAAGCAGCACTACTCTACTGTCAGTGAGCAAGCTGGACGTCCCTAGATGGTCCTGCAATGCCATGGACGGACGTGCTACTGTCCAGTTACCGCTGTGTGGTGAGGGGACTGGAGAAGAAGTCATATGAAGAGTGGCTGAGAGAGCTGGGGTTGTTTAGCCTGGAGAAGAGGAGGCTGAGGGGAGACCTTATTGCTCTCTACAACTACCTGAAAGGAGGTTGTGGAGAGGAGGGAGCTGGCCTCTTCTCCCAAGTGACAGGGGACAGGACAAGGGGGAATGGCCTCAAGCTCTGCCAGGGGAGGTTCAGGCTGGACATCAGGAAAAAATTTTTAATGAAAAGGGTCATTGGGCACTGGAACAGGCTGCCAAGGGAGGTGGTGGAATCACCTTCCCTGGAGGTGTTTAAGGGACGGGTGGATGAGGTGCTGAGGGGCATGGTTTAGGGATTGTTAGGAATGGTTGGACTCGATGACCCAGTGGGTCCCTTCCAATCTAGTGATTCTGTGATTCTGTGATTCTAACAGCAGCCTGCTAACCCAGAGAGACGTACAGCTGAGAGGAAACTCTCAACACGTTATAAATCAGCTGCCAAAAGAACAAATGCAAAATCTGTGTGGAGGAAGTTAAATGATGTGCAGTACAAATCTGTCTGGATTCAGTAGCCTGGTTCTTTGATCTGGGGGGGAACCAGGAGAGGTGAAGGGAATTAGCATTATAGTGCTATTGGCAGCCTCCCTCTCCCTCAAACCAATGCAAACAAAAATGAGCAAATTCCAGCTCCGAGAGCAGCAGAACAAGGTCCAGACTTCCTGGAGCCTATTTCTAGGTGATCAAGTGTCATGGTAACCAGCAAAAGAGCCAGGCAGAGAGAGGGGCTGCTCAGGTCTGTGAGAGAGGGCTCTGTGCAAGGCTGGCAGCACAGTGGTGGCATCCAGCCCTGCCCACGGCTCCACCACCCTGGCCAGACCTTTGCTGAACTCACTCACAAAGCACATATTTATGTCCAAAGGTGTTTAGGAAGCTCAATGATTTTGTGCCTGAAAGACCAGGTAATGCCCCTGATGGTAATAAACTTAGTGTTCTGCTGTGAGCATCACTCCTAGGGCTTGTTCTTATCAAGGGAAGATCTCAGCTTATTTAGTACTGGATTAGGGCTAAATCTGGGTCTCATAATTCACAAGAACCCTCTAGAGATATTATGTCAAGGGGGTCAATTCTAAGATAAAGGGCTCAGACATTCTGGGAAAGTGTTCATAATATTTCTAAGATTAAAATACCAAATCAAATCACAACCATGAGGCAAGAACACGGGCTTTAAATCAAAGGGCAGCAGCAGCAAGACAAAAAGAAAGCATCAAACATAATTTATAGTAAGCACCACATGCCAATAAGGTCTTTAAAACCTTTATGTGCAATTTTCAAGATCTGGTGGAAATTAAGAGTTGATCAGGCAATTTCCAGTTTATTACCTCCCAGATTAGGACAAAAGCCCCACTGCTGAATTCAGATGTCCATTTAAACAGAAATATAAAGACATTTAAGTTCTTACACTCAAGAAGGTAGAAAGAAATATTACAGACAACAAAACACAAGAACAGCCTGAAGCTTATAAATCAGAAGGTACATAAAAAGGAACAGAAAAAAGGTACGTATCTCACTTCACTGGAGTTCAAAATACATTTTCCAAATGGCGGAAAATTAGCAGCAACAGATTCCTTTATCTCATAAGCTTATATTTCATAGAAACATGCACATACTTTGAAAAGCAATGCAATAAATAAATCTGATCATTCTTCATTGGTGACATGAAGAGGTTTTTGTTTAAAATCACAAAAATGTAAAAAAACCCAATCAAATGGGATTTGAAACCTTCCAAGTAAACCCACACCTCTGCTGAGAATAGAAAGGAAGACTTTCAGCTAAAGGACAGTTATTTTGGAGTAGTCGTAAGCATCTTAAAATAGAGGCTTAGAATTCAAGTTCTTTGTCAACAGTCCATGCATGATGCTGCTCAGTAATAGCACAAAACAAAGAAAATAATCGTCTACCATTTACCATAATATTTTGTATTATAACCACACAGTCCAGATGTTAAACCAGAAATTTCTTGTGTAGGAGCTGCAGATGGCTCTGCTGCAGTCCTGAGGCAGTTCAGTAAGTGGCTGTGAGGTCTCTCTGGGATGCCATGTGGTTACAGCACCCATGGGTTTCTTGGTGTGAGGTCCTTTTACACTATTTTACGCTCACTCACCTTTGTGGTGATGCCTTCCCCTCCTTTCCATTTGGAAAGAGTGGTCATGGGCAAATACTTCCTGACATACACGTGAGGTGTTTTGCTGTTTGGTATTTTTGCTGTGTACTAATCGCTTCTTTGCTCTGATTTCTCCATGCTCTGACTGCTCCCTCACACATCTGCCGGCCAAAGGCTAAGTGCCTGAGTTGCTCAAATCTTTCTGGTGAAAAGCACATCTTCATATTTACCTTTTTAGAAAGACCTAGCAAAACCACAGTAGATTTCCCAACTGAAGAAAACATGTTGTTTTCTATCAAAAATAGAAGAACATATAACTAATTTATCTGACATTCAAGCAAACTTCTAACCCAGTTCAAATCCTCGCCCAGCCAGTCTCTACCTATCAAGAACTGCTTCTCCCTGCTCTAAAATCAAATGAGGTTACAATCAGATTTTCCCTACCACCATTACCTGCTTGAGATGTCTCAATTACTTCTTTTATCAGCTGTTTAGAAAACTAACTTCCAGCAGCTCTTCTTGGCAGGAATCACTTTGCATTTCTTCTAAACTAAAGATACTGCACCTAAGCTCATTTTAGGAGCAAACCCAGCCAAAATCCATTCCTGTAGTCCTTTGCTCAAGGACAAATGGTTTTGCCAAGGAGCCCAGCAAAGAGAGGAAAGGAAGCTCTATCTAAAGGCAAAAAAAAAAAAAAGAAATCTTTGAAGACCCAACTTATTGAAAAAGACCCCAAGAAGCCAGAAAATATTTCAAACAGGTTTAGCAAGCAGACTACATCTGGGTCAATCACACCATGTTTTGCAGCAGGTTCACAACTCTGATACTAATGAGAATATCATGTCAGAAATTCAGATTGAGGCTGGACAGATGCTGCTGGGCGCACCTTACATTGCCTTGGAGTATAATCAGCTGGACAATGAGAATTAACGGTTGTTCAAACCAGTGTGAATCTCATACAGTTGAAGTCAACCAATATAAAGAATTAATATTGACAAGAAAAATATTGATGGAGAACTCGATCATATTTATAATGATTTATTAAGCAACATGAAGCATAAAAGCAGAAGTCCATTTCAAACCCAACTTGCCGCTAGGCTAATCCGTGCACGTGTACACAAGTGGTAGGGGTCAAAGAATTATCATTCTAGCAGGAAAAATGTCAAGCTACAGAGAAGCTTTGCCACAGCAGCATTGTTTACACCTTTTAAAGGATTTGAGCCAGCTCCTACTGAAGGCGACAGAATTATTTTTAACAGGGGCAGATCTATGGGGCAGAGAAAACCGTGCTAGTGGAGCTGCTGGTGTCCCACATGATGCCCTTACCTGCTCTTCTAATGGAGAGCAGCTCTGTTGCTGCACGCTTCCAGGTTCATCAGTTCCGATCCATTCACACCAGCAGGACCTCAGTCAGGCTCTCAAACACAGTCTACTGCCTGTATTTACCAGGATCACTCGCTTCAAGGCCAGATTTAGGGAGATGCCATTTGGTGATTGAATGACATAAAATAAGCCCCGAAGACCTGTAAGGTCCTGTCTGCATCCAGTGACCTCAGTGGAGAATCCTACACAGGCAGAGATACTCACCTCTGTCCCATGAGACTAAGTTTTGAGATAAAAGAAGAAGATACAGCATTTTCCATGTGATGTTTTTCAAAACACAGACCTCAGCCCAAGGAAAGAAGGCTGCAAAAAGAGCTCTTAATGGCAACTCCAGACTGTCTTATTTAGAGTGAATGAAAATCCTATGTGCAACAGGGAGAGCATGAGACCATATTTGTACAGAACACTAAATGCATGTAATGCTTTACTGATCAACAAAAATATGGAGGTATCGTTTTTCACTATATCAATTTTATATTAATATAGCTTCATAAAATAGCGAAATTGCTCAGCATCATGCAAGCAAGTAAAGGTCTACCTACAAACCTGTAATTGAAGAAATCACACTATTGGGCACAATATAACCACAAGTTCATGCATAAGCATTATGCTGCTTCCTAAATCACTCAGACTGTCCACCAGCAGAATATTTACAACAGACTCTCTGGACCACCAGCTCAGTTCAGCAAAGGGCAATTCTCCACTCCATTCCCACCACACTTCTCAAAACAATTCCCAGCTTAGGAATGAATTTGTCCTGCTATATTGGGGAAAACATACACTGAAATATCTATCAAATTAAACCAGCTTCCTCAGGAAGAACTAATCTCTGGACAAATTGAGCCCCTCTGCTTTCATGTAGAGCTATGTGATTTCTCTGGAGAAGGTGCAAAAAGGTGATGTTTAGAGAATACAAGTTATTTACTATCATAGAGAAAAAAAGAAGGCTTTCAGGACTTGTTCTTGGTCCCACTGCAGTCCCAATCACTCCACTTGATGGAAAGGTTAGAAAAGCAAACTTTGGAGCAAAGCATAAGGTGTAAGTGAGCAGAATTAGATCTGCCAATGAGCTAAAGACATTTTTAACACTAAGGGGACATGACTTCAGCAACAGCATCACTGCTTCAAAACGAAACTACATTTAAATGAACTACACTTTCTGCCTGCCGCTATTTTGCCTTTCTCCAATGTCAAAGAATTATAACTCAATCCAGTTTTGGAGGCTCCAGAGCAGCAGAGGAAGCTTTGGGGTTGGCTCCCTGGACCTTACCCTAATGCTTTATACCAAGATTCAGGCAGTGACAGTATCCAGCCTTTCTGCAGAACAGAATGATTTCTGGTCTTTCAGGAAACAGATAATTAGTTTTCATTTCACTGGTACACTCATACCACAATCACCATTCTCAGAAAAACAGTCCGCAGAACAAAACGTGTCCCCATTTAAAGCATCAATAAAGTTAATATAAAGGACTGAAAGGAAACAACCCAGCTTCTGTCCTCATATGGCACACAGGTTGTCTTTCTCCATCCAGTGTACCAAAGTGAAGGTAACTTCCCTGCACCAAAGGTTTTCTTCTCATAGAATCATAGAATAGTTAAGGTTGGAAGGGACCTTAAAGATCATCTAGGTTATCTAGTTCATCTTCCAAGTCAGCTGAAAAATTATGAAAGCCACAATAATATCCAGATCTCTTCACCTAGATGTCTCATTTTGCTAGTTCTTCTCATGAAGCCTGAAGGGAAAGTAGAAGACTTCATCCTACCAGCACTCACTGCACAATGACAAAGCACATGTGTGAGAACAAGTGCATCCCATCTTACAAACTGAGAGCTCTCGTATATCCCAGACACCCTTAAACAGGCCTTTTTGGCAGGCCATGTGGTAGCATCAGAGCTCATCTCCTGCCAACACCTGCAGCTGAGGGAGGCAAATCCTAAGATCTAATACTCAACAAAGACTTTATTGCCAGAGCTGAGCAGTCCTTGGTGCGAGCTTTCCTGATGCTTAGTGACTATAAAATTTCCCACATCCTTGTTATCCTCATCAAGTAGGGCATAAATAAATGTGCTACAAAGTTTCATCCAAGGTATGTACACTTCCTGGAGTCAAACAGCCACACGATATTAGATGTCACACAAGTATTAGATGATAAAGAATATACACTCTGTTCTAATCTCAAAGTGCCCTTCCCCACGGCTAATGATATCATATCAGATCAGCCCTGCATTCATTAGGACAGTTATATCAACGGACAGCAAATGTTAGATAAAATTTCTTAGATAAGAATAGGCAACCTTCTGGAACCTGTTTGCTTCCTTTAATTAATGAACAGACTACTTGAAGTCTATCTCATGAAATCAGATGTAAACATAAATGACTTTCACATATAGAAAAATAGAATAGTTTGAGTTGGAAGGGACCTTAAAGATCATCTAATTCCACCCCCCCCACCATGGGCAGGGACACCTCCCACTAGACCAGGCTGCCCAAGGTCCCATCCAACCTGGCCTTGAACACCTCCAGGAATGGGGCATTCACAACCTCCCTGGGCAACTTGTATGCCCTATCTTTCAAAACAGCTTATTGAGGAGAGCTGCAGGAACAACCTCTCATCCATATTTGCTTCAGTACCACATCCACTGCATTGCCACTTCAAAAACAGGAGAGGCCACATTTTTGTGTTCAGAAAGAAAATCAGCAGCTATTAAAGATGCATCTGGCAAACTACAGATTCACCTCTCTGCCCATGGAAGGAAATGGGTGTCATCGTACTAGAAATGCTCTGGGACTTTGACATATCCCTCCCCCTCTTGAAGCTGCTGAAGAGGGCTGCTGCCTTGCTGAGTTGGGGTGGAGAGGGGCCATATGGAGGTCTGGTGGCCACTCCACATCAGCATCCATATCAAAGCCCACCTGTGCAGCAAGGATGAGTAGGGGAGAATAAGCCATTATGTCTCTGCCATTCATTTGCCTATCAGGATGACTAAACCGGCACCTGGTCATCCCCTCCCTTAACAGAGGCACACCGTAGCTACAGAACAAAGACTCAGAGGTGATCCTCAAAACAAAAGTATTAATAAGATTTGTGAATAGAAACCTACATATATTGCACTTGAATGATTTAGACTATGAGTTTTTTGTGAAGGAAACATCCTGATCTACAACCCTGGATTTTCTGGATTCCTACACATTGGTGGGGATTGCACTTACAGGGGATTGCACCACTGTGTCCCCTATCGTCCGGCATCGCTGACAAAAGTAAAGGAGATGGGCTGACTGCTACCCTAGATGTTATCACTCCAGAATGGACTATAAGAGAATGAGAGGAGCAAGCCTTAATCGGAGCTCCCTCTCAGCTGGTCTGAGATCCCTCACCGACGTAAACAATCTACGAACACAGGAGCGTTTGCAGAAACTTCACTCACAGCAATTTCTTGGAGGAGACATCTAAAGACTTTATCACTGACCCCTTACAGATCATATAGTCCCTCACAAATCCTTATAGGATACTAATATCGGTCTAGACTTAAGCTTATATTCTTGACTTAGAATTGTAACATTATAGGTAATAAACTAAATGTTTAAATACAGTTCCGGGTCCTATTCTGTCTCCCTCTGGGTGTGACAGACTCCTCCAGAGGGAATGGGATCTGCTGCAAAGATTTCACTGCTGGGAAGGAGACACCGTGTGACGTGTCATGGTGGAAAAAAAAGAGACAAACTGAAATGAGTCAAAAGAACAGCAAAAAAGATGATGGAAGAGCTGGCTTATTAAAAAAACATTGGGAAGGTGAGCTATGTTTGGATGAGCTAAGTAACAATCATAATCCCAGGGCGTTAAAAGGCTTGTTCCAGCAAAGACAAAACACGCAGTTTTCTCGGGCAGGGAAAAGGCTTCTCCAGCTGTGCCAGAGATCAGCAGGGATGAGGTCTTCAGGCAGTCTCGGCTTCAAGCTTGAATGATTCTCTGCTTCTGCAATTCCCAATGAACATTAGAAACAAAAGATGATACAGAGTTATTATCCTCACCCTAGTCAATAAGGAAAAAACACTGCTGTTGATCCTGCTGGGATTAGGACTTGTGCTCATTTCACTGCGTATAATACACTTTCAATGGAAGAAGAAAACTCTTCAATCAGTTATTTTATTTGGTAACCACAGACCTCTGCTTCTGGTGATGGGTTTTGTTTCTTGTTTGTTTCTTGAATCTTTATGTATAGAGTTTCTTCTGTCACTTCCAGAGGTTTGGCCAAACTCAGCACACAACGGAGTTGCAGAGAAATCTGGTAAAGCTTCAGACTCACTCAATGCCAAAGATGCATTTTCTTCATGCCCTGTTTGCATCTAGAAGATTCAGGTCAGGATTTGATGCCTTGCAACATAGGTTTGTAGCATGCAGCAGCATTCTCTTGGAGCTTTTCCATTTTGTCAGCTTGTGACACAGTCTGAATGTTGAACAATTCCATAACGTGGCAATGCAGATCAGCGCACAGACTGCACTGAGAATTATAACCACGCCCTGGAGAAGCAGAGCTGTTGCCACCTCTACATCCATGTGGTTACTGAAAAGCCATTTCTCAGACATCGTTCTCGGATTTCAGGAGCAAATGATGGAAATACAATTAGTGAAATTATCTAATGAAAACTGAAACACAACTACAGGCTTCATATTGTGTCTCAACTGGACTGTGCTTGGGTCAGGAGTCTCAGGTGTTAATAGCATTGTCAAAACAAAGAAAATGCACAAGTGAGGGGAAAAAACAACTAGGCGCAGTAACAAAAAATGCTCATAATTAGCATCTTTCTTTGACTGAAGGTATTGCAACGCTTCAATAGCAGTATATAGGATCAGAGAGTTTTCAAACACACCATTATGATAAAATGGAAAACAAGAAATTTGGAAAGAATGTGCTATATTAACTTGATATTGCCATGGTAAACAGTTCTACAATCTTGTAAGAAAGCTTAAAAAGATCACAAGTTACCATGGTACCATTTTTCCTTCTAGCTTCATGTTTTCAACGAAAAATTGAATGCATTAAAGGCAGCATGGAATTGTACTTTCTCCACAGCAAACTCATTCATCCTTTCCTGTGGGAAGCTGCAATAACCAGCACAGGATTTTTCCTGAATTTCTTTGTTCACAGGAGTCACCAGCTTGTTATTCATAATTCATAGCAGTTTCGACAATTTGAAAGTGAAATAATTTTTGGATGCAGTTTTCCAAGGCAACTCCAGACAAAGCATCGGAACAAGATTTTGCTCTTGGGTGGGCTGCTGTAGAAGCCGGAGTTTTCTGGGTCTGTCTGATCTCAGCTGAGATTAGCAAGAGATCTGCCGTTTATTCACTTGCTCAACAGTGACAAAACCCTGCCAGTTACAGAGCGTGCTCCTGTCACTCCAGATGGCCAGCACTAGAGGGGCAGCTCAGAAAACAAGAACAGAAAGCATGTCATATGGTGTTAAAGCAAGGGAGACAAGAGCTCATCACTAGGACCTTTTAGGACTCCTGCTGAGTCTTTGTGAGGATCTTTCTCTCTCCACTGACCTTTTACTGGCAAGCGTTTTCCTCCCAACAACACAATCATCTTCCTGCCTTCCTTGGTTACTTCTGGACATTTCCAGTGCCCTAGACCTATTTGTATCCCAAACTGTCCTTGCAGAGAAGACCTGAATTTGAGGCATGTGAGAAACAGGCATCTATAGACATAGGTACGAAAAAGCCACATCCAGGACTACTTTGTATACTTACTAAAGCAAAAAAGGAATTCAGTTTCAACGAATGAAAAGTTGATGTATAAAAGAAAAAAAAATAAACGAAACACCATTCTGGAGGTGGCTCTTCATTTAGATTGAAATACAGATTGTTTTGGCCACAGAGAAAAATTAGTTTTCATAGGACCACACTAAGAGTATGCTTCATTTGCCATCACTGCCTCTTTGCTTTCCCACCTGAATGAATACAGGTGTTAACTGACAAGCTATATTTTCCAAACATCATACACAAACTGCCTCATGGATGTATCAAGGATGTCATCTGCTACATCCAGGAGGAGGTGCCACCCTGCTGCTTGACAGGAGCAGATTAAATATCAGCAAATCTCTTCCTGATATTAGCAACCTTGCCCACATCACATAAATGACTCCTGCAAAAGCAGAAGTTCTGCGAAAGCAGAACAGCTTGTATCATTCTGTGCCTGAGAAGAACAACATTCTTAGTTGTGGAGCAATACTTCATACATCAGTGGGACGTTCTTCTTCAGAAGATTGCCACTGCTTCCTCTTAACACATCAGATTGCCTAAAGGTGAGAGAACTTCAGCGCTTTTTCAACTTCAGTCCCCTCAAAGCAACCTTAGCGGCACTACTCCCAGCTGTGTTGCCAACAGTGCAACAAGCACTGTGCTCACCTTGGAGTCCTGGGAGAAAGCAATTGCTGTTCTGCCATCTGTGGTCACTCCCCAGCTTCCCATACCTGCAAGTTTTTTCTCCACCGGGGATAGTCTCTTGCCCAAGCACAAAGCTTGACCCTGCAGAGGGACTTCGGGGGGAAAACGAAGCACAGCTCCTCTCCTCCTGCTCAGGCTCAGTACAAGAGGTTCTTGTCTACTTAAATAAATGTTATTTGTATGGCTCACCTTGGTAGCACCGGCAGTGTAATTACTGAAGTGCTGAATCAAAAACATCACACAGAGATAGCTGTAAAACACCCCAGTCTCCCTTCTCCTGCTGCAGCAGCTGTGTCTATAGTGATTATTTGCATTAGTCACTTAGATCAGTTACTATCAATGACTATTCAGTGGATTATCACTTAATGTTCTTATATAAATAAGGTTTTTACTACTTGATGAAGTGGGTATTTTTAGCTAGGTGGAAGACACTTTAGGGCCTAAACATCAGTCAATTCACCCATAAGGAGAGCAGCTGATTTGCTATGAGACACCTGAATTTACTGGTCACTGGGCAAGATTTTTACTTCAATACCATATTCATATGCGTAGGAACAATGGAGCTGGTTGTTCTAACCTGTATATTTGGAGTGGAGGAAGTTTATTAAGCATTTACAGGATCACAACATAGATAAGCTGATGTGACTTTCTCGGAGCACAGGAGTGGCTACATCAAGGAAGGAGTTAAACGTGTAGCTGCTTTACAAAGAACACTACTTCATACCTTGGCTGATTTATAACCACACAATACAACAGGAAGGCTTCCTACCTATAACTGAACACTCACAAGAAGGAGTTTGTAGCCCTAGGTTTGAGATGTTGTTTGAGACTCAGCAGTCTGCCTTCCCTAAAAATATGCCACTATGATATTATGCTTTTTCTCCCTAAGCAACACAGGCATAAACATCTAAAATGCACAGGGTCCAGTGAATGAAAAACTAAAGGACCAATTTCAAAGACATTGGTCTGAGCCGGGTGCCTACACCTCATATTCCATTAGTTCAGTACTGTATTTGAGCAACAACCTTCTGAAACTTTTTAGACACAAGAGGTTATATTGACACTTTGCCCCTGCAATGCAACCTCTTGACCTACAGGCAGAAATTTTGCTGAAAACTGGCACTGGGTTACCCTCCTGCACTACAAAGTGCAGCAGCTGAAGGATGTTACTATCCAGCAGCTAGAGGTTTTCACATGTTTTAGCATGGGGGTGCAAAGCTGTGAGCCCCAAACTCCATAGTGCTGCCAGGTTGGCAGGATTTGGTTGGTTGGTTTTAGGGTGGGTTTTTTTTACAGCTACCAGTATTACCAATTTCTCGAGGCAAAGAAATAGATCTATCCTAGCTAGATATATATGATACCTTAATTTGTACTGACAGAAAAATATGTTGTCAAGCTCTAATCAGAATAATGTGTCTCCTTCTGTTCATCAAGGAGTAACCACCCAGAAAAAATTCAAAATAGTCCAACACATTTTTCCTGTAGTTTCACCCATGTCATACACAGTATGTATCAGCTGTGCTAGAAATTCAAATTGTCTTTTATACATGCTGGATTGCTTCTCATTAGCATCTCCTCATGTCAGAAATCAAAATCCATCAACTTAAATCAAATGCGTTCTCCATGCATTCAGTTAAAGTGCATACCATATGCTGGCTGAAATGTATACCAAAGCAAGGTTGTGCTGTTGTAGAAAGCCTCTTTCTGCAGCTACATCTAACAGCAACATTGGGTCCATTTCCATTAAAATACTAAGAAAATCTTAATATAACTATTTTCAACCAGCCCTGTGTAGCTCCAAAGAATCGATTAACTGACTTGCTGAAATTGGTCATTAGTGACGCCTCACAGTATGTGCTGTCTCTGTTTGGTCCAATCAAGGGTTAAACACAAGAGTTTACTCTCTGATCAAACAGGATCTCTGAGAAATCACAATTCACAATGCGTACGTGGAGTCTCAGCTTCAGCAGAATTTGCAGGATTTATATGATGGTATTTAGAGTCATCACTTACCCTTCCCAGTTAAACATCTGGCTGCTGTCAAATTTTCAAGGTACGCCAAGCTGGAATGCACCTGCTTACAATACCAACTACTTCTTAACATCATTTTTATTACAAGAATGCTTAGGACCCTTCCTGGTGAAGCCACTGCAGAAAGGTAACTCAGAATGGCCAAGCAGGGCTGCCTCCAGCTGCTGCGGAGGTGCATCTGCCCTGGGGGATCGGCAGTGAGCACCCACAGCCATGGGGCTGCAGGAACCACCACCCCAATCGGCACTACAGTTGCCTCCTCCCTGCTGGACTGTCTACCCTGCATTCATCGAGGACACTGAGCAGACAGGTCTTTGCAGATCCACGCTTGGTTTTTTTATCCAACAGTTTAGCTGCAGAATCAACATCAAGTGTAAGATTACACACGACCAGTGTGCTCGTTCATCCTGAGGGACTAGGTGAGAGCCAAGCCACTCTGTAGATCGCCGACAGCGTCTCTGCTGCAATTGCTGACAAAACCAGCTGCAGTGGACTGCCTGAAGTTGGCTGGGAAGTGGACCCCTAGCCCATTTTTATATTAAATCTATTTCAGCTATTTTAATGTCTCTGTTCTAATTCTCAGACAGCAGCAAACCTTTGCTTGCCTTTTCACTCTCCTTACTAGAAGCCTCACTTCACACTTCATGAGACAACTAGTTTTTCTCTCAACTGATCACTGTCATATGCCTAACTAAATGCGTCAAGCAAACAGTATTATAAGAGATTCATAAATGCTAAACCTCTAAGAGGCTTAGGGATGAGAAACATCATTGAGGCTCACTGCCGGAGGCAGAAGAGTTGTTTAGGAATTCTGGTAGCACCAATTCAGCAGATATTCATTTTTATGCTAGTTAACCAGAAACAGGCCATTTCAGGAAACAGAAATGCTTTTCTGCCTCTGTACTCATTCACCACGGGGTAAAGAAATCACCATGCCATCTCAGATCAGCAAGGGAAGTATTTCAGCATCTGGCTTCAGCTTCTGAGCCAAATAGCGATCAGAAATGGAATAGGTGCAAAATTGCAATGAACTAAAATTGTGTAAAACTTTACCATCTTCCTAACTTGGCAGCCGATCCTCAATAAACCAGCTTGTGCTGGACCTCTTTTTCAATTCTGTTTTCATGTATGATAGAATTGCCATCCCCTCCTCCTCCTTTGCCTGCAGCATCAGACAAATTCGACGGACTCTTTTAATGACATGACACTCTCAATTTAGAACTTTTTCTTTACCCTATAGGTATAATTTAAAGGACCTCACCCTTGACCAGTCCCTCCCTCACTGGTAAAACTGTATACAGTGACTACAAGATGCTCCCTGATCATTCATGATCAGAAGCCTTAGAAAGGTACTGCCATGACACACATCAGGCAAGTTATCTCGTATGTCACTTGTTGATAAACTTTTGGTTCCATTATCTGCCATCACTGCCTGCCTCTCCTTTTTCACGGTAGCCAAGGAGTAATGGCACAAGGAGGACTGTGAATTGGTGGGGTTTGGTCGTCCTGCCAGAAGAAGCCTGCAGCTGGAGACTAAGCCCTGGGAAGGGCTCACTCTGGTGTCCCCCAGGGCTGCTGCTCTTTGATGTTTCTTTTCACAGAAATCTGTGCACAGGCTTCAAGAGCCAGAACCTCTTCCCTCACACTCTTCTCAGCATCAAAGCAAAAGTACATTTTGCACTAAGTAGACAGCCCCTCTTCATTACCTTCCTATTGAGCTCCTATTGGCTACCCGCAGGTAAATCCTGCCTGTATTTAATCTCTAAATTTGAAGCAATATTTCTTGCTTATTTTCATACTGGCCTTGGCTGTGATGTTTCACACACAGGTACACTCTATGCCACCAATCTGAGTCTATAAACTCAGTTCCCACAGAAATTTGCGAAAAGGTCTTCACAGCTTCAGAAAGGCACCCGAGCCCAGCAATACAGATAACCTGACGGAGCATTCGCTTTGCTGTCCCGATCTAGTTAACCAGCAATCGCATCACCTTGCTCCTTCAATACCTCTGGGCTCACTTCAACTCACTTTGGTCTCTCTGAACTTCACACTGTTGTATCTGCTGCTGTAAGATGCTCTTCAAAATAGAGTTTGAGTTTACAAAGGGCTGAACATCTTCAACTCCTGTTTCACCAATGGAAACATACCTTCAGCCAAAACACATCTAGGCTCAGAGTGATCGCTGCAGCACTATTAATTAACAATTAGATGTAGGCTTCCAGTGAACTGTCTGAATATAGGTAGGATAAAGCAGTCAACGAGCGTTATCAGCTATCCATCAACTTTGAACTTCTATATTTGTTAAAGCCAAAACATGCACATACATAAAAGCATTCTGCGCTGTTAAACTAATAACAAGTGCTTTCTTGTGGTTTCCAGAAGGAAAACATCACTTTCCTTTAGTCACTTTTTGTACTCTTCTCACTACACCTATAAGAAGCTTCAAAAGCACCATCAAATCAAAACAGACACACAATCTGTATGCATTTAACTTCAAAAACAGTATTATGAACTGCTTTCTAAAAGGTACATGTTTCATTTATCAAAATAATTCTTAAGACATAGACTTTCATGACTCCTTAGTAATTTCAAAATTCAGTTCTCTCCCAGGGACAATGAAGAAAAATCCTTAGATCAGTTCATAGTCTGTTCATTTGAAAAAACCAGACATGGCAACCCTACTTTGAAGACGGAATTCTGCAAAGTAGAGATGGAAAACTGAACTGTATTAAAAGTTGAAAAAGCAGAAAGCATGCTGCCATTCATTTTAGTCACTTCCAAGCAATTCTGTTTGAATCCGCTGAAGGCAAATTTCAGTGTAAAGTATGAAAGCTCAAGATCATCTAGTTACTAAGATGAATGCCTATTAATTCTTCAGTTGGGACTATTGCCTTCATTTATAAAAATGCAATTTCTGTTCCGACAACAGAATTAGCATAAGTGTCTTTACAGTCTTGCTCACAGGATCCGCCAGCTATATCTTCTTTCTTATTTCAATCTGAGATTGACGTCAGCAGCATTCACAACCTTTTGAGAACTCATTCTCCAGTTACTGCTTAATTTCATGTCTTAGAGCATTTATATGACTCACAAAACTCAGTGTTTGAAGCTTCAGGGCACAAAGATGGAGAGAAATCCAAAGGGAAAAGAAGATTGTGTTTAATATAGTAAAATAATAGTAAAGAAAAGGACCCAGTTAAAATATAGTCAGGTGCTATTTTGGGGAAGGTTGTACAGTAGAAAATAAGCGCAATTTTCTCTTTCATTACTCAATAAAACAAAGAATCACAATTTTCTGTGCAATTCATTACTCACAGTGAATTAAGAGGTCAGTCCTAAAAGCGATGTTAAATGCACAGGATTTTGCAGCAATCTGCAAGAGTTGAGCGGTATTTTGGGATTCTCAAAGCAAAGAATGAAAGCATCACCCCCATCCCTTTCTCTGCAGATACACAGGTGCTCTACATCTTCTGGATGAAGGGAAGACCATGCAGATGGGGGAGATGCATTCCTGTTTGCAACTCACAGGGAGACTAGTACAGTGCTTCCACACTCTCAGACTGTCTCTGGTTCCAAACCTGCATCTGTGCAAGTCCATCTCTGGTAAAAAATAGAATCTCTCTCCTATTCTGAAAAGGGAACACCACTTATATGAATCCCTTAAGCCTTGACACACTGTCAAATTAACATTCACATTGTATTAATCAAGAATTTAATAGATGAGATCTTAAAGTTAACATGTCTTGGGAATCCTTTCATTTACAAAAAATGGAGACCCAATGAGTCAGACTGAAAAAAAAATCATTTGGTGTCTCCCTTTGAGAGATTATTTTGAACAAATACTTTATTGAGCAGACAGATTTTAGCAGAACACACATGACTCACCTGTGGCATGAGAGCAATTAAATCTTTATCATTTTTTTTATATCCATAAACTAAGTAGACAAATTAGAAGTGAAATATCTCCTGCTTCGCTTATTTCCTTGTAGCAGTCCCAGAGTAGTTAGGAAATATGATAGCTTGGATTTATTTTTTCCTTCCTTCATGGAAAAATATATTAAAAAATAAATCAATGCTGCAATGCTTCTCAGACATGTAGAATACAGATTTAAAAAAGAAAAAAAAAACAACAGAGGGCCACATTGCACAGATTCTAACATCATAAACAACAAAACAAATACTAAACCAAAACAGTTCGGTTCTTTTTTTTTTTAAAAAAAAAAACAAGGTCCATTTTTTGTTTTAATCATCAAATTGGTTTCCTTCAGTTTAAACACTTGGATTTGGTAAATGGTATGGTAGGTAACTACCTTGCCATCACTTAGCAACATCAGGTTTTGACATGCAGCTGGAGCTGCTGTGCTTCCCCGGTCTCCCGGCCACATGGAGAGGATTTCCACAGCCTGTGCTGCAGCTGGGAGAACTGCCACAGGGCTTTGAGCCAACGACACAGTGATGCAAAGACGCTGTCGTGTCTAAGACACAGCCTGGTTCTGTCAGCACCACTGATTTGGGTGAAAATTCCCATTAAAATGTTAAATAACTGGAAGACCAACACCACTTTCAGGTGTAGGTGAGATTATTCAAATCACAGTTTTTCCATTACAACATGTGGATGATTTTTGCTGAAGTTGTTCCCTTTAGATTTCTTGCAGTCTCTTGATAGAACAATAAGTAGCTCCTACACATATTTACATAGGAATTTTAGCAGGAAATCTGAAATAATTTCTAACATGTCCAAGACTTGAGAGTGACGGCCACTGCTCCGAATGTGCTACTGTGCAGCAGAGCATATGCATCTCAGAGCAGTAGCAAGAACACTACAGGAGGCAGAACTTTATGCACTCCTCCCTTAGAAGAGTTTGCTTTTCCCTAAATAAATCATTAACCAGCACAAGTGAAACGTAATGATTAATTTCACACTTTCAAGCCCCAAGGACTCTGGGGGTATTAAGCAGTTGTCACAAATTGACCTCATTTGTATCTTCGCAGTAGTGACTTTTCCTGCACGCTTTTTTCAAGATGAAAAGTATTCTTATTAAAGAGAAGATCCATTTTAGTTAGGATAAGGAGCCTTAAACAGGTATGGATTTTCAGCTGTTGCATAATTATAGCACAATAGTTGGAATAAACATCAGTACAGAAATATTGTTCGTCTGGAGACCTGAGTTCCTATAATCAGTCAAACCATTCAAGTCCCTTCTGTGCTTTACACTATGTCTCACACTCAGGAAAACAACCAAGGAAGGGCGTTTGGTGAGGAAGGGTGAATAAAAACAGGCTGAAGAGCTTTGCCAAATCCATACATTCTTCATCTCGGAAAGCACTACACCCAGACACCAATCATCTCATGGGAGGGCTGGAATCCATGTGGCGTTCCTGCAGACCAACACTTCTGTGACAGCAGCTCCAGCCCTGCCGAACACAGCCCTCCTGGGCTCGCTGCTCTCGGACACTTCCTGCTTCCAAGCCACAGTTTATGCATCCTGCATCTTCGGTGTTACCTTCTACTGCAATTAACATAATCATTAAAGGCAGTGGAGTTTTTTCATTTCATGGTCCTGTTTTGGTTCTATTCTAGTTTTGTGCCAGTTTTCACTCCACTCACTCACTGGCCTTGGGGCATGGCACCACTGTGCGGTGGAGTTGTCTACACAGATCCTTTCTTACCAAAGTTAGCTCCAGAAGCGGAGAAGGCCCAGCTGCGTCAGCACAAAGCTTCAACTAAATCAGGTTTGCCACAAGCCCCTTGCCGTGCTGCACTAAGCACAACCTCCTTGCTTTCAGATGATGCCTCTCCCCTCAGTGCTGTATTCTGCTGCTGGGCAGTGGGATGCACCAGGCCAGGTTACTGTAGCACCAAACCCTACCTGTGACGTTAGCCTGTCCGGCAGATCCTCCAAGTTTACATCAATATAGGAGATTAGAATCATATCTTAAGACTATCCTTATTTTTCTGGTAACTGCTAGCACTGTCTTTGGGATTGGAGACGTGAGAAAAAACAATGTAAATCCAAATGCTCAATGACATTTCAACTTTTATAGCTTAACCTGTCATGTGAGTTCCTCTCTCTATTGCCGGCACACACCCAGAACTTGCTCTCTGGCAATCATAAAGAAATTTCCAGAGTCATGCAAGCAGCAATGACTGAAATAGCACAACATTCCCAACAACGTGTGACAAGCCTTCAGCCTTGGGCACCTTAGAAATAAGACGGGAATAAACTTGAGATGTAGCAGGACTAAACTAGCTCTGTGTGTTCATCCCGTTAGGAACCAGAACAAACCCTGCCATGCCACATTGCAGTGAAGCGGCATTTTGCAGTAGTTAGGGTAAGAGAAAGCAAGTTTAATCACAAATCCTAACTAGCTCTTTTCTTCTTCCCAATCCTCTTTTGCCTTACATTTAGTCAGCTATGCCTCTACAAAGGGAACAGAGAGCAGATATAGAAGAATTCCAGCTGAAGAAGTTTGTATTTTACAGCAACACTGAACAAACAAAAGTGTTTACACCTGATGATAGTGGACACCACTCCAAAGAGGGTTGATTCTGCCCACAAAGTTGTCAATACCTTACATGACTGCGCACCCCAAATGCACTTAGTCTCATTTAACCCCTGGAGGGCTGTCACCATTAGCACCACCATCAACTGAAGTTGATACCTACAATAGAAGTAAGTTCGAGCGTCTTTTTAGAAATTGGACACAAATAATCCACAAACATGGTGAAGTCTGATTATCTTCACATTGCTAGCAGTTCTACAGCCCGGCAAGGGCTGAGAGAGAGAAAGAGAAGCATAAAGGTTAACGTCCATCATTCTACTCTCAAGAGAGTGCAAGAGAGATGCAGAAAACGCATGCCTTAATTTAGCCTTGCTTGGCTGTAAACTTGAAGTGTTGTTATTCCACACAATCAATTGATGCATCAGCGGTGCTATCTTCTAGTCAGAATATTTCTTCTCTAGAAAGGAAACAAGTAAATTGACTTCCTCTCTTTTCCCCAGCTCTTACACACATCTCCATTATTTCTAATTCTGCTACAACAATACTCTGTGAGAACTATCCCTGCAGTTAATGCTAAAGTGTTTACAAAGGTGCTATCTGATTTCACCAAGAGCAAGCCTGAGTGAATAACAGGGAGACAAGAGAAAACTACACGAAAAGTTGTATAGCCTTTCAGAAATGTGTACAGCATGAGGCTAAAATGCACAGCAAGGAAGCAATTTAGCATTTGGTGGTAATTCCAATGGAAATCCATTTTTTAGCCTTCCAATAATGTAGGACAGTTTCAGAGTTAAAGAAAAATAAATCCAAACCACATTTGATGGGAGTTATTTCTCTTTCTTTCCTCTTTAAAAAAGAGAGATGCAAACCACTCATAAAGAACTTTCCATGGACTTATCAAAGCTGACTCATGCCAGTCTACCTCACCGGAGCACTCGGAGCAGTCGCTTCCTTTCAGAAGTAGGAAGGGCTCGGTGCCTGCTGGCAGTCACCAGAGCAGGATGTAGTTACCATGGCACTCGAACGCTTGGTGACTTCAGAATTGCCACAGCGTTATCACTGATGTAGGGATCAAAGGAGAGGAAGAAGCAGGTGGATCTTTGAATAAACACATGCAAAAGCAAAAGCAACATTAGGAGAAATATCCTGCACAGTAAACATCCTATGCACAGATCTCCTGTGTGTGCTTTTTATTTTATCACACTGTCTACAAGAAAAAAAACAGAAAGATACTATTGCTCAATAAACACCATTACCATACGTGCACACATGTATCGACACACACCACTCTTCCTTCATTACTTTACCCCCTAGTATTGGTGTGGATGTCTGCATCAGTCTGTCAGACTGACTAGCCAGAATCTGGCCAAGAAAATATCATCCCTGAGCCTTCTTTCAGTAATACACAAAGTTTAATCACTTGACTCTTACACCATAAAAAGTTATTTCAATTAATAAAGCACAGCAGCTCATAAGTTGGTGCATTTATCTGCTCCAATAACACCTGCTTCTCTCAAGTTTCAAACACTCGTCTCCTTCTGTTTCAGTTTCTAACATAAATTAGCAGCAAAGCAATGAGTGTCTGAGATATGATTAGCAAATCAATGGTTCAGAAGCAGAATTAGCAAAACCAAAGAACTCTTCAAACAAGATCAGTGCACAATAAAAGCACAGGATGCCATGTGCAAGCTAGGTAAAACACTTGAGATCAGCAGTCATTTGGAAGGAGGAACATCTGAGCAACACAGCAAAGCCTGGACTGTGACAGAAGCAGAGCAGGACGCACAAGGATGCCTAGCACACACTTTCAGGCTGCAGTGGCCCCTGACTATAAATGCAAGGTGCTAAGCTGTTAGTGAAAGACGTATCTATCCCCAAACAGGATTTCTGCATTTCCCACTTTGCCACTCATTAATATTTGCCAGGCAACTAGAACAGCTCGCCAGAAATCTAGGCTGACATCAGTGTCTCCCGGTAAAAGTTACATTGTTCTGCAGATGGGAGCACCTAACCAGCAAGCCATAGGCCTTCCAGTCCTCCACACTGGTAGAGCATGTTGTGGCTTTGTCCAGTTTCTGGTGCACGTCACCAGTGCTTCCCTCTGTCAGCACCACGCACGTCCGCATTAAATAGCTAGACAACACAAAGTGAATTACAAAGCCACCACCGCTAAACTCAGGGGTACTCCAGCTGTGCTACAGGGTACAATTTCTTACATCTGAAAGCCAGTTTTCGTGGTCTCAGACTCCTGGTTTTATCTCTACAGCCTATTCATAAGTGCTGCATAAATGTGACACTGCAGTAGGTAACAAAACACATGGAAGTTGTAAATGTGAATAAGCTCAACATATAGTTACATTTTCTCATTTGACCCAAAGCTTACGACAGAGTTTACTTAAGACAAATACCATGAGAACTCACAAATTCCACCCACTGCATTATCTTGTAACTGATCACAGTGTCACAAACCATATTTAAATATAGAACATACCTAGTCATTATGTAGAAAATACTGTGAAAGAAAATCATAGGGTGTTTCTGATAAGACAAGGACATATGGAAAATATTTGGAGGCTCAAGACTTTACGTAAAATGATTACTGGAAAGTACCAAAGTATCTGTTCCAAATTTCTGCTGTAAAATCATTAAATGCAAAAGGTCAGGAGATCAGCAACCTATTTGTCCTTTCAAAGCTTAACTGCCGTATTACACCAACTGAAGAATTTCACTTGAGATCTTCCAGGACTGGACAACCAGTTAACATTGGCCCATTTTCTCTAGAAAAGCTCCAAACCACTGAACTATCAGCAGCTCTTAATCAACCAAAACTAATACACTGGACTCTGCTTTTGGATACTGCAGGGTACCTCTGAATGCAATACTGCAACTTTTTCACTTTACCATAATGCACCAAACAAGAGCAGGTGCTTCGTACCCCTAGTAACTCTGCAAAGATGTAGCACGGAAAGAGGAGAAAGTAAATCCAACATTGTAGGCTGGGATAACTCCAGCAGCAACAGAGCTTAGACTGAAGCTGGATTTGGCTTCCACTGGAAGGTAGAGTTATAATGAGATAACAATGGGATTGAGGTGACTAACTATAAACAGAAATAAACCTTCCATGTCAACTGTTTAATTGCAAATACAGACATGTCCTGCTCAGCAAGCTTAGGCTGTTAAATAAATTCAACACTGAGTAGGATAAAAATAAAATCCTGGATGGTTAGTTAAGTTTTTATTTCTTTTCTTTGTATCATTCTTGTAACTCTAGTCTCACAGACCATTCAGAGTGGCATAAGCACCAAGTTCTTCCCAATACAAGAGTATTATTACTTGAGATCTAACCAACACCTTGGAATTCAATTACAGACAGCTATTGTGCCTCTTTTCCAGGCAAATATTCTGCATTGTGTTTGAACATCAGAAGTACTGCTTTACATCCACTCACTCCTGATGGTTTTTATTCCTGGGACCCAGTCAGTCCTCAGTGCTGCAAATAAGATGTAATCTTTGCCTTTCTTACAAGGATCAACCTGTTCTTTTTGAGATCGTGACTGTCCATTTTAATTCTTAGATTAAACAGCAAAACCAGAGGATTTCACAACAGCTGTGAATCTACTGAGCAGAATCAGGCCCATTAGATCTTTAGAGACATCCATCGCTATTGCATCTATATATTACATTTCAGAACTCTTATTATCTCTTTTTTTAGAAACAAGTTTTGTGCAAGCATTCAATTTTAAAGTCAGTGCTTATAGGAAACTTAGCAAAAATATGATTGGAATAGGATGCCAGGGGAATAGATGATTCTCTCATCTGAAATGCATAATTAGCTTTCGGTTAAGTGTGCAATTAACATTAAAATTTACAATCAAGTATGATGGTGTTCTAATTTTGCCTCCTTTAAATTGAAGAATTAACTTAGTTACCAGTGTTACTTCGAATTCCTTCCCTATGAGGTAAAGCGCACAGTTAAGATCCTGTCACACAGGTGACAAGTGATACAAAAAGTTTTCAAAGACGCTGCATATTTGCCTTCTGCACAGCTACAAAGCTTGAGGGTCTTTTTTTTTGTTTACGTTATTTCTTGTTTTGTAATGGTAACTGCTACTCAGTAAAATTAGCAGTTGTCGTATTTCTGTTTGCAAAGATCCTTCCCACAAAAACAGAGCGCTGTTGATTTACACCCTCCTTCAGCTATGCCCGAAAGATGTAACACATTTCAGACATCCACTACAGCTAAACTCAGACCCCTACAGGTTTTAGCAGTTAAGCCATAGAAATGTTTTTATTTATGGGGAAGAAAAAGCTATACTCAACCTAGCAGTTTCAATCTGTTAAGCAGCACCTTACAAGAAAAATCATACTACAGTCTAAACATGCTGTCTCCATCTGAACATCATATCCTTTTTGCCTTTTAACCTGAAGATAAATTTAACCTCTATTTGCCTTTGAAAAAAAAGGAGGTGAAAGTAAGTGCAATACCAGCTGTCAAACCCTGTACTTAATTTTGTTTATTATTAATCACATGTATACTTATAGTGTGTGCAACAAAAATGAGACTCCATTGTGTAGGGCACTGTATGAAAGCATAATGCAATTCCTCACACAAAGCACACAGTGTGGTGTGCAAATGTTTCAGGCAAAACATTGCCAATGATTTTCCATCAGTAAATTGGTGCTACTATCCAAATAGCTGATGGAATTAACCAAGACTGGGCCAGCGTGAAGGACTAGAGTTTGCCCCTCAGCAGTTAAACTCAACACTATGTTGCCAAAGAGTTCTGCCATTATTAGCATTTACCACCAAGAGACACAAAAATGCACAAAAGGAAGGAAAGAAATCTCACATTACTCTCACCTAAAACCAAAATCACTTTTATTCAGCCACCCTGCTTCCATCTGGATCTGGACAAAGTGGCCTTCTCTAGCTGCTAGGCAACCTGAACGCTGCGTTGAGTATTAGCATTTGCTAAGAATATAATAATGTTACCTTTGAGATTTATTTATAATAAAAAAACATACCTAGCTGAAAATATAATAGCTTTCATGCAGTAATCAGTAATTAGCAACTCTGGGAATACAAAACTGTTGATCAAGAAAGAAATAATCCATCTGTACACTCCACATGCAGAGAGATATTATAAATCGGCTCCTTACAAATATATCGCAAAGGAGATGTTTTATGTGAAAGCATTAATACAGTCGCTGTGATATAAAAAAAATCTAACCCAAGAATTACATTTATGCAGATATTAGAATATTTACATACTATATTAATATATTTATAGAAGTCATAAATTATAAAAGTTTAAGTTACCAGACCTCATCCAACTGCAAAACTAATTTTCTCAGTAAAGGTCATTTATTCAATTCACATAAAAATACCATTCCTAAGCAAGACAGGAGAGACTCAAAATTAAAATGCAGTTAACTGGTCTTGGAGTTCTTGAAGAAAAGCCCCCCAAAACTCTGTTTCACATAGCCCCTCTTTGAACCACTTTACTGTTTTTTTCTCTAACAGGACAGCTATCATTCTACCTTAAAATCATCACGAGCATCTTTGCTGAGTCCCATTCCTCTCAGATTCAAGAGAAACACTCCTTTAAGTCTTTCCAAAGCAGATAATTCCCCAGACTGCTGGGTCGCTAGCACAATTCATAGGAGTCTTACGAAAATATCGGTTTGGGTGGTTGAGGAGTTAACATCAACAAAGCAAGAGGCCCAGCAGCGACATCAAAACTGAACAGAGCAGCACTCTCTTTTTGATCATTATGCCTGACAGCTTGTCAAATCCCAATTCTCAAAGCACAGACTTCCTCAAACTCAGCACGAACACAAAAGCTAGATCTCTAGCTTATAAATGCTTATCAGTTTCTACTGCAGATATTAAGCGTGAGATAGGCCAGAATGACATTTACTGACACAGCAACACGCCGGCAGCCTTTCCACACAGCTGCTTGGTCCCTGTAGTGGCGTGCCTGAAGCAGTGTGAATTTTCTTAGCTTTAAGAAAACCCAAGGAGCATTTTGCAGCTGAGTTCCGACACCCGAATACTCTGCTCTTCTGTTCAACACAGGCGAAAGTCAATGTAGAAAGTCCCTCTGACCACTGATCTCTCTGGATCACAGCCCAGCAGTGGTAACTTCCCCACCACCTTGAGATTTGTAGGACACTAACCAAGGTTGTTTGCGTACAGCTCTTGAGCACCTCCCGTCTGCCACAGCTACACACATAATTGCTCCACAAGCACCCAGGAACTGAAAGAGGTCTGGCTCTGCAAAGCAGTGAACGTTAGACGTTCCGAGAAGTGCTCCTCTCTGTATTTCCTACAGACATTTGAAGTGGTTAATTTAAGCATTTGCTTCTTCTCCTTCTTCACTTAGATTCACAGAAAACTGATTCAGGAAAGACTTAACATCAAGCTTTGGGGGAGTGTAATTCGAAAAAACGTCAACATAAATGGAACATTGTAAGTAAAAGCAAAGTGTTCAATGGAGCTGCAGGGTCCTACGCTCATAGAAAGTCAACAGCAGCTGGAAATCATTTTAAAAAGTAATTGGAAAACAGGTTGGTAAGAAAACTCTTCTTTCCTACACATAGGAACACAGTTTTGGTATGATAATGGACCCCACTACTACTACATGTACCCTGAAGAACACATTGAAATTACAAGCTTAATCTCAGGCCAGGCAGGAGGTAAACACGTTCAAATACTGTGGCTTTTTATAGACGTACACACTTAATGTTTTTGCTAAGGTCCTTAAATATTGACTCACATCAGGGATCCATGCAAGGAGCACAAAAAGAGAGAAGAAAAGAACATGAGTCACTCTGGAAACTGTCAAACACTTACATGAAACTTCTATTGAAAATAAATTTTAAATCAACAGTGTTGTTGGTATCTCAAATATTACAGGTCTTGTAGATAGTACCCTTTGAGGAATCCACCTGACATCTCTTTTCATAGGATTACTAAAGTCCTTTTCCCCGTAAAACCTTCAAATGATTGCTTAATTCATTTTAATCCAAGTATCTTTGAGAAAAACCTCAACTATTTCACGGTGCTTTCTGATTTGTTTTTACACAACTTATTAGAGAATTTCGGGTTCCAAGATTAAGAAAGATAAACTGGATGGAAATTAACCTTAGTTACCGATGGAGCCTGAAGTCTAAACATTTTTATTACCTAAACCCTAAATTAAATCAAATGGTTTCTTGTTAGGTTATCTACATTAGTTTCAATGCCAGAATTTCGTAATACAAAAAGGATCTGTATTAGTTTGTTGTACTTAGTACCTGGCAACACCGAAATAAAATGAATCATATTGTTGCAGTAAAAAAAAAGTCCCTCAATTTAAACTCTCACTGTTTTATTGTGACTATTAAAGATTGTCACAATAAATTAAAAGAAAAAACAATTTACATTCAAATGTAATAATTAAAGATTCATTAGAAACCAAGTGTATACAGATCAATTAGAAGGCTATTCCCTCAGCTAGGGCAGGCTTTGGGAGAAATGCTATACAGTTTCAACTCATTTTCAAGTCTGAACTTTAAGCTTAACTTGTAGGAGTAACCAAAAGCACTAAGTAGGCAGCTACTTCAAGTTAGTAAGCCTATCAGCCTCATATCTTCTATTTTAGATCTTTTCCTTTCAAGCAAAACAGAAGAATCTTGCTAACTAAAATTCCATGAGCCCCACAATACTTTAAAACACAGCAATCTGAGCCTAGTTTTTTTAAATGTATTGAGTAATTCATTGGGTCACAGTGGGCTTAAGCACCATCAGGATAAACTGCATTCACACTGTGGGGTTTAAGTAATTTGCCAGCAAGTAGAATAGTAGACAACACTTCTTCCCATAAAACGAACATGGAACATGATGAGCTCCCAACAATTGCCTGGCTTTGGTCCTCCACTCTGCAGCTCAGAAATTCTCTTTTTTTTTTTGTTAACTGGGTTAGAATGCTGTAATTCAAAAAGGCTGAAGAGATCTCATGACTGGGTGTTTAAGCAGAGGGAGCCTCCAGCTTACCTGCGCAATTTCTCTTCCCATTTGATTTACCAAGAAGTTGTGTCAGCAGAGACTGTTTGAAGCACATCTCTGTCTTCCCCTGAGGAGCCCTGGAAGGATGAAGTGAGCTGGTTTGGCGCTGCTGTGTGGGCACACGAGTTGCAGGAAGGTGCAAGTATCTAATTTGGAGGGCATAGGTTGATGCTAGAAGCTATGCCTGGAGTTCAACCATTAAGCACTCACTGAATCTTCACCTACCAGTGCTCCTTCAAAAACTGCTGCTCAATAGCTCCAGATCTGCTTTGGGTTTGTTTCAGTTTCATAGTACACTGACTCCCATGAACATAGAGCAACTGCTTAAGACCATACCAGGAGTCTCATCAGTTGAGTGAGACAGTAACACAAAGAGAACTTACTAAGCTTTACTGCAGGGATACAAATGACACAGCCACAAAAAAAAACCCATTACAAACAATCAAAAATCTATATTAATCAAGAAAACTACTTCCAAACAAGATATTTTTCATCATCATGTCTTTGCTGGGGTTAATATAAAGCGTTCTTTAAAATACTGGCACTTACCCAAATCTGTAGTTTCACCCGCTTGTCATTCCTATAAACTGTTTTCACTTTGAAGTCAATTCCCACTGTGCTAACGAAGGCTGGTGTGAAAGTGTCATCGGCGTATCTGAAGAGGAAGGATGTTTTACCCACGCTGCTGTTGCCAATGATCAGGAGTTTGAACATGTAATCAAAATTTTGATCTGAAGTATCTTTCTGCCTGTATCTGGCATCTGTTACTGAAGCCATCTAAGAAAACGACAAATATTGAGAAAGAACAGATATAAGAGCAGTTCAGCATTTGTTTTACTTAACTGTGTACCATATGTTTAGCTTATCTCTCTTCTTTCTAATATGATAACCACTATATCTGCTGAATAAAGAGCAGCACACCTTGAAATCTTCTTTTAAATCTTGGCTTCAAATTTTTATTATCTACTTGTACTGGTAAGATTTCCAAACCCAAGAAGTACACCTGTTGCACTGCTTTGTGTATAAAAGAATAACAGATGGCTGTTGCAGATTGTTCAAATACTAGTGGGGAAACAGCATTCTTTACTCCTGTGGCAGTGTGCCACTTCTGTTGCTCCAATCAACTGGAGTATTGCAACCAAGAACTACAATCTTTGACAGTGCATCCAACCATGCAATTCATTAAGTAGCCTCCAAGGCAAGTGTACCAAAATAATTTATTTACGACTGCTAGGAAAAACCTGCATTTGTAGCTCATGCAACACCACCATTTTATCCTTAGAAGAGTGCTGTCCTCAGCTTTCACTGAGGGGGAGAGGAGCAATGGGAGAAGATGAACCATCAGGAATTTCAACTGTCAACTTTGAAGCTGTCCAACACCTCTATACTGTCAAGATTGCAATTAAAATAAACAACACCTGCATAAAATATGACGGCTCAGTAGAGCTGCAGGCGGCACTTGGAACAGATAAATTATCCCTTCTGATTACAGGGGAGGCAAGATTTGGGAATATTAGTGGGGCAGGGAAGGCAGAAGAGATGCCACCTCCTCTTGTGACCCTGAACTGGAGTCAGGAGCCAAAACCAACTACAGAATCTGAAATACCAAGACAGCTGGAACTCATTGAGGAGCTGCTCTAACGTATGCAGCTCTGACGCTCCACTGGAGAAAGCAAAGCCCCTGACTTTTCACCTCTATTTGTACAGAGCAGAAGACAACTACACAGACCAAATTACTACAGAGCGGAGAAAAAGGAAATTTTACCTTTGAATAGATACACCACGTTTTTCATCTGTAATGCTGTTTTAACATCTACCCCTTGTCAAAAAAGCAGTCTCAGCTCCTTACAACCAGGCAGGGGGTTGTAGAAACTGGAGCAATGACAGCATAGGTCTGATTAGCAGCTACTCATCCACCAAATTAGGGACACGTGCTACTTGTGTGCAATGTCAGAAAGATCTGAGCAGAAACCAAAGTCTCTTCTTCCCCTGGCATCCAAAGAAATAAATTCATTTTCTGCTCAACTGAAATTAATGGGCATCTTTGGGAACAAAACTCCTGCCAATGTCTATTGTCACCACCTGGCCAAATACTTTCATTCTTAGCAAGTCTCACCTGCACACAAGACTCCACTCACTCACGCAGTGAAAACCCAAAACAAACAGTTCAAAATTCATTGTAGTTAAACAGCTATAAACCAAAATGCTATCCAAAAGTAATTTAAATTGGGAGGACAAGTTAACTTAAATTCCCCAACAGAGGGGAAACAAACCAAAACCAACAGAGTTTAAACTTCAGAAAAATACACGTGATGGTTTATCTTCAACTAAACACATGCAACTTTCTCACAGAGAAAAGGTCTGCTGCAGTGGACATTTTATCCACAGACTGCATTAACAAGAACAGTTTCTGAGGAACTTTACCCATAGCTCAATAGTCAACCGATGCACTGAATGCAGTAAAATCTTCCCGCAAGTGGTTCTCTGTGGGATACAATACAAATCTGATACATGCTCTTCCGAATTTCAGCTGCTATTCAGTAACACTACAGCCCTTTGCAAGCAATCCAGAAAACCCAAGTACAATTTTCTTTTCTCACTGGCAGAAAAGGGCTCTTTCCCTCATGCCTTGTGGTTGTTAACAGGAACTTCTAAAATGAAGAATTCAGCAACTAACTGACGTACACACATGTACACGTGCGCGCGCACACACTCCCTCTCACACTCACACACTCTCTCACTCTCAGGCCAATGCACTCACTGCCTCGGTTCAAACGTTAGAAATCTTGGCTGCAAAAATTATGAATACAGATGATTTGCTGATTTGTGCCATCAGCAAGCTGGAAGACAGTAAGAAGTTCTGTGTTTGAGTAATTTATCTTCCTCAGACCCGTACCTAAGTTCCACAAACGCCCCTGAGAACAGATGTGCACTTATTAAAGAAGAAAAGGTATTAAAAATCTCTACTTCTCCTTTTGCTCATAGACGCTTGAAAAAAAGTGAGATGCCCTCATCACTCGAAGCCTGGCCATTTAAAGATTCAGAGCCAGACCTGTAACAAAGAAATATTCCACTAATCATATAGGAATCGATATCTTCTTTTTACCCCTGCCTTCACAGAACCCATCTGTGCACTCCAAGCTGATCTTCTAAATGAAACACTGCTGCTTCTATTAACCCCCTCTCGATTGCTATAATCAAAAGTGTACCTGGCTACAAATGCGACTTTCAGATCTCAGTTAAAAAAAGCAATTACAGAACGTGCCCGGCTAGGGCAGCTTTGTTGGAAGCACAATGCAGAAAATAAGATCAAATGATACTTGCACAGAACACAGGGCTGTTGTCATAGAAGCACAACACTCACTGGCCTGTGCGTGCCACTGAGCTACACTGAAGATGCGGCAGGTCGGCTCCTTGAATCATTAGAGGCAGCGTCAGAGCTCAAAAATTTCAAAGAAAATTCTATTCTGTAGCTTAAATTTGACTTTTCCCTTTCCCCTCCTTTGGTCAATAGACTGAAACTGGAAGGACTTGAGTACTAATTAGTGACCACTCCTCTGATTGCAGGTCACTACTGAAGAAGCGCTCCAGCAGCATTTGGGCTGAAAGCATTCAGAGGGCTGCCCAGGATTGGACCTTTCTCCCAATTCACCTCCCCTCCTTTCCTCTTCCTCTCTTGCTGTCCCAGCCCTGCTCCAAGCGCTCCCTAGTTACGCCAGTCCAGAGGATCACGCAAAGAGCTGGTTCAGAGAACACGGAGATCCCAGTTAAAAATAAATCCACCTACAACTTCTCCTGTTTTGCAGGGCTGTTTTCAAAGTTGGTTCAGTTCCTGATCCAGCACAGCTGATGGAGCCAAGCAGAGGGGACCGAGCAGTGGGAAGTGATGGCAGTTGCTATGCTACTGAGAGAAAGGTCCACCAAGTCACATCTCCTGCAGGCCCTCCGCACCTGGCAGAGATTCAGCATCAGCACTGGAAGGAAAAGACGATGATGCACTGATATCAGGCAGCTCCCGTCCAACTCGCCAGAACAGCTCATGCAGCCGTCTCTCCCAGAGGATTCTATTCCCTCCTTGGTGAAAGGACGTTTAGTTGGCAGCGTAACCCCCTGCTCTGTGAGCACTCAACTACACACGCTCTTTGCTTAGGATGGCTCCAAATACAGCAGCTACTCTGCTGTTTTACAAGCATGTGCAGACTAACTAGGATTTTGTTACGGAAGACCAAGTCAAACACAACTGGCAAGCAGACTGCAAGAGAGAGGCTTGTGACTGTTTCCATTTTGACTACCTTGGAATAATCCTGAAGAAAATATCTATATGGGGAAGATTTAGCTACATTACAGGAAACCCATAACAGGAGAAGAAAAAGTAGCCGATCAGATTGTCTTTTGGAACACTTTAGCATGAGACCCTGCATCTTTTAGTTCTTTGCCTGGGTAACCCACCTCTTTGTAGCTAAGAGCATACTAATATTCACAACCTGTTTTCCCCATACGCTTTAGCAATGGGAACAAGGTCTCAAACACACCCACTTCCAGCTAGTTTTGTGAGAATAGGCAGTTATGTAGCTATGAGATACCTTATTATTTCCCTGTTGAGTAAAAAGCCTGCAGTATAAGCTTGTCTTTCATTAGACAGAGAAACCACACAGGAGGCGGATGCTACAAATGCTCTAAAGCAATAAAATCTTAATCAGAGCTTATTAGCCAACAAAGAATATGTTCCTCAGTCAAGGTGTCTCTCCTGCTTTTATTTTCTATTTTAGTCTAATGGAGGTTAAAAAAAAATAAGCCTATCACACCATAAGACACCTCTATGGGAAACCAGTCTTCACTGCTTTCAATACTCACTGTAATGTGTCATATAAATGGCTCCATACAGCTGCGCTCTTTAATTTGTGACCAACGTAGTGGTGGAGAATCAAACTGTTTTGCAGTGCAACACAAACCATCAAAGTGTTATGGTTCTTACAAATCACTAAAAGTGGTCACTGCTGCTCCAGTTCTGCAGTATTATTATTACAGTCAACTTCAGTAAAAAGCAGCACATAAGCTGTCTAAAGCTGATGGTGTTGTCAACCGGTATATCTTGCCATCCACTTATTTCCATTTATTTCCAGCCTTTATCATTTTGACTACAAACTTTGGCTGTTCTTCTCTATCTACTTATAATCAAGAAACAAGAAATGCTATCATTACCTCGGACGTTTAGGCATCTCTAGTGGCAACCACACGGGTCTGTTGACAGACATGGCCATTTCCATGTAGAATAGAATCACAGAATCGCTAAGGTTGGAAAAGACCTCTAAGATCATCCAGTCCAACCGTGAGCCAAACACCACAGGGCCTGCTGAACCATGTCCCAAAGCGCCACATCCCACTCTCTCTCACTACACTGCGAGGAAGAAGTCTGAACTGCCTTTGGAAAAGGGTCTCCTTGTCTGCTGCCAGTCAGTTAACCATGAAATGTGGTCACACTGATGGAACTTATTCTTTAAACTACACATGAAGACAAACCTGTAATGTTGACTTGTTATGAACCTCTGGATTCTGTTTATTACAAGTTCTGTGCATTTCTAATAATAAAAACATTGTCCCTGCTTTATTTTTAAAGGCAAAACTGAAATTTACTTAATTTAGTGTTAGGACCAGTGAGTGTTTAAATGACACTGTTTAGCTGTCTCATCATCCTCTGCTGGCACACACATTTCTTTTATTAGGCAGATGAGGAAATATGGGTAAAATCGCCCCTCTATATTTCTGAGAGTCAAAGATCTTAAAGTAACACACTACTCCAGGCTGCGTCCAGTCTTGTCTTGGATATATTCAACAACTGAGCCTCTGCTCTTTCCCCGACACTATTTTAGTGTCTTACAGGGCTACCAATGTTAAACTCTTCTTGTATTTCTGAGTCAAAATTTCCTTTTTCTTACTTCCATTTTATTGTTCCCAAATGCCAGGGCTCAAAATCAGCCAACAGAAGAAAACTGAAAAAGAAGTTAACAACTATCAGTCTAGAAGGAGTAAGTGGTAACAGCAGGCAACAAGGGGCACAGTCACAAACACAGCTCTACCTGTTAGACTCCTCGCTATCCATAGGCACTGAGGAGTGTGGAAGGAAGAAAAAAGATTACTAGATACACTCATTTAGCAAAAGCAGAGATAATGAGGCTAAATAATGGTAAAAGTGAAAAAAAAAATCAACCACCAAACACATACATAGTGCTGAAGTCAAACAGACCAGATATCTGCCAAGGCTCTTGTAGAAATATAGGACAGAAGTATCGTAGACAGCTCTGCAAATACTAAAAGACTGTGGAAACTATGCATAGTAGGGAAGAAACGAAAAAGCAGCTAAGTCAAAAGATTTCTCCACCTCTAATATTTACAGCTTAGCAGTAATCCATGAGAGACATTACTGACATGCAGCATAACTCCTTTTCAAAAGAGTTAATGCCGCGTGGGGTTTTTTCCCCCAAAAGTCTTAAAAAGTGCATCTACATTAAAAATACTCCAGTTCACAAAGTACACACCTATGCCAATTCTGTGTTGTAGAAACTCACTCCTTTATGCGCTCTGGCATCTGGAAAAAAATACTTTCGTTTTTCTTTTTCAGGAATTAAATTAAATCCTCAATCAGATTTCTATCAGGTAACGTAATTTTTTTTACAGCCAATGGATGTTGTCCTAAGAATAAAGCTCATAAAGGAAATAAGGCCATGACCTTAAGGAATCTTACACAAATGCTAGTACTACAAGAGAGATTTATCAGAAGCAGAAAACAACAAGCATGAGCAATTAACGTAACTGCTAATAAATAATTGCAAGCAAGTGATAGTTACCAATTTAGATCTATAATCCATGAGACAGATGAAGGCTTTGCTGTGAGTATATGAACCAAGAAAGTGGTCACACTGTTGAACCTGCGATGTAGAAGCAAAAGGATTACAATGTTTAGAGTAAAGATGGATCATGAGAATATTATGTAAGAGACTAACAGGTAGGCAGGTTAGACTGTAAACACACTGCTGCGTAAAGGTCTGAGCTTCACTCGCTCAAACTAAAAGGGAAAGCCCTGTAGCATACAAAGAGAACAGAAATAGCACTTGAGTTAGTGACAGATGTTAGTTAACAGCAGATATTCGGAGTCATCAGTTTAGAATTTATTAAAGTGCCATTATCTAGATTAATAGAAAATAAAAGCTCCAGATAAATCCTACAAGTAGATGTAAAACAGAAGGAGGAATTGTTACACCCTTCCTGCAGAAAGGCAACAAAGTAAATGGAACCAAGGAACAGCTGAAATACATCAGTATACATCAGCCTGGGTCAAAGTCTGTTGTGCTGTAAAGGCAAACCCACAATAAGATGTGGAAATGTCTGTAACTCCCCCTCACAGCACCTCTTTACCAAGACAATTGCCATAAGGTAACAGTTATTTCAGATTTAGAGCAGAAAAACATAACAGGATTTAGTCCTCTTTTTCATGGCTAATATAATCTAAAGGCCAACAGTCTCCGGTGCATTTCCTCTCCAGTAAACAAGGGTAAACCACTGTTTGTCATCTTGACTTACATCACCTTTCCTCCTGGAGATTGCTGAAACACGTGGACAAACTCAGATCTTATGTAAATAACAAGTTACAGCCACCTATTCCGGGTCAGAATTTGGATCAAATAAGGACAAATCCTTTCTCACGATCCACACAATTGACAATCACCTCACTTGGCAACAGGACAGCACCTTGCTCTTGCCCAAAGTATTGCACATTTTTCTGTATGGGTTATGTTTCCTCCTGTTCACACACCCCTGCACCAGTTGCTTCCTGGACAGCCTCTGGCTGACGCTTCAGTACTGTCCAGAAGTTTTTTCAGGTATTATCCAAATAACTGAATAGATTTAGAAGAAAAAATAATTAAACAGTGTAAGCAGAAAGGAAATAAGTTCTGTGTTCATTATTCTAAAAAAGCATCTGATCTTGATAGCAAAAACTAAAATTCATTTATTAATGAGTCCAAACGCCTTTGCAAGAAGATGCTTGTAGTGGATTTAGTCCAGAATTCACACACTATAAATGAGTTCAATATACGCATGACAACTGAAAAAAACCCAAACTTTAAACAATGTAATTACTATTATCCATTCAGATTTGGGAACACGGGCTTCAAAAACTCCTCTAAGAATTTGCTGGGAGTGGAACAAAAGTCAAGAACCTGCAGCTATCAGCCCTTTTCCATCAACTCTCTAACTTCAGCACTGCATTTTGTTAGGCAGAAGGCTGGGACTGTTGTTAGAAAGATTTCCTCAAGCCAAATGTCCCTGTGTCTGCAGGCATGCCTCTCCCATTTCCTGCATAGTGTTTACGTCCTTGAAGTCCGTTTTAGAGCTGTAACAAAACTCTCAGGAAGGAGGAATTAGTCACTCCAATTTTGCAATGGCAAAAATGTAAAGAAATATAAGTTCCCACATTTTTCACTCTCTTCTATGAGTGTTTTCATTATGGCTCTTTTATCATCACATGGCTCCATGCCTGTTGGCAAACACGCTACTCTAGAAGATACAAAGAAAAATATTTAACCGTACAAAAATCTCCCTTTCTAAAGATGAGCTACCGACTGAACCCAGCTTGGCTCTCTCTCAAAGGATGCATGGAACAAGACATTTATATCCTCTTTATGCCCTAAAGAGATGATGCAGATTTCCACAATTCCCTGAATATTCCCTTGAGTTTGGGAACCCCACTAGCCAGCCAATTTCTAGACCTAAAGAACTGCAAGCTGAGGCTGACCCGCAATCCAGCCCCATCTCCAGAGAACAATGTGAGCTGGAGAGGCTGATGGCTATTACAAAACTCATGGTCATTAAAGCCCTTGCTTCCCGTTACAAACATTGCAGCGATTGCCAAGATAACAGACTTCAATTCCCTTCTCATTGGCTCTCCGGGCTTGCAGTTCTGCCTCGGTTTCTCTGAGAATGAGCTGGTAACAGGGAAATACTTCTGAGTATCTCACTGCTGAATATACTGAAATAGCAGTGACATGAAAGCACTCAGAGCAATACACAAGACCAATCTGCTACAAGACACCTGTAACTTCCTGCTGATCCTTCCCCAGCTGGAAGGCAGGACACAGGCATGTTCTGTGTCGGGATACAGCCCTCCGCAAAGAAAGCTGTGACCATGGCCTCCCACGGAAGTGGAAGATAAGGGGAGTTCAGGTACATGACAGAACTCGCACTATGCAGAGCTGCACTCAGACCACGTGCAGATTTGATAGACGCCCCTCCTCCAGCGTGTAGGAGACAGTTACAGATTTTTCTGCATCACCAGCTCTAAACCTTTTCATTTATAGGTAAAAGCAAGCTGCTGTCCTGACCAAATCAGGTGACCGGTATTGTCTTGTAGTAACCACCTGTAAAGCAGAACCACACGGAGACAGGACTAGCTCAGGATGCCTCTGCAGTCCAGGAGTTGTTTCATTTGCTGCCTTTTGTCCTTCTCCTCCAAGCAGAAAATCTGTGAAGACCAAGTTATTTTGTTTCTCTGCGCTATGATGTTCTCTGTGCTGTGAAGGAAGCCACCTGCTAACCTGGATTAGAACAAGCATGCTCACAATGCCCATGTTTTAATTAGCTAATACTTCCAAACATAAGTCTTATTGCTTACATCAAAAATCAAATACTACCGTGCTGCAGTTAGCTAAGCAGACACTTAAAAGAGCTCACTAATAATGCAGAACTTCAAGCACAAGACACACTTTTACACCAAGAAGCATACTTGAAATTACCAGCTCAGGACATTTCTCAATGTTAGCCATCAAGAGCTGGCTCAGAAAAAAATGCTTCCTCAGGTCCAACCAGTCACAGAGAAGAGACATGGACCTACTGGGCAGGGTTAGGTGGGCATGAAGTGCCCTTTCCTGGCACTACAACCAGCCAGTATGATGCAAGACCATGAAATGTGACGCTTGTCCTGCCCATTTGATCTGAGGCTGCATCACATCGTGAAAATGAAAGTAGGAGAAGCTCTCTAAACCACACACAAGTCAGCTAACATCACTGTAACATGACAAGGACAACCAGCATGCTAACGAATGCCGTAACACACGCATTGCTTTGCTACACCTAGATGCAGCAAGGTCTACCGCTACGAAAAGCTAAAGCTGGTAATTTGCTACCCAAAAAATCTACAGATCTGCAAAGAGGGCAGCACAGTTTTGTTAAAATCGCAAAGGAAGTTTGATTAAAAGATTGGTTTATTCGCCTCTCTTCTGACTTAAATTATAAATTGTTCTGATAAAACTATCCTGAAATCACTGAAAAACCCCAGTAAATCCATACACAACCACTTCTAGGATAAGAAGCACAAATAATGGGAAATAAAAGGCTTTTCGTTACAGTCTTACATATGGCAGCATATGGATCCGATCTTGTAACAACTATAATCCAGTCGAGTGCTCCCGTTATCTGGGCGCAGATTCAAATACACAGATCAAGACCATAGTTCCATTGACATTTTTACCTTGGGAGGGAGAGGGAATTAAAAAAACACACCTAAAAGAGGAGGTTTATTTGAACTCAGAGCTAACCCAGGCTACCATGAAGCTCCCCAACAGTTATTAGAGCACCTGGGAATGCAGCAATGAGGAGTGAGAGGAGTGAGCAACGAGGAACAACGCAGGAGAGGCTGAAATCATGTTTGCCATCAAGGAAGTGCACAGAAACATGAATTAAACTTCTGAGACCATGTTCTTATATTATCTCAGGCCAAGGGAAAATCCAGGTTAAAATTAACCTCCATCACCACCCTCTTTTTGTTTTGGACAGGTTAGTTTTGATTTAGCTCAGATCAACCCGACGCGCTGCTCGGGCTGTGGGAAGGGACAGTGTGGAGACAGAACCTTGATGGGTAAAAAGGTGGAAACACTTGTGCCGGTGCTAGGGAATTGCCTGTGAGCCCACAGCACGATATTCCCACTCACACTGGATGCGCTGCCCTGCTGCTGGCACGCACGGAGAAAACAGCAGTGAAAAAAAGGAGGCACAATCTCAGAATATATGGCCAAAAGACTAGATGTACAGCATAAAGTGGAGAAACCGGAGAGTTTCTTTAATTCTTATGAATTAAATTAGAATGTTTGGCTCTGTGTGAGGGCACAGCGGCCGCACACGCAGCCTGCAAGTCCGTTCTTCCACCTGTACAGCGAAGAGCTGAGCGAAGCCGCACAGTCTGGCGGCCGCTGCGAGTCTGTCCCCTTCGAAGAGCAGCAGCCCCAGGGCCGGAATCCCGCATTTCCCCGCAGTTCCTTCTAGCGCCGTACAGTTTTTGCTTTTAATTGCTGCAACTCCCTGAACAGACGCAACCGCCCAGGGTGACGGGAACAGGCAGGGGTTGCACAGCAGCTGGAAAACAGCCGGGAAAGCCCCGCTCTCCAGCCGGCCCCTCCGGATCACGGCATTTTTAAGATAAAGCAATATTATATCACCTCTAATTGCCGATAAATATTTATTCTGGAGATGTCCCCGCTGCTCCCCTCTCCTTCCATCCGCTCTCCCCGCCTGTCACAGAGCCCTCGGCGGCACAACCCCCCCCCTCCCCAGCCCGGCACCCACCGGCAGCTCCCGCGGAGCCCGGGACAGCCCCGGCGCCCGGGATGGGGACGGTGGGAAGAGTTTTCGGGCGAGGTGCGGCGCAACGGGAGCCGGAGGAGGCGACGCCCCGTCCCCCCTCGCCGTCACTTGGGAGGGGGAGGCTGCGCCCCGACGGGGAGGGACCCCGCTCCTACCTGGGCGGAGGAGCCGAGCCGAGCCGAGCCGTGCGGGTCCCGCGGCCGCTGCTCGCGTGGCGGGAGCCGCCCCCCCGCCGGCACCTGGGGCGGAGCCGGGAGGGAGCGGAGAGGGAGGGAGAGGGGAGAGGAGGGAGAGGAGAGGGAGAGAAGAGGGGGGAGAGGCGACAGAAGGAGGAAAGGAGGGAGAAAGGGGAGAGAAGGGAGGGGAGAGGAGAGAGAGGGAGGAGAAGAGGGAGAGAGGGGAGAGAAGGGGGGGCGGAGAGGGGGTAGTTCCCGAGAGGATAGGAAAAGCGAGAGCCCGAGGGAGAGGGGTTGGGAAGAACGGGAGCCCGGGGGGAGCGGAGAGACTGGAGCAGAAGGATGGGAGGAGGGGAGCGGGGCTGGGAAGAGCGGGTGCCCGAGGGGGAGCGGAGGGTGCTCGGGGGGAGCGAAGAGGTGAGAGCGGGTGCCCGGAGAGACCGCAGGGTGGGAGAGCGGGAGCCTGGCGGGGTGGGAAAAACGGGAGCCCGTGGGGAGCGGGAGCGGTGTTGGGAAGAGGGGCTGCCCGGGGGGAACGGGGTAGGAAGAACGGGAGCCCGGGAGGAGCGGGCTTGGGAAGAACGGGAGCCCGGGAGGGTGGGAGGCCGGTTAAGAGCGGAGGGGTGGGAGGGTGGGAGCCCGGTTAAGAGCGGAGGGGTGGGAGAGAGGGAGCCCGGTTAAGAGCGGAGGGGTAGGAAGAACGGGAGCCCGGCGGGAGCGGGGCTGGGAAGAGCGGGAGCGGGTGTGCTCCGCAGCGCGCAGGGACCCGCCGGCAGGCGATCGGCCCGAGCCCTCCGGGGGCCCCGTCCAGGCGCTCGCCCTCCCTCCGCTCCCGGGGCCGTGAATCCCTTCAGGCGTTCCCGGAGCCCCGTGGCAGCGAGCGCCGTCCCAGGCATGACCCTAACTCACCGTTCCTGTGACAGTCTCTACGGTCTGGAAGTGTTAACTCTGAAGCCTAATGATGGTTGCTGTGGCGTCAGGGACTACGTCTGCTGGTGAGAAGACAGAAAAAAACGAGGCAGTAGCTTAGATCTCTCTGCGTTGCTTACCTGGAGGAGGTCTGACGAAGAGGTTGCAGCAGACTTTCTTGGCTTTAAAATCCTACAAACAGACCCCAAGTTCAAAATCAGAGACCTGACTGTGGCCTGTCCCTTGCTGGGAAACCAAAATAGCTTCCAGAGATGACCCCTTAGAGAACGTGAAAAAAGCCACGGGTGTTTTAACCGTGTCTCTGACCTAAGTAATAATCTGTTTCCTAAACAGCCAGTGCAGATGGCAGCGCGTTCTCCCCCTGCCAAATGCCTAAGCACAAAGACAAGGTTCTTGCTCAGCCCCAGGAGATTGGCTCCTCACAAGAGGATGCTGGAGCAGGAGCCACCTAGAGATACTGGAGTTGCAGGGTTCTTACCTTCTTCCTCTTTGTCGACCTTCAGCTTTCAGGGACCACATCTGACCTCAAGGCTCTACAACTGGGGAGAGCTGGTGCCTCTGCACCCTGCTGCATCCCTCTGAGCACAGCTCCCTTCCTGCCCAATCTCATGGTCTGGTGTTGTGTTTGATGTGCAGTGCTTTGGCTCAGCTTGGACACTGCCCAAGCAGGACAGAGATTGCTTTGCCTGCTTGTAAAGGCTTTGTGTGTACCTGGTGATCTTTGTAAGTAACCATGTTTGGACTGGCTTGTGGGTCAACCAGCCCTTGGACAAGCTTTAGCTTTATATCAGTCCTGCTACTTCAGAAGAGTCTGTAAATTGGTTTACTGCTACAATACATTTCCTCCAGGTCTAGTTAACAGCATCACAAGAACGGAGAAAGCCGGAGAGCACAGCAGTGCTGCGTAACTAGCACACAGCCAAGGTCTGCAGTTTAGGAGCAACCGCAGGAGAGTTGCAGGGAAGTTGCAAGAAACTCTTCTCACTACAGAGCAGAAATGCCATACAGCTTCTTCTTTTTATTTGTCAGAGCGATCCACCAGGTGGCTCAGGGTATGGTTCTACCCAGCACTGGAGTGATTTTCTACCTTCATCTAGAATGGCAATGTTTATTTGCCATCAAAACCACAACTAAAATTATTGTTATATAAGCCAGGCCCAAATTTAAGCCTTAAACAAGGTATCAGCTTTGTGCAGGCAACTTGAAACAATCCATACCATAACAAAATACTAGACTCATTACAATAGGTACTTCAAAATCAGCCTAACAGGTTTGACACCTACAAAGGTGTCTTTGCAGTCCTCTCATTGCTCTGGGAAGTGTGTTTTCTGCCCTTTCCAAAACCTGACTTCCACTCTACGCAACACAGTGCCTGTGGTGGGGGTGATAGTGCTTTTCTCTCTGCTTGCTGAGTGAAGCTCAATCTAGAAAACCATTGTGAGCCAACAGCCCTACGAAGCACCAACATGGACAGCAAGTGGTCATGGGCAGATACCTACACCTTTGGAGCAGAGGGCATGTTACAACTTAGGCTCACTTGGCCACCTGCTTTGTGATTGCCTGATTTAACAGCCCATGACAAGCACTGAGCCACTGTTTAGCTTAACTTCCAAAGGCATTTCCAGATTTCAACCTGTCCCCAAAATGCTAGTGTTTATATCCAGCTGCTACCGGAGCATTGTAAAAGCCCTTCCGCATTCAGGGTGAACCCAGAGAAGAAGGGATGTACCCAGATAATTGGGGTGCAGGGGAATTTGTAGTGATACTTTCTATCATTTTGTTTAGCCGTGTTTCTATAATTCATGGAGTGAATGTTGTTAGCCCTCCTGGTGCACTTCCCATCCAGGATTTAAGGTTGTACAGTCATGAGTTGCTTACACAACTTCCAGTAAGGGAGATCTGTATTATTTCAGATTTATAGGTGGACAAATGAGCAAACAGGAGGGAAATCCCACAAACTCGTGGAGGTGGAAGGGAAGAGCAGATGAGCAGATGTAATGCTTTATCTTGTTTTCAGACATGTGGATCTGACTGCCTCGTAGCAGTCATGCAAGCAAGTTTACCGAGCACAATACATGTAGTCTACTACTCCCCCAACGTTTCTAATTCAAGTTACAGCACCCTCACACAGTACAAATGGCCTAAGGAAACAACTTTAATCTTTTCAGTTCTCTCTTCTAAAAACAGTATTCTATTCATTGTTTTATTTATTGCTTTATTTATTACTACAGCAAGAGCAGCACCACAGCGCTTAAATCAAGGAGGATGATCTGCTATGTGCAATGCTGTAAGCAGTAATAATACTGATGTCCCTGAGACTAAAAGACCTGCTGTCTAAGTTCATGGTAAGGGTATAGATAACATTTTGTCCCAAAGAAGCACAGTTTGCACACAGAGTAGCAGTTTCAGCTCATTATCAGCTGTTGTACAGAGAAGCTAGGTGAAAACAAAACCCTCCTCATTTCAATAAGCAGCACTCACCCGGGTGCTTCTCCACTTCAGTGTGGAACACAGAGTACGCACACCCCATGCTGTGTCCCCAAGACATGCGGATTTCGTTCTGTTTAACAGGGTTAATGCACCAAAATCCTTACAAACAGGAGGTTGAAAACTGTTCCTACTATTAGAAATAGCACAGTAAAGTGACATCCAAATTTGACTGTGTTGGCAATGCAGCTTATTTATGCACAGCATGTTATGTTGTGTCCTTAAAAAAAAAAACACTCAGAAAGCAGGGAGAACATCTGCAGTTCTTATCAATTAATATTTTTGTAGCACTTCTATCTACACCATGCTGAGCATGTGCAAAACGGTCCAAAAATGAATGTATACCAAGAAACAATCTCTAATCAGTAACCGGTTACATACAGCCCTAGCCAGATCCAGTCCACACTGTCTCCCACCCACTCCGTGATGCCATGCCCAGGACATACCCTGCCCGCTCCCTGCACCTTGCTCCATGGGCTGCTCTGCCCTGTCCTGGGTCGAGTGTCATTGTGGGGTGATTTGTGACAGCCTCTCTTGCTGTTCTGAATCAGAACCTGGAATGCTGTAAGCACAGGTCAGCCAGTCTCTGCTTCCAGTGTAGTTCTGTACAAAGAATTTCGGGGTCTCTCTTTTTTGGGTCCCTAATTAGAGGAACCTACCACAGATTTAGCTATTGTAAAATTGTGCCACGGCACTTGTCACAGCCTGGAGAGGCTCACACAATTCTCAGACCCTGTCTGCCCTGCCTGTGACACGCCACAGGAACTGGCTGTCAGCTGTCAGTGGAGATTCCTCCTCCTCAGGTCATGCTGACGTGGTGGCACCAGGCTGGAGCTGCAAGAGGGAACCCCCACCTCGGGTAGGAGCGGTCTTCCCCAGACAATGGCAGACCTGGGAACTGTATGCAGCCACTCCTTACACTAGATAAACTTTGAAAGGAAAAGCAAACTGAGTTTATTTGGCTAAACAGCTTAACAAATCAGCACCTCTCTCTTGGAGAAAGAAAGAAGAAATGAGTTAATATGTAAAATAGCTTTGAGACAAAGTGACTTCTATCATTTTGACAGACCTTCATGATTGTTTCCTGGTTCGCTCCAGGCAGCAGCTCCCCTGTTCAGTTACCCCCAAACAAAACTTACACAACAGTCTGGAATTGGGATGCAACCTTTTAGATAAACTTCATCCTCTGACTTTTTCTTTTTTGAGACAAGCATGAACTTGCAGTGAAGCTCCCCTTTTATCCTGCTCTCCATATAGAGTTCCGTTTGGTGTAGTTCCGCCTGTATTGCTTTCTGAATCTCCATCCTCAGGTCTCAAGTTTTGATCCACAGTTGTCAAAGAATAGTCCTGAAGTTCTTCAGGGTGGGCAAACCCAACTAGGCATAACACTGGGTCAGCTGCAAATGAATGTCACAGCATAATGCAAATACTTCTCCTCTTGCCAAAAGCTAAAAGTTGAATCACCTTCAAGGATTACGACCTTGCATTCATAAGGGTTTCATAATGTCTCACTTCAGAGCTACTCATTACACAAGCTGTAAGTGAGGACAATGAATGAAGCTCATTAGTGGTTCGATGCAGGCTAGATGTGATGGCAGACAAACAGCCATGGGGACAAAAGTGCATTTGAAGTAGATGACTCCTAGTAGATGCCAGGAGGATGGATGGGACACAGGCCATGCTGGCTTTCTTGGTTGTTGCACTTTTGTTCCCTGCTGCTAAGCATGGCAGAGGAAAGGTTTCCTGAGTCTCTAGCTGACACTTCCTTAAAGCCTGTTCAGCCCCAGGTGCACAACGCAACCTCTGCTCCCCGGCAGCCAGATGGCTAACTGCAATCCAGCCACTCTTTAATTAACTTTGTTTTGTTTGGTTTTGTTTTCTCTGTGGGTTGTTTCTGGGAGAAAGGGAGCTGACAGCATGTTTGTTTACACGAGATTGATTTGGCCTGGTAGGTCCCTGGGTTAATACTAAGAATTTTGAAGTGTCTGGGTTTTGTTATTCCCTTAAAAGCAGTAGAAGCTGAGAATCCAAAGGGATTTCTAGGATACATCTAGAGGAGTTACGTAAATATGCAGGTTTATTGCAAGTCATATCAGACGGGCAGCACACAAACCAAAGCTGATACGGGCAAGCTGATCTGAGGCCTTGGTTACTGTGCACTGTTCAGCTGCTGCAATGTATAATTAACTTTAAATGCAACTACAACAAACACAGACCTGTAAGCAGCTCCTCTAAACCCTGTGGAGTTGCTTGCGTGCATGAAGTTACACAACGTGCATAAAGCAAGAGTTGGATGAAAGGTTCGAGAGATATCTCTCTGCACGGGAGAAAATGCCAACCAGCACTTATCTCCCGATCTAGATGAAAAAGCAGAAAGATGCAAAGAATCTGCATTAGGAGTTAGCAACTAAAACATCCAGGTATAAAACTAACAAGCAGAAAAATATTTAAGTAAAAGAACTAAGTTTACCCTGCAATCCAGAGATGTGAAACTGCTTTTACACTTGTTACCTAACTTCCCCCAAGCAATCAGGCTGTGGCAGCACATCCGTCAGGTTCTACTGAGACCCCAGCTAAACGCCGAGCGGGCCAACAAGCACCAAGCTCCATCTTGCAGCGGAGGACAAAAGCATGGTCTAGAAAAGGCCAAGCAGAAGGCAGGCTGGGGAAGTTGTACCAGCTCACCAAGTCTGAACATACAGAGGGGCAGGAAGGATCAGGGAGAAACGAGGCAGCCAAGTAACACAGGGAAAAAGATTATGGAGCATTTTTCCTTTGGAAGTAGCAGGTCTGGAAGGCAGAAGGTGCTGAATGAGAGGAGATGCATCAAAGAAGAGGCAAAGGAGAGTAATTTTGAATCAGAAGTCTTAAATGTAAAGGGTGAAGCACATTTCCTGCACCTGCCACTAAAAGGAGAACTCTCTAGTTGGAGAACTTTTAAAATTTACTTTGAGGCGATGTTGCTTCTGACATTGGAGCATTTTGCAAAGCAAGGCTTTGAGACGAATGACATACATCTCACAGGCTAGAATTTCACTGCAGAGATAAGACAAAGGCAAAACTGCTGCAAAAGCATGTCTGGAAACTCACAGAGGTGCACCCTGCAATTTTGCATCAGAGATTGTTTCTTTTAATTAATATTTGTTGAATCATATCTCAGATGAACAAGCAGAGCCCTCCCCCTGGTGGCAAGTGAAAAAAAACTATAGCTGTTTTTTTACAATCATGTCAATTTAAGACTATAAATGAAACAGGGAGCATAAGACAGGACCTTTTTTTATTAAGTCAACTGATACAGCTGGGAAAAAAAAGAAAAAAAGACAATTTTGCAAAACACAAACCCATTTTCAGGACTTACATAGACTTATGTACTTTGAAGGCTGATACAACTTGAGAATAGTTGCCAAGTTCAATTTCATGGTTAATTTATTAGACAATTTTCAAGAGAAGCGGGGGATAAAACCTGTAGAATAACTTTTAGTAGCTAAACAGGGTAATTGTAATGTGCAATAATTCCATTATTTCCATTGAGTTCTTGTCTTTTTATGCCCAATTGAGTCTTGACATCTAAAATCCCTTAGATCAGTTGGGAGAGTAAAATTCATACTACTACTGAGGAGTAAAAATGGACTCAGTAGACAAGTTTATTGTATATAACATTTTTTCCCCAACTAATGTCCTCAGATAGCTCTTCAGAAATTATCTGTAGAAAATTCTCTCTCTGTTTATTATGGGAAGTTATGGCAAGTGCCTTTTGGGCAGGACTTTTTCCTTTAGGTGACTGGTGGGTGGGGGGCAAGCAGTAGGTGTTACTTTGGCTTTAGTAAGGCTTTTGACACTGGCCCTCTCCCACAGCATCCTCATAGACAGAGTGATGAAGTACAACCTAACTAAATGGGCAGTGAGGTGATGGAACACTGACAGAGCTGCTGGGCTGAAAGGGGCAGGTCCCTAGGGAAGTACCCTGGGGTTGATCTTGTAACATCTTCCATTAACAACCTAGATGAATGGACACAGTCCACTCTCAGCACACGGGCAGATGACACAAAACTGGGGAGAGCAAGTGATAACCAGATGGCTGTGCTGCCATTCAGAAGGACCTCAACAGGATGGAGGAATGGGCAGAGAGGGCTGTCAGGCAGTTCAAGAAAGGGAAATGCAAAGTTCTTCACCTGGGGAGAAACAACCTTTGCACCAGTACAGGCTGGGAGCGGAAAGCCTGGAAAGCAGCTTTGCAGAGGATGTGGGAGTCCGGGTAGAGAACAAGCTGACTGTGAGCCAGCAATGCGCCCTCGTGGCAAAGGCAGCCAACAGCATCCTGGGCTGCGGTGGAAAAAGTGTTACCAGCAGATCAAGAGAGACCTTTTTTCCCCTCCTCTCCAATCTTCAGTTCCAGTAGACAAACACTAGGTATCACTGTGCCCCCAAGAGTATAGGCATCATAGGAATGGCTGAATTGTAATTACATGGAAAAACAACTGTTGTGTTTTAATTATAAAAAGGAGAAACCTTCTTCAGCTGTGACATTCAACAGTAATAACCACTGCAACATAAACAAAAATATATTCCCCCATCCTTAAGAATGGAAAGCTATGCCCTTTACCACAAAACACTGTCTGCATGCTTATGTTTAAAAAGTTTTAATTTTTCACCCTGGTACAAAAATACAGTACAATGTGATGACAAGGCATTCACCAAAAAACATTCAAAGAATAAAAGGGGAAACCCCGTAAAGCTTCAACATAACCCACCCTCACTTGATAGAACAATCAAAAGGTGAGTGCACAAGGAAGAAGTTAGATTTCTGCCCAAAGGCGAATAAAGATGAATCACACACAGTTTTACACAAAAATATGTTTGCAGAGCAAGTAATTTCACATGCTACTTGGACATTCATGAAATTTAACTACTTGGCTTAGTGGCAGAATTAATGTTTTGGGATGTCTAGAAAATGCCTGGCCCAGGAACATGCCCCATTCATAGGGATCCCCAGTAAAAACAATGGGATCACATAATACCAGTGAGGAAAGAGAGATCCAACCCCGATTAATCATCAAAATGCTGGCTACTTCTAGTTATTCCAATCACACTATTTGTCCTCAAAGCAACGATTTGTCCTATGTACCTCCCTTTTAAAAACAAATGTTAGTGGTTGCTCAAATACAAAAACTGATGTGTTTGCACATTACCTAGTTGCAAATAACCATTAAGGTACAAACTGCCAGGCAGAGGAGGAGATAACACTGTAATTGATGAATGTGTGTGAACTCCAAAGAGGGTTTAACCTAACATTGTTGACTGGAGAATTACATCCCTCTAGCACATCTACATTCTTGGTCTGTTTAATCATTTCCTTTTAGAGTTTTGAAGTGATGGAAAAGCATCATTCAGTGTATCCATTATAGTTCATCTCCCAGGTGTTTTTGTTTGAAAGCATCACCTGTTAGCTTCTCCTGGGCCTCCTTCATCCCTTGGACAACTGGAAGATTACACAGAGAGACAACAACTATTAATCTCAAGATGAAAACATCAAGGTATCCAGGTAATGAAATTGTTTTAAAATAACAGTTACAGAATGTACCTCTAAAAATTAACCTGTGGGGGGAAAAAAACAACAGTCCTGTGCCCTTTTCCCAACTATTTATAGCTGGATGACGTGAATTGCATGATTTCCTGTGCCACAAATGGAGAGGCAGTTTAGGTCCTATAAACACTACGGCAGGTATTAAGTTGAATCATGATTCTGAACATGGTTCCTCAAAGCGTAAGAGAACCACTGACTCATCCTGTATCTAACAGCTACCAGTTATGCTGTGAAGTGTCATCATTTTTCTCCACTCAAAAGTGAAGGTGCATCCTTCACTCGGGACACGTCCAGAGTTTCATCTCACCGAAAACGCACTTCAAACTACTTTGCACATACCTTGATCAGCATTGGTATAGAAATACTTGTAGCTGGGGTTTCCTTTCTCATTTATGATCTCTGGGTGGACTTTTCCACTGGGGTCTGTGAAACAAGCAATCAAACAGGAAACTTAGATGGTAACAATAAGAGTATAGTCCTGTGAATGGGTACAACAGCTGTGGATGCCCTACCCATGAAAAGGATTCTGGGAATGTAACCTCCATCAGGACTAAAGGCTTCATCCTTTGGCTCTTCATCATCCTACCAAAGCAAGAGAGAAGAGAGGGAACATATTAGCAAAGTATCTAATAAAACATAGCACTCATTTCTACAACTACCTGAAAGGAGGTTGTGGAGAGGAGGGAGCTGGCCTCTTCTCCCAAGTGACAGAGGACAGGACAAGAGGGAATGGCCTGAAGCTCCGCCAGGGGAGGTTCAGGTTGGATATCAGAAAAAAATTCTTCACAGTAAGAGTCATTGGGTACTGGAACAGGCTGCCCAGGGAGGTGGTCGAGTCACCTTCCCTGGAGGTGTTTAAGGAACGGGTGGATGAAGTGCTTAGGGACATGGTTTAGGGAGTGTTAGGAATGGTTGGACTCGATGATCCAATGGGTCCTTTCCAACCTTGTGATTCTGTGATTCTGTGATTTTAAAGATACAATCTACTGCCTTCAAATTCCATTTATCCTGAGCAATTTAAATCTTGAAAAGATTCTAGTTAAGTGCAGTATCTTCCACTCTCAAAGTTATTTTTACCTAAACAAGTATTTGTGAAAATAATAATTTTCTTCTGTTCTGTCAATTTGCATTAAATTCTCCCCTGTGGTGTAGGAATGTTTGATATGTCATGAGAGAATGAACATAAATATATACATAAAATACAAGTTGTTAAAGACACAATGGTAGAAAGCTACAAGCACGATTAAAATAACCAGGCTGAAGAAAATTTGTTTTAAAACAATCAGCTATATCAATCAATCAATCAACCAATCAATCCTAAATACCTATTCAGAAGTGCAGGGTTTAGGATGTACACAAAACAGGATGCAACCAGTTAAGTAGAGATTCCAAATGCTTAATTACTAGGCTGCAACATGGATACAAATCAGAGGGCAGCTTACCTCGAGGTTGACCATAACAAAATTGTGGGCAAGTTCAGAGATCTCCTTGGATTCAGCAAATTTTGGCTTTAGAGCTAATTAGGAGGGAAAGGGCAATAAAGAGATGTGTAAAGACAATGCAAATTATTTCAGGTTTTCAGGTCAGCATCAAACTTGTCAACAAGCAGTGAGTAAATGGAGTGCATGTATCCAACCGTTCCAGGCAGGCTGAGAATAGCACGTATCTGAAGCAATCCCTGCTGAGCAGTCGTATGAGGAGGCCTGGCCAACACACATATGCAGTCATATTTGAACCAATGGAAGAGAAGCAAAAAGCTTGGTGTAAACCACAAGTTCTCACGCAGCTAGCCCATCCTTCAAGCTTAGCCACGACACCCAGCTTGTTTGCTTCTGATACTGGAAGAGACAAAGCCTCGCCTTCGAAGAACCACCAGCTGACAGTAAGGCAATTTTAACCTTAATTCTTGAAGATCATTCATTCTGTTCTGTTTTTTATAGCCAAGTGCAGAAGAAACTGCAGCAAGCACAGAAGTGCCGTATTACAGCTGTTACTTCGCTGGCATTTAGGCAGGGCTGGCTTTTGGCAGTGCTAACAGGTAAATCGGTACGATAATATACCCTTCTAAATGAAACACAAATACTGTTAGCTGCATTTTGAATGTAAAGTTCATGCTTCTCGAGGTTACATGATTTGTGTAATTGTTCATTAGAAATTTCAGTGAGCTCTAGTACTAAATACATTTACCTTTGCAAGCTCCACACCAGGACTTGTGGATGATAACCATGAGAGGCAAACCACTGAAAAAAAAGAAAAAGAAAACTGTCAAAGAAAGCTTACAGTTGAGCCTCTAAACCAAAATCTATTAAATGTACATTTTAACAGTCAAAACTCCTAGAAAGGCTAAATGTAACAGACAATGAGATGTAAAGAGATTCTGCTGTGTTCTAAGATCGTCTTGCAAAAAGTTTGCCCAATCTTAGAACACATATAATAATAATTTATTATAATGGCCAGGCAAGAAATGTTCTTGTAGAGGAGGCTTTCTCTTTGGAAGATCTGCTCTTATCAGTTTATATTTGCTCAGATACACAACTAGTCATGCTTTTTTTCACTGGAAGAGGTTAGTGACACCAGCTGCTTGAAAGATCTCAGGATGGATTTTCATAGCTGATGAAGGCAATCCAGTGGATGACAGTGATACATCCAGCATCTCCCTGCTACAGTCTGTATGCTTCAGTCACCTCCTACGAATAGGGCCCTCCACTGAGCAACAACCAACCCTCTGGCTGCCAGGCTAGTTTCCTACATGCTGGTATGCTGAAACAGGCCTGGGATAGATGTGATGAGTGCCAAGACTGAGGACAGGGGAGCTGCGTGGAACAGCAGCGTAAATAAAGTGCAATGCAAACGGACCAAACTTGTTATCATTCTCTCCCTCTTCCCAAATAATTCACTTAAGCTTTACTACCCACACCACCCAGAGGTTAAGTTTCTATTGCTCTGAGGCATTGCTGATTTAGGACTGGAAAATACACATTGTTCACATCGGCAAAGACTAGCGCTTCATATCAGAACAGTTCAATCATCTGGTAACCAGTACTACAACATACTTTTTCTTTTTGAGTTGAGAGATTTTTAAAGCAGATTTTAAATGAAAGTGCTCACAGCCCCAAAATGCCAACTCTTAGCCTGTGAGAACTCAAAGACATTTTAGAAATATTGAATGCATTTTCTCAGCTTTATTCTCTCTACTTTGGCCGGGAAAACAAATTTACTTACATCAAAACATTTTTGTAGTCATTTCTCAGTTCGGCTATGCAAAAGTTCCTCTAGCAGCCAGTGCGTCAGATAAACAGCCGCTACAGCTGACGCAACCCTTCCTGCCCCTCTTTACCATCTCCTCCCAGGTAGCACTATACATGACATTAAAAGGCAAACCCACAGTTTATTAAAGTGAGGGATGAAGCAACCACCAAGAAGTTTTAATAAGCTATGTACACGGTACAGCAAAGACTGAAATCAGTTGAAACTAAGCGCAAAATGAAGTTACCCATCACAGTTTGTACAGCCTTATGGGAGAGTTTCACCCGGAACACAATTTTAGCTTATTCTTCCTACAAGAGCACTCATCCTTAAACAGTTAGCATTTTTTAAGGTGTATAATGATGAACTTGCAGAGAAAAGTCATAGTAACTTATTTCAGTAAACAGTTCAGCATTAAATTAACACTTTAGTCAATTTAAGGCACACATTTTATTGTTAAATCTGACACAAAGGTCTGAATTCGCTAGGCCAGCACCCTTCTGTTACACAGCTTGCAAATCTACCTCTTGGGTTCAGTGGGATATTTTGAAGCAGTCACATCCTAAAAAACACGGCCTGTTCCAGTTCTGCACCTGAAGTTTCTTCTGCAGTTTGTCATTATCTGGGGGAAGCCTTGGAGAAACAATTTTCTTATTCAAGACACACAGATGCCAATGCAGAGAAGTTTTCCTTACAGTCACCACCTTTGGGGCTTTCTTGTTCAGACACTATTTGTTCAGACACTATTTTCTTGTTCAGACACTATTTGATTCAGACTCTATTTGATCTCTGAGCAGCCTTCACTTGCTTGGAGCCGCAAGCTTTCCTCTTGGAAACATGCAAGTGGGGAGAGCGTGCGGGTGAGGGAAGTGCATCCCCACAGATCCTCTTCACAATACGGCTTGCTTGGCTGCTGCAGGGATGTGGTGTCCATCTCCCCAGAGCTGCTGCTGCTGCCAGATCGTAGAATCATAGAGGCATAGAATCATGGAGTCATAGAATGGTTTGGGTTTGAAGGGACCTTAAAGCCCATCCAGTTTCAACCCTGCTGTGATGGGCAGGAACACGTCCCACTGGATCAGGCTGCCCCACCCGGCCTTGAGCACCCCCAGGGATGGGGCAGCCACAGCTTCCCTGGGTGGTCCCGAGCTCTGCAGGGTCAGTGGCCGAAGGTGGGACGAGTCCGCGCGGGCGACAGCCGTCACTGGATGCTGCGGCTCAGGTACTGCACGAACATGGCGGCCAGCCGGGGCAGGTTCTCCTCGCAGCCCTCCTGCATCTTGGTGTAGCTGATGAACTGCCTGCGCAGGCGGCTCAGCTCGGCCAGGCTGACGGGCCGGCTCAGCACCAGCCCCTCGGGCACGCCGGGGACGGGCACCGCCTCGCCGGGCAGCGCCCCGCCGCGCTGCGCGGCCACCACGGCGGTCAGCACGTCCTGCGTGAGGCGGTCGAGGCCGTGCAGGAACCCGGCGGAGCGCAGGGGCTGCGGGCGGGTGGAGCGGTGCGGGACGGGCGCGGCGCCCTCGAAGAGCGCGGCCCGGAGGGCGTCGAGCGGCAGCGGCTCCTCCGCGCGCACGGCCAGCAGCGGCCGGTCCCAGCGGTTGCGGGGGTCGGGAGCCTCGAAAGGCGGCAGGTCGGGGCCGTCGCGGCCGCCGAGGCAGAGCAGGAGGCAGCTGGCCGTGCCCGCCTGCCGCGCCGCGCAGTACAGCTCGTAGCGGATGCTCCGCGCCTCGTTGCCCGCGTCCGCGATCACCACGTCGCGGCGGTTGAGCAGCCGCTGCACCTCGGCCCGCAGCGCCGCCCGCCCGCCGCCCGCCGCCTCCGACACCACGTGCGCCGCCCGCCCCGCGCCGCCCAGCGCCTCCCGCAGCTCCGCCGCGCGCCGGGTCTTGCCGCTGCCCGGCCGCCCGCACAGCACCACCAGCGGCATCGCCGCGCCGACCCGGACACCGCGACTGCTTCCGCCCGGGTCACCCGCACACCCCGCCCCGGCAGCACCGGGGCAGCGCGCCCAGGCACGGGAGGCAGGGATCGCCCCGATCCGGGGAGTGGCAGGCACGGGGATGCGGGGATCGCCCAAAAACCGGAGACGGCGGGCAAGGAGATACCGGGAATTGCCTTGATACCGGGAGAGACTGCGGGCACCGGGGTGCGGGAATCGCCCCGATAAGAGACTGCGGGGACAGGGATGCGGGAATCGCCCCGATACCGGGGCAGTGGCAATAGGGATGTGGGAATCACCCCGATGTCAGACACTGTGGGCACAGGAATGTGGGGAATCGCCCCGGTAAGACACTGCGGGCACAAGGATGTGGGAATTGCCTCACTACCGGAGACTGCAGGCACGGGGATGTGGGAATTGCCCCAACACTGGAGACTGCAGGCACGGCATGCAGGAAATTGCCCCACTGCTGGAGACGGTTGGCACAGGATGTGGGAAATTGCCCCACTGCTGGACACGGTGGGCACAGGGATGCAGGGAATCGCCCTGCAAACCACAGATGGTGGGTGCAGGGAATCGCTCCGCAACCGGAGACAGTTGGGCACTCAAGGATGCAGGGAATCACCCTGCTGCTGGACACAAAGGGCACAGGGATCCGGGGAATCGCCCTGCTACTGGAGGCAACAAGCACAGGGACACCATGCTGCGTGGCAGCTGGTTTCAAGCAGCAGTGCACTCTGTTCACCCCAAGAACCAGAATCATAGCATCACCTGAGTTGGAAGGGACCCGCATGGATCACTGAGTCCAGTTCCTGCCCCTGCCTAGGACAACCCCAACATTCACACCCTGTGTCTGAGGGCACTGTCCAAATGCTTCTGGAATATTGTCAGGCTTGGTGCCATTACTGTTATCCCGGGGAGCTGTTCCAGTGCTCCACCACTGGGAGCTCTGGGTAAAGAACCTTTTCCTCATATCCAACCCAAACCTCTCCTGGCGCATCTTCCTGCTATTCCCTTATGTCCTATCATTGGTGACCAGAGAGGAGAACTCAGTGCCTGCTCCTGTGCCTTCCCTTGTGAGGAAGCTGTAGACCACAATGAGGTCTCCCCTCAGTCTTCTCTCCTTCAGGGGCTGAACAGACTAAGTGACTTCAGCCACTCCTCAAAGGGCTTTCCCTCTAAAGCCTTCACCAACTTTGTGGCCTCCTCTGGACACTCTCCAGTAGCTTTAGATCCTTTTTATACCATGGTGCCCAAAACTGCACACAGTACTCAAGGTGGGGCTGCACCAGTTAAGAGCAGAACAGGACCATGACCTCTCTCAACCGGCTATCAATGCTCTGCTTGATGCACCGCAGGACACAATTGGCCCTCTTGGCTGCCAGGGTACTGTTTGCTCCTTTTCAACTGGCCACCAACCAGAACCCCCAGATCCCTTTCCGCAGGGCTGCTTTCCAGCCCCTCGCTCCCCAGTCTGTATGTTTATCCACAGTTGCCACGTCCCAGGTACAGAATCCAGCACTTGCCCTTGTTACACTTCATGCAGTTGGTGATTGCCCAGCTCTGCAACTTGTCCATATCCCTCTGGACCTCTCTGCTCTCAAGAGTGCCAACAGATTCCCCAATTTCGTGTCATCCATAAACTTAGTAGACTTTCAAATCCTGCATCTGGGTCATTTATGAAGACGTTAAAGAGTACTGGCCCTAAGAGGGATCCCTGTGGAACCCCGCTAGTGACTGGTTGCTATCCCAGTGTAACTCCATTTACTATGGCCCTCCGAGCCCAGACCATCAGCCAATTGCCCACCCATTACATTAGATGTTCATCCAGCTGTATGCTGGGCATTTTCTTCAGGCAGATACTGTGAGAGACAGTATCGGAGGCTTTACTGAAATCCATAAAGATTACATCAGCTGGGTTCCCTTGGTCAAGTAGGTGATGTTTGAACACAAGATCCTCACCCTCACCGAGAGGGAACTCAAACCCAAGCACCTCCAGCATCTCTGACACCCACAGATTTCACTATTTACAGAACTGGAACTGATTAGAAGTCTCCAAACTTCCTAGGCCACTGGTTCTGATGAGTCTCACCTGCTGCATAACAGATAATTTCACCTAACTTTTCATCTCCTGACCCAAGGTCAACTCAGAACAAAAAAATCTGCTTTTTTTGGTTTGTCTATCTTTTTCTGGTTGTTTGGTTTTAGCTTTGTTTGTCTCCAAACAAATGCTCCCTCCTAGGTTTGCTGCAAACCACAATCAATGGGTCACACACACAAATGGATTTTTACTTCATTATTGGCTTTTCAGATCAGGTAATGGTAGGCAGCAGCCAAATACGATATCTTATGCCAAGGCTACTTCTGAGTCAGGATTTAGGTGGCTGAGATCTGCAGTCAGCTCTCAAATTCAGCCTCATTTCCCTAACTACACAGCTGGCCATCTCGCAGAGCATATTGCCAGCAAAGCGTTCCCCGAGAAAACTGGTATTTAAATGCCATCAGTAAAGGGCAGCAGCAGGTACAGGCAAAACCACAACCGACACTCGTTCAGCAAAACCCCAGACACCTCAATCCCTATGATCAGGACAGAAATAAATCCCAGGTAGAATGCCTAATCCACCTCTAGCAGTTGCTGCAAATGACTGTCCTCAGACTGGACAGTCTAAAGGTGCTCAGCACCAAAAGACTGCGGTACTCAAATTGGTGAGAGGGTCTGTGTTTACAGCAACAAAAGCAGAAAGGGTGCACTGCAGCTGTCCCTTGCCCAGGGCTGTTTCCGAGTAGAAACACTCATCCTGTCTAAAACCGAGAGCTTGCTCTCCCTCCCTCCCTCCTCTGTTTCGTTTCAAAGCTTCCTCTGCTTTACTGTAAAGTCATGTCACAATTCTTTCTGCAAATATTGAAGAAATTGTCTATTTTCTTTTTGCACAGATCTATCAAATGAATGCTAAAGCATCCAGTTATGCAAACTTGTAAGACTGCTGAACTGTACCATCTGGGTTAGTTTGGTGTCTAAACTAGACCTTGTATTGCAAGTGGAACTCACCAGATGGATCAGTTTGAGGACAGAATTCAACTAAACAGCAAACCTGGAAGGCATCATGACTTTCCACTTGTGCAAACACTGTCAGATCTAGGTTATAAACTTAAAAGTATAAGTAGAATTCTTAAGTGTATGATTTTCCTTCTCACATTTTAACTAGAAACAGAAGAAACTTTGAGAAATAAAGTGTCAAAATATCATTTTCTACATTTTCATTTCTCTTTTTACAGTTTAAGCTTAACCCAGAAAAGGTTCTACTAATCAGTTCACTACAGTTTGAAGCCTTCAGATTTTTTCTGCAGATGGTAACAAAATAAGTCTCTCATCTCACACTGAGACCTCATCTGTACAGACGCACTGAATTCCACGGAAGCCATCAGCAGCTCAAGAGGACTGAGTGCTGCTTAAACACACAGGTGTGGGTTTGAGATCCGTATTTCTCTACTATGATAAACACTCAATATTATCTTCTCTTTTCAAAGACATGCTAGAACTTCAATCGTTTAATTAGAGTGAAGTAATTAAATCTAGGTGGTGCCTCAGCAAAGTTAACAGAACACTGTACTTTCTCTCTAATAAGCTATAGAGATCTGAACAGTCTCCCAAATTACCTCCAAGTTTGTTAATAATCATACATGTTATATATTAGATATAATTTTATGTGGTTACATTTAGGATTGATACAGAATCTCTGTGAATGTTTTTAAAGACCCTTTTCTGTCTTTAAACTAAGTAACATACCTGGCTGCTGCCTCTTTCTTCCCATCTTCTAGCGTTCTCCAATGAATATGATCTCCAAAACCTGCCAGAGAGAAGGGTTTATAAATGCTGCAAAATTTAACATGTCAGATAACACATGAAAAATAGACCAATCCCTAAAAATATTTTCAATTCATTATATAGTCTTTTTTTTTTTTTTTTTAAAAAAAAAAGAAAACTATAACCAGGACCCCAGTCCTGGAAACACTTCTGCAAATACTTCCAACCTACACAGTCTTATGGGGAATCCCACTGAAATTAATTAACAAAAACATACCACGCTCATGAATATTTATATATATGCAAATGACACCCAAATCCCCCAAGCAGATATTAAAATTGAAGAGCCTTCTGATTATTGCCCATTCTTTTTCAATCTGTGAACATTTATTAACTGATTAGTGACAACTTAAACATGTCAACTTAAACATGTCAATGTTTGGCCTCCTAAATCCCACTGACTGCGAACTAAAGCGAAACTTAAACATTCCTACACCAACATATGATCATTAATTGCTCAACATTACTATGGCAAGTATTACTGCAAATGATAATATCATCAAAGAGTAAGAAAGAACACCATTACACAGCTTTCTGAACATCACAGTGACTTAATAATACAGGAAATAATTTATTACACGCCCAGACAAGAAGTTGGTTATGCCAGCTCGGGTATGAGTGAGCGAGCGTACGTTTAACAGCTGCAAAGCAGGGACTGACCCTGTAGCTGACGTGGCCGAAAGCTACACGAGAGCTGAGTTGAAGGAGATGTGGGGACTGATGGTAGGGAAAATCCCCTGGAAGGTGTTTTCACAGGTCTCTAGAGGAGACAGGGGGCTGCAGGAACACAGGGCTGTGCTGGCTGACCAAACATCAGCCTTGGCTTGCCCCATCGCCGTGGCTGAGGGTCTGGATTAACTAATAGCCCCCGGTGCCCAGGGTGCTGAGGGGGGCAGACTGCAGGAGCTACCCCGAGGTCAGGAGCCACAGGCTGCCTGGTGCTGATGCAGGAGAAAGAGAACATTGACTCCAGTAGAGAAGTATGATGAAGAAGCTCAAGAAAGCCAAGAGCAGGGCCAGCAAAACCTCGTGGCACCCTAGCTCAGCATCCAGGATGTTGGCACAGTATTGCACCTTATCTTCTCTCCTGATACGAACAACTGTGAACAAAGGTGACACAACACATCAAATATTTATCTGTGCCAGCAGTTATGTGGGGATGCCTTGTCGGTGTCTGATCACGCACACGTATCAGTTGCACAGGCAGCTTCAGACACAAGGCTGTGCACGTACCAGCTGAATGCAACGGAGCAAAAACCAGTTGGGTTAGCAGAAGTCATGTTTACTCAGAATATTGACACACTAGCTATTTAATTTGAAAGCTAACATGAGAGCAGCCCTGTAGAGAAGGACTTGGGGGTGCTGGTTGATGAGAAGCTCAACACGAGCTGGCAATGTGCATTCACAGCCCAGGCAGCCAACTGTATCCTGGGCTGCATCAAAAGAAACGTCGCCAGGAGGGCAAGGGAGGTGATTCTGCCCCTCTATTCCTCTCTTATGAGACCTCCTCTGGAGTATTGTGTCCAGTTCTGGAATCCTCAACATAAGAAGGAGATGGAGCTGTTGGAATGGGTCCAGAGGAGGCTACAAAGACGATCAGAGGACTGGAGCTGAGAGAGTTGGCTCAGAAGGACAGGCTGAGAGAGTTGGGCTTGTTCAGCCTGGAGAAGAGAAGGCTCAGAGATCTTATAGTGACCTTCCAGTACCTGAAGGGGCTACAAGAAAGCCGGGGAGGCACCTTTTACAAAAGCTTGTGGTGATAGGACTAAGGGCAATGGGTATAAACTGGAGAGGGGCAGATTTAGACTAGAAATAAGGTGGAATTTCTTCACCGAGACAGTGGCACAGGTTGCCCAGGGAAGTTGTGGCTGCCCCATCCCTGGAGGTGTTCGAGGCCCGTTGGATGGCGCCCTGGGCAGCCTGATCCAGTGGGAGGTGTCCCTGCCCATGGCAGTGGAGTGGAACTGGATGATCTTTAAGGTTCCTTCCAACCCAAACTATTCTATGACTCTATGTTAAAACGGGGAAACCCCTTTATTGTTCTAGCCAGGAACCGCTTTTCAAAAGCTTTTCTTCCTTCACACTAAACCTCACGTCGCGGTGAGCTTCGGCACGTTTATAAAAGCATTGCACCGCAGCGGTTTCTGTTGAATGAAACTGCCCCGAGGAACCCGCGCGAGAGCAACGGGACGGGACACAGCCCCGGCAGCTCTGCTGCCACCCAGCCGGGGGGCACGGCTCTCTCCCGGGGGCTCTCTCCCCTTCCCACCCAAACCCGGGACCCCCGGGAAGGGAAACCCTTGGGGGGGTTCTCCCGAACAGAGCCGGGAGGGCGCGGAGCGCCGCGCTCATCCGTTAAGCCGCGCTCCCCGCGCCGCGCTCCCCGCCCAGCCCGCCGCCCCGCTCCCCCGGCCCCGCTCCCCCCGCCCCGGGTGCCCACAAATTCCAAGGAAACCCCCAAAAGAAACGTTTTTCTGACCCTTTCCGAGCCCCTGGGCGGCCAGGCACAGCCCCAGGCACAGGCACAGGCAGGCGATCGCGGCTGCCGCGGGCTCAGCCTTCATGGTGCCGGGCAGCACCTCACCGCCTCCCGGGGTTGAGCTTTTTTTTCCTCTTTTTTTCCCCTCCTTTTTTTCCCCTTTTTCTTTTTTCTTTTTTTTTTTTTTTTTTTTTTTCCCCCAAGCCCAGGAAGTGATGTGAGGCGGATGTGGGCGGTGCTGGGGTCGGGGGTGGGGGATGAGGTGAGGAGTGGTTGCCGTTACTAAAAGTGGATTTATTTTTGATTTAAGCTGACATAGAGTTAAGTTTCATCTACGTAATTGTATTTTTTTTGAAAGTTAGACAGACTGCCTCTCTGATGCCATGTTTTCTTTCAGTGTTCTACCAGTGAAGGAAGGAATAAACCATTCCATTAAGGCAGTGAATTAGCTTAAGCAGTGATAAGAATAATAATCAAATCTTGGCCAGCTTGCAGTGAGAAAGAATATAATTGTAGCAGGAGTTTAGCTTGTTTAGTAGTTGAAACAAGCAACAAATCGAGCACTGTGTATCTTAAACTTATCTCTGACTGATGCTCCAGGCCGAGGAAAATGCTGAAACAAAGAACAAACCTCAGCTCACCAAGAGGACACAATGAGGAAGGAGATAAGATAGAGAGCATAAGAGGATTCTGAAAACACAAAGGAACTATGATGCACATACAGAGGGGGTGATAAGATGTGATAATGAATTTTATGTATATTTAACCAATGTGATAATGAGATTTATGTATGTTTTAATCAATGTAATAATGAGTTCTATGTATATTTAACCGATGTTTCCTGCAATCTATATGAATATGTATGATTAACCAGTATAAAAGTCCTGTAACCAGCTTCAATGGACACACACACAAGGTGAAATAACTGCCTGTGTGTCCAGCATCATATTTATTTATTGAAGCAATACCTGCTTAATAATCAAATTGGCATTGATTATTGAGTTTGGCCTTTTCACGGCACCACCAGGCACTGTGCATTCTTTGCAGATGATAACGTCTTGTGTTCAGTGTGGTAGTATCTTGATATTCTAAGAAACACTTATTCACTGTTAAAATATTGAAAAGGACAAAGTCTTGGAAGCAAAAGCAACAATATTTTTATTTTACAATGCAGCACTGAACTGGATGCTGAAGGAAGGAATAGATCATTGTATTGGGGGAATGAATTAGCTTAAGCAATAAGAAGAATAAGAATAAGAAAGAATAAGAATAAGAATAATTTAATCTTGGCCAGTTTGCGGTTAGAGGTGATGTAGTTGTGACAGTTTAGCTTGTTTACTAGTCAAAACAAGGAACAAATCAAGTATTGAAAAGACAGTCTCGCACGAGGAACAAAGGACAGACCTGAGCTCACCAAGAGGACATAGTGAGGAAAGAGATGAGATAAAGACCATCAGAGACTTCTGAAGAAACAAAGAAACTGTGATGTGCATACAAGAGTGGGTGAATAACAGTGGATATGTAACATTTCTGGGAATCTGTATGAATATGTGTGTTTAACCAGTATAAAAATCATGTAACCAATCTCAACAGTTGGACACAGGTGGATTAACCCATGTGTACCCCGGCACTGTTTATTAAAGGAATACCTGCTTAATAATCAAATTGGCATTGATTATTGAGTTTCGCTTTTCACGGCATCAATGCCCTTCTAAAAAAGGCATGCCATCTTGCAAAAGCAGTAGGTATATATACTAGTTTTAGACAAAGAACCGTGTATGTTCATTTTATTAGGTTATCCAACCATGTTTGGAGACTTCCTTCAGCTTATCTCCTGACCCAAGACAACTACATCTCACAAGTCAATTAAGCACATCAATAAATCCTTGCAGCCCTAAGACAGGTAATCTCTTGACCTAAACCAGCTACATCTTACAAAACAATTAAGCATAACAATAAATGCTTGCAACTCTTAAGGAATTGTTTATCCTTTCAGGTTATTCATCCATGTCTGGAGATTGTTTGCTCATTATCTCTTGATACAAGACAGATTTATATTACAAGATAATTAAACATACAAACCAGCTGCAGCAAAACTCATCAATTCATTCTCACAATATTAACAATATCAGTGTGATATCTTGTGTTCTATGCTGAACAGATGTCTCTTCTTCTGTGATCACCTCTGTTTGCTGTGTTTCCCCATCTCAAATGGAAGGTCAGGGAGAGCTGGAGCCAGCTCCCAATTAGCAAGAGTTTTGACTGTTGTAAAATTCATAATAACACTAAAATTAGTCCTTGGAAAGGAATAGAAGATGCATAAGATTTCTGGAAAAAAATAATACAAACATAGAATCATTAGGTTGGAAAAGACCTTAGAGATCATCAGCCCCAACTGCATGCGTTTATAGACACGCCTGTAAGTGGGAAATATATTGTCCCCAGCTCTTGTCTGGCTGCACTCGTGTGGCCCAGCCCTGATGAAGGGCTCTCGCTTTCTAAAACTCCATAACGAGTCTTAGTGAGTGGATTCGCTGGCATTTTCGGGGCACCTCGCTTGCCCCCCGGTTACCCCGCTGAGCGAAAAAGGGGCAGCGTGGACTCGCGGCTTTTCCTGACTACAACTCCCAGGAGGCACCGCGCCCCCCCGCCCCCGCCGCTATGCAAATGAGATCCCGCGGCGGACCAGTCGGCAGGCTCGCTGGCGCGGTCACGTGGCGCGAGGCTTCCTTTCTCTGTGAGCCTCTCTTTCCTTCTTTGGCCGCCATCTTGTTCGCACCGCGTGTTGGGCTGCGCGGGCTTCGCCGCTCTCCGGTGAGACCTTCCCCCTCGCTCCCGCCGGCGCGTCTCCCTCCTTCCCCTGCTCTCCCTTCCCCGCGGGCGGGTGGGCAGGGCGGGAGACGGGCGCCCTCCCGTCCCCGTGGGCCGCGCTGGGCCGTGGCGGGGCCGCTCCCTGAGGAGAGGGGCGGGAGGGCCGGGACGCGGCGTGGTGGGGCCCGGGCCGGCTCTGGCCTGCGCCCGCTGGGCCGGGCGGGGGCTGCCTCGGGGCCGGGGCCCCGATCCCCTCGATCCGTCCCGCTGGATGCGGGGGCCCCGCTCCAGGGCGCGGAGCACGTGCAGAGGGAGCTTCTCCTTCGCTCGCGGGGTCACGGCTGGCTTCGTGGGGCAGAGCAGCCTGGGAGGACCTAGTGCTGGGAGGCTGGCGGTGTTTTTCCACCCGGCACAGGATTTTAGGTGTTCCAGCCTTGTCCCACCTGGCTGCTGGAGAAGCCACTCGACCAACTTCCCAGCAGCTGAATTGGACCAATAGGTGCCAGAGGTCCATATAGAAAATTTGTCAAGGCGTGAGCTGCGTTAAGTTTGGAGGTGGCTTATGAGTTAAAAGTATAAGAGCTTAATTATTTGGAAATCATGTTCATAGAATCATACAATAGTTTGGGTTGGAAGAGACTAGTATGAAAGCTCATCCAGTTCCAACCGCCTTGCTATGGGCAGGGACACCTCCCGCTGGATCAGGCTGCCCAAAGCCCCATGCAACCTGGCCTCGAACACCTCCAGGGATGGGGCAGGCACAACCTCCCTGGGCAGTCTATTCCAGTGCCTCACCACTGTCATAGTGAAGAAATTCCTCCTTATGTCTAGTCTAAATCTGCTCCTCTCCAGTTTATACCCATTGCCCTTAGTCCTATCACTACAAGTCATTCCCCAGCGTTCTCGTAGCCCCCTTCAAGTACTAGAAGGTCACTATAAGATCTCCTTGGAGCCTTCTCTTCTCCAGGCTGAACAACCCTAACTCTTTCAGCCTGTTATCATATGGGAGGTTCTCCAGCTCTCTGATCATCTTTGTAGCCTCCTCTGTTCATAGAAGCACGTGTGCTGTGGAGGCTGCTTTGGGTCTGTTCTGAGTCAGTACTTCAGTCAAATGGTTCCAGCAGTAAACTAATAGGCTTGGAAATTTCCATTTTGCATCCCTGATGCAAAATCAAATGTCCCGTTGGTGTGCCTCATCATCGTACAGACAATTCAGCCGAACAGGCTGCTGCTGGGCCACTTTGTGTTATTGTTTGTTTTGCTTTAAAGGTTTTTGTCTGTGTGAATTTAAAGCACTGGTTTGTAAGTTTTCTATAAGTTTAAAAGCCTATTGCGGTTTTAATAATACTTTTTAAATGGACTGATTTTTTTTCCTTAATGTTTTAATTTTTAATTTATATTTATTTGTATTGCATTCTTATTCTTTAGACACAGCACTATGAACCAAGAAAAACTGGCCAAGCTTCAAGCGCAGGTCCGAATAGGAGGAAAGGTAAGAAAACCATCAGATATGTACCATTTTCTATAATTTGTGGATTGAAGGAGAAACATCTCTGAATTTGTTTTTCAAAACATAAGCTTTAGTTTATGGAAGGGGAAAAATATGTACTTCTGAGGCTTGAAAATACAGTTTTTGTGTCATCTGGATCATAGTACTGCTACCCAAAACGCAATTTTGCTTGGGTTCAGAAGTACTAGGTGAGTAGTTTCCAGGTGTAAGCGTTCCTTTTAATTTAGTGACTTGTTGCAACCTGTGAAAGCAAGTGCAAGCTAGGCTTACCTGTTGGTTGTTCCAGTTCTGCCTTTTTCTTCTCCCTGTTGAGGAGTTCCTTTGTGCTAGCTCCAGGGCTTATCTGACTCTGCATTGAGCTGTTTCTTTTCTCTGAGTCAGCAGGTAGCTAATACAACAAAAAAGCAAGTGCATAGTTTAAGTGTGGGTGTTCCTCAAACTATAGGTAGGGTTGTGCAGAGTAAGAATTCCAAAATTGCTGTCTGTGAAACAGTTTAAAAATGTTAATTACTTGGATACAAAAGGGTGACCTTTTAAAATCACTGTATTTGTGCTTCATCTTGGGAAAAAAAAAGTTCTTGGGGAAACTCTTTGTATATTGCTTAATAGTAAATATTATTTCATAATCTAGCTTGTGAGAGGGGAAGAATGCTGCTCTTTGTCTTTTTGTTCCTTTAGACTTAAGGAAACCTTAAAATTGAGACTTGACAGTTCAAGTTATAGGGGAAGGGGAGTAAGCTGAAATGTAGCTTTGATTACAGAGCTTTCTCATAGCTTACAGATAGGTTGCTTAGAGTGCAATATGACTTTAGAAAATTGGTGTAAGATTTTGAAAATAGCTGACTGCTGCATCTTGTGTCTTTTCCAGGGGACAGCTCGCAGAAAGAAGAAGGTGGTGCACAGAACAGCAACAGCTGATGACAAAAAACTTCAGAGTTCCCTCAAAAAACTAGCAGTAAATAACATTGCTGGCATTGAAGAGGTATAGTGATAAAGTGGATGTTTCCTGTTTGAAATTAAATTACGTCAGTTTGGTGGCGGTTTGTTTAAGGTTTAACCAACAGTTTTCTCTTCCCCTCAAAAACTTAGAGGTCTGGTTGCTGATAAAGTTACTTGATTGATGTTTCATTTACATCAGTATATATATACCTAGGTAAACAAGGGAGAGAGCGTTCTGCTGGCTAGATAGTGGTTGTAGAAGCTACTAAGCCATTTGTGATGCATTTTTCTTACATTCATTGCAAAATAGAACTAAACTTGGTTCCTGGCTTCGTGAACTTGATTACATGCTTTAAAGAGAAGAGCAGTAAATGCACATGTACTGTCCATGCATGTCTAAAGCAAGGGTTGTGTGGTGCAGAACATAAAGAAAACCATAAAAATACCTGGAGTGAGAACTTGCAGGGCTGTATTATCAAATTTGGGTCCTTTTACTGCATGAGAATTACCAGTATTGTTTGGGGTGGTCACAGGAGATGGCAGTTCTTACAAACTCTACAGAACCAGCTCCTGTGTTAATGTTAGTAGGAATATAAAGTTTCTGATATTCCTTGAGTACATCTGTTTTACGTGTATGAAATATGAAGTGAGATGCTGACATTTTTCCATAACACTGTGGAGAATGATGCTTTTGTGTGGGAGGAGGAGATGTTCCTTCATCATGAGCTCAGTATTACTGTAGTATTTGTTTAAAAAAGCATAATATTTAATTTGTGATTAATTAATTCAAGCAGGATTGCAAGGTGCCTCCAGAGGTCACTCAGTGCATACCTCTCTTCCAAAGGCAAATATGGTTTCAGTGTAGAAGTCTGGTTTGCCTGTAAGTTTTCTAAACCTCTGTTTCCCCTGCCTCCACCAGAGCATAAGATCTTTATTCTGAGGCAGTTCCTAAGGATTTTAAATGTCTTGATGTGAAGGAAGATAAGACAGTGTGCTTCTGCCTTGGCAGCTTGGTCCATAATTGTTTTTGTGTTCAGGTGGACTCAAGCTAACTTTGCTAAACTTTGTGTAGATAGAAGAGTTTGGGGAGACTAGTAACGTTGAGTCAAACATTAGTTGCTCAGCTGTGTGGTCTCTAAAAGAGGCTTTTAAGTAGGAGGATGACTGCTTGAAGCCTTTCTCATCTCCCCATATGTAAAGGACAGGACATCCTTTAGTTTTGCAGGAAAGCAACACACTTGGTTTTCCTGTTGAGAACAGTTTGAACTCTTCTGTGTGAAAATTGATAACTTACATGCTTATGTATTTTAAATCTCTTCTTTAGTTCCTAAATTTCTATTTGCTCCCTGTAACGTCTACTGAAAACAACACTTAAGAGTTTTGTGACATAAGTTAATTAATATTGTTTGGTTTGATGGGTAGAACTCTATTCCTTTTTTTCAGATAGTTATATACTGCTTAACCATAGTTTAGCCATGTCCAGAAGAAAAGCTATTAACTTTCCATCCTGTCTCCTTTTAAGTCAAAAAACAAAATAAACCCATACAATATGTCAGTATAAACTTTGCCAGTGGGAGCAAAGTAGGCTGCTATACTGGCTGTAAAACTTGGTTCTTGGTGATTCAGAAGACCAGGGAAAACAGCAGGTATGATGTACTTAGTTTAAAAGAGTAATCACGTAATTATTGGGAAGACGTGGAGGCCTGTTTAGTGCAGTTGGTACATTTATCTCCAGTTGTGTGTGTACACATGCAGGAAGCATCCTTGCCTTGGGCAGTTTCAGCAAGTGGGCCAGACTGGGAATATTGGGCCTTTGACAGATCTGCTGCAGAAACATTGCTTTCCTGAGAGGTGACAGGTAGTTGTGAATGGTGACTTATTAAACTGATGTGGCAAGGCTTTTCTATTAGAGTTTTTAGTTATAAGTGTATTTTAGGAACCATAGCCCTTAAATACCACCTTTCATATAGTATGTATGAACTCATATTTTATCATGAACTCATTTTACTTTCAGTTAAGATGGTGTTAATTCCAGGTGCTTTTGTCATGATTATATTTTTCTCTAGGAGGAGTACTACTATTGTAATTTTAAAAATATAATTTAATATTTTAAATCTAGAATTGAATAAATTGTGCTTGTTAAACAAGATGCTGCAGTGTATTGGTCAATGTTGTTAATGTATTTTAACAGGTGAACATGATCAAAGATGATGGAACAGTTATTCACTTCAATAACCCCAAGGTTCAAGCTTCCCTCTCTGCTAACACTTTTGCAATCACTGGTCATGCAGAAGCTAAACCGATCACAGAAATGCTTCCAGGCATCTTAAGCCAGCTTGGTGCTGACAGCTTAACAAGTCTCAGGAAGTTAGCTGAACAGTTCCCAAGACAAGGTAGGTATCTTTGGAATCTTTCATTGCTGATTTATAGAAAACATGAAGTACTAAAAGTTCTAGCCCAAATTTAACACGAGCAAGTGTGGTTTTCTGTATTTTCCATTGTTGTCGGGGGGGTGAGGCATGACATTTTTTTCTTTAATTCAAGATTCTCTATAGGCAGGCTCTGATTTAAAGTAAATAAATCTGGTAGGTCAGGTATGCTGCAGTTCCAGGTGTGCGATTGCATATGACAAAGAACTTGGGGAAGCAAGTTGATGTTTTTACTTGAAAAAACTCTTCACAGAATCACCAGGTTGGAAAGGACCCACTGGATCATCGAGTCCAACCATTCCTAACACTCCCTAAACCATGTCCCTAAGCACTTCATCCACCCTTTCCTTAAACACCTCCAGGGAAGGCGACTCGACCACCTCCCTGGGCAGCCTGTTCCAGTTCCCAGTGACTCTTCCTGTGAAGAATTTTTTTCTGATATCCAACCTGAACCTCCCCTGGCGGAGCTTCAGGCCATTCCCCCTTGTCCTGTCCCCTGTCACTTGGGAGAAGAACCCAGCTCCCTCCTCTCCACAACCTCCTTTTAGGTAGTTGTAGAGAGTAATAAGGTCTCCCCTCAGCCTCCTCTTCTCCAGGCTAAACAACCCCAGCTCTCTCAGCCGCTCCTCATAAGACTTGTTCTCCAGCCCCCTCACCAGCTTCGTTGCTCTTCTCTGGACACGCTCCAGAGCCTCAACATCCTTCTTGTGGTGAGGGGTCCAGAACTGAACACAGTATTCGAGGTGCGGTCTCACCAGTGCCGAGTACAGAGGGAGAATAACCTCCCTGGACCTGCTGGTGACCCCATTTCTGATACATTTCTGATCTCTTACAGATTCTCTTTCAGGGAATCAATTCTGTTTCCTTTGTTCATAGAAAACATATTTCCATTGGGGATCTAGAGGAAGGAACATGGTCTTCTACTCTATAATTAACTTTATTAAACCAAGACTTTTAAAAATTAACTAAAAATCAAACATTTTATTCAAAATTTTAAAATTGTCTATGCACTTAAACCATGAAAGCATGGTGTCTGTGAGTGTGTCTCTATGCAGTATAACCATTGCTGTAGCATTACGGTTAAGAAACGGAGTCTGGGGACAATCCCTTTTAGAACAGTACCGTTCTTGGGGAAGCACTATAGCATGTTTTCTCAACTGTTGTCCCAAAGCAAGTTTGTAATTTAAGAACAGATGGAAATTTATTTTTGCAATGGTGTGTTATGAAATTAGAACATGAGTACATTAAAGCATGGGAGTAATCGGTCTGACTTTGGTATGAGTTTGTGAAAGTTCCCTTAGACTGCAGAACAGGTACACTGCATTACAAGTAGCTGTGTTGCAGTTTGTGTTTCATGTTGTGTACTGCCAAAAACTAGAACTAAGGTTCTTGATACCAAGGCCTGGTGAAGTCGGATATTAAAAAAAAATTTGGTTTTCATATTAAGGCTGTTATGGCCATTAAAAAGGCCGATTGGATGTGTTGCAGTTGTCATTATTTGGAACTGGAAAGTGTTACCTGTTGTGGTAATTTCAACAAATAATTATTCCTTCTAAATCAGTAATTTTAATTTTTCTCTATTTCACGTTCAAAGTTTAATTGAAAGTAAAGGGTTTGTTTTTTCTTCTTTACTAAAACGTAAAATGCCTCAAATTTAGAAAGCTAGATCATCATAAGAATATTTCTTTAATACAACTACAGCTGTAGATGCTGTGCTTTCTTTAAATAGTACAGCAAGTCAAGGAGAATAAATGCTTTATTTTATTTTTGTTAAGTTCTTGCATTTCTCTAGATTGCTTGCCATGAGTTCCAGCTTCCATGACTTACAGAAGAGTAGATCTGATGCGGGAGTCTTGATATGGAAATACTTTTTCATACAGTTGTGACCCCTTGATAATTGAATCATATGTTAGTTGGTCCCTGATTGGTACCACATTGCATTTGCATTGAAGCACGTGACCTCTGCTAGGAGGTTTTTCACTCTGGGTTTTCTGTCTGTTATTTGATCTGTTGCTAGCTCTATCTTAATGCCCCTTAGCATTGCAAAATGGGTGTGCTAATGCTTCCGTGTAGGAATAATCACAAGTAGGCCCTTTGGTCACGCTGATTACTGTTACCCAGTCATTTGGGTGTTTCGGAAAATGCTTTCTTTTTTCATCTTTAAGTTTTGGCTTTTATTGTATCGTGTGGTCGTTCCCAACTCTGTAGAATGAGAACTCAGCACCAAATTTCTTTTTATAGTGTTGGATAGTAAAGCACCAAAATCCGAAGATATTGATGAAGAAGATGATGATGTCCCAGGTGGGTACATGCATGCTTACATTTCCACTTAATGTGTAAATATTTCAATTAATGCATTTAAATATTTAGCTCTTGATGTGATTATACTTCTCACTTGCTAAGGGAGGCTTCATGTATGAGATAGCAGTAAAACATTGACTTTGGATTTCAGCCTTTGGCAAAAAGGTTTACCTTGTGCAAATTGCTTAATTCTTAAGTGAAAATAGGTTAATATACTTTTGGGGAGATTGATCTAAATGTCCAAGTAAGGTTTTAAGGCTGCAAAGTGACATGTTCAACATAGTAGTCAGATTGTCTTTAAATCAGAGTCTAGGGTAAGGATCTTTATTTCTGTAGCTGAAGGAGCAAAGCTTGTGTCAGTGCCTGGAAACTTCTCAATAAATATTATAAGTTCTTAATTTGTCAATCAATTAACTGTTAATCACCATGTTCTTCTGTATCCATCAGTGTGGTGTGGTAGCTAAAACAGACTGGTGGACCCAGAGGATCCTCTACCTCATGCTCTGGACTGGTTTATTTTTTTTGACCTTGCATAAAAGTTCAATTTTTCCAAAACTTTGTTTCCTGGAGTACAATGCTTAATGTGTGCCTAACTTCAGGCATTCTTTAAAGAATGTGGCTGCAGACTCAACTGCAGCTAGTAAAGTACCTCTCAAAATCAGTTCTTAATCACTTTGTGTTAGAACTTACACTCCTCTGAGTGTTCCTGCATTTCTAGTTCTTTGTGTATGTTCAGAAACACCCTGTTTTCTAAAGCCCGTTGAAATTTGCCCATAATAAATGGTGTACGTGAATCTAGTTAAGAACTACTTGACCTTTCCTATCTATACTATATGCATTTTCATTAAACCTATGAAGGTAATGTTACTTTATGGGTGTTACTGTATTAAATATCTTCATTTCTTTCAGATCTCGTAGAAAACTTTGATGAAGCATCAAAGAACGAAGCTAACTAAATCATTAATAGTTCTGGAAGCTGGCATGGACTAGATTTAAGAAATCAGCTATGTGGTTCCAAAGTTTTAAAGAAACGGAGAACATCATCTGTTAATAGTTCAGTAATATAAATATTTTGTATTTTTATGATGCTGTTTGTTCAGCATTTTCTGTCAGTTGATTTTGCATTTTGCACTTACTCCCAGGATCTACTCTTTTGGTCAAAAAGAAATGTCAGTGCAGTTTGAGGGGTGTGTGCATGTGCGTGTGTGTATGTGTGTGAGTGTACATATAGTGGAGAACAAATTGGAGAACGCTTATTTAACCATTTCCCCTTTTCCCTTGAAAGTAGAAATAAAATGAATCTTCAGCATTGTTCCTTTTGATTATCATGAAATAGTGCACTGAAGGTAGTTAATCTTAAAATTTTGTCCACATCTTATGCCTGGAGGCATTACGCTATTAAAACTTGGGTTTAATTTGCTGTTAACTATTGTACTTGCAGGTGTGTTTCTCATCCCTGTTAAAATGTACACAAGATGTTACCAACATTACGCTGATCCCAGATGATGCCGAAGACAAGCTGTTTTATCAGCTTGTTTGGTACAGAAACTTTAAAATAGAGAACCTGGCCTCAGACAAGTGTGCTGGTTTTCAGCCTTCCTCAACTTTCTCTTTTTTCTTGTCTCTAACCATTTGAGACAAGCTGATAATTGACTCCTTCCACGTAGGCTTAGCAGTACGTTCTCCTCTTGGTTATGTAGAGTATTTCCCATGTCAAAAGGGAAACAAACACCTTGGTTCTCTGCCATTAGATCGCTTCCTGACCTTGGAGGTCTGGTTGGTAACAATCCAGTGCACCAGTTTTGCACAGTAACAGATTTTTGCTTGAATAACTTTGAGCTGTTCTCTTGACATGACTGCATTTACTGGCAGCTGATGATCCACTGTCATTCTTATGGCACTAGGAATTAAATGCACCACATGAGCAATGTTAAGGTGGGAGGAAAGATTTGTTGACTTTTCGCCTTGCCTTCTTCAGTTTGTGCAATGACTGGCTCTAAAGGGATATTTTATTTTTGCCTGTAACTTACCTTTGCCTATAACCTACCTCTAGGTTTGGTGTCATCTGCGTAGTAGCTTCTTAAAAACCATAAATGCCCCTCAGGCATAAGGAGGACATTGGGAGGTACTGTTGGTACAGTGCAGTATTTATGACCTTTCTTTAAAATGCTTAATGTGAACCCATTTTGTCAGAGGCTCTTTCAAGGTTCTTGATGTGATGTGCATTACAGTATAGTTAGACATCATTGTAACCTGTGTCAAGGGCAGCTGTGGCTTAAGAAAGCCTTTTTTTCTCTACATCTGTCACCTAACTATGGCTTAATTGGAACATATCAGCTTTTTATGTAGGTTCATATGCTAGAGAACTGTAAAACTACAAGGTAAACAGTACACGAGTTCTGTGACATGATCGTAAAACCATGAAAGCAGAGCTGGTTTGTCACCTGAACTCCTCCGTTTATTTTATAGGCTTTGTTCAGTTTTACCTGTTATATTTTATATACTACATGGATCTTAACTACAAAATAAAGTAACAGTACAAAAGAGGAAATGCTCCCTCTTGTGTGTTGTCTCCTCCTCCCACCAGCGCTAGCTGAGGCATGACAGGCGGATGCAGGCCCTATTTGAAGCAATGCTGCATCTGTGCTGACAATGACTAGGGAGGATCCCAATAGAGCTTTAGGATTTCATGCTGCCATATACCCACTCTTCTCTTTTCCTGCGGTGTTGAACAAAACTTCAGTTTCTTGTACAGCTTAAATCAGCTGCAGATACATTTGTTGTGTTTTAAAGGAAGATACTTCATTACTAATGTGTGCACAGGCACACTAAATGGCCTTTTGCTGCCTCTGAGAGCTCAAAGAGCAAATGAAGGATGCTAGGAAAGAGGTATTTGAAGTGTTCTTCCATTTGCTTATAAGAAGGGTCACAAGTCAAGAATGTCTCAAAGTAGCAGCTGTACTGAGTTTATGTATGGAATGTCTCCTAAATACTAATTGGATATTGAAAACTCTTGGTCTGGTTTCTGATGTAGGAAGCATGTCAAAAGTAACAGACATTGAAGAGTAAGCATTGAAACTTCCCTTAAGTTTTTATATAGCTGGATTCCTATAAAATATTGGTTGACTTTTTTTTTTCCTCTTGGTCATGATGATTTACATGTTAAGCCCTGACTTTTTCCTCTGTTTGACAACCAGTAAACTAACTAAATATGCTAGCTTATGTAGTTATATTATCTTAAGTTTTTTCACTGTATCTGAAAACAGTCAACCACTTATGATTTGCTGCTGAAAATACTAGAGCTTATCTATCATTAAACTGATTTTAATTAAAAGTAACCCGTCAAGGCTGTTGTGGGAAAAGCTGTTTTACTTCTTTATATTTACTCATGGTATAGCTCAGCGTTTGTACGTGCTGGTGGAAACGCGAAGTTACTAAGAGTACTTTGGGGGAGTGTTGCTACAATAACTCCCTATTAGAAGGTGAACATTAAAATGTTCTTTGCTTGGCTTGAAGCATGATAACCACTGTTCTTCTGAAGGGCTTGAGCCTACTTGCTATTTGAACTCTGACGTACTAAAGATATTGGTAAAAGTATTAATATATTAAAGATCTTGGCGGTGATTGGAAAACAGGAGGGCAGAGCAGCATGCAGATGGAAACATCTTTTGAGTTGTATGGGAGAGAATCAAAGCTGCATCAGTGAAGACTGAAAGAATCGAGAACTTGGCAAGTGTGTGAGACTACAAACGCCAGTCCTGCTGCTGTGACCACTTGTAGATCTGCGTAGTTCCCTGGTTTGTGAGTGAGAACCCTGAGGCTGGCTGGCTTCTCTCAGGCAGGAGAGCAAGTCTAAAAAAAACCAGTGGTGGTGCGTTTGCTCTGTGGGGAAAAAAAATAGTTGTGTATGATGGCTGGCAGAGAGCACAGCACAGTCGGCAGAGACACAGTGCTGAGTGCTGGTAAGGGATTTCTGCTGCAGCACTCGGTAACTATGTGCAGCTAAGAGTTGGTAGGCTGGAGGGAGTCAGTATAAAAAGAACATTTAATGTAAAATACAGACCTTGGGGAAAAAATAGGATCGAGGTGAATTTTTATTTCTAACTTATGTATTTGAGGAGTGCACAGGCATGAGAAGGGTTAATTTAAAGCTGCTGCTGAAATTCTACTGAAAAGTGGTGAGAGTTCTCTAGTGTTTGTCAGCTTTCTGTGGGAACTAGGAGTTGCTGTTCCTTCTGCCAGGATCTTCACCAATAATGTTTGGCGTGTATAACAAGCACAGCAGGTCTTACAGGTGATTTAATTACTGAGCAGTGAATTGATTGACCGGGAAGGCACTGAGGCAGTTATAGCAGCACAGTAAATCTGAGCTAGATATAAGATTAATTAATGCCTCTACTGAGGAATGTCCCAGGAAGGATATTCCTTGGTCTTCCTGGTATCAGACTGGGCCGCTCCAGACAGGGACGTACAGAGGGGCTGAGAGAACTGCGCTGTAGAGTGAAAGTGGGTGAGTGAATTTTTCCATGGCCTTTAAGATTGACCTGCTTTTAATATTTTAAGACAGTAGTGTTTTGTTCAAAGCGAACAAACGGATTGTTCTGGAGACCAAGATCGCACTAGTTAAACGATCCATGCATTGTACTTGAGCTACTGAAGTGATGCAGAAAGGAGGTGTATCACAGCACTAGCCATAGCAACTTCGCCAAAGTGATAGCTGAAGTACAGGGAATGGTTTTTTGCGTTTAACTGTTTGCTTTCCCATCAAGTAATTTTATTTTTTTTTGTCCCCCCTCCTCCTTTTCAAAGACCAGTTTGCAGCCACTGAAGAACTTCATGGATTTAATGAGAAACATGGGGGCCGCAGTGTCAATCAAGGATTCAGGTAGCCAAGCAGAGCAAGTGAAGAGACCAATGCTAAAATCGGTCTTGCTGGTATGTTTGGGTGGAAGTTTGGGATGATACCTAAAGCAGGGTTACTGGGAGCTGGGTGTTTACTGCAGACTCTGGCACTGTGTATTTAGCAAGAAAAGAAGAAACTCGTACATCTTTCCATGCCTTTATCCCAGGAGTACCACTCTACCTCCTCTAAGTATGTGGTGTGTAAATGAACGTGAAACCTGGCTGCTGCTTGAGAGAAAAGAGCTGCTACATTGGTGCATAGGGTATAGAAAGGTACTTTGCTTCCGCATGGTAAACACACTATTTGGTGGGCTGTCAGTACGTTAAATGCCCTCACACTAAGCAATAGACCCACGGCTTGCTCAGACACTTTTTCTTGGCAACCTGGTACCTGTCAGATTCTCAAATGTTAGGCGGTATTTGCTTGAACTTTGTGTTGCAGATGGGTTTTGTAACTCTGCTAAATTTGTTGCCTCCTTGGAATAGGAGGAGATTATTGGCTCATTAGAGTTCTTGAAGTTATTTTTAGTGTTTCTGATAAAGTATCAATGCTAAGGCAAATATTGAAACACAAAATTATATTCTAAGGCCTTTGACCTTTCAGTGGAGGTATCCCAGCTGAATAAAAGGGTAGTCCGACCTTTTGCCCTTTCTTGCAACATCCTTGCAACAGCTACAGTAACTGCTTATGTCAAAAAGTAATATTAGAAAGTATTTAATGTATTTTTAGATTCTGTCTAATGCAACTTGGCTGGCAAAGAAGAGCCAGTGCTGTGTGACCAGCTTTCTACAGACACTGGGAAATGTGGCGCAAACTACATTTTGAGAACATCAAATCTGATTTTGAGGCCATGCCTGAAACTGGAAATTTCCAAGCAATGCAAATTGTTGCCAGATGTAGGTAAGTGAAAAAGTAACATCTCAACAGATAGTCAGCGGAATACCAGACTCTTGCACACTCAAAGTGAAGTTCGCTAAAAGGCCTTCACCAATATTGGGCTTCCCTACCACCAGGGGAGGACTTCCCTTTGCTTTCCCAAACACCAGCAGTAGTAGTGAATGCCTGAGGTCAACTGGACCTGCTTGCTCAGCTGCTTGCAGATTATTTAGTTTTTTTAAGGGTAGTTTTAAGGTGGTTTTCTTAAAAAAAAAGAAGTGCGCCTTGCTGTGAAGTCTGACTGTGCGGTGGTGCTTAGCAGTACTAGCACAGGCTAAAAGCTTGACCATTCCTCTTCCTGACAGCTTGCCAAACTGCAGCCTGTACCATGATGCAACCCAGCCTTGCAGACTTAACTAACTATTCTGTTAATCCTGCTGCTGCTTGCTCTGCTTCTGAGGTCTGTCTTGGCAAGACAGTACGGAGAGACTTGCAGTGCTGTTGCTGGGGTCATACTGAATATGGGAAGAAGGGAAGGGTTTGCCATATTGGTTCCTATGGCAATGGATCTGGTCAGGTACTTTAACTTGCAGTTTGCTTTTACACTTTTAGTTCTGAAATGGGTTCAGCACAGCTCTCTGCCTTGTGAGGTGCAGACATTGCCTGCACAATGGGCTGATAAGCTGCAGCATGTGACCCCGGCGTGCTGTTACCACAGCCACCCTCTGACCCAGCTACCCTGCTGCTCTGCAACTGCGCAGCACTCAAACACAGCCTTCCCCCCAGCCGTTTTGTGTGTTTCTAGACAGCAAACAGCAATTTGGGGAGGGAGGCAGGGGCAGCTGTCAAAGTTTTGATTCATCCTGCAGGTTCTTCGTCACTGAAAATCTCAGTAAGTTACTTACCCAGTGAACTTCAGTAAGGAATTCCCATTGTTGACAAGATCTGGTTTCAAATAGCTTCTGACACATGGTGTTTAAGTGAAAACAGCTGTAACTTGCTCACATCATTTTTACAGTCTCTGGAGAGTAATGATGCAACTGAAGTTTCTTCTCTTTGTTTTGAAATGTGCTCTATTGCTGCAGTCTGTTCTGTTCTGTGTGAGTGGCAGCTGTAATGAGCAATGGCTTGCCCTTTTCTGAAAGAAAGCAAATAGGTCCTGAAATAATTTTCACTTAAAATAAGGATTTCTTCCCCTGTCTCAAGTTTCCCACAGCCTGTTTCCTCAGTTTCACTGAAAGATACCACATTCATACTCTTCTGCTGGATACTTGGGTGTTCTGCTGGGATCTCTCTTTTGATGCAAAAGCGATGTCAGTTTTCTGAAAAACAGGGAATGTGTTACATTTTCTGGTCTTTTCTACACCACCTTTCTCTCAGCCCTGTGGTTTCTGTGTTGTTGTAAATTATTAACTCTTGAACACAGGGATATTATTGCCTCTATCTCTTCTCCTGCCCTTTGAGTTGCAGAGTTACTTTCATTGGCAGCATGCACTGAGAAATCATGTTGGCCACTTCCAGCCCTGAAATTGTAATAGTTTATCCTATTACACGGTGATTTTTTTCAGTGCAGTTCTCCTGAGAACCTTGAAATGGGTTTTCCACAAAATATTCCATCCATTCTTTTTCTTCTAAAGGCTGTAGTCAAATCTGAAGGGATAATCTAGCTATTGTTTCTAGTGGGATGCGGGTTCTATCCTGATGATTTTGTTAAATTAATTTTTATAGTGTAGGCTGGGTCATTGAGAACTTGGTGACTTCTTTGAACAAGATTACTTGTTCTTTGGGAACAAGCAGACACACATCATTGGCATCTTAATTGATGGAAACTTCTCCATGAAAAATGTGTACAGTTCTGGTTTTAGTTTGCACAAGCACTCCATGTGTTTGCAGTAAGCTGTAATAAAGGGTTTAGATGTCTTATACCTATATTTTCTCAATGGGTCACAGTACCATCATCAGGAATGTTTGCAAAATGCATTTTCCTTTGTGACTGCTAGTTTTGTCACCTTCCTTTTCTCAGACAATTCTCACAACAGGTATAGAGAGCAGGGCTGTTGAATTTGGGCTGCCTGACATCACAGTATGCTAACATTTTCAAATGGCTTGGGCCCTCAGGTTCATTATGCTTCAGGATGGCCAGTATTTGTCAGATGAACTAGTAGCTATTCAAAACAAGGCTTCACCTGCATTGAATAAACATGTTGAGAAATTATTTTTATTAGTTTCTCAGCTGACATTAATCTGTATTAAAATTTGTATGAGATGTGCCTTGGTTCAATTTTTGCCTTTCTGTGTTAACTCTTGGATAAGCCAACACGAGAGGAGTGATTAAATACTTGCCTTAGGTCTTATGCTCATAAGCAGTACCATCAAAAATGGCTCTGGGAGGTATTACATGCATTGTCTACTTGCACAACAAAAACAAGCTTTAACTTTAACTTTAGCTTTAACTTTAGCTTAAGCTTCCTACCATAGTTAATTAATCCTGTTAAAGCAAAAATATTTGCAGGCTTTATACTCGGAAAGTCTCTCTGGTTTGGTAAAAGCAATATAAAGGACAGATGTCTAAGTGCTTTTGTCGTTCTTCCTGCCCTCCACCCTGCATGTACTGTTATTTACTGTGCTCTTTTCTGTTGACTAACATTGTGCTTAATCCCACGTTGCAGTCAAAATTGTTTTGCAAGTGTTCTGGTAGTTTGAAATGGGGCACCAACCCTTTTTGGCAAACTCAAAAATTCAGATGACTGATGTCTGAGTTACAAACTTGAACAACTTACAGACGTCCCTCACTGAGATGTTGAGGAAATAGCTGATCAGGGCTTCCCAAGTGCTCTGACTCACAGCGCTCCACAAAATCTCAATCATGTGACTAGTAAGGCACACATAAGCCTGGGGTTTTTATAGGCTTAATGACACCCAGTGAAGCAATGCCCTTTTCTTTGAGCAGGGAGTTGCCACACTGCTGTGAAGTCAAAACATTGCTAGGAGAACTGGGGAGTTCAGGCAGAGCCATCAGGTTCATGGGACGAGCAGGAGTGTGTGTACTCCTCGCCCTGTTCTCTCTGCTCATCCATGCTTCTATGGGATTTAGCAGTGGGGTTTGTGATGGTGAGACTGAATTATTTCCTGGTTGCCATCACTGCTGACTTAATAAATGAGGTGATCAAGATGAGTGAGTCTCTCAGGCTTTTTGTTGTTGTTGTTGTTCACCCATGAAATGAATTGATGGAGAAGAGGGCACAACCTGCCTGGAATAACTGGTGACTTGTATTCAGCAAGGAGATCTTTACATAACAGGAGTGGGGTTATTGCTTATTTCACTTTTTTTTTTTTTTTTTTGGTGACTTAGTGTCTATGTGCCAATGCCTGCAGGATTCCAGACTCCTCCAGTTCATATTCAACACCATGCCTGGCAAATGGGAATTTTTGTATGCTTCCATGAATGAGGAGGCTAGAACAGGCTGATATCTGATGCATTTGCTGAGCCAGTGCAGCTGCAACCAATGCAGTATTTTCCACCATCGGTGGAAATGGGTGTAGCTGATGCCCTTCCAGCTACTGTTGGGCTAATACTTGGACTGTCTCTTTAATGCTGAAGGTGAATGCACAGGGGAGAACACAGCGTGCAATTAATGTTGCATCATCATCTTGTGTAATGGGTCTCGCTGGATACTAACACCTTGTTGCACTGTGTTCTGTAAAAACACAACAAAAGATGTCCCTTTACCTTAACTGATCACCTCCACAGCGACGGTCAAATTAATGACAACCAGCCATCAGTAATTGTGAACGGCACCAAAGTCCATTTACAGGGCTCAGGGCTTCTTCCTTGCAGAAACAGCAGTGGTGTCCTAGCCTGAGAGGACAAGGATAACAGGGTCCATCCAACATATGCTCCCACTGAAACAGACATACAAGTGTTGTACAATCACCATTTTGTGAAAATTGTGTTGAGGTATTTATCATCTTGGCAAAGGGAACCATTATCGTTTACTGGTCAGCTTTCATTTTCATGGCCTGTTAAACTCAATGGCATTTTTACCAAGCTCAAATATTTTCTTGATCAAAGTCTTCAGTAATAAAGAACACTTTGAACTCAGCTTAGAAAGCTCGTTCACTTCTTTCTAGTACTTGAAGTCCTTTGCCTACTGTGTAAATTGGAGGCCTAACAAATTCCCCTTAGTCCCACACATAAATTATCTTGGAATTCAGTCTCTGATTTTCTTCTCCAGCCCCTAATTTGTTAATCACCTGGATGCTGCCACAGTCATGAGACCATGAGCCTGCTGCAATTCTGCTGAATTCTCAGGTAGCTTTCTTGTAGTCTTATGCTTTTTCATTCAAGCACTCTCCCCAAGGTGTATGTTTCCACGTTCCCATACTACATAAAGTTCTGGCTCAGTTTTCGCTTGATTCCTTTATTCAGCCAAGAGACAGGATTTTCATTACTGTTAGCCTGCTCAGCTTTTTGCAAACTACAGGGGGAGATGTTTGCTCATCAGGTTTTTTTTTTTCCAGTGTGAAGCACTCATTTTCCTTGGGGAATAACAAGCCGACAAACAAAAATTTTCTTTCTGGCTGTCCAACAAAAGCGCCACCCGATTACCAAAGAGAGAATGAGGAAGAGGGAGGCACTGTTTTTATTTAGATTTCAAGATGTTCAACTTAATTCTGCATTTGGGCATTGTTCTTATCCTTTGATGGTGAGTTCAGGTATGAGTCTTCTGTCCAGTCTGCTTTCCACTGTGTTCTATTGCTTTGTTACAATTTATTTAAAACTCTTATATAATTTATACAAAACCATTTATTTAAAAAGGCTGTCCCATACAGAGAGAAGGGATTTGGTGCCAAGTATTATAATTGGTGGGACAATTCCATCATTTTGGAGGTTTATTCAGCCATCATTCTCTCTACAGCAAGTTTTCTCTGGTGTCACAGGTGTTCCTTAAGAATCAGTGAAGGTGACTTATTTCTGAAGAAAAAAAAACCTCTTTCTCTAAGCCTTTTCCTGCTTTGCAGTTGCCTGAATTGTAGCTGTCTGGAGGGAAGCGCCAGTGCTGGAGCCAGGCCATGAGCAGAGCTGCACAAACCACAGTCACTTAAGGCTCTGTCTTTATAACACTTTCAAACTGTTTTCAAAAATAGTTTTGAACACACAGATGAAATCATCGTTTGAGTGTGATCTTTGGAGAGCAAATTAAATGGGCATAGCTGTCTTCCCTAGTGAATTTATGGTCTGGGGAATTTCATGCCAGTTCAGCTGGCTGTCTCATTTTTCAAAGTGTTTCACTGTGGGTTTTACATTTTCAGTTAAGCTGTTGCTATTTAAAAAGATGACTTCCATGTCATTTGCAAAGCTTATAGAAGCTGGAGGCAATTCAGCATTTTGACACTCTTAATTAACTGGCGGCCTGTCATGAAAGTGGGTTGTAATTAAATGATACAGTAATTTTGGCCATGCTGCTTTTCAAACTATTTTTATATCCCCCAGAATAATTCAGGTGGTGACATCATGTGAGTATACGTGCTTCTCCTTCCTCAATGCTTACCCAAGAATTGTTGCTCGTGGTCCAAAATAGCTTTAAGAAAATAAATTCCAACCAGTTCTTGGTGAAAGAGGAAATAGAAATTTAAAAAATTTCCTGTCACAGACTGTCATCCTGCTGGGGTCTGTGAAGATGACGTGGAGTATGTGACAACCTACGCGTCCTGTAAGAGAGATTCACACATTCAGAGATCTGCAGGGTTTCTACAGGGCAATCCAGTCAGGTTCATGAAAAATGACTGGAGAAAGGAAAAGTGCTCGTGATGGCTACAGAGCCTGTGCCATGTTTGCTCTGGGATATTGCTAGTGATTTGAGTAAGACTGGATTTGGCCTGATATATTTTTGATTAATGAGGATTATGCTCTCTTCAGCTAGGGAAGTGAGTGTTAAAATGGGAGTGCTTTTACTGGGTAAGCAAACATGGTTTTACAGAGATATTCCAGGATGGACATGTCCCTAACACAGCCAGACAGTGTTACTGTTCAGAAGTGAGTGGGATTTGCCAGAAGCTGGTAATACCCACTGCATTTTGAGCCAGGTTCTTTTGATGCCCATTTTCTGGTGTGCTGCCCTGGGGAAATCTGCTGTCTACTCATTTCTTCAAACCTTTAGTAACATCCCTTGTGCCAGGAACATCATAATGCTAAATTCCACAACTGAGACGTTACTATGAATATGCTGAAGATCCTTGCTTGGTGTGTGATGAAATGATCTTTGGGGAATAAGTGAAACAAAAGCGCATGTAGGATATCCTTTAATTCAATGAAGAATGTGGGTGGAGAAGCAATTGAAATGAACAAGATGCTTTGGATTTTCGTTAATGCCTTGAATACGTTAGGATGTACTTAAGTCTTTGTGTGTGTGTGAGCAGTTTCACTGGTCAAAGAATGAAAGTAGGAGGAGCCTATGTTTTTTTACCATCTCCTCCTCTAACTGCCATCTGTTGCACCTTTCCCCTGAGAGGAGGGCACTGTATTCCCTGTGTCAGTTCCAGTAGGGGAGAAATCTCCATACAAAGAAGCTTAGATTTATGTGTGGCTGACTGAAAAGCCACCTGCTGCTAAAAGCTTCTACAGTGTCTGCCCTCTCTGCTGCTGTGCCCTCAGCAGTGGCAGTCATTTGCGACTTTCTCTTCAGCAGTCACCAGTTGCCACTTTCAAGTGTGGCTGAACTTGAGCAGCATATTCCTAACTTGTTCCAAGGGAAGATGTACTTGCATCTGCAGCACAGATGTATGAGCCTTTCCTCTTTAAAAGACGTAACTTAAAAATTATATGTACAGAGGACAGTGGGTTTGATGCCCACTGTCGTTAAGGAGATGTAGGGTGGAAAAGATCAGCGTGACAACAGCAGATAACCCAAGACAGTGTTGCAAAGTGGTGCCCACCAGATTCCTTAGAAAATAAAATGCCGTTTGCTGGAGTTTTGGTGCCCACCAGATTCCTTAGAAAATAAAATGCCGTTTGCTGGAGTTTGACTCTATCATGCATTGAATGATTTGATTCCGAAAAATCATGAACCAGAGCTTGAGAGCCATGCATGTCCATGCATTGCAGCTACTCATTTATCTCCAGGACAACAAAGAAGGGAAATGCTTAAGATAACAATGAGCCAACTACAACTACCCCTTCCTTTCAAGGAGGGGTCAGTTCTATTCCTTTCTAAAGAAAACCAAGCTCTTCCTTTGAATCCAGAAGGACCTAAAGGATAAATTAATATCTACATATTAGACTGAACCCTTCTCATAAACATAGATAGAAGAAAAAGATAGTCTAGGTAAAGGTTTGTACTTCTGCTTACTTATACCCTCAAAAACCAAACCCCTCAAACAACAAAACCAACCATACTGGAAATATGTTACTGCATGTCCATGGACATGTTGATAACTCTACGCTTGGACTGAAGACTTCTTCTGAAATATATTTCCTACCTCAGCCAGAAGCTATGAGCATCGTGCAAGATACGTGCTCTTTCTGCTCCTGCTCTTCCTCATCCTCTGCCTTCCTGGGGCAATGGGCCCCTTCCCTTGGTGTCGTCCCTTCTCCTGCGGAGACCAGCAGCTTTCTCTCTCCTCCCTGAGGTTCACAGACCTGCAGATCTGGAGGAATTGGTAATGAAGGAAGGTATTGAGATAAAACCTATATTGTATCACTCCTTCTCAGGGCCCCAGTGCTCCACACTGATGTCTGTGAGGCACATGGAGATATGGGCTCATACAGCAAATCCTACACAGGGAGTCAGAAGCAGTAGTTTCTGACCTTCATCCGTTTTCTTTGCCTGTGTTCCCACTTTGGTCTTCAACTTATATTTAGGTGCCTTTCACATAATCACAGAATGATCTCTAACCCTTTGCTTAAGCAGAGTCATTTGGAGCAGGTCACCCAGGACCATGTCAAGTAGGGTTTTGAACATTTGCATGTATGGATCCTCCACAGCCTCCAGGGTCAATCTGAGACTGTTTTTGACCAAAGCAAGTTAAAGCTGTCCGGAGCTGTTTCAGGAGGACATGTTAACTTCTAAGTTTGACCATTCAAGAAGAAACAGTGATTTTTCAGATGGTCTACTGTACATCTGGATAACTCTGTTGTAAAACTGTTATCCTCCCAAAACAGAGAGCAGTAACACCAATGATGGTGCTTCTAACTAGGTGTCATGGCCCTCTCAGCTCTGGCCGTAGCCCTCACCTTGTCTCTAAGGATACAGCTGAGGATCTAAAAGCTGAAAATGACACCACATAAACAAGCAGAGAAACTTGTGATATAATTTTTGCAAAGCAAAGATAAATCAGAAGGAATATAGCGGAAATAAACAGAACAGAGGACTATATGGAGGTTAAATTGTGCAGTAGAGCATTTACAGTTGATTAAAAAAGATTTGGGGGTTGGACCAGATGACCTGTAAAGGTCCCTTCCACCCAAACCAGTCTATGATTCTATGAAAGAAAATACTTTAAAAGTATCTCAATGAGTGCGTGGAAATCGCTGTTACAAGGCATGGCAGATTAAAACAATCTAAAAATGATTAGATTTTTTCTGTATAAAATTAATATCCATGTATATTAGATAAGACTAACAATGTACTGATTATTTCATTTGTATACTGAATCTGAAAAAAATCAGACAGCTTTTTTGGTCATGGAATATAGTTATTTCAGAAGTAACAAAGAAAAGACATCAAAAAATATCACTTTGAGATCATTAATAATGGGTTATTTAATAATACTTGTGTTGATAAGATTTTTCAGTTTGAGATACTTTTATTTTGTACTATATATATAATTTAAATCAAGTCAAGTTTGAATTGCAGTGTTTTGATTTCTCAAAAGTTGTTTTGTTCATAGAATTTTCCTGAAGTGTTGACATTCAAGGGAGTGGGTTTCTGTTCACAAAAAGAGTAATTCAAAAATCCTCCACAAAACACCCTCTGTGCTACTGTTTGCTGGTGAAATTCCTTTCTGAAGTGTCTGATGCAGTTTGTTCTCAGCCAGCATATTGAGTAAGTCTTGCCTCTACAAGTGAGTGCATCAAGCACTGAGTACGTTCACTGAAGCCCACACAAATGCCTGAGTCTGTTATGTATGTAGACCTACTTTACGAGCTTGCAAGCTCTCTTGTAGGCCCATATCTGGTCTAGTGTTGGAGAATTTCAGTTTGAAAATCACCTGTTCTTCATCATGCTACTTCCTGTTGGCTGTGAAACATAGATGTGTTGGTGGCATGCACAGAAAAGTGCATATGGCACTTAGAAAGGGCTATCAACAACTCATACGCTTCCTTATGGAAGCCGTGAGATACACTGGTTTTTCTTAAGCCAAACTAGCATGAACTATGGCTTTTATGCAAACAATGAGAACCCCACTTCTCCAGCCTTTGACGATCCTCTGGCACAGCTCCAACGTTATTCCTGGACTACTATCACCTTTGAAAGATGGAACATTTTATGTGAATGAGGGGATTAAGTAGTATCCTAGCCAAGTGATACCCCAATAAACACGGGACAGGATGTAAAATCAGGAGTTCTACAATTCCAATCTAAACTCTTAAGTGTGTTTTTTTGAGTGATACAGAACAGGTTGCTTAATCCTCACAGAGGGACTACCAGGTTTCAACTCTTTGTAAAATACTTTTAGATGTTCAAAGGGAAAATGTGTATTTCTCAGCACTTTAGTAAGGTGAAGTTCTCTAAGTGGAGCTAATCTTTCAAACTCCTATTCATTTTTTACTCTCAAAGGTCTTTTGTTTCAGTGAACCAGAAAGCACATATTTAGGTGATGATTTCATCACCTAAATGATAACCATCACCAAATGATAGTTTTTCATGTACTCATCATCATAACACTTTTCATTGGAGACTCTGAGTGGTTTCACAGACCTTCAATAAGTTCTCATGCAATACTTATGCTGTAAATATAGCTACTTCTACGGAACACACAAGGAGAGAGGATCAGATGGGTTAAATGTCACTTAGCAAGTCAGCTAAAGAGTTGAATAAGAACCTGTTTCTCTCGACTCCAAATCCTCGTGGATTTTTTGTTACTGAGCACAGACATATTTGTCTGGAACAACCTCACAGATACTTGAACCCCGTGGGTACTCACTAAAGGCATTTCCAGCTTCTGGCCAGACCAGGAATGTAATCAGAAAGGTGCTTAAGCATTTCCAGAGCTTCCAAATACAAATCAATAGCAAAATAAACAACAAGAATGAAATAATCCAAGTGTTTATTGTTTTCTTGTTAACAGGAACTACTAAATCCTGTAATTGGGCCTCTTGCCGAGTAGAGGCTTTCAAATTACTTAAGTATCACATCTCAGTGTCAAATACCGAGTCCATATAACCCTTGAAAAGTTGCCCTGTGAGTATTGGGCAAAAAGTAGCCCTTGTTTGCACATGGATTTGTGTCTGCATCCTCTGATCTCTTCCTTGCAATAACCCTAGCCCTGTCACATCCGTGATGACTCTCCTACCACAGTGACCTCAGCTTCCTCCACATTCCCTGCTATACTCCTAGGCTGAAGCAGTCTGTAGTGGGAGTAACATGACAGTGCCTGCATACCGCCTGAGCAGCTGGAGCACGCACTGGTTAACAAACCAGCTGCTGCCATGCTGAATATGTACCAGCTGAGTTAGACTTGCTTTGGCTCAACCCCTCTGGCCATGTATTGCAATAAAACCTGTAAGAACTTAATTTCCCTTGAGACTTACTACTTTCTCAGCTGTGGCAGAAATTGGCCAAGAGATCCTAAAGATATGGGAAGGAGGGAGGGGAAGAGAAAAACAAAGAATTTAAGTGAATAAGAGTTGTTTCCTTATGAAGCTTGAGATAATAAGCTAAAATGTGCACCAGAAGGAGAGACAAAAAAAACAAGATGTAATTGAAGTACAAAGCCCTTGCTCAGGCTTACACAGAAGTTTAATACAGGTACAGACAAAGATCTTTTAGAGCCTCTAGGCCAGCGTCTGGAATATGGAGAGAAAAGTGCCGGATGTTTCAAGATGCAGCCAGCGTAGACAGTATAGAAATTATACCCCTTTATAAATGTATAACCTATGTGAGTTTACTGTTGGAAAGGATTAAAATGACATCCTTTTTTTATTCCTAAGAACACATGGCATGTTTAAAATTTAAATTGGACAAAATAAGAATAGTTATTCAGTATCACTCTAAATTGAGCCATGCAATGAGATGATGACCTAGAAAGTCTTTTTCTTTTCTGGAAATTAAGTCATATCTGGTAGAAAATGCATCATAGGTTAATTAGGTGTTCATGTATTAGTGGCTTTATTATATGAGTCACTAATACTGAGTTAACCTTAATATAGGAGTCTGGGGATGTTTAGTCAAGCATTTTTACTGATTCAGATTGTTCTGATGCAGGTAGTGCTTGAGTATAATGGATGAAGCCTGCACAGAATTTAGAAAAATCAAAGATTCAAGGCTGATGAGGTAATGAAGATGCATTAAGGCAGATGCCACGGGAACCGCACAAGTCACTCAGCCACTAGAGGGCAAAATCATGATATGTAACCTTAATGGCAGGTCTCTCCGTGTCCTTCTAAAGGTGTAATCAGTGAGTTGGTTTTTGGTTTTTGTTATTTTTTCTTCTTCTTTTTTTTTTTTTTTACAATAGAAACTGGTTAAATTATCACTAAACACTCTACTAGCAGTGGTGGTAGTAATGAGCGTTTAGAGTATTGTTTCTGTCAGAGTGAGGTATGCAAGTCGTTATGAGCTACTGCATTGAAAAAGGTCAACATTTTATTCCAGAGAACCACGAATAAAAGCTTCAGTCACCCAAGAGGTTTGGATGCTTAGATTCACATTGCTGGCCTTTTCTGTTTGAGATCTTGCATATCAGTAGAAGACTGAGTATTCGTATCAAGAACTACATTTGGAAAGTAATGAACATTTTGCTGCAAGTTTTCCTACTTGTTTGATGATACCAGATCAGACCAGCAGACTCCTGACTATTTTGATCAATGCCAGATTCTAGAGAGGTCCAGAGCCTCATGTACAATCCCTTACCCAAGTCTGTCTTTGACCTTCTAATACCAAGTGTTCCTGTTGTTCTCTGCCCTGGTTCTTGTCTTCTCCTGCACCAATACGTATTTATCATCAAGCACCTATTCTCTCTGCTCCCACTAAGACTCCCACTCCACTGTTCAGACATCAGCAGTGGCTCAGCTCAGTATGGACCTAAGAGACTGCTAGGCAAGAGAAAGATCAGTATCCTCCCTGTGACAGTGGCCAGAAGCAGACACTAAAGGAGGAGTTTAGTAGCAGGATAGTCATATAGTCACACTTGTCAGGAGTAACCTCCCAGCTTCCAGCAACGTATGTCTCAGACTTCTTGAGTGAGAAATGTTCTCTGTATGCAATATGCTTCAAAGGATTTGCCTTCTGTGAATAAGTCCACCCATCCCTTCAGCCCACACAAACATTACCATCCACGTGGCTGCTCTCATCATGTGCTCAAGAACACATGATATGTGTCAGATGCTTCTGAAAGGGATGACAGGTTGCTACTTTTTAGTGCCCAAGGGAAACAACTTCTGCATACACTAGTAACCAGAATCCACAGCTGTGATCACATAGTTATATCTCATGAGTACCAGACTTCCAGGACTGAAATCCTGCTTATGTTAAAATAGTTTTTAAAAGCACTTAATTTTGTTTTTCACATTTCCAGTGCTGGGAAATCTAACTTCTTCCTCCTTAAAGTGTCTCAATGATTAGTTACCTTCACTCACAGAAGACCTCACCAGGAAGCTGAATCCATCTGTCTTTAGCATACAGTCGTTGGAATTTTGGAAGTACTTAAAACCTGTCGTTGGGGCACTCTTCAACTTATTTCTTTGACACTAAAATAGACTGAACATTTCCGCTTTCAATCAAAATAATTCTTATTGGTCTTCTCTGAACCATCTCTTTTTCAGCTTCTGTTAAGGAATTGAGGCTGTGGGAATAGTTGGACTAGTACCAGATAAAAATAGTGACATCTTTCTATATTCTCCTGTTTATAAAACCAAGGATTGCATTAGCCTGTTGGCCACAGCACCACTCCGCTTGCTCATTTTCTTCTGATTATATGTGATGTTTTTGAGCATCAAGTTGTTAAAGCACAAATTTCCTCATCCTGTAACTCGTGGTCTTAATTATTTGGTGCATGTTTTTGCATTTGATTGTACAGAAATGCATGTTACTTTTTATCAAGCTGTCTCAGAGACTTCACATCATGACTTGTTTTTTATCACTCCCTATTGCAAACCTTGTAAGCAATAATTTTATGCTTTCTTTAGAACCATTGATTTCAGTGCAATACAATTTCAATACAATATAGAGTAATACTAATTGCTATAGGACCCAGAAATGCCTTCTTTGATGAGGATTTCTTATTTCCCACTTTGTAACTGTCAGTTAGCCAGTTTGAACAATATAATATGTGCAGTGGTGAGTCACTATAATTCTGATTTCTTAATTAAAATGCTGCAAGTTACCAAAACAAATATTTTGCAGACCTACTTACCTTGATCAACCAAACTTGTAATGCTATTTAAAAAATCAAATTATTTTGGCAGCATTATGTTCCACATTAATTTGCATTTATTTTGTTTCCATCCTTTAATTCTTTTTCAATCAAGTAATGTAGATAATGGCCCATTATATTAGCCAGAATTCTTGTCAGGCTGGCAGGTCGTAATTACCCTGGTCACCTTATTTACCCTTTTAAAATATTGGTACAATATTTCATCCAGTCCTCTGGAACATTAACAGTGTTCCAAGATCTATTGAAAACCAACATTAATGGTCTAAAGACTCTGTGCCAGTGCTTTTAAAACTTCTGGATGCAAGTTACCTAGACCAGCTGATGCCCAATTTCATGAGGTTCTGTTTAATGTCCTTCTCAGTGCTTGTTGTAATGGAATGTATTTCATCATAGTCACATGATATTTGTATATCATCTAGCTCTTCCCCAAATACAGTTTAGAAATAGTTATGGAACTTTTCTGCCTTTCCTACATTATTGTTAACTGTTATACTATTTCCATCCATAACAGACTGAAGCCATTACTAAGTTTCCTTTTCCCCCAAGTTTCTGCAAGTTTCAGCAAGTAGTTAAAAATTCCTACTTGCCCTTAACTCTGTTGTTCACAGATTACTCTTGCATCATTTGGAATCCTGTATTGATTGCCCATAACTCCTAGCTCCTGGTGTACAGACATTGCTACAGACACACATCTTCGAATTGACCCTGTAAACCTCTGCTGCCCGCTTCAACTAGGGCATCTCATAGCTTCCCCTCACCTTTTAAGTCTGGTCTTCTCACATTTTTTCCAGCTCTGTGCCTGCCTTTTGCAAGTTGGAGTTTCCTCTTCCATCTGCTTTGCTTCATGCCTCTTTCTTGATACTTTCTCATATAGAGCTGCGCAAATATGGTAAAAGACTTGGGAAAAGAGTTGGTAAATTCAATAATGAGTATCTATGCTGTCATGTGGCATACTACAAGGCATGATTTCTTATCACAACATTGTGGAGGCTCACTGACCTGAGGTTAATGTAGACAGAAAAGCTTAAGATACTTTTCAGAGAATTTGTAACTCAGACACTTGCATTGAATGTGTGAAGTAGAGGGTCATGGCCCATGTTTAAAGCATTGCTAGGGCTTGGCATCAAAATTGTTGATTTGTTTTGTTTGTAGTGTTTCTCACTATCCATACCCAAATGTTTCCTGTTTGGACACTAGCAGAGGGAGCACACTGAGAACACAGGATGAGCAGCCTCCCTACTTTCAGCTCAGGTGTCTGGCACCACAAGTGCCTGGAGCAATGACCTCAGTTTTGTTGAGTTTCTGCTCCTCTAGATACACCTTCATTGGGAACAAGTCATATGACATCCCAGATACATACAGATACCAAGTGAGAGGGTATGAGACCATGTCCCATCCTTAACTCAGAGATGTTTCCCATTGCTCCTAACTCCTTTTTTGCATGCTTTAATGAAACGGCCTGCTTGCAAAACAGCCAATTATGATATCCTTCAGGTAAAAACTTCCAGTGTTTGGCAAGAAAGCATTCCAATGAATGGCTATATGCAAAGGGATTAAAGTAGAACAAAATTATGGTAGCGATACACCTCTGTGAGATGTTTAGAGACAGCAAACCTATGTGCTTGCATGCATTTGGCCAGAGGGTACAAAGTGTTACATTGCTCACCCTGTAATTGATTTCCTTTTCTGTTTGTCAGGCACATTGTGTGTTCAGCAGTCTGAGGTGTTTCATAAGAATTGTTTGGAGGATAGTAATTCTGTACTGGACTGATCTGAACTCCTCATCTGTGCTTTACAAGCCTGACTCCACTAATTACTAGAGATAGCAGGCTGGGGTTAACCAGGAACACTGTATGGGAGAAAATAAATTCCATCTCCATTAACATGTTACTACCAGCTATGATGGATTAGCATTTTTTATCTCCTCAGCGCTTTGCCTGTGGATTGATGATTCACTTGATTGGGAGCATCTTGTATTTTCTGCTTGAAAAGCACATAGTTCTACCAGAATCAATGAATAAACATTGTGCTTCCCTTCCATTTCAAGTGTGATGGGCTGTTGCTCTCAGAGCAAGAAGGACTGGACTATTATCACCAGGGTGTATCACACCATATCTACCACCATATGTAGGAAGTTAATGGAGAAGCCTGACCTGCTGGAAAGCGATATCCTGCAAGCACCAACCTTCCCAAGAAGCAGGAATGGGATGCCATTGCATTAGCAGCACCATGCTTGCCTTCCCCTCCTTCCTGACAATGGTGTTTCACTGCAGCTGGGAGACCAGTGCGCTGCCCAAAGGTGAGGGGATGGTGGCTTTTCCCTCTTCCCCCTTTCTTCAGTGCAGGATGAAGCATTCTCAAGGGGATCGCTAAGGTGAGGTGTTCCTGAGGCAAGGAGCTTGAGGCACGATTCTGTGGCAGGAGGGTCCTGACACGAGGGGTCCCTGAGGCAGGTGTGTGTGCGTGTGTGGGTCCTGAGAATGGGGGGTCTTGACGTGTGTGTGTGTGTGTGTGTGTGTGTGTGAGTTGAGGCAGGGGGTTCCTGAGATGGGGAGTGGGGTTCAGAAGCGGGGGGAAGGGGGGGGCAGTAGGTGTCCCAGGGTAGGGGATCCCTGAGATAAGGGGTTCCCAAGGCTGGGGGTGTCCCTGAGATGGGGGGTGTACAAAGGCAGGGGTTTCCTGAGGCTGGGAGGGTCTTGAGGAGAGGGGTTCCTGCAGTGGGGAGTGGGGTGTCTGTGCAGGGGGTCTTGAGGTATGGGATCGTGAGACAGGAGGTCCCTGAGGGGATGGAGTCAGAACGTGGGGGTTTCCTGAGGCAGGGGATTCCTGAGGCAGGGGGGTTCCAAGCTGGGGGGTCCCCGAGGTGGGGGAGTGTTCCAAAGCAGGGATTTCCTGAGACTGAGGGGGCTTTGAGGCAAGGGGTTCCTGAGACAGGGTTGTGTGTGCATCTGAGGCAAGGGGGGCGTCTCGAGACAGGGGATCGTGAGACAGTGGGTCCCTGAGGCAGGGGATCCCTGAGGTGGGGAGGTCCTGAGGCTGGGGGGGGGGTCTTGAGGCATGGGAATGTGTGTGCCCCGAGGTGAGAGGTGTCCCTAGGTGTGGGCTTCCTGAGACAGGGGGGGTCTTGAGGCAGGGGATCCTGAGGCAGGGAGTTCCCGAGGCAGGGGTGGTCCTTGAGGAGGGGGTGTCCTGAGGAAGGAGGGATTCTGAGGCAGGGGGGGTTCCTGAGGCAAAGGGGAGCCAGAAGCGAGAGGGCAGTGACTGAGGTGGGGGGTGTCCCGAGGTGGGGGTTTCCCGAGGCTGGGGGAGATCTTGAGGCGAGGGGTTCCTGAAGGCAGGGGCGGGTGTGTGTCTGAGGTACAGGGGATCTCGAGGCAGAGGATCCTGAGGCATGGAGTTCCCGGGGTCGGGGAGTGGGGGGTGGTCCCTGAGGTGAAGGGAGTCCCGAGGTGGGGTTTCCTGAGGCTGGCGGCATTTTGAGGCCAAGCGTTCCTGAAGGCAGGGGGGTCCTTGAGGCCGGTGTGCGTCCCCTGAGGTGCGGGTTCCTGAGGCAAGGGTCTCGTGGGATGACGAGCGCAGGTGATAACGCCTCTACCCACCCACGGCACGGCAGCCTTTCCCCGAGCGCCCGCAGCCGCGCTGCTGAGGCTGTTTCCGTGGGGAACGAGCGTGGCTTTTTTTTTCTGGAATGCTGCTTCGATGAGTGGTTACCGTGCCCTCGAGGGGGCGGCTGGGGGTGCCCATGGCAATGGGTGCCCAAAAGCACCGGGCGCCCAAAGTACACGGCGCCCCAAAGCACAGGGAGCCCCACAGCACAGAGAGACTAAGTTACGGGGAGCCCCCCTTCAGCGTGAAGGCATGCGGTACGAAATGGCGAGGTGTGACACGAGCGGCTTCCCACGGCGCATCCGCTGCCTGCGGGGTGCAGGGACAGCCGCGGCCGGCGCGGGGCCCGAGGGAGCCACCCCGGGCAGGCACCGCCGCGACCCCGCACCGCGCTGCGTGGCTGTGGGGTGTGAGTGCGAGTATGTGTGCGAGTGTGAGTCCGTGAGTGCGAGTAGGTGTGGGAGCGCGGGGGGTGTGTGTGTGTGTGTGTGCCTGTCTGAGTACAAGTACGCGTGTGAGTGCGCGCGAGTGTTTGTGTGAGGCTGAGTGCGAGTATGTTTGTGAGTGCATGTGCGTGTCTGTGACTGCGAGTATGTGTGTGTGTCTGTAAGCACACGCGTGCGTGCATGTGTGAGTGCGTTTGAGTGTGTGCAAGCATGTATGAGTGCGTATGTGTTTGTGCACGTCTGTGAGTGCGAGTATGTGTGAGGGCATGCGAGTGTGCATGTCTGTGACTGCGAGTATGTGCATGAAGGCGTGCAAGTGTGCGGGGTGTGTGTGTGAGCGTGCGTGTGAGTGCATGTGCATGTCTATGAGTGCAAGTATGTGTGTGAGTGCCTCTGCGGGCCCGTGTGCGCGCACGTGGGTACGCGTGTGTGCGTGTGCGCGCGCGCCCGGCTGCGCCCCGCAGGCTCGGCGGCTGCGGGGGGGCAGGTCCGGCCCGTGACGCGCGGGCGGGGCGTGGGCGCGGTGCGGCGGGCCCGGCGCTGCCCGCGCGGCGGTGCCGCAGTGCCTGCGCTGCCGCCGGGGCCGGCCAGGGGGCGCTGCCGCTGGCAGCCGCGGCGGCCTGGGAGCCAGCGAGCGAGCCCGGCTGGCGGGCGGCGAGGGCGCCGGCCTCTCGAGCGCTCGCGGGGCCCGCCCGGCGGCGAGCGGCGGCGCAGCGCGGCCCCGGGTGTCCCTCGCCATGCGCACCCCGCGGCGCCGGCCGCCTCCCGAGGTGAGTGAGGGCAGTCGGCCCCGCATCCCGCTCCCCGCGGCCCCGGGGGGCTCCGGCCGCATCGCCGACCCCGCCCGCGGCCGCCTCCCCGCCCAACGCTCCGGGGAGGGCAGCGATCGCCCCTCGGTCCCGACCGATCCTTCTCCATCCCGGAGAAGGGGCAGGAGCTCCCGCCGCCCTCCCTCTCTCCCTCCCCCGGTGCGGGGCGAGGCGCGCTGTTCCCGGCCGCCGGCTCGGGAGGGTCCCCGCTGGGATCCCGCGCCCTTCTCCTGGCCTGCTCGCCGCTCTCTCCGCGGGCAGGAACGCTACTTGTTCACCGCGGTGTGTAACAAGTCACTCCCGCAATGGGGGTAGTGGCGGAGGGGGATGGGGCGAGCGGGCGGGAGGCGTTTTATAACATCTCTAATTACATGAGACTGTGCTCATGGCTCACCCTGAGAATAACCGGCACCCCGGGCCGGCCGGAGTTTCTGCAGAGGTGGGTTTGCTGCTTGCTCATAAATGTTACGGTCTGGTAGGTGCTTATGATGCAGGGTGGCCGAAGGACCGTTTTTATCCTGTTAACCAGACTGAGACACAAATAGCAGGTGGGAATTGATAGACTTTATGTTTTCCTAATAACTTTCTTGTTTATCTGTAGACAAAATGTTCCTGATTGTAAACATGAAACCCGCTGAAAAACCTCTGTCAGAAAACACATCTTTTAATTCAGTCCAGATATTAGGAGGTGACTGGATACAGAATCTCAAATTCCGGCAATGTTTTTGTTAAGTATGATTGTATTAGATTAGAATTCCTAAATAACACTACCCTCAATATTTCAGTCCAGGCTGAATCAAAAACTGGAAGGGGCCTGGTATAAACAAGTAAAATAATAAAGGTAGTAAAGGTGCTTTACTTGATTAAAATGTTTTATTTTCTTTAGACAGCATTTTACTGACTAGGCAGTGTTTTAAAACATTGTAATTAACTTTTATTAGCAAATAATTTTTGATTGCATGGAGAGAATCCAGGTTTTAGATGCACCTTCAGTGGTTGAAAGAACATAAAAATCCTTTGTTACTGCCTGAGTCCAGTAGTGCACTTCTTTTTATGAAGTTATGGCATGTGATACAAATGAGGAGAACAGTCTCCTTGACCCAAGCGAGACAAAATCAAAAATCTCGTCAGAGGTGTGGGGAGTCTGAAGTGGAAGCTGAATAAGGACCTAAAATCTGAAGCAAGCCTCCCTCTAATTCAAGCTTTCGTCTGCACCTACCGAGTTACCGTGCTCTGACCCATTGTGGTTGATTCTGTAACTGTCCATTGCTTTATGGTGCCTTCTTTAGTGTGTGAAAATGGAAGAAAACCACCCCAAAACTGCAATGCTGAGTCCTGATGCTGGGTGTTTTTTTTGTGTGTTAACTTCAAGTCAGTTATTAAGCTGGGGATTAAATACTTTCAAATGCTCATTTTGGGATTTGAGGCCTGGGGCTAAGACTGAGATGAAATACATTTTTTTTTTTTTTTTAGTTTGGCATGATGTCTGACTGTGATTGTCTCAGGAACAAAGGTAGAGACTGAACAAAGATGCAGTATTAAAACTTGTGGTCAAAGAATGATAAGCTTTTAGTGTCTGTTGTTGCCTGTCCACTGGCTGTGCCAGCTTTATCAGCTTCCTGGTTTTCTGGTTTACAGGCTGTCTATAAAAAATTACCTGGAAACTATTTTGCAAAAAGATTAAAGTGAAATTTTGCTTTTGGATATTTGGATAAGCATTGGCCAAGGAGAAATAGATTTTGGAAAGAAGTTGTGTATTTGTGTTTTGTCAATCAGAAAAATCTTTTGGATGCACTAAGCTGTGAATCTTCCAAATAAAAGTGAGTTTCTTGACAGAAAATCAGGTGGGGGATAATAGTTTCAGTGCATGGTTAGTCTGTGTGCTGATGAATCGTTGCTCTTTTCCAGAACACTGCTGGAAGATGCCAGTGTATTCAGACACTACTTTGAAGGTTTTATATAAAGGCTCCTGTTTATTTTTTTATTGTGATTGAGATTAAAGTCTTAAACTGAAAGGAGGCCTGTTTTAGAGCTCTATTTATGATTCTTTGTGAGATTTGAACTTTGAAATGAACAGAAATGGGAACATTCTCAGTTTTCCCTCCTGTTGGTTTTGTGAAGCATTGGGAAATATGTCTGCACAATTATACTAGAAGTTACAAAGCTTTTTGTCAAGATATATATATATATATATATATATATATATTCAAGACTAAATGGCTGAATGTAAGTTAAAATATTTGAGCTTTAGGTGATAAAAACAGCTTTTACTTCTGTGTTGGCTTTAAGTGTTGGCTACATCTTGCAGCACTGGGAAAATTACATCAATTAATGGAAATGGATGGGAAATTTTAAAAGATATATTGAGAATGCTTCGCTGACATATTAGTTTCTACATAAATGACAATTCAGGATACATATTAATACAAGTTTATTTGACTAGTGACAAGAGTAAGACACACTATATAGTTACCACAAGAATAGCAAACTTGGAAAAATCAGTGTGCTAAAACAAAGTGACCGTTATAGTAATACATAAATATAAATGTGCTAGATAGAAATAATAGTTGTGATTTATTTTATAGATATAAATTATATTTTTACAGACAAAGTACTTTCCTACTTAATGTTTGGTTGGCTGTGTTTCACTTAATCAAAGCTAAGGCTTAAACAATTTATTTTTTTTTAATTTAGCTGTTAAGATTCTTTTTAGACATTGAACATTTGTAGATTTCAAGGTGCCCTGTGAAATCTTAATGAGTGTAATTCTTGGCTAGTGTTTGTGGGAAGGAATGAATGTGAGTGTCATACCTAGGATATTAAACTATGTCATTCCTTTACATGTTAGCTTCTAGAGAAAATTACAAGACATTGCAGAACCGAGGAACTTTTAATTGGGATTAATGGAATGCTCTACTTGGTGCTTTTGTCTTTGACAGGTATTTGTTTCCTGAATGTGCTTTGTGATGTTTTCTCCCTTTTGCATCATACAAATGGGGAGCTTGGGATATTTAGGAATGCTGCTATTCAGACTGCCATAGCAGACAGGTGGAATAGGAAAACTGCTTTTAAGGCAAGTTTGTATGTATTCCTTCACTACATCTTTCCAGTATTGTTTATTACTGGAATATTACAGCAGTAATTAGGTTACTATTGCATTGCTAGAAGAGATAAGTAGAAATGTGTAATATTGATACTTATTTTTCAGAAATGACAGCCTTCCAACTAGTAGATCAGCATCAAATAGGCTGGAGGTAAATGGGAAGGGAAATCCATAAAAGGTCACTTGAACTATTTTAAAGGTCGTTACTAGAGAAATATAATTAATTTAAAAACATAGGTTAAAGACAAGCAGTGCATGGCCAGGAACTGCTGGGTGACAGCACTGGGTAGATTGAGCCTTCTGTATTCTTTCATTTCGATCTACTCAAGTGGGAGTTGACTTAAAGAAATAAGTCCAGTCTGTTAAATTTTAAGACAGGCATAGTTCTGTTAGAGTAAAAAAGATGGGAAAAAAAAAGTGATAAACTATGTGAAAAACAAGCGTGGAATCACAATCTGTAGATTTTCTGTGTTTTAGAAAGTGTGGAGCTAGAGTGCCCTCTGAATAGGGTGCGTGATATCTTCAGTCTAAGTGTAAACTAAAGCAAGAGTTGCCTTAGTTATTAAGGGCAGTTCGAGAACTTAAAGAAACTTCAATGTTATTTTGCTTCCATGAAAAATTTGATAATTTGGAAATGTCAGTATGTGGCAGTTTGACCATATGTTATGTTATAAATTTTGGTGGCCGTATATGAAACTGCTTACATGTCCTATTCCCACTGTCTGCTGTATGATGGGCAAATGAAAACATGGACTTCGGTGTTGGGTTTCTTCTTGCATTGGTTTTTCATTTGTCTCTGTGTTATTGAGTAGCAATTGCTAACTTTTACATCGAATTATGTGCAGATAATGCTAATGGCTGTACCCTCTATATTCTGTCTCTGTGCTGTATATAGAATATATAAATACCTTTATCTTGTTTGCTGTGTGTTAATATTACTTGTGTCTCTGTTATTTAGATGTCAACTGAAGTTACAAATCTACCTTATGAGTTAATGAGGTCACCATAGTGTTTGTGGTTTAAGGGGATAAGCTGAAGGTCCAGAAGCATTCCGGTATGCTCTGCTAGGATCGTCTAGGTTTTTCTATCAAGAATTGTACTGCGTGCTGCTAGTATCTGTTTTGCTTCTGTTTCCTGTACTGCCTCCCTCCCCATTTTAATATCAACAGGAAGCTCAATAAAATTTTTTAAGAGGTTGATTGCATGATGGAATTGAGTGGAGCTGTACAACTCTTAAGTGTTATTGCTAGTTAATAATTTTTCTTGAAATGGTTGGGTTGAATTATTTCTTGAATTGTTGGATTTCATAGGATCATAGAGTGGTTGGGGTTGGAAGGAACCTTAAAGAACCATTCAGTTCCAACACCGCTGCCATGGGCAGAGACATCTCCCACCCGACTAGGCTGCTCAAGGCCCTATCCAATGTGGTCTTGAACACCTCCAAGGATGGGACATCCACAGCTTCCCTGGGCAACCTGTGCCAGTGCCTCACAACCCTCATTGTGAAGAATTTCTAACGTCTAATCCAAATTTCCCCCCTTCTGATTTAAAGTCATTCCCGCTCATCCTATCACTACATGCCCTTGTAAACAGTCCCTCCCGAGCTTTCCTGTAAGCCCCCTTCAAGTACTGGAAGATTGCTATAAGGTCTCACCAGAGCCTTCTCTTCTTCAGGCTGAACAACCCAAATTCTTTCAGCCTGTCCTCATAGCAGAGATGCCTCCAGCCTTCTGATCATCTTCCTGGCCTCCTCTGGACCCATTCCAGCAGTTCTCTATCCTTCTTGTGTTGGGGATGCCAGAACTGGACACAGTACTCTGTTACTGGTTTGCTTCTAACATTGTAACAGAGATGGAAAGCTTTCTAGTGGAGGCTTGATACTCAACTGATAATTTAGGTGGTGTTGCTGGACACTGGTTTAGGGTATGGCTTTGTATATTCAAAAATGCAGTAACGTGTCTTTACTAGCATCTTCCTGTTTTATGACCTGGCTCGAACTTAACTGATGTTCATAGTAATTAGAAAAAAGAATAATATAGACAAAGCTGAAACTGTTTTTTTTTCTGTTATTATCTGTGTATGAAAATACTTGTGTGTTGTACATTTCAGTTTGGTAACTATTTTAGGACTGTTCCCCAGCTCTTCTTCATTAGTGGCAGCAGAATTAGGCATCATCAGAGTTGCTGGAGTTGTTTTGAGCCTTTGCTTGCTTTGAGAAAATCCCTGAGTTAAGAGCTAGGAAAGACATGCTGTCTGCCATATCATGACTATACTTACTGGTAATGTTTTATTGTGGGTCTTACTTATCGACTTCTTGTACTGCAGTTTTGCCAAAGAGCAATTGTGGGCCTGCATGAAAAAGCAAAATATTTGGTTTTAAGTGTGATGCCTGTTTTTCTGTCAGAGAAGTAGTATCTGGGAGGGACCTATCCTTCCCTCTTCCCAGCATACAGAGGATCCAGAGGTCATTTCTTATCAGGTGATAACCTGAAATTAGGCCATACTTGTATCACGGAATTATGTGTGCTCTATCAATCGCAGAAGTGCCGTAGCTGCCCTAGTAATACTTACCGGCCCTACTTTTGGATTCTTGCAATTTTTAAAATTATTGTTGTATTAAAGTTTTTGTTTATTTTTATGATACACTGAAGCCTTGTTTTATAAATAAGAGAACTCAGTCGTTATACACATGCTCCAAGTACAACATTCATATTTCACTCTAAATTTTTATTTGGGGAAGTAACATGGGTGAAATACATTAGAAAATTCATAGCAGATTATTGGTGGAGGAACGTACACTGGTACATTTTTCTGAAAAGTACTGTGATGAACTTAAAAGGCGTTCGCAATGTTCAGTGTAAGAAGCAGATCAAAGAGCTTTCTAAATCGCGTAATAGCTTCTTTATCTATGAATGACACTGACTATTAGAGGAACTTTTCTGTTTCCAGATGCAGTTTTGTCATGTCAAAGCTCTGCTTTGAACTCACTGTACGTGTTGACTTACCTGTTTGTGCTCCGAGTGTGATCTAGATGATTGATTTAGATTCACTAAGATAAAGACCAAAAACATTTGAAACCATGAATTTATAGTGTATGTAGTTGCTATAAATTCAAGAAGAATTGGCAAATCATGCAGATATGCATAAAATTTATTGCCTGATCAGCTGGCCAGTCACATTATTGGAAGTTTTTAATGCTACAGGACAGAAGTTGCTGATATTTTCATATCTGTGAGGATTTTGTTTCTTAGTTATTATTTACAGTACTTTTCTTACATTTATTTTAAATGAATCTCTTCTCTAATCTGTTTATTTTTTTTCTCTCTTATTTTTTTGAATTGTTGGATTTTAGGAGGAAGGACTAAGAACTTTGTCATTAGCAGTAAAATATGGGGCCCAGTTTCTGGTGATCTAGATTCCTCTGGTCTGTGTTGTGCTCAGACCTCATTCTGATCCTGGGTGTGCCGCACATCCTGTATCCCTGAGGTGGACTCTGCTGATCTGTGTGGGGGTGACTTAGGCAATCCCTGCCCCAGTCATCTACCGAAGATGCCTGGCAGAATTAAATTTGTGTTCCGTCTTCAAGTTCTGTAGCACTGGACTTTGCTTATCAATTTAAACAAAATCAAATTTATTTTGTTTCTACACCGGATTGGGAAGTGCAGTGACTGAAAGAGTAGCATGTTTGCTTTTTCTGCTTGTGCTGTAGAGAAGGACAGGCAAGTGGGCCTCGGTCATCTGTTGCAGAAGAGGGGTGGATGGATATCTGGTGCTGGTGAGTTCTTAAATAAGTGTGGTATCAAAGAGAAAAGCCTATATCTTGGATCTCCACTAACTGCTGAGTAGGGATAATGCTGAGCTGTCTTTTTAGGACATCACAGATCCAGGGAGCATGTTGCCTGACGTTGTGTGAGACTGAGAACAGAGAACTGGGCTTGATTAAGCTGATGCTTAAAAGAGCTTAGTGGTTCTGGGGTTGAGTCAGTGCAGTGTGCTGGTCCGGTGATAAAGGAGCTCTCGTCGCTCTAGCTGAAACAGTAGGAATGTAAATCCAGATTTGATTGTGATGGCTAGGACTTACTTTCCACCCATGGTGCTTTAGGATTTGTGAAAGATTTTGTAAGCAGCAGGGAAATTCTTACAAGATCTGGAGACAGACAGAGCTGTGTTTTGTTTTGAATTAGAAGAGAGGGGCTGTTCATAAAGGCTTGTGGGGCTAGGACCAGGAGGAACGGGTATAAACTGGAGGGGGGCAGATTTAAACTAGACATTAGGAAGAATTTCTTCACTGTGAGAGTGGTGAGGCACTGGCACAGGTTGCCCGGGGAGGTTGTGGCTACCCCATCCCTGGAGGTGTTCAAGGCCAGGTTGGATGGGGCGTTTGGCAGCCTGATTTAGTGGGATGTCCCTGCCCGTGGCAGGGGTGTTGGAACTAGATGATCTTTAAGGTCCCTTCCAACCCTAACTATTCTATGATTCTATGCATTGAAAGAGTTTTATAGTGTCAACTGAATCTCATGTTATATGTATCCAAGTCCTTTGAGATAGTCTATTGTTAAGCATATTGTTCTACCATCAGTGGAATGAAAAAAGCTTGTTTTTCTGTATATTTAAATCCTTTTTTTCCCCTTAGTATCTCTTCCTTTCCTTCCCCCTCTGCAATAACCCCAGCTTTCTCGCATAACACCATAATTCTGTTTTTTCCAGCACTGTGTGGGTATTGATAGCCCAGCAGGTTGCTGCCAAAAATACATATAGCAGCTTGCTTTTCCTTTGGAGGACAGTCATTTGGATTTGTTTTTACTGTGCAGATACTAATTTTCATTAATGTATATTTTTTTGGAAAAGATGAGCATAAAAAATAGTAAGTAACAATACACTTCCATAATCTTTATTTCTGTAGGAGATCAGATTAAAGATACAATATTTGAAAAATGATAGTAACTGAACACTTCCCAATATGTAAATTATCTTCTATTTTTTGCTACTGAGACTGTGAGTACTGAGTTTCCTTTGTATGGTGAAGCAGATACAATGGTTATGTGGTTAAAATATACCCAGCAAACCAATCATAGAATGGTTGGGGCCGGAAGAGACCTTAAAGATCCTGCCATGGGACAACTTCCACTGGTGTCCCGGGGCAGGGACACCTTCCACTGGATCAGGTTGCTCAAAGCCTCAATCTTATCAATGTTATGTTTTTATTCCCTATCTGCACTGTAATGCAGATAGATTAACATTTAATATGAACTGAAATCACTTAAGAGGGAAGTTTTCCTTCTTTGCATATTTTTTTTTTCATTAATCTAGCAGTCTTTTTTAAATTGCACATTCTCTGCAATACTGTAGAAGTACATGCTAGAGCTCACTTCTGAGGCTTGTGTTCTGCAGAGAGAAGCACAGGTATCTGATCTACACCCATTTTGGCCTTTATACTTCAGTGTACATCTACTGTTTCTCTTTGCTGGCCAGTTTGATAGCTCAGCAGAGCATGTTGGTTGTCATCATGCTACAAAGTTACAATGGAAGTGCTGTATTGCTTAATTCAAAATGAGTATTTTACTCTTCTCTTATTTGGTGAACTTGAAAGTATGCACAAAGCCTGCTTCTTGGGTTATATTATTAACAGATTGCTTTAAATAGTATATATATTGAAACAGCCTCTTAACTGAAACATCAAATTGCATTGATTGTAGGAATTTCATACTGTGTTTTTGTATAACTGATGAAAGCTGAATAAAGCCTCAGCATACTTCATGTATTTCACAGTTCTTTCTTGATTCTTTTATAAATGTAATTTTTAAAGGTCATTACTTATCTTTAAGCATCAGTTCTACCTACATACTTTTGTGCTTTCAAGTAATTATGTTAGCGTAGTGGTATAATAGCCTCTCTATTGTATTTACCTTAGTCTCAGTTAACAAGTCACCTGTAAAATGCGTTTTAATCTCTTGCTGGAATTTGCACATAGATTTTTCTTTTGTTGGATACTCCTGTGAAATGAACATGGGTTTTATCATGACAAGAATTAGAAATTGTTCCTTGAAACTCATTGATGATAAATTGATAAATAGGTGTATACGGATTTGTTCCCTTATTTTTTTTCTGTAATGCCCTTCATGGTTATATTTTCTGTCTCTTTTTTTTTTTTTTCTTTTTTTCTTGTTAAGCTTTATTTCTGTGCAGGTGGTGTGGGGATGCAGTTGTATGTTCTACTTTGAGGAAACATATAAGTAGGGGCTCCAATGTAGTTAATACAGTTTGTCTTGACTGGAGTTTTGAATACATAGCTGCTTGAGGGAGGCAGGTAGCTGTGCTGATCCTGGATGTTGGATACCTGGTGTGTGTATTTGTCAATAATTTTATTTCACAGTCTAAAGGATGAAGGTTTAAATGAATTCATGAAGGAGTTGCAGTGGCAGTGAATAATGATGAGGATAGGTAGAAGGCATGTTGACAGTTACAACGATGTCTTATGCTTTGACTGTTACTTTGGCCATGTGTGGGTTTTTTTTGTTGTTTTTCAGTGCCTGTTTTGCCTGAAGACTTTCATTCATGTTTGCAAAATGAACTCATCAGCATTGCTATTGGGTTTATTTCTGACATTGCTAGAATAATACTGTGTGGTTAATGAGCAGGTTTAAAACTGGTTTATACCAGTGAATCTGAATAGCGATGTTGAAATAGAGGGAGTTTCTCATTTTTTTGTCAGAGGAGAAAGGAGGCATGGGTAGGGAGAAAGAAAATAGATGCAAGAAGTAGTGAAGGAAGGAGGGAATGTGTTTGAGAAGGGGAAAATAAGGCCAACAGATGAAGGAAACTGAGCATGAGAGTGTACTATGGTCTAAGGAGTGGTAAAGAGAACACATGGGGATTCATGGCTGAGCAGCATCAGCTACCACGTCAGCAGACCACAGAAGTGTCTGAGGATTCTCAGTTTTGGACTATGTGAGAAATGCATCGGAGTTTAGGAGGATTTACTATTCCTAGAGCTCCATAAGATTTCTGAAAACTATATTTTGATTCAGTAGTACTGAATGCTTTCAAATTTTGGGGGGGTTTATCTGTTAGGCCTATATTTCCTGTGACTGCCAACAATGATACAGAATAATGGACACTTAGTTTTATAACTAAAACTTTTCCGAGTCTTACATGAATTTTAGGTGAACGTCCTGACTGGTTTATTGCAGCAGTGGAGCAATGGAGAAATAAAACCTTACAGCGAATCTGAATGCAGATTACTCTTCATTTCTATTGGTCTATGCTTAGTCCCTTCAGCACTGTTGAAAGCATGTTAATGGACCTCAGCATAAAGGAGAATCACACTCAGGGTGGTTTCTATACACATTGTTGCTATGGATATATTGAGTTTTATTGAGTGAGTTACTAGTTACAGATGACTTGAGACATAGTGTACTGTGAACATGAGTGATGTAGTTAGATCATGAACACTGGAGTGAACTTTGCTGTTTGACGAGACAACAGTATTTTATCATGTGTTAGTATTCTACATGTATATATATAAGTTTAATCTTGTGTCACATGCATATAAAGGTTAACACAATAGGGGAAATGCTAATGGGAAATAAAAGTCGCTTTTTTTGAGGTAATTTCCGGTTGAACGGAGTGTGAGGTAGAAATTGATAGATTTCTGAATTTGTTTTCAGGGATGCATAGTAGTCCAGTTCAACATAACATAGGATTTGAGAAACAGTGACTGTTTGCTCTCTGTAACTATGATGTTTCTTACTAGAAGTGTGTGTGGAAGATTTTGTAACACTTATCAAATAAGTACAAATGACCACAGCAGTGTTGGGAAGAGGATGTATCCAAGTGCGTTGATAAAGGTAGCTTTAGTAGCTGATGGACTGCTTTTCAGTAGAAAGTGACAGCAGACTTTCAGACTTGTACAGATTGTCCTTTTTCTAAAGAGCAGCTGAGTGCATAAATTGTGTTGCTTCTAGCAGCTTCTCTCCCCAGTGGGTACAAGTCAGAATTGATGGGCTAGTAAAGGGTAGCAAAGCAGTTTCCCTCTTTGCCTGTTGTCCTTTTCATCTGTCCCATTCTGGTTGCACAGCAATTCCGGCTTTTATTATCAGATATGGATTTTGCTCACGGCACCCACAAGTATCGGCCCCTGGTGGGTTTTATAAGAAGGACAGTTCCTTGGCAGTGGTAGGCATTTAATTAGTGATTCTAGGGGACCATAGTCAGTTATTCCTGTGTTGCCTAAATCTAAGAAACATCTGAAACAGTGATCAGTATATTTGGGATTCATTCTTGTTTCTACCCTACAATAGAAAGAAGAAAGCTCAAAGGTATTAGAATCCAGGATTAATTCACTCTGCGATATCTAGCGTGTGACTTTAAATAATTTTATTCTTCGAATCTGTTAAACACTAACTTCTAATACTCAAACCCTTCATTTTCAAATACAGAAACATAAAAAATCATCTCACAAACTGATTTATTCTATGTGATTCACTTTAGCTTGCATTTGAGTAAAGAACTTGCATTGAAGGCAGCACTGTGTTGTAAAGCTATCTATTTGTTCTTCCAAAGAGCCAGAGTTGGATACTTTTCAAGTCAAAAGTAGTTATATAAGGAGGATGCGTGGGTCCCATCTCCAGGTGCAGAGGGCCCTGACTCTGCAGCGTGCTGAGGAAGTTCAGGCTTCTTGGCAAGGCTGCTTTTTATGTCGAGCAAATGAATGAATTTCTTTCCCCTCGAAATAGTAAAAAGTGTAGGAAATGGAAATTATTTTCTACTGTAAAGTGTTATAAAGCAAATGTCCTTTTCAGTTGGGCTGCTTTCTCTCATTTACTGGAGGACAAAGGTTGATAACGCGGCTATAATTTTTCTTGTCTCCCTGTTTCTTTTGACTGTGATACTTTCTATAACACTTCTTTGAAGTTGCTGCTCTTTTGACTGCCTTACTGCTGCTCTGGCATGCGTGAATGTCTCCTTATGGAAACTTGGCTGGAGACAAAAGTGAAAATAATAGCTTTAAAATGACGTGGGGAAAAGTCAAGGGAAAAGATGCAAATATTAGTGGAATAATTAGAGAGACTGTATTTTGCTGTAGGCATTGTCCATCTCTGTTCATGCAGTTGATTGGAAAAAAAGACAAAACGACAGGACACTGAAATAGTTTATCTTTTGTCAGCAGGGGTAGTGAGCTGGTACAAAGTGTTGTATTGCGCAGAAATTGCCGGCCATGCCTCACTCTGCTCTTTGGCTAATTTACACTGAGTAGTAGGAACATCGGTGTGTTACGGGAAAAAAAATGAAGGATACTTGGTCAATTTGAGCTTTTGGTGCAGAAAAAGGATTAGCAGTGAATGTATGTGGTTATATTTGTTATATTTTACCTCTTGGTACTTTTTTTACTATTTTTTATTAAATATATTTATGGTGAGTTTTAGTGGGATTTTCTAATCCTGAACTGTTTCTTAGACAAGGTTTTTTTAGCAATTTCTGTTGTTATTTGCCAAGTCACTTTTAATAAACTAGAATTTTCAAAACAAACACTTTATAATGCCTGCCTTTCCTTTTATTTGGCACACACTAGATAGAAAGAGCCCTGTACTTGGTGTTGGAACAGAATGCGTAGGTGTTTGAGGATCAGTGTAAGGTTCAGGAAAGAGAACAGCGGTGGAGGATGAAGCTTACTTTCATTCGGTTAGTGTGGACACACATTGTCTGTAGGGACTCCGGGTGCTATTATGGCAGCACATCCTGAGCCAGGCCTGGAGGACTGCATTTGCGGGAGAAGGATTCCTGTGTGGTATTTAATCTTTCTGCTTACATTAATTCTTAAAAAATAATACAAACACATATCCATGTGAAACTTGTGTGAAAGTTGTTGTTTAATTTGAGAGAGGCTGAGAAGAAACCGTTATGAAGTGACAAAATTATTTGGTACATGGTGCAGTACCATTATTCGAAGCATTTCATTACTTGAGTGAAGAATTCCCCACCTTTTCCACTTGTGGAGAATTAACTTTCAGATTAACTGATCAGATAAAATAATTCATGTTGTATAACTCATGTGCGTCCTGAAATACTACTACCTGTTTCCCCTCTCGTTTAAGTACGGCATTTCCCTATTAATGTAACCCCCTGCTGTAGTATTTCTTGTTGCAGTTTTTAGTCTTCCAAAGTTGGAACCTTAAATGTTATCTCTGAATCTCCCACCTGAGAGTTCCAGAGGGTAAATAAGCTTGGAAGTTAAGATACCAGCATTGAGATCTGGGGTTGCATTTGAGATACTGCTTAGTTTGACTAATCTAGCAATAATCAGGTGCCTTAAAATGGCTGCAAATTTATTTCTGCCTACTCAAAGACATCTCACTGGTAGCACATTATAGAAGATCTGTAGTTAAGAGTTGGATCTTTGCCAGTAGGTGGAAGCATTTTTTAGCATCTCTTCATGCTTGGAGATTTTCTGCATTTTTTTAACATGGTATCAAAACTGTTTGATTTTTAGTCTCTTTCCAGGTATTACCCCCTATTCCAATTTGTGCTAGTTCAGGTTAGTTTCATTCTATGTTGTAACCATTTCTTAAATTTATTTTTTTTTTATAGAAGACATTTCTAATTTTCTATTTTTAGCTCTCTTTTCTTCTTTATTCTAGGCACGTCTATTCTATTCTTTATTCTTTCTCTTTATTCTAGGCACGTCTCTGCTTGTCAAATTTCTCTTCAATTTCTGTTTTGCTTTTGCAGTAATTGGCAGTTGGCCTCTGGAACTCCTGAGGGAAGTGGTACAGGTAGAGTATAACCACAGCAGCACCTGAGTGATACCACTGTAGGGCAGGAGACAGAACCGAGTTCAGCTATCAAGAGAGATGAGGAATCGTGAAATGCTCAACACGAGCAAATAGGGAGAGCAGAGACATTGGGCCTCCTTTGGTTATAGTGATCTTAGGTCTCAGTAGGCCCATAACTTTTAGGTGGAAGGGCATGTATTCTTTTCAGAAGAGGGTTGCTCTCTACAGCTACCTGAAAGGAGGTTGCAGGGAGGTGGGTGATGGTCTCTTCTCCCATTTGATAGGTGATAGGACAAGAGGGAATGGTGTTGAGCTGTGTCAGGGGAAGTTTAGATTGGACGTGAGGAAAAATTTCTTCACAGAAAGAGTTACCAAGCACTGGAACAGCTGCCCAGGGAGGTAGTTAAGCCACCATCCCCGTAGGTGTTTAAGAAGTGGGTAGATGAGGTGCTTGGGGACATGATTCAGTAGTAGGCAGGTACGGTTGGAGCTGATGATCTCTAAGGTCTTTTCCAACTTAATGATTCTATGAACCCTTTTTTAGCAGTGTGTATGATTCATGGAAAACCTAGTAATCACGAGGTTATACATTCTTGTGAATATTCTTGACTCTCCTTTATAGTTACTCTTTTTGTCCTTGATTTTTATCTTAATACAATTCTCTTACATTAACTTCTTTTTGGAAAAAAGAATTTGGCTCTGTTACCTACCTCTTCTTTTTTCAGGAGATCCAAACCTTATAATTTACTTTTTTAAAATTGCTTTTGGTTTAAATATGCTACATTCATATCTGTAAGCATGCTACGATTTTTGCATTGATGTTTGTAAGGGAAAATGGCTGATGACAGTAAATGTTGAACAATGGAAAACAAAAAGTTCAAGCACCTCCAGGTAGTATCTCTTCTAAACTTTCTTTGGAGACTGGTAGCAATTGATTGCATCTGTGGGTTTTTTTGTGTTGAATAGTTACAGACAAAAAAGGTTATTACCTGGGAAGAATGGAACAAGAAAGGTGGAACAGAATAAAACAATGAATAGTAAAGCTGTACTGTTACCCTGAGTATCACTTGCCAGTAAGGCTTATTGGCTTAGAGCACTGGTAAGAGCACAGCACGTTTCAGATTTAGGTTGCTAGGTGTGATCCATCTCAGCTTCGTAAGGACTGAAATGTGTAGTTAGTGTATGACCAACTGGTTCATGTGAAATGTGTTTGATGTTCACAGTGCAGATGACAAGCCTTGTCATAAATCACAAACAGAATTGTTGTTAATTGCTCCATCTTGTCAAAGGGGTCATGAAAATGGGATCATTTTCCTCCACCTGCAGGCCAGGCGGGGGCATGGAGGTGGGACAGATATAATAAGCTTATAATCCTGAAACCTTTCAATGGTTAAATTTCCCTCACTTCCATCTTTACATGCATATGAAGCCTGTCTGAAGAATTTCGTAATATAATAATTTCTACCATTTCCCAAATATCCAAAATTCATCCTGGCTTATAGAGGTAGAAGCATACCTGGCATCAGAAATCTTACTTGCACACATGAACAATTCTATTGGCATATGAAGCTGTGGGATTTTGTTCTGAGTTTGGAAACAGTACTACTGAGAGTGCTACTGTTCAGTTCATTAGTTTCCTGGAATTATTACTGTAGCTTATTCTGAAAAGAATAATAAACAACCCTGGGAAAATTGTAGTATAACACTAAATACTGCTTTCCTGCAGGGAGAACTGCTATTCTTTTTGAAGTCTGTTCATTTTGCTGGAGTTCTAAGATTTTTTTTTTTTCTGACATAAGCTGCTGTTTCATCACAGCACTAATAAATACAGGTCAAATACCAGCACCAGCAAACCTTAAAACATGAATTTAACTTATCTTACTCCGTGTTCTTGTACTGTTTATTGTAAACTAGTCGTTTTGTTTTGTTTTTTTTTTTTTGTTAATGGGGGTTGGATTTTTGAGCTGTGTTGACTGCTAGGATGCAGCCTGTGAAAATGAGCACCTGACCTATAGAAATGCTGTAGTTAGGAGAACAAGACAGTTTCTTGTACAGACTTTTTTTGCTTGGTCCTCCTGGCTATTGAAAGTTGATGTCATTGTGGTTTTTGAGAGAAGAAGCCTTTAGGAAATGAAGGGAACCTAAGACTGTAGGGGGAATAATTTGAAGACAAAACTAGTTGTTTAGCTGTAACAAAATCAGTGGGAAGCCGATGAATACACTTTACAGAACAGAGGGCCGTGAATTTTTGTTGAGTATCAAAGCTACTGGCTCTTTATTTTTGGAAGACCTATGATAGTGTATTATAATAACTTCAGAGGTTAGTTTTGTAAATTGTTACAGTCAAGGTCATCAGGGATACAAGGACAGCTGGAGTTGCTGCCTCACTCTGAGGGTTTACAGATAAATTAAGAATAATAATAGGTAGGTAGCAATGTGTTTTTTATTAGAAGCTTTTTTCATCAGAAAAAATTAGTGGCATAATGCGTACATCTCTGGATTTGAAGCTGCAAATATAATCCAAATCATTTGAGGGCTTGCAGCGTTTGGCAAATGTGCCTGTGCTCGCCGCAGGCATGCGCTGAAAAAACATGGTTTGTGGCAGAATTACCAATCATAAAATACATGTTTATATTTTCTTTCTAGGATCAAGTAGAACACACTGATTCAGCAAAACTGGCTGGTTGTGCTGCAGTCATCATGAGTAGGCACAGGGTCATTCGTTTCTTAACAAATATGTAAGAGAAAAAGGTAAGAGGCAAGTCCTGCTTTAGAATATAATGATTCAGGGTATGTACTTGAAATTCATGTAATTTTATGTATGCGTATGGGTATCTACTTATATACATACACCTCCATATATGGATTTGTATCCTATATAGAAGGTGTTGGAGAATTTTCAGCATTTTGTTGTTTTGATTTTTATTGAGAGTAATTGCCTTGTTTTAGAGCAAAGGTCTATCTTATTTTGTTTGGGGGAGGGGAAATTCTTTCTTCCTCAGTCTGTGCTGTAGGCAGATCTCATCAGTTGAAAATACGTCGATTGCTGAACTCTGAACAAGCTGCCCATTACAGCAGAGGTACTTGACTTTTTCCTTCCAGGGGCAAACAGTACAAATATTCCTAAGGGGAACTGAAACAATATGTGGACTGGGCCGTTGTTTCTTGGGGCTGAAGAAAGCCCTCAGGAGCACTAGATCTAATAAATTCATTTGTCAAATTGATTTGCAATTCCATGTTGTCATGCTATGGGAAAATGACATTTTCTGGATGTATGATTTTTCTCGGGATGAATGTACAATGTTTGGTTTCAGTTTGTTCATGCCCCTTGTGACTTTCATCTCAGGAGACTTTCATGTATATATTTTTGGTGAGGACTATAGTAAACTGCTTGAGTATGTTGTTTAGTAAGAGTTTACTGAAATCTGTATTTTCAGTTTCACGCTGAAAGAGCAGTCTACGCAGGACAGCATGAGACAAAGTCTTGAGATCTTATTCTAGTTCTTTCCACACGCCCTGGTTTTTAGGCCTTTGCTATGAGGCTGATAGTTGTATGCTGGCTTTATTTCCTTTTAGTGCATTTTTTGTTATAGACTATTAATGTGATTGTGTGCTGATCATCTGCTGTCAAGAAAATCTGAAAGACTTCAGGCTGCCAGTTCCAGTGGTGAAAAAATCTTGAGGGTAATTTAGGATATGCAGTGCAGAGGATCGTGGATTCCGTGGTTCTTTATTGTGGAGACCAAAATGAATACGAGCCTTATGAGTCTTGCTGCTTTGCAGGTGTAACACAAGGCCTTCGTCTTTGTATGGATCGTTTCCCAAAAAGAAGCTGGCATGTGGGATATCTGAGCTGTCTGGAGAGGCAGTCTCCAAGGTTAAACCTATTCAGAGTACCGTCTAATTTTAAAGAAGGTTTTTCTGTCTCCTCCCACTAATCAATTAAAGTTTGTTTTATGGCTAGATGCTGTGATCACTAGGATAGTAGTTCTGGATAAATATCTGACCCATACATTCTGGTACGTGCACCTGTAAATTTAGATATTAGGGGAGAGTAGAGCATGTAAGTTTGATAAGATGCAAGTTCTTACGTTTTGGAGATGAAAATGATTCTAAGTCCATGCCATTGTATGAATAAATTGATAAGTAAAACACAGAGTTTCTGAATTATGCATGGTCTGTGATCCAACAGGAGCTTGAAAAGAATCTGATTGACAGGCTGCATGTTTTCATTAGCTTTCTGCCATGAAAAACAGGAGATGCTTCTGCAATGGGTAACAAGTGATCTTGGATTCTCGATTTCTGTACCAGTGGATACGATCCACTGTGGGTTTTTTTTTTTTTTTGGATGAAAAATTAAAGGAAAAAACTATTTTGCTATTCATTTAGTTATTTATTTTCCTATTTTCATTTATTTATTTATTTTGTCTTTTCTGCCAAATCTTTGCATAGAGGACTGTATTTTTTAAAAACCATCTTACTTTTTTCAGTATATCGTGATTTATGGCTCCTTTTCCTGTTCCTGGCACAATATCCTCTTCTTCACGTTGTTCATCCCAATATATACTTATATAGGATGAGTCTCCTTTTTGGCAGCATCTGCCTATAATCACCATTGAAATTTCTTCCTAATTTACTCATGTTTTTATTCTCCAGCATTATATTCCAGCATTTGAACTGTGTGTTTGCTCATCAGCTTCTCTCAATAGCCAAGCAATGCTAAAGAGTTTCACAGCTATCAAGCATCCTTTGAAAATGTCATTTTAGTCTTTTTTAGTAGGAGGAAGTTTGGGACTGGAGTAATTCTAAAACTGTTCCAGACTTTTATAGTGGTACCTGTGAATTGCTATCAGAGTTTCCAAAGACATGTAAAGGAATATGTTTGGTTTTATTTATGTTGGGTATTTAATAAAAATATTAAAAATAAAATGAAACTCTAAAGTAGAGGGAAAACAGCTCCCCAATAATTATAGCATGCTGTGATAGAGGATTTAGTGTTTTCTGTTTTAATCTTGAGTTGCTGGCTATACAGAATTGAAATATTAGATCTTAAACTGGTAAAAATATGAGTTATTGGTAGCATATTGGTCAAGAAGCATTGCAGTTGTCTGTTAGGAACATGAGTACTCATCATCCTTTTCAGTGAGGAAGAGAGCAGTAAGGACTTTTGTGGGTTTGGCCATGTGTTTTGCCCTTGGAAAAGCTTGGGGGGTTGTTGTGTTCTTTTATATAATAATAATAATTTTAGATGTTAAACTTGAAGGTTTGCAACTGACCTTTTCTGAGAAATACCTGCTTGCATAGAGAATGAGATCTCATCTAGAGTGGCTGTCAGCTTAGTGATTGTGAGTTTAAAAATAAAAGATTCTCTGTATGTCCTGGTACATCAATAAGTGAAATAATAATAATGTTATAAAAGACCTTTTCTCTCTTCAGTTTGGACTGTGACAATCCATCAGTCTGGATATTGGCTCATAGCATGTTTGTGCACCACTATTTGAGCTCCAGAATTCATATGGTTACATGGAGTTGTTTACACATTGTTTACACATGGTTCTGTCTATTCAGAATTTTAAAAAATATAGAAAAAATCCCTCTGTCACATTGGACCAAATTTAAACTTACAAGTATTAGATATTTAATGTTAGATAATACAGATGTTAATAAAAATCAGTCTTACGGACATGCAATGAAGTATTAACTACATTGAGACTGTAAGGGAGTGGGAGCAAAATTTTAAGTCTTCTTTATATTATATGCCCTTGTTACTGTTAAACATGTGGTCTCCTAAGCCTGAATATTTGTATTTTTCTGATGTTGAAAAGTTGCATGTAATGCAACATCTAGAAGTCAATAAAAATGATTATATTTATTCTAAACTTCTAACACTGCTTTCTTTGGTTAGGGATGTCTTGTTACTGATTTCTGTGACAATGAAAAATCAGCTGACACAGGAATAACTCAGGAAATGCTAGGGGCAAATGTGGCTTATATTCTGCTTACTCCATTATGCATAAATTCGAGTTAGTTCTGAAGTAATTTTATCAGGCTTTCAGGTTTTGAAGTTGTGTGAATGATCAGACGTGAATTTTTCTAAACATTTGAAATCTACATAATCAAAATGCAGTTAAACAGTTACTTAAAAACATGTTTTCATTAACTGTATAATCAGCAGAGCTTTCCTTCCCCGTCACCATGCTTGTTAGTAATCATTATCTTCTCTAAAAGAAGCAAAACAACAAAAATCAATGCTTGTAGCCTATTTCTTTGGGGCCACCCATATTGCAGTTGTGTTTATGTCCTACAAATGACTTGACTGGATGCCTTTTTTCATTAGGAAAGTGTGTGGAAATCCGAATGCGGTGGTTTCAGACAGCTTTACAGTTTAACTCTGTGGAACAGAAAAGTTGTGTATGGCACTTTTTGGTTTGCAGTGCTTCCCTGGCGAATCCTCTGCATTGTTGGCCCTAGTTGTAGGACTTTGTCTAGGAATAATTATGCACATCTTCATCAATTACTTGCTGGACTGAAATATTATCATTATAATGCAAATTAAGTACATTATAAACAGATGTGAAATTATATGGTATTTTGTACAAACGAGCCTTACTGTAGGGTTAATGTTCATTGATGTTTAGAACTGTATAAAAAAAAATTAAGTGAAGTATACATTTGGACAGATTCTAATTAGCTTTTCAGTATTTGATATTTACTGATCTAGTAAAGATGCTTCCTGTTAAGGAGTTGAAATGAAGTGGAGAGAAATGTGTAAGAGAACCTCCAAATTCTCACAGTTTGGCTGTAGTTTTGTGTATTCATATGTTTAAGTTTTAAAAATTATTTTGGTTTAATTGAAATATGTGTAGTAAACGTAAGGATTTCAGTAAAAATGATATGAAACATTTTTAATACAGTGACTTAGTGGGAGAAGGAATGACCCATGAGATCTTACTAAGGGATCAGAATACACCATGTCAGTGAGGTTAGAACCTAGCTTTTAGTAGAGAATGTAAAGTGTTGAGCTTTTTTAGACTTCTGAAATGCAACCTTTGATCAAGGTGGCCAGCTTTTTGATTGTTTTTGTTATAATCCATGTGCAGTAAATAATAAGCCAAATCATTTATTTTCCTTGCAGAAGGAGTTAATCTAAAATCCCAGAACAGAGGATAAATCTGGGAGTTTGTAAGGTGACAAGTCTAGTTTATCTCTGAATTTCTTTGCAAAATGGTCTTTTTTGGGTGATGCTTGTTGCAAATTTTAAGTTACAATTACACTGATTTTCTTTAAAATTGACTTTTGTATATATCTTTAAAACATGATTTAATCTGATTACATTAAATGGCAATATATTTATGTTGTAACAAGATCATTTAAAAACACCTTGTGTAAAATTTGAGGTCAACCTTAAAAGCTTGAGCTCTGCATTTTGTGATATTTTAATGCATGACCTTTTTAGTACCAGTAATGTAGTCATAGCTGTTACCTGCAATAAGTATAAAACTGTATTTAATGTTGTAGTAATTGGAATAAAACTGGTTAATGTTTTCCTCAAATCCAGATACTATGGGGTAATGTTAAAGTATAGTTCTAAATTGGAAACTTCCTCTGATGTGTTTCTTGTGTCTGTTGTATCTCTAGTGTGAAAGAGCAGATTTTTTAATTGAGCTGGAGTCTAGCTGTCAGGTCTAACACTGTTTCTTACTGCAAAACAAGGTTCTCGCCCTCTCCTCCTCCATTTCCTTATTTCACAACATTGAAAGGCAGTCTGGAGAGAATACGGCTGTTTTGGATGGTGTTCAGAGAACAGATCACATCAAGGTCTTCCTTTATGGTATATAGGTTATGGCACACATTTCTTAGTGAAAATGTCATCATTGATAGTGAATGTGTTTGAAAAATTGACTCAGGGTGTCTTGTTGCTACAAGCCTTTGGTAGCAAGATGGCCATGTTCCTGCTGTTAGGGTGAAATCATTATTTATTATCTGAAGTTGTAGAAAGTTATTTCGCGACTTATGGTTGTTGTTTTCTCTTTTTTTTTTTTTTTTTTTTCCATTTCTCCCTTGTCATCTTCCTTCTTAGCCTGAGAGCATTATCTTTTGATGAGACTGTTTACTTCTGTGCATTTTGCTAGATTTCCAGTGCCTGCCTCTCAGGGAAACGGGGATTATTAAAGCAGGCATTTTAAGAGCTAGCACAATTCAAGTAACACCCATTAAATCCTTCAACAACTTTTACAAGTATGAATCTTTGAAGCATCTCTGGGAAATGAGGAGTGACAGGGACTACTGCTAGCCTAGTATACATTAAAAAATCAGAAGCACAGGGAGTTTAAGCTACTTGTTTAAAGTCACATGAGCTAATCGGTGGCAGCATGGAACTGAAAGCCGGATCTTCAGATTGTTGGCCTTCTCGTTCTCCAGCCTGTTATTTTCTCATTGGTGTTGGAATGGTTTTGCTGGTACCATTGGGGTCCTCCTGATTAGACACATTAATGTGGGAAACGGGAGGTAATAAAATCCAAAGCAGTTTTGGGGAGATTGTTAATCTGAACTAAGCAATTTAGGCACAAAAATAATTTTTGTTTCTGGAAGATTCTTGTAATCTATGCATGTAATGTATGTGGAATTTGATTTACAAAGGACTTCCTTTCCCATTAAATCAGGGCAATATGTAGTAGAACACTGCTGACTGAAGGTTAAATATTTGATTGTAATTTGTTCTCTGGCAGGTTCAGACAGGAATCTGGTGGTCTTTCCCTGACAAATGGAGAACTATTTCCAAGCAGAGGCATATAACCTCGATAAGGTTTTAGATGAATTTGAGCAAAACGAAGGTGAGTAATTTTGAACAAGATTATAGCTGCATAGTAAATATATTCCGCAGAGCACCATTGGCAAAGGAGACATCTGTGATATGCTTTTTGGTTTAGAGTGGCAAATTAACCTCAGAACTTGCAAAAAACATCTGTTAATTTTGCATGGTGTGTCTTCAGTATTTATAGCAGTGTTCTATTCTTTTTCCATTCATCTTGTTTACAGTTTTAAAATTTCTCACTCTTTTAATAGCATGTCTTCCATACACTTTTTAAAGAAAGGTTTTGTGAAGCTTAATCTCAGTGACAGTATTTTAATCATTTATTTTAAACAAAGTAGGCAAAATGTATTCTAAGCTTCTTTTGCAGTTTTGGGAAACACAAGCATAGAAATGTTTCATTAGGTCACACAAATCATATGATGAAACTTAAAATTTTTGAAGTATTAAACTTTTTGCTTAGTCTAATTGCTACTTCTGTGTTGACAAGTTGATATTTTTATGGGAGTGGGAAGCTTTCTAGGCATTTCTAGCTGTCTGAAGTATATTAATCAATAGTTCAAGTATACTTTTACAAATTCAGCCTAATATGAACTGGTGTAGCTCTAAAATTCTTGAGTTCCAAAAGCATTATGCAGTTACACTGCCAATGGTTGATGAAGAGTGTTAATGATGGCAGATGTGTTTTTCTGTTGTATCCATACTTAAACATCTCTACATTTATATAACAGTTGATAAAACCTGTAGCATTAGCAGGACAGTAGCTTCTCTTATTTAAACACTTTCAGATGCCGCTGTTTCACCTACACTATTGGGTGCAAAGTGGAATCAGATTCTAGATCCACCTTCTCGTCGTCTGTCATTTAACCCAGCAGTGGCCAATGTGAATGAAGCTACAACTAATGAATGTCAACAGAGATTAAAATCTTTCTCCTTATCTCATTCAGTGACTGCACCAACAGGAGGAGGGGATCACTGTGCTAATGGAAAGGATTTTAGCATAAGCCCAGAGACCCCAGTCATGTGGATTGATGATCAGGCAGCAGCAGATGATCAGTTGATTAAAAGAAATAATAATCAGGATGATCAATGTAACGCTGTGGAAAAAGGAGAAAAGAAATACGGAAATATAGCTTGCGTGCCAGAAGAGAAGAATGTACTAGTGGTGGCAGTCATGCATAACTGTGACAGAAGAACACTACAAAGTGGTGACTTGATGGATTGTAAAAATTACAACAGTCAGTCCCTAATGGACGCTGTTAGCTTTACACTGGATGATGAAAACCGACAGAGTGATCAGTTTAGTGTTACCGTGAATGGATCATCAGAAAAAGATACAGATACAGAAAAGCAAGTAAATCGACTGTGCACTGAAGATGACTCTTTAAGTCATTCAATTAATGCTTCATCTGAAAGCCTGACTGTTGCATGCCCCTCCTCTGGATTAAAGGACAATTTTAATATGTGTAAAGATGCACTGTTTCCAGAAGCCACAACTGCAGGGATCAATGCAGTGACTGTCTTGCAGAGATCAGTCGATGGTACCATTAAAATGCAAGAAAACGGTGTATCAATTGAGAATTCTACTAGTAAAGCCATTCCTCAGAGGACGGATCTAGAAACTAGGAACTCTTCTCCCGATTCAAGTAATGGAAGCTTAATCGTAGAACAGGAAGCAACCCAACAGTTACAGTCTAGGCTATCTGGGCTCACAGAAACTTGTCAACCTAACGTGGCTGGAAGTGGCAATTACAAGGAACGTGTTGCAGAACATTTTGCCCCTGAGGATGTTAGTGCCACTGAAAGCAAAGTCATTGAATGTCGTAAAAATCTCGGCACAACGGAATTGCTCAGCATGGCAGAGTGTTACCCGGAATCTCAGGAGATGGCTGATTGGGAACTGACTAAGTTGAATGAGATTAATAATAAGCAAACTCTGGGAGAGAATGAAAGACTTTTGCAGACTAAACAGCCTGATGAGGCAAGTAGTCATAGTAAAGAAGGTGGAAATGGGATGATGGAGGCAGGCATAGACTTAAAAGGGACTGGTATAGATGAGCTTGAAGGGTCCACTCTCTCTGATGTGGTGGCTACATCAGCAGCAAGCTCTCTGTCTAACGGTTGTGATTCCTATGGAATGCAGAACCCAGTTGTTGCTCATGTTCCAAAGACTTTACCCTCCAAGGAAGACTCAGTAACAGAGGAAAAGGAGATAGAGGAGAGCAAGTCAGAATGTTATGCTAATGTTTATGAACATAGAGGAAATGAGACCACAGAAGGGAGTGATCTTATTTTAAACAGCACTGGTGACCACATAAAGAAAAATTATTTACATAATCTTTGTAGTCAGGTTTCATCCATGCAAGGGCAAACTTCACCAAAACCAGTAACTAATCTGCAGTCTATCAGTGTTCCTTTCGGTGGTGCAAGACCTAAACAACCTACAAATCTTAAACTGCAGATTCCGAAGCCATTATCGGATCACTTACAAAACGATATTGTTCCCCCAAATTGTGGAGGTAATAGTAAAAACAAAAATATATTTGGTAAGACACAATTAGGGGATACAGCAGACATGTTTCCTGATGAAACATCTGCAAATGCCTCTGTTACCGATGCTAATGGGGAACATTTGGAAGAGTATGAATCTGGAGTCTCTAATAGTCCGTGCCTTGCAGTAGCCCCAGATAGTCCGGATAATGATCTCAGAGCTGGTCAGTTTGGAGTTCCAGCCAGAAAGCCTTTTACGACTTTGGGTGAGGTGGCTCCAGTTTGGGTTCCAGATTCTCAAGCACCAAACTGCATGAAATGCGAGGCCAGATTTACATTCACCAAAAGAAGACATCACTGCAGAGCTTGTGGGAAGGTAAGTCTGTGTTTTGTAAGTAAGCTCAAAGCACCGTTCTTTTTTTTTTTCTAATAGTCTGTAAAATCAAATCAGAGGACTTCCACAGCCACTGGCTATAGTATCCCTTCCTAAAAAGCCGTGTTTGATTTATGAAGGAAAAAAAGGAGTTTCTGCACTCTAATCTATTTAGGTTTACGAATCAAGAATAATTAATTGTTATTTATAACTGAAAGAACGATTAGCCTGTATAAGCAATGTATTAATTGCCTGCATTAATCAACATCATTGGATTCATGGGGAACTGCTATAAAATGGCTAAGCACAGGAAACTAGTTTGTAAAAATTACTGCATCAATAATCCAATTAAAGGTACTGAAACATATTGATGGGAATTGGAAGTGTGCTGTTGAATTGCTAGTGTTTCTGCTCGTCTTGATGGCTGATCAACTCTGTTCTTTCAAGTCTTCTTTACTAGCTTTTCTCATATTGCTTAAGTTATTTTAAAGAATATAGAGTTGCATTTGGAAAAAAAGTATGGTAAATTATCTGTGGCATGATGTGCGTATACATGGTTAGAGGTTTTATAATGAAGACAACCGAACTATTGTTTATGTATCATCTTGTGTCATATTAGAAATATACTATTGTTGAAATTTTATTTTTTTAGGTTTTATATTTGTGCCATCTAGGTCAAAACAAATTCTTATTTGGCAAGTTTATGGTAAATGATTGGCTTATAAAGTATTTCCAGATATCTTGTTACTGAAATACAAGTCAGCGCAGCATGGAAATTAGGAAAAATGTGATGATTCGAAACAGAGAAACTCACACTCTTGCCAAGCAAAGGTTCATTAATACTTCTAAGATGAAAAGAAATATTAAACCCCACAATACACAAGAGTAAAAGTAACTTTGGTTCATTTAGTCCCTATGCTAAGGTTTCTGAAGTTGATTGAAAGACTCCTGACTGCTGTGGGCAAGATCTTTAGCTACCAGAAGAGTGCAGGGAAGCAGAATGACTTGAACAAAGGACCTAAAAGAAGCAAATGTATCTGGAAAGCTCAAACTCTTATGCAACTTGTTTCTGGAAACAGCCTAGCAGAAAACACAGGCTTGTTCCTCTGTACTGGACTCTGTGCGTGTGCCACTTGTCCCTTCAGTAACCAGAATGCAGAGCACTCGATCTCCACTGCAGCACCAGTTAAGTAGGAGTTAAGTAGCTTTTACTCAGTTTTGATTCTGAGACGTACTGAGAAATCATTCTCAGGACACTTTTAAAACCTAAGCAGGCATTAATTGTGTGCTGGTCTGGGACTTCAGGTTGCTTGCTTCCTTGGGAAGAACAACCAGCATTGCTTTGGATGATTTGTGGAGAATGGATAAAATAAAAAGTCCTCTGCTTTGTAAACGAACTTGTTTCTCAGGTGTGAAAACCAATACATTGTGTGTTAGTATTTAATACTCTCAGAGTGTTCTTAAAATAATCCTCAAAATTACTTGTTGAAACTTTTTTTTATCTAATGTTGTCTGGGCCAAATTTACCTACGTGCAGATATGGAGGAGGAAATTTTTTTTCATGCCTTCTTATGTTTTTTTCCTCTAAAATCACTCATTAATAAATGCTAAGAATCAATATAAGTCAAATAATGCTTGGCCCCTTACTGCAGATTGCTTTACAACTCCTAATTTCTGGAACGATTCCGGGAGGAAAGAGACCAAAGGCTTTGGCAGGCAAGCTTTGGTGCATCTGGCCGTAGTGGCTTGAGACGTAGCTGCTCTCTGCTTTCTGCTCCTGCTTTTTGGTTAAGACGCCCATCTCCAGAGCAAGCCATGTTGACCATGTGCCTGTGATGTAGGCAACTACTGCCACTGTTTCTGTTCAATGTATGAATTTTACTTAAAGAATTGGGGAGCTGGTATCTTCTGCTCTTGGAATTAATTGTTTCTCAGGGAAATTGTTTCTCAGGGAAATCACAGGACTATATATATATTTAACACAAACTTTAGCACAACAGTCTCTTCTTAAACTATTAGCCTCATGAAAAATCGTTGTAGTAGGGGCAAATGTGTCTGTTTCATTTGGGAATGAAAATTGCATTTAAAAATAGTTGAGTGGCACCTGGGAAGTCTGTCTCGATTTTTAATTTCAGGATAATAATTGCGAAAATAATGGGAGATATGAACCTCAGGGGAGTGGTGGAAAGTAATGCACTTAGAGTAAATTCTGAATTAAATTGAAGAACCTGAAAAATGTGTGTGAACACATTCATAAATTTTACCTTATGTATTTCTGTATTTTATATTGTGAGATTGTTTTGCGGAATCAAACCCTATAACCCAAAATGAGTTATAAAGCAGGTATGTTTATTTCTAGCGCTGGGGTGCAAGGGGGTTCTCCTTCTCGCTTGCACACTGTATAGCTTAACAAGCAGTTACTTATAGTGTAAAGACATGCATAGGTAATAAGCGCCTACTACATATTGATACCCTATCCCCGCTTCGTATTATAATTAGATCTGGAAAGTTCGCTCCAGTCTTGCGCCTGCATAGTGCCTCCTGATGGTCATGGGCCGGGGTCTTAGGGATGAAGTAGGAAGTCTTCCTCAGGATGAATATATTTCTTTTTGAACTTTGCGCAGACTCGGTATCCTCTGGCTGTTTTCAAACTCCTGAACCAAATGAAGCCAGCTTTCTGCATTCCAATGCCTACTTATCAGTAAACTTCTGCTAGCTGGCTCCTTTGTTATCAGCTTCCAAGTTCTTCAAGGCAAACAACACCAAGCTCTAGTGAACGCTCCCAACCCCCCTTGTCTGCTTTCGCTCATCAATTCCCCCCTGTCTTTTTAACATGGGCAAATTCATTTGCCAACTCTGTAATTTATTTCTCAAAGGGGAATTGTATGATATTTTGTTGGAAAATTACCTTTTTAATGCATTCTCATGGGCACTACACATAGAAGTCAAAATTGTTAGTTGTAGTAGCATTCTCCAATTCCAAATAAATAACATAGCAGAGAAAACAAAACTAACTAAAACTAGCATCCGAAGGGCAATAGTAGGGTGACAGAACTTATTTAGAATGCCAGTCGCAGTAGAGGACCATCCAAACAACATGTCCCTCCAATGATGGTTCACATTTGCTTTTACCCTTTCAGGACCCCCTTTCTTTTCTCTGTGTCGTGGTGGACTGTTATCAGAGTCCAGAATTATAATCAAGTCCTGATGTTTCATTAACTGTTTCATTAATTATTTTACCAATGTAAGATTCATTTCAGTAGGTACAGGTGATAATTTGTGAAATATTGTACAATTGGATTTTATCAGCTGATGGGATACAACTGGTGCTAAATAAGAAAAGTCACACCCAACAATCTTAACAAGATTACAAATACAGAAATTAGAAATTAGAGTGATTCTTACTATCCAGGATTATCTTTTATATTACTACAGAGATACAAGCAGTTCTCAAATACACACAACCCTGGCCCATGTATACAAGTACAGTCCTCTGATTAGCATCTAGATGGATCTCAAAGTGACAGATGCTTTGCTTAGTGTTGAGGCAGATATCTAGAACATCGATTGCATTATTTAGCAAATGAATCCTTGTTATTCTTGTGTAATGCAAGATTCTAAATTTACAGTTTGCCATTTCCCATTCACTATTTGTGCCCATATTCTATGTTCAGAAGGATAGAGCACAGTTTTATCATGGCTTAATCCTAATGCAATGATCGAGTGGATTACACATATTGAAGAGTTACCTATGGTCAACACAAAGGCTGTGGCTGTATTAGTGATGGGGTCATAGGTGAAATTTACCAGTCTACCAAGATCAAAGCTTCCTCTCTAAACCAGTGGCACTGTCCCAAACCACTTTCCGGATTTCGGTGGGAAAGTACCCTCACCACCTTCTCTTATAATTAAGGCAGCCACTGATTGCATCCATAATTGTGCCTATATACAACTGAGGGCCAAAGAAACATTATCTTGGATCACACCAAGTGCATTTCCTATTAATTCATGGTCTTGTTCTTCCACCTTTTCCACTTTGGTTACACTCCTGATAGTCAATTCCATTTAGGACCTCCAATCCTGTCTGTAACACTCCTGTTAGGCCTCTTTGTGTTCTGCCCCTGAAGGGCACTTGTTTTCACAGCCGGGTTGTCCAGCCCTTGAAGGATGTTTTTAGGAAATGAGAGCATGCTGGTTGAATTTCAGAAATATCAGTTTGCATTAGCAGTTCAACACATTTAAGAGAACACTGTGGGTTGAACAGCATTTGCTGTTGGCCTGTATTCCTGATTATATATGGACCAATCTCATAAATTCTGGGTTGTAACAGGTTTAGCTATAATATTTATTTTAAATTTGAATGAGAGCCCAATGGTATCATAAGCTCAGAGACAAACCACCTTAATGGTCTGTACTAATGTAAAATTATGCCAACAGTCTACTTCATTGGAAATACAGGTCTTTGTATTCTTATCTGTAGGTGTAGTTGAGATAGTGATTTGGGATGCCTTTTTACGGATAGTCCTATTAACCATTCGGCATCCTACTTTGATTTCTCCTCCTACAGTCTCCTGAAGTTGCTGAATCCCCTGTTCTCTATCCACATTCCATTCTTGCCTCACATATACTTGATTTTCATGCATAACCACAGTTGATAGATTTAAACCTTTTTGATTCAGAATATTTCCCAGGGCTCCTGTATACCAAATAAAAGTTTGAGACCAAGGCCACTCAGTATTCTTTTGGCTAGAGGTGCCTTTCCCTCCCTGGATTATAATTATAATCATGAGAAAAATAATTTTCCTGGTTGGACTTGCGTGACCCTTCACGGAGATCTGTGTCTTTTTCACATCCACGCGTGCGATGGATCCATGCACTCTGCTCCTTGATTTCGATTGCTGTGAAGGAGGCAAGGAACATCTGGAATGGTCCTTCTCACTGCAGTTCCAGAGTCCTCTCTGCAAGAGACTTTACATATATGTAATCTCCAGGTCGTATGTTATACACAGGTTCATCCAAACCCCTACTTCACGTCTCAGCCTCATGTTTTTCAATCTTCTGGAGCTGTTTGTCCGATGCCACCATGTAGGAGGTCGTGATTTCATATGCAAACAGTAACTGATCTGTTGTAGTACTTCTGAGATAAAATGTGGTCCCCTATCAGGAGACATAGTTGTTGGAACCCAAAAGCGTAGTATTATCTCCTGTATTAATGTTCTGGTTATCTCCTTGTTCTAGTAGGGAATGCCTGCGGCCAACCTGAAAAGGTACCAGTTAATACCAATAAGTATCAACATCCTCCTTGTCTTGGGAGTTCTGAAAAATCAATCTGCCATTATTGCCCAGGCCTGTTGCCTCTTCCAATTTGGCCCATTTCTGGTTTGGGGTAATTTGGGGATTAGTCTGGAGGCAAAGGTCACACTGCTGAGCCACTTGTCTCACAATGGTGTATAAATTTCTAGCTGCAATCGCTTTAATTAGGTGTTTATATAAAGCTTCTGCTCCCCCCCCATGTCTCTTCCTGTCTTCTTCCCTCATCAAAAGCCATGTTAAATACGGGGGAATGATTAGTTTCCCTTGTGGAGTGAGAACCCACCCCTCTTTACTATATGGCCCTTCCAGGTCTATTATAAATTTCTGATTATCTGGTCTTCCTTGGTATATTCTGGCTTACCTTCTACAGAGATTCGCCTGTCAGGGATCAAAGCCCCTTTTGGTTTTATCTCACCTTTGGCTGCCAGTTTTGCCTCTCTGTCCACCAGCTCATTTCTTCTCCCCAATTCTGAATTCAATTTCTAGTGCGCCTTGATGTGCATGATTGTCACTTTCTCAGGTATGGACTGCTGGACTGCTTCCAGCAGTCTCAGGATCCCTCTGCATACTTGATGGTTTTGCCCTGGCATGTCTTTTATTGCTTAAGACATAGCTGTTTCCATCCATGAACCAGCCTTCAGTGTCTTCCATGGGACTGTCTTTCAGGTCCAAACGGCTCAAGTATGTGGCCTCAATGGTCTCTAAGCAGTCCTGGTGCACTGGTTCTCCTGTTTTTCCACTGAGAAAAGAAGCTGAGATGATGATGTTAGTAACCACAATTCCCATATCATGTTCCAACATTATAGCTTCGTATTTTAGGAACCTTTGTGGAGAAAACCAGTGCCCACCTTTCGCTTCCAGACATTAACACAGTCATTTTCTGGCCCTAGGGTAAATCTTCGTGCCTCCTGGATGTTTAGCACGAGCTGAAACCGCTCGTAAACAGCCAGGCCCTAGGGTAATCCCTTGCTTCTCATGAGAGAAGAGGAAAAATGGCTTACTCACATCTGGAAGTCCTAAGGCCGGGGCCGACATCGGGGCTTTCTTCAGCTGTTCACAGGCTTGCACAGCCTCTGTGCTCCATTGGAGGTATTTCTGTTCGGTGGTGGTTAGTGCATACAGGGGTTTAACAAGCAGTCCATAGTTATAGATCCATAGCCAACACCACCCAGTCATCTCCAAGAAAGTTCATAACTCACTGTTTACAGTCTCAGGGTTCGGTATATTGCCTCTTTTCAGGCCTGTCCCAAAGTTCTTTGTCCAGCACTGATTTCATAGCCCAAGTAGATTGCGTTATTTGGGCCTTCTTTTAGATACCTGGTATTCCTGGTGCCCCAAAAAGTTTAACAGACTCACCATCCAGGTCCTGCAAGCATTGTCTTGGTGGCAATCAGGGTATCATCTACATACTGCAACAGTCTCCTTTCCTCAGGTGGGGCCTCCAGGCCTCAAGATCCTTTGCAAGTTGATTACCAAATATCCAGGTGAGTTGAGCTCTGCACCTGCTTTCAGGGTTTTCCATTCAAATGCAAGTATTTTCTGGCTGGCTGGCTCCATGGAGAGGGAGGCAAAAGTAGGCATCCTTCAGGTCTAAAACAGTAAGCCAGGTTAGTTCAGGTATTAATACAGTTAACAGGGTATGTGGATTCGCCACCACCAGGTAAAGTTTTTTTGTTATTTTATTTACAGCCTGTAAGTCTTGGGCACATCGGTGGCCCATACCTCGGAATACACCCGGTTCATGATTTCTTAGCTGATTTTTCCTTCTGTGGGAACACTGACTAAGGATAAACCCATTCTTTGCATATACTGCTGGTCATCTACCTCCAGAGTAATCTCTCCCTTTTCAAATTTGATTATTGCACCCAATTGTTCTAATAAATCTCTCCCCAAAAGTGCCTTCGGGGAGTTGGGCATATACAAGAATCTGCGGATGCCCCATTGTATTCCCAGTTTATATCTTAGAAGTTCACAAAAATACACCTTTTCACTTTGGCCAGTTGCCCCTTTTACCACGATATAGTCATTTCCTAGGGACATCAAAGCTTAGTTCAAAACCGAATACATTGCCTCTTTGTCAACTAAAATTCTACTTTCTTCTCCTCTTTCCCTGGCTTCATTATAACCAGTGGACCCGCTAGAGTGGATTCCCCAGGTCCCTGTCAATCTTCCTTCACATGAGCCACTATTCCTCTTTTAGACTCGTCCAAAACAAAAACCTAGTTGTTGTGTTCCTACCCTTGACCCAGGATCCAGCAGTGTTGCAGCACATTATATCCTTCAGTCGATTTAGGAATTCAGATGGTGATTTAGAGGGACCTTGTTTACTTGTTTGGGAATTGCCCTTTTCATTCCCTTTGAGATTCACTCCTGATATACCTGTAATTTTTCTACGTGTTTAGATCTGTCTGGATCCCATATTGGGTCTTGGATGGGAAATACTCTTTCCAAATTCCATACAGTTTTACAATCAGTTTTGTTTGTTCTTGTTGGTTTTTTTGTTTTTTTTTTTCCCCCCTCTTTTTTGTCTCATTCTTCCCAGAATGGTGCTGGTAAAACTGTCAAAGCAGACCTTTCCCTGATGCAGGAAGATACTGGGCTATTCGGGGGGAACCGGTCCGAGCCTGCATCCCATTCCTGTGATTGAGTGGGAGGCTTAAGCAAACCAGATAAATCTTGTTCTGTTGTCCGGTGAATTTTATTTATTCTAGTGCACCCGTGCACAATACTGCACGTCATGCAACACTGCCTCAGTTTACCTTTAAATTGTTATTTTCCTGCTCAAGGCCAAGTACCATAGGGTCCTGCGACGGCAAAATCCCACTGTCCCTTTGCCTCTCCGGATGGTTTCAGAGGGTGAAAAACACTTCATTCCACTTTCCCTTTCTTTAAAAACAACAGTAGTTGCAAAGCGGTACTGCCCGAGGAAATTCTTGCTCGGTTTTGTCCCCATTATACTACCTTCTGACTCTACCTTTCTCCAGCTTCCACAAACCATTTCAACACTTACAAATGTCCTGTCCCTAAGTTCTCAGGGACTTCCCACAAGACTAGCAACAACAACAATTCCCATCTACAGATTACAGAAACTCAGGACAACAGAGTGATCCCAACCTAGCTGAATAGCACAATTAAACTTTATGATAGTCCGAACACTAAATCTGATCCATTCCCGCAGCCTGCAGAATTCTGCCCCCACCCTGTCCACGCAAACCTTTTGCTTTTACACTTTCAAATTATTCTTTTCTGTCACACAGAACACTTAACTCACATTCCGGGAGGGGAAGGGTTAGCTCACACACACAGCACCTAACTCGCATAACTCGCAAACCAGGAAGAGGGAAAAGGGAGGGACACTCTCAGCCACTTCTCCCGTTATTCTCCTTCCCCTTCTTCTGTGCTAGGTATTATGAAATTTCATCCTTTGCAGCCTTCTATTCCAAAGGTCCGAGGTAAATATACCCATTTGCCGGCTCAGTGGACGTTTGGAATTAAAAGGCTTTGGAGGTGCATTCCTGGGATCAAGACAAACAGGGCTTCTAAACAGTTTGCAAGTCTTTCAATGTTTTGAGCTCAGTCCACTTCTGGCTCCTGTCTATGGAGGAAGAATGTCCCCCGGTAAGCTGTCCCTCTCAGTTCCGCTGGTACTCTGTTATACGTCAAACAATTCACAGAGTATACTTATGACATAAAACACACAATGTATAGCAGTGATCACTCGCTTCGATCGTCTCCAGCTGCTTCCTTCGCAGGAGAGCAGAACCGCGGATTGGAACGCCGCACTTGCTTCGCGCGCAATTGCGTGTCTCATGCTAGCACACACTCACATACAAATGTTCCACAACATATGAGAAATTTAAAATGAGCTCTTAACGATGTTAAAATATACATGGTACCGATACTGAAGATTTGCAACAGCGGTAGGCCCCACAATACACAAGAGTGAAAGTAACTTTGGTTCATTTAGGCCCTATGTTAAGGTTTCTGAAGTTGATTGAAAGACTCCTGACTGCTGTGGGCAAGATCTTTAGCTACCAGAAGAGTGCAGGGAAGCAGAATGACTTGAACAAAGGACCTAAAAGAAGCAAATGTATCTGGAAAGCTCAAACTCTTATGCAACTTGTTTCTGGAAACAGCCTAGCAGAAAACACAGGCTTGTTCCTCTGTACTGGACTCTGTGCGTGTGCCACTTGTCCCTTCAGTAACCAGAATGCAGAGCACTCGATCTCCACTGCAGCACCAGTTAAGTAGGAGTTAAGTAGCTTTTACTCAATTTTGATTCTGAGACATACTGAGAAATCATTCTCAGGACACTTTTAAAACTAGGCAGGCATTAATTGTGTGCTGGTCTGGGACTTCAGGTTGCTTGCTTCCTTGGGAAGAACAACCAGCATTGTTGTGGGTGTTTTGTGGAGAATGGATAAAATAAAAGGTTCTCTGCTTTGTAAACAAACTTGTTTCTCAGGTGTGAAAACCAATACATTGTGTGTTAGTATTTAATACTCTCAGAGTGTTCTTAAAATAATCCTCAAAATTACTTGTTGAAGCTTTTTTTATCTAATGTTGTCTGGGCCAAATTTACCTACGTGCAGATATGGAGGAGGAAATTTTTTTTCATGCCTTCTTATGTTTTTTTCCTCTAAAAAGAAAATCACTCATTAATAAATGCTAAGAATCGATATAAGTCAAATAATGCTTGGCCCCTTACTGCAGATTGCTTTACAACTCCTAATTCCTGGAACGATTCCGGGAGGAAAGAGACCAAAGGCTTTGGCAGGCAAGCTTTGGTGCATCTGGCTGTAGTGGCTTGAGACGTAGCTGCTCTCTGCTTTCTGCTCCTGCTTTTTGGTTAAGACGCCCATCTCCAGAGCAAGCCATGTTGACCATGTGCCTGTGATGTAGGCAACTACTGCCACTGTTTCTGTTCAATGTATGAATTTTACTTAAAGAACTGGGGAGCTGGTATCTTCTGTTCTTGGAATTAATTGTTTCTCAGGGAAATCACAGGACTAAATATATTTTAACACAAACTTTAGCACAACAGTCTCTTCTTAAACTATTAGCCTCATGAAAAATCGTTGTAGTAGGGGCAAATGTGTCTGTTTCATTTGGGAATGAAAATTGCATTTAAAAATAGTTGAGTGGCACCCGGGAAGTCTGTCTCGATTTTTAATTTCAGGATAATAATTGCGAAAATAATGGGAGATATGAACCTCAGGGGAGTGGTGGAAAGTAATGCACTTAGAGTAAATTCTGAATTAAATTGAAGAACCTGAAAAATGCGTGTGAACACATTCATAAATTTTACCTTATGTATTTCTGTATTTTCTGTTGTGAGATGAAACAATCATCCTTGATAGGAAACACAGAAAATTTGTATGTCATCCTTTTACTGACAACCAAAACTATATTTTTCCATTAAAATGAAAAATAAATCACCCCACTTCCCCCAGCAACTGGTCCTTTAACAACTTCCAGTGAACTCTAATAACATATAAACTTGCTTTGACATGGCTATGTTATTTTTTATGGCACAATGTACCAGTACAATGGCTTGATGACTGTTAATAATAAGACTGAATTGTCGATTGTGCTGGGTTGTATTCTTCCTCTGCATTACTACTGTTGGAAGGCTGGTGCAGCCTAAGAGAGGAGGCGTGGGTGATCTGTCATTGCTGCTATTTTCTCTTTTAATATTTAGATAATTGCACTTGCAAGCTCTACTGAATGCACAGTGTGTTGTTTGGTAAAGGGCCCTAAATTAGATATTAATTTGTGTTAGTCCTTCATTTAGGGTTGAAGACATTGATTTTTCCATGTCTAGTACTGAACTTTCAACTGGAGGTTTCTCCCAGAGAACTGAAATGAAGTCAAATGTCTCTAAGATATGCTGTGATGTTGTTGTTATTAATATTCCCTAGAATGCTTGTAAATAAGGTTAAATTGCAAATGCAGAAATCCAATTCTTAAAGTACGTTTGCCTTTATTAAAGAAAAGTTTTCATAGATGTGGAAGGATTTGTTTTCGTTTTGCATGAAAAGGCCAGTGTATACACACTTACATTTTTTTCCTGAAATGTGTAAGTTGACAGAATTGTGAAACATTGAAATTGTTTGAATTGAGACAGGGTGAGTTCTTCTGTCTTCACATTTGATTTTCAGCTCTTATGGTGAACTCAGAGCTTATTTTATATGTGCTTATTTTAAACACTTGTCACTAAAGACTGTGAAGGCAATAGGCTAGTAAGTGGTTGTAATTCAGTGTTATCTTTAACTTGGTTGAAATTTGGTTAGGCTTCAATATTTTTTATATGAAAATCCTATGTAGTTTCTTGTCTATGCTACAGAAATACTGCTGTCAAAGTCATGATGGAATCTTTTTTTGATTAAGAAAGCACTCCAGATAATAATAATGCACGGTGAATGATAATATCCACCTATAATTAAAATCTGAAATTCTCTCTTGTTATTGAAGTCATTTGTCAGGTAGCTGCTGCTGTTTCTAGATTTCCTGAGTGTGACATTGTCTTCTGCACGAGTGGGTATTCATCAGTATCTTCACATCACTTAGATAATAACCCTGAAGCAATACTGTTTTTTTAAAAAGAAAGACAATATTATTGTTTAAAACAAATGAGAAATCATATGGGCACCCTGATTTGCCTGTTCTCAGGATTTTGTGATTGCAGTTGCTGTTGTAGGATCATATCTGCTTGCATCTGTTTGTTTTGGTACACAAGCCATGCTCGTGTTTCATGATTTTGCTTGTCTGGAGGAAGCCTCGACACTGTTCCCTGCCCAGGACTCGATGGTGTAAGAGGTCTTTTCCAACCTAGTGATTCTATGATTCTAAGTGTTAGAGCTGGTTCAGGTGAGGAGCGCTAGCAATGCAGCTGCATCTCTGCAGCAGATTGTTCCCCTGGGGATTCTGTATCAGGTTTCTTCTTAGCAGCCAGTGCGCGTAACATGCAATTCATAATTTCTGTGTAGTGTTATGTTGCTGTAGTGTTGGTAATCATGTGAATCCAAGCTATTTTTTAAATATGTAAATGGAGCAAGATTTGCTTGCAGTACCAATGTCAGTCAGCTTTTTTAGATGTTATTTTATATGTTGACACTTCAAACATTTTCGTATCTACCACTAGTCCCAATTGAGGAATAGCTTGTTATATATGAAGAGATTAAACAGCTAGGGTTACTAATATAGATAAATTGCCCTGCTGCAAATAAAAATGACTTGTCTGAATTAATCTGTACCACAGTAATTTGTCACATAGAGAGAACTTGTGCGTTTAAACAGTTGATTTTAGAAAGTACTCATGCTTTTTACAAGACTGAAATTAATTCCCAAACTGTTAATTCTGTGAGGGATTGTAAAGTGGTAGGAGTTTATTAACCCGTTGTCTTCTATGACAAACATTGTTTAAAGCACCACTGTGCAGTATCAGGACAACATGCATTTGTGTGTTCCGTGTAACACTGCTTCAGGGTTAGCCAGAAATATCCCCAGGGCAGGTACTGGTCACTGTGGCTTTATTGGGAAAATAGTGATAATTTACCTCCTTATTTTGCATGTCTAGAGCTTTACAGTTATTCTCTTGTCTGATTTCATCCGTTCATCATATATTTTTAAACAACACTGAAGTTATTTCCCCTTTGGTTCCAGGTGTTTTGTGCAGCGTGCTGTAGCCTGAAGTGCAAGTTGCTGTACATGGATCGAAAGGAAGCCAGAGTGTGTGTAATCTGCCATTCGGTACTAATGAATGGTAAGTGGAAAGAGAATCTGACACATAGCACTTCACTGGCTTGGTGTTGACCTGCAGTGATGATATTTAAAAAAACCCAACTTTATTTGCATGCGTAAGTGTGTGATGACAGCAAAGGTCCTTGAGAGATCAGTGTGGAATCCCCGTGGAGTGTGGTGATTCCTAAACTAAATATGATTGACAAAAGGCAAAAAGTAATAAGGTTGCAATGAGTTTGAGAGCTTTCATTTGTGAACACTATGCTAGGATTGCAGAAACTGTGATTTTTGGTGGGTATTTGCTTTTAATTCAGGACTCTCTGTCCTTTGATGACTGAATGGATAACTTGTTAACACTTTTGTATGGGATGCTGAAGAGGAAAGTAATACCATTGTGTCTCTTCCCTATATGTACTATAAGAAATTTGAGAAGTAGTATTAATCCACAAATTAATCCAACTCTTCTTCCTCCTTAACTCCTTTGTACTAGCATAGGAATTCTCATCTAAAAACCTATCCACAGATGTGGACAACTGAGTTTGGATTGTTGCTTTGGGCACATTGCTGGAGACACAGTGTCCGTCAAACCCAGGATGGTGCTGTGGCTAAAAGCCTGATGTGAACATGGGACATATGAGAGCAATCACAAGAGTCTTGAAGTTAAATAAGCAGAACAAACAAAAAGTTATATTACCTCTGCTTGGTATAAGGAAAGACTGTTTGGTTTTGACCAAAGGGCTGTGGAATCTATTTTCATGTTTTGTCCTTTATAGTATTGACGCTTGGTGGTATGAAAATGAGCAGATACAGAATGTTCTTCCCCTTATATCTTGAAGCTTCTGAAGATCTCGAGAATTTGCTGAGCTGGCAGTTACCTTTGGGTTATTCTGCTGTCCAATTGCTTATCCATGACACTGAGACAGCTGTTACTGAAAGGCTCGATGTTTAGCTTTTATGTCTTGAAATGAGAAGGTAGAAAAATAGGATTATGTTGAGAGAGGATTCATGCGAGTGCTTAAATCATGAGAAAACCTGTCTTACCACGAGAACTTCCAAGTGCTCTGTCTTTGGTTTATTAATGGACAGGTGAATAGGTGACTTGATCTCGGGCTATAAATATATATATGGATAACTGAAACCTGATGACATAAGCTACTTCAATTGTAGAGAAGGTCTGACAGGCGCACTCTAACGTAGTAGGTGGGAAGTCAGACAAATTCAGGTTCTGAATGCAAACTTTAAACCATTAGAATAAGTTACTATTCTGGTAATTATCAAACAGTTATCATGGAATCTCCATTGTTGCAAATGTTTAGTTCAACGTTGGGAGACTTTTTTCAAAGATTGAAGCTGTAGTTTTAACCAAGAATTTGTTAGGTAAATTCTGTTTTATGTCAGCATTCAGACAAGGTAATTTTGATGGTATCTTTACAAGTGACTGTATAGTATTCTATATGGGCTGCTGTTTTTTGAAAGATCTCTTAATCTGTTGTGCATCAAACTAAATGTAGAAGCTCATCGCTGTATTATTTCTCCAAAGAAGTTCAGTGTTATGCAGGTTTGGTTGATAGTAACTGAGTCTTGAGATGAGCTAGTAGATGGTTTCTGTTATTAAACAGGAATAATTTTATTCTGTATAAAAAAATTTAAAGATTAATCAGTGTGCAGTGGTAGATTTTAATTATTAATAATTCTTTACAGTAGGCCAAATGTGTAAGGTGACAGGAAATTGTAGGTTGTAGTATCTAGAAATTAAACCTGAGTCCTGATGATGATGTTGAAGGGGTGCTAAACTGATAAATTTTGAAATGGAGAAATTACCACACTTCAAGGTGTACAAGAACGAGGAATTACATACACACCTGGCAAAAGGCAGCTGTCTCTTTTTGGGGGTGAGTAGGATTTGTTTTCATCTGGGGGAGGGGAAGAATCTGAAAATATTTCAGTTGAAACTAGAAGCGTTCTTGCAAAATGGCATAATAAAATTTATTATGTTATAATGAATACCTTTTAAAAGTCTTTCTGTCCTGTTGCCAGGACAGATACACTTAATGGCAGTGAACAGTAACACCAATGCTTGGTTCATTATAGGGAGGAACGCTGCCTGCACACTTAGGTGTACTTATCTTGGACTACCTCTCTGATTTTATCCCTGCTGCAGTGCTTTGTGGTGATGCTTTCGGTTGCTGCTTAGTTGACCTGTAGCCTGATCCTATTTGATCCTTGCAGTTTCTTTGTTGCTACAGGGTTGGGTTTTTTCCCACTCACTGTAGCAGGTTAAGCATTAACCTTTGCACAGTCTTGGGACCAGGAGTTGGAATTGCACTTTTGAAGTAGTTACTTCATTTTGTAGCTCATTATTTGGTTTGTGTTTCACTGGGATGTGGGGGGAGGATTATATGTTTTCTGGCTCTTTTCCGTGGCCACACTATGTGTTTAGTAAGTTTCCAGTGCTATTTTTACTACATTTTCAATTGGTAGATATGCCGAGTTGGCACTTTGCTTGATTTATAGAAGACTTTAAAAATGTTCTTTTACCATGTTATACTTTTCTAATAAAGGGATCCTAGAGAGGTAGCTTTTCTTTGTGCATTTTTAACGCTTCTTTCTTTCAGGACCTGTACTCTAAATGAATAGAGAATTGCTGTTGAAAATACTTATATGTAATTAATCTTCTCAAATGGGAATGTTAATACCTTTTCTTCTGGCAAGCATTTCATTCTATTGGGTTTGCAGGTTGATAGGAAGAAATGGGATGGCTTTATGTTCTGTTGTGTTCTGTTTGAGGTTTTTTTGTCTCATTATTTCCCCCTAGGTTTACTGACAATTTGTAGCCAAAGTAAACCAAAGATGTACATGATTTATGCAGGCTTTATTGCTGCTCTGAGAGCTTAGGTGGTGTGATATTTATGCCTGACTAGAGGAATGAATTTATTTGCAACATACTAATAATGCCAGCATACAAGGTGCAAGCATATGATTTTTCCAGTACCTTGCATAGCTATAAGCCTTCCCTACAGCTGAAAAAGTAGTAGTATTGTGGACATACGATCCATTTCACTTGCTAGAGGAGAGATTTCCTGGAGATGGATGTTGTTGACAAAGAAGTTTTATGTGTTATTGTTTGGGCAATTGAGTTAAGGCTCATCATGCCTTCAGAATTAATAGCATAAGGTTTTTTTTTTTATTAGTTGTTGATCCATATTCATCTGCTCTGGATATGAAGAAATGTAAGGTACTTTTTCTTGTATGCAAAAGATAAATCTGCTGAAGTGTCCTGTAGGTTATAAAACATTTGTAATTAGAATGCTCATCTGCCCATACAATGTGATAAATATACATATATATATAAGAATTTAGTGTTTTAAGTTACATCTCTGAAGAGGTTTCAAAATGAAGCATCATTTAGGTCAAAGTGTATTGCTATAATTTTCAGAAAATATTTCATATGAACTGATATTTTTATTGCATGGTACCAGTGCTGTGTTTTGAATTGTAAATACCTTCCTTTGTGCTCACGTTTCTTATTCTTTCTTTGCTTTAGCTCAAGCCTGGGAGAACATGATGAGTGCCTCAAGCCAGAGTCCTAACCCTAACAATCCCGCTGAATACTGTTCTACTATCCCTCCTTTGCAGCAGGCTCAGGCCTCGGGAGCCCTGAGCTCTCCACCTCCCACTGTCATGGTACCTGTGGGAGTTTTAAAGCACCCTGGAGCAGAAGGTAAGAGTTTTTTGTGGTTTTTTTTCTACCTGTAGCAAGAATTTGGAAAGAGTGTCTGCACTTCCTGAGTTCCAAATACTCTAGCAATGCCAGTTGTGGTGTTCCTGCCCTCGGCAGGGATATCAGTTTTTTGACAAGTAAACTAATGTCAGCAGATGTGTTTAGACCGATGCTGCCGTAGGGAACGCGGCAGGTAATGTTTGAAGCCCGTTCCGCTTCACATTTCTCTAGTAATTTTTTTCCATTTTGATCTTCTGTACTCAAATTTTCTAGTCAATGTTGCTGTGAGAGCTTAAAACCTTTTTTTTTTTGTGCTCTCTAGTGGCTCAGCCTAGAGAACAAAGGCGTGTTTGGTTTGCTGATGGGATATTACCCAATGGTGAAGTTGCTGATGCAGCTAAACTGACAGTGGCTGGGACAACTTCCACAGGAACCTTAGCAGTGTCGCATGATCCATCAAAGTCCGTGACCAACAACACTTTATCAGCAGAAGTAAGGAAGCATTAACGCTATTCACCGCTCAAAATACCATGCTTGTTTTGGTCATGAATAGTATACTAGCTTCCATGGTGATTTCAGAAAGGCTGATCTAGGAAATCTGTTGAGGCTTGTCTTAGTATGTTGCATAGCAAGCGTCCTTACTTATTTTAATGTTGGCAGAGTACAGAAACAGCCACATATTTTGGACTGAGATGACCTATTATGGGAGGAACGCTAAGCGATGTTTGAAGTCTGTGTGCTAGATGGCTTCCAAGAGTTCGAGAGCCTGCGTATGAAGGATATTTGTGTAATGGATGTTTTAAAAAAGCTGAGTCGTGGTCAGTAAGGAGTGTGGAACAATAACATTGTCATAACACGGAGATGAAAAATACTTCGACACTTCTCATAAACTGATATATGCAGGGTAGTGCCGGTATAATCGATTGATGTTAAAATCCACCATGCTCCCTGTGAATGAAATGGAGACTTTGGTACGTTTAGGTCTTGTGAGGAGGTGAGTGTGCGTGGTGCTAGAGAAGGGAGATGCAGTCTCTGACTAAGCAAGCTTTTTAGCAATAGTTCAGGTAGAGGAATCATCACATGATCATCTAATTGTTAAAAAGCCAAATTACTTGGTGCTTCTGGTTCTCTGGTAGACACGGGGTCATTCACCTACATCTACTAATCTGGTCAGCCAGCTCTTACTTTTTTTTCATTGTTGCTTTTGTAATATTGTCCTTTATTGTTGTTTGCTTCTTGTAGACTGATAATGCTTCTGTATACTCGGGAAATATAACTCAGGTTGGCAGTCCTGTTGGCAGTGCAATGAATCTAATTCCTGAAGATGGTCTTCCTCCAATTCTTATCTCCACTGGAGTAAAAGGAGGTGAGGGTGTAATTTGGCAGCAAACTCTTCTGCTTACCATTTGCAATTAACCTAATAGCTGCTGTGTTTATTTTAAAAATAAGATGCTGGCAATATGCTGAATATTTGAAGAAATTCACAGTAAGCACTCATGGTGAAATGTTGTGACACGTTTGCGTCACTGATCTTTGTTAGCCTCCAGGAATAACCCCATCTTGCAATGAAATTACTTTAAGAAGTAAAACACAAAGCAAAAAGAAAATTAACTTCAGTCCAGAAATATGTGCTAATTTCTCCCCTAATCGGACTGTGGGGAATGTTTCACACAGAGATATATTTTAATTAGCCTTATGAATATTCATGCTTCCCTTCTCTGGAATTCTCTTGGAACATCCGCTCTGTCTGAGGCATCCCCGAGCACCGCATTCAACAGCACTATTGCACAGCTTGGCCTGTAGCAAAGCTTTTAGCAGTTGTGATGGCCCCTCCCACAGTATCCAAATGGAGGAGAATTCAGAAAATTAAAACCTATTTTTTAAAAGGTTAAAAGAACGTATGTATTCATTTATCTGACAGTTGCTTTCCACAGTCTGATTCGTGACATCTTTTAATATATTCCTGGGATTAACTTATTTTTCCATCTCTGATTTTTTTTATTGCTATTAAATATTTTTTCTGGTACAGTGCATTTCTGATGTTAAGCTGGAAGTAACCTTTTATTGCAGGATAGTGTTGAAACCAAAATGTGAGCAGCGTTTAATTTCAAAACAAATCTGTTCCATCCTGTGTTAGCTGTTTCTGTGGGTGCCTGATTATTCAGTCTCCTCCACAAAAAAAGAAGTGGAACTACAGGATACTTTTCAGCTTTTATATAGATAACCTCATATAAACCGTAGTTTGTATGCTAAGTTGATTTGGTCTCATATGCTGTCACATACTGGATTTTCTTTGCAGAATTTTACTTACCATATTTAATTCTATTCTAAAAGTTTTCTAAAGTGTTTTTCATATTGGAAAGCAAAATTACCTTTCTAGATAGTTTCAGCTGGAAATGTAATACATTTCTTTTGAAATCTTTTCATCAGTGTAACTATTTTTTGTTCAAGCTTCAGTACAAAGTGGATGATAATTTTTCATCCATGTGATTATAGTTTGCTAGTTTTCTGGGTCTAATCATAGAGGGACACTACAGATATCTTTGAAGTTTCATGTTGGGATCAATTTTACACTGTATTTAGACTTTCTGTGATTTATAAAAATTAGGTTTTTGTACAGTGTTCCCCCGTTCCTACTTGCTAGTGCACAGGAAGTGTAAGTTATATGGTATAAGGAAAGACCACGTCAGTGTTTGTAGGCCTGGACTGATGCTCTGGGGCTTTACTATGATATAAATAACAATTGTTAACTTGTTTGTTGTTTGAGATTTCAGTTGACACCATGACACATTTATCAATTTGATTTCCATGTTTTCCTCCAGCTGATACAAAAGCTGTAATCTTCTAAAGGACGTGCATGGGTTATGCACATAAACACTGTTGAAGTTTGAAAATACCACCCTAGAAACAAATTAATTGAACTGGCCATACTTAAATAAGGGTGCAAAAAGCATCAGAGTCTGGGTTATCCGATCATAGTGTAAAGTAATGTACCAGTAAGGGAAGGACTTCACTGTGTGTTTGTTTCTTTCATAGACTATGCTGTAGAAGAGAGACCTTCTCAGATTTCTGTCATGCAGCAGCTGGAGGATGGTGGCCCTGACCCTCTTGTATTTGTTTTAAATGCTAATTTGCTGTCCATGGTGAAAATAGTAAATTGTAAGTTTTTATTATTAAATAAGGCTATGAGGGGGGAAATGTTATTATATATATTATTAGTAGGAACAGCAGCATTTTTGTTTGGTAGGATAGTCTCTGAAAATGTGCATGGACTGAAAACTTTGTAATTGGCCCTCTTGAGTTGAATTATAAAAGGCTCTTTTCCAGGTCTTTAGACATGAATACAGATAATTTTGTGTGGGAAATATAAACTAGACTGGTAGAACCTCCAGTCTCAGGTTTGGAGATCAGTGTCTCCTGTCTAAATTGATAGGGCAAGGTATTTTATCACTTGTTCTTCCTATGGCTGCCTAAGTCATTTCCCTGTCATCCTATTATGGAAAAAGCAGATAGGATACCAGAGCAATAGGCAGGTTCTGTTCTACTGTACACCTCTTCTATCCTTCTCCATGCTCTGTGTGTGTGTACATATGCTGAGGGAGGGAGGTATGAATGAGGAGGCACATAAATGCCTTTTCATGTTGGTGCCTCAGTTGATCTCTGCTGCATAAGAAAAAGAAAATATTTGAGAAATTGAGGACAGTTTTGCAGTAAAATGTTCTAGTTCTGTGAGAAGCTCATACAACAAATGAAGATGTTGTTGATAAGCCTTTCAGCATCTGGTTAGATAGCAGTACAATTTTTTACATATATATAAAAATGTCACAGAATCACAGAATCACAAGGTTGGAAAGGACCCATTGGATCATCGAGTCCAACCGTTCCTAACACTCCCTAAACCATGTCCCTAAGTACTTCATCCACCCGTTCCTTAAACACCTCCAGGGAAGGCGACTCGACCACCTCCCTGGGCAGCCTGTTCCAGTACCCAATGACTCTTACTGTGAAGAATTTTTTTCTGATATCCAACCTGAACCTCCCCTGACGGAGCTTCAGGCCATTCCCTCTAGTCCTGTCCCCTGTCACTTGGGAGAAGAGGCCAGCTCCCTCCTCTCCACAACCTCCTTTCAGGTAGTTGTAGAGAGTAATAAGGTCTCCCCTCAGCCTCCTCTTCTCAAGGCTAAACAACCCCAGCTCTCTCAGCCGCTCCTCATAAGACTTGTTCTCCAGCCCCCTCACCAGCTTCGTTGCTCTTCTCTGGACACGCTCCAGAGCCTCAACATCCTTCTTGTGGTGAGGGGCCCAGAACTGAACACAGTACTCAAGATGCGGTCTCACCAGTGCCGAGTACAGAGGGAGAATAACCTCCCTGGACCTGCTGGTGACCCCATTTCTGATACAAGCCAAGATGCCATTGGCCTTCTTGGCCACCTGGGCACACTGCTGGCTCATGTTCAGTCGGCTGTCAACCAGCACCCCCAGGTCCTTCTCTTCTGTGCAGCTCTCCAGCCATTCTTCCCCCAGTCTGTAGCGCTGCATAGGGTTGTTGTGTGTCATCAGTGAGCATATATGCATATTAGGTAAAAGAGTTTATTTCAGTAACTTAATATTCCCAACAAATCAATTGTGAAGCGCTACCGCTTGTGTCATCACCAACGTTGGCGTGAAGCAAAACAACACAGAGGTGTCTTATGAAAACACCTGACATCCAGCTATCCATCTTAAGAGTGAGATATCGCTGTCTGAAACTGGTATAGCTGTCAGGATCATGATATGTACAGCCAACAGCCTGGCCTTTTGCCAGGTTCCTTCATTCCCATTTAAATTCTATCCCTTAACTTGGGTACAGGAACAGCTAGAAGTCTGTTAATCTCAAAATCTGACTGGGAGCTGTAATGCTCTGGCTCATCCTTAGCTGTAAACTGGGAATTACTGAGCTGCTTTAGTTTTGGATGTGCTCGCTTGCGAGGTAACAGATGTAGAGCCTGATTTGACCGTGTGATAGATATCATAACCAAACATGCTGTAAAACCGATTCTTGAAAGAGCAATCTTCCTGATCTTCCTGTAATGAAATTTAGGCATGTTTTATGAAATTCTGATCTTCTGTTCTGATGTGTGTTTTCCTCTCTGCAGATGTGAACAGGAAGTGCTGGTGTTTCACTACAAAAGGCATGCATGCAGTGGGGCAGTCGGAGATAGTCATCCTCTTGCAGTGTTTGCCTGATGAGAAATGTTTGCCTAAGGATATCTTTAACCATTTTGTGCAACTTTACCGGGATGCCTTAGCAGGTGGGAATGCTTTCTGTTAAAAAGGTTTGGATAGATGATCGTACTGGGTCAGATACTCACTTTTTTGTCATTAAGCAAATGGCTGTTTTTGTATGAAAGAGTATAAAATAAGAATAAGGATCAAAGCTGATAGGGGGCTGAGTTGTTACTGGTTATTAGTATATTCGTCTCGCCAAATAAAAGTGTTAATGAGGTGCTGGTAACCTGGGGAGCTGCTCCAGAGCTCCTCCAGCCTCCCTCTCAGTGCCAGGAGAACAAAGAAATTTTGGACTATAAAGGCCATGTAGAGACTACTGCAGCAACAGAGCAGGAGGACACTGCCTGTGACAACTTTGTGTTCAGCAGCCATTGCTGAATGTCTGCTCTGACTGCTTCTGCTAGGTGCTGGGGTAAGGATTTGAACACAGCTGACATCTCCGAAATTAGTACCGTACTTCATTTAGCAGTAAGTGTAGTGGGATATTGGCAAGGCTCGTGGGTACACTAATGACATTGCTTCTAATAATGTTTTTTTCAGCTTGAAGTCAGCTTTTTTAAAGCTACAGCAAGAAAATTTTTAGAATCCATGTGGATGGATTTGTTAAATATCCTGAACGCAGGTAGTTCAGAAATTTAATTCCCACAGTGCGTGTGTCTATTGCCACATTATGGAGATGCTGTTCATATTATAAGTAATACAAATGTGTATGTATATGTGTGCATAGAATGAATTGTAGGGCACTGCGGAAATTATCCCTGAATTCTGAATTTTAGTATCTCAGCTGCAAGACTGGATTATGTTAACCTTTACACGTTTTACTTTTGCTGAGTAAATGGGCTTCCACTTTTGGCTGTTGTTGGACCTTAGAATTCAAAAAATATTGCATGAGGTAAAATGCAAGTATTCAATTCCACTGATTAGAAAATAAAGTAAGTCTTCTGGAGGTAAAATTGGATCACATAAAGGTTATTTACTGAAAATAGATTTAGGAGAGTTTCTGCATATCATTTCCAGTGCCTTTGCAGTGACTGGATACACCACTTTAATTTTATTAAATGAAGAAGATCTTTGTTTCCTAAAGTGCCTTGGTACAACAAAGGTCAGCTTGTCCAGAGAGATTGCCAGGTTCAGAATATACTGCTATCACATGTCGTGATGGATCTCATGTACACTGGAAACAAATATCTTTCCTAACCTTGCTTGATTTGCAATGCTTTATCTTGGAATTATGATGTTATTCAGAGGCAGGTAGATATGAAACATCGTGTGTGTGTGTGTGTGTGTGTGTGTGTGTGTGTGTATTGCAGATATAAATCCAGCTTGCTGTGTATATTGTAGTGAAGTTCTGTATAATTAAGCTACAGAAATACATAATTTATAACTCCTACATAATGTATTTGGAATTCTTTTTTTTTTAGTGCTGTAGTGATAGTAATTTGATATCCTACAATTGCAGTGGTGCAAGGAGCTGCTTACTATTTTATGATTCTTAATCAGAAACTAAATTTCACTGTTTAACAATTCCACTCTGTAATGTTCTTTTGGTAGGATTTGCTCTGTGTTGTATTTCAGACACGTGGGAGAGGTAGATAAACACCTTGAGCTGCTGTATAACACCAAACCACACTGAAGTTTTTGTAGAACATAGCACCTTGATGAATTCCCATAGCATTTTGTAATGCACTCTCTCCATATCCATCTGTTTTTCTTTCCAGGTAATGTGTGTTTGAGAGGGAGAAGTATATATAAGCATATTTGCAGCTCTGGCTGTTTTAAACATTATTCAGCTAAAGAGACAGTATATGATGCTTGGAGGGCTTTCAGTTTGGTGGTTGTAATCCCTTGGAAGTGGTTAGCAATTTGCATGCTGTTGTCGATGGAGCCACGCTTCCCAAGTTGTTAATTTCAGAGGTACTGTACCTCTCTTGGCAATTAGATGATAGACATTTAGAGTAAAGAATTCCCATTAGAAGTTAGAAACTACTTAAAATCCTGCCTCACAGTTTCATTTTATAATATATTGGTTTAAATGTATTTTGCCATCAGGAAATCAAAATAGATTCTGTGGGTGATTTTTATTTATCTCCTTTAGTAAATGTTTTCTTAAAAACAGTCATAAAATAATAAGATGTGTAGTTGTTTTTTTTTAACAGAAATAACAATTATGTTTAGTGACATTGTTTTTGTTTTGGAGTGACTTGGGGTTTCTTGTTTTTGTTTTCAGCTGAAAAAGACAGCATTCCCCTTTTGGTTATTTAATTAAAGCTCGTATCTATACTGATTTTTTTTTTCCATGAGTTGCATTTATTTACTAGCTGTTCTTGCTCAGGTTTTAATTCTGTGTTCAAGCCTAGAAGCACAAACTTGTATGTACTTGGCCCCTTCCCAGATGTTTCTGCTTTCTTCACTTGTTTCTTGAGACTGAGTCCTGTCCACTGTGCTAAGTTTTGCTCTCAGGGTATGGCTCTGGTGTGTGCAAGCAGTGGCAGAAGGGCCCAGCCCTCAGACCTGCAGGCAGGAGTGTTTAATGTGTACACTCAGTGCTTTCCAGTTTGTCCTTCAGATTCATCTCCTGTTTCAGCATGTAGTGGAGCACCACCCTCAGTCTTCATTAGTTTCCTTAAGGGAAATCCTCAACTTCAAGCTATGGGCTGGTGTTAGGACTTTATACTTGTAAAAAGGAAAAATAAGCTTTGGTTATATGCGTGTGAGTATAATAAATTGTAAAGTTGTTTTTAAGGCAAGTATTAATTGCTCTTCAGTTTCCACCACTTTATTTTTCCTCTGACCCCTCTGACATCAAGCTCCCTGCTGTGCTGCTTTTCTCGTTTTGAAATAGAAAGCTAATGATTTCTGTTGTGGTTGTAGTAGTTGTACTGTTGTAGCAGTAATCCCATGATTATCCTTGTCTGTTGGCTGTAAGCCTGGCAGGAGGTCTAGTGAATGGAAAAATGAGAACTTATGTCCCTCTGAATGGGTACTTTGAAGCAGCTGGATGTGTTAATGTAGAGCTGCCAGATATGCCCCAGTGTATCAACTCTTTGGTGGAATACAATAAATGCTACTGTTACTTTTGTAGGGAAGATGCAAATCTAGCAACTGCTTAAAATGGCTTTGTTATCACCCCAGTCTTGGGGACATTCTGTGTGAGAGTGGATCTGTTCCAGTCACAGTTTTGTGTATTTTTCACCCAGCCTGATTTCAATTAAATAAGGTGGTAGCTAATACAGAGCAGATCTATAAGGAAGCCGGGGATAGATGGTCTGAATAGAGAACAAGTTAACTGAGTGAATAATATACCCCTGCAAGTGTAATGTGGAAAGATGGATACAAAATCAAACATCATGTAAGGTGTGAGAGTGATTGGTTGGAAGACTAACACAGACTTGTCTGAGGAAGTTGTGGATGCTGGTATCTGCTACTCACAGCGATAGCAAGTGAAGCATTCTGTCCCTTGCCAATACAAATAAGTTCTTTCCAAATTGTTGATGTGTTTCAGTAAAAAAATGCTGAGTATGGTCAGAGCTTTGGATGTTGAATTTCATATGTTTTTTCCTCAGTGTTGGCTTCTGCTACAAATGTGTCATGCTATCAAGTTACATTCATGGTCTTATCTCTTCTGTGGCTATTTGTGGCTCTTGGTGTGGTAGTCACTGCGTTTGTATCGCTTTTCCAAAGAGTGTATGCTCATTTTCTCTTGAAGAAAATCCTTCTGGAAAGATTATTCCCAGGTGAATATTGTTTTGCATCCTTTGCTACAGAACTAGGATGCTGGGGTTTTCAGGAGAGTGTCATGGTGTTTGGTACTCAACAGTTCTTGGTTGTTACTGGTGACAGTGGAATGAGGCCAGACAGGTGCAGCTTACTTCCCCAGGCCACATATGTGTGCCCTCTCTGAGACCAGATTCTAGTACCAGCTTTTTTAGACCTATATTTTTTGAAAGGGCTCTATAGAGCTGCTTTTGATTTAAAGTCAAGGGTAACCCAGCATAATTGAGAAGAGAATAAGTACTGACCTCATGCAAAGCTGCTTTAGATGCATAATGCACACTTAAGGCCCTTCCTAAATAATACAAATTGTCTGATGTCAGGTGCTGGAACTTAATATAAGGAAAGGCACCTTTCTCTTCACTCTGAGATTACCCCTTTAGAGAGGAAATTGTGATATTTTGTAAATTAAATTATATGCTTTTTCTGACAGCTATACTTTCTCTACAAGCATCTGAAACACAGATCTGTGCGTAAAATGCGTAATGGTGCAGTGGGTTGGGTTTGACCATGTCAGCTCTGTAATAGCAACTTATCAGTGGTGCCTTGACTTTGAATAGCCTTCAGAGATGTGGCAGGAAAGACTGACAGCCCCGGTCAGTGCAGAAATGTTTGTGGGACAACCGCAAAGTGCAAAGAGGCTTTTTAACTTGCGTTTGCTCATTGAAAAGGGCACTAGAGACATATGAAGGAAAATGTTTGCTTGATTGTTCCCATGCTCTCCAAATAGCAGATTCTTGCATGCTCTTATAAATAGTGAGTTGTAGCAGAACTACCTAATCCCGACAGTTTTTCCTCTTTGTAGTGGTAACCTATTGGAGCTTGCACTCTGTGAGCTGCTTGGGTAAAAAGAAGTAATTTGCAATGCTTATGGTAGCAAAGTGCTTGAACAGCTATGTTGCACATTTCACTCTGAGAGTTTTCATGTTTCTGTCAGCTGAAAAAGTTCCTGTTAAGGCATTCCAAGTGTGTGAGCCTTGAATCTCAGTCTCCTGAAACGGAAGAAATAAGCAATAGTCCCCTTCTGCTGCAGCACTTGGCATCAGTCACAAGTGGAAATGTCTGCTTGCTTTGTCATCCCGTTGGGTAGTACTGCACACCTCAGAACTATACGGTGTTGTACAGCTTCCCTTTGCCTAGCCTCTTTCCCACAGAAAATACCTCAGAAAAGGGTGGAGAATTCAATTCAGTTTAGCAGTTTGTATGCTTCATACCTTATAAGGTTAGAAAGGATTATTATGGTCATGTTGTTTGAACCAAGAAGCTGACCAAGTAGTTTTACTATCAGGCCTGTAGCTTCTGTTTGAGTAAGAACAGATGGGAAGAGAAAAAGGAAATATAAATGAAGAAGAGGAGATTAGTGAGGGTAGGTGGGAACTGCAAAAACAGATGAGTAGAGTTGAGATAAAAGGGTGCCAGCAGCTATTTTAGATAAGAAAGTCTTTTTCATAAACACCAGTTGATATATTGGTTTGCACTCAGCAGCAGGCTGCCAAAATTGTTGCATTAGCAGTGTATGCACTGAGCAGGCAATAGTGTCACAGAACAGGCTGACAGAGAAATGCATTTGCATATGGGATGGATCGGTGTTTTTCAGCAGCTGACAACATTTGATGTGGCTCTATTAATCATATTAGTCCTTCAGTTTCAGAAGTAGCCACTTTTCATCAACTATGCTCAGCTAAGCATTATAGAAATTTTAGTCATTTTAACAGTTCTGGAAGCAGATCTGGGTTGATGGTGCCGGCTCTGGCTTGTGTGTATCTGTAAAATGACAAGTCAGCTTTGCAGTATAGTGGAAGGCTATGCATGAGCCACACCCTGCCATGGAGTGCCTGGGCTGCCGAGGCCTGTAGCCCTTTAACAGAGAGCCTGAGAACTTAGTTTGTGCAGCATCTTGTGGGTACAAGACAAAAATATTCCACTAAGGCGTGCACAAATTTGAATAGCAGGGAAAAACATTAATTTATTTGTTAGTTGGAGCATAAGAGGATGCTTTTGTTTACAGACCTGCCAGTAGCTGTATATAAAGCTGGAGATCCCAAGGTCACATGAAGGAAACAGTAGTGGGTGGTGGTTGTGCCAGTGTGACCTGGAGGGATGCAAAGTAGCATGGCCACATCTGCAGAGTGTGAGTAGGAGTGGCTCTGTTGTTCTCTTGCTGGTGATGGCTTTATGGGGAGTTTCTATGACTTGGGACTTTCATAGGGGTTCAGTTTAAAGGACAGACTTGAAAGGACTCATTGGTTAACCTTGCCTTTGGTGGCCAAAACAGTACCTACTGTATTTATTTTTCCTGCATTTCTAAATGCTTGTGTGTGATTCTTAGGCTGTATGAAAATAGAGAAGGCTTAATTTGGAAGATCATACTTGTATTACTGAGGATTGTCAAAGTTGCACTTCTGTGACTCATGTTTTACTTACAACATAGTGTTTGTGTCTCTAGGGGTCTCTTGTTTGTGAAAGGGAGAAACCCTCTGTTTACTGTGCCCAGTTGATGTTGGAGACATGCATCTCACTGCCTTGAATTCAAATGCAAATACTCCATTATGACAGGGTGGAGAAAGAGCAGAAACCCTTACTTAGCAGTCTCTGTCTGCAGGTGGAAAGCCTGGGAATACTGTGGAAGCCCAGGGGCCCTGCAGGAGTGCCTTAAGCCCATGCAGTTCCTCCCGAGTTGTTGTGAACAACCACACAGTGCTCTCTAAAATTACTTGTGTTTTTCTTTGAGAGCAAATCAGCATTATTAATACCCACATCTTCCTATGGAGAATTGTGATCAGCTGTTCTGTACATTATTTGCATGCTGTTGTTGTCATTTGATAAAAGGAATCACACCATGGTTCTTTGCTTCAGTGTTAAATGCTATGTTGGATGCTATAATAATCTAATCACCATTCAGATTCAGTCAGCCATTCCAGTGTAAACATTTTTGGAAATTAAGAGCATCAAAGAATAAAAATGTGAGTAAAAATCAGTGATGTTTCTCCCCAGTGTCTCTCACAGTTGTGTTTTACATTAAGTATACTAATTCAATAAACCCTCATTTGTGTAATTCTTAAAATGACCCAGATATCAATATGTGTCTGAGAAGGCACCCCAGTGGTTTGCCTAAATGGAAGGAAAACCAGCGGGCATCAGTCCTTTGACTGGGTGCACATCTCTTTAATCACTGCTGGATCTAAAAGTTTCTTTCAGTCAACAGCAGCTTCTGCAGTGGAAACCCCTTAAATATCTGGAGGTCACTGAAAGGAAGCTTTTGGGTGCTGCGGTTGCAGGTACCATCTCCTTAACAGCGATACTGGCCTGAGCTATCCTTCCTCATCCCTGGGATGCATCATACCCACCATGGCACTGTCTCTGCTATTTGAAACAAGCAGATCGCCATGAACAGGCAAATGCAGAAATTATTGAGGCTGGTCTCCTTCCTTGCTCCCCCAGGATTGGTGCTAGATCTGTGGCTGTACACACTGTCCTGGTAACACTTAGAGGCATGGCTCAGTCAGGGGCAGAAATGAAGGTATGTGTGTGTGTTCCTACAAAATGGATCACCAAAGGTGAATCACCCAGAGATATCATGGCTTTAGTGCCTCTAGTCTACAGCAGTTATTCCATAACAGATTATGCACTTTTGCACAGGTGGTAACCTGAGCCCTCATGTGAGGCAAAACATTGTTTCTTGTGTGATTAATAGCCATTAGTGCTTCAGGAAGCAGAGTTTAGTATGTTCCCTCCCACTCCTTCTGAAAAACTCTTTAAATTCTTCATATAGCTTTGAATCTAGTGAAGTAATGAGTGTTTTTGTTCATAGGTAACGTTGTGGGCAACCTGGGACACTCCTTTTTCAGCCAGAGCTTCCTTGGAAGCAAAGAACATGGAGGGTTCTTGTACGTTGCAGCTACGTATCAGTCCCTACAAGACTTGGTGCTCCCAACCCCACCGTATTTGTTTGGCATCCTCATTCAGAAATGGGAGACTCCCTGGGCTAAAGTCTTCCCGATTCGGCTGATGTTGAGACTTGGAGCTGAATACAGACGTAAGTAATATACCTTCTTTTGGCTGCAATTACTTCTGCAGGAGAATATATTCTGGTTTAGAGCACACACACAGAGCCTTAAATTGTTACCTATCAAAGCCACAGAAGTTTAAACAGGCAAGTTAAAATTGTGTTCCACACCACATCCAATTAACAGAACAGCAGTACTGAGGCTGTGATATGAGCTATGACCTTTTTACAGCTGTGCTGGTTGATCAGGATGATTTTTGTGGAGGCAAACCTAGTTCTGAGCAGCTGCTTGTAGTTCACTTTCTGACCTGCAATAGACTAGTGTGTAGAGCAAGTCTGGTTTAGCTGGTTTAGCTAGGACAAGGGGGAACATTTGAGGTGTTAAACTCTTTCCATGCGGAAATGAAAGAAGGTTTGCTTTTAGGTTTCTAAAACTGCACTCATCTTCCAGAGAATAACAACAATATGTCAACTGACCTGGCAGTTTGTTGCAAAAATTCTCTTGCAGCTGTTAACAAATAGGCTGGGGAAAGTGTTTCACCTGAACAAAATCTTAGCAGTTAGCAAGAAATTAGCATAAAGTTAGGATAGAATGTTTTTCAAAAGACATTTGCCACCACTGGAGCAAAGAGATTATTTGAAGTCTGTCCACTGTGATGGGCAAAATTTTCTGTCTTGTTCATCTGCTGTTTTGACACAGCTCATAACTCTGAATTACTCTGAAAATGATCTGGTTTTTTTTTGTTTTTTAAACTTTTAAACAAAATCAATTTTAGAATATGCTTTATAGGGATGTGAAAATTTAACTTGGGATGTTTAGCTAACATTGGGAATTTTTCATGAAATACTTAAGTTACTGGAGAGGAAAAGGAAAATCTTCAAAATTTGCTTTCTCAGGATGAAGACTGTAAGGTTAAACTTGACCGAAGAAACATTAGAGTTAAAGGTGTGTAAGTTTTTGTGTGTATCCATGAGGTTTTTAAGCAGACTGTTCATTCCCATCAACATTTAGAACAACAAAGAAAGATGCTCATATTTTGGATGCGACATCTGTTTCTTAGCGCAGAAATGTTTTGATATTCACAGGCAGAAGTACCTGCTCTGAGTATGCTGGGAAGCTGGGGTTTGAATCCCTTCTATAGCCATGGTTTGGATTTAGGCATATTCACTTGTGCTGTGACGGTTGAGACTGCAGATTACTTCCTCAATCCCATCTCAGAAAGGGTTACGTTTATGTCCTAGATTTCCTTGGGCGCATCCTCTTTTTCTCTTGGGATTGTCAGACTTTGGCCATTGGTCCAGGACTGCTGAATGTGCAGCAGATCAGATGCTCCGGGTTGCTAGATGTCTAGAAAATGTCTGCTGAGCTTAAGTGCAGGGAATTCAGTGCATCTGGGACGTAGATGGACTGCTGTATGCAGCCAGGGAGACAGTCACGAGGAATTCAGCACTTCTTGGTGCCTGAGGACACTGCGCATGAGTTGGTCAGCTGTATGGTATGTGTGTAGGGGTTGTGATGCTTTCCAGATCATCAGTGTGCAGAAGCTAGAGCTTATTTCTGTCAGGAAATCCTGATGATGTTATTCAAACATTCTGAGCATTTTGCAGCCCCTTCTGACTACCCTGGGAACTGTGAAGATGTGCAGCATTTTGGGAAATCAGGCTGAGTGTTTACCCGAGGACAGTTTAGGAACCTTCCTTCAAACATGCGTTTAGAAAACCTTGGCATTACATATTACTGCACGAGTCACGTTTCACGCACTGCTGTGGCTTCTGCTGCAACATAATGTAGTGTAGCCAGATCTATACACTGCACTTTGAATTGCATCATAGATGTTTTACAAGTGTGGCTATGTCAGCCAAGGAATGTAGATATTTTGCATTGCTGACAGGCTGTAAATGTGCTTTTAATTCTTTTTGATGTACTACTGTAGAGAATTTGCTACTTTTTTATGAAATCATGGACATAAAAAATGAAATAATCTGTATTAGCACCTGAATGTCACATGTGTCAACCACAGGAGCTGAAAGATTATGAAGTTCTAGTGGAGAGCAGCAGAATGGTCATAAGAAAGGGAGAAGCCATTTCCAAGAAGTAGTCTGAGAAAAGCATTTAGAAAGGTCATCTTTGCACTCTGTGTCCAGATTGCCAGGTTCAGTCTTGCGGTGTGGCACTTGAAAGCGTAATTCTTATTGTTTCTAGCATGGTGGGCAAGGATTAATGACACACATGTAAGGTGCATTGTAATGTTAAATCTGTCTTCCCTTTTGCTTTTTGAACTCTGGTCTTCCTTCCAATCTCTTCTTTTGCTCCTGTTTACCATATTCAACTGAGGAGATTGTATCTGGGTCTGGTTTTGCAGAATCTTGGTTATGCAAAGTTGAATCTGATCTTTTGTGTTTTTTTTTTTACCCTAGTTTATCCATGCCCACTTTTTAGTGTCAGATTTCGGAAGCCTTTGTTTGGAGAAACTGGACACACGATTATGAACCTTCTTGCAGTAAGTGCTGAGACCGAGTCTGCGTGTTCTGTCAGTGTGAATGGATCAGTGTGGGAAGAACAGTACTTCTGTTGCACAAAGCAGCTGGCAGGCTTAGAAGGTAGCAAGAGGAAATAGTAGGGGTCTGGGTGAATCTGCCTGCTGATACTGATATTGGGTGTTAGTTTTCAACAATAAAGTGAATTGTAACCAGGTACTCAAATCAACACGCAAATCATGAATGCCTGAGGATGTTTGGATCTGGAAACAAGTGCAGTAGTTGCTTGAATGTCTTCCTCAGAAGTGTTAGGTCATCACAGTGTGCAGTCACGTCTCTCTGATTATACAGCACTTCAACTGAAGTGAAGTTATTAGTTCTTCCTACTTTGTTAATATTTTCAATATAGAAAACTCTCTTCAATGCATGATTGAAGTGATTTCTCACTCACTGCTAGAAAAACGAATAACTCTATCCAGTAACGTAAGAGAACACAGAGAGCAAATTTTCTTACACACAACGATGACATTCAAGGCTGGAGGACATTAATTTTGATGTAAGGAAATCAATGAAATGACTAACAGTCATGATGATGGTTTTTCGTTTGTGTATTTCGATTATGTAGGTTACAAGCTGTGATGTCCCCCGCCCCCCCCTGCACTTCGGTCACTGATTACAGTTATTTTAACGGGCTAACTAGTAGTCACTGAGAGAGTTATGAAACCTCCAGTGTTAATAATGAACATCATGCCTAACTTTTAGCAACTTATTTTAATCACCAGGACTTCAGAAATTACCAGTATACGCTGCCTGTGGTCCAAGGTTTAGTGGTTGATATGGAAGTCAGAAAAACCAGCATCAAAATTCCGAGCAACAGATACAATGAGGTAAGGCTTATAAGAAATACATTTGTGTACTGTTTCTTTGTTGTTGGAAGACCTGGGATCAAAACGAATTTTATTTTATTCCCTACCACTAAGGAAAACTGCCTCCCAAGCAGATAAATGCATGATGTACACATGTTTTGAGAGTGAGTAAGGGTGGCTCCACTGGGAAAATGCCATTTAATTTAGTATTAATTAAACTCTTAAACTATTTCTCTACAGTTTTTTAAATGTTTACATAAAGTGTAATTGTAAGTAATAGAAATACTGGTTTGTTTTGAGCAAATAAGATGACAAACTTTATGTTTGAGGTAAACTAGTAGGAAAAAGTGGTTTTTTTTAATCCATGTTGTCTGTGCATACTTGCAGCAATTATTAGTATCTGTTGGGTTGCTGGTTTTTTTATGTTAAATCTCTCAGTATCTGAATTCTATACTTGATTTCTGGTGTGAGAAAAATCAATCACGTCTTTAGGATTTAGTACTGTTGAGAAAGCCAAGTGACAAGGTATTTGAACAATAATGAAAGAGAGCAATGGAGAAGGTGATTGATGTTGTGATCTGTCTGAAGAGAGGGGACTAATGTGGTGGTTTGAAACCAATCAGCATTTGGGGCAAGAGCAAAGCTCCTGGGCAAAGTGGTGTTTGGAGAAGTTCTTGTAATATCTAAGGAGTATACAGCTTTATCTCGAGAGAGAATTTCCCTGAAAGAAGAATTTGAGTTAAATAACAGTGAGAATAAAGAAATTGGAGAAAAAAGGAAAAAAATGTTCTTATGCGAGATTTAAAAAAGATGAAACTGATGAAGCAAGAAGATAAATGGTCTGTTAAAAGATATGTTAATTCTTGATGCAGTTGTGAGAAAATGAAAAGGTCCGTAAAGTCTGCCTAAATTAAATAAGGATTGGCACACAAGATGCTGTTTTGTGTTGTAGCTGTGCCTGATGTTTCCAAGTGTGTTAGAGAGTCAGTTCTGCATTAGACATCTCACCAGCTGGCTGAGAGGAAATGCCCGTGTTAGGCAGCTTAGCAAAATCTCTGCATCTTGGGTTCTTTTTCCAGTGTGAAGCACAGATTCAGCTTTTTAAATGGAGAAAATGTTATTTATTTAATACTTTGCTTGCAATTGAGCTGAAAGATTGAATTACTAGAGGTTCTTCATCCGAGTACAGTTTGAATTAAGATGAATTAAACCACAAGACCTTTACTTTTTTCTCATGGAAAACAGTATTTAGTTAGAAGAGTGCCACTCAAACTGTCTAGAAATTGAAAAATTTGTTTTAAATCTCATGGATTAATTAAATGTGGAGAAGTCAGACTGTAATTAACCAGTTAGATATTAATATGTAGTTTAACTATTAAATACGTATTTTTATCTCCAAAATTATTTTAATTTTCTACAGTTTGTAGTGCTACTTAGTTGCCTGTTTAGTCCCTCAGCAAGGGTGACTGTCACTTTTTCATTAGTTGCCTTAGTGATGAAGAACAGTTGCCACATCCAGGTGTTTGTTGTGATCCTAACAGCAACTCCTGGGCTCCCTAAAGGTGGCTACTCTTGAGCTAAAATCTTGTTTCTGGAACACAACATGATAAAGGAGATAATGAAATACACTGTTGTCTGATGCAAACTCTTTATTAAGTTTCCTCCCCAAACATTACATCTGTGCTCATTTGTCAATAGTGAGCATCAGCTAATGTTCCTGACACTATAATTAAGGTTTTATGTTAGACTGAGAGAGACAAATGGATGATGTGTAGCGTGCCTGCTTATCAGCTACAGGAAGCAGAGGATGGGAGTATGCATGCTGTTCAGAGATGTCAAATAATTCAGCATTTTCCTTCTCATTGGGTAGGCATGTAATTTAATTAGCTTTTTTTTTAAAAAATAAACATATAATTTTTGGTTTTGAAACAAAGTCCAGAGGTAGATGACTCCCTTGGTTTTCTTTTTGAATCAAAAAGTCTGAGCCTTTATGAAGAGGAAGGGGGGGGAAAGGAAAGAAGCTGTATAATTGACAAGAATATTTTGTCAAGGCATGTAGCTAGGTGTGTGTTAGATGATAATCAGCCAAACTGAAGGGCAGGTAGGTCCCAAATGCTTTTGGATGCTTTTTGGAGGCCCCCTTTGCAGAGAATTTAATTGTTTCTGAATGTCTATGACTCAGACCTATTTTAAAAGTCTCCAAAATGGAGACATTGATCCCAGTTTCACGGAGTCATGTGGGTGAAGCACAGAGGCACTAAAGACATCAGATGGTCTCAGCAGAACCTGGATCAAGTGCCACAAGTCTGCGTGCCAGTGTAGCACTGAACTGCAGTGGCAGCATTTATGCTTTATGTCATAAGCAATTGTAGTTGTGTCAGCAAGCCAGATATTTCCTACCAGTGTTTTTCTAATGTTTTTTTCAGCGACTTTATTTTCTTAAAACAGCTAGAGAGAACACCCTTTGCAGCCTATAGCTCAGCTACCCTTATACCATTTTTCCTAATTACATAAAAGTTGGCACTTCAGAGCATCTCTTTTCAAAAGCAGTTTATGGTTCTGAGTGCTAAACTCTGACATGAGAACATAAGCACTGTCGAGAAGCTTGCTCAGCCCAATTAAACTGTTCCAAGAATCACCTGTTTATGGTAGCGCTTGATGAACAGCGTAGAAATGGTAAACCCTTTTGTTTGCAGATGATGAAAGCCATGAACAAATCCAACGAGCATGTTCTAGCAGGGGGAGCGTGCTTCAACGAGAAAGCGGACTCGCATCTGGTGTGTGTTCAGAACGATGACGGGAACTACCAGACACAGGCCATCAGCATCCATAATCAGCCGAGGAAGGGTGAGAACTGGGGATCATGAGGAGGCCGTTCCCTTCTAGTGCTCTGTGTGACTTCTTTGCTGTTACAGTGTGTGGCTTTGTGAATTGGTTAGAACTGGGTTTCTCTGCATTTCACTGATCTTCTACTAGACACTCAGAGAAAATAATTCTGACAGCTGGCATTACTGAATGCACAGCTTTGTGAGATAGACATGCAACCCGAGGAATACTAACACATTGCTCTGCCTGCCCCTTACCCCCTTAGCGCTTTATTCCCCTTGCAGAATCCATGATCTCAGATGTCAGGGGGCACAAGGCATGGTTTATGTCCTGTGTGCAGTCCACATCACGCTTCTCTAGGTCAATGGCGCTGTTCTGAACTTGTCTGAGAGATGTTCTAGCAACTTCATAGATCAAGCAGACATAAAGCGTAACAGCTTGTGCCCTTGTGAATATGGCAACACGGCCTGCACAGTGCAGCTCAGACTGGTGGCACGCCAGAGGTCACCATGCTGTAACTGGCTTAGGCAACATCCCTGCATTAATAATGAGAGCTGTCTTTGGCATTATTGGAGACTACAGGTGGGGTTGTGCTTGACCTATGCTCTGTGAAAGGAGGAAGATTAGGTTTAGGATGAGAGAACGGTAAATAGGAATAACCAACAACAGTAATGTTCTTATAATGCACCTTCAAGAAACTCCTTGTGTTCACCTCGATTTGACCATCTCATTACCAGGCTTTATTTTTGGTGGAGTAGGTTGAAAGGCTGCAGCAGCAGTGGGCTGAGAATTTAAAGGTTGTGGTTTTGGGGGCAGTATCTGGCTAAGACATTTCTATTACACTATCTCCAAATGAGAACAAGCAGGACAGAGGCCAACTTTTATGTTTTACAAGTATCCCCAGTCACTCCAGTGGGTGTACAGGCACAGGATGTCTCTCAGGACTGATGGCCTTCTCTGACTTCTGTTCATTTTACATATCAGACAAGAAGAGGGATTTCCAGCAGGAGTTTCATGATGCTTAGTGGTCATTTAAGAAAATTTTTATTTAAATCATATGACTTTGAGCTGTGGCCTTGCCAGTGGGTTGGTGTTACAGTGTGGTCCATAAGCACCTTGCTCACAGTTTTTGCCAGCTCTGTGGGAACAATTAGAAGTTAACTATGTGCTTGGTTACCCTAAATTCATTGTCCTGAAACTTAGAGGTGTGTGTGGGGAGAGTGAGAGGGATGAAGTATGAACATTTGAGGTTGACAAAAACTCATTTTGTTATCCAGTTTAGAAAATAACTGGGTCATTTGCCCCTTTCATATCCAAGCCCATGGTATGCGTTAAACTCACCATAATTCTAAGCAGCACGTGTCCTGATTTAGATTAATCATGTCTCTGGATGATACCTGATTCTTGTGTAAAGCATTGCTTTGATGAAAGCCTCACTAAATCACACATATTGTTGTTGTTGCAGTGACTGGTGCCAGCTTCTTTGTCTTCAGCGGAGCTTTAAAATCCTCTTCAGGCTACCTTGCCAAATCCAGTATAGTAGAAGGTAAGAACTGAACTGTTTGCTTAAAACACACTGTTTCCATCTTAACACGGCTCAGCTCTGTAGTTATCAGGGCTCTGCTGTTACAGGTTGGACATTTGAATCAGGCTGCTGCTTCAGCTTTACCCTACTTTTTAGCCCCCTGAAAACCTTGTTTCCTTTAATGAGGAGGAACTTGTCCAGATGCTGTAGAACAGGGACACCAGAAAATGAGGGCAAGACATAAAATGCATGGCTTGTGAGCCTGTGGCCAGTTTACTTGTTTGGGTTGAATGAGGAGATTGTGAGCCTAAGAAATATGGAATGTGTAACCCATTGACCAGGAGAGGAAGCACTGCTAAACTCACTCTGTTCCCAAATAGCTCTGCATTATGCAAGATTATGAATGTGCGTTCTTGATGAGCTTGTATGTGGGCAGACAAGAACATGACAACTTGAGATTGTTGAGCTGGTACCCCTCTGATTCGGTTTGTTTTTCTGTTACCAGTTGTCATATCACAGAAATAAATGAAGACTGTACACTGGATTGAAAGCTGTTATTGCTTGTTAGCTGAACTGCAGAACTTTGTAGTCTATCCTCTCCACAGATGTGACAATGCAGACAGTAGCGTTTTGAGTGTGCTCCTTATGGTTTGTGAGTGAGGTATGCAAGATGCCCACATGTGCAGTTGGTTCGCACAGCTCTGCTGATGAGCAGGAACTCCTGAAGCTGCAGCAGCTTGAGAGCTTGCACCGGGGTGAGCAGTCACCCAGGCGAGTGGTCGCCCAGGGCTGGAAAGCAGCCGTCTCCCTGTAAGTCAGTGTCTGTAGCTCGTTACACCAGTCTGTGTCTCTCAATTGGTGGTCTGGTGCAAGACGGAAGTACAGGTGGATTCAGGCAAGGAGCCTGTACACTGGGTAAGTGTATCCTTCCGGAGTTATTTCTGCAGACATTTAGACTGATCTAGTCCACATTCTGTATCTTTTGCCGCAGTCGGGCAAGTATTGAGTTCCCCAAACCTGTCACTGCTGGAGTGCTGCTTCCTGAGCAGAAGGAGGCGATAGTTGTGTGGAGGGGGCATCACACAGGGCTTCTGAGGGTTGCCTAGAGCAGGTGTCAAGGTTTGAAGGCAAACTAATGAGGCCATCCCTACGGCTGATTGCCTGGCAGATGGACTTCACATTACCTTTCTGTTTTCCCTCGTTAGGGCTCATCAGTGCATTTTAGAAATCTGGGAGTTCAGAAGTGGTTTTACACAGTGTTGCTGCCTGTGATGCTTAAAATAGAATTTTAACCTTTCTGTTGCAAAAAGAAAGATTTTTTTTTTTCTTTATAAGCTCTGTTCAGTGTGGCTTATCTTGGCTTATGAGGATTTCTTGGTTCCCTAGATGGAGTCATGGTCCAGATAACGGCTGAGAACATGGACTCTTTGAGGCAGGCCTTGAGAGAGATGAAAGACTTCACCATCACTTGTGGTAAAGTGGATGCTGAAGATCCTCAGGAACACGTTCACATTCAGTGGGTAGAAGACGATAAAAACTTTAGTAAGGGGTAAGTATAGAAGAGCGATCATTGCTTGACATTGAATGGCGACTGATTGACTGTACTTGTTAAAAGTTTTAATTGATCTTATAAGGTGCATGAGTCTTCAAATCAATAGGGATTACAAGTCTGTGCTTCTATTTTGAGTGATAAGATGGAATTAAATGTAATGAAAATGGAATTGCAATGCCAGAGCTTTGGAGCATCAATTTAGAAAGTTGTCAATGCTATGGATTTTTTGCCATTGCCAATATCCAGTTATTGGAAGCCACTAATCTGGCTCCAACACCCAGTGCTGAACCCTGCATATTGTGGTCACTTTGCTCTCTTTGCATTAATTAGTGCTGGAAATAAAATTGCTGAACGTCAACAGTACGGACACCATCACGTGAACATATGAACATAAACTCTTTGAGAATTTAACCATAAGAAATGTGTATACAGCAGCTGAAGTATTCATGGCAGTAAAGTGCTGTTGTGATGGATACAACACTTAAGGAATTGGCATCTAGAAAGAAGGGTATTTCCATAGTTTCAGGCTCTTTGGGTCAATCTTGGGTTGTGCAATTAAATTCTGGGCCGTGTAAGTAGAATTTCAGGTATTGCTGGCTACACATGAATAAAAATCAAATCTGTATGCAACGCCGCATTGCTGTGTTAGCACCGTACGAGATCTTATCTCTGGGCTGAAGCTTTGTTGAAAACCTGCAGGAGGGCCCTTCCTCTCAGCTCTTCCCTCCTGCTCAGCCCAGTAGGAGCCCACTCCAGAAAGGCTGCTCGCAATGAAGCTCCAGGCCCAGCACCATCGTCATAATTAGCAGTTGTGATCAAGATGGCTGGTTTTGGCACCCTGAGAGAAGCCTTTGGGGAGTCCCATTCCGAGGCTGGTTTTGGCCTACGCCCCGTTAAGCTGCTACACCCCCGTAGCAGCAGTTCAAACTGTAGAACATTCAGTTGTGGGGAAACCAGCAGTGAGGCAATTGGAGGATTCAGGTGTAGCAGAGGAGCAGCCCTTTGATCCCCACACAGTTCTTTTTTGCAATGGTCTCAATGATTCAGCTCGTGTCTCCTGCTTAATCAGAGCTTCCCCCTTTCCCTCCTTTTTACAGTGTTGTAAGCCCTATTGATGGCAAATCAATGGAGTCTATAACAAGTGTGAAGATATTTCATGGCTCAGAGTACAAGGCAAATGGAAAGGTCATTCGGTGGACGGAGGTGAGTGAGTCAAACGGAACTGCATGTAAACCAACACCTGGCATTTCTAGGATTGCAACGACAGCGTAGTCTTCTTTTGACCTCCTCTCTCTACTCGACAAAATGAAAACAGCAAATTCTTCAGAACAAACCTGAATTACCTTTCCTAACTGCAAGGAAAGATCCAATATGGGATCATGGAGAATAAAGTATCCTATCACTGCTGTGCAGCTCCGGGTGCAGTCACAGCCAGCCTCTACAGCCTGCTCAGTACCGGCCACCTCTGGTGCCTGCGGTTGTTAAAAGTGGGGGGCAAAGGAATACTCGCTCACGGTGTTGCCAAAGGTAACAGTTGGTTTCACCTGCACTGCATTAACATCGCTGTTTTGAACAGAGACAAATCTTAATAGTTATTTTTTTTAAAAGCATTATTTTCAGTTGCCTTCTGTAAAACGTTGCAAGTTAGAATGAGAGTGCTGTGGCATAAATCGCTTGGAGTATCTGCTCCATTAAGAAACTCTTGCATGGCTGATGTTGGCTGCGCCTCTGCCAGCACGCAAAAGCTGATGTTAGATTTCTGGAAGTGTTTCACTTAACCTGCCCAGGCGGAACCGAGTTATTCACTGCCGCTGGCCATGTTGCTGTCCTTTTCTCCCAGGGTCAGGTGGGCTCAGCAGAGGACAGGTCAGTGACAACAATAAAACATCAGGCTGGGATGGCTTCTACTAAAAATTAATTTTCTGCAATTAATGTCTATTTGAAAGCAGGTTTTTATTAAAACTTATGTGCAATACTTAGTGAATTTTCGTAAGGAGGCTTTTGACTTGCACTGAAAGGGTTTGGAGAACACGACTATTTAAATCTTTCTTTTGAAGATTTTTACGCCCCTGCTCCAGGGTGGAATGGCTTCAGGGTCTGTTGCAGGTTGTCCCTGAGCAGCTCTGCTTTAATCTTCATTGGTTAAAAGTTTAAATGGCATCTCAGTAACCTTATTTTGAGCAAAAGCCAAGTGTTGTGTCTTGTGTTAACACTTTCCGTCAGGTGTTTTTCCTGGAAAACGATGAACAACACAATGGCCTGAGTGACCCGGCCGATCACAGCAGACTGACTGAAAATGTGGCAAAGGCTTTCTGTTTAGCACTCTGTCCTCATCTTAAATTGTTGAAGGAAGATGGAATGACTAAGCTAGGTCTGCGTGTTACACTTGACTCGGATCAAGTAAGTCTTGAATAGTTTCAGTTTACCTGGGAGGGTTGTGTGTGTGTGTGGCTTCCCTTTGCTTGTTCCCCAAAAATGGAAGACAACACTTCAGCCCCTCCCCTTCTTTAAGCAGTACCAGTAGCAGGTGCCAGTCTAGCAGTGGTGGCTGCTCTTTGGTGTTTTGGCCATCTGTTAACACTGGAAACTAGTGCCCAGTCTGAATTAACACCAGGCTCGACCCCCATGCGCAGCACCTGCTCTGCAGCCAGAGACCCGTGAACTACCACGTGCTCAGAGGAGACTGAACTGGCCTGACCGCCAGGAGTCAGAGATGAGAGTGCATTCAGTGTATTCTTGGGTGAGCACACAGTGTTGTTCACAAGCGTGGCTGTTCCTACACGATCACATTGCACATGAGGCAGAGAAACAGATGGAGGGGCGCCTTGAGAGTGTGCTACAGCAAGAGCTACAAGCAGAGATAAGGGTGTCCTGGCAGGACAGCTGGCCTTGTCTTGGAGTGCACATGTCCTTAGCATCCACCAGCTTTCAAGTAGTGCAGCACGTAATCTGATAACGCAGGGTGCAGTTCCTGCTGCTCTGAATGATCCACTTTGACAAGGCAGCAGAAAAAGGAGGCTACTTTTTGTCTAGGCAGACACTGGGAACACAGGGAACAAAAACAAGTGGAAAAGCCACTTCAGTGCCTGCTACGTCCTGTTCAACTGCCCCCGGCTTCCCCAGGCAGACCCCACAGCACCCCACACAGCTCATCCTCCTACATGGCACTTCCCTTTTCCTGCCTTGTGTCCTGGTCTCTGTAAAACATACTCTTCGCTTTGTATTTTTTAGGTTGGTTATCAAGCTGGGAGCAATGGACAGCTACTGCCCTCTCAGTACATGAACGACCTGGACAGTGCCTTAGTTCCAGTGATTCATGGAGGGGCCTGTCAGTTGAGTGAGGGGCCGGTCATAATGGAGCTCATCTTTTATATTCTGGAAAACATCTCATAAGAGGACTTCATTTTCTGTTCAGACCTGTTCCAGCAGCAGTTGTATCTGAATCATTTGCACTTTAAAACTGGAAAATTAAGCTTTTGTTAACACTATTGGGGGGAGGGAGGAGGGAGGGACAATTGTTCCATAATTCTAAATCTTCTATGCATCGTCAACAACCAGAGGATCAGGGCAGCTTCTCTACAACATGGCTATGCTATCCTTGCAGCTAATACACGTCTGTTACTGTTTAGAAAAATGCTCATGTTTGAAGATTTACAGTCATGTACTCTAAATGCTCAAACGGGTGCAAAGATCACTGGGGCGTAAATAAAAAGTGAAACTCTAATCTTGTACTGGTTGTAGATGGACACGCAAGAAACAACAATCAAGACCTCCATTCTGACCTCATCATAATGCCGTTTGTGGTTATTCTGTAGACATTGAAAAGTAACGTTTACATTGTTTTAACCAGATTATTGGTTGAAATACGCTTGGAGTAGCCCTTGAGAGATACGGAAAGATTTCCTAGCCATAACTACATTTGTATACGTGTCTAAAGGAGCGGGAGGGCAGGCATCTCTCTGACAGCGGTATTCTGTAAACTGCAGTTGTGTGTGTGTCATAGGCTAGTTTACCCTTCCCCCTCTATTTACTATAAAAACCTGTCACCTGGGCAGATTTCTGTAATCTCCTAGAACAACTCTGCTCCTCTGTACATTGTTTACAAATCTGTATGAGGCAGAGGAAATATTAGCCCTAAAGTGCAGTTATATCTCATTCCTCTTCCCCTATAGGTCCTGCTTTTTAAAGGCAAGTAACACCCAGGGCAGCTTTAAGTCTCCTCCTTGCTGTATGCTGTAGTGTAACGCTAGCGTCATGTACTACGAGACAGCTCGCACTTCATATTAGCAGCATCACGTAAAAGCTTACCTGTGATAAAAGTATAGAGTGGCTGTTTTTGCATGTCCTGCTGATAAAAGGCTTTCTGGTCAGCTCTGAACACTTGCACAGGGCCGAGTGCTCTTGGTCTCACCTGAGAGGGCAGTAGGAAGGAAAGCAGCTGCGTGTCTGCTGGGAAGCTGGAATTAAGAATCAGCCAGAGGAAATGTGGTTCCACAGTGTTATTGTCTCCAGGGAAAGCTGCTAACCAGGGGAGGGAGCTGGAAGCTGGAGAAGGGGGTTGGTTTTTTTAGCCTTTGCCATGCAAAGCAGCTGTTCGAGTCCCTCCTGGGGCAAGGGTTTCTCCTTCTGTCTCTCCAGAAAGTTCATTTGGGAAAAAGAGGGGCTGATTGCTGGTGAGAGCAATTCAGCCACTGCCTCGTGCTGCTCGCAGCCAGTTCTGGGGATTCTTGGGATTTGCCATGTGTAGCACAGGCATCCTTTCACCCCCACAGGGGAGCGCAAGGCTCCTCTGAGCCTGGGCTGGAGCTTTTAAACAAATCTACAGCATCAGCTGGGTAAAGAAAAAGGCACCTGTACAGGTGGCAGTGTCCTTCGCGTAACGTCGGCCCAGTGCACACGCAGAGCAGGTTTGTGAATAAACGGCTACTGCTTTTTAAAGAAAAGCAAAGTCTGACAAATCCAGTATTGTAAATTAGAGCTGTTGCCTCCCAGCTCTGCTGCTACACTGCCTACATCAAAGTGAACCCTCACCTCTGGCGTTTGGGTAGAGGATGGCTTCATGCAGCTTACTTAATGTTTCACGATGGACAAACCTGAAGTGATCACAGTCCCCAGCCTTTCATGTGTTTGTGCAGAGGAGGGGGACTAAAGTTACTTGGAGGCTCCCTCTGCACACTGGTTTGCACGCTTGGGGACACAGCGCAGCATTACACGGTGTAGGCGAGATTCAGCGTCCGAAGAACGTTCCATAAACTAAGTAATAATCTTCCTCCTAGAGACTGCACTCCAGCTTTGCCACAGCAGCAGCTTTCCGGTTCCCTTGGTTGCATTGTTATGCTTAAAATGCGGTAAAAGAGGTGAAAAATCTTTCTCTTTTCCTCAGCCCCCAAAATCTTTTAGGTTTGGGTTATGTTTGTGCAAAACACTATCAACTGGTGACTGACATGTTCGCTTCAACCATAGCCTTTTAAATGACCTTAATTACCATGTTGTTAAGAAACGAATACTTGTTTTAGAAAAAAAATTGTACTTTTAAAATTCAGTTAGTTAACACTGCAAAAAACTGCATATTATATTTTTATTTTCAACATGTAGTTTTGTATATTAAATTTATTGAAATTAAAAACTAAACACTGTTTTGTCTTCATCTGCTCAGGAAGACAGAGGCAGCGCTGCCTTACTTGTCTGGACTCTTCTGTCTACAACCTTGTCCCACCTAAACTGCCGGCGCAGGCGCGCTCCGACTCCCCAGTGCAGGGACCCCCTCTCCCCCGAGATCAGTCCTTGCCATTCGCTCACAGAGGTATTAAACACAAACAGAACTGGTACTGCGTTTTGTACGCTGCTGATCAAAAGCATTCCTGACAATAGCTGTAATCCTTTTTTTGACGTGACAAAGAGTGGCTGTTTTCCCCATCACCTGAAAGAACCTGTAAAAGCCTATTTTTGTAAAAGTACAAGGAACATGTGGGAAGCAGCAGGGGCCAGCGCACTTTTTTCCCCTCCTTTTTTAAATTAAAAAACAAAACAAAGCAGAAAGGCTGAAGGCACAGTGCCGGGCTGCGCTGAACACAGCAGCAAGCACGGCGGCCAGCAAAACGATGCAGAGCTGTAAACTCCTGCTGCTAAGTAGTCCTGCGTTCTTCCCTCTGAAAAGCAGCATCCATTTAACTTGGTGCTCGCTGCACTGGCATGCGCAGAGGAGGGACGCGCTGCCACTAGGCTGCTGCCTGGGTTCCCTCCGCTCTATTTTAGGAAACTAAAACCACCCCAAACAGGCCTTGGTAAGAGAGAACAGAAAAAGCAGTAGCAGACTCTTCACTGCACCACGCTGGCTGCTCGTACGCTTGAGGAAATGAGTTTTAGCAAAGGTCTTACCTGTGACTCGAGTGAAAGGATTTTGCGCCGCCTCGGGCAATTTTTAAGGGGCTGAACTTGCCCCGCACCCCTCTGCATAGTTAATGTAACATTCATCCCGGTGCTGCGTTAGCAGTCCCACGTTAAGGCGATTCTGTCTGTTCTATGTAGACAGCAACAATCCCTGCAGCAGCAAATTTCCAGAGCCTTAGGTTTGCCTTGAAGTTATTAATAAGCACTATGGCTGTTACCAAAATAGTTAGTTCAGTAGTGCATTCATTTAACATCTTTGGTGCTTGCAGCTAGCAGCATCTTTCTACATCCGTTCATCTGACGTTCGATGGATCTGGGGGAAAAAAGCCAAATAAAACCCCAAGTTACTCACTGCAGTACTTGACAGACGTTCACAATTCAAGGTCACATTATATGTAAAATGCTGACATGAATTTTCTGGATGGTCAACTAGAAAAATCAATGGAGCAAAATTAAGCTGTAGCAATTGGCAACGCTTAGGTGTCCGGTCCCAGCACAAGGCCAAGCTGTTACTCCAGCTACGGCCTTCAAACGTGTCCCACAGCCCAACCGTGGAGCTCGCGGGCAGATGCTGACCTCTGTGGTGGTAAGGAAGGAAGGAATTGCTACAGACAGTGTCTTTGGTGGTACAAATGCAGACTCAGGTATTGAAACGAGCTCTCAATCTGTGAAATCTATCACAGCTCAGAAGCAAAGGTGCAGCAAACAGGTGATGTCACTGTGAAGCTGATGAATATCAGCTTAACCGCCCTTTATAACAGCAAAGCAAAACAGTAGGCTAAGGAAGAGGGAGAACAGAGACTTCAGGAGCTCAAACAAAGGAAGAGGGATGACTTATTAGAAACTGTATTTATACATCATCTGTTTTCCTTGCAAAAAGGCAGGGTGGTTCCAATCTGACAGAGAGAGGCCACGGTCCAAGAGGAGGACTCTCCACACCATCTCGGCATCACAAACACCCCCTCCAATGGGATGAAGGCAGTCAGACCCCTGCCAGCAACGCCCTATGACTGCAGGCAGTTTACACATGCCCTGACAGGGGAGCTGACTCTCTGTGGATTTATGAACATAAGCTGTGGGAGATAGAAGGACCTAAGGAAGTTTCAGGCTATCAATGACTGTGTCCAAGTAATCTGAATCTCTTTCAAACATCAGACACACACATAAAAGCAGGATGAGTCTGAGATTCCACAGCCAGATGGGCTCCTGGTACTTGCCTTTCAGCAACTTTATGTAGAAAAATCACTTGAAAAAAGACCCACTAGAATTTTGGTTTTATTTGCTTTTGTTTCTTTTAAGAGGGGAGAATTTGTGGTACCTAAAAAGCAGAGTACGAGAAAGGAAGACAAGCTTCAACATAAAACACTTTCTGCAGAGGCTGGCAAGAAGAGGAAGCCCACTTCTTCTTCATCCTAATACGCAACCATTTTGTCAGCACGCAGCTCCTCTGCTGTACTTGGCATGAGCCCAGTGGGCACTAGGCACTGTTCTTCAGGTAGCCTGTACTCAACTAACCAGTTTCTCCCTGCCCAGAAGTCTCAAGTTTCCAGAAGAAAGCCCGTCTCCTACAGTTTCCCTTTCAGGTGAAGTAAAGCAGACTTTCATGTGATAAACAAACGTCCTTCTCCACCTTCTGGCAGAGGAAGAAGGATCCTTGCTAACTCTGAAAGGTTTTTTGCTAACAGTAAGGGTGGAGAGAAAGCGCCCTCCCTCCTAGAAAGGACTTGGTCTTCTTTTGTAAATATTATTCTACATAAAGGTGACGCTGGAAGCTCTCCCGGTATTTGAAGTGACTGTGCAGTGGCATCTTCGGTAACACAAACTAATCAGATTCCGTGACCTCGTTTCTGAAATTGTATCAGCTCACCACTACAAATATAAAGACTGATGGTATCAAAGCCACACATTGGGCAATTAGGTCAATGTCAACAAAAGACATTATTCAAGCAGTTTATCTGTAGCCCTGTCAAATTCTGGTCAGACCAACTTAGCTGCAGTACCTGTACCTCAGACAGAACTAGTGTTCAAGGACCAGCCAGTTCTCCGTAACCGTTTGAAGATCTTGATCACTGAGGGGTTCCCTGAGTCTCACTTTCACCTCCAGTTTCCCTCCAGTGGGCTTTCTGCCATCAAAAATCTGAAAGAACCACAAAGAGGAGCCGTTAGCGCACATCTGAAGGAGCATGTCGACTGTATCACCTCAGGCACTTCATGTCCCCATGACTAAGAGATGACCGAGATCCCCTGCAGGTGACTGCAGAGCCGGGAGGTGCAGCCGCGTGCTTCCCCGGATTCAGAATCCCCCAGAGCAGGTTACCCCTGCAACCTGTGCGAGGCAGCAGCACCGACACCACCTCTGCCCGCTGTGCACCAAGCCCCCAAAGTACAAATGGCCTCCCCCAGGCACTCAAGAGGACAGCGTATCCTCGTCATGTCTGAGGCAGCCCAAGGGATTATTTTTATTACAGTTCCACTTAGTCATCTCCTACTGCATTTACGGCAGCACTCTACCCATTCTGTCAGCCCTCACTTTACCCTTTGATCTGGCAGCTACCAACACATACTTTTGAGAATCACCCAAATTTCTGGTCCTGACAAGGAAAACCATCTTGATACAGAAAATTTGCAGAAGAGAGTCCCCAAGAAGCTCCCCATAACATGATGGTCACAGCTAAGACGAGCTTCAAGAGGCAATAAAACAAAGAACAGCCCTTTGTTTATCGAACTCTTCCAATACAAACTGCCAACTGCAAGCAGACATGTCCATGCAACACAAATGTTCAAGTCCTACTTACTAGAGGAACACTCCTCACCCAGAAAACATACCTCGATGATCTCTCTAACTTCACATTCTGATTCCAGCTTTTCCAGTTTCAAGTGTGCTGTCCCCACGTGCTTGTCACTTCTGAAAAAGGACCTGTTTCAAAGAAATCTTCCTTAATGGAGTGGGTAATGTTTGTTGGGACATTAAGGAGAGAGAAAGCTAAGAGGTCACCACTGTTAGCACCATCATCACACCCAGGAGGGCCGGTCAAGACACGCTACGAGAATCCAACAAACCAGGGTGCAAGAGGCAAACCCACAGGGAACCGCATTACAAGGACAAGATACAGAAGTACTCATTTTTTAATTAATCTCCTGCAAACAAATTAAAGATGAGGACAGTTGTGAAGAAAAACACCCAACTAAAGCAGCACTTTGGAATGCCATCAGTTTTCATCCCTGCACAAGGCAATGGGGAAGAATGGCCTTGCAGCCAGGACAACCAGCAATGTCCCACAACGGGCTCTTCAACAGGACAGGCTGAAAAACTTTCCAAGGAAGATGCAACAAAACAAACATTTCACAGGCATGAGCTGGTTTCGGCAGTACTTATTAGGAAAAAGTCACATGAATCATTCTGTTTCAGTTTGATAAATTGAAACCTCAATTTCAACAAGTAAGAACATTCCATCTCAGCCATTGTTAGGCTTCACCTTCAGACTGGTAGTTTTAACAGTCAAGAACTATCATTTTTGCATTTCTAGTCTGCTGAAACTAAACATAGAGAATTTTTATCCTGCCAGGAGAAAAATGAACTTTTCTCTGCTACAGTCACTTCTGTGTAACAATCCAGACAAACTCCTCCAAACAGCAACAGAAGTGTTCAGCTCAAAGCAATGGATTTCTTTGCATCTGAGCATTCCCCTGAGTCAGTCCCCAAAAGCTTTGATAAACAACTAAAATCTAGAGATTCTGGAGGTAGGAAAGCCAACCAGCCACGCCTTGTCAGAGTTTAGACAGGAAATCTGCCATTCTATTTAGGAAAAAACAGAACATGCAAACCAGAAAATCAACTCAACCCCAAAACATTGACCCTTCTTTCTATTATCATAAAGAGATATTAAGATATTATGAAGCAAAACTTGACATATGTAATGAAAACTCGATGACAGTGTCATCTGTGCCAAGAGTACCCAGTATATCAATACACAGACCAGATGCTGCCATCAGCGCCTACAATTTCCAAGTGAACATTTGTGAACCTGATTGTCTAAAAACTGACTGAAAAAGGAGTGAAGTTGTTTCCTCAAATCCACCGCCTCAACGATTGCTTCATTAATATATTCTCCAAACAGCTCATAGCAATTGCAGAGTAAGAAACCTGTCATCCAGACTTTAACCTCACTTCCTGCCTTGTGTGTTCAGAAATAGCATCAGGAACGCTGTGGCTCACATAGCATCTAAGTCTCTCTAGATAAGGAGGACGATGGTCTGGTCGCATTAGTCCAGGCTGCAGCAAGCTCACAGCAGGGAGCTCAGACACTTCCAGATGGGGCAAAGTGTGCAAGACCACTACTACTTGGAACACACTGGAATGTGCAGCAAGTAAGTCACTGTTAGGAAGTACATCTGTTCCAAAAATTCTCTTGCTGAAGGACTTAAAAGACTCCAGTGCAGTTGGTCAGGTTTCCTCTTATTTGTCAGTCTGTCCATCTTGAAAAAATTGCTGTAGTAAAGACAAACAATGCTGCAAGTACTTCGAGGGCTGATAGTGCGGCCTCCAAACATGATGCCTATGAATCATTGCCAGAAAGCTTTCCAAAGATGAGGCTGCCTTCTCCATCCATGTGACTGGAGTAGACTCACAAAATCATTTCTAAAAGTTCAGTATTTACTAGCTTACATGCCAGAACGCTTCCTTTAGTTCCCAAGCACCCTAAAATGAAGGATTACATAATGGTACTGCAGCATGTTAGACACTTTGTTCATAAACTTAAAAGGAGAATCAGCAATTCTTCTAGCCGAATGTTTTAAAGCCTTTTTTCCATTTTATAATTCAAGAAACAAAGACTGGCTCATCTCTGAGCAGTTCCAGGGGGGCTGCAGTGAAGAATGTGGACTAGCTCGGGGCCATGGCTTCAGAAACAGCTCTGGGGAAATCTCCTTTCATCTTCAGAAGCTTTTCCTTTGGAAAAATACACTGCTGGGTTTTTACTTGAAAGTGTTTTTTAAACTGAAGTTTAATAGATATGACCTGAAACAAGTTTCCTTTGCTCACTTAGAATAATTCTTGGGAGATGGTCAAAGAGCTACCAGATATGCCAAAACTACAGCACCTACAAGCATTTCTGAAAGTATTACTCATTTACAGTCTTGAAGAGAAACACAGAGCAGACAGGCTTTAGAAAAGAGCCTGGATCACTCAATCCTCTCCTTTCTCCAGAGAAGATGGCCGGGGAAAGGTGATCAATTAGGCTTTTCTGTCCCCAGGAACTGCTCTCCTACCCCTAATCCAGAAATGAACATGTATTTAACTTCTTAGATTCCTGTTCTAATAACAACAAAATCTCAGAAGCAGAACAGAGAAAACATGCAAAGATTTTTTCGTTAATCTTCCAAAAGGTTCCAAGGGCAAATCTGGAGCTGGCATACAACTCATGAATCACTGTAGGGTGCTTCCCAATGGGCGAACTTGAGCCTGAGCTCAGACCTTATAAACAAGCACAGTTCCAGCAGGTAAGAGAACAGGATATGCCCTAAACACACAACAGTATGTGAAAGACAGGGAAAAGGTTTTAAACAAATGTAAACGCTAAACGGTTCTATGCAAAAGAGGCAGGATCTCCAGTGGTGAAATCTTGAACAGCACAGTCAGGACTGGTAAAGAAAGAGGAAGAAAATTAGATTTTGCTTCAATGGAGATGGAAATGGAAGATATGGTGTAAAAACAATGGACTTTAGCTCATGAATTAAAACATCTACAACTTGAAAAGCATCTCTGAGAACCTATGGATAATTTTTGCATGTCCCAATAACATAAAGAGCCACTGAGACTAAAACAGGTTATCTATCATCCTACTAAAGTCACAGATCACAACCAACTCAGGAACTGGTGAATATAGGCCACTTCTACTTTGAATGAATAGGGAATGACCTCAGATGTAGGATGATTTCCCTGAATGTTACTAGTTGTTAATATCCATCTCATCATCTTGATCTCCAAGACAAAGGGAGCCTCTCTCTCTCAAGACAGTCCAGTAGTCTGCTAGCAGTGTTCGGTAAATATTGTAAGATCCTCAGAATGAAGAGAACTCCAAAACCATAACACGAGTTCTGTCATCATCTATCATCTGCTCTGCTGCTGTTAATGTTTTGCAGCCTCTTGTGCTTCATTGTTCTACGAAGTTACCCCATATAACAAGTCAGTCTTCTAGTTCTGATGACTAAAACCAAATTGCACAAGAATCAAAACAATCTGAAGCTGAAACATTACCTTCTCAACCTCATAAATTCCTCTTAATGCACCAATTCTCAACTGATCTGCCAGTTATGAACCAACTTCAGTGAACTTCTGCCTTTTTTTCCATACACTTAAGATAAAGAGCTCGGGCACATTTTTGAAAGGAATTCTCAAACACAAGAACTGGACAACTCTTTTTTGCTAGCTTCAAGATTGTGCTTCATAAATTTCAGCTACAGCAATCTTGTCAACTGTTAGTTGAGAAGCAATAAGGAGGGGAGCAAACCGTACACTTACCCTTTATGAAATACTTCAAATTTAATTCCTTTGGACCGAATTGCTCGTCGGAAACCTCTGTGATTCCGGTTGATGTTCAATTTAAACAACTGGTTATATTCTACAGTCAAGATATAGAAAAATGAAAGCAAGCTGTGAAAGTCGAACTACATGCAGTGCTCTAATGCGCACATACTCAGACCTCTGCTTATCTCGGTTTGGGCTATTTGTGAAAGAAATTTCACATCCATATGAGCCGCCTCCTTTCTCAGGAGGTTATTTCAGTCATCAACAAGTTAGTGTCCCTGTGCAACAGTTCAAATCTGTCATCCCTGGTTTACAGGGGCAGAAACCAACCTGCAGAAAAACTAAGTCATAACAAGGAGGTGACAAGAAGTTATTGGAGAGACCAAACTGGACAACTGAGGGCTTTTGGCAGAGTGCCTGCAGCTAAGAAAAAGGTGCACAATAAAAAGGAAAAAGCATAGGAAGGCTGGAATGACTGGGAAGGGGTGTTTTGATAATGTAACCAATACTCTTTTAACACCAGTTTAATTAACGAGTGTGATAAGAACTATCCCACAGGAGACCTCTTCATCAGGAAGTCTCACAGCACTGCACTATGAATGCTCAACAACTTATCTGCTGTGCTACCCAGAACCCTCATTCTCCTTGTCAGACTGGGATCCCAAAATATTGACACTAAGTGGCTTCTCAGGAAGCACAGATTAAGTTATTGGAAGACTTGGAACACAACTCTCACTATCAGAGCTCCAAGGCTTCTACACTTAACAGAAAATATATATGAACTCAAAAGAGAGAGAAAGATATCGGTGTATCTCTTTTGAGATAAATTCACAACTAGCAATTAGGATCCTGAATTCAAAGTTGGTTCAACACTAGATGGCTGCTTACTGCATTAACTGAAAAAAAGAGCAGTAAACCAAACTCAGAGTGCAAGACCATTAATTCTAAAATGCATGATCATTCTAATACTGGCAGTCAATGCTTAGGTACAAAGGGGTATTAAAGAAAGTATTGCTGTTGGTTTCAAGACATACAGTCTAAAAAAAGTAATCTATTTCTCCAGTGATGTTTTGTCAGGTTTAGAAATGTCAGCTGATCAGCAAGACCTGTGAAAGAACTGGCAATATCACAGGGCACAAAATCTGACTGAAAAAGATCTGCTCTGTGGAGATACTAATATTAATAATTTAACTTATTAAATAAAGAAAAATTATTTATCTGGCCCATCTCATGGCAGCAGTTACAGCAATGGCTGCAGCATGGGTAGTAACTCAATAATTTCACTAATTCATAACACATTACCACTAATATTGGGATGAGGGTGAAGACATTGCCAACACAGCTGCACTCCACCTTCCAAAAAGCCCATTTATAATACAGAAGGAAAAAGGTGGTGGGAGGCCCTCTGGCCTGATTCACAGTATGACACTATCCTGTGATTCCTAAGGTGCAATGTTTTTTCCTCTGTCCCAGAAGTACTAACCTGGAGAATTGGTATTGTTAATTACAGATGTTTTACTCTTTTGAGGTTGCTCCTATTAAGAGAGAGACAAATTACAAAACCATTAGACATTGTTTTAAAATACAAAGTAGTAACCATTTTTATTACTAGCTCTTCTTTATGCCTATACAAGAAGCATGAGGTTTTAGGGGGGATATCTGAGTGACACAGTCATGGTACATACACAAACTACCTGGATTTCATTGTGGTGAAAAGTATAACACTAGATCCAGAATAAGCCAAAACATTACATTAAATATAAGAGCGACGGAAAAGCTACATGATCACACTCAATTCAGTCTAATCATCATAAAATTACTGACTGCAGCTGTTGAACTACACGATAAGCTACACACGTCCCGTGACACAGTAATTCTGTTCCTTCTGCATTAGTTGGAATAATAAGCTACACGAGGAGTTCATCACAAATCATTCAGGGAATTGCCCTACTATTATTTTGCTTGACAATCAATCTACCACCAAAATGAATTAACTTTTAACCTAAAGCGGAGTACGAACTAAATCTCTGGGGACTGAACAAGGACAACGTGACCCAATTATTGCAGCTACTTTGCAAAACTGATGTCAGCTATGCAGGCAAAAGGTGGTGTATTTGACTGTTGGCTAAGCAGTCCAGACCTGTTTTTTCTAAAAACAGAGAAAAATAAATTAAAAGCAACTGCACTGGTTCTTACTTATTCTCCAGAAAATAACTCATACAGACCAATTCTGCTTTCAGCAACCCTAACAGGAGGGACTCCTGTAAATCAACCCTACACAAACCTGATCTGACCATCACCTATTTCCCAAAGGTAATTGAATTTATTTTAGTGGAACTGCTGCTAAATTTATTAGGATATAAAAATCTAGGCTCTGCACTCTCACATGGCTAAGCACCAGTCCTGTAAGAGCAAAGACTGGTTTTGCCCTACAAACTGCCGGCAAGAGTAGGCAGCCCTCTTTAGAAGCTCTTCTAGCTCAACAGTTTCAGAATTTTTCAGACAAGAGACTATTTTAAAGGTGAGAGGAATGGGATAACACTGCAGAGTTTCAAGGAAATAAACAATATATACATGTGTGTACATGTTTTTTTATATACATACATACATGCACATTCACGTAAGTATTAATTAGTAAGGTCAAGAAACCCAATCCTTTCTTCAGATACGCACATATATATAGGTGATAATCAAATCACCAGGAGTCACGTGCATTTATTTGACGAAAAAGATTAACCTCTTCAATCCACTTCTATAATTAGATGTCCAAAAGTAATGCCTTTAAAACCCCATTGTCTTAAAGGAATGGGACCTACGGGAGGTCACATCTAAGGTGGCCCCTCTGCCCTATTCACGAGTTTGCATGCTCTCATGCTTGGCTGAAGTTACCAGAGTGTTTGCACCCCTGAAAGAAACGAATTTCAGGTTCAAAATTTTGTGAGCACTGGAAACGGTCTGATTAGTGTCTCCAGGAGGAAAAGGTGGGCATGGCTTAGCACTGTGAATGTTGCTTCACAGTAAGCTGGTGGTCAGTCAGCCAGCGAACATGCAAGCCTGAGCAGAAACCACAGTGTTAACTGTAAGGTGTTGAGAACATCAAGGGAAAGGAGCAAAGCTCACATCTTCAGGAAACGGACCACCTAGCAGTTCTGTTTCTCAGAAGAAGTTTCCGTTTTAAAAATGAGTTCAAGCAGTGTGCCTATAAATGTCTTCCCTTTCTAGAAGAAAACCTACACTTCCTCCTTGAAGCCCTCACAAGCTAATACATCAGTAAGGGTCACAGACTGAGGAACAGAGGAGCCAGGACACACTCACCGCACTCGGGTACTGAAATTCAAACTTCACAAATGCATCCAAATCTCTCGGTGATACACCTGAGCGAGACAACAACCAGCCAGTCCAAACAGCCAATGCAGATATTTTCATTGCATCTCTAATGTTGAGCAGGATTCTCAAGACCACTTACACAATTTTCAGTAGAACTCATGACCTGTCACTTGACAGCTGAAAAACCCATTCATCAAACCAAGATCCCTAGGAAGCTGGCATCCAAAGGAAAAATCTACATTTCTAATGCTGTCATTAGCCCTGAGACAATCTAGTATAGATGGTTTACAAACCCCACAGAAACAAGGGACTAAAAGCAGTAATGTCGGGCAGGAGCAATTCCTGTCTACTGAAGGGTAACTACACATTAAGGCAGGCACTCGTAATAAGATAGAAGGTAAAGATGAAACCTAAAATATGACCCAGTTATGACTGAACCAAGGACAATTTAAAGTTCTTCCCTCTGTCCAGATGGAACCCAGATTCTCTTTATTTCTCTATTTTTTTTGTTCATTTGTTTTTTTGAATACCTTAAATGATTAAAGTATTTTGGGGGGGCTTGAGTCTGAAACCTGTTGTTTTAATGAGTGCTGGCTCAACTCCTGAAGTGGTCTTCAGGGTATCAAAATCTCATTCCCTGCTACTTTTCTTACCTACTCAGAGAAAAAAACCCACATGCCCTTTTGAGTACGTACCTGGCGGAGCCGGTAGGTTTATCCCCCTGACAATAAGAAGGTGCATTTCTGTGCTGTTGAGCTCAGAAAATATCCTGTGAAAAAAAAAAAAAGACAAAACGTGTGTTCATTCCCATAGCCCACCACTACCTAATCCTCTGCTAGACCAGGATGTCACCTAGACCAGGTATTTGTCAGACCTTTGTCAATAGTCCAATCCTACACAGATCATCTTTGTAGATTACAGAAGAGCAAGGGAAGAGCACAAACTGAGATAAAAGCATCTCTGAAGTATAAAGAAAAATGCCAAGAACAAAGCCCAAAGGCAACAAGACTGAGGGAGAAATACAAAAGAAGACTGTCTGAGGTAGCAGAATAAAAGATGAAGCTGGACGTATTTTGAAAACAAAAGAACTGAGAAGTTATTGTCTAACTTCATTTTATGTAAGTTAAGAGTATCCTTTCAGGAACGCTGTGACTAACCCTAGCTGCCACTCAAGTTTGCTGAAACAAGAGCTAGAAACCAGAAAACTCATATTCCAGCCTGCCTAAGAAATCCCTTTGATTTTCCACACCTTATCATTTTGAATGTTCTTTCTTCAAAGTGATGGCTTGGAGGATCCATTCCTTGTGCTCGTGCAAGCTGTAGGATGTCCATGTCCTTTTTACAACCTTGAGCCAGCTTCTCAAACCTAGAGAAAAGGCAAATAAACAATAGAGAAGCTACACATAATGAACATCGGAGCATTCTGCAAGATAAAACTGCAGAGTAAGCCTCAGACCAGAGGTCACAGAGCAACTGAGAGATGCAAGCCTCACAGCACCTGACCCTTTCCCATAATGAGAAGCTTACCGACCTGAAGCCCCACCTTCTTTAGGGAGGTCAGGCCAAAACAAGTCTGACCACGTTGGTTAACAGCAGGCAGAGGGACTTACCGAGTCGTTTCTGCTACATTTCCCAGATGCATGAATTGCTTGGAATACTGCAAACACCTCTGTGAACAGAAACAAAACCAAACAAATAGAGATGCACTTCGTGATCCTTACACAAAGGTCCATGATCAGCAGAGAGTTTTGCAGTTAATGACAACCTAATTTAAGAAAAGTCAAGAGCTTTCCCAGTCACGCAAAAACTATCCACTGATCCAGTCCTTTAAGCCCAAAGCTGAACACAAGATTTGTTTGAGCTGTTCTCTCTATTACTTTTTAATCCCTTAATTTCTAGAAACGAGGTTCACCCAAGGGCTAGTCTTAGTGTTTTCGAATTTGAGTGTTCATATTTGATAGAGATAATTTGATAGTCCCAAAGATCCAAGGACACTCTGACTTCAACTAGTAGAGAATCCAACTCTGAGAAGTTTCCACTTTAGTACACACAAAATCACAAGTATTTTAAATGAAAAACAAAAGACGCCACAGAAACAATGGGATCACAATATAAATAAAACTCAGAGAAATGTAAAAAAATCCCCAAAACATTCCTAAAAAAAGATAAAACAGTCACCTCATGTTGGTCCTTCAGCAACTTTATGAGCTGTGCATACACTTCATCTGCTTTCTGAGACAGTCTGACATCTTCATGGTGTATGAAGATAAAATCACCCTCATCATCTGTTGGGGGTGATGGCAGCTACAACACAACAATACCACATTTCAGAGTCCTTATAGGACAAAAAAGAAGTAGACAAAAGGAAGTCAGAGTGTCTGGAAAGGTCAGTGGAAGAGAATGGACTGTTTTAATTCCCAAGGCAACTGCAACCCAAGCACTACTTACACCACTGCCTGACAACTGCTTAAGTTGTAAAACTCTGCAAAATGCCTTACAGGCCTAGAACCGTGATTATTCAGATCAGGAGAGCTATTACAGTGCAGTTTGGTTTGCCCATCTACCCAAATACCAAGAGAAACCAGGGCATCACTGTATCATAGGTGCCTGATCTTCGTCCCAAAACAGAGTCAGGACACAGCTAAGATGTACTCACACCCCAAGCCCAGAGAACACTTCCAAGCTACATGGTTTAGATGTGCCATTGCATATTAGGGAGCAAATGGTTCACAGAGACTGGGTTTTCTCAAAACCTGGTACATTTGAGGGAGGCAGAAGAAGCAAAACAAAAACTAGAACAAAAACACAGAGGAATTTCAGGACTCAGTATCCAGATTTATCACTCGAGCAAACTTAAAACTTTTGTCAAGAAACATCTATTAAATCATTCACTGTTTTAAGTAAGCACTTAGATGTCCAAGAATATGAAACATAGTTGAATACAGTCCTACTAACCTTGGAAATATCAACAGGTTTGCCACATTTTGCTTGCTCAATCTTTAGGTCAAAGCTCTTAGCTGTTCTGAGATACATCTTAGCCTGTTCGAGATTATTTGCCTTCTTTGCTTTGATGGCTGCCTTTACGTATTGCTTCTTTCTGTTCTCCAGAAATTCCAGTTGTTCCTTAGCTGAAAAATAGTTATATAAAAACCCTCTTGCATCTGACATTGCCATGCCCCGGAAAGAGGTTTACCATAGCAAAAAAAAAAAAAAAGGACTAAGTACAGATATCAAATAAGGACATTTCCTTACTACACTTAATTGTTTCTTGACCAGTTTCAATTCAAGTATTAGAAAAAGAAACGAACTTCCTTCTACCATGGCATCCTTCACCAAAAAACTTCACAGTACTTCACAACTGTCACAAGAGTAATTACAGCTCCTCACTTGCAGACAGGAGACAGACTCCAGTACAGTCAACTGGTCCACAGCAGCAGCTGAATACAAACTTTCAGCTCGACACGTTAACTTCTAAAAGACAGTGAATATTACAAGCATCTTCTATAATCATTTCTTTCCTCTCCCATCATTGGTCAGAAGAGAACTCTAGATGAACCAATGTGTGCAAGCACATTGAGACATATCCACTTCCGGTTGCTTGTATTTCCTTACCATCTTAAGTTTCTTATTAACTCTTCGGTCTTTCCGTCCCAAGGACAACCCCGCAAGTCAGGATAAGATCGCTTTACACTGTAACAGGTCAGTGCATCCTGCCTCCTCTCATACTTTTCTTAGGAAATGGTAGAGCACGAGCCAATTACCACCATTTCCAAGGACAGTCTTATTCATCGCTGCCCTCGACTCAAGATTAGAACAAGCTAAACAGCACTTGCAAGAGGTGCCCGTCTCAGCAAATGAACATACCAAGGACTCTCCTCTCTTAGCTGCTGTCAGATGACAAGTTATCCCCATCCTTGCAAAAGAGCCCACTGTCCTGCTGCTATGAGCGATTTGCCCAATCAGCCAAAACTAAACTAATTAGACGAGGTAGCTAGCCCAGATTCCATTGAGACAAAACCTACAGTGTGCTCCGAGGTTGAGAGACAGAATACAAGTATTTTCAAAGAAAATCTGTGGAGAATGGACCAAGCAAAGCCATTAATCCAACTGATTTTGGCTCCTTAACTTTCCTGGTATAGGCCTTAAGTGCAACCGCTCCACTCTACTCCCACATCTCCCTACACCTTATGCTCTCCTACAAGAAGAGTTTTTTACTGTTGATTTATCAGCTACAGGCAGCTGTAAGCAGCCTTTCATAATTCCAGAGGAAAAGAGGTTACATCTATATCACAGAATGCACTTTGGCTAGAGAAACATAGCTTTAGAACAGTGAAGTATTAACAGTTTGTTGTGAAAATCAAGTCAGTATGAATCTCTCCAGGTTTTTGTTGCACCTATTTGCCTTATTTTAAAATACCTGACAGGCCCAAGAGAGATTACTGCAACATCAGAGACCAGGTATTATCAATTCCTTCACAGTGTAAGTCTAGGGCAATTCACTCAAGAGATTAATGTGTCAGCTAAAATTGCTAAAAATAAATCTCCTGAGGACTCAGATTTTTCACAGCCAAAAGGGACAACTACTATGTTTTAGTTGTCTTTATAAAACAAGTCGTGGAATTTTCTAGAGTCAAGAGTTATGAGCTAATCACAGTGGCACCGAGAAACGCTTTTGCAGTCTGCAAAAGAACTTGCATCAGCTACCTAGGTAGTTCTGCTTTGTTCTGAGGGAACTATCCAGGGCTAAATGGAAGGAGGAGGATGGGACTACAGCCAAGGCATGACAGCAGGATCAGTGAGAGCCTGAACACTGCTACTGCATGCCCAAATCACACTGTGAGGTGGTGGCTGTCCCTCGCTATCGGTACAATTACTCTTGAACGGACAACTGTCTAGTGACCTGAGCAACAGGAGGACTAGAGATTGATGACCTACTGCCTATATGCCAGTCTGAGATCCTTGGATGAAGCACTAAGCAGAAATCACTGTTTGATGTGGGAAGCTGATCAATGAATAATTCACACTGGCAAGTCGTCCACATTAATGGGAGTATATGTAGAGTTTGACTGTGAGCAGAGTTAAACGTTATGAATCGATACACCTGTTACATCAAAATTAATTAGAAAAACCAATCACCCTTACAATTACATATGCTGCCCCTGCAAAATAAAGCTACACGGCTGGTCTGGATCTGCTCACCAGCAGACAAGTGTCTTGAGGATCCTGTCAGAGAAAAATCTATGCCACACATTCATAGACTCATACTTAAAATACGAAGTATTAAACGAAACTGGTGCAAATGACTAGCACGTGGATTACTGGGAATGATGATCCTATCTCTTCACCTTACCCGCCGGAGGGAGACGATCCATTGACTCTGCCTTGTCCAGGGTAGAGGGTGATGTAGCTCGTTTTGCATGCTCAGGAGAGCTCTCCTCCTCAGCTATGGCAGATGGTATTGTAATTGGCTTAACAACTTGAGTCGGCTTTCCGGGCAGCTCAGCAGGCTTCTTGGCAACTGGGGCCTGTGTCAGAGGTTCACTCTAGCGTAACAGAAAGAATTTTACTAAACACATAAAATCTGTTCCAGAGATAAGGACAGCATCTCAGATATCAACCACCATGGTTATCACTGTATCAGCCTTTTGGTGTCTCTTTTGAAGGCAGCGTAACATTCCAGACAGTAAATTCTAACTTCTGCAGTTTATGAGCATGTCAGTAAGTAGTTGACCTATGAAAGCATCAAACCTCCACTATTAAAGAGACAAAAGAAATGTTCAACAAGGCAGTGATGTCAAAAAGATGCAGATGCATGCAGAAAAAATATCATCCAGGAATTCTCTCCATTAAAAGCTACTCTGTTTGTGAAAGCAAAATCTGCAACCCAAACAGACATAAAGAAATCAAACAGAAGTCTAAAGGTTGGTGCTGCCTGACAAAGAGTAAGCCCTCAACATCCTCAACAACCACAAACATAGGAGCTACTGGCATGCAGGATGGAAGTACAGACTTATGTACTTTAGAACAATGTAAAGGGGTGGCCAGGATCTGAAGTGTTTGCTTGGAAAATAAAACCTACACATGAGAGTTATGAAAAAGCCAAACTCTGGAGTCATAGGCTCTGGAGATACTGACTGTAACAACATCTTATCTCTCTCCCTCTCCCTTACACTATAACGCAAACTAAGTTTACTACTGAGACCCTGTACTCTTCAGACTTCTGGGAAATGCACTTCATCTCAGCAGCCCTGCTTGACTGGAAAGCCAATGGCCTCATCCCTTCATACCACAAGAGACAGTGTTAACTTTTTACACATCCTACTAAGAAATACTAACCTCCTCCTCTTCATCATTCTCCTCCATGTTTGCCAGCTTGCTGGCACTTTCCAGAACAGCAGCTATTGTGCTGTCACCATCCACTGCTGCAACACCAGGAAGAGGGGGAAATCCTGAATAAGAAAGGAATACAGAAGCAGAGTTTCATAAGACCCACGTTCTGTCTTCCATATTTCTTCTTTTCCATAAAACTATCTATTCAAGTGTCTATTATCTAATGTATTTCAGAATTCCGCATAACTAGAGTGAGGCCAAGGCCACAAAACCTTGCTAGATCAAATCTGAGTGGCAGGGTTAAGATCAGATCTCTAACCAGAGAGATCTATCCAGGCTTAAAGGGAAGATGCTAAAATGATGTAATAAGGGAGCACAGTTTTCAAAGTTCAGCAATGGCCAGGTAGCCAAGGTACCTCACAACCTGCAGACTTCAGTAACAGAGATGTTGCCAGAACCAGCAAAGAATTTAGTCTTCCTCTTTTGCACAAAACGACAGCAGATTGTACAAAAAGTTGCTGGCTCTTTTTTTCCTCTCTCGCTGCTGCCTCACCTTAGTGGATATACAGTCCAGCAGAAAATCAGAGCCACCCCACAGAGTAATGAACAATACATTGCTGACATCTGGATAACACACTAAGCCTCTGCTGAAAATCTACTGCAATGCATAGGTTGCAAAGTAAAGCAGAATCACAGTAGTTAAATGCGACGTATATGAAGAACAATCTGTTTCATGATTTTATTATCCTTTTAAGGGTGGGTGGAAGGCTTGATGATGGACGATAAAACTCTCACTTCTGCACTACCAGTTCAATGTCAGCTTCGAACAACAGAGATCCAGAGACACTACTACAAAATACCTATTAATAAGATTTCTCATTAATATGCAGCCAGTCTCACAGAAGTGCCATGAAATAATGACTAAACTACTTTAAGCCCAGAGATGGTTGCTACAGGGACAGAACAAGTATGAGGTAAACAGGCAGGCAGAACACAGAATCCTATGCTGCTGCCTCCACGTGACATTTGATCCATTACTTGGCAGCCTGTCTCCAAAGAGTTCAAGGCTGGTACTTAGCATCATCCAGATGCAATGAAACGCAGCGCCAGTCCATTATAATCTCATTGCTCCTTCCAGTGACTGCCTAACAGTTGTCTTCAGTGTAAACCATACAGTTTCCAAATGATGACTGAAAAACACACAGCTAACATGAAAGGAAACTGAGGAGCTATCCAGATTTTCTGAGGTGTAAATATGGAATACTTCACTCTTATAGAAACTGATGTTTACCAAAAAATGGATTATGTTCCATAACAAACAAATGCTAAACTGCTTTTCAGGGACAACTTCAAAGCAGAGAACCTTCAAAGCAATACATGACCTGACAGAGCTAGCACTGCCTATGTTACTGCTACTACTACAGTGCTTGCCACTGCCACGTTTCACAGTGACGTAGCCACAAGGTCCATGACCCTTTTCTAGGGTTGCCTTGTTTTTTTCTAAAACTAGAAAATTCTAGACAGACTTCACAGTACTAAGTGTATCTTTTCCAAAGAACACATTGGACACAAGATAAAAGCAATGATGCTTCCTAGGGGAGAAACAGTATCACACAAACCAGAGGTGGAGCACTCAGAGATGACCTTGCCCAAACTTTTGTAAACACAGAACTATATGTTTAGAAGAAGATAAAAAGGACACAGAGTGTCTCAAGAAGCAGGTTCAGTTTCTGCCTCTGTCACTGTCTCAGTGTGACTACAGGCATGATTTGTTTCGTCTCCATTGACTAATTTTACTAGCAATACTGATCTGTCTCTTCAGGTGTTGCAAGAATATGTTTAATTAAATACAGAGTTCTTGAGGCTCTTGCTGGGAATAAATAGAATGGGAAACATCACAATTTTTGGCAGTTTCCAAAATCTCCTTTTGTAATAAACTACGAAGCCAATATATCCCAAGTTTACCCTCCCTCCCTTAGAAGAGCTGGCACAGAGGACAGACAGGTGACATTTTCAGAACCTGCCCACAGATAAGTTGCGTTAACTTTTCAAATAGGGACAGTTTTAAGTTCTGATTCTGTCAATCAGGTAGTCGGGAATAATCACCTGTGTGAATGCATCAGTTTAAGGGCATATTAATAAGCAGTTTCACAATACATCAAACAGCAAGGCCAGCATGCTTACTAACAAAAAGGAGGAGCTGTTCCACAGGATGAGGAGGCAATATCTGCACACCTCCTTCAGAGCCCAGCAAATATACAAAAGCTGACATTAGGACATTTTATATTCATACTTACCAGGAGGAACAGGTAGCTCAGAAAAATTCACTTTTCTTCCTGCTTTATGGGCTCTTATGGCATCCTGGTATTGCTGTAATCAAAGGCACACATTAAGACATAAAATAAAATTGACTGTAAGTTAGCAATCATCTGTATTCAACCTGCATAAATATTCCAGAATACATAGTATATTGCTACAATAGGTGCATTGTTTCTATTTCTTCTTCCTCTGAATAATTTAGAGCTTCTCTACTGGGGCTCTTTTCAAATAGAAGGACAATAAACAAATTATCCCAGCCTTGAAAAAGTCTTCAGCAAGAGAACTAATTCAAATGGCTTTGCTGGATGCATTTTCTACATTTTTGCCTTACCTTGGCTATCCTCTCGTGCATCCTGCCTTTCCGATCATCCCCACTCGACTTAGCCTGTGCTGCTGCCAACTTGTACTTCTCAAGCCTTTGCTGCAATGCTTCCAGCACTGTCTTTGGCTGCTGCAGGGAAGCTTGAAATAAGACAGACAATGAAATGTCACACTATTCAGATTTCAAAACATAGGAGTTGCTTTTTTCCTCCCCTTTCTTACCTTCTGAAGAGATAAAAACCTTACTGCAAAGTCTTATTATGAATACAATTATTCTAAGGAAAGTTCATTAACTTATACTTCCATTATCTATCCAGAACAAAAGTACAGATGTGATCAGCAGCAAACAATATTCAGGAACATTTGCTAAGTTTACTCAATCCTGCTGAGGTTTAGTGGGATAGGATGGGTCTTGAAGTGCCTTCCAGCCATGCTATTTGTAAGGCTTGCTAGAGATATCCAAAAGTCCTACCTGAAGCTTCTTGAGTGTGAGGTTCAGGTGTTTTAAGATCCTGGGGACTTCCCACTGGAGCTGGTACCTTTTGCTTGGATCCATCTTGTATGTCTCCTGGGCTTTCAAGATCTGCAAAGCAAGGAAAGCAAGAAGGTTCACAGCGGGTTCCATGAACAGCAAGTTGACCATGCTACTCAGAAAACCATCAATTTGATCACATCATCATCCTGAAAGCTTTTTGACTTCAGAACATCTGTGTGGCTAGACAAGTCTTAGGTTCCCATTAGTCAGAGAAAATGATATAAAATATATAGAAAGTAATAGAAAATTTCAAATGCTGATTTAATTTAGGTAGTGCCGTTGGAAGGAAAAGAAGAGAAAAAAAGAAGTAAAACCAGTTCAAGTATTCTAAGCATCCTCTCCTCAGAATATAACTTGCTATCTTGACAGATGGGAAGGGTGAACAAGATTGCTAATTGACTAAAATATCCTAGTAATAAAACATATGCTGAAAAAGGGAAGCAAGTAATACCATCTACTCAGACACTCAAGTTTCTGGCATTGTATAACCAGTGTTATTTCAGAAAACTACAAAAATACCCACTGAAAATATCTTGCAGTTATTAAGGCAAGATTATATAATGGGTGAAGTTTCCCTTCTTCTCATCTGGTGATTAGTTTATGACTTAAGGAGTCATAAATCTCATGATTTACTGAAATAAAATAATCTGTCATTTAGTTTCTTAGAAAAAAAAAACTATTAAATTTTTTGAAACAATTAGTTGCACAAACCAAATATTAATTGTTTGTGGTTATACTAGATCTAGTTAAAAAAATCTCTCTTACAAGGACTGCAGTATGTTTTATATTGGTAGCTTGCTTTAAGATTTAGACTTCACTGCACTGCAAACTGTTTGTTAATCTCTTAGTCTGAATGTTATGAACTTCAGCTGAAACACGTAATACCACTGAATATTACCGTAAAGAATGTATCATGATAATTATACCTCATTTTTCTTTCTTAGTCTTGATTACAATTTGAATACGCAGTAAACCTCAGACCTAGAAGATCTTCAGTTCTTCTTACAGTTTTGCAATCAAATTCAGAATCATTCCATTACAGCACAGAGAGACATCTAAAAGGGTTTTTGTGAGAGGAGCCTTACCCTGAGGAGATGGAGGCATATTCTGGAGATCTATTGGCTGCCCACTATCCAAAGCTTCCAAGACCACATTAAATTTCTAATGCAGAAAAAAAAAAAAAAACAAAAACCAAGGCAGAAGATTTATTCTAGTACATCCAATACTTGCTAGCTGCCACAATGAATATTCAACACTCAGTGCATGTGGGTACAGCACAGGGTACGTTTAGCATTCAGGATTTCTGTGCATACCTTGCCTGTCTTCATGTATTCCTTTGCTTTCTCCAGGTCCCCTTGCTGCTTGGCTTTTAGAGCTGCTAATTTATACTCCCTCTGCCTCATAAGTAGTATTGCTCGTGTGCTGCTCTTCTGGAGACCTGTGAGAATAAAACAATGCAAAGACTTACACCAGAGCATGCAAGATATGCATTCCTCCTATGTCTATCTATTCAAAGTTGCATTAGTCCTCTCTTGCTTTGAATTACACAGCCACTGCACAAAAGTCCTTTCCCCCTAGACTCCAGAAGCCCTATCAGACATAATACCGCTTTTCCCAACTAAAAATAATTCAGAAAAAGTCAGTATCTCAAAACTCTCTAGAGCTTGGAATTCTGCACAACAAAATTGGTGAAGAAACTGAGACAGAAAAATTCAAGTGAAAGATAGCGATACAGCGCATACAAGAGCTCTATAACAATAACGGATTCCACCGCCAGAAATTCAGCACCCACTGACAGCTATGTGTAACATTCAGCAGGGATGTTCCAACATAAGTAGTGCTTTGCTATACTGTACAAAGATCAAGAAAGGTGTAGCATTAAAATAGTGTTGCAATTGCTTATCCTCTCAGATCATGGTACCTGTTTCCACAGTAGGACAAGAAGCAGCATTGTTCTGTAGAGATTCTGATTCCAGATGCCGCACTGCTTCATGAGAAGATTTCTGCTCATCATCTGCAGCAGACTCAGCTTTATTCTCTGGTAGGACACTGACAGAATCCTCTAACTCCATGCCTGTACCTTCAGATAAGTGAGAACTCTTTCCTGTTGCAACAGGAGGTGGCATTTCTTCCTCACTGATTTTTTTGCCTTTCTTCACTGCAGCCAGCATGGTTTCCAGTGTCTGGCAGAGAGAGAACAGCAAAGTCGACAAGCATTTTCATTAAACATATTACTAGCATAAAATCATTAAAATATAAATTCATTCCCTTATTCGTGATGGGAACTATTACGCATACCACTACAGCGCTAGTGAAAGGTGCCCAATTATCAGAGCAACACAATGCAATGGATTTGCTACTCAAACTTCCTAATTCCAAGTACCTCAACACCTACTGGACAGCTGATGTAGTCTGCTCATCTTTGTCACAGAAAGTCACCAAGGAAGCCGATTACACCAACTGCAGATGTATTCTGTGCACTACTCTGAAATGTCACTGCCTATGTGGATTTGGGGAAGGAAGGAGTCTGCATGTCTATTTAATGCAAAGAAAAAAGCCATTAAGTACTAACAGAAAAAACGGAGCTTCAGCTGGGGACCTACAGTGAGAAGCTCTCACCATCAGTAATGTGGATTAACTGCTGCTCATTTTTTTTAAAAACCTTCCTGTGCCACAAATATTACCTTCCTCAGTATTTTGTTTTTAATTTAAGGTTCAGACAAAAGACCACCATGCACTTTAAGCCAAAACAAAAGGTTTACTTTTTATCTTCCACAGGAACTGAAGTGGAATTATAGAAAGACAACAACGAGATCTCATCAGTGCCAGAATCACTTTTATTTTTGGTTAGCCATGACACTGTTTGACCTATTAAGCAACCGTGCTAGAGATACCTCTGTCTGACTGCATGCAGGACTGGGGTTCAGACCAGTACAGCAACCTACACACAGCGCTCTCTTCTCCATGTGTGGGTTGGCAAACTGACTGAAGATGGAATTAAATACAAAGATTAAAGTTCACAGTTCCAAGAACTAAGAGATAACTACACACCATTTGCTGGCATGCCATTTTGCTAATTAAGGAATTGTGAGCTGAGGGGTAAGATCGAGTCTATTATCCTTACTGCTTACGCAAAAGGAAACTCCCTACCTTGAAAAATAAAAGAAATGGCAAACAATGTAAAGTTTTGTTTGGATGAAATAAGCTGGTTTGCCTATCCCTTTTGCTCTCTGAAAGGTCAGGTGGTTTCACATACATTCCTTTTGGAGCTAGTAGGCAGTGGACACATACTGACATGTTCTTTCTTGTGCCCTAAGACACTTGGTAACAAGCAAGACATTATGTTTGTCCCACAGTGGACAGTGCTGAGCTATAAAGCTTTGCTCAACAAGACAGAGCTGGCTGCTCTCTGAGGTGATGCAGACCAGATGAAAGCAGACTAGGTAACAAAGACACTGCACAGCAGTGATCTCCAAGCACTTCCAATTAACTACAAGCACGCCACCTGCCTGAGAGATGCAAAGCTGAAAAAACAATCCTTGCCGCAATTTTTAATTGCCTTAATAAAAAATCCTTTTCTATTCATTTTCAAGCACAGCCAGCACACACAGGGAAAGCTATCGCCTTCCTTTGTCTCACAGAACTGAGGGAAGGTTTGTATCTAAAGAAGGCATCAGTGATGAACTGGAAGGTGTATACACTAGGAAAGCTCCTGAACTTTGCTTTAAGATAGCACTGATCAGTCATGACAGGTCAAATTCAGATCTAGATGGGTGGGCTTAATATCAGCATTTACCACAAACCCTGCCTCCAGTTACCACCATCCATCTGCAACAGAAAGAAAGCTGACGCACAAAAGGCATCCGAAGGTATGCTTTATCTGTGTATTTGCTACATCAGATTAGTAGTAAGTAATATGAAATGTTTTTGAAGTAACTCAAGTCAGCATATTAGAATTTGAACGAATTCACACATCTGGAAAGACCCTGAACTACACCTTCAAGAAGCATTTTTGTCTCCCCCTCATCTACATACCTGATGAACCCAACTTACCTTAAGGCCTCTTTCGTATCGGCGTATTTTGGCACTTTCACCCAACTCCTTTGCGTTAGAAATTGCTGTCCTGTAGTTAGCAATTCTCTTCTCTATTGTCTGTTGCAGCTCACTGGTAACAGCAGGAAGTGAGGTGGTCTCAGAAGAAATAACAAAACAAATCAAGAAAACTTATTTCATCCAGCTACATAGTTTTCCCGCAGCAATTAAAACCAAATACTCCTCTTCTACACTTACTCCCGTTAATCAAGAGGGCAAAGAAGAAGCAGTCTCAAACAGAGGAGCACTTGTACTACACTAACAGTCCTGGGGCCCACCTCTGGGCTTCCTCTCAAAGGCGTAATAGAGAAGAATGGGTGGAGACATTTACAAAACTGCCAGTCACGGGGTAATTGGAGCCATGTGGTTAGGGAGTAGGTGCAGGAGAACAGTAAAGCCTCTCAAACACCACACAACAGAGGGCGTGAAGGGGTATTTCAGCACAAATCTTGACTTCTTCTTTTCTTATTTTTAACATATGTGAGTTTACTCCCTTCCAGGCTTCTTCAGCCTGGTTTTACTACAAGAGCTCTTTTTCCTTCTACTGCCTGGACTTAGTTCAGTGAAAAAGCAGTCTAAGCAAAGTTATGAGCAGCTACTTACAAAGACTCCACAGAGACCTTTCAGATGGCCATTAATGTAATTACTACCATTATCTCTATAGAAACCTTCTCAGACCCATTTAATAATGGGCCCAATGCACAAGGGCACTGGAATCTGTAGCACACAACAGAAACATGATAGTAACTGAATAAAGGATTCAACTGCAAGAGGAATTACGAATTAAACTGAGAAAGCTAATGCTGCTGAGAAAAATTCCACAAAGATTTTAAAGATTCCGAGTTATAACAAATCCCACAGTTTCAGCATACTGCTCAGTACTCGGAGGGGGGAGACACGAACTTTGGAAGCCTGAACATGTCTGCATGTATAATACCTATATATGTATAATGAGGCACGAGACATGCTTGCTTCCAACTCTTTACCTTCTCAATTCTATGCTAACATTAAAAATTACCTTCTGAATAAATCAAAAGAATCACCTAAATCCATAAAGCACTAGTCTCCCCAGAGAAGACAGCAATAGCATAGTTTCTTCTTCCTTAGAAGATCTAGCTAGATCCTTGTTTGTGACCCTTGTATGGGCTGCATGACAACTGTGATTCAGCAAAACTGCCAGGAACACAAAGCTCTTTCCTACCTGTGGTTGCAGTTCAGGTTGCTCGTTGTCTGCTTCAGCTGTAGATGGATCCATTGCTATCGTTTCATCCTCACAGCTTCCTGTCTCACCTTCCACGCCCAGAACTTCTTGCAATTCTGCCTAAAGTAAAAGCCAACAAAATTTTTTATTTCCTCAAAAGACAAAATACAATCAAGTCTCGAACTCCAAAATGTCTGGATGGACCTTGAACTCAAACAGAGAGGCTGAACATCTTCTATTCCAGTCTTTTCAATTTTATTTTATTTTTAAATGAGACTGTTTCCATTTGTATTCATCACAGAAAGACAGATACCACCCAAATGCCACACTAGAGACCAGGATAACCACTTTCTGGTTAGAAATCTAAAGCTGGAGAAGTTCAGAGAAATACTTTAATGAAGATTATTTGAGCTCAAATCTGAAATTTCCACAAACATCTATTAACAACGGCAGTCAGAAACACTGCTCAACACCCCTCTTTCTTAAACCCTGCTAACTACATCACTCACTGAATCACAAAGAATTACTTGGGAGATACTCTCTCAGGCTAAGCGCTACTTAAAGCAGGGCCAAAATGGTGACAGACGTTCTTTGAGGAGAACATCCCTGCCTGTATTTCACCAGCTGACACATATTGGGATTCATGATGTTCCCCGACTCCTCTAAGACCCTCACAAAGATTAATGTTATAGTAGCTGGAAAACTCTCTCACTCTGGTGTGCAGAGGGTTGTGTCCTGCAAAGTCTACTATCTAATGGAATGCTTTTGCAGTATTTTAGCTTCTCACTGCAAAGCTAACACATTTTTACTAGATGTAGCCCTGTATTAAAAAAAACAAACACCAAAGAAACCAAAACCAGAGATATAGTAAAACTTTTTGCTAACAGTTATGCATACCAACAGATCTGTATCTTTCTCTAAGTCTTCATCATCTGCTTCTTCTTCCTCATCTTCATTCAGGTCCTTCATGCATTCTGCAGCCATCTTTTCAATATGATCCATGGGCAGAGGAGCTGCAAAAAGTAACCGCAAGGAGCCATACAGCCATAAATCAAAACAAAATTCAAGGCATTCACCATAAAGAGTGCTGAGCTCAAAGAGTTCCCAGTCAAACTAAAACTAACTAAATCACTGGACTTCTGTACAGGTTCTACATTACACTTGAGACTCCAACAGCTGATCCATTTTCTCGATCTAGTCGTAAGCACAAGAATGTCTCTCTCTCCCCATTTCATCTCAAACTGGGTACATATTTATTCTTTGAAACCCATGATGCACAGTAACATCAATTACAGAGAGACACTGAATGACACAAGCCCTAAGCCAAACAGCTGGTTGCAGGACAAGCAAGGAGGCACAGCAAACTATCCATATGTTTGAGGACAGCAAGAAAGGAAGACAAGAAGATCTTTCTACCTTGAAAAAGTATTTGTTTTACACATCAAACACTACTGCAAAGTCACACTTGGCATACAAAACCAGAATGTTCCAAATCAAGGCATCATACTCGTCCTGAGCCCAAAAGCAGCAGCAGAACGCTGGCACCAAGATCTGCTAAGCAAATCAGAAAAAGCGCTGCTTCTTCTACCTCTCTAACGACACTTCCCTATCTTCTGCATTGCTGTCTCATGCCCACGAGATTTCCCTTTCCAAGTTTTTCTGGACTGCTTTGCGTTGCAATTTCTCTTCAGGCTTTTGGTCTTCACCCTGAAAACTCTACTTAACTCCTCCCTGCTGAATTCTCATCTCTACTTCGCCATATCAACCACATCTTCCTTAACTATCAACTGCACATGCTCACAAAGGTGAAGTTATTTGCACACAAATCCAAGCTGTCCATGTAAATGCCTCCAATACTTCTCTATGCAGACACTCACCAGTGTCAGTAAATGTTGAATAAATTACAGATCTTCAGGATAGAGTTTTAGTCAACTTAAACAGATACAGAACAGATCCTTTCCTTGCATTTGCTGAATCAGCTGAAAATTACCCCAGGTACTAAGCTGTTTCTACTCAAATACTCTAATCTATGGTTATCAGTGCATCAGTACCTGTATCAAATGTGTTGCTCATATATTTTGATCCTTAGCAAAACCCTGCAGCTAGGATACTAGGCCATATCCAACTGGCTATACTTCAAGGGTCAGTGTTCCTTATATGAAGTCCCACCAGAGATAAAAAAGCCAACTGAGCCTCCTCAGCTGGTTAGCTCAGCTCGAATCCAGAATGGCAAGTTGAGGCTACAATTCTAAATGCCTAAGTGGCTGACCAACTGGTATTTACCAGTCACAGATAGCAGATATCTCTGTACCTAAGATGTTGCAACAGCACAGCTTTTGCTGCCTGCATTTCAAGCGAGAGACAGAGATTACCTCCCTCCTGCCATCAGAGCTCTCAAATGTAAAACCAGAAGTGAATTCTTGCACCCTGTGCTCAGTCAAGAAAAAAGCATGAGTACATATTGTACTGGGTCCCTTTTTCCATCCTTCTCCAGGCTGGATCCGTTTCCTCCCCTTACTGTACCCACCTCCTCACCGGGTGCCACCTGCATCTTGTCACCACCACGCACTGTGTCCCTGTCACTACACCGTACCAGGTGTCATGAGTCCCCCAGTGCCACCTGTTGTTCATCTTCCACTAGCTTCTAATCTACATATTCCCAATTCTACCAGGAAAGCAGGGTAGTTATAAGTGATTTTTGGAAAATAGTTTTATAATCCATACCACATACCTTTAGAAGGCACAGTAAATGTTAATTTTGCACTATCTGAGGTTTCATTTCCCCTCTTATGAATACAGAGATTGAAAAAACACATGAAGTGACATGATCAGGGCTAGAAGGAAGTCAGCAATTGAAAACCTGACAATTCAAGAGCTCCTGGCACCCAGTTTCATATTCAAAATACTATCCTGCACATTTTAACCACGAGTAACCCATGTCTAATGGAAGAAGTTTCAGTACTGTGTAGCACCCACTACACCTATTTATGACTCCATGTGCTACAACTATTCAGTTTGCCAATAAATAAAATCCGGATCCTTTAACTTACTTTTCCCTTTTGGTTTTGATTTCCCTTCTTTCACTCTTGCTCCTGTGATAGCAGCAAGCTCTGCTTCTAGGTCCCCATCATCCTCACCATCCTCTGCACCCAGCATCATCTCTTCAGGATCAAAGTCGACAAACAGCCCCAGCTGGAGCCAAGGGAAAATGAAATGAGAAAAAAAAAAAGAAATACTGCAGTTAGAACAGAGATGACAAAAACATCACAGTGCATGGATTATTTAAACATTTTCATGCATTCTGGATTCTGTTCATTTTTTTAAAGCCCATTATCACACCACTTCTGTTACCAAAACAATGCACACCAGGCACCCAAAACTGATAAGGTACATAAATCTTAAGAAGCCAAAAATACTCTCCCTAAAACCCTACACCATCAACGATTTCTGAAAATCAAGCCTATCAAACAGCCTGACATAATAAAGTAAAATGAAGTTATGTTTGTTGTCCTGAGCCTCATGAGGCAGATCTCATCAGGGAAGTTCAGGACAGTCCTGTAACAGTGAAGCTAAGAAATATTCAGTCATCACTCACACAACACAGGTCTGACACACGTACACTGCAGAGATTCCACTGTTCTCTCTCAGAAGACACTGTATTTATGTACACAGAACTGTTCTCTACTTCTCATTACCTCTGTTTGTAAATCATAGATGCATGATGAGCGCATGCGCACAGGCAGAGGCACAGAGCCATTGCAAACAGAGCAGGGCCCAGATCAAACAGCCAAAATCAAACAACTGTTCGGAACAGACCAACAGCTAAGCGATAGCACCCTAGGGAATAATGTTAATAATAGTAATCGTAATTTGACAAAGCAGCAGCAGCTATCACTCAGTTGTGGCAAAACATGCTGAAGGACACATGCATCAGAGGTCTTAGTCTATGAGACATTCTTCTAAGATACCATTTTATCACAATTTTTATATGGCTGGTTAAAATACTAACCGCCCCAGAAATAACAATATTTTTATTTGAAGTATATTAAGCTCTTTTATAAACAGGAATTAACTGAATTAGATTCACTGTATGAGGCGAGCAGAGTAGCTTTGCTCAGACTTTTTCAAAGCACAAGCCCCTGTTGGCTTATTGGTCTTCACACGGCCAAGCTGGCAGCAGTTTAGCATCCCTCAGCAAAGGAACAAAAATCAGTTGTTATTACAAGGGTTAATGATCTCCTCCTGCATCTTAGGATCTGACATGCTGTCAAAGCTGCCTGTCAATTTATAAACCAGTGTGAACAAGTCAAGGCACTGGTGGCTACTGCCTTGAAACATTTTGTGCCCCTCTTCAAACCCTTTCACAATCTCAAAGGAGAACAGGAAACACAGCTGAGAAAAACCAACCTCAAGGACCAGGAAATGTATTCAAAACCAGCAACTACTTGTTCAGTCGCCTTGATCCTGCCCTTGACGTTCTGTAAAGCACTGGACAAAGCAGTCAGCCACCCTCTACCTTATCCATCTCTCTTCCGTAAAACAAAACTAATAAATGTGCAGTCTTGGAAGGAATGCAAAGAAGGTCAGGCCAAGATTTAATTAGGAAATATTTACAACGGTGATCTAAAGATCCAAGTTTTATGGAACATACACATACACCTTTTATCAATGCGCAACACATATCAGAAGCACATGTGATCGGTTCATTACTATTGTGCAAGTGTATAAAGTGAAGCTAGTGCAGTAATGAATAAAGTCAAGAACTGAATCCAGCAGTTCTAGCTCTAAGTCTCTCCATCTGTTCAGTAAGGCACCTGTCCAATCAAATTCATAGCATTGAAGAAATGTTTAATAAAACAGAGAAAAGGGGTTATAAAAAACTTCCAGTTGATAAATACGTAACACAAAAAAAAGGTTAAATTGAGTTAATTTGCAAGTGAACAAGCTATTAATATGTTTCAAGAAACAATCCTCTGTGCTGCAGGACAGGCAGAATAACTACCTGTATTGAATCAGAAATTAGTAAAATACGTTAACCAGATCCTTTATTTACTCTTTATCTTTTTAGACTGTTGTTTCTTTCTTTGGGAAAGTTATTTTCGCTGTCTCTCTCGTTCCAATGAGCTGAATGACACCCCACTTCTCCAGCTGAGAAACGCCAACTTTCGTATTAGAGCAGTGGCAACACTACAGATCTTTAACAAAACCCTTTTGCCTCCAGTGCGAGAATCCTCAGAAATCACAGAAAGAGAATATCCTAACTATTTTCTCTATTCTAATACCCTATTCCAATTTATTTTCATATCTCCCTACATTCTTATCAGTTATTCCTTCTCTGTATGCTACCTGCCTTTATATTACCTCCAAAGGTTTCTAAAGTTCCATCCTGGTTCTAATGTACTCCACACCCTTAACCGTACTGTTTTTCTTCAACTTTCCTACCCAGGACTTCACCTTTCTGATTTTGACACTGTTGCCTGACTTCCTATGCCTGCCAACCACGACTGACTCATGTTTCTTTCCTCAGGGCTTTGGAAACCACAGCCAAAGATAAAGAGCTTGAAGAAAACCAACAAATGGGCACATCTAAGTTTACTTGTAACTACAAGAGAGGTACACAGGCTTAGCAAGGAAAAAGTTACTCTACACAGGGAAACAAAAACTACTCTCTGTGACAGAAGAAGTAGTTACTATTACAAAAAGTGGAATATTTTGCTTTAAGCTGAAGTACAGTTAAGTTTCATCTAAGCAGTTGCTTTTTTTGAAAGTTAGAGAGACTGTTCCTCTGATAGCATGTTTTCTTTAAAACAGTGTTTTCCCCAGACACTGTTCATTCTTTTGAGGTGATAACATCTTGTGTGAAGTACGATCTGAGCTGAGCAGATGTCTTTTCTTCTGTGATCACCTCTGTTTGCAGTACCTATCTATCTTAAAGGCAAGGCCAAGCTGAGAGCTGGAGCCAGCTCCAAATTAATAAGAGTTCCGACTGTTGCAAAGTTTCATAACATTAAAATTAGACCTTGGAAAGTAACAGAACATGCATAAGATTTGTGGGAAAATTTATACATATGCTTGTAAGTGGGAAATACATCCTGTTCCCAGCTCTTGTCTCGCTGGACACGATTGATGGAGATCACTGCTTCATGCTGCCCAGGCCTGATAAAGGATTCTCGCTTTCTAAAACTCCAAAACAAGTCTTAGGGGGTTTTATTTGCCAGTATTTTTGGTATCATCTGGTGTAGCACCTTAACATCCTCTCCATATGTGCCCCTGAACCTGTCATGGATATTCTGGTCTTCTTGTTCTGTTGTCTTGGTAGTGTAAAAAAAACCTCCACACAACTACTAAAGTTGTTATTAAATCTCAAGATAACCAGGGCAGTAAACTGCTCTGAGTGTGAGTCATGAGGTCTCACGCAAGGATTACAGCATTACAACACCGTGCCTTGCCTGCAAGATCTCCGCTGCCACATATCAGGTATTTAGAATCATAGAATCACCAGGCTGGAAAAGATCTCTTGGATCATCGATTCCAACCATTCCTCTCTGTCACTAAACCATGTCCCTGAGCACCTCGCCTACACATCTTTTAAATACCTCCAGGCATGGTGACTCAACCACCTCCCTGGGCAGCCTCTGCCAGTGCCCAATGACACTTTCTGTGAAAAATTTTTTCCTGATATCCAGTCTGAACCTCCCCTGGTGGAGCTTGAGGTCATTCCCCTTTGTCCTGTCCCCTGTCACTTGGAAGAAGAGGCCAGCTCCCTCCTCTCCACAACCTCCTTTCAGGTAGTTGTAGAGAGCAATAAGGTCTCCCCTCAGCCTCCTCTTCTCCAGGCTAAACAACCCCAGCTCTCTCAGTCACTCCTCGTAAGACTTGTTTTCCAGCTCCTTCACCAGCTTCGTTGCTCTTCTCTGGACACGCTCCAGAGCCTCAACATCCTTCTTGTAGCGAGGGGCCCAGAACTGAACACAGTATTCGAGATGCGGTCTCAGCACAGGGGCAGAATCACCTCCCTGGACCAGAAGAACGAGCCAGGGAAGAAAGCAGGAAAGCAGACACCGCACAAGCGATTTTTTTCCGCGCTACCTCGTTAAGGCCAGGGTGATCCCAGCCGGCAGGCCCCCGGCCCCTCTCACCTGCTTCGCGACCGCCGCTCCCCGGCCCTTCGCCTGCGGGCTCTTCTTGGGCCTTCTCCCGAGCATGGCGCCTCATCGAGCTCCTCACGGCGCTTCCTAGGGTCGGGACCGGTTCCCGAGGCCGGGAGGCACTGCCCACCCCGGCGCTCAGAGGAGGAGCCGGCAGAGGCTCCGCACAGGGTGCGGCACCGCCTGCCCTGCCCGCCCGGGCGCTGTGAGCCGCGCCGCCACACACCGACCCCCACACCAACCCGCCTGCGCCAAGGCTCAAGGCAGGAGCGCGTGCGCAGCACCAGGGGCGGGGCCAAGGAGGCAGGCGCGGTGGGCGGAGCCAAGGAGAGCCGGGGCCAATGGGAGGCAGGATGGCGCTGTGGGCGGAGCCAAGGGGAGCCAGGGCCAATGGGAGGCAGGATGGCGCTGTGGGCGGAGACAAGAGGGCGGGACAGGAATAGGGTGCTGCGTGCTCGCAGTCAACCGTATCCCGGGCTGCGGCAGTATGAGCAGCAGGACAAGGGAGGGGATTCGCCCCCCTGGGCTCCGCTCATGAGACCCCCTCCAGAGCCCGGGGTGCAGGTCTGGAGCCCTCAGCGCAGGAATGACATGGATCTACAGGAGCAAGGCCAGAGGAGGCCACAAAGATGATCCGAGGGCTGCAGCACCTCCCCTACGAGGAGAGGCTGAGAGAAGTGGGGTCCTTCAGCCTGGAGCAGAGAAGGCTCCCGGGAGACCTTATAGCAGCTTCCAGTACCGAAAGGGGCTACAGGAAAGCTGGAGAGGGGCTCTTTATCAGGTAATGCAGTAACAGGACATGGGAGAATGGTTTTAAGCTGAGAGATTTTGATGAGACATTAGGAAGAAATTTCTTCCTGTGAGGGTGGTGAGGACTTGGCAAAGGCTGTCCAGAGAAGGCGTGGATGCCCCCCATACCTGGAGATGTTCAAGGCCAGGCTGGATGGGACTTTGAGCAACCTGATCCAGTGGAAATGTCTCTGCCCAGGGCAGAGGGTTTAAGGTCCTTTCCAACCCAAACCATTCTATGATTCTGTGGTACTATAATACTCAACACATGACTATGACAAAAACTACATAAACTGCAACAACACAAAGGCACAGCTGGTCTTTAAAAAAAGAAAAAAAAAGCTCCTTAGCATAAAGAGTGATGCAAGTGATCAAGTTCACACCCCTCAGGTGAAATGGGTCCAATTACCAGCACTAAAAAATACAGTAAAAACAAAAGCATTGTATGCCAAATATTTAAAATGCATTGGAGTAAAATTCTTTATTAAACAGTGCTTTAATACACCAGACATTTAAGCACAGTATCCAGAAAAAATACATCTCTATTTCCATTTTAACAATTTAAAATATTAAAATAGACAATATTTAAAATACATATTAAAAAAATAAAATCTCTCTTGCCTTAGTCCCCCTTGAGTGCATACATGACATCATCCTGGCTGATATTCAGTCGCACCCTCATGTGAATATAATTATTACTGGCCTCCATCAGCAAGAGCCTGCAGGCACCAAGTCTCGAACAAATGGCCATCATTTGCGATACTGTAGGACTCGACATGCCTTCCAATCTACACAACGCTATGTGGTGATGATAGACCTGTTAAAAGAGAAGAGGACACAGGTCACATTTACCTCCTGCTGCAATCCCGTAAGCCAAGGTGAAAGAGAAGGTTCCTCCCCTCCATATCTGTGGGTGGGGGAGGAGAAACAAGCTCCACTCCCTTCAGATGATACACACATGTGCTGCCGCTAGGACTTTGTCAAGAGTGTAACAATTCCAAGCTTTATCTTCCTTTTTTTATAGCCCTAAAGCAAACAATTACCAACCTACCTTGTCTTGCATTTTTTTTAACTACATCACTTTATCTGTTGCTACACCTCTTCTTCCCTGGACTACCTAGACTAAAGCTGATCTGGCAGATGAAGATCTGTCATACCATTAATTACCATCCATTCACTCAGAAGGGATATTCAGGCCCAGCAGCTAATAAACACAAGTCACACTGACTACAAATGTGAAAGATCACATCCTAGAAAGCCATGATACACCTTTATGCACAGGAGAATGTACCTGTCGCAAATCATACAAACTAGTAAACAGTTGGGGTCTTTTGCTTTTCCACTTAGAAAAGGCAGAAGAAATCCATGTTGGTATTAAAGGAAAACTGAGTGGAAAACATAAGAAATCAGTCTAACAAAACTTTCTTTGAAGGTCAAGAAGCGATTATCCAGTGTACCTACACAATCATCTGTGCAGATGCTCAGCAGCCAGTAATGGAAAATGCATTGAAATCGCTTATTTACAGACCTGTATAACCAGGTAAAACTAGCAGGTTATTTTATATATAAATATATAGTTCTAAAACATTTCACTTCTATACTGTGAATCATGAAATGGACTCCATGCAGTCTTCACAGCTCTGCTAGTGCCAAGCGTTTTATGGGTCTACTAAATATCAATGCTAGTAAAAATCGATACGCCTGTAGCTACCATGAAAGACAGTGATACAGAAGCTGGAATCAACTTTCAGTTTTCCTCCTTGAACTGTGTTGCATGATATTTTCAGGTTCCCTTCTGTTTTTCCTGTTAAAAAGCAGGTGGAGGCATGTGGTATTTTCAGATGCAGGACAAAAAAAATCATTTTGTGATCAGATCACCAGCCATATTAATACAAGAGCAGGCATTTCCAACTAGAAGAATTTAGTCCCACTGGAAAGCAGGTGGTAGCACTCCAACAGGCTTCACACCTGGCCTGGACAGCCATGCCCCAACTTACCTTGCTATCATACTGGTTTCCATAAAATTTTAAGAATTCCCCCCCCCCCAATCTTTAAATATTTACACTTTTTGACTGTGCCCCCCTTTTGTAAAAGAAAAGTACTCTGATACAGGAACATACCTGTTCAACTGTTGCCTCCTCAACTCCTGCCTTGCGAAATGCTGCTAAAATTGCTTTCAAAAAGATTTGTTCATGCAAAGATGCACTCCTGAATATCAAAGCAAAACATAGAAATATTAGTCTGCCAGGTTTAGAACTTTTAGAACCTTAGGAAGAAGTCTGGAAGGGAAATTGTTTGATAATCACGTATTTAAATGCGGTTATCTAATACTTTTCTACCCAAGAGGTGTAGTTTATGTCAACTACATTACAGTCTGCAACTCTAGCACCACAATACACTGCATTTCACTTCACCTCTCTTTCAATGCATCTGAACACATTGTTTCATTCCATGTCATACCCCTTCTGCAATTTGTTATGGTTAACTGACATTTATGAATTAAAAAATTAACATTGAAGTTTCAGGCACAAGTAGCACAGTAAAAGCAGTACTTGCACATCCAGCAAAATACTCTATTTGCACCCCTTAGTGTCCCCCCCTCCTTGATGAAACAGATTGTCTCTTTTCATCAGACACACTTTACCAGTTACAGCTTGTGCAGAACGCTGAAGGGCAACAGAATTCCTTACATGTATTCCCTCAGAAAACCTTTGGGAAGTCCTAACAATCTATGTTGAAGAAAAAAACCCATTCAAATGGGAAAGTCTTGTGTTCTGCTCAGACATCTGTGGCTGCATCCAGGCAAACAAAGAGGTGGCATAATGCCAGGGGATGTGTAGCGGGGAACAGTTAGATTCTGGAAGACCTGATGCCTGCACTGTGCCCGTCAGGCTTTTCCTCCTGCCTAGCTCAAAGTCTGGTACAGTATGCTGGAGAACCAGTAGTGTTTGCAGTTGTGGGCTCCTCATCATCTTTCAGATTTAGTTCCAACTGGAAGGAACTCAAATTATGCACTTCGAAACCACTGCTTGGAGAAATCAATGTACACTAAGCAGGGACAATCAGGAAATTTCAAAAGCTTTTGAGCTAACACACTAACACGGAAACATCCCGTATAAACTTGTACAAGTGATTTCTGTACCTTGGTTTCCCATCTTTAATTGCTACTTAGTCCCTTCCTCTCCCCTAGCTGTGCTGCAAGGTTTTGTATCATACTTCAACAAAGCACGATGCATCCTGTGTGCTCCCAAAGGGTGGTGAGGACAGACTGAATATTTTCAAAAACAAAGCCCAGCGACAAAGACACAAAACCAAAGAAATGCCTCTGAGAAATGTTTTTACCTGATTGCACTTATATATGGTGATGAAAACATTTCAGTTATGGCTTCTGTTATGTGGGCCATCCCGACTATGTCAGAGGTTCTCTTTTGGCTAGCAAACTCACAGATCTCAGTGGCCCTTCTGCAGATATCAAGGCAACGCCTTGCATCACCAGACAGTGCTGCTACCTGAAAGTAAACGTGACAGGTTTGTAGCAACATTTCCTACAAGCTGAGAAAAGTTTGGCAAGAATCAACAGAGGGAAAAAAGAGAAAACAAACCCCACCCACAAAACAGGAGAGCAGTGCCACTGTGAACTATGTTACTGGACTCCTAGATTTTAAATAACAATCTTACTGACCAAAACCAAGGGAAGCAACCCTCCTAGCCCCTCACCCAATCTGGTCATCACAAATTAAAGACTGAACTTTTTTTTATAACCACAGAAGTCAGAGAATAAAAACAAAATCCAGGAAATTCAATATGGGTGGTTAGTTGAACAGCAAAAGTCTTCAGAAATGTTCTCAGTAAAGACCCTACCACAATCATCTTGCTCATGCAGAGGAAAAAAAGGTAGGCAGGAACTCCTCAGTTTTCCATACTCAATAGAACATTGATTTTAAGAGTACACTAATAATTTTTATTAAATATCAAAGAAACCTCTGGGGTAGTGAATTTACATTTACAAGTGCCTGAAAATTTTTAAGAGTCTGAAATTTCTGAACCTCTATCCTCCTTAAAACCCCACTTGTGTTTTACAGTTTTAATAAAGCTGTGAAATTTCACTTGATGTAGCACTGTCCTCGTTTTCCCAGTAGATGCTGATAACATATGAAATCCCTAGAACCTAGCTGGAACAAAGAACGAGAAATCCTTTAGGAAATCTGATTGCAAGTTATTTTTGTAGATTTTCTGGAGAAAATTCATACTGGAAAAACACTGCAGATTATTCAGTCTGCAAAATCATCACTATTATTCTTACAAGTAGGTGTTCCTTCATAATAAATCAAATACTTATATTTACTTTTGCCTCATTTCTGACTAGTCTTTTTTAATCCTTTTTTAATGGCAAAAGTTCTAACGTAATTGTAATAGATTATTTTAATGTATAATTGCCAACATGAAACATTAAACAATGCATGCACCTAAATTTGAGAAGCCATCGACTGACTCAATGTATTATTTTTTGTACAACTGAGTATTAAGACAGACAACAGAACAGGTTACGATTATCTGTTATGCCAAAGCTTTAAACATCTTGGGACAGAAAATGAATATGGATATCTCCACTAGCATACTAGGTTTTTTTTTCAATCTCATCCAACGACTCTCATTATGCTGAATACTGGAGGAAGCCGATATCATTATGTGTTATGAGGACTCTTGTTGTCATGCCTCCAGCTCTTGGAATATACTGCTGCCTTCTCAAAGCAGGTGGAAAAAGCAAGGACCCTGCTTTAGCAACGGTTCCTGCAAAAATACCCTGTACACCTTACAGAGAGCGTCACGTATCATCTGTTACTTGTGCCTCACTTTGTCTCCGATACAGAACACACAACCACAGAACCAGTTATAACTACTGTTACAGAATTCTCCCCTCTCTTCCCCCAGCTCTCTACGCAGCACAACACAGAGGACATACATCTGTGCTGTGGTTACCTTTCTGGAAACCAGCTGAATTGCATCCTCTTCAAATGCCTTCATGCTGTTCAGTCTGGATGAAATAATTTGCTGTAACTGTTGGTAGGTGTAGGGCTGAAAGGACATTCTGGTGAGGCCCTGTAGTAAATACAATAGTGAGAATCATTTGTAGTGTTTGAAAACTCTCAACTGCTCAAGCATGACCTGTACAGTTAGTTTTACTTTCTCCTTTTCACATCTTTCCCCTCCAAGTGACATGCTTTAATAATTTTTCTCCTTCATATTTGTGAGATAAATGTGCAAATCCAGAAAACTGTGACTACTGGCTGGACCTCCTCACCGAAAGGTCTGAGGAACAAGCACTGTTGTTATTTGAATTCAAATTTCTCTTACAAAACTTGTAAGCAAATCAAAGCCACCTAATAGAAAAATCTTTTGATTGCAAATGCTTACATTTTATTTTTTAATACAGTAATAGCAGAAGCTATGCAACAATACTCATGTCTCCTTCAGCAAATCTGTATACACATATACAGTCATTCTACCGACTTCACATTAGCAATCAGCCAAGAACTCAAAATCCTCTTCTGGCTCAAGCTAGTAAAAACTGCTTTCAGACGAGGACTCTCTACATTATAGATTGTGCACTGCCTTTCATATTCTACAGAAAGCCCAAGTCTTGCATTTTTTATGCAAGATTATCCTCTCTTGAGACTACATGCCCTCAGCTGATCTGCAAGTTTAGCGGTTGGGGGAAAGCAATTCACACATGGTCAAACTATTTTTGACTCACTGAAGGGTAGAGGCACAGAGCATTGGTTTTGCAAATAACTTTTCAATGCAGTGCTGAAGAGATGACTTAAGAAAATGTATTCAACACAGGTGCAGAGTACATCCAACTTTCTGTACAAAGGTATCCAACAGAGAAAATCTACCAGCTGATGATGGCAAAGAAATAGCCAGGAGCCTGGAGTGAAAGGGGAAACAGAAAGGGAAACCAGCAGAGAATTCTTCTGAGCCCTACAGCAAGTAGCTTAACTGTGAAGCATGGCATTTGATTATTCAGATCTTAATATATTTAAAAAGACATCTGCATTCTTAATTCATTCTTACAAGAACACAGTGCAGTTTCACAGCATAACATCTGATTACCAAGCTGCCTCCTAAACCTACTTTGCTAAGATTCATGTGTTCATTACTGGTCCTCGGAGAGGGAATTATCAAAAGCATTGCTCACCCTCTGATGTAACCAGTCCTACCTTTTTCCTGGATTACTTCTGACTGCATACAGTATTTAATTGCTTCTTATTTTATAGCATAGCAACAAAACTGCTAAGACATACCAGCCTGCTGGCTATTCTGTTCATCATTACTCTCTCTGGCAAGTCCATGGTGTTAGCAATGGCCAAGACTATCAACTTCGACTGCTTTTGAGCTGGCCAGTCAAATAAATTGTACAGCACATCCTGTTTCCGCGTCCACAGAAGATCAAGCTGCAGAGACAGAAAGAGAAGAATTAGACTGAAAAAGAACAGTATTTTGTATTTACAATACCTGATGGGGGTTTCAGAGCTAGCTCTGCCACAGAAGACTTCTTATGTGATTCTGAACAAGCTGTCTCTGTTGTGTTTCTGTCTACTCATAGGACTACATTTTCTGAACTAGGGCTCTCATCTCTTGGAAGAGCACAGTCCTACTTAATACTGTTCCAGTATTTATTGCAGCAGAGTAATTAAACAGCTGGAGTTTTTTAAAAACTACTGTGACATTAATACTACATCTAACAAGATTAAAAGACCCTCCATGTGAGAGCCTGAATTAGCTTACAGCAAAAAATAAGGGTTAATTTTTTTATTACTGAACACAGCACATCCAAGGAGTCTCAAAACTGGCTATAACTTATTTCACTGTGAGTTTTCTCACTGGAAAAGCAGCAGCTTCCAGACAAAACTGCATGGCGTTTAGGACTTGACAGAACAACTAATTCCATGACTTGGACCAAACCAAAACATAAAACCAAGGTGAAATCCAAGGCAGAGAACAACATGGCAACAGGATACTTGCCCACTTAAATTCACTTTCCTATTAGGGCTAAGAACAGCTATTTCTGTCCTCTCTCTTAAGTCTATTCCTTTTAGATCATACATGACATACTCCAATCATGTCTTTTCTATACTCCAAAAACTCGTTTCTTATGATATTTTAAGGCAAAAGAATGAAGGATTCTTTGTCTTACCTCATCCACTACCAGCACTGTGGGCTTCCTCTTTGGTCCAGGTGCGTTGAACAGTTTTGCCAACAGTACTGCAGCATGGGCTGCTGTCACCTTCTGACCTGTTAGCAACTGGACAAGGATTAAACAACGTTGCAATTTAATCACACCAATACACTGGGAATAGGAAATTTATCTCCTGTTGGGTTCTAACTTTTCTCCAACAATCAACACCAAGCATCTCGATATTTTTCCCGTGGGAGAGGACAGAAAAATAAGTCCTGTAGCTCATAAGACACTCAGGTCTACCAGAAACTGTCCTTAAAAATGTAACAGAAACAGAAGAATACATAGCTAAAAAGAAAGGCCATTAGATTTTCCTGCAATTTGTCTTAAGTACACATTCATTAAGAAATCCTGAACCCAGCGTCAAGACTCTCAGCCTAGTATACCTCAAGGGTGTCTCTGAACACAAAACACCTACTGAAAACCTCAGTCAGCTGACAAGAATAGCCTGACTTCAGTAATCCTGGACTCATATTAAAGTATTAATTAATCAGCAGCAGCATCTAGAGCCAAATAATTTATTCATGTCCAAGTTAAAAAAATACCTTCAACAAGATCTGCTTCTGTAATTATCTGTGTGGTGAAACAGATGAGCTGACTATAGGCTACCTACTCCCTTGCGGGGCCAAAGATATACAGACATTACAGCATGGCATTTCAAAATTACACTATGTATGCCGAATCAATTGTTCAACATAGTTCAGAATCAAGCTGTGAAGTCAACAGAGATTGCATTTGAAATTGTATTTGTTTTCCAGAACCCCTTAAAAACTGACCTGATATTTAAATTATTAAACAGGGCAGAATGTGACAATAATGTATAATCTGCACTTGTTTTATGTTTCCAGTTCAGTCAGAACAGTGAATCAGTCGTACAAAGCCATTAGATCCCAGAAGATCCTGATCCTACAGCTCTAGAACTGGGCATCCAGTAAACCAGAGTTCAGTTTGTTGAAGTGGAATTGGCATACGACTGTACCCAGGTGTTTAGCCTTCTCTCTTTCATCTGTCCCAGCTTTCTCGTCCCTTATTCCCCTAATCATGAGGTTTCCTACGACAGCAAGGGAACTGTAATAGCATACAACACAGAATTTATTTCAGGGTCATGCAAAGAAACATCAGCAAACTGGAGCTTGAGATGACCTGCAGCAAGAGATGCGGCAATCAGAAAAGTCGCAGCAGCCTAGCTGGAGTACTTGAGTAACAGCTGAGGCAGAAGGAAGCAGAGAAACAAGTGTTTTGTTTGACTCCTTGCTCCCCTGAAGGATATTTAACTAGGCTGCCTTAATGAATTCAGAGTTCGTGAAGAGCTCAATACATCTTACTTCCAAAAGCTTATTCTTTATTAAAGATGTATGCTCAATGGGATAGGAACAAAGAGTGTTAAAATACATCAGCATTACCATGAGATAAGGTAATTATCATGACGCATTTCAGTATGCTAAAGAAACAGTGACCTAGCTACCACAAATCCCTCAGCAAAACACTGGCTATATTGGTTTGAGGCAAGGATGCAAATGGGTAACTCCCAACGATGAGGACAGGGATGTTAGAACAACTATGCCGCTCTCTGCTCAGATAGAAAATGTGAAACTTACATACATAAATGGTGCAGAAGTTTCTAAGGAAAGGGACTAAACGCTTCAGGAAGCATTTCACTTCTAGGTCACTGGCTTAAAGTCAGCCTAGATTGACAAAGGCGATTGGCTATTGGGTGATCTTAATTGAGACCTCAGGTGGTTGATTCCCACGCATATAAGCGCAAGCACAGTCAGTAGTCCCAGAGGAGAGCTGCAGGCTTGTCATGGGACTCTGAAATACAGTATTGGTGACAGAAACAGACCCTCTTCAGCTGGATTGCTATGATAACAGACCAACTAACCATGAAGACCCTCTTAGTACTAAATCATTCCACTGCTGACTTCCAGAATTCTCACTTCTAACTTTTTAAACATACCTGTGCAGAAAAATTTACAGAAGCGGAAAACATAAAAAAAATATAGGTTAATTTGGTTTTAAACTTGAGTGGATGCAAGGAATCATGCCATTTCCCAGACACTGCCCTTATGCAGCTGAAAGCAAAATAGTTCAAGTTGGCCATGGCCTTAGTTTTTTTTTTAACCTGCTCTCGAATAAAAGCATACTGTTTCTCAAAGGTACTACTTGGAATTATTGATAATGCCATGATACATCAAGGATCCGATGGCAAAGCGTAAGATTTCTTTTCCCTTCAAACCAGACAGCCACTGAAGAGGCTTTATTTACCTCCAGTATTTGCACATAAGCCTGGTGAGGTTCAGTTAGCTTCATGCCATTAACTTCTACAAACTGGAATGGCGGTAGGTCATCATCTTCTGCAGCTTGCTGGAGACGGCGAATTACTTCATGAACTGTTGCTGTTTTACCTGTTCCAGGCACTCCAGAAATGTACATGCACCTACAAAAGGTGAAAGCTTCTTCAGCAGCCTGATCAAAATAACAACAATTCCTGGGCTCTGAGACCAGCCTTGAATACTACTCTTGTGCACTTCAGGCAATACATTCAGTTACTTTATTTGCAAACTGGGACATATAAAAATCCTCATGGTCGTCCAATGTGGTATTTTTACTGAGGCAATTAACAACCTAAAATGCTCCAGAAACGTAATTTACCTCTTTTTTTAAAAAAAGACATGGTTTCCCAGACATCTAAAATGAACTCATTATTTTGGTTGTTAATTTGAATCTCTGCAATAAAGAAGCCCACATTATTTCTATGCACTAACCTTCCTCAGGAAGAAAAATACCAGCAAAATTCAACTAGGAACTTTAACTCAGCAAAACGATAACTTTTAAAATAAAAGTAGCATTGATCATCTGACTGCCGTTATGCCATAGGCAGATATGATTTCCGTAACAGTCTCCCCAACAAACTCACCCTCCTGTGCCATCAATAAGTTTGCTTTCCACAAAGTTAAAGATATCCTGGAATTCTTCCTCACGACAAGGCAGAGATTCTGGGGTAGCAGAAACATGCAGCCTTTTTATTAAAAAAAGAAAAGGAAAATTTAAATAGGAGGTCTACGAGTTGCATTTTCACAATTCCACCTGAAGGGCTACTAAGGAAAACAAACAGCCAGATGCTCCACCTTTACAGTTGTGTGTAGTTTTCAAGCTTCTTTTACGTACTTTCAGTCTGAACACCATTGTCAAGCATCCCAAAAGAAACAGCCTAGTGTGCTTTTATGTTTTAAGAGGGCTAAACAGTCATCTACATAAGCAAACATCATGAATACCCAGCAGTGAAGAACTAGCTGTTTTAATTCACAAAACAATTGCAAGTTAATGTAGAAGTAAGATAAAACAGGGGATAACACTTACAGGAAAGTGAAAAACCTAGAACTCAGTTTGAAAGGTACAGTCAGCCCCAAATGCATTTTCTTTTCCACCATGAAGATCTACAATGATATCTGTAAAGCTTTTTCATGCACCAAGAGGAAACAGATATTGTACCTTTAAAATCTAAAGCTAGTAAGAAAGGTCTTTGTTCTGTGCAATGTCAGAAAAACAAAGACAGACCTAATTCTGAAGAGCTTCACATGGACTGGTTATAATAATTCAGAATTGTAAAAGTAATATTGTAAATACTACTAGTATTTGTAAATCTAATATACTGTAAATTCAGAAATGCTCTTCTGGTACCAAAACACCACGCATTTTTACCAAATTTATTCAGCATGGTCAAGATGACATTTCCCTATAACCTACTGCTTAACACAGTTTAAACACAAAAAAAGTTTATTTCCTCCCCCGGGGACACATTACCTTAATCTGGCTTCTTCTAGTATACTGACTGGTTTCTGTGCTGCACAGTGGCGCCTGGGAATTTCAGGAGTTGCATTGCGGGGTGTTTTGGGTGTTCCTGGTAAAGGCTGCAAAGAAGAATTATACAGACTTAAACAGGGGGTTTTTTGGTTTTTTTTTTTTATTTTTGTTTTTTTTTTTTATGTACAGTAATTTCTATAGGAGACTGATCATTCACACAAGTTTCCCAAACATCACTTATGCACAAAAGCTGCCCACGGATGCCAGAGTACACAGTCTTTACAAAAGGGAGTTACCAAACAACCCTCATGATCTTCTCTTGCTAAGGGAAAAAAGAAACTGGAAGGGTGGTAACAAAGACAATTGCATCTTTTAACTGTCTGAAGAATTTTTAAATTGTTTATGCCTTTCTGAAGTGCTGTGTTACAAAGTGATCTGGTTCTTAACAAAGATCAAGTAGAAAAGCATGCAAGTAGAAACCAAACTATCTCAATTTCATTATCCAAGCAAAAAAAAAAAAAAGCCTTATGATATCTTATTCTTCCTTGTTGTGCTTATGAGTTCTAGTTACACTAGGATTTCAGTGTTAAGACATTTCATAAACACAGAGTAAAAATTAGCCATTAACAGGATGTACCTGGCTAGGGCACTGAAACAGCCTTAAGTGACTCGGGTGTAAGATTCATGTAGCCTGGTGTCTCATCTCCATCAGCAGCCAGGACACTGAAAAGCTGCTGGCCACACCTTCTGGTGTGCATCCCTTTTGAGTGGGTAAGCACTTGCACGCTGGTAAGCCTTCAAGAATCAGGACAAGCTCTACTGTTAAGCACAAAGTTGGACTTACAGCTTCCTGCCATATACAGACTGCACTCAATACAGACGTGTAGAAAGAGAACCTAAATATCTTGGTGTGCAGATTACAAATGGATTCATCAGCTCCAGCTCAATCCAACATTTTTCCTCTTTAGACTAGATTTTTCTAATTAATGTTGTCACAGCATTCATAACACACAGGTCTTTTATACATTTGCATAACCTACTCATACCAAAGATCATATGAACCAAGATAACGTCGAGGTACAGGTAATTAACTTTGGTGCACATCCATCAGGCATTCAAATAATTGGCTTAGAAATAAAAGAAACAGCTCTTTTAAGGGGAACCTTACCGTTTTCTTTGGGGTCTTAGCAGGAGTTTGAACTGAAGACTTCCTTGAAGATTTTGGGGTGCTGAATGTTCTGTTTGATTTAATTTTCTTTTCTGGTGTACAAGGCACATCACTCTCCTCTTCCTCACTACTTGAGGAGTAAGAGCTCTCTGAGCCAGACAGAAAATCCTCTTGATTCAATTCTAGTGCATTTAATATGCTATGGAAAGCAAAATGACATGAGTTTAAAATTAAATACATACAACTCTACACACAGCAGAGTATAATTTGATACATTTCCAGCTTTTTCTGTAGTTACTGTAATCAACAATATTTTCCACTTGTGGTGTTAATTTTCCATGGCTGGTTTAAAGGCAGTCGGTTTTCTGATGAACGCCATTTCCGAACAGAAGACAGCTTTCACTTGCTGCAATTATGCTACACCTCTAGAACCATCTGCATTTTAACAGTAAGCTAAATAAACTATCAAGGCTTCAACCTATCAATAGCAATCTGAAAAAGATGTCATTAATGCAAAAGTCTACCTGATTTGCTCTGCAATGCGAGCGCTTGTCTTCTGCGTACATGTTCTACGAGAACGAGGGGTCAACACAAGGCTCTGAGCATCCGGTTCCTGGTGTCCAATTAAACTGTCAAGAAAGAACACAAAGCTCTTCGTATTTCCTCTGCATTACACTTACAACGATGGAGAGAAAGCCTTTCAAACCAGGGTCAATTGTTATCGCTAACAATCCAGCATGAACTCTTGTTTAGTTATTCACAGATTTGCTACAGCATGGGTACCGAAAGCACAATTTTCCCTCTCTTGCACGCTCTCTTCAATATATCATTGTAAAGAAAAAAGAACAGCCACAAAATATTTCCTACAGTCGATTCATGGTTTGTACTAGAAAGACTTTTATAGCAAAAGTGCGTTTCTATAAAGCTTTATTAATCAGTTGTGGAAAGCTGCTGAGTTTAAAGAGAGACCCCTTGTCCATACAAGTCAGAGCCAGGGCAATTGTGACTGCACTGGTATTAGTTCAAAACAGACATCTCTGACTTGGGTCCAACATGGTCCCGCTTTGTTTCCTGATGCACCCTCAGCTGGCAGTGGCAACTTATCTCACACTGACAGCTGCTGCACTGTAACAGCTTTCCCTCACTTCTCCAGTTAGACATGCAGCCATCAGGGGAGAGCAACAAAGAGACGCTGAAACAGCCAAATTATCTTGCAAATATAACATCTTTCCGTCCAAACTGAAAGGACGGGAGCTCAAAGCAGTGCTGGTTTTATGTTAGGATGTAGGATTTTGTTGTTGTTTGTTTCTTTTTTCCCATTGTGTGGTGGTTCTTCTTGTTTTGTTTTAAGAGAAAACAAGTATGATTTTCTTTAGGTATCTCTTTGATCTGCCCTTCAGAAAAGATTTTTCTATTTGCATTTTGAGATTCCTCAGTTGCCTCCTTGAGCACTTCAGCCCTGCCACCGAAACACTTCATTAATACAACTTTCCTATTAGTTCAAATGACACAATGAAATTAATTACTTACAGTTCTCAGAATATATTTAGATCTAAATACCACTGAAATGCCATTACCTTATCAATGAGAAGTAAATGGTTGCTTTTGCTATAAAATAAGTAATAAAAATGGGGTGCAGATCTAGCAAGTGGCATACTCTCATCTTCATTCTTTGAAAGGAGAAACACGGCTTTTTTTGGCTTCTTGCTACGTTTTTTACAAGGAAGCCCGATCCAGTCTCCTGCCCCAGCTTAATGAAATTTTTTTAAGACTGTAAAGATACACTTGAGTACCTAAGCCTTCTTCGTAATTGCATTTTTATGCATAAAAATCAGCATGAAAGTATACATACAATTATCATGAGAACTCTCATGAGGCCAAACATCCCTTCCTATCGCTCAGTGTATCTCAGTAGCTATCACAAATAGGGCACATTTGAACCTGTATGTACTACAGGGAAACCAATTTTTGTCCATGTTGAGGATTAGAACAAACCATAATGATCAACATTGCTTCAATTTCTTTGAATATCATCCTGCCATTCCTGTTTCCAACATCTTCTCTATGTTCTTGTAACCATTAACTGCTTGCGTCCATAGAATCACTAAGGCTGGAAAAGATGTCCAAGATCATTGAGTCGAACTGTCAGCCCAACACCACTATGCCTACAGACCCACAAGCCAAAGGGCCACGTCTACATGCTTTTTGAACTCCTCCAGGGCTGGTGACTCCACCACTTCCCTGGCCCCAGCCTGTTCCAGTGCTTCACCACCTTTTCAGTAAAGACATTTTTCCTAATATCCAATCTAAACCTTAACCACTCTTATGATTTCCCCCCAGTCACTCACTCACCTCCAAGTCACAAGCTTTCTAGACCTTCCCCACAGCACACTTGTGACCGTTTAGGCTATCCCCCATTCTCACAGTGATCTCAAAAGGCAAAACGTGGTACACACAGACTTCCCCTGCATTGCTCTCCCCAAGTCCTCCACAAATGTGCTTTAAAAGAACTACATACAAACAGAAATGCCATACAAAAATAATTATAAAAAGGCTATCACTTACGATATAGCGTCAACCTTCATATCAAGATTCTTGGCTTTCTCACTGGAGTCTTTGCCCTTCTTATAGGGAGATAATCGTATTGTTTCACCATATCCCTGGAACTGTTCTGCAGCATCAAACGTTGATTTACCATTAACGCAGCTTATTTTTGATGGTGAGCCTAAAAGGCCAGTGAATTTTACTTTTCTTTTTGTAGCTGATGGCTCTAACGGCGCTAAAGTATCATGGTCATCATCCAAAAGTTCCAAAACTTCACATCCCAACAGCTTGCTTTTAGGAGATTTTGTGGGACCTAGAAATCAAGAGCAAAATGAACTTTTGTAAGGCTTTAGTATGGCTGATTTGGTTAACTGTCAGAAGCCATGATACGACTGCCTTGGTAGCTGTCATTTAAATGAAAGGAGATGGCCCTGTACCCCAAGAACAAGGAACTGTATGCATACAGATGGCTTGCATTTCCTCTAAAAAGATGACTAAATGGAATACAAATTGATTTTTTCAGTTGCCTAACCCACCTCCATCACTTCCAACTTTATTCAAGACTTCAGTTTGAAAATATGGCATGTTACATACGATTAATATGCTTATACAACCATCTGTACATGAATATTCTACTGCACCATTACTCAGAAGATTAAATAAGGAGAGACGTTCTGAGCTCAGGTTAGGCTGAAAGGCAGCATTTTGGATAACAAGCACTTTAACTTAGACCTACGAGCTGCAACTAAAACATTTGCAACAGCAACAGCACATAGCCAGTACAGCTGCTTGAAGCAACAGGCATAAGACAAAACTGATGGGCCCAAAGTCACTAAATATACTGATATTGACTATTACTATTGGTTGAACTACCAAAAATGAAGAGGCACAAAACATACTGCATTCAAAATTACAAAACAGATAGAGTATGGCCACACACATACTGTTTAACTGTAGCTTCTTCCTTGCCGTTGGAGTTTTGAGACCATTAGCCATTCTTTGGGAATGTCTCTCTTTAGCGACAGAGGCTTTGGAAGCAGAGTGTTTTGATTCCATCTGCAACTCAACATTTTTTTCTTTTGTAGCACTTCGAACAACTCTGTCTATCTCTTTTTTCAAGGGAGAAATTGTGTCCGAAGGAATAAATGAATCTGAAGAGTTTAAGATGCCATCTCCTTTCTTATTGGCTTCTTTCAGCTTAGAGAATGTGCGAGGAGACAAAGCCTTAAAGCACTTCCCATCCCAAGACCGTTTTACATAGAAAATTTCTTCCTTGTTTAATGAAATAGGTGGTTGCTCTCCAAGATGTAGTGGTATTACCTGCAAAACCAGAAAATACCAAACACATAAACCTTCACATTTACTGCTAACATTCGACTATTTTCTGATCACAGTTCTTATTACTGGAACCCATGTAATCCTTCTTTAGGCAGGGCAACACCTTCAATTCCATTTACACCAGCAGAAGTTCATTGCAACACACGACTCCCTTCACATTGCTTACTTCCACACAAACCTCTGAATGCCAACCACCAAAGTCATCATGGGATGGAGGAAAGACAGAATATCAAGGGCTTTCTGCTATCCTATCCTACGGGAACTGCATTGACAAACACACCCCACACGCTTGGTTTGTGAAGGACGAAAGTAGCTGCACTTCTCTTAAGCTTTTCAGGTTGTTTGTTGTTCTCTCCTCTATGCACAAAGGTGCTGCAGTACATACCGTGACAGTTTTAATAATGGTCTCCACAGCTATATCAGTGTCATAGCCAGAAACTTGATCAAAAAACACTTCATGGGGATGAACCTTTGTTTTAAGCAGTTTCTGTTTATTCTGAGGTATCTCTGTGAGATTAGCAAACCACTGCACAACTGCACGTTTCCGCTGAGCGCCTGTAACAATGAAAAAAATTCACTAAACACCAAGAGTTTTACTGTACTGCAAATAGTTATTACCAGACCTCAATGGCTTCAGCTGAAATGCCATCAAGGCTAGAAATCCTCCCTGGACACAGGTGAGAAATCACCTGATAAGAGATTACAATTCCCATTTTCCAAGCTGAAAGTCTCAAATTAAACATTTTAATTTAAGGACTAACACCTAAACAGGGTCTCAATCACAAAGTGCCTGCAAGTCCAGCTGATCCTCCAGTTCACCATCATAACTGAAGATCTTCCTTATTTGCATAAATGTGATCTAATTGGACCCACTAACTGAAAATGATGACATAGAATGAGAAGTGAGAAATTTCAGAATACTATTTCTAATTTCAATGTTATTTTAGAGGTAGATCAGAAACACACTCAACTGCGTAACAAACCAGACACTCCTGCTGTTGAAATGTCCAGAAGAAAGTCTGAACAAATACTGTGAACAAGTTCATAGTGGAGAGAAATTAAAAAAAAACCAACCCACATTTGGAACATATTACAACTGAATACTAAACTACTCTCGATACTTAAAGGTTTTCATCTTTGAATGCAAATAAACCCGCATACTCTAACTTGTTAAAAACATTTCAAGATATTTCAGGTAGAAGGCAAACTTCTATTCCTCTTACCATCTTCATATAGCTCCAGGAGTTGTGCCACAAAATTCTGATCTGCATTCTCCCCTTCCACTAAAATAAAATCGCCAAGTTGTATACAGATTTCTCTTCTGCTTCTTTCTGATTTAATCAGGATTCCCCTAGAAAGTGATGCATGCGTGCAGATTAGCAGGATTTTATATTCTTTATAATTCAGATATCGTTAAAGCTGATGGCCTGTCAATTTTACAGCTACCCAGGCTTCCGCTTGCAAAGCTACAATTGAGTTTCCCAATTAAAAGCTTTCATACACATTTCCAAAGGACAGTTTTAACACTTAATTCACAGATTTAATTAGATATCTTTGTTTAAACATTATACGATTCATAATTCAAGAGCTTTGTGACATTTTTGATACACTAGTGTCATTACACAACACTCAAACCTTACTCCTTCTCATTGACCAACACATTAACCTAAACGATGTCAGAAAGGTAAATAAGCCATTATTAAGTTTCTCCGAGCAAGACAGAAATAAATACTATTTACTTGTACTGGAAAGTCCTCAGCCTCCTGTCTGAGTTGGTGGGTTTTCCATACCAGGAGTAGATAAGTTTGTTCTGTGGCCAGGCATTCATGATTCCCAAGGAAAAGCTAAAACAAATAATTTTTTAAGTTATTATCATAGCAGGGTGGTTGGAACTGGATGATCATAGAATTATAAAATAGTTTGGGTTGGAAGGGACCTTAAAGCTCACCTCGTTCCATTCCCTCTGGCATGTCCCACTAGATCAGGCTGCCTAAGGCCCCATCCAACTCGGCCTCAAGCACCTCCAGGGATGGGGTGACACCTCCAGGAATAAGGCAAAGATCTCCAAGGTCCCTTCTAACCAAACCATTCTGTGATTCTATGAAAGGCTGAAGATGACCAGATGGCCAGAAATACCATCAATTCTTTCAGCATGTATGACGATGGTGGCAGGCAGGGGCTGATTGTGAGAAGCCTACCTTCCCTGCGGCTTGCAGAAGCCCCTCCTCTGCGGGAGCAGGAAAAAGGGACGGGGTTAGGAGTGGGCCGTTCTTCAATCCCTTTTTCCTTCCACGTCCAGCGTGTGATCAGCACCTGGCAAACAGAATTCCCTCGTTACTGCCTGCCTTCCTCACGCACGAGACGATTCCCCGCTCATCGCTGAGCCCTCCCACTCCCCAACGCGGGCACCGCGCTTTTAGATCCCCGCTTCGGCCAAGCCGAAGCGACCGTCACGAAATTAACGTTTACCGTTTGCGTTTGGTTTTTTTTCCCCCATAAATACGACGTTTTCCTCTGGGAACAGCCGCGGACAACTCCTCCAGCCCGCGGGTGCGGGGAGGCAGTGCGGAGCTCGGGGACCGCGGCCCCGGCAGGGCGGGCGACCAGAGGCACCCCCGGGGCCACCAGCCCGCTCGCTCGCCCCCCTGCACGGGGCCACCGGTCCGCCTTCCCGCTCGCCCTACTCAGCAAGCCACTAGCCCAACCACTCACCCCTCACGGAGCCACTGGCGCGGCCCAGCCCCTCGCCACCTCATGAAGCTGCCCACCCCGTCTCACATGGCCAGAAGCCCATCGCACACCAGCCCGCCTCCCTCACAGGGCTACTGGGCCACCCACCCGCTCGTTCGTCCCCTGCCACGGGGCCACTAGCCCGCTTACCCCGGCCCCTTCCCCACAGGGCCACTGGCCCGCTCACTCGCACTTTTTAAGGAACCACCAGCCCGCCCGCCGTACTTACCGAGCCACTGGCCCAACCACTCGCTCCCCACGAGGCCACTAGCCCACTCGCCTCTCGCACGGGGCCGCTAGCCCTCCTCACCGAGCCACCGTCCCGGCCCCTCACAGAGCTGTTCCACCTACCGTCACGGAGCTACCGGACCGCCCGCCGCCAGCCCAGGTTCGCCTCTCTCACAGGGAGACTGGCCCGCTGTCCCGCCCCGCTCACGGCGCTCTCGCAGCGAAGCCGGGGCAGCGGCCACGATCGCGCCGACCGCGGGGATGGAATTTCCCGCCAACGCCTGCCCAAAGCCCCGCCCCCTTCGCCGCGCGCGGGCGGGGCGGCTTGAATCCGCACCATGTTTGTTCCTGGCGCCCCGGGCAGGCGGAAGGGCGAGCGGAGCCCGAAGATAAGATGGTTGGCGGCGCGCCGGAAGCGGAAGTGGTGAGAGGTGCTGCAGGACTGAGGGAGACGGGGGGCGGCCGCCATGGCGAACCGAACCGTGAAGGACGCGCACAGCATCCACGGGACCAATCCGCAGTACCTGGTGGAGAAGATCATCCGCACCCGCATCTACGAATCCAAGTACTGGAAGGAGGAGTGCTTCGGCCTGACGGGTACGGCGGGGTGGGGGTGGGGGCCGGGCAGGGGCGCGGCGGCCGTGGGGCTGACGGGCCCCCCCTCTCGCAGCTGAGTTGGTGGTGGACAAGGCCATGGAGCTCAAGTACGTGGGCGGTGTCTACGGCGGGAACATTAAGCCTACACCCTTCTTGTGCTTGACGCTGAAGATGCTACAGATCCAGCCCGAAAAGGACATCATCGTGGAGTTCATCAAAAACGAAGACTTCAAGTAAGTCGGTAGCGCGGTTTCTTGGGTTTTCTTTCTTTCGGCTGTCGTAGCTGAGTGGAACGCAGAGGTGCGGGGGGGTGGGGTGGGGGTGGGTGTGGGGTGTGTGTGTGTCTGTGTGTGTCTGTGTCTGTGTGTGTGTGTGTGTGTGTGTGTTTTGCTCTCCCTGTTGCTTGGGCTGTCGGGACTGCTTCCCTTCTTGTGTGTGCTCTCTGTTGATAATACACCTTTGCCCGGGGTGTTTAGAATGAGGGGCGTTTGGGGAGCCACATTGATTTGCTCTTTCTTTACTATTTCTTTCATCTTTGTGATGGACAGTACACTTTCTACATGCATGAACAACCCTAACGAAGATTACATATGTATGTTCAAGCATATATCTATATATACACACTTGAAGAAGAAAGTCAAAAGTGTCAGGGATTTTCTTTGTTTTAGTGTACTGATTTTTTTCCCAGAAACTTGCACCAACTCCTCTTTTTATCTAAGCTGCAAACTTCTAGTGGGAAGTGTCCTTGCCCATGGCAGGGGATTGGAATTAGGTGATCTTTATGGTTCCTTCCAACTCAAACCATTCTATGATTCTGTGAACTAGGGTGAAAGCTGAGATATGCAAAATGGTTTACTTTTCAGGTATGTCCGTATGCTTGGTGCATTGTATATGAGATTGACAGGCACTGCCATTGACTGCTACAAGTACCTTGAACCACTGTACAACGACTATCGAAAAATAAAAAGTCAGAACAGAAATGGGGGTAAGCACTCTTACTGAGCTGGGGTTTCTCAGTACCTCCCAGATGACCTCTTGTTGAAAAAACTTTTCATGCTAGATGAAAGTAAATATTCTGCTTAGTTATATAAGCATAATAAATTGTGGCATAACCATCTTCTCACCCTGTGGATAGTCTGTTCCTGGTCTTGCTAACTTGTACAAATGAGAACTGCCTTGCTTATGTTGCCCTTCCCAAGTGCTTATGTTTTCTCTTGGGCACTAAAAGGCAGTTCCACAAAGAAAACCAAAGAAATGCTGAGTGCTGGTTTAAGCACTGTGAATCTACTAATCTTAGCTGTGCAGTAATTCCCAGTTTGTAAGGTAGGCCTAATGATTGTCCTCATCTGTGAGAAGGATTTTGGAACTGTTGTTTGTCAGCCCATTTGACATGAATTTTCTTAAGTGCTGCTTCTTTATTCTAGCTGCTAGCGTTAATCTTGTCTTTTAAATGTTGTTTTTCCCCCCCAGAGTTTGAACTGATGCATGTGGATGAATTTATTGATGAGCTACTCCATGAGGAACGTGTATGCGATATCATTCTGCCTCGATTACAGGTTTGGAAAAGTAAATAGTTATGGAATTCTTAACTGCATCGGGTTAAGTAGTTGTATCCACTGGTGGCTTGTTGCATAGAGCTGTGACGCAGGCCCTTCTGGCGCACAGTGCCTCCTTGGGTGTTTGTGATTGCTTGGTTATGTAAGATAAAGTTATAATTTCTCCTAGAAACGCTATGTTCTGGAAGAAGCTGAGCAACTTGAGCCTCGCGTTAGTGCTTTGGAAGAAGACATGGATGATGTAGAATCTAGTGAGGAGGAGGAAGAGGAAGATGAAAAGGTTGGCAAACTTTTGCAAAGTGATAGTTCAGGCTAGTGCTGAACAACTGCAGAATATTTAATGGCCTATGAAATGTGTTTGAGGGGAGGCACTGGGAGCTGCTTGTAACTCCTGTCTCACCGTAACATATTTTTGTATAAGCTGCTTGTGAGAACTTGTTAAGACACTGGAGCAGTTTTCACCTGCTCTGTTTGTGTCAAGCTTTTCTGTCTCCCAGAATTCACAGTCTAGGTCTGTTCTGTGCTACTTAAAACATACTTGAGATAAATTTTTCATATATGGATATGTTGGGGAGAACTAAAGGTGATGATGAAAGTTACGATCGCAGTCATAATCGATTCTGCCGTACTTCAGAATCAACAGTATGAGACTTGGCCAATTGCCACCTGGCAAATGTGGGCAGTACCACTCACTTCTGAATACAAAATACTTGAGGATGGGGAAGGTTGACTGCATGACTTGTGTCATTTGTGTTAATTGTTCAGAAATCCTTGCTGATAGACAAAAAACTTGATATAACAAGACTTACAGAAGTTTTCCACCCCCCTGTTGTTTCCAGCTGGAGCGAGCACCCTCTCCTGACCACCGCAGAAGAGGCTACAGAGACCTTGATAAACCTCGCCGATCTCCAGTTGTGCGGTACAGGCGGAGCCGAAGCCGGTCTCCTAGAAGGTGACATGGCTCTCCTTGAGCAGTATTTCTACCTCTTGTAGTACAGAGGGCTGGAGCAAAGCATAGAAGCGAAGATGACCATTCAGCCAGAGCATCTTACACCTCCTAGTTCCTTTAGCCACTTTCTGAAGTAAAGGAGTTGTAGTGCAGAGCCACGGTCAGCCCAGCCCGTCTGCCTATCTCTAGCCCTTCTGTAACTCTTGCAGTAGCTGGCCAACTTTAGTCAAATTTGACAATACGAGGTAGATCTTAAGAAGAACCAAGTGTATTTTGTTCACGTAAGGCAGAGACTACAGAGAAAATTAGGTTAATTGTTCTTCCTGATAAGCAGGAAGAACTTATCACTTGCCTCCTTTGCTTGCTGTATGGGCTAGTCCAAAAGCAGGAAGCCAAAGAGACACTGAATGTGGACATGGGGGAGTGCAAGGGAAGCCTTGGTGCCATTGCTGCAGAGTAAGATAAGTTAAACATCTGTTTCTGCTAATGATTTTTAATTATTTTTTCTTTTCTTCCCTAATTACAGGCGAAGCCGCTCTCCAAAGAGAAGAAGGTAGCTTTTGTATTCTATTATTTAATCTTAGAATGCGTGCCTTTTTAGTAAGACAATCTTAAAAGATTCTTTTCTCTCAGTCCATCACCACGCCGGGAGAGGCATCGCAGCAAAAGCCCAAGACGACACCGGAGCAGATCCAGGGAGAGGCGCCACAGATCCCGATCTAAATCTCCAGGTATTTTTGTTCCCTACAGCCTAAGTCTGGCGAGTCTTTATCAGTGGAACATCCACTGCAAGAAAAATCTGTGTCACTGTATCAAGAAGAAAGCATAGGTGTTCACCTGACTTATAAAACTGCTGGTTATATGAAGGCATAGCTGGAGAACCCCATTAATATGTGCAAAATTGCCTTGAGTGTGTTTTCCAAATATTTGCCGGGAAGTTTGAGTGCCTAATTAAAGCTATGATTGTTCTGGCATTGTCTAGGACACCTGTTGCCTAGAATCAGATTGCAGTAGTAAAACAAAAATGAGTTGCAGGGTCTATGGAACTAACTGTTATCTTTTCATCTTTGTAGGGCATCATCGCAGTCACAGACACAGAAGTCATTCCAAATCACCTGAAAGGTAAAGGCTCGGCCTGTTTCTTAAGGGTGTCTGTACTGCTGTAGGAGCGCTTACTGGTCACTTAATGTTGGGAGTCGAAGGTCATCTTACAGTGCTGGAGATGAAATCTTTCTCGCAGTTGTAGTCACATCACACTGTCCGTATTTCACCATAGATAACACCACTTACTGCTGTGAATCGCTCTGGTCTTTCAAAACCATTACTAGTACTGTGTCTCATAGTGCTTTTTTCTGTTTCAGGTCTAAGAAAAGTCACAAGAAGAGTCGTCGAGGGAATGAATAATAGACTAAATCCAGTATACGGTTCAAGGGCCTTGAACTGCAGTCTAAGACTGTCCTATTTGCTTTACAGGACAGCTGTATCTGTACTGGCTGCTTTAGCAGTCCATTTCTTTAATCCTTCTCCTCTTTGTACAAGTCTTGTTTGTTTGGTTTTTGTAATTAAAAGAAAGCTAAGGATGCTTTTTATGTAGTTACTCAACCTTGGGATAGAATTTGAGGATTGTTTTTTAAATTGTTTTCTCAAGGCCTGTAAAAACTAGTGAAGAGCAATAAAAAAGGTGGGCTTTGTCTTTAAACGCTCCTTGCTGTTTCACTCATAAACGATGTCCCCGAGTTGAGGCTGGCTTCAGTCTCGGATCAGGGTGTTGCTTTGAATACAGCCACCACATTCAGTTGCCAAAATGAGTCTATTTGACTAACAAACCCTGAAGAGCTACGGGCCTGAACTCCCTCAGACCTCCAGCGCAGGACAGGAAGTAGGGCGGTCCTAGTGCTGTGTGTTTAACAGAAGCAAGACCTGGCTTAGCAGCTCTCCACCCACAGCTGTTACTGGTTCCTCTGTAAGAGCCACCCTGCTGCCCTGGGACAGCTTAGGAGCTTCAAGTAGGACAAAGCACCACTGAATTCTTTTCAGGCATGAAGTTATTTAGTCAGTTTAAAGACCGTAAACCACTGCTTAGAGCATAGTTTGTGGCCCGACTGTGACTGGGGAGAGATTTTTTTCCCTATACTAGAAATTAAGAATACTTAAGCTATTGCTCAAGTTACACTTCTCATCTTAGTACATTTAATTACAATATGTAGGAAAGGAGTTGTGTTAAACCCCTCATGTACCACCCCTTTATTCACAGTCCTTCAGGACCAGGGACTGACTTCAATTCCTGAACACGGCAGTTGGGGCTGCTGTGTTTTCATGTGCTGCCCCTTGAGTGTTGACAACATAAAACGTAGTATGCCTAGAGAATTTTATGGAAAGTCCTCTTCAAAACTACTTCATAATACAGCTTGTTTTTTTCTAGAGTATTTTTATATTAGTTTGCAAAGGCAAAGAGAAAGCAGGTGTGCGCTTCACTCAAGTATGTCACAAAAATGACACGCTGGCTGTGATGAACAGCACAAGCAATGACACCAGCATGGGCAAAGCTAGGTATACTGACAGTATGACTTGTAAAGCGCTCATCTTTCTTCTGCAGGTATCTAAATTAAAGCCATTTTTATTATTCTGATTTCCTAATTACAGTTAAATGCAAGCATGCATACAACAGGGAAGAGGAAAAAGTCTTATGTCCTTTTTTTGCAGTTTTATTTTTCTTTTAAAAAGTTTTTTGGCACTACATAGTTCTGTAAAGAATAAAAGTGACAAATTTTTAAACACATGAAATCCCCTTCTAATTTTATTTTTTTTAGAACAATATATATAAAGTCTGAAGCAACCAAAGTATGAATACAGCTAATAGAAAATAAAGAACTTAATTTTAAAAATTCTCTCTCTTTACAGTTTATCAAGATAAAACAAAACACAATTCCCCTTAAAAATAGGGTAATAAAATAGATGAAATTTGTATCACTCAGTTTTGTGATACTAGTAAAAACTATAGTTCATATCTATGTACAAATGATACAGTTTAAAAACAGTCTTAAATAATCTTGTATCTAAACATGTTGCATTAAGATTTTAAATCGGAACCTGAATTTCTTTCCTCCCCTCCCCCCGCCCACCTACGATGCCATTAAATTTCACTTTTTCTGTTGAATGTAATTCAGATTCAAGTGTGGGTGTCCTTGAGACAGAAGTGAGAACCGCTGGTTACTCTGCATCAGTGGACCAGCTAAAAGAAAATGGATTACAATTACTTCAGCAAATTAAATATATTCAACAGTACTTGGCTATATTCAATATACTAATCTTAGCTATAACAGACTGACACAAATGCTACCTTTATGACTAACTCATTCAATGGGACAATGCACTACTACTTTAATCCTAATCTTCAAAATTCCCTCAGAATCATCAATACATCATTTTGTTGCATTTATTTAACAAAAATAATTTCAGTGTTTTCATGTATGGGTCTCACTTGGAAGCCTTGCTACAGCCAATAGATTAGGTTTTGAAAAAGGGATCTGGTATCATTTTATCGTGGGTGATCCAGCCTCTAGGTAAAACTTGGGCATAGTTTCTCTCTCAGTGGAGCCAAAGACCTTTTTCCTACAGCCCTTCCCAATCCTGCCAGATGCTGAACCTCTTTATCACTCACTATAATCAGAAAGAGTTGAGGTAAAGTCAGTCCTTCAACGTACCCTGAATAGCTGAGCCTGGTCTAACTGTCAGTGCTGCTTTGACTGCAGACCAGCTGGAGCAGACAAACCTTCTGAGCTCCCTTCCAACCCCAATTATTTTATGGCCTTGCAAGCTCCTATCAATGTCAGTCGTTCCACAGGTGAGGTACGAAAGCCAAATCTAGTGGGAGGTGTCCCTGCCCATGGCAGGGGGGTTGGTGTTAGATGTTCTTAAAGGTTCCCTCCAACTCAACTCATTCTATGATTCAAATAAAACGAACTGCGACAACGACACTCTCATGGGCAAATCATCTTAACCTCTGCAGAAGCAGAGGTGGCTCCTCAGTGAGACAGCAGCAGTGAAGGAGTAGCTAGAAGCACAACGGACTGCAAATTGGCTTAGATTTCAGAATCTGATTTCACCCCTTCCCTCCCACAACGATTTTTATCCATCCACACAGGAAGGCGAAGCGTTGATTTGACTCTTTGATTCATTATGGTTCCAGGGAACCTAGCAAGTGAAACATGATTCTTTGGCTTTTAAAGCCTTTGAGACAGTACAGAGACATGTTGCATGAGCTGTTGATTCATATACTAGTTCTAGTACCTTGAGGGTAGAAAGGTTTGTTCGGTGGGTAGCTGGCATTTCCCTGCTGCATGTAGTTCTGAGGCATATTGTAAGGCCACGCTCCTCGGAGGAGAGGAAAATGGGTAGGGGTCCCATGGTCCCAAGGGACAGAAGGAGGGTTCATTTTACCAAACTGTCCTTGGAAACCCTGATCTATTTTTCAATTGAAAGGGAAAAGCACATTGCAAGTTGAAATAATTAAACAGTAAGTCATAAATACAATTTACATCTTAAATAACAGTTTGCAGGGGACTTAACGTGATTAGTCTGATGTGCTACTGTTTGGGGTTTTTTAAAATATACATCAATAAATATTACCAACCTAAATTACTTCATCATTCACTATAACAGAATTTACTGGAGGGAAGACAGAGGATGAATCAGTATTAAAATCAAGACCTACAGTTTCACTATTCCTATGTCATTCTCACGGTGAAAAATACAAGGTCTGAACAAAATTACTAGTATCTGATCCCACAGAGATATTCACTACCACTGACACAGCTGTGACTTGAAAGCTATTATCCTACTGCAAGAAATACCTCCCAGAAGATGTACACTAATTAGTGGAATTCCACTAATACCTGTATGCTTAAGAAACTTCATATGTAGATCATCGGACCAACTTAGAATTTGTTCTTAGACAGAAAAAAACCCTTTTGGAATAACCAGACAAATTGTAAGCTATTCCATTTACAAATCCAGTATTACTGCTGCATTAAGGATGAGAAATCAAGCATCCAACTAGGCAGGAGACACAACAGTTGATGCCAAATGTTGTATAACTAAATCTGCTCTCTTTGTTCTTAGTTCCCTATTTTGTAAGACAGAGCGATGCCTGCTCATTTAAAAACCTGCTCAAAGTACATTTAAAAATAAATAAATAACTTTAACTAACTATCCTTCTCAGCGAATCAGTTGCCCTTCAGGCTCACCATAAAAAAATTTGCAGACTTTTATTTAATGAAAGCAAGCTACATGTTTAAAAAGAACAGTAACTTTTATACAATAAAGCATGAAGTAAATATGCAAAGCTCTGGAGTATGTATGAAAAAAATTTGTCTGCCTGAAACTTCTAATGATCCTTCTTCTGATCAACAGTCTACTGAAAAGAAAGTGAAGTCACTCCTTCCAACTCCATTTTTGCAGGTCAAACATACATATGCAGTTGGCTTTGAGGCAAAAGACTCTTGCCCACTTATTGCAGGGCAAATCTGCAAAGTATTTTCAGGAGATGACACTGAGATTCAGGAAGTTAAACTACAGGAAAAAAGAACGCATAAGATCATGTTACAACGCACTGAATGCAAGGAGACAATATTCAACTTGCGCAACTATCATTTTGCCAATCTCTTATGTCTGTAGTTCCAGTCTCAACATTCATCTAACAAACTACATAATATAAATGGAAGCCGTATTTGTAAGCGTATTCACAGAAACAAGCTTTAGACTAAAACAATTAGCAGGATATTTCTCAGTTGAATGCATGATTTCTCGTGTGTTCCACAGCCATTAATGGCAGAGAGGCCCAATGTCTAAAAGTTACAACAATCCAACTTGCCTAATTTTCTTCCTATGAAAATGTTAAGACAGTGAAGGTAGTGACTTAGTTTCTTAAGCATCGTATTTTTAAAATAAAAGAAGTTGAAAGAGTTAGCTGTTTCTGTAACACTTAACATTGGTACACAAAGTGCGAGAGGTTTGATACAACAGAGAAGAGTTACCTGAATTCCCCACAGTGCCATTGTTCACCAGTGAGTTTGGAGTCACAGGATTGTGCCAGTGTCCCTCATGAGAAGTGCTGGGAATTCCCATGGGCCTGGCAGCAGGCTGTGCAAAGATGATACTGGGATCGTTCAAGCTTACACTGCTCTGGTTATTTGTGGTGCTGCTGCTGCCAGATCTCATAGAAAATGGAACATTTGTAGAATGAGGAGGGTTACTTGGTGCAGAGTGAATAACGGGCCCGTGAATAGGCCAAGAAGTGTTGGGAAGTTGAATTTGGTGGTGATGGTGCATCTGAAGTAGTCCCAGGTTATGCAAGGTGGAATACTGACCTGGGGGAGACTGGGGAAAGTTAAACAAAGGCAGCTGGACCTGATGGGGTGGCTGTGCACCCTGCTGTGGTTGCGGAACGTGCTTGGACTGGGATATTGGTTGTGGCTGAGTCTGGTTAATGGAGGCTGGCTGAGAGGAATTCTGTGTAAATTGTTGAGGTTGTGGAGAGTAAGATGACTGATGCGAATCAGACTGGAGGGGAAAAGAAATATGTATTTCTGATTAGTCTACTAGCGATTCAATGGTGGTTTTCTTTAATAAGCACCCACTGTGTTAGACTACATACAAAAAAAGGCAAAGCACTCCCCCCAAGCACTCCAAATACTTAGTCCAAGTTCCTCCTGCTGGTTTAAATAAGTGCAGTCTGATTTTCACCATAAGATAATTTGGTCTGTTAATGTGGCACATCCCACCATCAGAAACATCATTCTGTGCAAACACTAGCCTCAAGCTCTTTAGACTCCTCACACATCTTTTTGATTTTTAATACGTGTCTTCTCCACTCTACTTATTTACAGCCCAGAATCTCATTAACTAATTACTGTACTTCTAAATAGAGTGGTTCTTATTACTACAGACACTTTTAAAAGTAATTCTTAAGTAAGCTCCTAATATTTCTTTAATTTTTATTTTATCTATTAAATGAGAAATTCAAACTCCAAAAATCCAGTTTAAATCTCAATATCCTCATGTCACACCATGGCTGGAAGGCACAGATATAGCAATTACAGCCTTTGCAAAGCTCTCACAAAGTTTTTCCTTTCACCAGCAATAGAGACAGGCATGAGCCTATTTCAACTGCTTGGTATTGTAACTAAGTGGAGAACCACTTCAAGAACTAGGATGGCTGGGAAGAGAGTTCCCTAGTCTCTGCCAAGATATATTGCCAATGTCTGGATTAACCTAATTGGTTTCAGGTAGAGACAAAATCATGATGGCATAAGATGGCTGCCTCTAAAGAGAAATCCAAGTGGCAGACAGCTACCAGAAATGATTACCTGAATCTTGGATCTCAGTGTCTGCCTGGAGTCACCTGTCTCCCTCCACAGACAACAGCAGATAGCTAAGCTCCAAGTAACTCAGCTGCTGTCAAACATCTGAAGTTAAAGGTCTCTGCAGCTTGTCACCATCCGTGACTGCTCGCCTGTCCATTTAAATTGGCAGTCACTTGTCAATAACCAGAGGTCTGCAGGACTTCTCATGCCAGCGTCAGAGATTTCCTTACAGAGGCACACTGCATGTCTTTGCCTAGGCAAAAGCTGAAGCCCAGAAGCTGGGATTACTCTCTGCTGCAACTCAAACTGTTCTTGTACGAGTGCCTCCTATGCCTTTCTATCAAGCCAGGAACAGAAGGTAAAACCTGGGATTTGAAAGGCAATGACTAGTTTAATAATTTAAATGTTATAAAAATAAGCACACATGAATTGATTAAGCTACCACATTACACCACACCACAATCATGCACTGGAACAGCTAGCAGCAGAAGAGGAGAAATGTTAAGCTCCAGTCTCTTAGTCTGCTTCCACACTCCTCCTTTCCCTTTTCTCTTCCTCTTGCTCCACTAACATTCCCCTTTCCCCTTCCCGTCAAAGCAATCCCTGGACAGCACATATTCATCAAGAAATCCTGGCCAAATGACAACCACCCAGAGTCCATGACATCCAGATGACACAAGAACATGCACATGCAGTACATGATCAGCCTGTGTGTGCACCCACATGTCCAGCTTTATTTTCCCAAACAGAAATACAAGCCTCCTAAAAAGACACTCCTGTGTCATGCAATACCATGGTGAGAGTTCAGCCTGTCATTCTATCAGTCCCTCCTTAGCAGCATATTATTATAGTAAAAATCATGTCATAAAATCTCTGTTACTGAAGCAAACATTCCAATAAATGCTTGCTGTAACTAAATTAGTAAACTGAACAAAGAGCATTAGTGATCAACAGCCCTGACTGCTGTCTGCTTACTTGCCAGCTTCACTAGCAGGCACAAGTTTCTCAGAGTAATAGCTTAAAATTAATGAATTTCTGCTGTATTGTGACTCCAAAACCAACAGATGCCAATAGCTGTATTTGGTCAAATACCCTCTTGCTATCCATCTCCGCCTAGAAGCAAGTTAAACATATTTTATCTTGTTCTACAGAGACTTGAACAAACTCTAAGAGAAAACTACCAAAAACGTCCTCATTGTTCTGTTTGTGCTTCTGCTGTACTTTGGCAGACTTTTGCCCTGGGTATCGGATCTGAACTGAAGTATGATTTGTGTTCCTTGCCTGTTCATGATAGTCCTTTAAGACAGTTTCCCTAAACTACAGAGAATCATGATAATCACAAACCTAAGTCTCCAGCATGTTAATGATGAGCTGTGCTTTACTTTCATAATAACTCGAGAGTATTGACAGAATAACTAAGCGCAAGACTTCAAAAGGCACCCCAGGTTAAATCTCAAAGATAGCTTGCAATTCTGAAAGGCCAGCTTCATTATCTCATACAAAATTTGACTATGTAGTTCCTGTATTGGAGGACCATACATGCTCTCCAAGAGACTATACATTATAAATCAAAATTTCATTAACTGGCAGAATGCAATGTTGTCATTATGAAATTCAGAAGCCGTTGAGAAAAACTTGCTCCTAGCATGGCCCAGGATCACTGGTTTGCTATAGCTTGCTTACTTCAGTACCACAGTTAATCGGAACTTACACATTCTGATGACTGTCTAGTGCGCAAGGGTCGTTCCACTGGCTGCTGACTCACAGCCACTAGCTGTGAATTTACCATGCTTCGGACCAACTGGGTGCCTAATTAAGGAACACAAATTTTAATAAAACTATAAGGTGATGGATGAGAGAAAAATGAACACAGAATCAGGAGTCTGCAATACTTTAACTGTCATGTGACACAGAGTAGGTAAATCGCTTTAACCTCTCCTTTAAGCGGAAAGCGTTCTCTCTACTAACAACAGCTGACATTTACAGTTATAGCAGCTAAACACAAAATCCAATTCCGAGCAATACAAATTCTAGCAAGAGCAAAGCTCGCTTTACCAACAGGTGGGAGCGCTATTTTATAAAGGTTTCCAGGCTATTACTGCAAGCCAGGAGATTTTAAATACCAATAGCAACAGCAGAAACTTTTGGGTAAAGAATGAAAAAATATGAGAGAAAGAAAGGGATATCATAAATAAAGCAAAGCAGCAAGGTTCTTTCTAAAGTTCGTCTCCTGTTGCTTCCCCTACTTTTTCAAGTACTGCAGGCACCCAAGGCTGAATGGGTTTGCAATCAGGCTTGTCTCTAATTACTAATAGTAATTTGAAAGCTGGATCTAGCTTCCTAATGCTTCTGTATGCTTTTGGAAGTGTTATTTTAAGACCACTGTCTTTTGGTGAAAATACATTTACTTACCTCTCGGAGATGATGGAGGGTTAGCTAAACATTTGAGAAACATTTGGGAGAGGAAATGCGTTCAATTATTACTATTACTACTATTCTTACAGGCACCCACTGTGAGCAGAATACAAATACTGCAGTACCCTGAAGTACACTATACTTACTGCCAGTTATAGTTTTACCACCCGTGCAAAGACTGTATTTCCAGGAGACATCACTCCCCTTGAAGAAAAGTAACACTCACTAAAAGCTGTATTTGCAATGGCTAAAATCATTGGTTGCAGAAATTTTTAAAGATAATTACCAAGTCTGTATAGAAATCTAGGGAGAAGGGATCTCAGACTTTCCAATTATACAAACAACACATAAACTTACCTGGCACACTATTATTTCTCTGTCGGGTTTGTTTGAATTCAGGACAATCTCTTCTAACATGACCCACATCCCCACAGATGAAACACCTTTTCTCTCTTGTTTCTCTATCATCTTCTTTCACTTCTTTTTCATCATCTTTCTCATTGTCCTTTTTCTTCAACCTGAGTAATATTTTTTATTAGCCATATCACAAAACCACAAAAAACACAAACCTCTGTAGAGTTGTTATATTGGTATATTCAAAGGAAATGGTTACATAACCAACAGCTACACAGAATACATATAGTTTAGGAATCACAGAAAACCACTTCCAGAAACTGGGTGGGTTAACAACCTGTTTGTACAAACCTAGCGAACTTAGAAGTACCCCAGAATCGTCCAGAAGCTATCTGACTGTATCAGAGCAGAACTATACCTACAGTTAAGTAGGCTCAGTCTGCCAGTTAGTTTGGGTGTAGTTTTACACAACGATCCTACGGAGTCTGAATAGATGTAAAACAAGTTGGCTGCACCTTGTACACAAAAGGTCCCCCTGACCAGAGCCGGCATATTTCCCTATGGGAGGGTATTAGCACCTTGCATCTAGACAGAACATGAAAGAAAGCACTGAGGCTCTTTCAAACACCCACCAACACAACAGCAGGTGAACGAGTGATCATAAACCAAGACAAGAAACAAAAGGTCTTTTCCACATGATACCTGTAGGACTGTTCAATATTAACACTATTTTTTGAGCTGTATATACAATTGGAAAGAGATTCTGTGTGGCTGTGCTGTAGCAGCAGTTTGTGCAAAGAGCAAATCACTTCTTTTCCTGAAGCAGAGGTAGGGAAAGCTCGCAATCCAACCTACTACCACTTGCGAGGCGTTTGTTAAGCAGGAGAGAGGCTGAACAAAATAGTCAACCTGTGACCTTAGGGCCCCAATCAAGTTTCATGACCCTCAAACTCTGCCCACTGAACAAAAGGTAAATAAGGACTTTGTGGCAAGAAGAGACCAAGATTCTTTTGAAGAATTAAAGAGCATAAAATTGAACATAAGGAGTAAATGAGAAAGCCCAGACTTTAATTTGCATTCTAAGGGCTTCCACAGGTTGCACCAGGAGTCAGACAACCTACACTGAACTGGCTATCAAAAATCCAAACATGTAAAAAAGTAAGGAGCGCACATTCTCTGTCAATTCTTGCTAAACTCAATTTGGAGACATTGACCTACATGTATCAGGCACTCCTTTTGCAGGTCTACTGGATCCAGAGCTCGTAAGTGCAATTAACGTACAATAACAAGTAGTGCAAGAACACTAAGTAAGTGCACTAGTATGAAAAAAGCACCTTAGAAAAGCACCTTAACTATGTACATTTTAAATATCCCTAGATTTTAATAAATTAACTTTTACCTGCCTTGCAGAGGTACGTTACCAGATCTATAGAACAATTCAGATTCAACACTGTCTTCCGAACATGGTCACTAGAGGAAACTAATTTTAATACATTACAATTTTTACAGTCAGGCAAAATGGTGTCTGTCTGAATGTTTATACTATAAAACGATAATATAGTGATCCAAGCTTTAAAGTAAGCAGTAACTACAAACAAATCACAAAGCAACAGTGTTAACATATTATAGGCTGTTGAATTTACTGTGTGTCCTCACATAAATACTTCTAAGACTTAACGAGATCACCAAAAATAGTCTAAGAAAAGCAAAAATAGGATGGGAAGTTGAGTATCGTATGTGAGCCTTTGATTATCTCCGCAATTCAGTATATTCTTCATTTCCATTAACATTTCAAATATCCAAATCTCTCCCAATTTAATCTCAATGATTTTATACTATCTTTGTATATTACTTACCTCCTTCTCTTTGGACAGTCTTTCATGTAGTGACCAATTTTTCCACAGACCCGACAACACCTGTCATTGGGTGCCAGTTCCCCATCTGTCAGCACTTTTGAGTCAAAGAAGTATTCCTATCAAAACACATCAGATGGATACAATATATAAACCATTCACTTACAAGACTGAGAAATGAAAGCAAAATGGATAGCTTTCATCTCCTATTGTTTTGTAAACTTTACTTCTTAGGTTATATGAAGTACTTCTCTTTCCCTAGATAATGGCAGCTTTTTCAGAGATGTGGAGCAGTTTGGGCTAAAAGGGGGTATTTAGTCATAAGGCCAGAGGCTGAATTTGCAGAACAGCTTATCCAGGCTCCAGCCTGCTGCCTACTTTCCACTTCCCCAAAGGCTCTTCAGAGGGCAATTTTTTGCATATGATCTATTTTGGTATCTGAGTCACTGATTGTTTCCTTTCTGAAGCAGCCTCTGTTCCTTCTCAAATGACACAATTATATCCCCCTAGACAGAACAAAGCTCAGGTGGGAAACAGATGGAGCTTCTGCACGCTGACCTGTATCACTCCTCTGCCCTGGAATTTGCTAAGGATAGCTGCAGCTCTGATGTGTGTCAGCACAAAGGCCACAGTTTACAGCCTCTGAGCAACAAAACCGTTGTGAAAGTACTTATCTTGCTTGAAAGACTGAAAGTTACAAATAGAAATGTCCTAACTGCAGCTCGGGAACAAAATCCTACTGTGGACTTACTAATTTACCCAACCTTTTTGCTACAGTTACCTCTCTGTACTGCAATATAGAGCACTGGCTTAGGAAGGAGATCATAGAATCACAGAGCCATTTGGGTTAGAAGAGACCTTAAAGCCCACCCAGTTCCAACCAAGCCCCATCCAACCTGGCCTCGAACACCTCCAGGGTTGGGGCAGCAACAACTTCCCTGGGTAACCTGTGCTAGTGCTTCACTGCCTCAGAGATCCAGATCCGAACTCCTTTTTTGTTGGGTGGTTCGGAGAAAAAAGGCCAATAGTATTACATAGCATTTTATTTCCTTCATGTCAGAGATAGCTCATTTGCACATTAAGGCTGCTTTCTGTTCTGCTTTTTACACTTATATAAAACGTTCAGCAAAAATGAAGCTGAACAACACAAACAAATACACAAACAGACAGCCTATGCTTTCCAGAAGCACTACAGCATTGTGCTGAATGTGTATACAAACAATTAAAAAATAAAACTAATCTGGAATAATATTTATTACATACACTCACATATGTGTCAGCTATAGATAAATACATCCATACTGTAACTCATTATTATTTGTATCACAGCAGTACTGAAAAGCCCCAATAAAAATAGGTCCTTTTTTATCAAGCATGGCACAAGCAGAATGCAGTCACTGCATCAAAGAACACTTAATAAAAAAACGAGAAAAAACACAGATGAAGTAAGCAAATGGAAAAGAGAAGATGAGGAAGGATGAGAGGAAATAACTATTTTCAGAAGATTTTTCAACATCCCTTAGAAACACAAACTCTGTTGAAATCCACTGGGAGAACAGTCCTATAAAATGCCTCAGAAAACATCTTTCTAAGTAGATATTAAAAATATTAATTCCGTCTGATTTATTTGCTCATACGAAAATAAAATGGTTCTCTATGGCACATCGATGACTAGACCCTGTGGCACAGAGGAGTGCCACTTTCTCTAATATGATGTTGCATGAATGCATTCCTGAACCTGACTCACTATACAAACTTTGAAGGTCAAATGATCAATAGAAAAAGTTGATCATTGTCCTTTTCTTTCCTCAAGCAGCAATCCTTCCTTTCTCCACTCACTGGAAAAACAAGTACAGCATTTTCTTTAGCTACAGGAACAGCTAGTAAGGTTGCTAAGGTTTCTGGGTTTTATAGCTGATTTTGCAGCTTTCTGCAATCCGCAATGTCACAGAGTGAAAAGTTTTATGAAAAAAACAATACCAAACCCAAGCTTACTTTCACCAAAACTGTCAAAAATGCCCATCATCCATCCAACTATTCCTGTGAATTTTACACTGCAGGAGCCCAATACTAAGCTGCACATTTTATGCAGATGATGTATAATTACATACGCTGTGCATACCAAATTCATAACTACATGCAAGAGACTTGCTCTGGCTGAAACAATTCAGTGGATGAAGAAAAGTAAAACAGATACAAAACCTAAGAAAACTTACAGCTTCTCTTCCAACAGCTGGGTAGAACGGAGTACCAAATAATTTTCTCCCATTGATAAATGCCTTCATTATGAAATTGGTCACTATTGAAGAAAGACAAAGTTATTGGAAAACAAGAGACAAGGTAAAATACTTTAGAAATTAGTGAACGATTATCATTAGTAGACATTAATAGCTTACTTTTCCTAGAGACTCCAGCACCGAGATTATGATTCAAGTCAAAAGGATCTGTGTAAAGAAAAGGGGGAAACAAATCACAGTTGGAAAAAATATGCTGTAACAAAGATTATTTTAACACAGAAAATTCCATTTTAAATGCAGTCACAGAGCAGATGATAGCAAAGCAATGCTGTGTTCTAAAAGTATGTGACTAGCCATAATAAACTAAGAGCAATTACTGACATACACTAGAAGTTAGGAGTGAATCTCGTTTTGTAAGCTGTAGCACTTGCAAACAATGCTTTTTTTCATACATTGATAGCAGCTCTCTTGCATGAAGATCCTGTGCAACAAGGATCCTCAAGAAACTGTTCATCATTCCCTCATTAATGGAACAAAAACTGAGCAGGTAAGCACCTTCGATGGCAATACATTTGGACGTCCACTGTTTCTCAAACGTAGTTAATAGCTTTTTCTGCCGGATGCTGATCACATATTCCTTGAAGTCAAATTCTTCAGTGTAGAATCGCAGCAGCCCTAGCCAGAGTTCTCCAAGTGATTCAGTGTTCTTTCCAAGAGAAGGCAGACGCTTCTTCTGCATGCAATTGAAGACATGATTTATACAGGTACAGTTACTTCTCTTCCTTAACCACCTCTCTATGAGTTTGGCTACCATAAACAGTTTCAGTTGGTTAAACATTAAATCACTAGTTAACACTACCTCACAATCCTTGACTATTTTATTAAGAGTAAAAAGTATTTTTCCCGATTTATGTTACTTACAGATGTTTGAAAATAAACCAAGAAAAAGCAGACACTCATTTCAGCAAAACAGGACTCATTTGTGAAATTATAACGATACGGAGGTTCAACTATTCTTTTATACATTATACTGTAAGAAATACATTACTTTCACATAAATCAAGCTCTAAGTTACAGTGACTCTTCTGGAATTAGAATATTACCAATTCTTCCATGTCATCAAAAAAAAAGGCATTCCATCCATCCACCATTCTTTGTGGAATCTGTTTGCCATCAAATATCTGTGGAAACAGAGAAGGACCGTTACCACTCTAATTCAAAGTCATCATAAAAGACTTGCAGTTTTACTGGTAAGAAATAGCACAAACCCATAAATCTTTTAACATTGATAGAGGCAGAATGACCCATTGGTAAGAAGTTTGAAAGTCTTTTTGCATTACTGCTATGCTTCTCTCAAATTATTTGGGACTTTTATTTTCACTTGTTCTTTGCTACTAAGAAAACTTGACTGAATTACCTCATCAAGATTCCAACAGCCCTTCAGCCCACAAAATCTCTGTGGAGACTTTATATGACTCCTATTACATTCTGACTTCAGCAAAGCCAAGGGGAAATTCTACTCTTATTTAATGCATTCTCAGGGTAGGAATAAAGTAACAACCCCCAAACAATAACAAAGTATCAGCAAGAAAGTCTGAATCTCAACTGCAGTGCATCAGCCAATTATCCCTTTGCATGTAGACAACAAAAAAGTCAGAAAACAACAATTTTCAGAAGTGCTTGGGAGTTCCAGAGTGTATCTGGGAAGAGGTAAACAGATGATTATATTCTCCCGCCCATGCAATAGAGGTACGGAACATTATTTTCTTAATGAAGTTTCCTGGTACATGTAAAATAATATCTTTAAATTTGTACCAAACCATTATAGTTATGTTTTTTTCCCCTGATTAAATCATAAAATAAACTTTTTCCCTTACAGATAAGGTGCTGAGCAATAAATAACACTTGTGACAATAACTGATGGAACAACTGGACTCACACCTCAAGAGCATCTGGCACAGTCTCATAATTACAATTCCTTTCTCTCCATACCACCTGACAATTTTTTGTATATCCTGTTCAGCATGTAAATATCATTGTAAGACCAATCCCAAAGTAAATGGAACAGGAGAACTTAGGTCAAATAGATTCCCGATTTTGTTGTCATTTTTTTGGTAAGTTTTACCCACTGAAACCAAGCAGGAGTCAGGAACCTGCTAATACAGAAGGGTCCTGTATTTCATTCATCCCCCTAATCCTAAAGCCCAGACTTCTCATATTTGGCTTGAAGAAACAGTGCATCTATTTTCATAGCCTCTTTTTCTCAAAACCTACCTCCTGAAGAACTGGGATAACTGGTGGATTTCTCTGTTGCAGAAAGTACAACACCATAAGAATATAGGCATATGAAGACAGACTACCACGGGATGCATCACCGATGTCGCAGCGCTGAAAAAATACATTTTAAACAAAACACCGAATTTGCATTTAATTATTCAAGACTCACAAATATGTCAGAGAGCAAACAGAGCCCCACCAGGAACAGCAAATACATTCATCTCATAACTAAAAACTTTTTTATGAAGCCCAAAAAATAAAAATCTTTAGAGTCAAGTGCCATCTGGCAATCCCACAGCATAATCTGACTAACTTAAAACCAGAAAAGCTTCTCAAAAACAATTTTTTTGTTTAAGTTTATAATGTGCCAAATTGAAAAAAACAAATCAAATAGCCCAAAACAGAACCCCCAAAAAATCTCCACATCTGATGTCCAGGTTTCAATGTCGTAAATTTTAATTTTCCTAAACTCATGCTAGTAGAGCTCTTTCTATGAGTCCTCATTCTTTTGGCTTACCCCACCCTTTTTTAATAATTAACTAAAAGGCAGGTATTTCCGTGTTGTACTGGCAACTAAGGCAATCCCTAGCCTTTTGCTAGCATACATACACATACCTTATTAAACCATTGCCCAGCCTGCAGAACACAGCATAAAATGAACATCAGTGAATTACCTTAGTATGCTTGAAAATCTTACAATGTAACTTTCTACAGCACCTGCTTCTAAGCTACCCTTTGCTTCAAGCATATATATGACACAAGCGTGTGTCATAGCAAACAACACATTTTTAATCTCCTAGGTCTGGAAAAAACAGGGATCCACAATTTACGTTCACATCAGTAGCAGCAGTGACAGCTGTTCCTGGTTTTTTTGCCAATGCAAACAGAGGAGGAAGCATTTTGCTTAAACACAGAGTTTTGTAATGCTATGAAGGCACCTCCAAACAAATACATTCCAGAATGTATGCCCACAATTTGGAAACTTGGTCTTTGTAGTAAGATTTTTAGTATGTATACAATTGTAGGCAATACCACAAAAAATATGATTCATTATTATCAACACAAGGCATTTTAAATCTGGTCACAGAAGGGACATGGCAATACTCTGTACTGCTGCGATCACACCAAAAAAACCTCAATCATTACTACTCTTGGTGACAGTATAATGAACATGTCCATTCCATTCTGGAACAAAGTTATTTTATTCATCTTGGGGATCATTTCATTACATTACCATCTGGTAGCACAGTTCGCTCTCTATAACCTGTTTTTTTATTTGCCCCTGTTTCACTAAGCTTTCTTTCCATGTGTTTGGGGAATGTATTTAATAGTGTGGCTTGCATAAAGAGATACTCCATGTTTCAATTATTAAAGGATGTGTATAACACTTTGTTAGACTACCATAAGAAAAAAAGAAGCAGGAGACTTGGTATTTGGTATTTCCGAACTCCTACAGTAGTAACTGTATGTCCTAGGCACTCGAGACTCGAGCATTCATTCAACCCATTCCTACTCCTGACTTTCACAGGAAGTAAAACAGAATCACAGAATTTTTAAGTTGGAAAAGACCTTCAAGATCACAAAGTAGAACTGTAAACCTACGACTGCCAACTCTACCAGTAACCCATGTCCCTAAGCACCACATCTAAATGTCTTTTAAATACCTCCAGGGATGGTGACTCCATTACTTCTCTGGGCAGTGTTTCAATGCTTGATAGCACTTTCTTTCAGTGAAAAAAATTTCCCTAATATCCAGTCTAAACCTTCCCTTGCACAACCTGAGGTCATTTCCTTTCGTCCTGTTGCTTGTTAATTGGGAGAAGAAACAAGCATCCACCTCGCTACAGCCTCCTTTCAGGCAGCTGTAGAGACTAACAACCTCAGTTCCTTCAGTCACTCCTCATACGACTTGTGCTCCATACCCTAAATGAGGCAGGTAGGCCAGAAGAAAACGGCATTAATCTCTGGGCTGGTGCTAGATATGGAAACTCGTCAAGCCCATGCACAGCCCCTACACGTGTGGTTTTTATTTTGGTTTTTTTTCACTGTAGCTTGTTTGAAATGCAAAGTTTTCCTTTGGTGACCTTCCACTTAGACAGAAATCTTTCAATAGCTACTGGAAGATACCAGGACTAAAGACTGTGACACACAATCAGATGGAGCATGCTCAGCTTAAGAAAGTGCACTTCTTATGAATAGCACTCTACCGTGTCCTTTCCGGTTGGTATTAGTGAAATGTAAACTCAGTGGCTGTATCAGAAAACGCTCTATTATACAAATAAGTATCTTCTTTTTCTATTACCTTTGCAAAAACTTTCATCGTATAGCCCAGATACTGCACTCTAGGATCAATAGCTGCATATGTGGCCAGCATTCTTGTGTTATGCTGTGCCTGGGGGGAAAAAAACAATTAAATAAGTATTTCAATACAATTGCATAGAATCATAAAGGTTGGATAACACCTCTAAGGTCAAGTCCAACCATTAACCCAACTCCTATAGTACAGTGTGCAGTTCAAGCATAAATGATGCATAATACAATTGGAGGGGAAAACCCCCCACAATAACACTCCATAAAAATCAAATCATGCAACATTTCTTGCACAAACATAACTGAAAGGTGTAATCAGGACTATTAATGCAGAAACAACAAAAAGAACCTTGGAAAACACCAGCAAAGCCAGTCCCTATGATGACTCACAGTGGAACAAATTCCACAAATTGTATTTTCTTCAGAGACGAATGCCAGCCCATTACATAAGAAATCGTGTAATTTCATTGTGCTAGATGTAAGTACAATTCATGATGGCAGAAACGCCACGGTGAATGTGGCAGCAATAGCTTTTTGGGACCATTCACATAAACATTTTGTGCTGTGGCGCTGTTCTGCCAGTGCACTATACAGCCACTTGAGTTGGGCTGAGGGTGTGGGCCACTGAATTTAAATAAAGTAGAAAAAACCACAAACATACCATTTTAATTCTGCCTTCCAAATTATTCCCTCAACTGATTAGCTGAGCAAGTTACAAAGAATTAAAGATCTTTCATTGAACACAAACCCAAATAAAACCGGATGCTTACCAATGTATTGTATAAACTGATATCTCCTTCTAAGCCACTTCGTCTGTGTTCAAATTTCACTATAGGCACTTTGGCTGTTGTTATAGGCAAGATGTTTCTCAAACCTGGGGAAGCAACACTTTAGTACATAAAACATTTCCATTAACTACAAATATAATAAATGAAAATACAAAACAAATAATACTTTAACACACCTACCTGGATGCTTCTTAAGAACTTTTGCCAAACCTTCTATTATTTCTTTACAGTTTAATTTCTAGGAAAAACAAATATCACAGCTTCAGATGTTAAAATAAAACATGGGCTCTATCCCAACAAGCACATTTTCTATCAAACATACATTTCATAGAGGAAAAGCCTATGCACAAAAATAAGTAAGTCAGCACATGAATTTATAGAAACTGGTGACTTGTATTCTCTCTGTGGACATCTGCAGTACACTAAAGTGTGTCTACAGGGCATTAAGAGTAAAACAGGCTATATCTTACTACAGTTGTGCAGAGTGCAATAAACCAATCTGCTACCAGCAATATCCTACCTTTCTTGTGAAATCTTTCAGAAATCCTAACTGAATTAATAAGGCCTTTTTGAAGATTTTTTCAATTTAAAATGGTAAATTTTATTAATTTCAAAACTCTTACCTCTGCATTTTCATGGCCTTCCAATGTCATGCAGATATCTAGATCACTGTCTCGAAATCCAAATCCATTCTTTGAAGAGCCAAACAAGCAAAGTCTGGCTTTGTCTGATCAGAAGAGTACACCAAAAAAAGATTAATTCTTTTACAGTTGAAAGGTAAGCACTTACTACAGAATATTGCTTAACTGAGATGTTTAAGGTACCCTTAAAAAATTAACCATAAGGGAAGGCTTAAAATGTCACTTCTAAAACTTCACCTTTGGCAAAGAAGGAAGCACAATACTTTAAAAAATATTTATAGAAAGTAAGGCAGGATAAAGCCCATGTAATTTTTATCAGTGAGGTATGATACAGAGTTACTATAAACATCAAAAGGCATGTCTAAAGGTGCTGTAATGTTTTGTGGTATGCGACTACACTTTCCTGTTTTAAATAAACCAAAAAGACGTGCGAACCCAGTCACCAGTAGAGCTTTACCCCACAGATAAGACAGAGCTACTCTTAAGGCAGTTCAGTCAATATTTCTGGTTCCACTCATGCTTTATCTATGTTTCATATTTTTCCTGTGACTAAATAAATTGGTCAACTGTAAGTTTCTGTAACCATAAGATACTGCTCAAGAATTTACACACACTTAAGAATAACAGACTTTATGGAACATTCTTTCCCAAATGTTTTGTTTACATTTTTGTTTGAAACACAATATTATAACATGTTTTCATTCTTGTAAAGGAAAGCAAAATGATGCAACTGAGTGGAAGCAATTTCTTCCTAACTGAAAAGAATGCATTTATCTGTTCAACTGAAATCAATGCTAGGAAAACACGCACACCACCTATTCACAGCTTTTTCCTACCCTTTAATAGAACGGGAAATCTCAAGTCTTTCAAGGTTCTGTTAACAGGTCTCAGTCCTCAGCTGCTGCCAGTATGTGGAGGGCACAGCCCACGGATGGAAGTGCGAGTCACAGCTCCTTGATCACAGACCAGCTACAGCAGAATGGATGGCCTTCCGTGCAAAGCAATGGACTGGCATCTAGGAGACCTGGCTTTGGTACTGGGCTCTAGCGCTGCTTTACTAGACAACAGAAGTACTTGGCCCGTGACCCAGGTAACACTAAACACCACTGGCCAGGGCCCATTCAAACCTTCTTTTTGCCCTGACTGCAGTAGTTCTTTATCTGCATTATTATCCCTGCAGCTCTTCCTCCCCTCTAGAGACATTTCTATGGGAGAGCACAGAGGTATGTTCAGTTCAGAAGTGTGCAAGATAGCTTTACATATAGAGGGAAAAGAGATGCCTCTGCTTTAAGCAAGGAAAATGAACAATAAGAAGACAAATTACATGTTCATGCTCTACACAACATGAAGGAAGAAAACAATATCAAGAATCACTACCTACTGATACATACCATTATACTCTTTCCGAATAAATCTTTCCAGACTTGCCAGAATTTGTTCTCTGTTCTGTTGCTCAGATAAAGGAGGAGATAATTCATCTAATTTAAAAACAAGTTAAAACACAGTCAGATGTGACATTCAGCTACTTAAAAAAACACTTTTTTTCAGCTTATTAAGAGTATCAGATATCTTTTTTTCAGTTACATTTACTTTCCTTGAATAAGTTTCTTTTCTTTTTTTCATATCATTAGAGTTATGATTTCATTTCAGACATCTTGGTTTTCAGCAGTTATTTAAACACAGAGTGGCTTGGTGGGTGCCTGTGTCCAGCCAAGGTGAACCCACCACAGCACCCAAACGGGGCTTTTTCCAAATGAAGCCACAGAACTTGAAATACAAAAACTAGTTTTGCCCAGAGCCTACCTTCTGGGAACACTAGTTACTTTTTAGAAACCCAGTGAAAAATCAGTATAGTATTGGTTTCTCAAATCTTCTATAAGAATTTGCTATCACAACGATGGATTATATAAGATACTGATCAATTTGTGGCCTAGAACACCTGGAAGAGCTTTTTTCCCCACTGAATATACTGGAATAAGTAATTTAACCCTACATTTTTTGGTTTGGTTTTTTTTTCCAGATTACAGATCACACTTTACAGTGGAGTACAAACACTTTTCCAACTCACCAAAACATCTTTTACACACTATATCAAGTATTTCCCGAAATCTGTCTGTCATTGGTGGTAGTGGCTTTAGATCAATTTTCTTGAAATCCTCGGGGCAGTCATTTTTGGAATGTCCATCCCGTTTGCAGATGCTGCATACAATAGTCGGTGGCTTTGGGGGAAGGGAGAGAAGCACACAATTGCAATTTTACTTCTAAGATAGTTCAACAGACCTAACACGACCATTTAAGTCATACAACCAAGAACATTTAATATATGAACAGCAAGAGTGTCTACAAAGAAGAGAATATCACCTCTCAAAAGACTGCATTTAGCTCTCACAGAAGCATAAAAGCACTAAGAAATTCTGAAAGAAAGTAGAACAGGATAGGAAAGAAAGGCAGGGAAAAAAAAATCCACACAAAACCAAACCCCAGGATTAACATTTTTTTTCTTTGGAGAAATTGGAAAGCTTTGGATAGGATTGGGGTAACAGACCATCTAGTCCAAATGGCATACAGATTCAGTGTTTTCCAGTCCTGAACAACAGGTACTCCAACAAGGTTAGAACTACCATTCATAACAGAGACTGAAACAATCACTGGGAGAATCCTGTCATCCATCCAGCTTTAGTTTTGGTGATTTAGAACTAATATTCCACTGACACATGACCAGCACTGCTTAAATACACAGCTTACCTTTCCTGAAGTCAAAATAAACTTATCAAATACATAATGCATTTCTTCTGTAGAGAGTCTGCCTTCATCTTTCAGAACAGGAGTTTCTACCATTGCTTTGCAGTTGGGCGAGGTAGCTGGTGTGCCAGTGCATTTCTTCGGAGAAGACTCTGTTACCAAACTCTGTCTACTTTCAGCATCAGTAGATTCATTACTAGAATTCATGTCATCAGGCTGATGTTCACTGCAGTTATCATGGTGGCTTAGCTCACCTTCAGTCACACAAACTGAAATTTCTAATTCATCCTTCTCTTTAAGTGATTTTTGCTTTAATTCACAGCATTCATTAGAAATAAGAGATAAAGCTTCTTCCTTGTCTTCATCATAACTAGAGTCCAACGTTGAAAGTAGCAAAGAGTCTACGTTCTTGGAAGTACATCTTTTGGCTACAGCTTCTACCGCTTCATTACATTCAAGTTCATTCTCTGTTATGTTACATCCACTTCCTATATTTTGTTTATCTACAACTTTTTCCCCTTGTGGAAGGCAACAGTTGGCTACAGGCTCTTCAGATCTTGTGGATTTCTTATTATTCATTTTCCCTTTTTCTTTTTTCTTGGTATCTGGCTTGGCTTTAATCCCATCTTTACTTTGTGGACATGCAAAATATTTATATGCTGTCCTAAACCGCTCCAGGATGTACTCAAATACCATCTGGCTATTTAGACTTCGTGCAACGTTCCTCTTTAGTGCAAAAGGATCTAGGAAGAAAAAACCAACAATTTCATTACTAACCTTTAGCTTCTACATTTCACTAAGGCAGCCGAAATCCCTAAATTATGATGCGGCAGTTAAAAAGACATTGTTGTGATATAACCCAGAATTGTATTTGGATATACTTAGAGTAGGACCCACAAGGTTTTCTGGACTTCTTCCATACAAAACACAACACACGGATAGCTATAAACAGTTGGCTATTGTAAACCACTCTAAATAGCGTTATGTAAACAGAAAGGCACAGGTATATTGTATCATTACATTATGGTCAATTTCAAAACTAGAAATGAAAATAAATATACTTAAGGCAACATAGATGTAGGCCTGCCTGACTTTTTTCCTTCACTGAATAAGTATTTGCATTTCCCTTAAGAAATTAATCTCTCTAAGAGTAACATCAAGGTTATAAGGATTATACAAACCAGTCTCACCAGATTTCACTCTTAGTCCTTCCTAGCGATTTCTAGATCAAACATGTTTTCCAAGTAAAAAGAGCACTTGTATAGTTGCTATAAGTTTGCCTGGGAAGATAGTATCAAACTGAGATTCTGTTGCTTCACGATTTCAGTTACAAACTTAACATTTAAAAAAAAAAAACAAAACCAAAAAACAGAAAAGAGAAAAGGAAAATGAAAAAACAAAAAAACCCCCATAAAACAAACAAACAAAAACTACACAAGGACCAGCAGTAGCAGGTATGAGAACCAGAATGCAATTTGTTTTTTGAAATTATTTCCTGTTTCTTCCTTGATCATTTGCCCTTTCATATAACAGGTTTTAGTTTCCCATATGCTGAATAAACCCTACTCTAGCTTTAAAACTCTCTAGCTAAAATTGATTGAAGAAAAGAATTGGGAGAGGAAATTAAAGCCACATGAGTCACCTTAAGACCCACTACTCAACACTCGCCTCAACAATTTATTGCTTGTTTTTCTCCTTTTTATGTTTTCTTCTTGTACCTTATCAATACCTTTAGTAACTCATTCTCTTGTCTTTCCATTTCTCTTGGAGCTATTTCCCTTTGTCCTCTTCATCACCTCATGTGCGTTACAAAAAAGCTACTCGATCAACATCTCTAGAAAGTGTCTGAAATTCATTAATTATGCTTCTATATAAAATATCACCTTAAACGGTCTCTTAACCTTCCCCAAACACTCAATTTATCCATCCTTAAGACCAATTCAGAATGCCAAGCACTGCCCAGTGATTTTTCCCCGTTAAATATTGTTCACGTGTTTTTCTGAGTTGAGGGACAGAAATAAAGATCTCTTCCAGTTATAAAGAAGTAATGGAGAAAATAATTTTCTTTCTTTCTCTCCCCAATATAGATAACTCAGAGTATGTATTATCATCAAATTCATATGGTCTCATATGAAAAAAGCACCTCCCTTAGGCTATTTGGGCCCTAAAAAATAGCCTATGACACATCATTTGGTTTCACCATATGGAAGTACTACCAACAGGGAAAGGGACAACAGAGAGCGCCAAGGGAGGGGGTGTGCCTGTGTGTGTCTGTGCGCGCGTGCATGTGTGTTACTTTGATGGGTTCGCTCCATTTCACTCTGATCAGGCCTAACCTCTCTGTTCAGTCTGGACCAGACTCGGACAGATAACTGGTAACACTCAAAATACATTGTGGTTTTGGGAAACACAGCTAAAGGTGCTGAAAATTCGTAATATCAGAATTATTGAAAAGGAATAAATAATGGCTTAGAGAAAGACTGAAGCCAACAGAGATAAGAACGTAATGGTAACAAACAGTGAGACAAATTTACGCTTTCTACTTCAAGGAGCAGTGTTGCAAAAAGTAGTATTAAAACAGAAAATTTGTCTTTAAACAAAGTGAATAGCTGACAAAATACAGAAAATTCAAATTAATTTGCCTCCAATTATTGGTTTAGTTTACTGTCCAGGCTTCTTGTGACAGACCTGCACCTTCTAGGTAGATAAAGATACTAATGCAGGATGACTACAGAGCTAGAAAAGGGCAATATCCTACCTTCAATGGCTATTCGCCTTTTAGGCCAGTTTTTACTCTCTCTGGTTAAGAGCTCCTGTACCCGTATGCTGATGACATATTCCTCCAAAGCAAATTCCAGTGTGTAAAACTTCAACAGTTCTAGCCACAGCTGCCCCAGTGAAACTTGGTGAGGGGTTCTGAATGCTAAGAGAGACTGAAACACAGACAAGAATGCTTAACTGCAATAAGAAATGAAAATTCCCCATTTTTTCCCTAGTTCCAGCCAATATTAATGTTTAAGAATAAAAAACAGGGACAAGAGATAGAACATGGTTTTCAATAAAATACAGTCATGACTTACATTGCCGTGTTTCTCCTTTGCATTATTTTGGTTGTCCACTTCCGAGCTTGTTACCTTTTTACCACCACCTTTTTGTTGCTCAACTTTAGTTTTATTTTCCACTCCAACTGAGTTTTTTGCTGCACCATTTGTTGGTGGCTTGTACTCCCACCGTACAAACTCCTCTTCTATTCCTTTCAACTGGTGGTCATCTGGCCTCTTTGAATCAAAGCCTTCAATCTAACAACAATTAAAGCAGTTCTGAAATAAGACTGTATACAAGACACGCGACTGAAAGTTTTCACTGTAGGTAACACTGACAAATGTGGTATTTATCCCCCTCAAGAATAACCAGTGTCAGAGAAATAAATTCAAAGAATTAAAGAAGAAAATATTTTCCCTTTCTCCACAATACAGCATGACACAATTGCACAGGCTACGGCATCAGAACCATTAGGCATCAGCTGTGTGAGGACCAAGTACTAATATGTTTTATTTACAAATTTCTTTGGCAATCAAATTCTGTGTATTCTAAGACCTTGCAGAACGCAGGAATAACACCAAGAACTTAACAATAAGGTGACTATACTACCAAACCACTTACCCAATTGCCCAAATAGGATGGTAAAATACGTGGTTTTCTTTGTTGAAGGAAAAATATTACCATTAAGGCAAAGGAATATGAAGGAATCCCACCTTCAGCCTGACAGTCAATGTGACAGAGCTGTAAGAGAATAAATTGTTACTTTTCTGATGTAACAGCAGGATTTTAACTTAAATCTATTATAATAGGACAAATATTAAAGAAATGCAAGATACATACCAGATTGAAAAAGAAAATCCTTTATTGCAGAAACTGCAGCTGTCATACCATGCCACGTACACACAAAATGCAAATTACAGTAATTCATACAGTGCCTTAAGTTGTGCTACTTCATTACATTGTATGTCATTCTCTTCAGTTTCATCACATTTTCTGATTGTAGGGCACACTTATTTTCCAATCTAAAATTTCAGTCAACTATAAGATATATTTTATTGTGAAATATATCATGTAGAGAGCTGGGGACTCTATGCATCTGGCTGCAATGTGATACTGATCTCTTCTACAGTAACTCAAGAGAGAAGTAATAAATGTACTAGACTTTGAACAGTCCTTCGTCATTTCTACTGCTGCTACTTACAGGAATTTTTCTAAAAACGCCTCGCTAAATTAAGCAACAATACCACCATGCAACTGATCTTCCAATAAATCCGAGACATTTTAAGTCACGTATGGCCTGGCAGCAATTTCAGGATGGAATTACAAGACAGTTAATCACTGGCTGTGAATATTGTAACTTGGTTCCTGTTGAAGCCTCTAAGAAGTACAGCAGGGTATGACAACAGACCCTTTCTTGAGTAAGTTAACTTTTGTCAGCATGACCTCAATAGCAGAAAGTCTGCAAGACCCAACTGCTCTGTACAGCTGGTTTTCAAGGATAAATTAACTAGTTTTAAGGAGTCAGTGTAACAGCTTGTTAAAAGTAGAGCAGAAGTTTCATGTATATTTACAGTTTCACAACAAAATCTTCCATCTCGTTCTGACCTGTTAAGAAGTGAACTAGTGGCACAAAGTCCTTTTCTACAAACACATTCACGGTATATTACATATTACATTGGATGCAGTCCTTAAAAAGAAGAAATAAACATATTTAATTATCCTCAATATTTATATACTTACTCTTGCCCAGTAACGGAAAGCCAAAACCAAGGGAATAAGGACAGGCTCCAGTTTACCAAGTGCAGCCAGCAGGTCAGTGGTAAGGCAAGCCACATCATTTCTAGCACTTACTTTACATGTTAAACCACTGTAAGCACAAATGTAGAACAGGTAAGAAGTTATCACCTTGCATATACAGATGATGCATGGGGCAGGGGAAGAGTGGGGCATCACATCCATCATAATAAAGCCATACACCAGTGTCTCCTCGCATAAGAACCTGAACTTTTTAAACAAAAGCTACAGAATATAATCATGTTTTCTTTACTAGATCTAGAACTTGCAGAATTTCGTTACAGCTAAAAATGTGAAAAAGCATTAAGAATTTCCTGGAAGTTCTGCCATTACTTAATTGTACAATCTTGACTCAACCCCATGAATATCTTCCACATAGAAAATAAAGGCCTGTTGCATATTAAGAGTTGCTAAGCCCACAAAACAGCTGCTCTGAAGACTTCCAGTTTGCTTCTCGGAATAATTGCTCTCTTAGCACTTAAAAGGCACGTCCTTAATGTACAAACATAGGAAAAGATACACCCACCTTTGCTGTTTTTACTTCCCCAGTTTCAATCCCATACCCCTGGCCAGTCAAAGCAAGGTGGACATCACACAGCAACTGCATTTCATTCTGGAGGTTGCTATTTCTTAGGAATTGACTGAAACTGTCAGATGATGTGTCCTTACTGGTAACGTGTATCTTATAAATATTTTTAAATCCTTGGATTAAACTGCTGGCACAAATTTTAAATATCAGCTGACGACCATTCCACTCTTCCCCTATTTAACTAAAAGTAGAATCACTGTTTTCAGACTCTTACAACTAATAAGCTCTACGAGGCACAAAAACAACGCTAAGCTTTCTAGATTGTATTTTGGTGTATGAGCAATGTTAGCCAAATGTTACAGTAATACTTCTTGTCAGGAGTTCAGGCAAGCAGCTGCTATGAGCAAGCATAGTAGAAACTGGTATCTCATTAAAAATCCTTTCGGTAACACGTACCTTTTAACATCTTTGCAGAAGACAACAGGAACTTTGGCATGGAAATCTGACTCCACGTCTGAGTAGACAGCTAACCAAAGAGAAAAAAAACAAGTTTTCCCAACTGTGTCCTTAGAACTATTACATTTACACCACGCTTTTACAGAACAACCCAAGTTAAGTACTGCATAACTAACTAGTAAGCAGTATTTTCTGGGTACTTTTGATGCTTACCAGCAGGGAAAAAAATAACAACCCTTGTCAGGAAACGGGGCTGGCATCTCTTCTAGAACCTTCTGTCTTAACAGCATTGGAAAGACACAAGGCTGAATCTCTGACAAACCATCTGGGTAGTTTGAGAGCCACTTATGGAGCTGACCTATCAAAGTTTCCTGAAGGATCACAAATGTCTCTTGTTTCAAGATGTGTGGATTACAGGGTTAGATGACTTCCTGACAGACTATGGAGGCTACATGTTTCAGAAGTCTTGCAACAGTTCTCATTGATGGTCATATGCAAGTGGAAAAGGGCTTTCGGATTACTGCTTAGAATTTCTCTTACGAAGTTAAAAATACTTTTTGATCCAGCATCTAACGCTGTTAGCATAAATTCTGGGAATCTGAACTGGACTACCATTCTCCTGCTGCAGGTTCTCATTTTTCACTTGTGTTCATAAAAATCACATTCATAAAAACAGCTCAGATATAAAAATAGATTTTTTTTCAGCCAAAGTAAGCTTACAGAAAAATTAAGCATAAAACCAGCTGAACAGCAGTTGGAATGTTAATTAAACAGAAATGAGATGCAACTACAACTCACCACTGTTCTTCAAGATTTCAAGCACCTGTATCAGAACATCTGGTTGACTCATCTAAAATGACAAAAACCAGCAGGTTACATTATTCAGACTAAGCTATTTTATTTTACATTTTGTTTAAAACTACTTAGGTTGCACAACCAGTAACATCAAGCAGTTTCACAAAAGTGAAACCACGCGTCAGTATTAATGAAAAGGTTAACTGTATCTGTCTGCACCATGAAAACAGGTACTAGTAAGCATACTAGCCAGCGTCCTTTTAGCCTACAACATTTAACTAAAGTACTTAACTAATAATATTTAACTAAAATACTTCTGTTCTGGTTCTGTATTAACAGACTCCATAAAGTTAAAACAAAACACCTGCCATATACTCAACAGTTGCAATGCCAATATATGCCACTAAAACCACACAACAGTAAAGAATTTAATGTCAGTGCTTTCCCACAGGTTTTTAAAGGTTAAAATTTTTAAATGTGTTTTCTTTTCTCCCCAGAAATCATCTTAAGTGGGGTTTCAAAGATAAGCTACAAATAGTTCAAAGAAAAGCCAAAAATTAACACTCCTTTTGAGCCCTTGTGAAAAAGCAACATGGTATGCTCCACATACAATTGTTTGCAAAAAGGCTCCGTTCTGCTTCTTAACTGCAGTATCATTTCAAAATGCTATGTGTATGTTACCAAAACAGGTATCTTTAATTTCACTGTAAGGCATACAGCCAAAAAAAGAGCAAGTTCAGCAGCTGCCTCTAACAAGAACCTCTAATATCACATACTAAACATCAACCAACAACTTTAGTGTTTAGAGGTAAGTTACACTGCTCTGCAAGAATTCTGTACCACAATAAACTGTAAACTGCAGTGGGACATCTACTTGCAAGTGACAAATGTCAAAGGAAAATTTGTCACATTTAGCCCCACCTTTAAAAGGCAGAGGGATGGGGAAAGAAGACCTACAAGATTTTACTGTCTGAATCATAGGCACATAAAAGCACACTTATCCAGAGCCAACTATTTTCATATTGCTTCAATGCTTACTCAATAAAAATTTTTAAAGGCTAGAAAAACATTGTCCAAACCACCCACAATTAAAAGCTATCTAGTAAGCAATGAAAACTTTATCCACTTGATTCATAGACACCTGACATCAATTCAAAGATTATATGCTTTGTGCTGTTCTAACACCATACGCCCCAGCAGACGATGAAGGCAATGGAGTAGAAATAAATGTTGATGACCTGGACTCAAATAACAGCCTTAGTTAATATAATATCTACACACCTTAGGGGGGAATTTGATATCAATGTTAACATCGCTAGTCTTAAAAGCGAATCTAGTTAAACAGGAGCCATACATCCTCAGTGAACAGTCTGGAAGAGAGAGAAACATAATTATTTAACAGCTAGTAAATAAATTATTCTTTAATGGATGATGCATATCTCATTCTGGATACTGTACCTCACAGGTGGTACTCCCAGATTAATGAATATTGAACCACTTTGTCACCCCTGTGAAGGCTAGTCATTTCCATAACACAGCATCACAGGAAAACGGATCATTCAAACAGTATAATCACCATACGTCCCAAGTTTTTCAAGTTGTTTTAGACGATTTTTTAAATTTGCTTCAGTTTCGTTTGTTCTTAGAACAGAATTAAATACAAAATATTAATAACTGTCACCATCTCAGTGCAGGATTTTCTTTGACAGCTTTTGTTAACCACAGCTTCATTTCACTGCAGCAGTTTGCCAATTACAGAATTCTTTGTTGCCTCCATACATTTTGGCCAAAATTCTTTTTTTATGTGCTACATTCTGTTATTTTCATTAGCAAGTTCCTATGCACAATTCGTTATGAAACACGTACATAAAACGTAACTTCAATATAATCCAAGACACAGAAGTACAGTATCCATTTAGTGCTTTTGTATTAATACAGCTCCTTACTTGCAAAGATGTACAACAGATCTACACTAATTACAAAGTAACTATTCAGTAATAATACCATAAGAAATATCCTTCCACTCCATAAAAGCAGTTTATCCCACTTCATTATACAAGGCTTGTATATTAAACCTCTCCTGTAGTATATATTAGGGTTCTGACATCATTAAGTCAGATGAAAATCAAGACTACTTTCAATCCCTTCCAAACCCAACACTCTGCTTAAGCTGGGTCACCTTGAGCAAGTTGCCCATAACCGTGTCCAGCTGTGTTTTGAAAATCTCTAAGGATGGAGAGTCCTCAGCCTCCCTAGGCAACCTGTGCCAGTGTTTAACTAGCTTCACAGGGAAGTGGGTTTTTCTTAGTACCTTTATTTGTGTTCTGAGCGAGCTCTCTCAAACAGAACCATGACAAAACAACTCTTGAAAGAGAAAATTGACAGCTTCGGTCAAACCTTTCTCTTATTTTTCACTGCTCAGCCCTCTCAAAAATAATTTGTGTATGGTAAAAAATAATAGCAATAATAATTTGCAATTACTTCCAATGTTTTTTCATTGTAGCAAGAATTTTTGCATAGTTCTAGTGCAAGCTCAACAGCAAACCATGCCAGAACATTCCATGTTTTCTACATTGTACATGAATTAATTTTTTCCTAATTTAAAACTTAGGAAAACACATTCACTAAAACATAGTGGGCTTTAAAAAGTAGAATAACACATTGTCATTTACTACTACAGATGCCCCTTCACTCCTACTACACCCCCACATCAGCTCATCAGCCCAAACAAGTCAGACAGCCAAGCAGCACTAACAGTTAGTTTCAAGAGTATTTGCACAAAAGTAATAATTTCCTTTGCTTTGTCTCATGCCAATTTACTATCAGTGGCAATCTGAGCAGCATGTCAGAACAGAAGTCTGCACTTGGAGCCACATATGGCAACATTATAGAGAAAACCCCTTAGCAAACCTCCATCCTCCCACCCCCTCTTCTACTACCTAATGTTCAGGCATATATTTAATACAGCTCGTAAAACCGAACCTGATCATCCTGCAGCAAAATATCAAAGTCTTACTACCACTGTATTTTTATAGAGCAAAGGGGAAAAAAGTATTTCTGAAACAAAAGAATAGTGCAGAACATCCACCAAGTTTCAATACAGACGAAATAAAAGTTTGAAAACTTTTTTTTTGTCAATGAGATTAATACTTTAATCTGTTCAGATTCACTGAAAAACACTGTTAATAGAACATCAACATTACTATCGCTCCAAAAATCAGCTCTCAAACTCCCAGTGTATTAACTACAGCAGACAATGGCAAATCAGCGCAAAAGAGCAAATGTCAAATATTATTTTATTTTTATATTATTTTATTTTTATTTGCCGACAGTGGTATAAATTGGACTTGAATGTTTAACATGTCCTATTGAAGAAACACTGTACTTCTGAAGGAGGGGGAGGGAGAAGGCAACCATTCAGCTTATCCAGACAATTTTTACGAAGTTTATTAATGCACTGAATTTACTGACCTGCTGAAGCAAAAAAAATGGGACCAAGCACTTAACCTACTCAGACTTTTTTTTTTCCCCCCCCAAAATTACTCTTATTTTTAATCAACGTAACGCACCCAATCAAGAAAAAGGCAGATTAGGTACAATATTTAAATGTGGTTAAGTAAATGCAATATTTTGATCTATTTAAGACAATTCCAGAGATGCTGGGAAACCTCTCCTCATTTTAAGACCCCCTAAACATAAATATACATGAGAAGAAATACCTGCTAAACAATAACTCTTCTTGATTTTAATGACTTGTTTTAATGAACAGTTACTGATTAGCACCTGCAGAACTCTCCAGATCACAAGTAAGTACTGAAACTATCTCATATGCTTAACAAAGCCACTCACAGCTGAGGTCTTTTTTTTTCTTAAAGCTACGCTTTAAAAAACATTACACAATTTCTCTCTGCCTTGGAAGATGTTATAAACAACCGAAGGACTGGTAGCAGAAAGAAAAAGCCAAATTCATTTCAAACTCCTAATTTTCCCCTCCTGCTACATTTGTATTAGCTTAATTAAGTGCACTTGGGAAAAAAATATCTACTGTAACAGCTGGATATTCAGTAATGCTGAGTAAGGCACAGGTGGAAAGGTTTGTACAACTAGAGCCTGAGGAATATCCTCAATGGCTGCGGCTTTAAACACCATCAGAAGAAGAGATATTTCATGCCCTGGAAAGTTCCGATCTCCCATCAGAAATCACCACTTTTAAGAGGACCAAGAGCTTCAATAAGCACATACGTACCAGAAAGAAGCAAAAATAAGCACAATCCTATTTTCCTCTTTTTGTAGGTTTCTTAGCTCCTTTTAGATCCACTTCCAGTCTGTATTAAAATGCCTGCACATATTAATATTGTACAATATAAAAGTAATCTAACCCCAAATGCATTAGTTCACCATTAATGAAGGCCTCAGAATCTGTGTAAAAATACAGAGAAAGACACATTTTCACCTACAAAAAATGGAGAATACTGTGAATACCTGGTAAGGGCTGCTGAATAATTTTCTCCATCTCGCTTACAATTTCTTGACGAATTCTGAAGTCATCATCTGATATGCCTTGTTCATTTGCTGCCTCAATGAGTGTAAAACTCAGAGCAGCCAACTGTGCAGAAGAGGGGGGTGGGAGGGCACGCAGCTCATTTTCTTCTTGTTTTTCCTGAATAATTGTTGGATGATAAAAGTCAAAGCTGATATTTTAGGAGAAACTGGTTATCTCATACTATTGCATGATATCAGAACATACTGCTTGCCGTTTGTGTTCTTCTCTTTACGCGGTGCCCTGACCAAACACTTTTAAAGGCAGGAACTCTGCCCAGCCTAACTGGCAAACACACTAGAGTGGCTCTGAGAAATGACGGTAGATGCTCAGTGTTTAGAACTGAACACGTTGTTTCACAGCTGGCAACTGGGGAGGAAATCCACCGGGTTACATTCCTGAACCATATTTTCTGACAGTTCTGAAAATGAACTCATCCAAGGAGATGAAAACTGTAATTGTTCCTACACAATAAAAGTAATTGAGCTGAGAAAGTCACACAGATTTTTTTCATAGTGGATTGTACTTGAAGGCAAGGTAGCAGAGGCAGAAAAAGTATTCCAAAAAATTGTGGAAAGTTGAGTCCCATTGCTATCTAAACAGCTGGTCCCAGAAAGCACTATTTTTTAGTGCATCAAGCAACAATAAATTTAGTTCAACAGCAAAAATTACATCAGATGCATCAAGTCATTTGGGTATAAGTACAACAGTCACTTCTCTCACAAATTCATCAACTAAATGAAACATGTGACTGACAACAGAAATAAATAACAACCAGAAAATAATCATGCACTTAGTAAACACAATCCAGTACAAAAATGTTTGGTTAGTTCTAGGCTGCATCTCTCAACTCTTCTGTTTCCACGTGAACAAATTCAGCATAAGAAAGAATATGTGTGTTTTTAAAGGGCTGTGTTTTTTTTAATAGCACTGCCTTAGGGTTTTTCTTGAGTAGTTAAGCTACAGCTGCTGCTAAGCTGATTTGCCAGTCATATACCTCATAGGCAGAGCCGTAAACAGGTAATATTTTATGAAGTAACGTTTAGTCAGTCACATACCACTATCACTGTAATGTGGCACACAATGTAATGCTACTGGAAAACAAGTGTTGAAAACTGAAAATGCTCCCTGTCCTCTAGCATTTCCATTCAGTGGTAAAGAAACTCACTCCTCAATGCTTATCTCCACACCTAGATGAAAGGCATGGTGTGAAAGTGTTTCCATATCAAACATGGGGCTGGTTTGTTGCTATTTTGGTCTTTTTTTTTTTTTCCTCCTCTATGATGCAATTTAGCTGACAGCAAGGGAACCAGACTCCTTTACAAATAATAACCAAACATACTACGAAAATGTTACTTTCCAACATGTAATGGATATATGGCATTCAGTTATCCAAGTGTTAGCGTGCATATGATAGAATTAGAGCATTAATTACTAACAGAAGTATGGTAAGAAATACATGGAAACAGGAATAAGCAATTCACTGAATTTTGGGGAATGGTTGTAGGAAGAGCAATTTTAACCCTCTGAATCACAAAACCCTACTTACTTGGGAATTTGCAGCTCTTCATCAGCATTTGCAAAAATGGGTTGGCAAGAAAATCTGTGCACCTTTTACTGGACTTCATGCATGTAAAAGTTCTTTAAAGCAAAGCAAACAGTAACACCATGGTATCTGATAAAGAAACTGTTTTTCTCTTTGAAAGCCTTATAACTGTTTTTCATATTAAACACATACATAAACCTAGGGAGATGATGAGTGACTCAGGAACCAAATCCCTCCCTACTTTAACTCCCTTTTTTACAGTCTAGACGTACTATTCACTCTGCTCACCCATCACAGAAAGGATGTAGATAAAAACTTCACAAGTCAGACAAAAGAGAAACAAAACAGGAAAAAAGCAACATCCTCCAACTCCACCTCCAGTCCCTGGAGGTCCTTGCTAGCAACAATATTATTTTTGGAGAAACAGAAGTACTAAATATGTTTCTCACCTACGCTACCTTGCTTTCTGTTACTAAAAGTATAATGAGCTTCCAACTACTCAGAGACACTAATTCAGAAGCAATGACCAAAAATGTTTTTTCCTCTCTACTTGGAGAGATCATCAAGCCCTTCCTCTCAAACAGAAAAAAAAGCAAGTGGAATTGGTGGTTTTCTGCTCAGCACACAAGATTTCACCTAAATGAAGACGACCAGAGAAAACATACCACATAAAAAAAGAAAAAAAATCAGTCAAAATGTATTTGTTAACTTACCATTATATTTTTCTTATGACGTTTTTCTTTAATATGCTTGTGAGCTCCCTGGATATTTTCAATGTGAACTAAGCAGAGCTTGCATAGATACTGACAGTTGGTGTATTCTGGGGAGCGCTGAGGAAAAGAGGCCATAGATTAAAAGAAAATGCTTCTGCCAATAGTCTCTTAAAAACTCGATTCTTTGAATAACAAATCAAATTTAACAACTATGTAACACGTGTAACACCAAGGTGCTTTGCAAACATTAAGTAATCTTCAAAAAAAACACAGCGGAAATGGATTTTTAGCCACATGACAAGTGGGGAAAGCAAGGAAAGGAAGCAAGATGACTTGAATATTACACTTCTCAGTAATTTTTACTAAGGCAAGATTAAGACTGAAGAGTTTATGCCTCTTAAGGCTAACCTAAAGGCCAGTAAGCCATTCCTTTGTCAGCTCAAGCTTTTAATAACTATGGATTTATTAAATCTCAGCATCTATCCTCCTTTCTCTGACGAGAAAATGGGAAATATTCATCTATTATCTACTCCACATGTTATGACAGATGGTGCTGTTGTTTGGCTAGCATATTCACAGCGAACTGTCCAAGTACTGCATTTTTTGTTCTATTAAAAAGGGTGGGGCTGGCCAACATGGAGGAAGATAGCCAATTTCTGACTTACTAATGACCATACCCTGGATAAGGCAGGATCTGCTGACAAGAGGTAAGATTGTTTCATTTTGATTAATAACTTGGGATGCTCAGAACTGGAGAAACATGCAGAACAAGCACCTTTTTGTACAGACAGTGGGAAAGGCAGAGCACACAAATGGAGTGCTGTCACCTGGGAGACTCCTGAGAGGCTGCAAAAAGCATCTAAGCCTCAGAAGATGAAGGGCATGGGGGAAAAAAATCACAGTTTTCCTAGGGTCCAAGAGGAGATACTGTGGAGTTTATTCAATGAGGAAACCACCAAGATCAACTAGACTAAGATGCAGAAAGGACCATCTCTGCAAAGATGAGGGGGGGGTCAGAAATACTGCACTTTAATCTGTCTGATCCTGAAGTTCCATTTTCTTGTTCTAATAAAACATAGCTATAGAGGTTGGAAATATTTTTACATGCTCACTGCAAAGACAAAAGGACCCAAATGAAAAGCCTTGGGTTTCCTCTAGGCTTGTTAGCATTCTTCCAATAACTGCTATCAGTTATAACTGGGAGATAAAAAAACCCTACTTAACGTTTTCATCTTAATTCTATTACATCTCTATTTACTAAAACCAAAAAGTATACTGAAAACACCAGATGTTTGAACAGTGACATAATAATGAATAAACAGAGAACACCATTTTAAGACACTAAGGAGGACTACAGATCAGTTAAACAACTCTGACTTACTATACTAAAACTTAAACCACTGCTAAATTTGGGCAAGTTTTTCCACTTGCTGAGACTGATCTTTTGCTTTATTTGTAGGGAAAAAAAAGGTCTCATACCCTCTAACTGCAGGGTAAATATCACTTTAAATTAACACGGTCAATTATGCTTTTATTACTAATTCTCTTCATCCTTAATTCCTATAGGACAGATACCAAGTAAGATGAAATTAAACATCGATTTGGAAAAGAACTTATAGACAGTTATACTTGGCTAGCTCGGAAGATTCAAGTATTCAACAACTGATGATTGAAGTAGATTTAAAATATTTTACAACTCTTCTAAATCTGAATGAATATCAACAATAATAATATTTTTAAAAATCAGGTATTTCTTTACATTACTGATCTGCAGTGTTACGTCAACACGTGTTGCCAGAAAACTGAATCACGTAATGCCTTTTATTTTGCCCTTATTGTAAAGCCTTTTTTAATCATCCAGCTATGCGTAACACCAGTGAAAGGGGCAAGGACCTCAGAACAGCAAGACAAAAAAAAGCTACAGACCAGTACTAGAATAAGACAGATGCATCCAAACAAGCCAGGCCTCGTGAAATTTGTGCTTGGATATTCAGGGAGCTGATCCATCTCAGAGTCTGCTGTATGTTACAGAATTCACAGAGAATGGCAAGGTTACAGATCACTGATAAAGAGAAACTTAATAATATCTTTAAAAGGCTAAAGAGGATGAGCCAAGGAATTAAGAGACCAGTCGGAATTAGCAACCAGAAAAAAACTGCAATAAACTAAGTTATTAATAAGCACATAAAAAACCAAGTCACAGTGACAAACTGATCTATTAAAAACTAACTGTATTAAATCAATTTTAGGGTTGCTTTTTAAAACATAAAATCACAGGACTTAAAGATGCAGCAGCAGATGTTGTATCTTGAATTTTAAAAAGTTTTTGTCACTTGTCATAGTATCAGTTTCAAAAGGAGACCATAAGTACTACCTAAATAAAGAACAATAAGGTGGCAACAAAATGCTGAGGAAGCTGTCCTCAGAACACACACACGTAGACTGGTTCACCATTAGTCTCAAAGTATGTGCCAAGTATTTTTCAACAGGTGTCTTTCTGGAGTCAGAAACATTCATATTTCCGTTGAAGACTGCGGAGATGCAATAGAGGGTATGCTGACTACAAATGCAAAACATAACAATTTCTGAGACATTACAGAAGATGCAAGATGACAAAAATTCAGTCATCACAATAAATTAGAGAAACTGAATAAATAAGCTGCAATTGAATAAAAGCAAAGCGAAGCATCATTCCTCCTTAGACATTATCAATTGCAAAAAAACAAGGGGCTGGCAACATCTGATTGGGTGTTTCTTGACAAATGGATACTGGGATCACTGCTGGTCAAACCACAAGCCAACATTCTATTTGCTGCTAAAAAAGCAGATATCATAAACACAAATGTTATATTTCAGACAGATGAAGTCAGCTTTCCACTTCATAAGACCTCAGCTGAAATTGCATGTCTAATTTTGGATACCATTCACATGGTGGATGCCTACAGAAAAGTGACAAGAATGAACCAGTAACTAAAAAACCCTTAAGACTGACAAAGAGTGAGTCTAAAGAAGAGACTGTTGGAATGGTAATGATCTTCAAATGTGCAAAAAGCCCTTGAAAAAAGTAACAAGTTTATCTTTATTTTCCTAAGACAATATAAGAGGGACTAAAATGCTGCAAGGGACACTCACACTAGACATTAAGAAAAACTTCTGCGTTACCTATACTATGAAATTTGTTTCACTAGAGATAATATTAAGAACAGTTTAGACAAACATTTTGAAGGAGTCATCTTCAATACAGGTGACTGACTGGTGGAAGGATAATACACTGAACATAGCGCAACTTTCCTTTTAACCCTATATTCTGAGTTTGCAGGTAACCAGGATTTCTAGAAAAACTTAGGTAAGTAATGAAACTGTAAAACTTCATGTCTGCACAGTTAAAAAATATTGTTCTACAGAGGCTACATGAACCACAAAAGGAACAGTAAGTTTTAAATTCACATGATCTGTCATGATGAAAGACTAGTCAACTACTAAGAATAATATCTTAGATCACTAAAGCAACACATTATAAAGAATAAAGAGATAGTGGCAACAGGCTCTGGTAGAAATACCACCCAACCAGAAATATGGTGATGATAATGGAAGAAGACACACTTTGTCTTTTTTTATCTGATCAATAATTCAACCTACTTTTTCAAGTCGGGTGATATAGTCTCTTTCCAGACGCTCTTCAGCTTGTTTCAGTCCTAGTTGCTGTTCAGATGTTAGATTAGATTCATCAATAACAGCAGTGTTCTCTAAATATGTAGCATCCAAAGCATGTTCTTTATTTGATTCAGAATTCTTTATTTTATCTAGAGAAAGAAATAGTTATTATTACTCAAGGAGAGGAAAAGTGAAAGCACAGAGCTGTTAAGAGCATCTCACTAAGGAGCCAGACACAAATTAGAGCTAAATTCATTTTTTGTCCAAAGGCTGGCTAAAATCACCTTAGATGTTAAGAGTCTTCCAGCATGTTAACCAGTATTTTAGAGAGACTTCAGAGACTCGTCTGCTAGGAGTGCTACCAAAAAGAGAAAAAAAAAATAGTAGATTCTTTTTGTGTTTCAGTCATAACTTCACAGTCTGTAAATTCATCAAGGCGAAAAGGTTTTTTTTTCGTTATGCAGAACAGAGTATGAGAGATCCTGACTGATGCTGTACTGCAACAGAAATATTAGGCTTAGAAGTTTTTACACAATGCATTTTGTTAAGGAAGCAGTCATACAACTGCCTTAAAGACATTCACCCAAATGATCTTGCAGAGATAGTCATCAGGTATTTCAAGCTCTCGATTTAGACGGCTGCTGGAGTTGCATTTGACCACACCGTGATACCTTGCCGCCCACAGCTAGCAACCATGGAGCTCTGGAACGCTGCTACTCACAAACACGCAGGGTAATTCTGAAAGGCCAGTTCCTCCAGATGCCTATGATGTGTTCATTGTCCACTAATCTGACAAACATCTACATCTTATTACAGTATTTTTTACATCAGCAAAGCGAGTGTTTCTTTTTTTCTTTTGTTTCAAATGAGATCTGTGGTCTCAAAATCACCAGGAATCAAAACCAAGCAATTTTCAGGTCCTGGTTTCTCAATGACAGATGGTCCCTACAGTACATGACAGTGGTCTACACAGAGCTGACTGATCATAGGATGCTGCCATTTCAATTTGTTTTTCCAGTTAAATTTTATTAAGATAGCTAAAAAAAATACGCACTTTAATATTTTCCTAGTATTTCCACACAAGCAACTGCTGTAGCTGTTGCAACAATGGGAAATAGTTCAAACAGAAGGTCTGCACTGGCACACTGTCTTAAGGCAGCATTTTTATTAGAAAAACATGCATTCTGAAGAAGTGCGACAAAACCTGAACTTAACCTGAAATGAGACAAACACTAATCCGTGTATTTAATTCTGAAATTGAAACACGTATGTAAGAACTGAACACTTGTAAGGGTAATCACTGGTGGATGGTGGGTATTCCAGAGCTCCCTAAACTGAAAAGCCATCTGCCAAAACATATTTTAAACATTTTTAGTAACAAAAAGAGCACAACTATCACAGGAATAAAAAGGTAAATATTTTTCCCCTACCTATAAAAAAACCCCTTTTGTCACAGATTTCCCCCCGATCTTTCTGAAGAATATCAATAGCTGGCATTTTCATAAGTGGCAATAATATTATGAAGGCTTCTCCCCTCCCAAGATGTTAGATTCAAAAAACTGCCTCAAACCCACACACACTAAAGTATCTTGCAAAGATGTTTAGGACTTAGGCATGAGAAAAAAAAAGGACAGCTGCTACCATAATCTCTATTCACTAAGAAATATGCTTGTATTAATAGTATGTTCTCTCTAAATGTAATCAGCAACTGATGCGCAAAGAGCAACATTTCAAAGCTCGTTTCAGACTGTTGACAATTTTACCAGAAGAAAAATTAATAAAGCAGCGTTGAATAATACTCACTGAAGTCCTCTGGCTTATGCTCCATTTTCCTTTGATCTGAAGCAGTCTTACCAGGATCTCCAGTCTGAACAACACTGGTCTTCAAAGCATGAACTCCCAGTGGGTTTTCCAACACCAGTTTCCCTTTCTGTGTAGCTGTTAAACTCTCCGTACTGACTCCATTCCCTGAAACATGGGAGCCTGGAAAGTTTTCTCCCACTGGCTGAGCTTTTGTCTGTTTCAGGCTTTCCACTGCTGCTGATACATTAGAAAACTTCTTTGCTTTTCCATGACTTCGATCCTGACCATTTGACCCCACATCTTTAATTCCAGGAATACAACTATTGACTTTGCATGATTTATTGTCTCCTTGTTTTTCAGAAAAACCATCATTTTGCTTACTTTTTTTGCTGCTATTCCCACTTGGAGAGCTTCTCCCAACATCCTTCACAGATTTGTCATTTCTATTATGTTTATAATTTTGATTATTTGTAACTTTGACTGCTTTGCCCTCCTCACAGACAAGACGGACAGACTTCCTTGGGTCGTGATTTCCATTCTTTGAGCTCTTGGCCTCTTCCATTATAGTGAAGACCTGCTTCTCCTGTCTCTTGAGACCACTTGAAGTGTAACTCTTCAGCAATTTGCAGTTGATTTTAAATCCACTGCGCAGGCAAGGATTGTAGCTGATTGTCTACTGAAGAAATAAGACATTTTTAAACTGAAGGAAAAATATCAAAGCTCTACATAGACAACACATTAAAATAAGCCCCTCTGAAGAACAGCGTAACTACAAATTATTATTGGATGTTCTCCCCTAGGCATAAGAGAATTTTCATAACACACTCTATATTAAAGTAAAACTCATTAACTTTTTGATCATCTTGACTTGTATTTAAAAGAGGAGGGGATATGAAGAGAAGAAAAATGGCAGAACATGGTAAAAAAACACTAAGTGATAAACCTGCCAACAGCCTGCTTTTTTCTTTCCTTCCTATTTTTGGCTTTCTGAAAAAAAAACAAGATCCAAGAAATCTGCAACTACACTGGGGAAAAAAAAAAAAGAAAAGAAAAGATTTAACACATCTGAAAAATACCCCTCAATAAGTGTACAGCTCAAATTAGGCACTAGAGAAAACTAATTCAGTTTCCAGAAAGCAAGCTCTGTTTTATTAACTCATTTTTTTTAAAAAAGTATTTAGAGATACAGCTCCAAGTATTACTAATAAATCTGACCTACCACCTGCATCCACAGATACTCAAGCACATTTTCAACACAAGAGGATTCTCATGCAAGTTAATTGCCATCAATTCAGCAAGATTTTGCTTAGTCAAAAGCCCAAGTAGTAAATATTTTGTTTAGCAGATTAACTTTACTTATCTAAACCTCAGTCCTTTAGGCGCTATATCATCTGAGCTTTATGTTGGAGACAACTCAAAGATTGTTTTTCCAATGGGAAGCTAAGCATGAGTAAGTGGGTCTGTTTGTAAGGAATGTACTCTCAATATAGAAAATGAAGGGGGAATCTGTAATCAGAACTTGGATTTAATATTTTTTTTAATATAACCTTGGACAGCAAAAAATAATTATGAGAATGAATTATTAGAAATAGAAGAAAATAAATTTTATGAAACTATAGCAAGATATGGATTTTGGGAACACAGAGTTTCTCTCTTTCCTGCCCATCTACACATTTTGTAGGTAAAAGCATGATGCATAGAAATTTCAAAATAAGTAGCTTATCATTTAGTTAAAAAAAGGAACAGAAAGGTCAATGAATTACAACTATCAAAAGTACCACAATGTACTTTTGTATGGAAATAATGAGAACCAGAAGGAAGAATTAGAATAAAAAGTCTGGCTAAAAAAAAAAATCTTTCTGAATATTATCAGTACAAAGGATAGTAATTTTTTTTTCAGGGTATATAATATAGTTACTATCTCTTACTTTAAAGGACACAAATCAGAAAATGCTTCAGGACACAAAGCACCTACTATAAATGCTTATCTTAAGCCTCTATTGACGTAATTGAAAATACACATTATCTTCAAAAATTAAAAAAAACCAAAACAACCAACCAACCCCCACAAAAATTTTCATGAAGTTACAGTCAGCATCACAGTCCTTAGAAAATTATAAATGAAAAAAAAATCCATATTACTAAATTCATTCCAAAGGCTAAGTATTTTACCTCACAAACACATTTAATTAATATTACAACTATTTTCTATTAAACACTGATCACACCTGGCTCTTACTTCTAGACCAAAAGTCAAAGATAAACAGTATTTGCCTTTGGATTGCAGTCAGTGTTTCTGACAGCAATTCTTATGAGCCCAAGCCTCCATGGCAAGGACAGTCCAGCATCCCCATGGCTGGCTAAATCATTCTAACTACCTGTATAAAGGCACTGCTCTACAGACTGGTGAGATGTCATCGCTACACGCATGATGTCGCTATCGTTAAACTGTACTCTACTGTGAAGCTTTTTTATCTAACCAAAAGAGAAAGTAGAGTAGGATTTGTCAAATTCTAAACCATTCCTTATGCTTTAGTTGCTCAACCTGATGAGGGAAAAAAAACAAAACAACAATTAAAAACCCCACACACATCAGCTCCACTCTCGCTTTAGTTTGTTTCTGCCACTCTTCAACTCTGGACTGCAGCAAACCAAGGCCACACTTCCACGTTTACTGAAAAGCATTGTAGGTCGGCCCCAACCCCGATAGGAGCAATAACACCCTTTCTTCAACCCTGAGTACTTACTCCCACTCCTCGGGCTGCTCCCTTCTTTGTGCAGCTCAGCAGTGAACAAAACCGGAAAACCAATCCAGCTTAACATAAAGCTGGCACAGGGGAGGAGGAGGAGCAGGAGCTGGTAATAACAAACAAGTAGTAGGGTGGGGACAGCTTCTCTTGGCACCATACCCAGCTTAAAGCTACCATGAAGCTCCAACACTGGAGGAAAACTGAGGCTTCATTTTGCTCTACTTTTTCTAAGTGTCTAATTGTTAGATTCATATTTTGCGAAAAGGTTCGGAAAAAATTTTAAAAAAAAGCTCATGTAGGCTCAAATTATTTGCCCTCATCCACTCAATAAAAACACAGTTACATATTCAAAGAGAATATATAAGCTTTAATCAAATGCACAAACTTAACAGGAAAAAAACAACTAAGGCAGCTGCTAATAAACACTATCTTCATACCAACTAATAAACTAATAAACTGAGTACTGTGATAACATTACACATTAAACGAACGAATGTAATCAAATGCAAGTAGTTAAGGTTAAAAAGCACAGATAAACTCTTTATTCCTGAGAAATATGAATAAAGACAGATTGTGAAGCCTCCTAAGACAAGAACATTTTGTGCAAAAAGTTAAGAGTTCCACAATGGAATTCACAATCTAAAATGCTAGGACATGACTAATGAAGTTGTACTTTGGATTTTTTTTGCTTTTTTTACTTTTTAATGCTGAAACAATTTAGCAAACAATAATAAAAAAAAATCTAAACTGCTGTAACATATTCAACAGTACCCTACAAAGAACTGCAAGGCAGACCAACTAATAGAACTTGACATGAAAAACAAAAAAGAGACCACTACTGAACCCAAGACAGTCTCAAAAAGATTCTTCCTCCTCTGTCAGATCTCAGCCATCTACACAGGAGAGAGAGGGAAATGGGAGGAGGTAAAGGAGTGCCTCCGAAAAGAATAACATGGTTAGAAACAAAACACTGGAGTGAATCAGTGCTGAGGCGGCATCTTTCTAGAAACCTGGACTGCACATCTTATTCACAAGCTCAGGCTCACACCAAATTGCCAGATCTGGAATCAAGTAAGAGTTTTCTTCCTGGCAGGCTGGCAACAAAAACAGAGTTTTCCACCTGCATCTGCAAAGTGGAGTATGATTCACCTGCTTAAGTCATTTCAGCATATTTCATTTATTCAACAGCCTGGTGTCCCAAGGGACTTGGTTTCCCTGATTCCCGAATGTTGATTTCTGAATGTACGAGGCCAGTCCCTCCTCTGAAATCTAGCTCAACTCCTGGCATCGTGTATAAAAACAATCTGGCTGCAATACAGCAGCTTGAGGTCAGACAAGACAACACCTGACCTCGCACTCCAGAAAATTATTAAGCCTATACTAACCTGTAACGATCAAATTTAAAATGTTTAAAATCAGCTTTGATTTCACTACTGCAGAATTCATTTTAGGCTCACAAAATGAAGGAACGAGACTGTTTCACTTTCATTTCTGCCAGTTTCTTTTGTTTCCTCCCTCTCTCAGACTAGCATGAAACTTCTTGCATTTGAATTGCAAAAAACTCAGGGTAATGCTCACTTACAAAAATGGAAAAAACCCCACACTTTCAAGAAGATATTTCTACTCACCTGCCCTTCCACTCCTTCCTCCTGAGTTGTTCAACTGTATTTAAATCCTTCAGAAGCACACACTCTGGGTCAGACTTTGCCGTAATAGGGCCTTATCAAAGATGAAGGCCAATATAAATCATGAGCTCTTTTCACTCCAAGTTGCTCTTTTGCAAAGCATTTCTTTTTTAATTGTTTCATTAGCAGCAGAACTGAATGTATGCGCTTTCCTATACATTCATTTTGTGCTCCTCTGTCACAGGCTCGATCTCAGCCCACTGGGCAAGTGAAAGAGACCTACTGTAGCTAGAGGAACATACGTGCTGGTTGGCCTTAGCTGCTTCCTAAGAGCACCCCAAGAGCAAACAACTTCCTCCTGCTTCCCCATCAGCAGAGACTCTCCTTCTACTGAGGCATGTTTTTTTCAGAAAACATACAGAAATTCAATGATCTTTTGACATTACTTCAAATATGTTCTAAAATTTGGTCCCAACTGGCTAAAATGTCCAAAAGTATCAAGAGTGTAGAAGAGCAACTAATGCAAAAGAGGAGCGTCCTAGGTTTTGTTTCCCAAGGGAGTACTAGATGAAATATAAACAATGAAAGTACTGCAAACATAATTGTTATCATCGTGTTTCTATAAAGCACCGCCTCCTTTGAGACTGCAAGACCTTTATTTTATCTGGGCCCTGCTTTTATCTGTCCCATTATGATTGTCCCTTATGCTCAGTATCTCCCCAGACGGCCTCCCAACAGCAACTGGGGTGATTAACCTCATTCCCCTCTCAACTGATTACCAGTATAGCCCAGCTGAACTTCTTCAACAGAAACAAAAGGAAATTCAGCAAAGGTTACAGCCACAGACAGTGACAAAAGGAAAGGTTGGCACTCTGCTCAGATTGCAGCACTGCTCATGCCTACAGTCAGCCCTGAACTGCATGGGGTGGTGGTGTGTCTTTTCTGGACTGTTTACAGCCTTAGGCCCACCTTTACATCTGAGAACTTCTACAAACCATTGAAACTCCTCACGTCTTCTACAGCAATAGTTCAAAAAAGTTATCCCGTTTATGTTTGTTTTATGATGAATTAGGCATAACATAGTACAAACTATTATCAATTCTTGTTGTTTTTCCAAACTACTTAAAATTAAAACTCTTGGAGACTACTGACCATTAAAGCTCCCCAGACTCCATGAGCAATAAACCCATGAGTATTCTTAGTAACAAACATAAGTGCTCTATAGTGTTTCAGATCTTCCTTGTTTCTACAGGCTACAGAATTTAGGCTAATAAGTATAATATGACCAACATCTATGCAGAAGGAAACCAATGCAATGCACACACAATTTAACACACAAACCTGGGATGCAACAAAACCTGCACTATGAGCTTAATGAAGACCTGTAACTCACTGGGAAGCTCTGATGTTGTATCTAAACTGTGGAGGATTGAAAACTTGTAAGGAGTGATCATTAGATAAAGAAAAATATATGTGTATATGTAACTGTAACAGGATTATATCTGAATTACAGAAGTACCACTGAGTAACTGAAGCAACAGGAAAAGCTTTGGTTGATACAAAACTTGGTAACATCTGTAGGTGCAAATGCCTTACGACTAGATTACAACACCAGCAGAATAGGCTGAATAGGAGATCCATACAAGATCTGCCTGTTAAAGATTATTGTCTCTTTGCATTGACACCCGCTGTCTTTTCTAAAACATGGTATGACTCACCGGGAAGGTAAGAAAGAGGCACGTCACCCAACACCAAGAATTACCACTTTCTGAAACTACTGCTGCTGATGACTCCTGTTCCAAATTGGGGAAAGCCATCCTCTTAGTCACACCAGTTGTGTAACTAAGTTACAATCACTTCCCCTACCTCTGCACTTCATATAAAGATTCCTAATGCTGTAGTACCTTCTGGTTCCAACTCTAGGTTCTACCATAACAGTCCTTTAGATGTTTCACAATTGACTCCGGCAAGTACTAAAGCCATAAGAGGGGGACCACCTGCCTCAAACATCACTGTATGCTGTAACCAGACCAGGAAACTGATGCAAGGCATCAGTTGAAAAACGTAACAGTAAAACAACTCAAAAACCAAAACACAACGTTTGCACTAAAACATGTGAGGAGGCTGGGGAAAAAAACAGTACAGCACTGCACACGTCTAAAGCCTTTCAGAGGCTAAACTAGCTTCCAGAAGCATGAACTGATCCTGAAACTGGCTTAAATGGCAGCAATGCGTTCAAACTCAATTTATCCATCTTATTCTTAAGCCCCTGTTTATACTGGGTGTTTGTGCTAAATAAAAATACAGCAGAATTTATTTGAGGCATAGAAGTTTATCTGGCTCTTGTATTTAAGCAATAGTGGTGATCCCTTTACCCAAACTCTAATCTTTCAGGAAAGCACAGCCTTTGAAGTGGTTCATACCAGTCACAAACTAGTTCACAAACAACAGAGAAAGCAAATGGATCTCTTACCAGTATCCTTACATCTGCTTTACCAGGATCCAGCGCTTTCACTACTGAAAGAAATATGCTGAAAACCACTGCTTTAGAGAAGCTGTCAAAAGTACATTCACACAGTTGGCCCATAGACTGAGTCACAATGGTTAGTAACACAAAACTGATGTCGGACTCACAAGTTAAGCTTTGCTGACACCAAAAACTAAAATCTGAAAGCTACTTCTTGCTGGAAATATTATTCCATACATCTACAGAAATAAAAAATAACACCTAAGAACATCTGAGGTTTTTTCCCAATGTTTTGCTAAAACATTAGAACCAAAATATGAACAGAAGATACAGAATGAGTACATGTATGCACACATCTCGGGAAAAAAAAAACAGTAAAAATCAGAGTCATATGCATTGTTACTAAATTTACGTAATGTTTTCAGTACTTTTAACTTAAAAGTGGTTCTGATCAATCATTTATGTGCAATTAAACAATTCATCAAACAAAACACAATATTGTCTTAATGTGCCAAAAGCATCAGAAATGTCGACTTCCCTGGATTGCTTCCATTCTGCAAATTAATGTACTAAGTAAATTGCAGGATGCTTCTTTCTAGGAGTTCTAAGTACAAGTCAGTACTTATAGGACATTATTTCATTAAGACAGGGACAAAAATAAAGTTACTTTAGTAGAAATGCTTTGTAAAATTTAAAAAGCAAGTGTTACGACTAGAAAACAGGATATACTCTCAGCTGGGCAAAATTTTGAACTGCCTTAACGGTATCAATACAAACATACAATCCAAAACCATTACTCCAACAAGCAGATCCACAAGACATTCAAGAGGAGCTCCCCGGGGATATGTTGCTTTCAAGTAGTACACAAGGAAATTCTGCTCCCCTTTCTCTTTCTCCCCATAGCAGCAATTCCCTTCAGCGGAAGAAAGAGGTAAATGCCCTGTGCTGTGCAGGTGCCTCACGGCATCTGGCAGTTTCTTTTCCTCTCCTAGGTGCGGTATGAGAGAGAAGTCCCAGCAGTCTTCTGTGCAAGAACAGATCACAGAAGGAACTTTCTGACCCTTCTGTACACATCTTCTGGGAACATATCCCAATACGTATGTTCTGGGAAACAGTAGTTTCATAACAAAATTAATTTTATGGAGGTATTTTAACTAAAGTTAAGTAGAAAAATGATTTTAAAAGCTCATTGCAAAGATGATCTTTGTAAAGGAGACTTCTTGTTCCTAATACGGCGTCTTCTGCTGGATACTGTAACTAAGTCATACTTCCATGGCTGATTTACTTTTCTAGTCACGGAAATAATTACGTCATCACTACCTGGGGTCAGACTATCCAAAAAGCACCTACGGAAACTGGGAACACAAGTCAAACAACACCAGAAACAACACGTATTTTCAAACAAATGAAATGACTCTGGAATCCAGGGCACAGTGCGCAGGAAGCCGAGTGACGTGGAGGTGTCATGAAAATAAAATTGGATCCATACTTAGATAGAACTATCTTTTTCATGCACTAATCCCTCTCTAGTACCTTAGTCTAAACCTGATTGTATTGTTCCTCCCCGCAGTACCAGCCCATCCTCTTCTGATGTACCCAGAAACAGCCTTAAAAGCAAGAAGGCCTCCGGTAAGGACACATTCAGCCAGCTGGCAAATGGCAACCCACCGCAGAAGTCGTTCAGCTGTTATTTGTACACAGGTTAAGCCAATAAAAAAAAAAGAACACAAACACAGGGGCAAAGGAGCGCCTGTGTGTCATTTGAGGAACACCGTAACCTCCAGAAAGAGACGGCAAAAGGGGGCACAGCTCGGCACAGCACAGTGGGGCACTTCCCTGGGCACCTCACCACCTGCGATGGTCTCACTCCCCCCGGCATTTTAATTCCACAGGGTGCAAGAGCAAGAATCATAGAACCGCTAGGTTAGAAAAGAGCTTTGAAGATCATCAAGTTCAGCCGTACCTGTCCACTGCTAAACCATTCCTGAGCACCTCGTCCAACCGTCCTTGAACACCTCCCGGGATGACGACCCAATCCCTGCCCTGGGCAACAGTGCCAGTGCCCGAGAACCCTTACGGAGAAGAATTTTTCCTTCTGTCCAACCTGAACCTACCCTGGAGCATCTTGAGGCCATTCCCCCTTGTCTTATCACCTGTCACTTGGGAGAAGAGACCAGCACCCACCTCGCTGCAGACTCCTTTCACGCAGAGAGCGATCAGGTCTCCCCTCAGCCTCCTTTTCTCCAGACCAACCCCCCCCCAGGTCCCTCGGCCTCTTCCATCGCCCTCATTGTGCAGCCTCTTCCCCAGCCCCGCTGACCTTGCCCCCCCCGGCGGGGCGGGGGGCGCTCGGCGGGGGCTCGGACAGGGCACCCCCCCCAAGGAGAGCGGCGCGCGCCCAATCGCCCCCTCCGGGGAGCGCCGCGGCCCCCCGACGACCACCGGGGCCCCGTACCCGTCTGCGGCGCTAGGGGAGCCGCGGCTGCGCCCCCGCCATGCCCGGCTGCGGCTGCTGGAGGCCCCGACGTCAGCGGCTCAGTCCGGCCCGGCCGCCATGTCAGGCGCGCCGCGCGGTGCATTGTGGGGCGAGGGCCGGGGGGGGGGGGGCCGCGAGGGCGGCGGCGGGGCCGTGGGGAGCCCCTGCGCCCCAGAGACACCCCCGAACCGGGGCCGCGGCGGGAGGGGGGGGGCAGCGCGGGGGCGCGGAACTCCACACCACCCCGTCTTTTTCCATTTTTTCACCCTTACCTCCCCATTTTCACCTTTTTTTTTTCAATTTTACAGCTTTCCCCTCTTTCAACATTTTTTTCCCATTTTTTCACTGTTTTTCCAATTTTTCACCTTTTTTCCCCGCCATTTTTCCCTATTTTTACACCATTTTCCACTTTTTCACCTTTTTTCCATTTTTTCACCATTTCCCCCATTTTTCACCATTTTCTCAATTTTTTCCCCATTTTTCCATTTTCACCTTTTTCATTTTCTCACCTTTTTTACTTTTTCACCTTTTTTCCATTTTTCCCATTTTTCACCATTTCCCCCCATTTTTCCCAGTTTTCACCATTTTTCACCTGTTTTAGTTTTCCCCATTTTTTCCACCAATTTTTCATATTTCACCTTTTTTCCATTTTTCCACCATTTCCCCCATTTTTTACCAGTTTTCCACCATTTCCCCCATTTTTTACCAGTTTCCCACCTTTTTTCCATTTTTCACAATTTTTTTCCAAAATTTTTGACCATTTTTTATCATTTTTCACCATTTTTCTATTCACCTTTTTCAATTTTTCCACCATTCTTCCCATTTTTTCACCACTTTTCATTTTCACCTTTACCCTATTTTTCACCATTCTTTCCATCTTTCACCTTTTTTCCTATTTTTTCACCTCGTTTCCCATTTTTTTCACCATTTTCCCCCCGGCCTCTCCGTACAGAGGTTCCAGGCCCTGGCAGGCAGGGATGGGTCCCACCTGGAGGCTCTGCCCCCCACCCCCCACCGCCTGGGTCTCATTCTCCTCAGGTTCCCCCTTGGTCCCATTTGGTGGAGAAGGGCAGGTTTGCTCCACACCAAGGAGCCGGTGGGAGATGGGCCTATGGCTCAGCACCGCTGCCCTTGGCTCCGAAGCTGGCTCTGGCTGCAGCGAGGGATGGTGCTTGGGCAGCGGGCTCTTGGCAGGGCTCGAGGTGACCTAAAGAAATTGGGAAGCACCCCTGTAAGGCAAATCTCTTGGTGACCCAGTACGGTGCTACCCCATCCTGTCGGCGAAAAGCCCTGCTGGTGCTTGCCAGCCCACGCTAAGGATGCCTTTCCAGGAGCACACGGCGCGTAGAAGATTGATGTTGAGCTACAAAAAGAGGTTTGAAGGAAAGTGTTAAAAGCAAACGTTGCCTCAGACAGTCCACATAAGTAAGCAGAAGTTGCAAAATCTGCAATACATGGTTCTATAAATACAGATGAGCTGTACTTTTGACTGTATTGTGGGGCTAGCATGATCCTTGGAGCTCATCTCCTTTTTCATGGTGCACTTGAAGCTCACATTTATGAAACGAGGACTGGATGGCTCAGGGTGTTGCTAATGAGGTGCAGAACCAGAGCTTCACCTTCAGGAACACAGGCTGGGGCAGCAGGGACAGGCGTTGCCGTGCTGCAATGGTGTTTGGGGCCAGCTGAGGTTGTCTGGGTGGTGGGGTCAGCCCAGTCCTTTTTGACAGACAATTTTATTTGGTTTGGGAGGCCAAAGAGTAAATTGCAGAAGTAACTTCATTATACTTGGTACTGGATACAGTCCTAGATCAACATTCAGACATGCTAGTGAGCAAACATCAGTTTGCAAATCTGACCAGCGTTTTCCCTGCAAGCTGACATTTATTAGAATATTAACAGATTTAGTTCAAATAGTCGGAGAGACTTTAATACAAAATGTTAGTGCAGTTTGGCTCTGAAAACTGAAATCATTGTAAACCTAGCAGTCTTTGCCAGAGTCTCTCTGTGTTCAGGAACAATTCTTCCTTCTTTGCTGATGTTAAAAAATGTTTTATTGCAGGGAGAAATAAGGAAACATGATAGTAAAAGAGGAAGCTGAATTCCACTGCCAGCTGGCCATTATGTAAAGAACTCCCAATGATCAAAAACTTTCAGATTCTGGTCTCAGTTTGTAGGAGAAAATATAATCCTGAATGCCAAGAAATTTTATCTAGAAATCTAACACAATAATCATAAAGCTGTAGGAAGCAGATTTTGTAAAGTCCCTTTACAGAACAAAACCTTGTTGTCTCATAGAATCACCAGGTTGGAAAAGACCTCTTAGATTATCGAGTCCAAACATTTCTCTCTGCCACTAAATCACATCCCTGAGCACCACGTCTACCCTTCGTCTTTTAATACCTCCAGGATTGGTGACTCAACCACCTCCCTGGGCAGCCTCTGCCAGTGCCCGATGACCCTTTCTGTGAAAATGTTTTTCCTGATAGCCAGTACGATGCCTTATTTTTAGTCCCATACCCAAACTACTATAACATTATGCCTCAAAGAATGTAAATGTATATTGTACATTTCTTTTTATTATTCTGGCCAAAAAAATGGTAAAGTTGAATTATTTTCCTCACAGGAATGATTTTTTTGATTATTTTTAGGTTTTACTAGGTTTTTAAAAATAATTAAACATGGATATACTATATTAAAACCCTATTCTCTGTCCCCAGCTGTGTCAGGAGATACACTAAAGCTTCTTATATAATTTATTTATAAAATGGGGAATCATACTTGACTGTCATCTAAAGGAAAGGTTCCTCGTCAATACCACAGCCAGGAAAGTACACAGAAAGACAGCACTTTTCTGTGAAGATGAGAACTTCAGATTCTTAGCACAGTGTATCTTCCCCATAGAGAGCACAATACAAGATTTTCCATCTATATTTTTTTGTAGTGTATTGCATTATTTCTTGATGCTGGATGTCTACTTAAGCTGAAATGCATAACATGAAATGTTTAAAAACTCTAATTAAAATTTCCAACTAGTTATACATGGCTTCTTCACTTACAGTAATACCACTTATGCTTGAATTACCTAACCAAATTTAATCAAGATCGAATCAGAAATCAGTTAAAAAGAATTCACAAAAATGAGATTACAAAATGTGATTTGCTCCTCAAAAGATAGATCTCCAATACGCCTTGGATGTGCTACTTAATTGTTTTCAGTAGATCATTACATTTGGCTTTTCTTTGCCAAATCAGCATCAGTGATATGGAGGACCAGTGTCTGAGTCCAAGAAGAAATCAATGACCATCAAATGCTTTCTGTTGCTGTTACTTTATATATACAAAACACTTTCTTTCATCAGGCATAGCAGCGAATTGTACAAATGGCTATTTTTTCTTGCAGACAACCCAAAAATGGCATCAGTGCACTGAAGCAGTGGTTTGGCGCCATGTATCTGAAAGCTTTGGTACCAAATTCCGTTCCTGGTGTTTAATACTTCTTTCTTGCATTAAAAAAACCCCTTTGGTAATGTGGTTTCTCCCAGATCACACTGTGAAGCCCGGTGGTCGGGCCATTCACTCCTCCCCACGCAGGTGCATGCAGAGACGAATTTCCTGAAGGCCTTGGCTAATGGTGTCCCATTTCACACACACCGTGCACAGCAGCTTGTGCTGCTGCTTCTGCCAACTGTGTGCCACTTCTATCTGTAACCAGTAGCAACCAAGCCACTGCTATCCTTTGACATCACACCTAGTTACCAGATGCTATAGTAAGTATACTAAAAAAAAAAAAGGCACTTGCAAATCCAACAAAAATCATAATAATTCTATCCCTTATTTTCCTAAGACACAGCTAAAGCAGATCCCTCAATCTGACTGGTATCCACAGATGTGTTCGGTATTCCTGTTCTGGAGCCACCCAGCACTTTCATTCGTCCGGTACCCATAGATATCCCTGCCCATGGCAGAGGGGTTGGAACTAGATGGTCTTTAAGGTTCCTTCCAACACAAACTATTCTATGATTCTATGAGTCTATGATTCTATGTCCTTACTTAGCGCACCTCTATCGCCACGAAAGACTCCCTTTTAGAGTACCTCATCCTCCCCAAACACATCCTCTCAATGTGGACACCGCTCTAGGGCTTCGAGGAAGGAATAAATCATTATGTTACAGGAATGAATTAGCTTAAGCAATAATAGGAATAAGAACAAGAAGAATCAAATCTTAAGGGAATGAATTAGCTTAGGCAAGAAAAAGAATAGTAAGAATAAGAAGAATCAAGTGTTAAGAGAATGAATTAGTTAAGCAATAACAAGAATAATAAGAATCAAACGTTAAGGGAATGAATTAGCTTAAGCAATAATACGAATAATAAGAATAATAAGAATCAACTGTTAAGGGAATGAATTAGCTTAAGCAATAATAAGAATAATAAGGATAACAACACTCCGATGATGCCCGACAGGGGCCGGACTGTTGCAAAAGCAGTGTTTGCAGCAGCTCTTTCTTTGCGGCAGCGCTTTCCCGTGGCGGCTCGCAGCATGCTGGATCCTGAGGGCAGTGTGGAGCTCCAGCCTTCTTCCTCTGCCTTCCCCAAAGTGCTCCTCGTCCCTCTAGCCATGCTCCTTGTCATTGCAGCCGTCCTGCTTTTAGCGCTTTCCGCCACGCAGCAGAAAGAGCCTGATTTTTACACTTTCAAAGTTGTAAACATCAGGGGCAAACTGGTGTCGCTGGAGAAGTACCGGGGCTCGGTAAGTGCCGGGGCTCGGTGAGTGCCGGGGCTCGGTAAGCGCTCCCCGCCGCCGGGGGCTGCGGAGCCCCGCGGGGCGCATGGGGGGCACGGCTCCTCTTTAACCCGCATGCTCCCTCTGACCCCGCTCCGGAGCGCTCGGCAGCCTTCGAATAAAGCCTTTTCAGTGTAATCTCCGTGTCTCCGCGTCTTTTCCTTGCTCGGGCTGCCGCCTGTAGACGTGGCGGGGGGAGGGGGGGCTCTGCCTGCCTTGTGCGGCGGTGGGGGCCGCTAACCGGGGAGCTCAGCCACTTTGTGCCTGTGGATAACTTAGTTTGGGGCTTTTATTGCAGCCTTGTAACCGCATGACTTTTAGTCAACTATTTTTACCTAAATCCATTGCTTTTTGATGTTATACCTTAACAACAGCAAAAGAAAAGATGGGATTTCTTCAGTGGCTAATGGAATTAGCAGAATTCACCATAATTAGTAAAAAGAGTGGTGTGATAAAGTAATTATTTTAATATCAGGATACAGTGAAATCATAGCAACATCTGCTATTCCCTTGTAGCTTTTTGGTGACAGAGCACTGTGAAGAAAAGCGTGTAGGCACATGTACTTTTATGATGTCTTCTACGTTTTATTTACATACTACACCAAGGATTTCTAGGGGAGCTTTCCGTCCTGTTTTGAGAAGAATGCATCTTGATTTTATTTTACTTTTTTTTAGTGGTTTGACCATCAGTATCTATGGAAGAGCGGAAAGGGAACTTAGCACGCTAGAGGCTTAATACTTCAGCTCTTATAGCCTCATTGAAAACTTACGGAGCTAAAATCAACATAAAGCCCGGTCTTAGCGCTCAAGTGACACATCTGTTTGCCAGCCAGGCAACCCGGCGGCTTAGCTGCTGCCCAGAAAGGAAGGCACCACTGCTCACTTTTATCCATCCTCTCCAGCTTTATGTTTCCACCTTCCTTTCCCCCTCCTCAGGTACCTCACTGAGGTGTCCGAGCTCGCTACTCTACAGCAGCAAGTGACTAAAACAGTGGCAGGAAGGCAGGAGGTATATGGGAGGACATGCATGTTTTCCCGAGCTCCGTAGAAAGGGATATTGGTGGATCTGTACCAAATGAAATGTCTGAATCTTAGCTGCTCAAACTCCCTCAGCATTTGCAATTCAAGTAGAGCTGAACTGATCCCGTGTCCACTCAAGTATCTATATTGGAAAAACATGGAAGCTATTTAATATCAATCAATATTTGCCTTTTTTTAGGTGCTCCTTCCAAAGGCTATATCAATAAATCTTCTTACTGGGGCACGTTTTGTCTGCGGATCTGCCTGAATAAGCAAATATCACTTGTAGCTCCTCTATGTCAGAGGCAGAATCCACATGGAAAGGGGTGAGGGGGAACTCAGAGGAATTTCTCAGAGCCACCATGCAGAGAGTTGGGAGTGTTCATCCCCTCCAGAACAAGCAGCAGAGCCTGATCTGTTATCTCATGCCCGTGCCAGGTTAGGGGGGTGTTTCTGTGTCTCCAGTGGTGCTGTGATACCAGGCCATCCTAGCGGCGACTGGCTTGATAAGGGAGAGCTCTGGAACCGTACCTTGAAAAGGTAACTCCATTGGTGAATAGTGCTCCTTGATCTCTGCTAGGCCACATGGAATAGTTTATTCAGAAAAAGCGATGACCAGCTTCTGTGTGGAACAAAAGGTTTGCATTCAGAGAGCCTATTAATGTTCAGGCCAGCTGCTGTCTGAGAATGCATGTGCACAGTTTTAAAGAAAATTACAGCAATAAAACACATCCCTTCCTGCCATTATGTTGTCAGAACTTGGTGTCAAGGTAGATAAAGGTTAATTGAAACTCCTATTTATTTCTTAAAATAAACCTTCTTAAATCGGCATTTAGATAAGTAACGTTAAAATGTGGGTTTACCATAATATTTTAAAGCTATTAAAAGAAAGAAAATAATGTATAAGTACGATGTATGTACTGCTGATTTAAAGAGAGTGAGTCACTAGTTAGACCCTGGAACAATAGTCTGCTAATTGCTAAACCAGCTTTTAACAGCTTTCTGGCAGATGTAGAAAAAACACTTTCTTCAATTCAGTCACTCAGGTAATGTAGTTAAATAACTACTTAATTTGCAGTCAAGAAACTATCTGGGAACTTTAAAAATTCCAAAAGCTTCCAGAGTTTATTAAAAAAAAAGTCTGCTAATTCTAAAAACATAAGAGCCATGCTAAGTAGTAACAATTAGTGCAATTAATAGCTGGCAGAGTCTTACTACAATATTAATATAATGTGTATTCAGATCATTGAGATATTTTTTCTTAGTAAGAAAAACGTAACACAGATTGATATTATTTATTTTTCCATTCAAGTGGATCTTGATACAAATCGCAAGTTCCCTCCATTATACAGTAAATAATAAATGTACTGACAATTCTGAAATATCTAAAATGAAAAAAAAAAAAACAGAACAGGTTATTCTTTGTCTAGAATAAATGTGCACAGGCATAACCTGTCCACCACTTCAATAAAAATATCAAAAATAGGTGAAGGAATACTCTTTTTTTATGTGGGTGTAAGAAATAATACTGCCAGAATGCTAAAAATTTGGCATAAATGTTACAAAACCAGGTGTGTTGTTATGTCTGTCTGAAAGCAGAGATGAGGAGGGCTATTAAGACTGAGAAAAAGAGTATCACAAGTGAAACGGATCAAACAGCTATCTCTTTTACCATGTTGTGCAAGAAGGCCATCCTATTTTTTTTTTTCCAGGCTACTGTACTGATGTTGACCCATTAAAAATCAAGGGCAGCGATGCACAGCTGGCAAAGAATCAATGGGATTCAAATAAGATTAGTTTTCTATCTAATCTATCTACCTGTCTAAATCAGGAAAGCTGATATTTTATGATCTCTATCAGATATGCTATAAGAGGTATTCTTTTAAAATTGTGTCTTTTTGGGAGTCAGAACTCCCAAGCATCAACCGTTCCCTGCTGTGTTTATACCAGTCTAGGTATAATAGTACTTACCTACCTGCCTGCCTACCTACCACACTGCTAAGTACCATGTGATGAGGCATAATTAAATAGTGTTAGTGCAGTGCTTTGGAAATCTGGAACCAAAGGTACTATAATAATGTAAAAGCATTAGGCACTGTAACAATGTAAAACATTATTTTATTATTGAAAGTAATGCTAGGCACTTCGCATCACAGCTCTCTGCAGTCTGAGAACGTGGTATTACTGAATGTGCATAAATACAGAGTGTAGCTTCTTAATTACAAAGAAATTACAAAGTATTGCTATTTTTTTTTCATGAAGGGAACAGCTCTGTGAGGTGGTGTAATCTGACACTTGTGGCTGGTTCTTCCATCAGTCACATGGGGCCAGTTGAGAATCACCAGGTCTAAAAACCTAAGTATCTACTGTCTCTGCTAAAAGGTCCACAAAGGGTTACTTGAAGGTGATAGGACATCCATAAATCTGCCCGGGGATCTTTCCCTTAATGGGGTACAGGGATGTAAATATGAAGTAAACCAAGAATTATTTTTGCAGTGTTAAATAAATGCTTTCACTGTGGGTTTTCTCAGTGAAGGGAAGAAAAGGCTAGCATGAAGGAGTTGGACAACAACTGGTACAGATTTCAGTTTAAATTAAATACTTTTTGCAAGGTCCAGGATGAATTGTTTGCACTGCACACTAGGTGGTGTCCTTGACTTGCATTGTCAGAGCCTAAAGCCAGTCAAGAGGCTCACTGAATTTAAGTCAATAGTTGCAAGAAGTCAAAGCACAACCTCTTCACGAGAACAAAACCAGTGAATGTTATTAATTAAAAAGATAGAAAAACCCCCCACCACATTTAAATCACTCCAGGTAGCAGACATTCAAAAGAAAACTTGGTAAATATTTTTAAATAATCATTTTAAAAGTGCCCTATGGAAATATAGTTCCTTACTTTAAATACTAGTAAATCCTGAAAGTTTTCTATTACATATGTTAGTTACACTTTTAGGAGGTCTGCACCTTTAAATTGTGGAGTTCAGTAACAGAATGCATTTTTCTAAGGAAAAAAGAGAAGCATAATGTGTCTGCTGTTCTAAGAAATGCTGAATGTCATTTCCTCCCGTCTTGTGGGAGAACGTTTGGAATTTTAACCATTTGCAATGTGAGGTCTCATGCCTTTCACCACCGTGCCAAGTAACCGCCTGGGTTTAAACAGCTGTAAATTAAAACTGTTTCTTTTTTGTGTGAATTCTTTCAAGCCCTTCTAACTACAAAATCTGGTAGAAGTTATAAAAGCTTTGGCAAGTCATCTTTCATGTCTGTTATAATATGAACATAATACCTACACAACCTTATTTCCCCCAAGTCTCCAATGATAAATTCTTACGCTACCATTGTGTTTGGGATAGAGGATCAATGGATGTGAATATGATAAGGTATGTGAATACTTCTGCATCATCAGAATGCTGAGTCTTAAAATATATTTTTAAAAAGCCTCTAGATTTTCATATGAAAGAACTGCATATGAATTCAACTCTTCATGGTACAATTTATCTTTACTTCAATAATACTAAACTACAGTTATCACTGTGCTTGGTAAATACAGATTATTTTAAAATAAGAATTTTTTTTTATTCCAATGTGAGGTCCGACACAAAAAAACCCCGAGACTGTGCCTGGAACTCCTTATTTAACAAATTAATAAAATTAGCCATGACCACCATCAAAACAGTTCCCTTCTGAGGTGACATCCAGCTGCATACAATGCTGCTAAAGGTCAAAGCAACTCTGCATAGAATCATAGAATCAGAAGGTTGGAAGGGACCCACTGGGTCATCGAGTCCAGACATTCCTAGCACTCCCTAAACCATGCCCCTCAGCACCTCATTAGATAATTTCCTGAAAGGGGAACTCCATCATTTTTGCTTTCATGTCTTCTACCAACAGAAAATTGGGAGCCTTTGAGCACCGACTGGATCTCTGGGAAGAGGGAGTCAGGTCTGGTGAATAGGGTGGGTGGTCGAGCACAGGTTGAGCTAAAACCTGCTTCACGGGTAAAGCGTTGTGGACTGGCACACACCAACATTTTACGACCAAGGATAAGAAAACATCTATATTTGAACATGCATCCACATGTACTGAAAGAAGCGATTGATATGAGATTTGTCTCACTGTGACAGGTTAGAACATGTTCTGTAACCATCTCTCCGTATCTCTCCTCTCACTCCTGGTTCCCAAGCTGTAAGGTTAGTCTTAGATTTTTTGTGTCAGACCTCATATAGAAGTTCTATTTGAAATGTTGACAGTCTGAAATAGGAATGCATCATAAAATACCTCTTCTCTAAAAAAAAAAAAATCTAATAATCCGCCATACCATTGGATGCTCTAAGAGACTGAGTTTAAAATTTCAGGTAGACTTTGTAAAAGTTGTCTGAATGAATGTGGTCTACAGCTAAATAGACTCTAAATGTGGTGGGAAATTTTACAGTTCATGCTGCATAGACCAACCCGAAGTCCCGTAACTGCTTCTGTTAGCTTCCAGATCAAAACATCTTCACTAGTCATTAGGAATGGATTGGCCAGTTCTGTATGAGCACTGAGTTCTGTACAAGGAAAGATGATGCAAAACAGATGCTTCACTGCAGATAAACAAACTACCAGAAATACATTAATTTGCAACTTTCTTTCATGCAACTTGGTACACCTTACCTGGATGTTCCTTTTTTAAATATGCTTAGAAACTATCAAAAAAGCAGACCTGAGGAACATGGATTCTCTGTAAATTAAGATTGCTTATCTGTTAATCGATGCCAAATGGAATTACATAAAAGAAATATTAAATCTTCCTATGGTGAACAGAACTCGGTGTAGTTTCAAACATAAATGTTCAATCACAGTTCTCTACACATTCCCACTTTTTGAAAATAATCTGCATCCCAGCCTACCTGTTGTAAAACTGATGTGAAGCGCATTTTTTAATCTCTCTTGTTCTTCAGGTGTCGCTAGTTGTCAACGTTGCGAGTGAATGTGGGTATACAGACAGCCACTACAAGGCCTTACAGCAGTTACAGAGAGACCTTGGCCCGTATCATTTCAACGTGCTGGCATTCCCATGCAATCAGTTTGGGCAGCAAGAACCAGACACCAACAAAGAAATTGAGAGTTTTGCACGAAAGACTTACGGTGCCTCCTTTCCTATGTTCAGCAAAATTGCAGTCAGTGGAGCCGGTGCAAATCCTGCCTACAAGTACTTAATTGGTGAGTAATCTGGAGCATTAGGGGGTGTTCCCCCCACCAAAGTACAATTCCTCTGACATAAAATAGCATCCAACAGAAAAAAGGTATCTATGCCTGTGTCCTGAGTCATAGGGTAGAACTGTCAGACTCAAAGAGGTCAGAAGTCATGTAGTCCATCCTCCTGCACAAGGCAGGATTTCTCTCTCTGTCACCCCTGACAGCTTTATCTAACCCTCTAAAAAGATCTCCCAAGATGAAAACACTACAATAATAAATGTCCTGTAAGAGCTAACCTAATAAACCTCTACATGGAGTACAGGTCTTGAAATACCCTCCTGTATGCACACAACACCTGATGTTCCTTTTTCCACTTTGCAGTCTCGTAAGTGCTTCTTCTGTGACATGATTGCTGCAGGTTGGATTTAGAAGATTCATCTCAAGAGCTGTAGGATAACTGGAGGCAAAGCACCTACATAATTTACTTATACAATCAAAAAGTGAAACCAGGCACTAAGAGATATCCTTGAATACTCCCTTCCTCATTCCTTTCCAAGCACTGGAATACTGTACAGCTCCTCCAGTTCTAATCTGCATTATACATAGCACTGTGACGTAAAAAGGTTTTTCTGGTTCTTTGCATGCATAAAACTTGTAAAACTTGTCTTGCTGTTGGTCCACATGAAAAGGGAGGCTGCCGGAGGCCGTATATTTATTTGGCATAATGGCAAGATAGTCAGCAGTGTAGGTCTGATTGTGTTTTGCTGACACTTTGAAATACCTTCTGATTCCTTATGAGATTTTGTCCATTGTATAATGAATTAAAAAAAAGATGCTAATTTGTCTGTAGTGTCTGTACTTGTGCTATTAGTGGGATGAGGCTCCTGGTCTCACTGAAAATCCTAAAAATTTTGTTAGTCATGTAGCAGAATAATAAAGGATAAGAACACGACTCATGTAAAACAAGCATGTAGTCATGAAGGGGAAACTGTAGTAGATGAGGATTAGGAAGAAACCTCGTGGAACAATTTACTTTGTTATTTCTTCCTGTAGCATTCTCAAAACCTTCTTATGAAGTACATGATACTGAGCACTTTTTGAGGAAAAATTCTGGATAAACAAGCAAATAATCCATCCTGGTACAGCTATATTGTTATGACAAATTCCATCTTCCCATCAAAGTTCAACTGTTTCAGATTTATCTATATGTGCAGAGCACGTACACACCCATACACACGCAGACACATGCTTTACCACCGTTTATAGTACATTCTGCTTGTCTGTCTCAAGGTTGACTGTTCCCATTAGTCTCCAAGGCAGTATTGTCTAGTTAAAGCTCCCTGTCTGTCAGAATACTAATCTTATTACTCAGTCTGAACTCCCTCTTAATTTTACATTCTTCCTCTGAGAAGGTAATCATCAAATTGACATGGACAAATGTCAGACATGGGCTAACGTCGTTTTCTTTTCTAAGCTTCCACTCTTTTTTTGCCTGTAGATTCTACAGGAGAAGAACCAACCTGGAACTTCTGGAAATACCTGGTGGATCCCAATGGGAAAGCAGTAAAGGCTTGGGACTCTACTGTCTCTGTTGAAGAAATACGACCTTATGTCACAGAACTTGTAAGGAAAATCATCCTGAAGAAAAAAGATGAATTATGACTTTCAGAAATCCCAGCATGCCAATTACATCTTTATTGAGAATTATTGCTGGAGTTTGTCTTTTCACATTCCAAAAGAGAGTATATGGGGAAGGGAAATTATGACCAATGGAATCTATATTCATGATCCTAAGAATGTAGAAAGCAGCAAGTTATCCTGGTCAAAGTAATTTAATTTTTTTTTTCTCCAACTGCATTAAATTTGACCTTTCTTGGAAAGAAGAACCCATCGGCAATTGTTTCTTTCCTGGTTCAGGTTATTAATTGTTGGTAACACTATAGGAAGTCAGTTCATGTACCTGTGGAAAGAAGGCTCAGAATAATGAGAATTTCCTGACTGGCATCTCACTGACATTTACAATTCTGTTGTCATATTCTGATTGCAAAATGGACGAAAAAATAAATAGTAAAAACTGCATGACTGAGTTAAGAGGTGTGCTGGGGGGGGGAGAGGGGGTGGGGAAGGGGGAGAGGGCCAAAACAGATACCTTCAAACCAGGCAGACTTACACAGATACGTGTCTTTCTAGTTACCAAAGCCAAGTATATTTAATTTCATCTGCCTAGAGAGTCAGTTAAGAAGGGCATGTGAAAAAGACATCTATAAAACTTTAATGAAAGAAATGTGAAGGCAAAGTATCTGTAGAATTCTCCAAAAGCTATGAGAAGAATTTCTGCATTTTTTCACCCATTAAAGATTATCAGAGGGTATTTACATAGCCACTTGAACATCTCTAGGACCAGAGCCTCTATGAAATGACCATTTCTTTCTTCTATTAGCGTTTTGCCCTAGCAATGTTACTCTTGCCTCATACAACTGGTGTTAATTTTTTCAATTTCTTACACTGTCGTCTTTGTATGCATGTACAGACAAACATTAGAGAATCAACATTTTTCCATGGAAATCATTTTTCAAATGTTTAATTTTTGCATAATGTTACATTGTTTAATGACATGTTAATGATAAACATTTAATGGCACATTTTTCAAATGCAGCACTGGGGCAGCTGCTTAGACTTCAGACTGCAGAACTTCTTAGCTCATCCTAAAATAACTACGTTAATAGTTACAGCCTCATTGTTCTTTGACAGAGACCCCTTGAAAATCTTGTCAGCCAAAACTCTTTTTATCTCAACAAAAACACAATGTACAGGTCCCCTGCTCTTAACCCAGGGATGCTTTAAGAAGAATCAAGTCTTGCCCCATTGCAGTATTATTGACAAGTGAAAGTGGGTTTTTTTTGCTTTTTAATGCTTTTTGAAGTAGCACAAACAATATTTGTCCATATAGTTGTCAGTGCCCAAGTGTACAAATAGGCTTTAACTGACCTGACCATGGCAAAAACTTTTTCCAACTCATTACTGCCATTAAAGCTCTTCAGCATCAAAATGGGCTCTAATTGAAATCAAAAGCAAGTTTTATGCCATGCAATGGCTTGCAGAACAAGAAGAGAACTGAAAAACTATTGGAAGTAAAGGGCTGATGCTAGAGTACATTGTATTTCCCATGTTGAACGGCTGCTGCCTCCTGAAGTCATAAAATCATAGCCATAGAACGATTTGGGTTGGAAGGAGCCTTAAAGATTGCCCAATTCCACCCCCCTCCTCTGCCATGGGCACAGACACCTTCCACTAGATCAGGTTGCTAAAAGCCTCATCCAACCTGGCCTTGAACACCTTCAGGGATGGGACATCCATGAGTTCTCTAGGCATCCACGCATTCCAATGCCCCACCAACATCATAGGAAAATATTTCTTCCTATTATCTAATCTAAATCTGCCCTCTCTCAGCTAAAAAACATTACCCCTTGTCCTGTCACTGCACTGCCTGATAGAAAGCTCATTCCCAGCTTTCCTGTAGGCCCACTGTAAGTACTGGAAGGCTGCTGTAAGGTCTCTCTAGAGCCTTTTCTTCTCCAGGCTAGACAACTCCAACTCTCTCAGCTTATCATGTATGGGAGCTGCTCCAGCCCTTGGATCATCTTTGTGGCCTCATTTAGACTCACTCTAACAGATCCGTGTCTTTCCTGTGCTCAGGACTCCATAATTGAACACAAAACTCCAGGTGAGGTCTCACAAGAGCAGAAGTCAAGGGGCAGAATCACCTCCCTCATCCTACTGGGCACACTTTTGTTGATGCAGCCCAGGATATGGTTGGCTTTCTGAGCTGCAAGCGCACATTGCCAGCTCATGTTGAGCTTCCAAGTGCACATTGCCAGATCACGCTGAGCTTCTCATCCACCAGCTCCCCCCAGAAGCCTTCTCCTCAGGGCTACTTTCAATCCATTCTCCACCCAGCCTGTATCTGTGCTTGGCATCTGTATCTGTGCACCCCAATCCAGGTGCAGGACCTCGCAGTTGGTCTTGTTGAACTACATGAGATTTGCAGAGGCCCACCTTTCAAGCCTGTCCAGGTCCCTCTGGATGGCATCCCTTCCCTCCAGTGTGTCGACCGTGCCAAACAACTTGTGAAATAAGCAAACTTGCTCAGAGTGTGCTCAATCCCCTGTCCATGTCTGTAACAAAGACGTGACATAGCATCATAATACTGACCCCTGTGGAACTCCACTTGTTATTGGTCTCCACTTGGACATTGAGCCATTGACTGCAACACCGAGTGAAAACATCCAGCCAATTCTTGATCCACCAAGTGGTCCATCTGTCAAATCCACGTCTCTCCAACCTAGAGACAAGAATGTGGTGTGGAACGGTGTTGAATGCTTTGCACAAGTCCAGGTAGATGATGTCAGTTACTCTTCTCTTATCCACCAATGCTGTAGCCTTGTCATAGGCGGCCAGCATATTTATCAGGCACAATTTACCCTTAGTGAAGCCTCACGGACTATCACCAATCGACTTCTCATTTTCCATGTGCCTTAGCAGAGTTTGCAAGAGAATCTGCTCCATGATCTTGCTGGGCAGAGAGGTGGGGCTGAGCAGCCTGTAGTTCCCTGGGTCTTCCTTTTTTCCTTTTTTAAAAGTGGGACCTATAGTCCCCTTTTCCAGTCAATGAGAACTTCACCAGACTGCCTCAAATCTTCTCAAATATGATGGATAGTCTTGGAGTCATTCCATGGAGTGGTCTAAGGAAGTATGAATCATAGACTCATAGAATGGTCTGGTTGGCAAGGGATTAAAGTTCATCTAGTTCCAACCCCCCTGCCATGGGCTAGAGATACTTTAGGACTTGCAGGAAAACCCTGAAGGGAAGAGATTGTACTGCACAAAATGAGCTCAATTTGCCTGAAAGAAGCTTAGAGCAAGGGCTTTTTGGTTTTAGTAGAGAAAGAAAGGTGGGGGTAGTGTGGAAGAGAGAATAAAAGGAAGAAGTAGCAGAAGTACAAAAGCAAAAAAAGGAGTTCAAGTAAAAAGGGGGAAATGAGAAGACTATGGAAAGACAGTTTGCAGTCAAAGAATGTTTGGGACAAATGGGGCATGAAAATGTCTAGGTCATATTGATACTAATGAGCATGTTTCAAGCTGTATCAGCTACTTCTCACTTGGAATATAACTTCAGAGTGCAGAAAATTGCTGCCTGTGGCAGAGAATATGTTTGAATTTTCCTCCTCTGATGGTGAGAAAAATGGACTCTGCAGTCCATTCAGTCATTTACTCTATTCTTATATGAATCACTCTAAGACAATGCTTATTGAGGATATCTCAAAGAAAGGAAAATCAGGCCCAGATGATAATGTGCTGGGACAGAGAATACAACTGTCAGAAAAGGAGGTCTTTTTTCACTCTGTAGACTGTTTCTCTTTTGTCTGTCCGTTGATAATAATGCAATACTCAAACATGCTGTTAGCCAGTACTGCAGGGCTTAAAATTTTCTCCATAGAAAGTGTGTTTCTATTTTATAACTGAAACCCAGATGAGCCCAGATCATGCTTTGAAAGGCATTTTGAGCTCTCTTTATTTCAATTTTGGATGTCAAACTTCAAACAGAACTCTGGATTTACATAGATACGATCTTGCACTCTCTATTAGATAAATTCTAGAAGCCTGAAGAGACATAACAGCAATGATCAGTTGGAAAGGGTTCATACTATATGGCCAAATATTGTCTGTGCTGCTTTTAGAGGCATTACGAGGCACAGAAAAGCTTTCAGTTGTCTGAATAATACTGCGATTGGACAAGACTAGATTCTTCTTAAAACATCCCAGGGTTAAGAGCGGGGAACCTGCACATTGTGTTTTTATTGAGGTAAAAAGAGTTGTGGCTGACAAGATTTTCAAAGGATTTCTGTCAAAGAACAAAGAGGCTGTAATTACTAGTTTATTTATTTTAGTGCACAGTCTGAAGTTTCAGCAGGTAACTGAGTGCTATGAATAACTTAATACTGATGACTGTTGGAGCTGGTGTTATTACCAGTTTGGCAATTTAAAGGGAACTGAGGTAATTACTACAAAAGCAAACTTTGAAACAACAAATTTAAACAGGCACATGATTTTAAGCACATAACTACTCTTTCTGAGGCCAACAGAAACATTTTAATGATTAAATTAAGCATGTGTCATACATTCCATCCTTTGTTACATTGTAATCAGTTTGTAGAACAAATGCTTTGGTCTTTTAATCAAAGTTATAGGGTAAAAGCAAATATTCTTTGTTGCAGATTAATTTTTATCTAGTCATTCTGTAAGTACTTTATGACTTCCTGCTTAGTAAAATTGCAAAGCAAATTGCACTGGGTTGAACTTGTCGGCTGAGAATACATGGAGGACATGCAGAGATCAGAAATTACTTTTTTAGCTCCTGAGTTTCAATTCTGTTTTCATCTGACAGAAATCTTCCCTACAGCAAGTCCTGAAAGCTGTAAAACAGCTCTGAATATATTCTTCTTTGCAGAGAAAATCTTACTGTGCATCAACAGATGAGCACACTTATGCATGGTGAGATATTATCTTGATCATCTAACACCTGACCTCTTGCAGTTTGCAACTTTAAAGGTGCTGATTTAAAAGTTAAACTAAGCACCTAGACACATGATTGTATAGAGTCACGTGCCCCCTGCAGCATGCCAGAGAGAAAAGATGGAATTTTGAAGCCTAACTGTAAGTTTAAAATTAGACAGAACTCTTTTAATCTTTCAAAATTTTGTCTCATCAAGAATGTAAAATCAGACCTACACATATCCAAAGCTCTGTTTTGAAAAGGAATATGCTACACTGAAATAGAGCAATTAAATGGAGCAATAGAGAGGGGTTTAATCCCCATTTTTGGCATTGTAAGGAAAACAACACCAAATAACCACCTCTGGTGTTTTAGTTATACGCTAGGGACATTTCATTCAAGTTTCTATATTGATTCTGGTCTGAAACCTCAGTAGAAAACGATACACAATTTCTCTCTAGTGGATAAAACCCAGTTTATCATCGCAAACACATCAGCATCTGGTGCAATAAATAGCAGACCATAGTCAGTACTTTCAGAAGACTGGACATCCCTTTGATCAATCAAAACAAATTCTATGCTACCTTCAGTTATTGGATCAATCTAATACCTCCTATCACATGTAAATTTATACTGCAGCTACTTAGAGAGCCAAATGAAATTTTATAAGTTTACCTCTGACTCACTCACATGAATCACACAGAATCACAGAATCACAAGGTTGGAAAGGACCCATTGGATCATCGAGTCCAACCATTCCTAACACTCCCTAAACCATGTCCCTAAGCACTTCATCCACCCGTTCCTTAAACACCTCCAGGGAAGGCGACTCGACCACCTCCCTGGGCAGCCTGTTCCAGTACCCAATGACTCTTACTGTGAAGAATTTTTTTCTGATATCCAACCCGAACCTCCCCTGGCGGAGCTTCAGGCCATTCCCTCTTGTCCTGTCCCCTTGTCACTTGGGAGAAGAGGCCAGCTCCCTCCTCTCCACAACCTCCTTTCAGGTAGTTGTAGAGAGTAATAAGGTCTCCCCTCAGCCTCCTCTTCTCCAGGCTAAACAACCCCAGCTCTCTCAGCTGCTCCTCGTAAGACTTGTTCTCCAGCCCCCTCACCAGCTTTGTTGCTCTTCTCTGGACACGCTCCAGAGCCTCAACATCCTTCTTGTGGTGAGGGGCCCAGAACTGAACACAGTACTCGAGGTGCGGTCTCACCAGTGCTGAGTACAGAGGGAGAATAACCTCCCTGGACCTGCTGGTGACCCCATTTCTGATACAAGCCAAGATGCCGTTGGCCTTCTTGGCCACCTGGGCACACTGCTGGCTCATGTTCAGTCGGCTGTCAACCAGCACCCCCAGGTCCTTCTCTTCTGTGCAGCTCTCCAGCCATTCTTCCCCCAGTCTGTAGTGAAGTGTTGAGTCAGCAGAGAAATCAGGTATTGTCTGTGATATGATTAACAGACCCTGGAATAAAAACAGCCCTGTCAAAACACAAAGGAGTTTACAAACCCTTTGATGGATGAGATACTGAAAGAACCAAGCGATCTGAGAACTGATTCTGAACCGTATTAAAGCTCCACAGCAGAGACATACACAGACCAGAAGGAAATAACTGAGCTGTACCTGAACATCACCACAGAGGTGACTCTGATCTAATGCTACACAGCTATCTCACTCACCGAGCCAGCTCACAAACATACTGTCACTCATGATATAGGACGAGAAAGAACAAAACTGAGCTACATCAAAACATCAAAAAAACATCAAAACATTCAAAAGAAACATCAAAACTGAGCTACGCCAACTCCGCAGCGGCTGGGCACAGGTAACGGTGGCAACCTGTCCAGTGGCAATGCCTGACCTTTTCCAGCTGCCTCTACAGGGGAGCTGAAGTCAGCCCCGAGTAACTTTCCACTCAGCCTAGAAAACCCGATCCAAGCTGTCAATCTGCGGGCCTAAGAGATAAGGTGTGCCCTTTTATCTCAAAGAATTACAAGATACCTGCTCAACTAGATCTTCCAAATTAATTCCAGAAAATGAGAGCAGCTGAAGGATCTTTCCATTTTAAGAAAGCAGCCTTGTATTCTGGAAGGTAAGCACCCACACAAAAGTTTCTGAGGTCATTCTGCTGATGTAGATATTTTTCCCCCACTTACAAAGAAATAACAGCATCCACACAGTCAGGGACGGATTCTTTCCTAAGCACTAATTGCTAGAACAATTATAGTAAAAGGAAATAATAGCATCCTAGAACAATAGAAAAGACTGAAGTACAATTTTTTTGAAGAACAAACTTCTGTAACATTTGATCTACAAATGCAGTTCTGTGGAACACTTCCCCATCAAACAGAAATTACAGAAATCCTACCCTCAGGGAGCTTTAGTTTTGATTTCATGAAGTGACAGATGCAGTAAAAAAGCTATTATTGTATTGTATAAAATAGTCCTCTGTCTTTTTTGTCCCCCTTTCCCTGATGGCATTGCTATTTCATCATAATCAGTGCTTTCATCTGAATTATATGATAAACCGTAATACCTTTATTTGCCAAGAAAGTAAATATGGCAATGATAAATGGAGAACAGCTGCTGAGGAAAATGTCCATAACCCACAGTTTGTCAACCATCCTTTAAAAAAGGGCACAATCGTCAAACTATTCTTGTAATCAATGAGCTTGCTGAATTCCAAGTTTAAATTATAAATCAGCTTCTCTAACCGTTAATTAGAGTCACACCACTCACTCTGATTTGTCATTACTTCTATATTCAAAACAGTAGTTATTTTATTCCTGGTAATTTACTGTCCTCTGGAGTGACCACTAACCACTAGAGGAATGCAGGGAAATGATTTCCCATCATATAAGCATTTTACATTTGAAGTCTCCTCTTCCAAACTCAGACAGAGTGTAACTATTTTAGGTTTTCAAGCAAAAATAACCCGCAAACCAACAGTTAAACTGAAACATTTTGTTTTGTTGCGATTGATGAGAAATGTTTCAAAGTTGATACTCATATTTTCAAACTTTAAAAATACAAATAAAATATTAAAAGTGAAAATAATTTAAAAACAAGAAATAGAATCTGTATGCCAATATAGAAAGCTTTGACGATTCATAACTTAAAAATCAATACAGTGAATTTTGTCAAAACAGATTTTTTTCTACAAGTTTCAGTTTAGGGAACAATTTGGTTAAAAAAAGCTACAATCTTAATAATAAAACATCCTTCTGAAAAAGTCTTGCTTGATTCAGAGGCTGCCAATCTATTCTGCACATGGTTATACTGAAGTCAACAGGAATAAATGATTGATTAAAATTGCAAGATCAAGTCTCTGAATTATATGAATCATTTAGTCTTATTGAATACTAGGAATTGCAGGACACCATTTCTAGTTAATTGCGTGCACAGTAAATCTGTGATCGTCATGCTCAGGATAAAGACACTGGGAACCAAGGATTCATTGAAACAGTTTCAGAAAACCAAAAAATTTCAAAAACCTGACTTAAAAATTAATGTAATGTGAATAATCCATGCAACCCCTCCTACATGTAATCAATATAATTTTAAAAACTTAAATAGGGAGAAGAGTGTAATGGAATTTTTTTTTAAGAACTAAGAAGTTAAGAGAACACTAGTAGACAGTCAGATGACTAGGAATAAATCTTTCCCAAATTTCAGGTGTGAAGTTGTACATGATTGAAAAGGTATCACTGCACGTGCAGATGGGAAGTTCAGGGTAGACTATTTTGATGCCAGAGGACGATCACAGAGCAGAGGCATTCTTTTATTATCAGTCACTAATAAGAAGATATATTACCGCAAATATGGCAAGTAGATGTGTAATCATTTGCGTATCAGGAAATTTCTCTGCCCTGTGACTACTTAATTTGGTTTGATTTAGTGCTCTGCCAATTCTACCTGTCAATTTTAAAAGTTCATTACTTTTCCAGCCTTTCACCTCTGACTATTCCTTTCAATTCTTTTCCTGATGCTTTTTTCTTGAATAACTTAAGTTGAAAGTCTATTAAGTATCACCAGTATTACCTATTAAAATGTATTCTTAAAACATCTGTTACTAAGTCAAAGCACAACAGATGAAAGGAGGAAAAGGGATCCAAAGGAACGTGTAACAATTTGAAGCCATTTATATTTTCTCTTTCTTCTGGTTTAGTTCATAATCGGTGTTGATTTTTCCCCTTTCTCAATTAACAGTAGGACAAAGGATGATAAAAGAGATATTTAAGATGCTTCTGTTGGCAATGCTTTAAAGGGGAATCCTGTCTTCATGCAGGATAGAAGATGATGATTCTAGTCATTCTAGTTTGGTTCCAGGCATAGTGGTAATCAGATTTTAGCACAGTGGACTACTCTTACTTGGTAAAATAATTCTGGCTTGGCTCTCAAAGAATGCACGGCCATGTTTTTGTGCCATGAAACTCAGGAGATGTGCCTCACCCTCTGCCTCTCCTAGAAAATACATTCCACTGATGTAGCTGAAATTTAGTTGGCCAGAATCAAGGTAGAAGAATTTCTCATGAGTCTGTCCTAAGATATGCTCTTCCTTAAGTCTGTCCCAGAAGTGTGAGCTCCATAACTGTTACTGATGACAGTATCAACAAACAAAAATTAATCAAGTTTACTGTGCATCTCAGTGAATAATTGTCTGTATTTTATATTCTCCTGAACATAATTTCCAAGCTCTTTAATATTTATTGAAAATCCCTCCTAAAGAATCCTTGCTTAAAATAGTTTCTACTAGGCTGAAACGCACATGGTTCTTCCAAATAAGCTATACTCCGAATTCTTTTTTGGAGACTCGGTCCTTTGTGAAAAACATACATAATTTTCTTCTTCTTTCTGAAAGCATTATATGTGTGAAAAAGCTGCTGCAGATTTCTGCATCATGTGATGTCCGGACTGGGAACTGCGAGTGTTGGATTTTGCTTCTTGCACTGTAAATGTCTCCTTTCTGATGCTAAGCACGTGAATTAATCAGTCTATAATCTTATTTTCCTCTCATTTAATACAGTTGATAGTACTGCACAAAATATTTGCTTTAATTGATGAGTGCTTGAAACAATATCCTACTTGAGGGCTGGTGCTCAAAAAATACAATATAATGTGAACAGAGGTCACAAGTGAAGAAACAAACATAGCTGTATACTAGCAACAGATACATAGATGTGTTGAAGGGGCTGAGTGCCTAGCATCTATATTTAGTCTTTTTTTGTTTATTATATCACTTACAGTCATAAACTCAATTTCTTGCAGCTATCTATCAGCTTGAATGGCAGAAATCATAGAATCATAGAATCACTAGGTTGGAAGGGACCCCCTGGGTCATCGAGTCCAACCATCCCTAACAATCCCTAAACCATGCCCCTCAGCACCTCATCCACCCATTCCTTAAACACCTCCAGGGAAAGTGACTCAACCATCTCCCTGGGCAGCCTCTGCCAGTGCCCAATGACCCTTTCCATGAAATTTTTTTTCCTGATGTCCAGCCTGAACCTGCCCTGGTGGAGCTTGAGGCCATTCCCTCTTGTCCTGTCCCCTGTCACTTGGGAGAAGAGGCCAGCTCCCTCCTCTCCACAACCTCCTTTCAGGTAGTTTTAGAGAGCAATAAGGTCTCCCCTCAGCCTTCTCTTCTCCAGGCTAAACAACCCCAACTCTCTCAGCCGCTCCTCGTAAGACTTGTTCTCCAGCCCCTCACCAGCTTTGTTGTTCTTCTCTGGACACGCTCCAGAGCCTCAACATCCTTCTTGTGGTGGGGGGCCCAGAACTGAATACAGGATTCAAGGTGCAGTCTCACCAGTGCCGAGTACAGAGGGAGAATAGCCTATCTGGACCTGCTGGTCACGCCGTTTCTGATCCAAGCCAAGACGCCATTGGCCCTCTTGGCCACCTGGGCACACTGCTGGCTCATGTTCAGTTGGCTGTCAACCAACACCCCCAGGTCCTTCTCCTCTAGGCAGCTTTCTAGCCAGACTTCTCCTAGTCTGTAGCACTGCATAGGGTTGTTGTGCCCCAAGTGCAGGACCCGGCATTTGGCCTTGTTAAACCTCATGCCATTGGTCTCAGCCCAGCAGTCCAGCCTGTACAAATCCCTTTGCAGAGCCTCCCTACCCTCCAGCAGATCCACGCTTCCTCCCAGCTTAGTGTCATCTGCAAACTTGCTGAGACTGCACTCAATGCCTTCATCCAGGTCATTGATAAAGACATTGAACAGAGTTGGACCCAGTACTGAGCCCTGAGGAACTCCACTTGTGACTGGCCTCCAGCTGGAGTTAACTCCATTTACTACCACTCTCTGGGCCCGGCCATCCAACCAGTTTTCAACCCAGGAGAGTGTGCAATGCACGATGCAGTAAATAAGCTATGCTTAGGTACTAGAATTATCTTGAGTGACAGCAACTGGGGAATAATGAAACAAAAAGCATTAAAAAAAAGGGTAAGTCATGCTTCTAGCACCTCACCATCAATATAGGTTGGTTAGCAATCTTAGTTTGTATACTTTAGTAGCTTCCAAAACAATAACCCCCCCATCAATATATACACAAACTCTTACAATTAATATTCCACTTACCGGTCCCCTTTCCTGTTTGCGTTAACTACCTGCTGTGAATAGTAGGATGACGTCTCTGGGAATAGATAATGACTCACCAAACTTTGACTCCCTGGTGGGGGACTGATTTTGTTACCATTATTCTAAATAAATTTCAGCTCTTGATTTATGAGCTGAATGGTTTACTTTCTAAAAGGAACAGACTGGCAGCAGTAGAACTTCCATTATTCCCAGAAAAGTAATGAATGCTCAGCTCTCTCCTAACTGTCGGGCCTGTTTCGCTTTTGGAATAGGCTTGCAGCAGTGAACCAGTACACTTATTATTTCTCTTCCATTTACATTCTCATGTGGAAGTTGACTACTTTTAATGTTGTTATAATAATGGGTGCAAGACTTAAATAAAAGCAATGAAACAATACTGAATTATTTTGAAAGAAAGCTCGCAAAGTTCTTTAACGCTTACAGGTATGTATTTCCCTATGCTGATATGACCTCACTCGCATTCTGCCCAAAAAGATGGAGAATTTCAAGAGATAACGGCTACTTTTGTAGCATAGTTAAGCTTTTGAAATTTCTACATCCAAGAGATAATGTGGAAAGCCCTAAGGGTTGGAAGGATTAGCATTTATGTTTGGCCTTATATAGGATTCTAGTTTTAATTGTTTGTACAATTACAATTCTTGCATGTCTGTTTTTTCCTTTTTAAACAAGAAGCTCTCAGACCTTCTAAGAACAAATTGCAGTAATATAAAAACACTACAGATTTCCTATAGGCATTATTCTGAAGCAGAAATTAGATTAGAATTTAGAGTGGGAGCTTCTGATGTAAAAATGTCTAGTGTGATCAGAATTCTGAATTAGACATATAATGAGATAAAAATTCAAATTTCCTTTAGAATAGTGAGATCAGTGTTTGTGTCTCAGTCTGAACCTCTTGAATATGAAATTTAAAATACAATTCAATTATAAAATAGCAACCAGTGTACCAGATCCTGTTGTTAACCTTTAAATCCATCCCCAGTTATGACAAACAAAATACACCCCCACTTAAACAGTTGTCCTTTTTAATTTTAGAACACTTTTTTTTTAAAATTTTTTGAGAAATGATATGTGCAGCCTTATAAATTCATTCAGTTCCGAATTTTAATATAAATTCAAAACATAGCTATTTTCAAGGAGATGAAAAACAACAAGTATGTATGTTACTAATGGAGAAACTACAGTAATAATAAGGAATAGTAAAGTGGAGCATTTTTAGTCGAGGATTATAATAACTGTGTTCTGTTAGTGAGACTCATAGAAACCTCACAGCATCAAGAAAAAGGGCTTGATATTGATCTTATAGATGAACCAACTAAGCATGCGGGTGACCCCATGTTCCCAAAAGCGTGTGAAAAGTACATGGAAATAACAGAACTTAGTCTTTTTATTTCAAGTTTGTATAGATGCATCTACCACCTTGTGCTAATCAAACAAAAGAAAGCAAGTTATCATGTAAAAGCCAATTGATTTGGCAGCAGTTAAAATAACAACTAGAAGGCAACAGGCAAATGAAGTAATTGCATTCCCTGCCACAAAGCAAAAAGCAATGCTACCTTAAGTTAGGATAATTTAGCTTGATTCTGCTTTGACTACTTCTGTTGAGATATTCATCATGTCTGTGACAGTGAGCTGTGCTGATACATTCCGCTTCAGCAGCAATACAGAAATGATCCCTGTCAAAATCTCTAGTGCAAATTCCAGGTACAGAAGAATGATGAATGTCATAGACTTCATTAGAGGCGTACTGGCTTGGTCTCGGCTTGAATAAAAACCACATCTGATATCATAGTAATGAACACACTAAACTGTACTTTACTCCTTGCTAATGGATAGCACATCTTCTGTGATGAGTAACTCTAATGAAAGAGTTATAAAGATATGCCGTACATTCCTTTTCAGGCTTTGGATCTTTCAGAATGGTATATTCCCAAATTAATAACCTTCTCACTTCCTCTGAAATGAACTGTTTAAGTGTCTTTTTTTTTTTTCAAAGTCAAAAACACTTCCTGCAAAAATACAGATGGCATCTATTGCTAATTTTTTTTTATTCCAGGGATGCAGATGAGACCTGATGTGGAAGATCCCTACCCCTTTGATAATCTCAGGCTGGCCAGGAAAGGGTATGGGCAAATAAAGGCAGAGGTGTACATTGGAATTTGTCACTTGCTCATCAACTTCTTCCAGACATTGACTAAAATGGATGCGAAACAGACAGGTGACAAAATTTGATTACAAAGCATAGTGCTGAAAAGCTGTGTCTTGTCTCTTCTTGAGCCATGCATCTGCCATAATTGAGATATATGAAGTAGGCAATCAGGAATGGAATAGAGGAGCACAAGATACAAAAGAAAAGGACTGTATGAAGAAAGACATTGGAGATCTTATTTCTCCACAAGAAAAGTAGTCACAAGTACTTTTCTCAGGAGTAAATAGAGAAATTGCCTCCCAGGTTTCAGTCAGGTTCTCTGTCAAAACAGTTCTCAGAGTGAGAGGAAGTTACTTTGGTCAGTGCAGGAAAAAACTGATAATTGGGATACTGGCCTGTTTGTATTATGGGTGGCTACACTAGATTTACTGAGGGCAAAAAGATTATCTTTCAACCTTAGAGGCTGGACACAGAGCCCAGAAGGAAAAAATTTAAGGAGAGGGGGAAAGAAAGAGGAAAAACCACAAATAAGACAGGTGGTCAAATGTTTAAAAAAAGGATGAACAAGCAGATGACAAGCAGAGGCACCAGGCAGCCAAACATTCCAAGGAGTGTCTAGATCCCCAGAAGACCTCTGCCAGGTGCAAGACAGAAATCAGGGCTGACTTCTCATGCACACAAGGCTTCTCAGTAAGTGATGTCATCTGGACTGTGGATGCTCATTTTGATCAGTGCCTTGAAAAATTTGTCAAGGAAGCACCAACCTAAAAGTGTTGAAGATTGATGTTTGCTGTACCTTCAGAGCAGGATAGTATGAATGGTTTCTTCCAATGATCCTACCAAAAGACCTCAGCCAAGATTTGGAGAAAATGCACTAAAGCGAGTTTTAAGCTTTTGGCACATGACATTTTTGATCTCCATATACAAACACTCCCAAGAGAACCAAAATGGGAAATGGTTCTCAGACAACTACTGTGAGACTAAATCAAATTAATTTTGGGAGCATCTGATGTGACTGAATGCATCACCTATGAAGCTCCGGCATTTATTTACTGCTCTTTCTGTGTCCCCTTTTTTTTTTCTTTAGTGATTTAATGCGGTCAGGCAGCAAATATGACTCAGACTGGAGCAGCCCAAGAAGCTGTTGCAACTTATTTCTTTTATTCCCCAGAGAAAAGCACTTCCTATGAAGGCATGTGAGAATTCCTCATGCAAACCATCACAAAGCCACCTGATGTTTGAAGAAGTCTTCATTAGCTATTTGAATTGAAGACAAGTTGTGTACTAAGCAATCCCCAATTTCAATACAAGATGAGGGATGCCATGATTGAGAGAGGCCCTGCAGAGAAGGACTTGGGGGTGCCGGTCGAGGAGAAGCTCGATATAAGCCAGCAATGCACGCTTGCAGCCCAGGCGGCCAACTGTATCCTGGGCTGTGTAAATAGAAGCGTGGCCAGCAGGGCGAGGGAGGTGATTCTGCCCCTCTATTCCTCTCTTGTGAGCCCTCACTTGAAGTATTGTGTCCAGTTCTGGAATCCTCAACATAAGAAGGATATGGAGCTGTTGGAATGGTTCCAGAGAAGGCTACAAAGATGATCAGAGGGCTGGAGCATCTCCCATATGAGGACAGGCTGAGAGAGTTGGGCTTATTCAGCCTGGAGAAGAGAAGGCTCAGAGGAAACCTTATAGCAATCTTCCAGTACCTGAAGGGGCTACAAGAAAGCTGGAGAGGGACTGTTTACAAAGGCTTGTAGTGATAGGACTAAGGGAAATGGGTATAAACTGGAGAGGGGCAGATTTAGTCTGGACATAAGGAAGAATTTCTTCACAATGAGGGTGCTGAGGCACTGGCACAGGTTGCCCAGGGACGTTATGGATGTCCCATCCCTGGGGGTGTTCAAGGCCAGGTTGCATGGGGCCTTGGGCAGCCTGATTTAGTGGGATGTCCCTCCCCATGGCAGGGGGATTGGAACTAGATGATCTTTAAGGTCCCTTCCAACCCAAACTATTCTATGATTCTATAGCGCTAAAGCACAGTCAGGCTGTTTTATAAACTATTTTAAATGGAGACTAACATCTTATAGCTTCATCCAGTTTCTAAGAGAACATCTGGGTAGTGACTATGACTAATGCAGATCAAATGAGTCATTCATCTGAGATGTAACTAGTGACAATTTCACCAAACCAGGACTGATGAGGTAGAGACCTGACCGATAGCTCACCTGGCCTATTTTCAAAAGACCTAGTCTATCACTAAGAGTAGTTTAATCCTTTAATAACTGTGGTAATCGAGAGCTCTGAAAATGAGGAACACATAAGATTAAGAGATAACAATTGCATCCCTCAGTTGTGTTTTAATAATTACTGTGCAAACATAAATTTAGTTGAAAGATCTGCAGTGTCTTGAAGACACCAAATCCCATTAAAGCAGTAGTTACTATTAGTAGTTCATATTTGTTTAACGTTATGAACCATCTTATCAAATCATAGGCTATGTTAGGTTCATAATAAGAATATACTCTTCATCTTTCCTTCGGATTATCAGCTTATGTTGGAAAACTGCTCTTAGTCTCCAGTGCTGAAGCAAAAAGGGATTTGAAACTGAATAAGGCTTTCTAACTTCAGCCAAAGGCAAAAGGACTATGAAAATGGATTCTCTTTACAGCATCCCAAAATCAAGTAGTGTTCCAACGATGGAAAACAAACTCACCTTTAGGAAACAAAAAGGTGAATAAAACCTGAGCTTTTTCAGCTAGAAAATAAAACCGAAGCTCTACGAAGAAAACAGTTGTGAAGAAAGGCATATAATCACTTGTGGCTAACACAACCACAGCAGGAGTGAAAAGCGCAAATTCCTATCTTCCTGTAAATACATGTAATGTGAGAATCAAACAGGAATACACTATATGACTTATTCCCCATCAAATTTAGAGCACTGCCCCCAATAATGAGGTTGAACTGACACACCTATGATGATCCTGATGGTTTATGGAATTTTGCAGTATCTTGACTTCTTTAAAAAATGAGAACACTTTTAAAACGTATTTTTAAATGCAGAGGAAAAACGCACGCCAGATGTCAGCCAAATGAGAGACAGAAAAGTCCCCCTTTCCAGGGTTTTTGCATGTTAATAAAATGTTGTTGTAGCAATTAGAAGCAATACCTTGAACTTTTCTGCAATTTTCTGCTCAAGGATGTCATGCATTTTAAAAATAATCAGTGTGTCTCCTCAGCTTTCCTATCAGAAGAAAAACTACGGAGATTTGCAATAGACACCTGTGCATCTGAGTCAGGTGTGAGACACAGGTATGTTAATAAGTTAAAAAAATATCCCATCTCCTTATCTCAGAGGGCACTGGAAAAATTAATATGCATTTGTGAAGCAGTCATAACTAATACAAAAAAAATCCAGTTGAAATAGTTCTGTTATCACAGTAAGCATGGTTAGTGAACTAGATAAACATTTGACCATGCATTAGAAGAGAATAAAAAAATAAAAACCTTAAAACTCCATCACCGAGTAAGATTTAAACTCTTAATAAAAGGTGTTGTGATAGTATTATTAGCTGTAAGTCTGGCATTTCTAAATTCTGAGTAACCTAATGTTCTTTGAATGTAGTTTTGTACATGTAATTTCTTCTGTTTGAAAACAAATCGCAAAAACAAGAGCAGAATTTCATATTGACAACTACATGAGTCATCTGAAATATCTCAAACTGTCATACAGAATTTTGCCACATGCATTAATGAAATAAATAAGAGTCGTTGTTTGTCATCATATGTGTGAAAGAGAGGTATATTAAGCATACAATTTCCCACAGGATTTAAACACATTTGCTAACATAAAAGAAAGGGAGACAAGCAGGAAACTTGAGTTCTATTCTAAGAGGTAAATGACGTCTAGCGAGCACAGACTTCTTCTTACTGCAAAGCCTGATCCTCTTTGCTTTGTCCTTTCAGTTTGCCACCGGTCACTCTTTCCTACTCCCATCTCTTCATCCTAGCTCTGTTCTTCTAACCACCAAATCACAGCCACTGATCTGATGTTTCTCTTGTCAGTTCCAGGTTCCCACCCAAACTGGTTTAGAGCTCAAACCCTTGATCTTAAAGTATTCTTTCACTCAATTCCTGCATTATTGGGTGGGCTGTTACTCCTCCACCTCAGCTTCAGACCTCCATTCCTTTTCCTTGTTCTCATCTCCCTTCCATCAGCCCCTCCACTAGTGTCTCTGCTTCTCTTTTCAGACTTCTCATTCAGTCTCACCTCCCTTCCACGACTTCTAGCCTCACAATATACTCCTGAATGAAAATAAACCCCCCCCCTAGTTAGTGGAAGACAGAAACACAGGATAGAAAACTTCATCCCAATGGTAAAGTTTGGTAAGATAAGAAGCAACGGTAAACAGGCTCCATTAAAAAGTCTCTCTCTTGCTTCAAACTTTAACAGTAGGTGACGTTTCCTGCTTCACTTGATATATAGACAGTTGTGGGTGGGAGAGTTTAAAGAGGGAAGAATTATTGTTGCTATTAATATCTGAATGTCTTTCAGTTGTAAAATAGAACAAAATCTGTCTGTGAAGGCCAAATAAGAGAAAGAACTCTGAGCAAAGGTACACAAAAATACGCAAAAAAAATTTAAAATCATTATATAACAAATCAGCATTTGATTTTAAAAAATACTCCTAATACGACTAAATCTAAATTATTGGCCTAGAAGGTTTAAGCAAATGAAGAAAATTAATAAGCTTCAGATCAATTTACAGTGAAAATAGTGGGAAGATGTATTACTGTATTATTTGTTCACTGATATCTAGAAGTCAGTGCTTCGTACCTGTTTTCTTAAAGTCTTTTTCTTTAATCTTCAGTTTCAGACAGGCTAAATTCAAATTGTGATAAAAATGACAATTCATTATGAGCTCATGAACCTATAATTTTCTATTTCACGTATTACTGTAGAATTGATACTGAAAAGATCAAACAGCTTATATTTTTTACAAGTACTATTTCTAGTAGACATCTTGCTTAAATGGCCTGAAATAATAGGTCCATCATTTCTAATGTCTTTGCAATTGAGTAATTCAGTTTCAGAATTATCCCTGTAATCATCCCCCACACAGAAACAACATATTTCCTGGAATCCTTTACAATTTGAATTCTCCTGTTCAAGTAAAAATTACATTACAACGTGTACTTATACATCTAAAATTACAAATAATTATATTTTACCAGCAGAGTAAATGAAAGCAAAGTTAAATGATTGAGCCAGTGTCACATTCTATATCTGGTAAGGAGCATGCCATTAATGTGCCTAAAGCTCATAGAATCACAGAACAGTCAAGGTTTGAAGGGACCTCTGGAGATCACCCAATCCAACCCCAAAGCTAAAGCAGGATCACCTACAGCAGGTTCCACAGGATCACATCCAGGTGGCTTATGAATATCTCCAGAGAAGGAGACTCCACAACCTCCCTGGGCAGCCTGGTCCAGTGCTCTGTCAGCCTCACAGCAATGAAATTTTTCCTTATGTTCAGGAACTTAACTTCCTGTGTTCCACTTTGTGCCCATTGCCCCTTGTCCTGTCGCTGGGCATTACTTGAGTCTGGCCCCATCCTCTCAACACCTACCTTTTAGATAAGCATTGATAAGACAATAAGCCCAGCTGGGTTAAAAGAATTTTTCACTCTGAAAAGGAAAAAGAAATGAAAACCACTCCACAAAGACAAACTGCAGTCAAGGCTACTTTCATTGTTGGAAACTATATCATCCATCTTATCCTTTTTCTAGATAGACAGCTAAGTGTAAAAGGATATGAGTTGCTTAAGAGAGACATTATTCTGAAATATTCACCAATAAAGGCACAAAAAAAGCTGTAGATACTGGCTATTACACGTACAAACTACTTATCAGAGCTCCATCCTCAAAATTACCAGTGTCAGCACTTAAAATAAATCTTCCTACTTCACCCTGTTCTGTTTCACTGATTCTCCCTCTTCCTTTAAATTTTGGCTGAATCCTCTTCTTACTTCCTGGTGCTTAAAATTACTTTGTCCTTCTTCATTATCTAGCTCTGTGAAACAAAGAAGAGCTGGTATAAAGGCAAAATCTATACTATATATTCACTGGGTGAATCAATTAAAGAATAATATGTATGAAAGGTTGTTATGACTAGTGAAATTGGTAGCTCTAGGGTGACAAAAAATTACGATACTTTACACTTACACTCACTTTCACAGAGAGAATCTCAAAACACAAACATTTTCACAAACAAGTGTCAGACAACTCCACCATTATCACAAATTTACAGAGTTAAACTGAAGCACATACTGGGAGAGCAATTTGCTTACAGCTGTACATCAGTGAATTGAGAGCAGAACCCAAAATGTACCATATTCTCTTGGTGGATTTCAGTCATTCAGTAATGCAAAAGAGTCAAATAACACAGTGCCAAAGCAGATTCTCTTCTTCATAATACTCCTAGCACCAGTCCTTCTTTTTCAGTCCTCTGAGTGACAGCATCTCACTGCACTGCAAATATTCACCCCTTAAACTTCTGTTCCCCTCTCAGTTTTGAACCTTAGGCTGTCTTCTGCCTTCCTGAAGTGCCTACTGCTACTGTGAGATAAAATATGTCTACACTAACCTTGATGTCATTTTGAGGTGTTACTCCTAATTGGGGCTAGATACACCATCTTGGCACCACAATTTTGTTTAATTGCATAATTTGCCATCAGATTACACTTGAAGGTAATTATGCAGCTGTTTCGCTATTATCAAGATTATGCTTTTCAGGATTCCATGTAGGTCTGAGGACTGGTGCTCATCCAAACACCTCTAATGGTAGTTCATAATTAATTTTCTGTTTCTTAGGAGCTTGGCTGGTGGAAACATGTCCCACAATCATTAATATGAATGTTTGTTCTCAGCTCTTAAGTAGTGATCGGTGCAGAGGTACAATTCATTGTGAGTTGTCTCCAAACCGAATGGCTGAATCAGAAGGTTTGGCTTCTTCCTCAAGTCCCCTTTGCTTTAAGGTGTATACAATCAGAGGAACACGATTTTCATATTGTAGTTTGGATGATTATCATTATTTTTAATGTTTACAGGAATTGCTAATTATTGCGTAGTACAGCATACATATATTTATGTTTATGAATTCATTAGGAAGGCTTGAAAAGAGTTATAAGAAATTGAAAGCAAATGATGCAGTTTCATGGCACCAAGTATTTTGAAAAGGAGCTTTAAGTGCTGCCAAAGCAATGTCTTGGAAGCCAATAGTAGTAAGAGTGAGTTAGAGTTTTGCAGAAGAGCCTGAGTTGCAGGCATCTGAGAAATTTGGCAGGTTTTACCGGACATAGTAGAGCTAGACCTTCACTGCAGAAGAGGCTCATATTCACAAAGATGGTATAGTAGTTCAGTACTCAGAGAACAGAAGAATCCTGTTTTGGATACAGTTCTGAGAGCGGCTCCTTAGTTACCTGGATAATTTGTCCCTGACGCATGTCCTGCAAAGGTCTTTGACCTGTGTTTGTTTCTCTGAAAGCTGAACAACTCATTGTTAGGTTGAAACGCACTCCTCACTTGGCAGAGAGAACCGTTACATTCACCTCTGTAGCAACCTAAATGGATATCGTCAGTAGTGGAGAGACAGAGAGGGCAGCTTATTTAGTGAGGTCCAAACCAATAGCTCTTACTGGAAGAAGAGGTCTGTGTTTTGTTATTGGAATGGGAAAACAAGTTGATGTGATTTTCTTCCGACATAAAAAACTACACACATGATCCATTGGTTTGTGAAGAGCCTCCCACTCCCACTTCAGGTCCTGTTCCTGAATGTCTGATGAAAAGAGAATGTTTATTTCAACAATCCAGCAATTACATGGTTAATTCAGTCACTCAGGTACATAACTCAAAGTTCATTTCTAATGTTTCACACAAATTATTCCAAATAATTAGAAAGGCAGAGCATGCTAACTATCATCACCCAAGAACCACTGCAAGTCCCAATTAATTGCGTGATATAAAGGAGTTTACTGATTGATAGAAAAAAGGGGATTTTACCACTTCTTAACATTTCAGCCCTCTTTGAACATAAACTTCATTAGGTTTGGAGAAAGAATCTGCTTTCACTCCAACTTCAACTCAGATCTGCCCTATACTCTGTAAATAAGAGTGAAAAGTTGTGCAAGACAGAACATAAAAGGTTTTTTTTATTTGTTCCAAATCAGTGCATTAATAAATCTGAGTAGAAAATTGTCATCTGAGTTCTGAATAGTAAGAGAAGAATCTCCAAAGATAAAATAACAATATGAAACACAAAAATAACTGAGGGTATCCTATATACCTAAACATCTCTCGAACGCTTAATTTCAGAATATTCAGTTGAAAAGATTAATTGAACTACTCCTGGGTAAATTTCTTTTTGCCATGGTTGTTGAATTCTGGTATGAACAGAATCTTAATGGACACAGACAGAGAATGTATAAGATGGGCAAACAAACAAACAAACAAATAAATCAATAAATCCAGAGCAATAAAGAGAGACAGAAAGAAAAACGAAGAAGGGAATTCAGGTTTTGGAAGAAAACAGCTATTGGCAACTGAACAAGATGTGTAAAGACATTTCAAAAGACAAAGATACCTATTAGACCAGAATTAAGTGTTCCTACATCCTGGAAAGTTTTAGGACTTACATGAGGTCTCCTTTTTGAACACAGTGTTGACAGCCTCAGAAAGTTTTGAATCAGTTCCAAAACCGTGACATTTACCACCATATCTGGCTTCATTTTGTTTTCTTGTATATCTTCTGCTCGAGCCTAACTTAATTAGAGAAATAATTCTATACTGCTATAGTGTCTGTGGGTCTGTCAATCCTTCAGTGATAAATTCGGAATACACTGCTCTGCTTCACCCACGTCACATGTTTGTTGGGCTGATGCATACACACTATCTGCCCAAACAACTGGTGGCTTTTGATTCACCCACTATTCCCCCACTAGAGACTTTTTCCTCAATCACAGAAACAGAGTTCCCATGTCTTTGAAAAATGAAGTCACTGTATTGATAGGAAATTTGCTCTGAATCAAATGACCAGGAGACTGGTCTCTAAAAAAGACCTCAAGTATCACAAGAGTCATGATTAAACCCTGACCTGTGGTGATGCTATTGACATAACTGAAGGTAAAAATGCTGCCTTCTGGTCTTTGTTAAGAACAGAATATATAATAATAAATATATACATTTGTAAAATATACATTTTCCTGTACGTATTCTGACTCAGTTCATCCTCGATTTTATCATAAAACTATTGATGTGAATAATCTCATTTCATCTGAACGGCACAGGTGATGAAATTACAACACTCACAAAATCTCATAATAATCTGGCCTTTTTCTTTTTTAATGTCAAATACTCATTGATTCCTCCTTTTCTCTCCTTTCTGATGCCTTCACACACTTCTTCCAGCCACATCACTGTCATTCACTCTCTCACTTTGTGTAGCACAACATCAAGTGCTGAGCCTGTTTTTGAGGTCAGCCTGACTTAGTCGCTAAGCTATGCCAGAGGTATACCTGTGATCAGTCTCCTGCTGGTCTGGATTGCTTGCTGGTCCTCAGGGATGACCTTTAGTGCTGTAGGTAACTTACCACCTGTTCTGTCTCCTGAACGGACTGTGGGCTCAACTCTGGGACTGCTGAAGGTGAATGTCATTGTCACCAGCCTGGTCCTGCTCGGGTCCTGCAGGACTGTCAGCTCAGTGAGGACACTGCTCCCCCTAAGCTGCCTTCACCCTTGTTCCTTCCCGACAGTTAGCAAGAAGATATGGAAGCTGCTGCTTGCCTCGAGGTCACCTTAAGGCAAGAATCGAAAATAAAATGTAAAGTGATAGTTGAATAAATGTGCTCTTGCTAATTCAAGTTCTATTGATAGTGCACACCTTCCCTCCTCTCTAAATCCTGAACTTTTCCTCCAGGAGGTCACCTGTGTGGCAGAGCACTCGATGCAGGCTCTCTCGTAGTCTAGAGAGGAGACTGACCTCAGCGGGGCCGGGGACCAGGTCCTTGGAGGGGACAACGCCTTCCCATTGCTGTCCTGAAGGTGACATCAGGGGCCGTCCGGAGCGGCGTCCACCCACCTTCCCCTCAGGAGGGGCTCTTCCCTCCGGGTAGCAGAATGACTGCCCAGGGCTCACTTTTTTTTTTAACAAGTGGTCTAAAATACTGAAAGGAAACGCCCTCTGAAATGGGGATGGGTCTCTCGGAGGCATTGAGTAGTGTCTGGAGCTTTTACCCCTTGGAAAACCAAGGCCCCCCCATCCCTGCCCTGGCGATCCCTCTTTGCTTTGCTTGCCCTGAGACCCCACCTTAGGGGTGGAGACGGACCCCGAGCCTCTCCTCCACCTGAGACCGAGCGCTGAGGGAGATCCGAGCCCCTGCTCATCCTTCTCCCACTCCAACTCATCCCCAGCGCATCCCTCTCAGCCCCAGCTCATCCCTCTCCCGCCCCAGTTCAGCCCCATCTCATCCCTCGCCCGCCTCAGCTCATCCCTCGCCAGCCCCAGTTCAGCCCTAGCGCATCCCTCGCAGCCCCATCTCATCCCCTCGTAGCCCCATCTCATCCCTCGCCCCATCTCATCCCCTCGCAGCCCCAGCGCATCCCTCGCCCGCCCCAGCTCATTCCTCTCTCGCCTCAGTTCAGCCTGGCGCATTCCTCGCCCCATCTCATCCCTCGCAGCCCCATCTCATCCCCTCGCAGCCCCATCTCATCCCCTCGCTGCCGCAGCTCCGCCCGCTCGGAGCCGCCCGTACCGCCCCGGTGCCGCGGGAGCGGAGGCTCCGGGCGCCGCACGATGAGCGCCGAGTGCAGCAGCTACCTCAACGCCGACAAGGTGCTGGTGAGCGCTTTCAGCTGCCCCAGGAGCGGCGGCGACGCCCGCGCCGTCTACTGCTGCGGCTTCCAGGACGTGAAGTACTGCTGCGATGACCCGCACAGCTTCTTCCCCTACGAGCACAGCTACATGTGGTGGCTCAGGTAGGGCATCAGCAGCCCCGGGAGAGGCGGGAAACGGTCTCTTGTAGCCAGACACTCTCACGCGGTGGAGCTGCAGGTGCTGCCCGGAGAGAGTTCTGTTTGCATTAGGGTGGTTTCCAAACGAAATAACTTGCGGGCTGTGTAAAGAAGCACGGGGAAACGCACAACGCCTGTGAGAGCATCCCGAGCAACCATCCGGCCTTTGGGTGTGAGGGAGCTGCTGTCTTGGGGCCTGGGCGGGTGGGATGAAGTTCCCAATGACTTCAGCTACTCCTCTGTGTGTGGAGAAGAGCATGCACTACATAAGTCTCCACTTGAGAGGCAGAAGATAATCAGGTGTGGGCTCGCCAGGCTCATCGCAGGGGTCCGGCTGGCTCCAGCTGGATCTCCAGCAGCGGCGGTGAGAGCTACATGCAGCCAGCCCAGCTGCTCTCGTGCCTGGTCCCCCTCAGGCTCCAGCATCCTCGCTGGCTGTGCCAGGGTGCTAGTACACCTCTTTCTGTATCTTTTTATGTGGTGCTTTCTGTATCTTTTTATGGACTTGTTGTCCCTGATGTTGTCTAATCCCTTTCTAAACTTGCTTCTGCTGTCTGCTTCTGCAGCCCCAATGGCAGCAGTCACTACCTTCTGTTTGAAGACAGGTCCTTGTATTTGTTTTATACTGTTTCTGACTAGTTTTCCGGAGTGCCCTCTGGTATTTATACTGTCAGATTTGGCAAACAATTGCACGTTCAGTTTATGCACAGTGTTCAAAATTTAGTTAACATTTGGTGCATCAGTTCTCAGCTTTCACCTCTTCAAACTGAACAGTCTTAGCTCTTTTGGGTTATCGCTTAGGCATATAGTCAGTCCCAACGGTCATTTGAGTTACCTCTCATCCATACTGTTTTCCACTCCACAGCTCTGCTGTTAGAGGTGCGTAATCTGGAGCTGCATGCTGGACATGTGGGTATGGCAAGTTTTTACACAGTGGCAAAATGCTGTGTTTGGTCTTGCTCTCAAAATACTTCCTGTTGGTGGCTAACATTTTGTTGAAGACTTTGGCTGCTGCTGCATATCGACTCAGTAAGCTGTCGCCGATGACTCTAAAACTTTCCCGGAGTTCAGAACTGCAAGTTCTCAGTTCATTGTCCCGTAGGCTTGGTTTTGTTTACCTATACATTACATTACGTACATGAAAACTCATCTACATCACTTTTGCCTGTTCATTGAGTTTTCTGCAAGTCATCTATTATTCCTTTCCCTTATAGCATTTGAATGCTTGTAGGGGCTTATGATCATCAGAAACTCAGATTTCATTCTTTTCCAGGTCATAGATAAGACACTGAATAAAGTTAGTCTCAGCACTAATCTCTGTGGCTTTTCTTTATGCTGAAAAGGGACCACTTAGCCCCGCGCTTATTATTAGCTCCTTATTCTTTAAAGCAGCCTTGAAACTGTAACAGAACTTTTTCCCTAATTGTGAGTCAGTTGAGGCTTTTTAGTTCCACCTTCAGCGTGGGGCTTTATCAAGGGCTTTTTGAAAAATCTAACTCTGTCCCCTGGGTTCCTTTATCCATTTGCTTCTTCACACTTCATAGACTTTGGTAGGTTAACGAGGCAGTGTTTTCCCTTCATAGTAATGCTGACTCTTTAATGAAAGATTTTATGTCAGAAAGCAGCAAATGCTAGCAGCTTCCTGAGGGGAGAGCGTGGTAATTGGATGGGAGAGAGTTATGGCTTCGCCATCAGAGCACCTGTCGCTCTTACCCGAATAAGGTGAGCAAGATATGCCTGGGTGTCACGGCTTGGAGAAAAAAGCCAGAGTCAGATACAACCCTGTGCATCTCAGGCACACTCACTGCTCTGACATTGCATTTATCTCTTGGCTTAGTGATGTTATTTGTTTTTTTCACAGACTTCTCTGTCTTGCCAGGGATGGAAGTCACATTTACTGGTCTGTATTTCCTTGGTTCCCCTCTAGAGTCCTGTTTTAGGTTGGAGTTATGCTCCCTGATTACCAGTTATGCCATCTGGCACAGAGCAGCTTTATGTAGCGATGGGTTACACACCTTGGCCAGGAGTTTTGCAAGTCCATACATGAATTCCTTCAGGGCAGTTGGGTGAGTGCTATGCAGTCCTGTTGGCTTACTCTCTTTTAATTTATCTTGTCTAATATTTAGAGTATAATTATTTAAAATGTATTTTGTCTGGTACAAATAGTGTGTTGAATGTGGGAATCTTCCAGCTATCCACAGCTATGACAGAAGCATAATTGCTCAGCTTCTCTGATGTGAGAAGGCATCCCCGAGTATCCTTTTTTTCACTTTTCTCATCAAATACCCATACCCTTTTAATGTTTGTAAGGGTTTCTTTGCACAGCCTTTGATTGTCGGTCACAAGAAGCTTTCTGAAGATGGCAGAATTAAAAGTTTAAGGTAAAAAAAGGTTTGCTCTTGTAGTGAAGACTGTTAAAGCTTGATCTTTTCAGAAAGTACTTCAAAGAACTGGATGCCATGAGAGGGTTTAACGAAGCACCTCTCTGAAGGATCTTCCATTACATAGAATTTCTAGGGACGAGAAGTGTGAACCTTAGCCTTGACCTAGGTCAGAAATTTGGGCCAAAACTTTAAAACATCAGGATTGGTTCTTTTATAGTTTTCCTTTCTCTATTATGGTCTTACAATGGCTGCTGGAAGTATCCAAGGAAATTGCAATAACTGTCTATATCCATCATAGCTAAGAGGTGACTAAGTACAATTTACTTCTCTAAGCAAAGTTATTGAGTGGTTTGAATTGAAATTTCTGTTTTCAGAAGTGTTTTCCAGTAACAAATCACAATTTTTAGTTGCTAACATTCTGGAAATGCTATAGTGTTACAGTATTTTAAAAACTGTATGTATCCTAATAGAAAACATTGTTCCATTAGGAGTTCAGGGAAAACATAAAAATAACATTTTCTGGTCTCTCAAAATGTTAGGGTGATCACTGCCTTGCTTGTCTTTGTCACAGACTGTTAATTATATCAGCATGTAACAACCATAAATAATCCTTCAAATGCTTCTTAGAGCTTTTGAGGGCACACTTTTAAGACTTGAAAACCTTAAGACTATTGAAGAGTTAGCCAAACCAGCCATGGTTAAGTCTGGAGATTGAATGCCCCGAGGAAGGGAAAGGGGTTGGAAGTTCCAATGGGAAAATTGCTGCAGTTTTTGCTTTGCTCCAGAGCTTTAGCTAAATCTTCCTTACCTTCACTCCTTCCATTAGACTGAAAGCTGTGACTGAAAGCACCACCAAGTGGTTGGTGGTATCTCAGGGGTTACTTCTGTTTGGTGTCACACCCTGTAGAAGCTGATGTGTATTTATCTTGTATGTAATATGTAATGTGTATATGTAATGTGTATGTATCTTGTGTTTTTCCTGCTGTGGGAGACGCCTTGCCAGACCACTTGAGAGCCAGGAGTTCATGGAGAAACCAGCAGCCTGGTTGCAACAATCACTTGCAGGCCTATGCAATTCTTTTTTTTTGCCTGTACCATGTTTAGAGCTATATACTGCACTATCCCTTAGCAAAATGGAATCATCCCTTCCCCTCCCACTCCAGCAAAAACTGCAGCGTTTGACAAGTGCATCCTAACACCCGCTGTACCAGGAGCTGCAGGAAAACTGACCTTTGAGCAACTGACGTATTTCATACTTTCCAGTGAATTTATTATCTATAATTAGTAATATTAATTTCTCGGTTTTCCTTCTTTTCTTGCTGGTAAAAGTAAAAAAAGAACTAAAATCGTACAATATCTTTTTTTTTTCATTAGAGCAGCCTAGGCTCCTTTCTATATTTCTTGAAAATCTGACCTCAGCAAAGGAGAGTGAAGGATGTGGTTTTGTTATCTTTTATAGCAGTCAGGAGCCCATGGAACCGGGAAGGGAATATTAGTAAAAGACAGAGGTGTACAAAATTCACCAAAAGTTTACGCAGCTTTTGAAACTGTAAAACAAGATGCTATATAACACTAGTGAGCAAAACACCGAGCAGCTCTCCCTTCGGAGCCATGTGCTGTGCACGTACATGCAGTCTTCATGACATTTACTTTACCTTCAAAGCTGAGGGGAAGGGGAGAAGTGCTGAGCATGTAGAGTTTGTACTCAGCGGTGATACAGTTAGGTTCTGCCTGTGCCTTTTTAGTTTCTTGTTATTTTAAAGTATCTTAAAATTATTTTCTTCACTGTTCAATTAAGTTTTACTTTGCAAATGTAATGGCTTCAGTATCAAATAGAATTACAGTGTCCAGTCAAAATCTATAAATTTTATAAGTTTCATATCTTATAAATTTTATAAGTATCACATATTTAATTAAAACTCTGGCAGGCTAAGTATAGATTTTATTAAAAATGCTTTATTAATTAATACCCATAGAACCATGGGGACCTAATGCTATAGTCAAGCTTTGCTTAGTTGTACAGATCTCCAGGAGTCTATTTTGGCTTTCCAAAATATCAAGTCTTTTATTCCTTTATTCCCAGTCTTTCAGTCTCCTGGGAATATTTACCTGTTTGCTTTGGAAATACTACATACAACACATAGTTGCAGCAACGGCATCAGGAGCATTTGGTTCACTCAGATCCAGATGACTCATGAGCTTTCTTTTAATCTACCAGTGGACATACTGTGTCTGCTTAGCCAATATTTAATTTTTTCCCGGCTATTGGTGTGGATGGACTAATTTTATGGACTAAAAATAACTCTATGTGCACAATGTTAGGTCTCCTCTGACAGAAATGTTGATGACGCACTAAGCAGCTCTCTGGGCAGCAGCTTGGGAAGGGTTCTAAGCTTTTAAGAGGGTTGATGGCTTCAGCACATTAAAAATAATCTGGTATTGAAACATTATGCTTAAAAAGAGTATGTACAAACTGAATCATAATTTCTGATTGATTTAGGAAGTTGAATCCAGAGTGTCTATGTAATTTTCTGATGCTGATCTCTTGGAATCCAGAGTGTCTATTTAATTTTCTGATGCTGATCTCTTGTGCTTTGGGTGAAATCTTTTCACATTGCTGCTGGAGCACGACAAATACTTTTAGTGGCACATAAACTACCATAAGTCTTCGACCTGTAGCAGGAAATACTGGAGTTCCCCAGAACTGCTTTTCACACCTTTGCCATTTGTAACTCAAAAAGCATCTTACACGAGTTGTGCAGTGACACTGAAGATGCATTGTTAAAGACCCCCATCTACAGCTGTATAGAGGACCGCCACAACCAAGAAGTAATAGATTCCTAAATATTAAAAAAACCTAACTCATCATTAATACGTACTTCATCTGTTCAGCTCTAGAACAGCTGACTGCTTAGTATTTGGGTAACAGTGAGCAACCTGCACTGTAGACTCTTATTCAAAAGAAATCTTAGGATAGGACTAATACTGACATGACAAGAAAGCACAAATGCCTGTTTCTGAAGAGTCTGTGAGTTTGTTTTGCTCAAACAGATTCAGCTGTGGTGATCGTTTTTGGTCTGAGGCTGCTCACCTCAGCCTCCTGTGGTTTAGTGTATTTCTTCTGTTTTGTCCATTTGGGTCAAGATGTTACAAGTGAAAATGCAAAAATGAGGGAAGAACTCAGGTGAGATCTCTGACTGTAAGGACATACTCAGATTCCATACGAAGCAGGATTTTGCTTGCCTGTAAGTTTTGCTTGAGACAAAAAGTGAATGGGAAAAATTTGCTTAATAGGTGCAGGTATACACAATCATATGAGGACACTCTAGTTCATGCAGATGAAAAAATACCACAAAAAATCTTCCTAGAGGTAAAGCTATTCTTTCTAGGATCAATCATTTTGCTGATAATAATTTATTTCAGTTGTGGGTGGAGCTAAATATAGCACAAACTTCATTAATGGATCTGACTGATAACTAATGAGAACTGCGTCTTAAAGTCACAGCAATACCTGTTGTTCTTATCCTGTTGATCTTATGAGTTTCTCCTGTGACTGTTCACTGGAGTTATGGGAGTTCAGAGAGAAGATTTGCAGTAGCTTGAATGTAAAGTTCATGAAAACATCCTGAGGCACAATTCTTCTCATCTCCTTGCAAGGCCACAGTAGAAGTGACTTCTCACGGTTAGCAGTGATACAGAAATGTGTTTTTATCAATAGAGGGTGGAGCTCACAGAATTTAAGATATTCATCTCTCTTCTGTCCTTTCTACATCTCTCAAAATTGCAAATACACCACAGTGGCAGTGTAAGGATTCTCGATCCTCAGATTCTCTTTGCCTGTGACTGAGAGGGTACTTTTTAATTTCACCAGAAGTTGGTGTCTTTGGCTTAGGCTGTAGATCAGAGGACTGAACACTGAAGGTGTCAAATGGACTCGGAGAGGACAGCGAATGAGAACTAGACTGGATTGCAATCGGTCCTTTATTTAATTGTGAGAATTTCATTTTAGGAAAAAACTTCAAAAGAAGGGTGGAAATAAGGAAAGCACTGAAGAGATTTCTGTATATACATACAGTGTTCCACCAAAAGCCTATGGAAGCAAGGGCAATGAAATAGCTTCTATCATGGCGACTTCACATCTTGATAAAATCTGCATCTACTACTGCATGTTTGGCCTTCTGAATATTCAGTTCCCAGTCCTTTAATGCCTTTGGTATTTTATGTAGATTAATTAATCTTTAGTTTTCATTTTACCCTGTCAAAAGATCATGGAAGAACTTATTTGATTTGAGATGTATTACGTTAATATAAAGGCAGCACAGTGATCACAGTATTCCACCCTGCTCTCCAGAGCTGCTAAGGGACTTGAATAACTTGGCTTTGGCATTTTGTATCCCGTATTTTAGGAGCACGTAGTTCTTGGTGAGAAGTCCCTCAGTGCTCTAAGAGGCTCTTCAATAAAAATGGCATTTCAGACTGAAAATGAAACTTTAATACTCATGTTTGAGAAAAATGGGTTTGCATGGGCTGCCTGAGGCTCTGGAATCCCTCTTTGTGTATGCATGTGATATTTAGGTGATATTATGCTTATCTGTCAATATGCACTGCATTGGAGAAGTTTCTGATAAGGTTGATGCCGGTTACTGCATGAAGTTATTTCTGATTTTCATGAATGTATTTTATATCAAACTGAGGAGCAGTATGCCAACGGCCCGATGTTCGGCTGCTGTGTAATGACGTTGATCCTTCTATGGGCAGTGAAATAATTCTGGTTTATGAAATTTAGGTATCAAGCCCTAAAGTTTTGTTTATGGTAAAAACCACACTGACTCTCCTGCCCAAGTGCAAGTAAACTCCAGGCATCATTCTAATCATTGTTTTTATGAGTATCCCAGGCTATTTGTACACTTAATTTCTTTGTTTTTCTCTCTTCTTAGTGTTGGAGCACTTGCGGGTCTGTCGATAGCAGCAGTGGTCCTCTTTGCCTTTATCATCACTGTGTGTGTTCTCTGTTATTTGTTTATCAGCACGAAGCCACGCAGCAAACTGGATACTGGTTTAAGCTTGCAGATGGCAGGTAAGACCAGTTGTTATTGGCATACGTTATTTCCTGCAGAGGAAAAGCCTTTTTCTGTCCTTAAATGGGTTTGAAGGAATCCAGCAGTGTGTATTTTCTTTCTGATGGGGACATCAAGATGTAGGCAAGCTATTCTGCTGTTTACCTTCTATGTGAAACCTGTACCAAACTCAAATAAAAGGAAATGAGCACAAGCTCCGTATATTTATTTAGTAGTAGGAAGAGTGTAAAACTTCACAATACTGAGTAAGGGTGTAAGTCCTTTTATGAGGAAGAGGCTTAACGAGTTAGTTGGTTTCTTGTCAAGTACATAAACATATCGTAATGATTCCATTCTTGGAATAAGAATCACAGAAGAGATTTTAGGTGTATTTTCTTGTGACAGAGAGGGATCGTTCTTTTTTATCTTCCTGACATAGGATCCAGTCTTTGAAATTTAAGACAGTACTTCAGTCCCAGTAGTCCATACCTTTGTGCCCAAGCTGTATTGGCACTGGCCCACTGGCATGGAGAAACCTGTGGCTGCTGCTATGCTTCACTACATTTGTGACATCTGACTGCAAGTTTTGATGGTGGGATGAGGTGTAATAAATTCCACCCTTTGTCTTGGACTTCCTAAATGTTTAAATGTGTCTTCAGTAGTTCAACCAGTAAAGGTGTAGGAAGTAAAAGGAATGTCGTACTTATTTGAGCCTTGGAAGTTGAACAAGTTGAAAAAGGGGAATAATTCTTGAAAAAAAGTCCCCTCACCTCAAATTCTATGATTTTTTTTTAAAACTATTTTTTAAAATGCTTCCATACCTGCATGGCAGTAGATGGCCAATGAGTTACTGTAGTTACAGCCTACTACACAAAAGAAAGCCCTGTCCTGGGTGTCTAGTTAACACAGTTTGCTTCATACTAGACTTTGTGTGTCTTGTTTTTATCTCCAGAGAATGCAGGCTTTGGGCTAAAGGTGGTTTATAGGGCTGTGAGGAAGTGCAAAGCCTCCCCTCGGAGCTACATAAGCTGAGCAAGCTGCAGAAGAGAAAGTCACACATCCAGCAAACTGAGACTAATCTGTAAATTGAAAACTTGACACCTGTCATGGAGTGAGAGAATGGGAATCAGACCTGCTGCCTGGAATGGCCTAAATAAACCCCTAGGTGGGATGAACAAAATGCCTGGTGATCTTTTACAAGATGGTGATGTTCTAATTATAAACTAGCATTATGTTTTTGAACATATTGCTGTTTCTTTTCTTCCCTCGGGTTTTCCAGCTATGGCATCAGCTCCTAATCCATTGCCACGACAGCAATGCTGTTTTTCTCATGCTTTGTATTTGTGTGCCGGATGTGTTTGGCATGTAGGGAGGGATCTGGGAAGGAGGCAGATGCTATTGCAAGACAGCTGCCCTCTGATTCCAGCTTTCTCTACAGACTCGAACCCTACTGCAAAACCACATCTTGCTTTGGCATTAGAGATCATTGTCTCTTCCTGTCATGAGGTGAACAGCATGCCAAGATCCCCCACTGACGACCCAGTGTTCACGTACGCATCCTGTCTCTCATGATTCCAGGTGTCAGGACTCCAGGAAGCTGAGAGATCTTTGCTTTTTCCTAGCCTTCTCCCATGTTGTTTTGAGCTATAGTGGGGCTGCATTGCCTTGTATTTATACACTGTTTTGACTTTACTCTCAACCTGTGTTTCTCACCTTTATTATTTTTCTTCTTTGGCTCCTCTGAATGACAGTTATTTCACGTCTAAATTCTGATAGCTTTAGCTGTTGAGGAGGTTTAGCTGCCAGAAATTGAAAACCAGTTACTTGGCTAAGGCTGAGAGATCTTGGAAAATATTGAAGGATTTCATTGACAAGGCTGGCTGCTTATTTTCATCAAGCTGAGGTTTCTTTTGCATGGAGGTCATGCAGGGTCTGAATATTTTATGAGATGGTTGGTCAGGTGCTTTCCGGCCTGAGAAATGATAAAAGCAGCCTCTCTCCTGCTCTTCTGAGATTTGAACATAGTCATATATAGGCAAAAAAAAAGAATTTTAAAAATTAAAACATTTTTTAGAAGCTTTAGGAGATTTTAAGCCTGAGGATTGAGTTTTAACTGTGAACTCATTTCAGCCCTGCTTTTCCTGAATTAATCTTGCCTTTAGATGAAGGCTGTGTCACACCTTAGGTGTTGTGCAACTTCTGTTCCCCTGGAGCATTCAAAGAGCCCTCATTTATGACAGCAATGTTTTTTATTATATTCAGTTCCACCCATAATATATCAGCTCAGTTGGAGTTTTGTGTTACATTAAATATACAGTTGATCATTGTATGCCTTTCCTCCCTCATGTCGTAGTCAAAGTTGGTCATTGTTCTGTGGACTCATCCAAGATCTCCTAAATATAGAAGTGGAATTGTTCGATTTTTACAGAAATAATGTCAAGATTGATCATAAAACTAGCAATAAACTGGATGTGTGGCCTTTGTTAAAACTTCTGATTCTGCAAAAGGCAGATAGATGGAAGTTGCCTCAATTTAGTCTTGAACCAAGGGTCTTCAATTGAATCAATACAGATATTACACATAGGGTTCCTGAGTTAGCTTGACATGTTGTTAGCCCTAGCAAAAGTTAGCATTTTAATCTAAGAAATTAATTTCAAGAAAAATTATCTCTGTCATTGATGTGGACTAGGAATAACTACTTAAATGTTGGTGGAGTTCTGGTGTAAACTGTTGTTTACTCATTCCTACTTATAGTATCACAGTGTGGAGTGCAGAGTAAATCCCTTACATGCAAGGCAGAGTGTACAGGCAAATAAGAAGACCCTATATCTCGAGGAGTTTGTCTAGTTTCGTATCAGATCTAGTAGTTCTCAATAAAAAGAAGTAACATACTCCATACACATCTTTCAATTAAATCCTCTCCTCTTACAGTAAAAATCTCAGATCTTTATACACCGTTCTTTTATTGCTTGCACTCAGAATGAGAGGTTCACCTCTTGAACAGGGAGAGGAACTGCCATCTGTACTGACCCCTCAGAATGGGTTTTGCCAAGAGAGGCGGAAAGGTAGATAGAGACCTTGGTGACCCAAACAGTTTGTAAACACATTTTCTGAGGTACCTCTGTATTTCTGCCAGCATTAACCTAGGAAGACCTTTGGGGTGAAGTGTCCTATACTACTGCAAAGTGAGAATAGCAAATTATATTTTATGATGGTAACTAACATTTCCCTTTAAAACTTAGCACAGGAAGACCTCTATAATGCATTCGGAGTCAGACAGCAGTGACCTTATGAGTTGGAGTGTGAAGAGAACTGTGGCCTTGTAAATTACTCATAAGTACTGCGTAAAATGTGCTTTAATCGAAGAGATAATTCCTTGTTCCTACAACAAAGTGACATCATAGTATGCAGAAGTTCGTTGTTTCATTTCATAATCAGGAAAAACATAGCTAAAAACATAGTCAAGTGATATTCCTGTCCCTATCTCTCTCCTTAATTAAAGATTCCTGATGGGGCATTATTCAAATATATGATATATTCAGGTATTCTTATGAAAGAGCACCGAACTCACACTTTCTCCTCCATAGCTCAGTCATTTGACACTCTTGGTTCTGAAATCAATTGCTGCCTGAATTCAGAGACACTGTGCTTGGTTTTCAGAGTATACATTGACAGCTTTGCTTTCTAGGTTTATAGATAATTTCCACTGTATGTTCTTTCTGCAGCTGGCCTTACCTTTCCCCCCGTAAGGCTACTTTTCTTTTTGCCAGCCATCTGCCTCAGATATTTGTATATGGGATAAATCAGCCAAATGGGCTCAACTATTTAAAGAAAAACCAACAAAAATGAGATCTTTTTTTCTTTAGGAAATGGAGAAATGTCCTGTTCTGGAGCTGGGAACTCAAATCTAATAGAAGGGTTGCATTAGCTCACAGTTACATCATTAGGAAAGATTCAATTTGAAAATGTTTGAATTGGACTCCTTAGCTTTTAAATTTCCCAGACTTTCTTCTAGCAGTGTTTTATGCAGCTCATGAAGAGCCAGGGTTTTAGTGCAAAGATTCCTGTAAATGCTGTAAGCCAGTTTAGATATGAAATCTCAACAGACTTTAAAAAACAGGGTGTCTTCCTCTATAACTGATAAATTTTGGGGGTTTTTTTACTTTTTGGGTTTGGGTTTTTTTATCACAACTGAAATAACTCACTGAAAAGTCTTGATTTCAACTAAGATCTTGTCTTACATATTGTTGTACAGGTTTTTGGAATGTTGAATTATCAAATCCCATTTTGATATTTTGAAACCAAATTGCAGGTTTCTTCAGTTCAAACAATAATGCACAACTTTAAAAACACTTCAAAAGCAAATAATTCCTTTGCCCAATTTGCTTTTTTTCAGCATTTTTTTTAAATGAAAATATTAGAATTCTCAACTTTTCATCCCTATTGGATATAGGGAACATTTTTTAATCCCTTCTCCAGACATTTCCTTGGATGGAAGTACCCTGCCCGGTTATACTTATCTTTTGTTTTCTTTTTCTTTGCTCTCTGTGTTGCCCCTAGCAGTGGGAAAGTGGAAAATGTGGTCAAAGACAGTGTCTGACTAGAGGGAAGAGGGCAATACAGGGAAATTCAGCCTGGGAAGAAGACCAATGAGCTTTTAGGTGAGAAGATAGAGCAGGGAGAGGTTTCGAATCCTGTAGATAAAGATGTAACTGAACAAGGACCTGGGTGTGCCTGGGAGCATTTGGAAGAGGGATGGGGCTAATGGGTTGAGAGCAGCAAAGCAGGGAGACAAGAATGCGGGAGGGAATGAAGAAACACCTGAGAGGGCCAAGGAGTGGAGCGATGGCTGGCGAGCAGAGATTGGGTGCTTGGGGAGAGATACGAGAAGGGAGCCTTGCAGATGGGGATCATGCAAAGGATTGAACAACTAGAGATTTAGGGCAGAGAAAAGAGATAGGAGTGACTTAAATTACAAACTAAGCTGATTGTTCATAGAGATGGGGACTCACATGGGAAGTGTAGCAGCAGAAATTTAGGACTGGAAACAGTGAGAAAAGCAGGAAAGCAATAGAAGAATGAATATAAGGTAAGAATGAAAAGAAATTAAGTTCAAAAGTCTTTCCTTCTAGACCTTTGCTTTCTCTGCTGCCAGCAGGTATTAGTGAAAAACACTGGCAAAGTGGCTCCCTTCTCCCTTTCTGACAGTGATCCCCTGCAGACTACTTTTCTTTGGTTATTCTGAGCAGGTGGGCAAACTCAAGTTGTCAGTATGACATCTAAAGATTCCGGGTCATCTGTACCAAGAAGGTGTCTGTATCAGTTACCTGCTGGAATTTTAATGAACTATTGCTTATTCTATCCTATGAAGTTATGCTCTGAAAAACAAGATTCAAACACTACTGAACTTCAAAACCAGGCACTCAAAAGATGGGAGATGCCAGAACTTAAGATTTTCTGGGCAACCAGCGAAATGCCTAACTAAAAATTGCTTTCTTTCTTCCCTTCATCTGTTAAATCTTTCTGAAAAACAAGGATGACACTGCTTTCATGCAAAGAAGTATTGTGAGCCTCCCCACACCCTTTGCTTTGGGATCACTGGGTGGAAGGTGCAGTGAAGGCAATAGTGACTGATCATGTTTGGAAAGGGGTGACAGTGTGAGATGTCTGATCTATTTTCTGGAATATGGAAAATTTTTCTGCCATTTGTTTCAGGAGACACTGATTTCCTGCTACCTTATACTGCTCTTCATCTTGATGTTTATTCCTTTCTAACACAAGTTAGTTAATAATTGCAGCCTCCCTTATGTTCAGAAATGGAAAACACAATGGCTCTAGTCTATCCCATCCTCTAAAGATTGCAGAGGAACATTCCAGGAACTGTGTTTCTTCTGGTGCAATGGGCAGATCTATGTATTACTTTTTTCAACTAAAGGAATGACAATGCTGTTAGTTTTACTAAAAAATGCTTTTGTTTTACAGACACTGAGACTAGAGGGGGTTCGGTATGTTGAAAAACAGGCACTGGATGGATTCTGCCAATGCTGCAATGAAAATAGGTACAGTGAGAACATTTCTTTTCATTTTACTCTATTGTATTTTCATGTAGTCTCTATTTTATATGTAGTGATGCAGGTACGATAAGCATTTTTCGAAATGCAATGATTCTTTAAGTGAGTTTTCAGCTTTCTGAAAAGCACTAGCAAACTGTCTCTGATTTACTTGTACGTTGCCTTGATGCTGTCCTTGCATGGGGAAGTATCTACAGAGACTTGAATAAAGTCCTTCTACAGACAAATCTCTTCTTGATTTACTTGTACATGAATACTCCTTCATGGTTGTATGCCAAAGTACATTACATTTCCCTTATGCTTCTTTGTTCTCTCCCTAATGCTGTTCCGGATGCACCAGAGCTTACCAAGGAGGAAGCCATTGTAACTTAGCATTCAGGAGAAATTATTTAGCAATTAACTGCTAGACAGGCTCCTGTGTGACAAAGGGTAAAAGCAGTGAAATACCTGCTGGGTAGTTTAGTCATATTTTGCTTCTTGGGGATGCTACCTAAGAGTGCTAAGTCAAGTCTGATAGAGAACTGAAGAGGATTAGCTGGCAAAAGAATGGTTTCATATGCTGACTTGATTTTTATGCTGAAATCGTGTTTAAAGCTCAAATGGCCTATGGCAGAGACCATGCAAAATTGTATTTAAAATGTATGCCTGTACTGGTGAATTCTGCTTCAGACTTAAAAGGGATTTATGAATAATGCAAGACTTCAGATGGCATGGAACATATATTTTACTTTCTGTGGGGGGTGAAAGCTCATGGCTAAACATCCGCAGCATGTGAGAATAGCCGGCCATAGATCAGCAGTGTCTGTCACAGGAAAAAATACCCGTGGGCCTGTTTGCTCAGCAGTTGTTCTCAGGTGAACAGGAAAGTAAATGTGTCAGAGTTCACTGCTTCATGTATTGACTCTCGTACCCTTAGAAAAAAAGCCACGCCGTGCATAATATGTGCAATATTTCTCGGCACTTTCTATTATCAGTGTCACAGGTCGGTTTGGGCTGCTGATCTTCATGAAAATACTGAAGTGTAACAAAACTAATTTTGAAACTTCTAACCACCTCCACACACTTTTTTCGTGCTGTTGCAAATGAAGTAGCTTGTGGGAGAAAAATGCCATGGGAATACTAAAAAGGATCCTGCAGTCAGAAAGCTGTCTGTAGTGGGAAAATCCAGAAATACCCACAGCAGGCGCCAAATACTGAGGTGAGGCCCGAGTTCAGGTCTGTGCATCTGACACTGCTTTCTGAAGGCCTTGAGTCTCTTATTCCCTCCTGCTTCAGTTTACCTGCCTTCCATGTGTTGTAGAGACTAAGGTTCATGGAGTGCCCTGAAGTGTAGCCTGTTAACCACTATTGCTTTCAGGAGGTGAAAAACAGAGGGAGAGAATTGAAAGGCTAGATGCAAAGGTCTTTTCTTGTAGGGTTTGAATGTATGCATTATATAAAGATAAAAAACATTTAAAAGCTTTTCTGTGTGCATCAATTATCCAATTATATTTTTGTTGGGAAAATGAGTCTCGCATTACCATGAAGACTCAAAATACTGGAGGTGTTTTTCTTTGAGCTAACACCCGTAAAACCATGTCCTTAGCCTGTGAGCCTTTTTGCTTCCAGATCCAGAATGAAGCAGCTGGGAACATTCTGTGAAAATGAAAAGGGAGGAAAGGACCTTTTTGAGCTTCAACAGATAATCTGGTTAAGTGTTGGTAGAAATTCCGGATTGATAATCATTTTTTGTCTGCTGCTTTTTATGTCATCTGCTTGTTGCAGATTTCACGCCCTTGCCTGTTATGGGGAGCCACTTGACAGTGCAGTGATAAACAAGAGCATCCGTCAGTGGCTGCAAACCTTCCACTGCTGTGAGAAAGCTACACGTGGCAATTAGATTTGATTTAGCATGCATAACTCCTCTGCCAATTTCACTGGGTTTTAATAAGGAACAGGACTCTCTACACATTTGCTACTGATATATACCAGCACACAATTCAAGCTCGTTTGCATGCTCTTTTCCAGCAAAAGGGCAAATGCAGGTCTTTGCTTTAAAGAGGGAAAAGAGAGGAACTAGGCGGCTGGAGGCACTGCTTCTGACTTGGAATGATAATATGTCAAATTATTAAACAACCGAGTTACACACAAGAAAAATCTGACACAGATTTCACGAAGAAAAATCATATCTAATTTCTCTCTTTGTCATGATAATTTTGCCTGCCAGATAAACGTGAACAACTGGCTATGACTACAGGTCGTTACGAAAGTGCAAGGAGAATTTTTCAGTGGTTCATTCTCAAACATATTGTTGGAGGGAAGGATGTCTTAGTACTCTATCCCAGATGAGTGATAAGAGCTTGACTGAAGGAGTAAATATAACATTTATGGATGACACCTCGCTGGGAAGGGTTGCAGGACTGGGGAATAAAACTACCTTTCAGAATTATCTCGGTGCCCTGCGGAAATTGTATGAAATAAAAAAGATGAAATACAGTAAAGATAAAAGCAAAGTACTGTACTTAAAAAGGAGAAATCAAATCTTCAAGTATATGTGAGGTGGAGTAATTAAGTAGTGTGGGGAAGAAAGTATCTGTCAATTTACAGTATGCCATAAATAGAGTGTTGATGTTCTGGGCTCTTTGTTTAGCCTGATGTACTAAAGAGAGGAACTGTCTATAGAATGTAAGCTAATAATTTGCTCCAGCTATTGCCGGCAGTGCCTCTGTTGCAGTAATGCTCTTAGGTGTTGATATACTGGAGAGAAAACAGAGGAAATTAAGGCTTTAGGAAGGCAGGACCAGCTTAAGCCGGCTTAAGTATGGAAAAGAAAAGATGAATGACAGTATTCAGCTGTGTGAAATAGAAGACCGTGATTATTTTCCATAATTCCTGCTTGTGGCAGGCAGGGTAAGTAATGTGCTGAATTTTGCCCTCTTGGCTCCCAGGGCACACTGCTAACCCGTACTGAGCCTGCTGTCAGCCAGACGGTGGTACTGGCAAGAGTACAAATCTAAGTTTATATGTATGTCTCATGTATTCTGGTTTAAGTTGGTCAGGAATGTACAACCATCTTCAGTGCTTAAGCAGAAGAAAACCTAAAATCTCCAAAAAGTATCGCTGGTAACTCAGATAAGCATCATTCCTCACAATGAACCAGTATTGAAATGGTATTCTCTGCCGGTTAGGAGGCTCTTTGCTGCTAGTTGCCATCTGCCTTGAATTCCAAGATTTTACACTTTGAGACTTCTGTCAGTAGCTGAATTAACTGAGATTTGCTGGCCAGAATTCAATGCATGTCCATTGTTGGAAATCCAGACAAACCTTTGCTTCTAAACTCAGCTGTACCAACAGCTGTTTTGCTTCACCTGAGAAGTCATCCTGTTTTAATGAACAGTGGAGCAATTTCTTTGTACAGAAATTCATTGAATGTAGTTTGCACTATATTTTGGCATCCTTCAGGATTAAAGACATGCGTTGTGAATATGCCTACCATAAATAAATGAAATCACAGGATCACAGAACGGTGGGGGTTGTCACGGACCTCTGGGGCTCATCCAGTCCAACCCCCACTGCTAAAGCAGGGTCACCTGGAGCAGGTTGCACAGGAACATGTCCAGGTGGGTTTTGAATATCTCCAGAGAAGGAGATTCTACACCCACTTTGGGCAGCCTGTTCCAGTGCTCTGTCTCCCTCAAAGTAAGGAAGTTTTTCCTCATGTTGAGGTGGAACTTTCTGTGTTCCAGTTTATACCCATTGGCCCTTGTTCTCTTGCAGGGCACCGCTGAGAAGAGACTGACATCCTCTTGACACCCACCCTTTAGATATTTATAAGCACTGAGAAATTCCCCTTTCAGTCTTCTCTTCTCCAGGCCAAATAGACTCAGGTCTCCAGGCCTTTCCTCATAAGACTGCTGTTCCGGTCCTCTCCACATCTCCATGGCGTCTGCTGGACTCTCCATTAGCTCCTTGTCTTTCTTGAGCTGGGGAGCCCAGAACTGGACACAGGACTCCAGATGTGACCTCAGTTGGAAATGCATGGTGTAATGTAGATATCAGTGGTGCTTTATCCAAGAGGCACTGCACAGGAATGTTAGAAGAATGATTCAAGTTTTATCTGCTAAGCCTTTTTTATTTTGTTTTAGCACCATTGGGCCTTGAGCTTTTATCACAGTCAAAGTGAAACCCTCACTTGCACAGCAGAGGAGCAACAGCAGATCTATCCACCCACATACAGCCCCAGAGAAGGCGTTTTGGGTTTTGTACCCGTAGCAATCCCCTTCAGAGGTATACTTCTTCACATGATAAAGATTAGGAGAATAATGAGATGCTTGGAAAGAATTAATTCTAGTGAAATGGATTAAGCTGTGTAGTTTCTTCTGTGTTTGTTTGTAGGATCTCCTTGTGAACTCTGCTTTGCAGCAGAGGAAAATAATCTGCCTCTGTTCAGTCTAATTCTTAACTGTGATTGGTATTTTGCAGATATTGAGCTGCATCCTTCACAAGGCCCTCACTGAATCAATCTGTTGACAAAGACAAGTGGCTTCAAGAGATTTCCTGAGCCACAGGGATGAACTGTGACTGTGAGCCACAAGAACCTGACTCACTCTTCCAGAGGTGTTTCCTGGTGATTACATCCGCTGTCAATGGATGTCAATATCAAGCTATGCCAGGATTATGTATTTGTGTATGGTTACTGTACTGAGAAGTAGTGTATTTTGATTTGCACATACCAGCTACTGCTGCTAGCGATTTTCATGCACATTTTTGTCTTTACCCTGTGAGATAACACAGCTGTCAAGCACGGCAGAATTTGGCACACCATGCTGACCAAGCTCTAGTCTAAGCTTTCCTCGTGTGCCATCTTATTGTGGTGTCTTCACATCATGAACATGGTTGTCTTCATCTGAATGTGATCGTTTGGTGCACGAACATATGTGAACACAGTACCTCAATAAAATCTGGCCTTTGTTTGTGTTGTATCATTTCCCCTGACCTTTGTTTCCTCAGAAGATTGTCATGGATCTTAAAATTATTTTGATGGGAGAATTTTCCAACAAAAAAGTGAAGCTGGTAAAAAGTGAATTTTTGTAGGGAAGTTTTGATTTCAATAGCTGTTTTCATAGGAAACAGTAAACACTGAAATAAATTGAAATAAACAGCCACAGATGTTTAACAGATTCTACATCAAAATATATAGGGAAAATATTTTTTTGAAGAAAACTTTACAAATTTTCCACTGGTGTTCCAGGTTGGAGCACTAATTTGTGAAGCATTGAACTTCCTTCAGGTAATCAAAGGGCTCTAATTGCACATTTTATTTCCCTGGAAGCCTTAGAAACAACCAACATCCCTGTCATATTTGAGTTTTCAAGTCTTTCAAGCTCTTAGGCTCCAAAACATGAATATAAATGATAATGATTCCTTTTTATGTTGTAAGAGTTCTTTAAGTTCAGTGATCAAAAGAATTACTAAAATATTTAACCATGCTGTTTCTGAGAAGGCAGTAGAAAGACGATATTTTCCATTTGCAAATGAAGCATGAAATATTTACCTACCATATCAGTTTTTTCTCTGGTTACACTTCCAACTTTTTAAGAACAGATCCTTGTGTGCTGTTTGGGAGTGACATCTTTGTGTATGATAATGCTTGAAATTTAAACTTCTTTACAGCTAACCAGTGTTATACACAAAAAGCCCCCAAGTGTTCCAGTTCCCACATTAGTTGTGTGAAACAATACACCAGTGCCATGGAAAGAAATAAAGAATGTAGTATATGTTCTCTCCATCGCTGTTTGCACTTACTATCTCACTAACCTGTCTTCTGTAGCTGTGGAGTTATAGAAAATTAAAATCACATTGGATCCATAAAGAAAATATTCTTATAACAGCAGAACATAAACCTGATCTTCCAGTCTCAACTTTCTTGATTGGGACTGTCAAAAAAGCAAACGGGGCAAAGATTCATGATTTTTGCCATCTGGTTTTCTTTGAGGATGTCATCCCCGTGATACAAATTCTGGATGTGTATGCCTCATTTTCAACTACTGATAAAAGACTCACGGAATATTAAAAAAAGAGGATTTAAGTTATTTCAACTTCATATAAACTTGAACCGACTCTTTTGTAATTTTTAAAGTAATGGAAGATATTTTAAAATAAAGCAATAAAAGAAACTGCATTCTGTTCTATCTTGAGTGCTGCAGATAAAACAACTTTATTTTTGCCTCTTGGGCAATATGTAAATGTTTGATTCCTCAAGTGATGAGGTTATTTTTCTTTTGGTTATTTGATTTTTTATTCATTTTGAATAGCTTAATATACCAAAACAACAAGAAAAGTAAAATCATAATGGAAAAACAAACAAACAAACAAGCAAACAAATAAATAAATGCTTCCAGTCCTTTGCCTCCATCCAATGACTGCGTTTTCTGGTTAAGAAAATCCATTTTTTTGCCCTTTTAGCCAGTTATTTTGTAATTGCAGTTGAGGGTTATGAAAAAGTACCTCCCACATTGGTTTGATTAGAGGATTGAGTATGCTGCCTCTAACAGCTTTCAAACATAATGTGCAGTCACAGCAAGTGTGTGACTGTCCTTAATGGACATAATAAGTCTTAATGTACCTGTTAGGCATAGCCCTAATTTTTTGCCCTGGTAACATTTTAAACTGAAGTTGTTTAAATGACTGCAGTAAAGGAAACTCAGGGCTATTCTGCTGCCCACCAGCCATACCAAAGCTAATAAAACTCACAGAAGTTGCTATGATCATTTTTTATTGTTTTTCAATGCTGGGGAACTTTTCTGATCATAAGGACAAAATAAAAATGGGAGAAGAACTGTGTAATAGTGTGCAATAGGTGTCATGGACTGTGGCATATAGAAAGTGTGCTTTGTCTCTCAACGTTTATAGATCTCAGCAGAGTGGCACAAGCAGCAGCCCCTGACTGATTTCACTGGGACGGGGCCGGCTGGGTCCCACTGGGAATTCTGGAACTGGCTTTATCTTTCTTTGGAGTCACACTGCCAGAAGTGCCAGCTTACTCCGAAGTGATCTACCTTTCTCATCCCTATCGTTCTCTAGATATTTCAGTATTAATAACTGGCTATTAATTTGTAATCTTTAATTTAACTTTGGATCTAAGTTGAAATACCAAATCTGTGGTCCCACAATATCAATCAAGTACTTGGTATCTTATTTAAGTACAATTCCTGAAAGCTGTGGCCTTTGAAATTTCTAAATTAAGGAAGAAAGACCAAAGAAAAGTCACAGTTTCACTGAATGCAAATTATGACTCTTTTAATTGTTTTCCTAAAATGACAAATATTAGAGATCCTCAGCATTGTTTGATCCTTCAAGCTCTGGAACACATGAGGCAGAAAAAGCATAAAGATTCAGCTACTTCCTAAGAGTATGAATGAGAAGATTTTAAGTTTTCATCTGTTAACCCGAAGCTCGCAGAAATCTTGTCTCTCTTAATTTGAGGTAAAGAATTTAAAATTTGGTCTTAACAGATTTAGAAGAGATCACAGGCATAAGATCAGAGGAGTGGTCAATTAGTAGGTGTTTGTGGAAGATACTTGTTCTTTTCTTAGCCATTTGTTTAGAAGTTTAGAAAGTTAAGAAAAAATATAATTAGACTTCATATTTTAACAGGTATTGAATGGTTGGATAAAGATCCATTAATATAGTGCATTAAAAGCAGAAGATGAGAGAATTCTGCAATGAACAAATCTTTGGGAAGTCAGTTCCTAGTCATATGAAGCTGTTTCTGGTTGAAAAAAATGAGATCTCTGCTACACTGAGAAACTGAAAAAAATGAAAACCTCATCTGAACAACGACCAACCACCACCAAGTTCCCAACCAGCATTTGTTGCAGGAGTAGAACTTTGGAAACAGGGTGCTGGTTTCTACTGGCTGATCGATTATTGCAATTAACTTCCCTTTTCTGTCATCCTATTGTTCCTTAGTGACCATGAGAGTGTGATCTACAGGTAGAGATAATTGACTTATATATATGTTTGTGTGTTTATATAGTACATTTGTATAAAATGCCTTTGTATGGGAAGAATCTGTCCAGATATCTCTGTATCCATAAGTCTGACCAGTATGCTAAAATTCAGATTTTAGGTATGTTATACACTTGCTACTTACAAACATGTTAAAAACATTTCCATTTCTCTTATGCTTTTTTCCAGTCCGCATCCTTTAGAAAAACTATTGAAGATCCTGGCTCTATATACAGAAGAGTTCATTTTGGTGGCAACAATAACACAAAGCATTAAGGAAACTGTTCAAGAGCCTAAAGGCCCTTACTCTGTATACAGAAGAGGCTATTTTGATGGCAACAGCAACATCCTTGTTCTGTATACAGAAGAGCCTTTTTTGATGGCAACAGCAACACAAAATGCTGAAATTGATTAGTGGAAACCGTGCAAGTGCAAAGAGCTGCATATAAACACCTTTTTTGCAGTTGATGCTTTAGGGTACTCTAGCTGAAGAGTATCTTATGAGACCACAGATTCCCTTTTCCCCTTCTTAAAAAGAAGCCGGTAGCAATAGGGGGGGTGTGACTATTTTTAACATTAAAGACCATTCTTTTTTTCTCCGCTCCATCCACTGTACTGAGTGTTACACCAGCTGGGCCAAGCACTGTCATCTGTGGGTTTGGGAAGAAAATAGTTGTTCAGTCTTTTATTGGCTGTGGGTGGACTTCTCTGCACGTGGGATGGAGGTGTTGATGGGGCAACATCCTGAGCCTCCTGAGCTCTCACGCAGGCAAAACCTGTATTGACTCCAAAAGAATGTGCAGAAGCAAGACCCAGGGTTTGCCCCTAGAATTGGAGGGAAGCAGCAGGGGAGAGCGGGCAGCTGGCTGGTGAACATTGTATGTTGTCAATTCACATTTACTACGATAATCTGGATTTCACAGATTACACTTTGCAATCAAATGACCCTGCCATTATCTCTGCCTCTGTGTTCTCCCTCTTCTTTCACACAACATGCAGCAGATGGAAACCCTTCAGATGATCATGTAGGGTCAAGAGAGCACCAAAATGTCTCGGCAGATGGCTTTCAAATAGCCATGGGACTGGAATTCATGTGGGAAAACAGAAAAAAACTTGTGGAAAACAGGCCTCTGGTCATAACCATCCCTGCCCAAAGTTGTGACTTATCCCCGGGGAGAAGAGCGAGATGTTGGTTTTGTTGGTGATGATCGACTAATTGGTTCTGCAGACAAATGTAAGGTAAGTGCATTTCCCTTAATAAACATTCTGCAAAATGGAATTGGTTTTTTTTTTTAAATGCACCAACCACAGCAATTTCAGTAAATTGAGTCTACTCTTTTTACAATGCTGAATCAAAACTCAATTACACACAACTCAATTACAGGAGGGAAAATAAAGCAACATGTTGAATACCAGTAAGATATTTACTAAATGCTTCAAATTGCCAATGCCATAAATACCTGTGGGAACTGAGAACAGACAAAATCATAGATTCAGCTGGGGGAAAATTGACACAGAGCAACTTGTTTGCAAAGTTTTAAAATTCAGTTTTTCAACCCATCTGAGCTTTATAGACTGGTCACACCCTCCAATTTGTTACTAAAGAGTTTTTTTTAAGTGCAAAGATGTGATGGCAGGAAAAGAGATAATTGGAATACATATATTTGGATTTAAAAAAGAGATAAAGTAATTTTTTATTTTTTCAACGCAATTTTGTTTTGCATTTTGCCATTCTTGAAAAGGATCAGTCACCCTAAAATCCTTTCTACAGAAGAGACAATATTGCAGCTGAATTTTTCTTTGCATTTTTCAGGAGAGATAAGTACCTTATTCTGTATCTTAATGGTGCTGAGAGATAAGGTGCAGTGACTTTAACGTCATGTGAGGTTGTATCTGAGTGCTTCGTATTGAATGAAAAGCCAGATATTTCCAATGAAATAAATAGCTTTATTTCTGACAAAGGCAACAAATTCAGACTCTCTCCACATTTAATGGGAAACATTAAATAACTCCAAGATATATATTTGATATTCGTGCAGTGCATTGTTTTTTGAAAGTAATAATAACAATTTGACCCAGAGCTGTGAAATCAATGTCTAAAGTTACTGACTTTTATGACTACATGTACGATCACCTCTGAGTAATATGATTCCTCTGAAGAGCAAGTTACCAGATCCTCTAATTTGTGAATACTTTTTATTTTCTCAACTGCCATGGGAAAGCAGGAGCTTGGAAAATAAAGATCATGAGGACTGGTTAAATCTTTTGAAGAGCTGTGTGAAGTAGTATGTGTCCTACAGATCCTACCTCTGCATCTGAGGACAAACACACGGAGCCTGAGCACAGGCTGATAGTAAAACCGATACAACAATGCTATGGTTGGACTGTCATTTTAAAGATGGATATACTATCATGACATATCCATATCGTACTAATGTCATGCTCCATTTGGGACTGTTGATGTGCTTCGCCTTGGTCTTTCTGAGCCTTGGCTTTCATTCTTTCCTCTTCTCTCCACAGGGCTGTACTGGTGCCCTGCACACCACCTCCACTCCAGCGGGAGAAGGGCTGGAGGTAAACAATACTTTTGCTCTCTTCCCCGTCACATCTCTCTTTTCCCAGCAAAGCAGCAGAGCAGAATTGACTGCCTCATTTGCAGTTGCTGGGTCCCAGGAGAGAGGTGTGCTTGAAAAGGGAATTCTGTGTGCTAAAAGGTTACTCTGTAAGATGGAGAAGGTCCCAGCAAGTGCAGTGTCTGCCTGTGATAAACTTTGGGATTTATGGAAGATCCTGGTCTTCCAGTGGGACTGGCTAGGAAGAAAGAACTGAAGTAAGAAAGAAACCTACAGTCCTCTGAATTTCTGCTGACCTCTTCTTCAAAAGCTGCAATAGCGCTGCAGAATGTGAGAGCAGTGTGACATTCTTTGATATCAGCACCATGAAAAATTCAGCCTATTCCACCTGCCCGCTGCTCTACGTCTCAGCCTGAGGACCACACGCCAGGACCATATTGATGGCAACAGCGTAAGTGAATCTGGGTGGGGGCACAGGTGGAAAGGCAATGCCTGGTTTTGCACTAGAACTGAGGGAGTAGATGTAGCCACTGCTGGGAGTACACAGTTCTTATTGCACAAGAGCCAAGCTGTTGAACTCGGCCCCTAGCAGGATACAACCCACTCAAACTCCTTTCTGGCAGCTCTTGAGTTTCAGTCATGTCCAGGCAGCATTTTCTCATTTTGGCTTTCCAGAGGAAAAATGCCAGAATTCACTCAGGGTGATTTTATAGCAGCTACAGTTTGTAAGGTACGGTCTCTAACATGTTAAGTGACTTCACTTCTGATTGAATAGATGGAGACTTGAGAGCACTCGGCCCTTTCAAGGATGGCGATTGAAGGAGCAGTGAGCAAGAAGCAACATGCTGCCTCCTGCACAGCATTCCCTTTACCTAATTTGCATTCATGCTGGGAAAATGTGGAGGTAAATGTACCTAAGCCAAAGCATTAGGGATGTTCATTTTGTATAAGAGACAATAACAGTATGCACAAATTTTGTCATGTCCTTTCTTTCTAGGTAAGAAATCTGAGAGTGCAATTCAAGAGTATGAAAACTTCTGACAATTGCCATCATATATCATTGTCTAACATGTAATTTACTCTATCTGATGCAGAGTAATTGCTCATAATGCAGACCAAAGCATGTCTGTCCCTTTCAATAGCTGCAAAACTGGGACTGGAAGAAATTCTCACTGTAAATCAAATCCTTTCTCAAAGCTTAACTTCCACCTATGAGGAGTTAAAATAGCCCTTCAGATACAGAAGCCTTAACCTCTCAGATGTAAATATAGACGCCAAATCTGCAGCACAGCCCATCTCCAATGTTAGGGTCATAAGTGGAAATGACTATGAGGAAAATAAGTAGCTGTAAATCTTCAAGTGACCAGGACTCTGGGTGATGTAACCTAGTGTCCAGCCAGCTGAGATACACAGGCTACCTTGGCAGACCCTGTAGCTTGGAAGAAGGCAGATTATTTGGAAACGTATCCAGCCAGGAAGGGCTTGTGGAGAGGGGAAATACTGGCACACGGTATCTGGCAGATGATGATAGAATATTTTCAAGTGTGTTAACTGCATTCTTTGAAGATCAGATCACTTGGGGGCAGGAGGGAGCCTGGGTCACTCGTGGGAAAGCAGTGTGAAAATGTTACTGACGGCAATTTGACCTGAGCAGGGGGAGGGAGGTGAAAGGGAGGTGGAAGAGGATGGAACTGGCATTCTGGAACTGCAGGGGAAATCTCCAATTCTTATACCCTCTTCTCCCTGACTCCACTTTTTATTCATGAGTGGTGATTCACCATTGTCTCTTACTATTTTTTCTTCTGTGTAGGGATTTAAAGCACTCAGTCAGTATGGAAAATACCTCATACATAAATGTCATCTGCTCCATGGAGAAAAAAACAAACAAATCATAAATTTTCAGTAAATTCATGCTGGCCTTAATGCTGAGTAACATACAAATGATTTCCTTCAAGTTTTGATGAGGTTTGGGTTTAAGGTTATGGCTCTGACTCTTCACTTTGCTGCTGATTAGCATGTTAATGGGTGGCAGTTGGAGTAAAGATACCTCCAACACATCACGACTGGTGAGCGTGTTCCACTTGAGAAAAACAATGTTCTTTGCAGGTTATCAACAGATGCTGTTTCATATTTATCAGCTTGGCAACAGTAAGTGGTAAGAGGACCTGAAAGGTCCTCGGTGGTAGCAGTAACATTTCAATAAGTAATCTTCTGACTTATTCAGAAGACCACTATATCTTAAATAATAATAAAAGAAAGAAGTGGTAAAGTGGTTGCACTGAGCAGGCACTCTGTAGTGTTAGACAGGGATTATAGAATAATACTGTAACTCTCCCGTTATCTGTTAATTATGAGGCAGCCAAAAATAAAACCACCAGAAAACATGATGCTTTTTGCAGCTGTTTGGCTGTCTTTTTGGAATAGCATGATGAAGCACAAAGTATCCCAGGATAGAGAATAATGGAAGTGCAGAATTCTGTTTCAGTGATAGAGTGGGACTAAATTAAATCTGGAAGTTACACTTGGGGAATTCAAACACCCACGGTGGGAATTCACTGGCAGATCACTGGTCTATATCTGAATGGTGCTCAGCATCCAGTGCTAATCCCACACAGTAACATACAGGACAATGAAAAGGGAAACAGAGGAGTAGCATACATGCACAGTAGGAAAGGATGGAGATAGAAAGGACTATTTTGGCAACATATATTGGGTAACAGAAGGTCTGTAGAAAGCATTGGTCTCTCTGGTCATTTCCACATCCTGTCGAGGGCACTGGGCAATAGACAATCAGGTCCAGTATATCCTCATCGGCAAAAAATTCTGTGGTTCAGGCTTATTTGGGACAAAGCTGTGAGGTGCATTGACAGGGTGCATCATCTGTTTTCTTGTGCTGTTTAAAAAGCGCATGAAGAAAGAGGAAAAGAAGCACTTGGTGAGACAAAAAGATTCTCCAGCCAGGGTGTATTGATCCATAAGGGGTGCAGATGTGCTCCTGTAGCAAAAGAATTCAGTGCAGGTCGCTTTCATGTTGTCTTTGTGCAACTGCCAAAGCTTGTGCTATCACACTCAGCACTGCTTTCATTACAGTCTGCTTTTAATCGCAGATCACACGACAGCATGACACACTGTCAAATATTAACATCCAAACGCTCACACACTGTACTTTTTCTAGGGTCTAACGTGGCAACAGAAAAGCAAGAGAAAGATTTTTGAGAAAGTTATTTTCTGCCTTACAGACTTCCAGTTCTTCCTTGTTTCTGCCTCGAGAGGGAACAGTGTTTGTTTGGGTCTTGTATCACAGCGTAAGACGATTCAGGGGGAAGTACTTGGAGTTTTGTCCTCTGGCTCATACCCCCCCTAACATTCACACTTTTCCAATTTGCCCTTCTCTTTCAGGAGCACTATGATTAGTTCAGTACCTACAACTTTAGCATTTGAGTGGAAAATGTTAGATTAATCCTTGGTAACTTTGGGAATCTAAGCTCTTCTGAGTTTTTTAAGGTACATCTTGAAAGTGATTTGGAAGAATATTTTAACAAATGTTTGGGAATCACAGAGGCTTTTCAATCTAATGACTAGGAATAATATGAACCTACAGTGTGAAAGACACATAAGAGCCATTTATAGAACAAGTTTCTAGGAGGCAGGAATGCTGAACATGCTTAAGAAAGGAGCTGGAAGGAAAAAGGAGCACACATTTCTATGGCACTTAAGAAGCAGACTTAACACATTGTTAAACTTAAATTGAGCCCGAGAACTAGGTCAGCGCTTATCCATTATTTTGTGCTAATGAGAAGCATAACTTTAAAAAGAGCAGCATCTCTTCATAAAACAAAAATATCATTACAGTCATTGTTTCTTATTTTAACATAAAGAAATATAGTAGTTTCATGCTGCAATTACATTATTAGAAGCAATTTAAGTGCCATCTTGTTTCTCTATTAGAACATAATTATTACATGTCTAGTATTCTAAGAATGTTGTCGGATCTTGTACTAATTTCATTTTCAAAACACAAAACCATATAAAGCTTCAAATCGTAAGTAGCCACTAGCTCTCAGTGATGTCAGTTTTCCACAATATTGCTTGTTTACATGGAAGTGATAACCTTCTCACCTCACTGTTTCTGCTGCGCCTGCAGTTCCCAGGGGCTCTGAACGTTATATTCTGAAGCCATAGTGTGCTATTAGACACGACTGTAAGCATTTCTTAGACTTCCACTGTCTGTATTGATTCTGTGCCTTTTCCTGCACTTCAGACTCCTTTGCTCCATAAGGAGACACTGAGATTCATGGCTAATGGGAGTGCATCGGTCTCTCAGCATGGAGAAGGATCCCCAGCACCAGGGCAGCTTGGCACGATAGCTGCGGATGGGTAGTAGAGAAAAAATTACACAGAAGATGCACATAGCTGGTATCTAATCAGGAACTTAACTGGACAGAAGGTTAGAGGTGGTGCAGTGAGGGATTCAGGTAAGTGTAGACTTTTGTGACATTGCTATCACAATGGAAAGAATCATACTTTTCCTGTGGCTCACTTCTGCTTCTTGCTTTGAGCTGCTTTGAGGGGAGGCAATTGCTCTTCAGCCACCAAGGGCGCATAGCTGCAGGTTCCACTTTGTTTTTGGTGACTCCCTTTCTGCTGCATGCCAGCATCCCTGGCAGATGATGTTTGTAAAGCTGGATCTCTGGGGAATGCTCACTAAGCAGGTCAGTAGTGCCAGAGATAAAGCAAAGTGATGTAGCAACAGGGAGAGGCTCTTTCCCAAACAGCAGCAGCACATTCCAGCCGGTCACAGCTTTGCTGCCTAGTGTGACAAGCTGAGAATTGGACCCTCACTGAATATATTCAGACATTTTTCTTTTCCGTGTACTGAGGCTGAACGACATACTTAAAGACTACAAGGCAAGCATTGCATTCCCCAGCCAAATTAATTTTGTCGATTTCCCTAAGCATTTTTCTGCAGGAAAAAGTAATGAGAAATACTTGGCTACTGATACTTTCACCTACATCTATTCAGTCTTCCAGAACCAAAGGGTTCAGCTGGATGCTAGAATATCAGAGCGAAAGCATCCTCATCTGTTAGTGCTCTCAGACAAGCTATGCTGGGCTTCTGCTTCCACGAGGAGCCTCTGTAATATCTGTCAAATATTTTTTCAAGTGTGTGTTCAAACTCCTAGGAAAATACACACTTGACTCACTCTTGGATGATGCTGCATGGCCCTGAGCCTCCTACTTGGTATCTGTGACTGAAGAGTACTTTTGTCAAGTCAGAATTGTAAGCAGAAAGTGCCTGATACTGCCCTCGTCTGCGCCTGTTAGCTTTGGTTCTTTCAGAGCTCCTGATATGAATGGCTCTAAACCATATCAGCATTAGCCCTTGAGTCTTAACTAAGCATTGAGATCCTTCTAAATTAGTAATTTTTCTCTTTTCTATGCTTCATTTTCTGAAATTTAATTTATATTTAATTATTTGCACTGCAGAGATGTGTCGAGGTCTGGGCCAGAATGTCCACTCTGTTGTGCTTGGTGCCGCACAGTCCCACTCCATTCCACAGCCCTTCCAGAGTGTTACAAGAGTGGAGAGAGAAAGGACTGTGGGGTTTTTTATGAATTCACTGAGTTAGGATTTTTTCTGGGAGAGGGGAAAAGGAGTTACTTGAAGTATTTTTATACAAAGGGATAGTATTTTTGTCACCAATGCTTGCTGTGTCACTGCTTTTGAAGTACCAAAGTCCCATAATTTACAGGAAATGCAGAATTATAGTAATACTCTTTTCATTCAGAACTTCCTATTCATCCAAGGACATCCCAAGTACCTACTTAAAACTCAAGAGCATCCAAATGATACATGTGAACATACAGAAGAATGGGTCCACTGTTACATTAACAGTATGTAGGTATTTTGCTGCAGTTGCCTTTGATGACATTAGCAACTAGATGCCTTAAGACACCCTTAGATGCCTACCTGTGTCTTTACTGACTCAAACTTCTTCAAGACTTATCTATGTGGGTGATAGAAAGGTGAGAAGTTAGGGGAAGATAAAACTCTTCTAGTAACTTGAAAAAGAAAGGGATGTGAACACTTTTAAAAGGGACATGCATTGTATTTCTGGGCCGGTGTCTCCTCATTTCTAAACAGAAGTGAATGGTCCTAGGTATGCCGTAGTGGTAATGTTAATAGTCAAGTACTGTCTGTTCTAGAGTGCTTTGTGTCTAAACCCAGTTATGGTTGCTAAGTGACGGCATCTAATTGACTCTCATAACTTTGGCTAAGCCAAGCATTTAAAAGCAAGAAAATGAAATGCTAAGGACAATGGTCTCCTGCTGTCCATATAATGAACCAGATTTCATACTATTCTGTTTTCTGGAGCAGACAAAGGTATTTGTTTGCTGTTCTTCTCTGGTAACTTTGTTATTCCCAAGAGTATTGTAGAGAATTACATTAATTGCTATGGTAATCATAATTGGAAGCAATTACTTTCAGCAAATAACAATTACTTCATCTTCACAAATTTGTTTGTGGCCACACTGGCCTTAATCCCACATTTATAATAAATTTTTTTCTGGAAACTAAGAAAGAACAGATATTACTTGGATTTTTGGTGAGAAGGAATTGCAAATCTGTGTGCTAAAGTCTTTGCCCCTGCCAAACCCCACAGACATAAACAGTTACTTAAAAATCTCATTATTTCCATGAATATCTCATCGTATTGTCAGGGGTGGCTTAGGACTGCATTTTATTTGTGATTGGTAGCTTGCTGTAGGCAAAAGTGTAAAATACAGGAGATATGAATCCATGTTAAAACTGGAATTGGCTTGGTTTCACTTGTGATAATCAACTATGTTGCTGCTACTTTCCTATCTAAGAACTTTAAAGAAGCTACCTATGTGAATATTGATCTAGGAGAAAATCTTAGGAGAAAACCTTACAGGGCAGAACTATTTGCTGTATTAATGTGATTGCTACAATGCAAACCGATCAAATACTGTGGCATTAGCAGTACTAGAATGTTATAAAATGGCTCACAGAGACACTAAATTGTGCCTGAAGATCAAATTCTTTAATAGCATACATAAAAGCTTGCCCCTGTTTTCCTTTTGTTTTTTTAAATAAGGCTTATATTTTGCCCGGTACTACTTAATAAACAGCTTTTTTTAATCTGCAGTGCCTGACCTAGATTGAAAATTTTCATTTACAAACAACTACAACAGTGCTTGGTGATTCACAGCAGCGTTCCTCAACAAGCTAATATTCATTAGACCTGGCAGAATGAGAAATCCCTAAACTACTAATTACCAAGATGCTGTGCTCTTCGCATAAGTAAACTGGAAAACATTTTGTCCTCGTTTCGTACCAGGAAAGCTGGATGGTATTTTTGCTCTGTTTTGCTCTCCCGTGCAAGACTGGCACTGGGAAGTACTTAAGAATACTATTAGCAAGGGACACCTTGCTAGCAGTCTGGCCATGAGGAAAGTGTAGATGGAGGATCGATAAGAATCGATGCTCTGTTTTCTTCAAGCTTCCGTGTTCAGGCGTGTTCTTCAGGGCCGCCAGAGAAGTACAGCCCATGGCTAGAGGATGGAGTCAGCACAGCAGGCTAAGAAAATGCCGGTGATCTCCCACTAAGTTAGGTCACCAGACTCTTCTGTATCTACTTGGTAGCTCAGGTTCTCTTTGCCATGACACAAGTACATCCCAAATCCATAAACTGTGTTTCATCCCTGTAGCAACTGTTCTTTCTATAGAGAAAGAGCTCTGCAATTTTAAATAACGTTAATGTTTTTCACTGCTACTTATTTCTAACACAATGATTTATGGTCCTGGGCCTGATAGCCAGAATAAGTAGATTCCCTGTGGCTTTGCTAGCTGAGAACATTTTCTGAGCACTGAACAGCACAACACACGAGGAGACTGTTAAGGCCAGATTTGCTTTTAATCTCAGCTTCACTCTATGTGCCAGAAATTCGGAGGAATAATTGACATTACCTTGATGCCTAACAGTCTGCCTACACATTTTTGTGAGCAGACATGATCTCACTCTGTGCACAGTAGGAAAGTATAATCTCCAGACAATGGGTTAGCAAAGCCCTGACTCTGTGCTGATATCTGCATTTGCTCAGCTCGGGACTGTGCTGTCATAGCCATACAGCTCACAGCCAGCCTGAAACACAGGCTGGAGAGCTGAGAGAACTGCAGAAGAGAAAAGAAGGATGGGCCAGTCTTAAGGAAGTTGACGTGAGGTTTATAAAACAGATTGTAGCCTACTTCTCCACAAAACCATGTGAATTAAGCACTTTGCTGCACCTCCAGATACCTGAATGTAATTAAAAATCTCACTTAATATGAATTAATGCAAGTGGGGACAGAATTCATCTTGCTCGGTGCTTTCTTTACATGAAATATAACCTAATTAAACATACCAGCTGTCAGAGAAACTGTATTGTAACTCCTTCAGCTCAATTCCAGAATACAGTCCTAATGGTTTGGTATCTGGGGCAGTACAATGCTGCAATTTTGGGCACCATGTGATTTTTAAGTGATATGTAAAAAACATGTGAACTGCTGGAGTATATGCGTGTTGCCTTCCAATGCCCACTTCTCAAATAGAAGTTCAGTTTTTCCAGTATTGTTTAGGTGTCTCGGAAGGGTAAAAGACTGAAATAAAACAGCTTTTCCAGCAAAGGCATGTAATTAAAACCTGACACTCAGCCACCAAAGAATTCTCCAGTGGCTAAACAAAAACTGAGGAGTGTTGAGGGATATTAGTAATGTACCAAGTTGTATCTGGCTCCCAAATTCACAAAATCATTTAGTTTGGAAAAGACTTTGAAGATTATCAAGTCTAATTCGGAACGATCAGAATTACTCGAGAAAAAAAATGCCTCATTCAAGTAAAATTTTAAAAGATACTGAATTATTAGAGTGAGGTGAATTCATGGGGAATGCGAAGGACATCTGGGAGTGTGACTTAATGAGCAATATGGATATGAGGATCATGAAAACCAAATTGTTCAACAGAATTGTAGCAATGCTGAGTTTTTCCTTCTTCCCAGACAATTAACAAATCAGATCATCTCTCCATTTTACTACACATGAAAAAGTTGAGAAGGTCCCATTCTGATGTGATGAAGGATTGAAAGAGAAGGTGCCCAAGTGTAAAGCCTGATTGCATAAAGGACCGTGTGTAGTCCTCCTGTAGGACTGAACCAGGAGCCTCCAATAACATTGGGCACAAAATTCTTATCCTCTTGAGGAAAGGCACAAGAAAGCTTCTAATAGTGGGTGACAAGTGAGTTATATCCACAGGAACTAACATTTGCCTACAATCCTTTCAGATTATCCAGAACCTTCCTGGAAAGAGAAGAAAGCATGTAATTTCAGCAGCCAGTTTAAATAATAATGAAGTAGGTTATTCTTTGAACAAATTACTGACCCTCGATGTGTACAGGTACATTTTGGGAATATGGGAATTTAAAAAATGCTTGCTAAGTTCGTGTCAGGACTCCACAAAAGTGATTTCAACTTTATTTCATGCAATGCAAATGTATTTCACTTTTGCCATTCATATTCCCTGTTCAAGTGAATAAAAAAAACACCTTAGACTTTTGAAAATGATAGTATTAACATAAAGAACAATAGGCATCTTTCTTTTGTCACCATGGGAAACCTGCAATAATAATTTATTTAAAGAAAAGAAATAAATGACATAAATCTAAATTACCAGAAGGCAGATGAGGAGGCTAGTCAACAAATCATTTATTATTATAAAATAAAACCATCCTTCTATGCATATGAGCATCAGTGACACTGGGATAGTTGATATCACATTAAGAAGCTTACGAACTAAGTTCACTATTCCAGTTTCTTTAGCATGGTCTCCAAGACTTCTAATTATTTCATCATGTCCATTTGGTAACCCCATTATACAATCCTGCTGACAGCCTCTTCTGGAAATCCTTCTCTTACCACTTACTTGCTTTTGACACTGGGCTTGTACCAGTCGCAGTACTTACGCAGCGTGTCCTCCCTCCCTTCAGCCACAGCCTGATGTTTTCTAGCACCACTTACCTGCTGTTTTAAAGCATTTTGAGTGCTTTTCACATTTGTATCAAAGTTGGGTAAGATAATTACTAGATGCTTTGGTATGGTTTGTCTCCCAGGAGCTTGCACTCATCTCGGAGGAGACCTCTCTACAAGAGCTACATTGGCAGTCTGCTGCTCAACCATGTTTATCCATAGACGTGTCAATCCAGTTTTGCATCATCATTTCCACAAGCCCTGGTGGAGCTGTCAGTCTCAGTGGTCTTCTAATTCCCTGTGGTTTCTCTTGAAATACTTCTTAAATCACAGTGTTCACTTGGGAGCCCATAAAACACTCGAGCAGTTTTGACTGTCACTTTTCTCCAGCAGAGAACAACCCTGGCAGACACAGGTTGTGCCCCTCCCTACGTGCTCCCCATCTCCCTTTGCCTGCTTTCTGCCAGAAGAAAGCAAACGCAAGTGAGAAAGAAAGATGGAATTATATAATGTTCTAGATGAAACAAACCAATCAAGCAACCAACCAACTAACAAACCAAACCACGCACTCCTCAGGCATTCATTTTCATTTCCTCAGGCATAAATTTTCAGTTTACGTTAGCAAACTCCCCCACCCAAACCTGCTGCCTGAGCAGTAGCAGCAGCACAGAAAATATGTCTAAAAGGCAACTTCTCTCCCAGAATTAGCCATGGACTGTAACATACAGCCTTCCTTTATGGGTTCCTCTGGGAGTTCTGCACGCTAATTGCTGATAACAATTACTGCTACGATTAGTCTTTTATTTTTAAGAGACTAGAGATTTTTGTCCTTCACTGCATGATTGGTAGAAATGGTGTTAACTATTAGGGCCCCCTCTCAGTTAGCAGTTCTAGGTAAGGATTGCTATGAATTATCACATAAAGACAGCACTACACAGGAAAAGGGTTTTGCATCTCTTTCTCTTGTTAAAAGCAAAAGCCAGTCAAGGAGAAAACCAGCCCAACAAAGGTTCTATTCTGGCTCCCTGCAGTGCAGACTGGTGGAACAGGAGGTGTTCTTTCAAACTAGTGATTGAGGAAGGGCAAGGAATAGACAAATGTAATCTTTCCAGCGGCGTGCCCCTGCATGATTCAATATTCATTGCAAACACTAGAACTGCTGAATTTCAATCCAGCAGCTACTTAAGAGTGCCCACTACCAGGTGCTTTGAGGAACGTTAAAAAACCCAGTAGCAGATGACTAGGAAAGAATAACAATGTGCTAATGGGGGAAGGAAGTTTCTTTACTCTTCCTGGCTTTGTCCTGAAAGCAAGAATATTGTTTATGTTTTGTAAAACCAAATTGATCTTTTAGATGCAAAGCAAAACAGATACAGCTGCAAAGGTAAATTTGTTTCACCTACTTTTAAATATATAAATAAATATCTAAATATCTAAAAATTAGCTGGTTTCAGCTTTTTGTCCACACTTCTCCTGTAACCAGTGGAAATAATAGACAGCAACCAGCACTTGGCAATTCATCCTGGCCCAGGAGAGATATTTCACCCTGTAGCAACATGTGTTCCTGCTGTTTGCTGTTGGAAGGGACGCAGGTGGCTGCCTTGGAGCACAGGCCTGCTTTATAGACATTTATAGGCAACAGAGATGGATCTCAAGTGGTAAGATTGCAATGTGCTTACCATTAAAAATACGTGAACACTGAAAAGCAGAGATTCATAAAGCTTTTGTCCGTCTCTCACAGTTCCCGTGAATGTTTATGAAAGACATCAAATGCAGATCAAATCATGCTTCGATAAATATACTATATTGATCCTACAACAGCAGAAAACCAAACAAGCAAACATCCCTTGGTACTGATATGAGTCAGCAAGGGTTCAAAAGTACCCATGGTGGAAGCTGCTAGTAACTTTGCCTGTTGATGCTCTCCTTGCTCCTGCTGTTCTCCAACAAAGTCATCAAACATTGGCACAGGGAATGTGGAGGTGGCTCTGGTACATGGGTGCACCTCTTAACTAAGCGTTGTGGGGGTGGGCATTTAACACTTAAAGCACAAGCAGTGTGGGACATCCTAGTAGAGCTGTGGGATGGTGTCACTGCGTGTTAGATTATAATGAAGTTCTGTTGCATAAGGAGGTAACTCAGGCTCAGACTTAGACTTTACTATGTTAATCAGTAAAATCATAGAACTGTAGAATGATTTGGGTTTGAAGGGACCTTAAAGATCATCCAGTCTCACCTCCCCCTGCCATGGGTAGTGTTACCTTCCTACGGTTCAGGTTGCTCAAAGCCTCATCCAACCTGGCCTTGAACCAGGGATGGGGCATCCACAACTTCTCTGGGCAACCTATTCCAGTGCCTCACTGCCCTCACAGTGAAAAATTTCTTCCTAATATCTAGTCTAAATCTACTGTAACTCAGCAAATACTGTAGCTCAATACATTTAGTTGGTAAAGCAGGGCCCCAATTTGGTCAAATGGAATCCAAATACCTAAATTCTAGATGTTGTGAGAAGTTGTTTTTCTTCCATAATCTTTATTCCTTCCCTAGTTACACACTTTTAATTGGTTTGTTTGGTAGATGCTCCTTCACGAACAAAAACCACAGGACTCTAACATCCTTCAGTAACAAGGATTGCCATTTTGCAAGTCAGTCACGGTAGATGTTGGAAAAAGCAGGGCAGGAGGCTGTTGTGATGCAGGGGGATTCAGCGAAGAGTTGCTTGTGCAGAGGGCCCAACGACTCCAGCCAGGAGCTACGGGAGAAATAGTTCCTTGAATAAACCCACTCTTAAATGGCCATGGGGCTTCCATGGAACAGTGCTTCAAACCCCCATCTGCATAAGCAGGAATAAAAGTCACCTCCCCTCAAATGAAGGCCACGTCCAGTAAAATGCTATTATGAAGTTGTGATTCCTCAAAAAGAAAAACAAATTTGGTTCCATGGCCTGATTTTAGTTTCATATGTGTTTTTATTTTCCCAGACTAGGGGGTTGAGTGCAATAACTTCTGCAGAAAGTTCTCCTTTTCTCTTCGCACCTCTGCTGATGTGCCCAGCTGGGTGCTAGCGCACGGCTGAGCAGGCAGCAGCTATGATTACGGCTCTGCAACATTTTCATAAAAGAGAAGCACAGCAATTTTCTCTGTCAGACTGTCACACTGTATAAAAAGCCTATTTCTGTTAGGCTATTTCAGCTTAAGTGCACTGTTCGTTCCAGCCTCAGCTGGGAAATAGCACCATGCTGCATCATGAAAAATTTCGAAGTGAAGGCAAGCTGTTCCAAAAGCAAAAGCCAAGGTATTCTGGGCAGGTGTAAAAACACAGCCGCCAGCTGTGCTTTGAGATGGACCAGGCAAAAAGACTTTGAGACGGACAAATGAGATGTCCCAGTGATATTAGGACTAATCTATATTCCCGAATCAAGTTGCAAAGGTGGAGGCAGTTTCAAACTGCAGTGCTGTGCTGCACCCACCACTGCTGCAACACGCTCCAGCGTAGCTCCAGCACGGCACACAGCTTTCCCTCAGCCACCACAGGGAACAGGGGCCCCTGCTTGCAAATCTGGCTCAGAGTATGGCAGCTCCAGGCAAAACTCCTCCAAGACAGAGTAAATCTGAAACCAATACTTTATGCTACATCGCCTTTATGTCAAACATTGCTGGACCAGGATGGTGCGTTTTACAGACCCGTGGTGAAGATGCGAATGATCACAGAGTGGGTAGAGCTTGGGGCAATGAAAGGCTATTTTTGTTAACAATGGAAAAAAAAAAAAGAAGGGGATGGAATCAGAATTTAAGCGAAGGCGGGCGAGAGAGAGCAGAGAGTGGCTTTCACAGTGCAAGGGTTTCAGGGGTCTTCCCTTTAGCAGTGAGCCGTGGGGCGAAAGGAGGCGTGTGCTGTGGGCACTGTAGGTGCTGCACACTCAGCTCTGGGCTGGTGGGTCCCGGGCGGTGGAGGGCTCACTCAGCTGAACAGTGTGTGCCACTGCTCACCTCTGCTCTTCTTCCACAGCTACGATGCAATCCACCGGGCTTCTTTAATGGAATTTGTCTTTATTCTGATTTTAACCTTTCTTTCTGTTTTCCCTCTTCCAGAGCAGAGCTCTAGGGCAGAGCTGTCCCTCTGCTGGTCCATGGCTGTCTCCTCCCGCAGTGGCTGCTTCTTGAACAGGAATCCAACAGAAGCAGCAAGCGAGTTCTGCACTCTAATAGCAGGAAACCTCTTCAGTGATCCTTTGTGGATCTCATTTGTTTCCTGTGTTTATTACTCTATATGTAGTTTCCAAAGCACAACTCACACGGAAATGTGAGGCATATTTAATTTAGACACATTCTCAGAGCTTCCATACTACAAATAGTACTTTCTCAAATGAGTAAATATATTTCATTCTGCCAAACCTACTGGGTTGTTTTTTTAGACAACAGACCTCACTCACAGCAAACATTTTTAATTAGTGGCTCTCTAGTGGTCATGTTGCCTTCCCTGCTTGCCTTGTATTAAAGACAGTTAATTTCTGCGTTTATCTGGTCTACTTGGGATGTACTGGATTTGCTAATGAAGAGGAAGAGAACAATAATGTTGCTTAGCACTTATACACCACTTGTTCCATTTTGCTGAATAAATATTAACTGATGAATCTTTCACAAGAGCCCCAAGGAACAGATTAATTGTCTTATCTTTCTGTTTAGAGAAATAGAAGCAGTGAGGTGAAACACAATATGAAAAGGAAACAGAAGTGCACAGATTTTTTATAACATATAAAAGAGGCCTGTAGATGTTGATTGTAATTCTGCTCACAGTTTACACTTAGATGTAACAGGAACATTAAATCTTGCCTTCTTATGGGAATTTTACTGGGAACTTGACAAATGAGGAGCAGAAACATCCTTAGAATTGAACTGAAAGGTGAGAGGGTTAAACTATCAGGGAGGATTTCTCTCCCAAATGTTTTATTTCAACAAGCATTAAAGATAGCAAAGGCTCAGAAACAGAATGAATAAAACACACTTATCTCTGTTAGGCACTGCTTCCTTGCCACTGAAGCAATATCATCCTGCTCCTCCATACACAGCCACGCTTCAGTGCTTTCTAGGCTGCTTTTGTGTCAGGTGCAGGTCCCCACACTACAGTCCCCAGACCTGTGCTTTAAACCCAAACTAAGCAAGAGAAAAAGAACCTGGTTTTGGACAGATGATAAGCACTGGCTGTTCTGTTATCCTCCCTTTGAAAAACTCTCTGGTACTTCTTCGGTGGCTTTGGATATATTTTATTCCATGGAGCAGAAATTAATCCCTTCAACAATTAAGATATTTGATTCTCTGGCAGCGTTACTGTCCTTGAAAAAACACAACACATAATTGAATTTTATAGCTTGTATTACTTGGAAGGCGCATGTGCCCTTTCAAGATAGAGACACTATGTTCTTAAAATCCGTTTCTAATTAAAAAGCCTCCCACTGTCTACACACAGGTGTGAATGTTTTCTGACTACTGCTAATCAGACTTCAGTGTTGAAGCATTTCCTGTTCAAGGAACAGTGAGATAAACTCATGTAAATGAAAGAGGGGAAGCAACATTAGCCTCAGGAATTAAAATAGATGGGCTTATCTTGACTTCCATTGGGTTTGCGGAGAGTAAGAACTGATTTCAGATAGATCACGTTCAACTAGGTCTGATGTTTTTATATATAGTATATCATGAACAATGTGTTTATATACTTAGTGATATCTATTCTGTAAGCTGAGGTATGAGTGTAACCATGTCAGTTTGCCTCTTCTTGTATGAAGAGTGGTGCTGCAGCATTTTGTGGATTAGCTTGGGGCCAAACCTGCAGCAAAGATGTTGCTACAGATGATTTGCCAAGATACTATTTACTGGTGGGTGAAGGGAGAGACCTTGATAAGAGTTTTGAGGCAGTAATGCTAAGACTGAAAGTGTTCAGCAGAGTAACGGAGATAGGTAAGTTCTCAGAAGTACAAGTCCCCCTTGCTTGCCATGAGTGCCCTGTATTGACACCACTCATGGTCCTGGCATGCCCTCATCAGGCGCCCTGGGCAGCCTGTGCCTCTGCTTTCAGGGGCTGCCTGGCACATACGGAGCAGGAGGAACTGGGAGTCCTTGCACAACAAGCCTGTGCACACCTGACAGTTCTCCAGCTGCTTTGTTGGACCACCAGAATCTTTTCTCCGAGGCACTAGCAAATGTACAAGTATTACTTTGACTCTGTAGGTAGAACTGCCTTCCTCAAGTGTTCCCTTAATGTATGCCTTGAATAGCTTAGCTAACACATTGCTTCTTTGTGTATTATCAGGGCTGCCACGAAGCTTTACAGACCATGCATGATGAGAAAAAGCGGTTGTGCTTACACTTTTGCAGAGCTGTGGCTTCCAGCTCGTTGCAGCTCACTTGGCAGTGAGTCTCTTCTGGTGATTTTGCTGTCTATATTAGGTAAGCGCTTTTCTGAGTTAATGTTCCCCTCTCCACCACCCTTACTATTAGTCTTGTTGTCCATCACCACAGCCATTTAAGGTGCAAAATGCAATGTATGACCACAGCCATACTGAGAGTTCCTTGTTTACGGTAAAAAAATGTACCATTTTCTAACATAGCTTTTACAGCAAATGTTGCAATTCACATCTTTTTCATAGATTTTGCCATAGAAAAAGGCTGTATGACTGACCAGAAATTGGGAAGAGACTACAACCATGCACTCACTGGTCTGGAGCCAGGGTAGTCTGTGCTGCTCGTGGATTCCTGCGAAGCCTGCTGCCTTCTTTGATGGAGTTGTTGCTCACCTCAGTTTAATGCTTTGTATTTTTTGGTTCCAGGAGAAAATCAGTGAAATTACGAGCAGTGATGTCCCAATAAATTTTCGTTTCAGTAAAATAAGTTGTAAGCAATCACAAGACAAAGACACTGTTAATGACTTGCACTATTACTTTTGATTTATTTTTTTTTTAACAAGGACACCAGCACAAAATGCTGCACTTAAAATTGTTTATTTGCTCTGAATTGGCCCCATTCAACATCCTGGCAATCAGAGGAACCAGAAAACCCGTCAATGTAATTTTGGTTTTTTAAGAAAGCAAATGCAACCATGTACTGTGTCAGTATGTTCAAATTGAACCTCGCTGCATCTTCTAGACTCTCTGAACCATTCACAGGCAAAAAAATCTTCCTAAATCTTTCTCTTCTTTGCAGCTCCCCCAGCCACTCTGGGGGCAGGTGCCTCCCCAGCAGGGTCTGGTTATTGCCTGTGGGTTTCCAGGCATCAGTAAGGGCAGGTGGGTGGGGCTGATCTCTTGCATGAGCGTATCAGATTTTGGAAGAGATGCTTATGGCAGAGACCAGAACACGCTAAAAACCATGGGATCCTAGCAAATATGAAGAACAGAATTGTCTCATCCCTTCGCTTTTTAATGGAGACTGCCCCTTCTGATATATGAAAACGTATTGATTTTTCTATTGAGTCAATGATAAAATGTTTCTGCAGCTTTTCTTTTCATTAGGCTGTGTTTGTTACTTGTGTCAATAAATCTTAATGTTGAGCTAAATGGAAATTATGTTCTATTGGTCCTGGATCTCTGACTGGGGCCATCAGTCTGTTATGTCCAAGGACAGCATCCCTCAGTCGGAGATGCTCCCTAGGAGGACAGCTGTGCCTGGGAGGCCCAAAGCAAGGAGTTACAGAGAGTCTGGCAGTTCTTTCTAGTGTTTGCCGGGACTACCAAGCTAGCACTTGGGAGTCTAAATTGTGAACTTTGAGGCATGAGGGATAAGGTGAATATTAATCCAATTATATATGTAACTGAAGCCCTTCTGAGAAGGATGAGGAGGCAGCACCGACCAGAGAAGGACAGTTCAGAGTTTTAATGCAAAGAGGAAATAGCAGGATGTGCATATAGGATCTGGTGTTTTATCCCTTGGAAATCTAAGAGCATTGTGTTGGTCAAAGGGATTTGAGGCCTTCTGCTAAATGAGGTGCTTGGAAGGAAATGGGCTGAGCTGTTGGCTCTCCCCAAGAGCCTTTTTACAGAGTTCTGTTTTCACCTGGTCCTCATCGGGCTTCCTCCAGTTTCCTTTGTCTGAAATGGGAGGTTTTGGCTGAAGAAAATTATCTATTAAGCCATCTTTTGAGAGGACAATGTATTCTGCTCTGTTCCATCTCATCAAACAAATCTTTAGAGGCACATTTACCAGATTAGGGCTGGAAAACCATCTCAGGCTGCTTATCAGAACAACAGCTTTGGCCTATTGGGTGTGCTTCCCAGAGAAGTGTTAGAGCAGAGCTGTCTGTGCTGGCAATGGACACTGCCATGGCCTCTCTTTTCCAGGGAACTGGGCTGCAGCACCGGAGAGCTTTGATTTTCAAATAGAAGTACTTTAAATAACATCAGGATGTAGTACATATTCTAGCACCTGTCCTAGGAGAGAAACTGGGAGCAGCAGGTTTCTATTATTTGCCTTTTCTCTAATTCCATATATTAGTCAGCTGGCTGGGATTTTTGATGCAGTCTTTGTACTGGTGCGAAAGTAGCAGCAAATCACCTGGCAGGTAAATCTCTTTTTTTACCAAAAAATAAATAAAGCAGTTAATTTCTAGCAGGTTATTGCAATGACGGCATTAACAATAAAAATGAAGAGCAATCACACTTTGACACAGAAGAAAAATAAGTCTGGGCCAATCCTTGTCACTAATGTAAGAGGCTACTCTCATTTATTCTGCTTCTTTCTTTCATTACAATGAGCAGAATTTTTAGATTGACCCTTTGCTAGTTATCTTTTCTGATACTGAGGAATTCTATCTTGTCTGCAGTTCCTAGCATGTTGAAAGGACTGTTGTTCTTCACCTGGTTGCAGACAATGCCCTGATGTAGTCAACTTGAACCAAATAAACACACAAACCAGGTAGGGCTTCCCTTAGACTGGCAGGACTTCTGCATTTTTGCAGCTGTTGGAACAGGCTCTTTCTTGCTTGCTGCATATTGTCCTTTCACTGCTGTCATTCACTGAATCTGTGGTAGATGAAGAAGTCATAGAATCATAAAATAATTTGGGTTGGCAGGAACCTTTAAACGCCCCTTAGTCCAACCTCCCTGCAGTGAGCAGAGAGATCTTCCATTAGATCATGTTGCTCAGAGCCCCATCCAACCTGACCTTGAACATTACCATGGACGGAACCTGAAAGGCATCTTCCAGCTCTCTGGGCAACCTGTTCCAGGTTTCCCACCTCCATTGTAAAAAAATTCTTCCTTATATTCAGTCTGAATCTCCCCTCTTTTAGTTTAAAACCATTACCCCTTGTCCTATCGCAACAGGGCGTGCTAAAAAGTTTGTCCCCATTATTATTATAAGGCCCCTTTAAGTACTGAATCACCACAATAAGGTCTCCCTGGAGCTTTCTTTTCTCCACACTGAACAACCCCAACTCTCTCTGGCTTTCCTCATGTGGGAGGTGCTCCAACCCCTGATCAACTCTGGATTTGCTCTAACAAATCCATGTTCTTCCCATGCTGAGAACTCCAGAACTGAACACAGGGCTCCAGGTGAGCTCTCACGAGAGTGGAGTAGAGGGGCAGAATCACACCCCTCAACCTGCTGGTCACACTTCTTTTGATGCAGCCGAGGATACAGTTGGCTTTCTGGGCTGTGAGCACACATTGCTGGCTCATGTACAGATTTTCATCCACCGTGATAAATCATTAGCTTTCTGCTGGAAAGATCAGTGAACATAGGGAAACATTGCCTGCAGCGATTGTTAAGCCTCCAGCAGAGGTTAGACAGGGCGGATAGCTGTCAGATAGGAGAAATACAGATAAATCTGGCTTGGGACAGAGAAATAGACTGCTTAACTGCAATATCCCTTCTAGCTCAATTTGCTCAGGTTTCTATATAGCACATACATTATTAATATGCATATTAGTATCCCCATGTGGTGCTCAAACCACAATAAAATTTTATTTCCCCAAGAGAACATTCATAAAAAATTACCTCGTGCCATCTGCAAGAATGAAGAAAGCATGAGTTCTGCATCTAAATACAACAATGTTTTCATGATAGAATCCTGGTAAGCAGTGGCCAACACGCTGAAAAGCAATGCCTGGTGTGATTGTGCGTTGCTGTGCCCTGAACAAGGCTGGGGCGTGCTTGGAATTGACGCCTCTTGAATAAACCAGGAAAAACAGAGCCCCAGGTCACGGGGTGATCACAAAGGACTGGACCACTGGGAAACAGCTACGCCTGCAAAACAGAAAGAGAGAGGCTTAGTAGAAATAAAACGGAGAGTTCAATTTGTTGAATGGGAAGATATGAGCTGTCACAGTCTGAGCTGGTTGCTCTAACTCAATGCACCCACTCACTGAACCCCCAGCACTTCCATGCTCTTGGATTGGGGCAGTTCTTTGGTTACAGCTCCTGGATGCCAAAATGAAGGAGAACTCTAATGCTTGTTGTGCAGCGAGACCCTACAGTCTCTGGCTTCTGAAAGGAGAGGTTTCGGCCCTCACATCTTCCCAAAAGAAATGCAAAGCAGGTCCTGCAGCCTCAGCAAACCAGCCGGCTAATGACTATCCCTCTGTTCTTGAACTGGGCAAGAACAGTGCAAATTTCTGGAAAACAGTTAAATCCTGAATGCAGCTCCTGCACCAGTGCCTCCCGTCTTCTTTGCCCAGGCTGTCTTTATCCTCTGAGCCTTTCTGGCAGGCAAAGCCGTCAGCCCTGCTTACAAAGATGGGATCATTCAGTATGTGCACCAGGCATCTCTGTGAATTATCAGATTTGCTTATAAAGTTCTCCGGTATAGCTACAACAGAAAACCTGGGGAAAAAAATACATAAAAGTGGTATAGCTTTCCTGTATTTGTGACTTTTCGTCTTTTTCACCTAGTACAGATTAGTGGTGTCAGTACTTACTTTTTCTGTGCCACAGGATTTGGTGATTACAAATCACCACAGTGTACAACTCTTCATCCACTCACCACATATATTGCCTCATTGATTATCAACTTTTGTCTGTGATCCAATGGTTTCTGTTCATATGATGGACCTCATTTGTCCTGCCATTAGGTCGGTCTCCAGTTTCCATAGAGACAGCAAGCCTCACCTTGCCCTCTGAATCAGGGTCCCTTTGTCGCTTTTCATGATTGCAGAAGGTCATTAGTTTGCTCCGGGCACTTCAGTAGAGAAAAAGACATATTTGATTCCCTCAGCATAACAGTAATTTAAATGAGAGCAGCCTCAGAGTATGGAGGGACTACAGAGAGCAGGTTATTGTGCAAAGGTCACTGCACAGAGGCTTTAATGAAACAGAGTTTCATGGAGCACTTGAGAGCAAATGAAGGCAGAACCTTGAGGTCTCTAGAGGAGACAAGGCTACTCTCATTCCTCTAACTCAGAAGCAACAATGTCCTTAATTCAGAAAGCCAGAAAACTGAAGAGACAGTGATTATAGCTCCTAGGCATTAGCTATGTCTGCTGTGACCTGCCCCTCCTGTCAGCTTGAGACTGGCTGTGCATGTTATGCCTCATGACGTGCTGCTGCTGGTGCACGTGGCTAAAAAGAAATATATCTATCTGGAGCAGCTGAACGCAGCCTGTGCTCTCTTCTGTGCAGGAGGGCAGAGAAATGAGCCCCAGACCTCAATTCCCATTAGCACTTCTCTGACAAGGCAGTGGCCAGCAGAAACACAGAGACCCACCAGAGCAGCACCTGGAAGGGAAGGGTGAAGCAGGGCAGATTCGTGTAACTCGATGCAGCAGTATCAATTGGAGTTGCCTACCAGAAACCTGTCCAGTTGTGTTCCCTGTGCTCCTGCAGGAATGAAATTAAAACTGAGCAATCTTTTCATCCTGTTATCTGTCAGTGCCCAAATGCCAACTATTAGAGGACAGTACTGGTAGCCAAGGGAACAGACCTTCCACAGGAAAATAAGTAAAACACTGCTGAACACCACTTAGAGAGGACAGCACACAAAAGGCTCGACAGATCATGAGAAAATTTGGGTCTTCTTGTGGTGTTAGGATTTTTGGGTTTTTTTAAGTATAGATGGCTAGCTCTCATTTTTTATCCATTCTGAGTGCTTAGACTGCCTGCAATCTAAAGTGTTGGGGCACTCTTCAGGCTTTAATGGGTTCTGGGAATGCTTCAAACAGCTATTGCAATCACATCAAATAAATACACAGCTGGGTCTGAACTAAAAAGTTTCTCAGTTTCCAAATATCAGACCTCTGTGTGCGTGCACCTACCCACTGGTTCAGCCCTGGCTACAGCCAGAAAAAGAAGAAGCCTGTGATGAAGCACCACGTTTCTGTCCCAGCCCTCACCTCCTCTGCCCCACAGGGGTTTAAACTCTGTGCAGGCTCTTAGTTAATAAACGCACATTAACAGCGGTGTGTTGTTGTCATAGGGGCATATTCCTGCTGGGAGTTTCACTCCTTATAGATCGTAGAGGAATTAGCAGAGGTCTTGAACTTGTAAATGCTTTCTATTTCAGTATGTCTAGACACTTTGTAAATATCTGAGAACTAATTCGATCTGATTTGGGATTGTATTCCAGAAGAGAGCTAATCTGAATATTCCATGATCTGGATCTGGTTCCTTCATTAAGTTAGCAAAATAGGCTTTGGGTTGTGATGATTTCCTTTAGGAACACACATACCTGGGACCAAGCTCTAGAAATCATCCCCTGTTTAGCTCCAGAGGTAAACAAGGTAGTCTAGCATCTATAAGGAATCCTAGCAGGCTTTCTGTTGCACGCAGTGTTTCTGTAGCTCTTGCTGCACTCTGGAGAAATTGGGAAAGAAAGCAGTTTCATACGATGCTTTCCTGGGATCAGAAGATACTTCAAGAGCCAAACTGAATAACTTGTCATTTTCTTTTACCGATTGAGCAATGAGAAAAAACAGAATTGACTTTGAATTAATTTATTGGTTGATCTCATTTTGTATAAGGATGGGTAAGTTCTAGCTAGAAATAATTCCTCTGCTAAGCAATTTATTCTGGCTTATTTTTGTTGTGAACTCACTCTTCTTTCAGACACCCTAGTATTTTGATCCTGTTTTTCATCAACAGCCCTGCTATGAATCACCTTGCAGTGTTTGAGCCAAGCTAAGTTACATGCCAGCAAACCCTTTAAAACAATCGCACAGGTCCCAGCTGCGGGAAGCTGGTGTGCGATGTGCTGCAGAAAGCGTGCAGAGTCCCTTTGGTTTTAACTATATTCATAGGCTGAGCAGTGCTGCACATAGCAATTTCTAACAAGAAACAGCATTTATGTTTGTCACCTATTAGTTCAAGTCTCCAAGCACAGAGTACTCAATCAATTCCTCTCCACAGATTCATCTGATCAATTTGCAGCATCATGACAAAAGCGGAGAAATATCCCATATCCAAGATTGCACAAGGGCCTTTCTGAAAGATTTTGCAGTATTAAGGTTCGATGCAATTAGTTTTCAAGGTTACATCTGTTTTCCAGTCTCACAATACCTCTGACTCACCCTGGTGATAGGAACTGAAGAAAAAAAGCTTTGTTCTTTCATATTTAAACATCAAAAAATGTTACTAACTTTCTTTCTGTCACCTTATTTATGTCCCTAGGCAACACTAATGCCTTTCAAGAGCACTAAGCCAAGCATGAGCAGCCTGAAGCTTGCTGCTCCTCAGTGGTGTTAGTAGGCTCCTGAGCACCGAGTGTCTCTGCTTGCCTCCATATACCATTTTCCTGGATCATGTGTGCAATGTTGGCTTTGTACTCTAGAAAACAACCTCACCTTCGTCTCTCCAGAAGGCAGTGTTTCGACTGGTGCTTCAAAGATTTAAAACTTGCCCATGATTTGGCTCAAAGTTCTGCACCACGTCTATGGCAAAATCATCCCAGATTGGGCAGGGCTGAATGCATTACATACTTACGTAAATATCACTGAGGACACATACAGGTACTGCAAAAGAAAATACATTCTGGCAATAGGCTTCAGTTCAGCACACATATCAGGATGGCATTAGATTAGGAATGTTCACAGGGAATTAGAACTTATCACTAAGGATCACCTATCTCCTATCTTTTACAGAACTATATTAACTAGCTTTTAATTTGTGCTAGATTTTAAAGTATAAACGGGTCTGCATTATCACTATGGTTTGATAGCATGATCTGGAAGTGTCCATTGTTGTGGGAGCAATGAACTGAACAGCCAACAAACACCACACAGGCGTTTCATGCTGTAATATACAGAAACCAGAAATTACAAAGCCAAATACACTACAGAGATATTTTGGTTAACTTTTAAATGCTGTGGAAGTTTTTACTTTTTGCTATAATATAGCCTTTGTGCTGCTCCTCTAGAAACCACAGCTCGTATTGAATGTCAGTCCCTGGCACCCACTGGTATCAGCCCCTGAGTTCTGAGGAACATGTAAAACTCACAAAACCCAGAAGAAAATAACTTAGAACAAGCTCGGCGTTTCAGAAAGATCTAAAGCTTTTTACCTCAAATGGTATATAATCTCTCAGAGGGCCAATGTCTTTTCAACACAAATAGCACAGACGTGTGAGCTGCCAGTCCGAGGCACGCTTGGCTCCCTGTAATAGCTAAAGTCACTCTGTCTCATCCTACCTGACAAGACACTTTAGATTTCCTTCATACTAACTGCAGAACAAAGAAGCAAAACAGTGCCATAGAGAAAAAATTCCACTTCAGAAGGCACACAAAGTAACCTCCCTGAAGAGAACACAGCAACGGCAGACTGCTTGCAGTGTTGTCAGTGTCAGAGCTGCTTATTTTCTCTCTGGCCGTTATCAATGACACTTGTGCCGGGGGAGGCTATTGCATCTTTCCAGAATAATACTCCACAAAAATAACATTCAAAGGCCACTTTCCCATCTTAATGTTCTTGGCTTGTGAAGAATTGACAAGTCCTTGCCATGCTAAATATTGTTTGGAGAATAATCAGTTTGGGCCACTACCAAGATTTTCTGACCTGAAATAAGGCAATGGCTGGTCAGTGCCCTCTCCTCCCTTTCTGTATTACAGAGAGAACACAGCTTCCCTTCACAAGAATTTGCAGAAAAGGTTGTGGTAAAGCAGTGTGATTTTCCTGGGCAGGAGGCTCCACGGGAACACGTCCCACTTCCAGTCACAGGAGACCTGGAGGGGAACCAGCTCACTTCTTTTCAGTGTTTTTTGTGAGACAATGAAATGCTCAGACCGGTCATCAAGAGTTGAATGAGGGCTGTCAAAACAACAAACTTCTAACATAAATTCAGGTCAGCTTCATTTTCAAATTATGAAATTACATCATGGCTAACATTTTTCTTCAATGGCTTTCTTACCGAACTGTGTATGGAACGGCTCCGTGAGCTGAAAAGCAGCCCTGTGTTTCTGGTGATTCACTGGGTGAAGTGCACTAGAACACTGAGGGTAACAGTTGCTGACTGAACATACAGAGGGTTCACCTTCTTTCTTCTTTTTTACCAGAAATCTTTTGGTTGCTAAGAAAAACTCTCTAGCCTAAATGTAAGAACGATGTCTTTTAGAGAACTCCCACCATACTAATGAATTGGTATTTATGTACACATGATGATTATGCTGTTCACAAATCCCCGAGTGAAATCACCACTATAAAAGTGCCTATAATTTTATAATACCATTTATAATTTTATAATTGCTGGTTAATCTAGGGGGAAAAAAGATTACAAATAAGACTATATTGCAAACAAGACTGTGAAACAAAGTGTGTATGTAAAAAGTATAAACCACCATATTTAGAAGCACTATACCAGTGGTAATAGTAACTAGTGTTGGAGTAGAAAGCAATAACAAATTAGAAATATGTGATATAGTCTGAAGTTAGTGCAATTAGTGGTTACTGGGTTTGCTTCAAGCGTGGGTACTGAAAAATGAAAGCACCAGGAGGCTACAGAAATAGCATACCACATCAGACATTGAAAATCTGGCACAGGATTTACCATTGAAGTCTTAAGAGTCTTGGAGAATTCTGTTTTGTAGGGATTCTGGGCTGTATTGTTCATACAGTGTCTGGGAAATCAAAGCAGGATAGTTTGTTTGATACTGACATGGGTACTAGGGATTTTGTACAGACTGGGATCTTAGATCGGGGGTCTCTGGATCAGGGGTGTCATTATGTGTGTGTACAAATGGCCCAATACCAGAAGCTGAATTGAATTCCTCGATATCACCCCAGCACAAACTATTGCAATAATACAACTCGGTGTATTGCCTATTTTTATTCTGTTTCTTGCATTTCCTCCCTCTGACTTCTTGCTTCACACCAAAAAAGCCCAGCCACAAGAAGAACTGTCTCAGTATGAGGTCTGGTGGTTGAGGTGCTGTTAAGCACAATAGAAAAGGAATTCTTCCTTCTCCATCTACAAAGGAGAAGAGCAATCTGGGAGGGTTCCTCTCTTTCACATGATGAAGTAAAAAATTGCTGATAAGAGAGAATGTCTTTCTGCACTGAACAAAAAGTCTGCACTGTGACAAGGAACACAGTATTATTTGGCTTCCTTGGTGTGTCGATTACACACACCAAGTCGCCCAGACGGTCCATCTGAGTGGGTGTGTACAGCTCCAAGAGCTACCTTCACACATATCTTGCAGACAGGAGTTGTTACTAGCTGCTGAATAAAAGGCAAGGAAGTTAGAAAACTGCTTATATTACAGTACAACAAACAGAAACACCAGAACAAGTCAATTTTTCTTTCTACAATGTCTTGCTGTTCTTTAATGGGCAGCATCTCTTGTCCAGAATTAACCCAAATGACACTTAACAATAGATGATGGCACCAGTGGTTTTTTTACATCTTCATACGAAACCAGCAATCTTTTCATAGCTGCAGGAAGCATCCTGCAGTTAATGTTTTCATCAATTAAAGCCATGTTTCCATAAGTCTATTTAATTAATTAGAGTTGGTCACCATTCCCTCTGAAGTATATTGCTGCTTTATTAAAAGAGGTCAGCTGTATCTTAGATCAATGCAAATGAATGAAAGAGAAAGCAGACCGTGGTTTAGGAGCTGTGAAATTGTGATAAACTCTTTTATTTCTTAGACAAGAGATCAACAGGTCTCCTGTATTTCCAAGTATGCTATTATGATATACATCTATTGCTCTTTATGACTTCAGAGGCTTTGGAGGAACAATCTTCTTCCCAAGAGGACATAAAATTTAGCCTTTGTAACATCAGATAAAATTAAAGAGCAGGAAGCTATTGGCCTTCTGGTAATACCCTCATAATATCAGAGCAAGATAGTTGTAAGGCAAGATTTGCAGTGTAATTTTCACCTCTTAACAGATTTTGATTAAGTCTCCTGCACATGCTGAGAACAGACTGCTATTAGTAGTCTCTGCTATAGACTGCATTAACTGTATATAATTTATACTATGCTGAAATGAGATCAGCTGATCTTTTTGTTTGATGCTTTGTCACTTTGAAGGGAAGGTAGTCAAATGGGAAAGGGTCTTACCCATCTAATGCATCTGTTACAGCATCCCCAGCATCTGTGTAAAAAAGATACAGGTATGTCTGGAGCAGGGAGCAAACTGTTCAGAGACAGCCTAAAAACACTTTAAACTGTTTTTGATGGTGTTTTAGAGTAACAAAAGAGCCTTCCTTAATTTGGGTTTGCCTTTTCAACTGGTGGTACAAAATTTGATGATACTTTATAAACTCATCTGTACCAACATAGTTGACGGCTTTTATGAAAATAGGTCATTTTATATTTAAACTCTGCAAGTCTCCGAGTTCTTATGTGCTACGAAAAAACCTCCCCACAACACACATTTTATACATGATTTTAATTATCTGTGATGTGTGTCCTTTTTATTGAGGATGTTCCCAGATGAGCGTTTGCTGTGTTGACAGAAGTTCTCCGGCGGGATCACAGACAATCCTAAGTCCTTGTGGAAGAAAGCCTGCTCTAGGGTGGCAGGTTTGTTTGGACTGAGGATTTGAACAAGGCACTTGGAGGCAGTGAGCATTATGAGCTAAAAAAGAAAGATCAAGCCTTAAAATGTCATCCAATATTCCAACACCTTGAGCCACCGTTAATTCCTTATTCTGTACTCACGGCTTCCAAACTGTTTTATTACTATGTCGTTACACTCAGCAGAGGTAGCATTTACTTACCTTCCCAAGTGAAACAAATGCCCAGAGTTGTACCTAGCAAAGAATCAGGCCAAGTGTGTTCCTCTAAAAGACCTTCTTGAACAGCCATAAAATATTAGCCGCTGTTAACAGAAAAATTAATCTCACTTTTGTCACCTATTTTCCTTGCAGGCAGCTGTAAACAAGAGCCACGATGGGCAAGAATGCTTTTCACATACCGCCATCTGTTGTTACAGAGTACCCATTGCATTGCTGCGCTGCTGGGGTTTCACTCCAGCAGGAAGCATATCCTTTCAAGTCTATTAAAAGGGCAGTTAGGCTGGAGGAACTGCTTTAATCCTTATGTGCTCTGTCCAAGACAGCATATGAGATTGTAACAAGTCTGCTTTCAACTGTGGCAATAGCCAAATTAGTGTTGTTTTTTCTCCCACTTAATTTACTTCCATAGGAAGTTTGTATCTTTACTCAGATCACAGCCAGAGCGTTCATATTCTATATCAGCAGTAAATGTACAGCAAAACATAAACACAGATATCACAAACTTTTATTTATACAAACCAAAATTATAAAAGCTCGGAGAAGTATATGAATACATTTATATATTCTGTCCTAATTTAGACTGCTGTTTCAGAATATGTGTTTCATTACAGTATGCATATATATAAGCTATGGATTTCAGTCCAAACCCTGATCACTTAGCACCTTGTTTCCCAAATCTGTACTACGAAAAAATAGAACATATTTCAGAGGCTGGCAGGAAAGTAAAACAATTTGTGTGTAGTTGACTAAGGGGTGATCATCATTGTGTTGGAGAATGATCCTAAAGGACTCAGGCACAGGTGGCACTCAGATATACAGCAACAAACCACTTGGCAAGGTGGTAAAAATAACATTCCAAGTAGAAGTATTTAAAACTCGTGTGCACATCTTGTCTGAAAGGGAATCTCCTACCTTGGATACTTGCCTGCAGTTCAGCAGATCTAGGCCAATTCCTATCTCTTTTAATTCTTTCCTCTACAATCTGGGGCAGCTCTCTTAAGCTCCGCCTCTGTAGCTCATCTGCCCAGCAGAGCTAATTTAGTTCCTTTCTTTTCTGTCTATTTTATTTCTAAGATCTATAGGCAGAGATGTCTCTATGTACACACTGCCATACAGGCTCGTTACTGTTCTGGGCTTGGCACCATCTACATGTGACTTAAGTTTCTAAACCTCAACTGACCAGGGAAAAGCGTCACACCTTCAGGGCCTAAAACAGCACATCCCCTGGGCCTGCAAAGGCCACAGACAACAAGAAGCACTGTCCAGGATCAACATGCAGCCTCAACAAATTCTCATTAGCAAACCTGACAGTACGAGCAAAGGACAGTATTTCTGTGACCAAAGAGAGCAAAATAAGCATGGTTTTAAAGTGGAAGTAGTCAAACTTAAAACACCATATCAAAGTGGATCAAAATCTGTGCTTGTTCCAGCTGGAGGTTAGCTCAGAAAATATGCGGGATTCATGACAGTTGCTGAACAGCAGAAACCTTTATACAACAGCAAGTTTTCAGCCTGAACCCAGGACGGAATTACAGTCCCTAGTTATAAACATTTGCAGCACAAGGAAGAAAAAAAAAAAGAATGTTATGGACTAATTTCATACTTGAAACCATGCAAAATTCAAGGTCAGATATTTTTGTTGTCCTTAAAGAAGAGGAGCAATCTAAGCAATGCACTTAAGAACTTGGGTATTTAAGAATGTAGAAAGGCACAGCACAGTTGGTCATGTTTGTGGCATCCACAAAAATATGTTTATTTGCATATGCAAATACTTACAGGACATTTATTTATTATGACTAAAAAGTGTAAGTGCATGATTTAAATAACAAGTTCACTTGCCATTTAAAACTGCAGTCTTAATAACTGCAACTGACAGGCTTACTCTCCAAATCTTAAAGAACTTGAGGCTTCTTTCTGTTCTTTATGCAACTTTTTTGCTCTGTTTTTCAACTCCTCTGCCTTAGCATCATTCTTCTCAATGCCATCTCCAAGCTTGTACATTCGACTGGCATTGGCACAAGCCCATATGTGACCCAGCTCACACCCTTTCAGCGAGTACTTCAAAGCGTGGTTCATGTCCTTTGGGATCCCGGGTGCTCCCTGGAGGTATATTACACTGAGGTTGAAGCAGCTAGGAGCAAAATTGCCATCACAGCCTTTTGTGTAATAGTCCCTAGCGACAACGGGGTCAGGTTTATCATCATTTATTCTCCCATCATGGGCCAAGAGCCCAACGTTGTGACATGCATTTACTGACTTCTTCCCACCTTTCTCACATGACTTCATAAAAGAGTTGTAGGCAGCTTTCAAATCTAGGTCGAGTCCACCTGTCAGCCAAGATATCAAAACATTATTGGAAAGACACACAAAACCAGATAGGAGCTCCCTGCTTTGCAGCACACTTCCCAGTGCTCTTCGGGAAATTCAACATCCCTCACTTCATATGCTACCACTAAAATTTTGGACTTGAGAACCACTATCATTGTCTCAATTACAAAGGTTTTGCTCATGTCTTCAAGTGAGGAAGCCCTCCTCCACTCTCCAGCAATCACACACCTTACGTAGACAGAAAAAGCCCTCAAAACAGAGAACACTCTTTCCAGTACTACATCTATGGACTTCTTACTTCTTACACTAGACAAAGTATTTTTTTGCCATTGTACTTATAGGTATGATAAAGTTATTATTAATTTTTAATTACAGTAAAAAAAAATCTGCCATCCTAGAACTGCCTTTGGAAGAAGACCCACTAGTTTAACTCCTTCCAGCTGCTGTACTAACAGATACACATTGGGCAGACTTGGGGCCTAGTTACGTGTCTGTAGGCAGTGTTACAGTCTGCAAGTTTATTTCTTCCTTACTGTGTCTAAAAAAGAACTGCAAGATGAGACGAAATCCAGATTTTAAGAACAGGACACACAGCAACATTCAGCACTGGCTCTACTTACCACTTATACAGACATAATTATAAAACACACGGCTAACCTAAACTTGATTCTTCAAAAGGAAGCAATTTAAGGTGTTCCACCCTTCCCAAGCTTTTATTGTAGAATTATAGAATAGTTTGGGTTGGAAGGGACCTTAACGATCATCTAGTTCCAACCCCCTTTTATGTGACCATAAAAGAGGGGGAACAGGTTTTCAAGGTCAGGAGGAAACGTAGGACTTCGAGTTCCTTTCGAAAAGCAGGAGCTGCGTTTCCCCCGCCACCAGGCGCCCCGCCCGCCCTTCTGCCGTCCACCGAGGAGCTCACGCTGCGGCAGGGCCGCCACCGCCCGGTGTCCCCGCTCACCTTTGCCGATGGCCTGGTACGCCCCCAGCTTGTAGCAGCTCTCGCTGTGCCCGTGGGCCTCGCAGTTGTCGCGCAGCACCCGCGCCGCCGCCGCGAAATCCTTCTTCACGGCGTCCAGGTAGTCGGCGAGGCGCTGGCAGCCTGCAAGGCACCGGTGAGAGGGCTGCGGCTCTCGCCGGGCCCGGGGGCGCGCAGGGGGGCCGGCCGGGGCCGCTTACCGTCCGGGTCCTTCTCCTTGAAGCACTGGTAGCTGTACTCGACGTGCAGGTTCTCCAGGTAGCCCCTCACCTCCTCCTCGTCCTCGAAGTTGATGAGACCGGCCATGCCGCGAGCGCCGAGTCATCGATGCGCCGCGCGACTGAGACACCGCTCTTCACAAGCGCCGAGCGATCGATGCGCCGCCTTGCCCGAGCGCCGAGCGATTGATGCTGCGCCGCCCGCCGTTCCTGAGCTCAGCGGCTGCTGACACGCTGGGTCCCCAGGAATGCCTGGCCAACCTCTGCCCTGGGCAGCCTCTGCCAGTGCCTGATAACGCTTTCAGTGAAGAAAGTTTTTCCTAAAACCTAATCTGAGCCTCCCCTGGCACAACCTGATGCCGTTCCCTCTCATCCTTTTATTTGTTACTTGGGAGAAGAGGCCATCACCCACCTCTCTGCATCCTTTTAGGGAGTTGTAGAGCAATAGAATCATAGAATCACCAGGTTGGAAAAGACCTCTTGGATCGTCTAGTCCAACCATTCCTCTCTGCCACTATACCATGTCCCTAAGCACCTCGTCTACCCGTCTTTTAAATACCTTCAGGGATGGGGACTCCACCCCCTCCCTGGGCAGCCTCTGACAGTGCCCGATGACCCTTTCTGTGAAATTTTTTTTTTTCTGATATCCAGTCTGACCCTCCCCTGGTGCAGCTTGAGGCCATTCCTCCTTGTCCTGTCCCCTGTTCCTTGGGAGAAGGGGCCAGCTCCCTCCTCTCTACAACTTCCTTCAGTCAATTGTAGAGAGCAATAAGGTTTCTCCTCAGCCTCCTTCAGGCTAAACAACCCCAATGCCCTCAGCCACCCCTCATGAGGCTTGTGCTCCAGCCCCTTCACCAGCTCTGTTGCCTGTCATGCTCCAGCCCCTCAATGTCCTTCTTGTAGTGAGGGGCACTTCTGTCCCCATGTTCACCTGCGCTAAAGCTAGAGCTGGGGGGTTGCTGTTAGTGACTGTCCCCAGCAACTGTTCCTTTTTGGGGTACAATGAAAGATCTTACAGATGCTTTTTTAGAGATGGAACCCTGCATATATATGTGGCTGAGCGGGCAGTGCCGAAGTTGTTGAAAAAACCCAGAGACTGGTAAGCAATTACCACCCAGATGTGATATTACTTATACAAAATACGGCACACTATCCAATTCCAGCAGTTTTGACCACAAACTTAATTTTGTGAGAGTATGACAGCACATTAGAAATTCATGTGACAATTGATTGCAAAATAAAAATATTATTGCCTTTGAAGATTTTGTCCTTTTCAATATTTTATCAGTGAATGAGTGTTTCTCTCAGAAGCAAAGGCAATAATAATTTTATTTTACAATTCAGTGCTGAATCGGATGCCCTTCTAAAAAAGGCATCCCATCTTACAAAAGCAGGAGGTATATAAACTAGTTTTAGACAGAGGACTGTGTAAGTCCTCAAAGAATGTTTTTTAGGTTATCCAATCGTGTCTGGAGACTCCCTTCAGGTTATCTCCTGACCTAAACCAGTTATATCTTAGAAAACAACTAAGTATACCAATAAATTCTTGAAACTTGGGAGCGTTTATTCTTTCATGTTATTTATCCACGTCTGGAGATCGTTTGCATATTATCTCTTGATACAAGACAGAATTATAGGACGAGATAATTAAACACACAAACAAACCAGCTGCAGCAAAACTTATCAATTAATTCTCACACTTCCAAGACTCTGTCCTTTGCAATATTTTACCAGTGAACATGTATTTCTCACATCAAGAACACCTCACAGCGCCTGGAGAGGGGGGATAGAGTTTCACCCCCACACTGCGTCTCAACCTTGTGCTTGTACCAAAGCGTGAGGCTAAAGCTCCCGCTGCGAAGCCGGTGGGAAACGCGGCTCCTTTAAAGGGGGCGGGCTGGGCGGCCGAGGCGCATTCACTTCCAGGTCAAGGGGGTAAAAAACAGGGAGGAGGGAACGAGGATTAAAAAAAAAAAAAAACAACCTAAACCCTGGAGCCGAGTTCCGGGCCTCGGCTCCCTCGGCAGCGGCGCCGCGATGGTGAGTGGAAGGGACCGGGGGGGGGGGGGGGGGGGGAAGGCTTGAACAGGGGAGCGAGGGGCGATCCCCGGGCTGGAACCGTCGTAGGATCGCTGGGTTAGAAAAGTCCTTGGAGATGATCGAGCCCAAGCGCACCTGCCCCCTGCTAACCCAGCCCTGAGCACCTCGCCCACCCGTCCTTGGACACCTCCAGGGATGGGGACCCAGCCCCTGCCTTAGGCAGCTGTGCCAGTGCCCGAGAACCTTTTGGGTGAAGAATTTTTTCTCAGTGTCCAGTCTGAACCTCCCCTGGCGCAGCTTGAGGCCATTCCCCCTTATCCTGTCCCTTGTCACTTGGGAGAAGAGGCCAGCACCCTCCTCGTTGCAGCCTCCTTGCAGGGTGTTGCAGACAACCATGAGGTCTCCCCTCAGGCTCCTTTTCTCCAGCCTAAACACCCCTCCCAGCTCCCTCAGCCGCCTCTCGTTGCGCTCCTTCGGACACGCTCCAGCCCTTCAATGCCCTCCTTGTAGTGTGTATGTGGGGGTCTGTGTCCGTGTTCGCCTGCGCTGCCCCTTCTCTCCTTCTCACATCACCACAACCTCCTTTCAGGAGGCTGTAGAGGGCAATGAGGTCTCCCCTCAGCCTCCTTTTCTCCAGGCTAAACAACAACAGTACCCTCAGCTGCTTCCAGAACCCCTGAGCTCCAGACTCTTCACCAGCTTCGTTCCCCTCTCTGGACATGCTCCAACACCTCAATGTCCTCCTTGTATGGAGGGGACTGAAACTTAACATGGAATTTGAGGTGCAGCTTCACCAGTGCCGAGTACAGAGGCACTATTGCTGCCCTGGTCCTGCTGGCATGCTGAAGCAGGCCAAGAGAAAAGGGTGGTGGAGACCTGGCATGGGGGAGGTTGAAGGTGATGCTCAGGGACAACTGTGAGGGATGGGTCAGGGGAGCTGCCTGCACCTCCTCGGCACCTTTCCCTCTGGGCTTTGCCCAGGGGCTGTGTGGGAACAGCTGTGCCCCATGGGTGCCATGTGCAGCCCTCCACTCTGACAGCACGCAGCCTCCAGAGCTGGTGGTGGAAAGCAGCCCTTCTCTGTTAAAGACAGGTCTCGGAGTGGAATGGATGGGTGCTGTTTAGATCGCTCGTCTGTCGGAGAGATGAGTGTGCATATTTGCTTTCAAAGCACTAGCAGGAGCTTCCTGGGTGATCTAGTCTCATCCCTTGTTATTATAAACCTAATTTCATTCAATCCCCTAATAAAGCGTTTTATTTTCAAAGCAGGTACCTTTTGCACCTGTTGTTCTATTCAGTGGACCAGGGTAGAACTTCATTGTTGGATGTGTTTTAGCTATGTACTAGCATGTAAATTTATTGCAAAGATTCTAATGCATTGTATTTCTATGCACTTTTGTTCCTGTGCTGGCACTGTGTTTCATCTTAATAGCTTTTTTCCTTCTGTAGTTTTTATTCACTGTGCTGTATTTATGTATCACCTCTTGAACTGCTAGGCTAAGAAAAGCTGGTTTTGTTTCCTACTCCTAACATGCTCTTTTGTTTTCCCCAGATCATTCTTGTAGCTGTTGGTGCAGGTATCTCAACCAAATTAGCCCCATGCGATCTCAGAGTCTCTTGAAAATTACATACTACTTTCTGACTGTTGCTTGTTGCTTTTTCTGATACCTTCTTTGTCTACGTCATGTTGTTTTCTTGTGGTTAAGCAACCCGTTCAGGTTCTCCTATCCAGTCATTTCTAATTAATGAACTCATATCTGAAGTTCTTGTTATTAATCCTGAAATACATGGCCTTACTATGTAGTTTTAATGTGGCACTATTTACTTCTAGACCTGGTGATCTCTGTCACCTTTGTATTGCTAGCAACTCTAATCATTATGTTCCCACTTGTTGTGCCAGAATAGTTAATGTTAAATTTCACTTTTGAGCATAGTCCTTCTGTGAGTCTGGTTAATAAATTGTCTTCATCTCTTTCATTCAGTTTAATTTAAGTAGGATAATCGTTGTTTCTTCATAACATGAAACTATTTATTTTTCACTGCCTTTTCTTTATTAGTGCTCAGAAGAATTTTGGTGATGGTTACTTGAGTGGCTCTTTTCTTGATCATTTTAAGAATATTTATTTTAAGAAAGTAAGCAAAGTTCTAGGGCTATAGAGAGATGGAAAACAGTTAGAGACATGGTATGCCCAGCATCAAGGACTAAGGCTCTAAATTACCTCTTATTTTCCTGATAACTTCTGGAGAGAAATAGCTGCCGCTATTTGAAAAATTCTTTAATTTTTACCTCATCTCCTTTGAGACTTCAGAGATAAAAAAGCAGATTGGCCTGGCATACAGAGACCTTACACGTTTGGGAGTTTGTCATACTGAGTCTGCAACCAGGTATAAAAATTGGAAGTACATCATTGAAGTGGCTCTGTTAGAGGTGAAATTGGTCTTTGTCATCCAGTGTTTTACACTGGTTTATTGAGGGGTAAGAAAACCCTAAAAACTCCCTATGGAAAAAAAAAATAATTTGATTTTTAATGGTTGTGACAAACAGAGCCAGAAGGGACTGAATCTCTCAGGCTGGAGTCAGTAGGATCACAATACCCATAGAGATGTTAGTGCGAAGTTAGATGGCAATTACTGATGGAGAACATCAGTTAAACCTGACTCTTCTCTTACTTATTGTCGTATAAGCAGGTGGTTACATGGTGATGCTTCTCCAAAGGAACAGGATTTTGATTTGATACTCATGCTCAGCCTGTTAATTCAGGCATAATGTGGGGTTTCAGACTCTGGCTTATTCCAGTTACTTTAATTTGTCCCCTTTAAGCTCTTGTTTCTTGTTAACTGCATTTTGAGATATATGTTAAATATATTCTAGCAATATTTAAAATTGATTGAAGGAGTTGGAGAGAAATTGTGGATGTTAGTGCTCTTGGTGAGAACCTTTCCAACTGCACTGGTGGGGGAGCTGTGAGCGGACCTGGGTAATGTCATACTGACGTTGATATTGTATGTCAGTCCACTAGAGTCTTGGATTACCATTAGGTGCCAGTGGCCATGCTGTTTGATCCCTTACCCTAGTGGACGCTGCTTTTTTTTGTGCACTTTCGTTATATTAGCACTTATAAGTTATCTTTTTTAAACAATTAAAGTAACTGTTTAAAAGCCCATCTAAATGTAATTGTTCTACTTTTTGTACTATTTCATAAGCTAAGTGGTTTTAGGTGTATCTCATTACTCTTAGGTGTGTTTTAGCTAATGATGATGCTCAAGCTTGCATCATGTAATGCATAATTCTGTGTTTTGAAGCATTTCTATTTATTTTCTAGCCACTGAATTAGTTTGGTAGAACGAAGAAACCGTGAGGTTACATGGAAGTGCCAAGTAATTAATATGGAAATGAAAAAGTCAAATATACATAATAAAAGCTATTCAAATCTTTATTCAATACAAAAAATCCTGCACTGTGATTGACACACATTGCAACCTGGTTAGAGTATTAGAACCAGAGAGTGAAACGAGCTGAAAGCAAATGCCAGGTTTGTTTTCAAGTTGACATTGAAAAACATAGCTAGAGAAAGAAAACTTTTAAATCCTAACCTTCTGAGAGCTTAAATACAACTGAACGCTTTTACTATGAAGTCTTTAACTGGGCAATATTCCTCTTAAGTAAAGAGAAGCTGAGAAAAGGGACGCTGCTAGCTCGCGTAACAAGGTTTATAGACTTGCATTCAGGCTGTTCTATTTCAGTAGCTCACAGTCTGGGGAGTTGTTTTTATGATCTTTGTCAAGGGACTTTGTTAGATAGAAAAACATTTTGCCTATCTGCCCAGGTTGCCCAGAGCCTTCCTTAGGTGTTGCCTTTTGGCAACAAGTTGAAGAAATGTTACAAATGTCTCCTGTAACTGGTGTAAGTGGAGATAATAAAAACGATCCTGTGTTGTTTGCAGTGTAATTGAGCCCTGCTTGTGCATTTTGTTACTTTGTTGTATGATGATGTCCTATATGACTTCTAAAGTGATGACTTTATATGAAAGTTAGAACAACCTTTCCAAATTACAGATTGGCCAGTGAGAGGTACTGGTTGAAAAAATAGTTCTCTGAGTCATATGCTAGTGGCCTATCTGCAAGGCTAAAAATTCTCTTTGGAGGCTGCTCACTGATATGTGTTTTAGCATTTCTGGTAGGAATTATGGAACAGTGCCAGAAGGAATGAGGAGAGTCGGTATTCTGGTTTTGTTATATTTAAATATCAGATTAGAAGTAAAAGATCTAATGGGAGATGAGGATGTGTTTGCTTCAGTGGGAATAATTTTCATATGCATTTGAGTAAGGATTCCGATTTTTTATTTAATTGGCAGCTGTCATAAGTCCTGGGTTTGTGTATTAATTTCAGATTAAAAAGAAAATTTCCCCTTTTGTTTAAAAAAAAAACCCAGCACTGTTTTAAAATACTTGGTCAGTGTTTCCCTTAAAAAGTTCAGGCATCGTTGCACATTATAAAGAAACAAAAGATGTTCACAGTTCCAGATTCTGTCCTTCCTTTTCATATCAGCTTAAGATTGGAGGCAGCCAAAGCTCTTCTTTATTGGTAATGTGAGCAAGTCGCATCACAAAGTAACTCTTGTTTCTTCAACAATAAAAAGTAATAATCAAGCTTTTTTTTTAAAAAAAAAAGCAATAAAAATTAAGGACTTAGCAAAACTGAGTCAAAGGAGTTGGAAGCTGTATGTCAGAAACTGCAGAAAGAGCTTGTACTTTAATAATTTGGAGTTTCTAGTTCCCAAACCTGTACTTAAGCCTTCAGGAGCTATTAAACTGCAGTCTCTCTTTGTTGTCAATACATGACGTATTAAAGATAAGTTCCATTCCATATTTGCCCTAATGTGGTACCTCCCAGTCTTCAAATATATGCACCTTATTTTGGAAGACTTATTTCTCTCATTTTCTTTATATTTCTGCTAGAAAACCTTTTATATATTTCTGTACCTCTGTGATAAGCTTATTAGACAAGTGAAGCTACAGAAGAGGAGTTAAATGAGCCAGGGAGGAAAGGTGCAATTACCCAGAACTTTTAGTATAAAAGGCCAGCTACAGTTTTTCTCTCAAATCAGATATGGCAACAGTTGATGCTGTTATTTTCAAAATTGTCTGGGGGAGTGTGTACCAGTCACTCAGCCTTCTTTTGTGTGGTGCTTGGGATGATTCACAGGGCTGCGAGTCATTCTTTATGTTGATTAATCTGTGTGACTGAAAACAGTAAGCTATTATTAGACATGGAATAAAAAAAGCCTTTGAGATTTTTGTACGTCAATGTACAATCTCAGACTCTCAAGGAAAAGTTCAATTTTATGTTCTGCCTTGTTCTTTGTAGCCAGGGCTCTACTATAGATTATTATCAGGTGCTTAGCATAAAAAGGAGGATGGTAGTATCGATAATCAGAAGGAATACTGTAATAGTTGTTTCTTTATTGCTGAAAAAACATTGGGATTAAAGTAGTTCTTTCTGAGTTTCCATTTTTTGTTTTGAGGCTGTAGGTCCCTTTTAGGTACCAAAAATTGCTCCTAACAGTATATGAAATTTACCTGTATTTCTAGTGTAGGCTGGTAGTAGACTTCTAATATGGGTTGACTTAAATGAAAGATTAAAATAAAGAGTTTAAATCAAGAAGTAAAATTCGGTTTAAAGTCTTCTTTCAGTCTGTCTTGACTGATTAATGCTCAGTAGATTTCATAAATTCAGATGATCTTGTTAGCAATTACTTTTCTTCTTGAGGGGGCTCAAGCACGACAGACCAGACTGGATGTGGTTCTGGGGTTGACTGGAGGAGGAGGCTGCCCATCAGTCTGGCCAGTTGTTTATTGTGTGACCTGAGGGAGATACCTCCTTTTGTAATATTTGCCTGTTCCAATGAGAATCAGACTAACAAAAAAGATAATGATTTGCCTAAAAAGAACATTATAGGGCAACAGAAGATTCAGGGACAGAGAGAATGATTTGACTAAATCTCCTTTGTTTTGTTGTGTTTTGCGTATGACAGGAGGAAGCTTCTCCTTATTCTTTACTTGACATCTGTTTGAATTTCCTGACTGCGAACTTAGAGAAGTTTTGCACAGAAAGGCAAGATGGAACACTATGCTTGCAGGAACCAGGAATGTTTCCTCAAGAAGTGGCTGATCGATTGCTGCAGACAATGGCATTTCATGGTAAAAACATTTTTTTGTGGGTCATCAGTGAAAATACTTTACTGGAATGTGGCGCTGCAGTTCTGGTGTATTTTCTAGTTGAATCTGATGCTGTGGCTGTTAAAACTGTACTCCTTAATCTCTTACCAGAGAATTTCCATTATCTTGGCTTTTTCACAGCCTCAGCTGAATGTTGCATTGCTGTATAGGTAGTTCTGCCTCAAAAGTCCTTTGCTTTGGGTTTATGATTTTAGTTTAATGTTCCTTTAATCGAATGATCGTTACTAGATATTCTTTCTTTCACTTATTAAAAAGAAGATTGGATTCTGCTACTTCTAGCCGCACTCAAATATTTCAATGTCTCCTACGAAGCAATTAATTGAATTTTCTTTACTGTGTGTCCTTGCAGTTAAACTAGGAAATAATCTTGTGATTTTTGTTAATAGTTTCTCATCTCTTTTGGTACTTTCATTGAAGTGGAATTAGTCGCTCCAAATGCGTTTCAAGAGTAGTGTAAACATCTGTGAAAACGTGTTATGGTGTTCTTACACTTTGGTACTGAGATATGTTCTCTGTCAGCACATCTTTGAGGAGAGAAATGCCCTCTCTTTTCCTTGTATTAGGCATGACAAAGAAAAATATTGTGTCAAGAGAGACTTCTTAGCATGAAAAGAGTGAATCTATAGGTTACCCTAGAGAAGAGGCTGGAGACCCATCCCTGGGTGTCCTGGAGGTTTTCATTTGACAGGAGACATGACAGAAAATTTTCAAATCAAGTGTCCTATCCTATAGGTGCAGATTTGATTGGATCTTATTGTGCAAATTCTGGTGCTCTAGTTTCCACTCTAGAGTGAAACTACATGTTCTGCCTACTCCTTTTGTGTGAATGCTTGTGCAACCATACCGTTCTCGTATGGCTTTCTATAAAGCATTAATCCTTCTGTGGATGAGGTAGAAATAAGAAATCTCGGTGTTCTCAATGCATTTTGGATAAATTTGGATAATCCTATGCATTTTGGATAATCCTGTGTATTATTTCAGTTAGGATGTTGCCTTATGCTGCAAGAAAAGGCTGCTTATGCAGTCTTCTTGTTACAGAACAAAAAGATAATAATCTCAAACAAGACTTGCATTGCCTTTTTTCATTGCTGCTTTTTCTTCTTTCCTTGTCCTCTTCTTTCTACTCTTTGAACCACTTTAAGTTTCTTTCTCACATTCAGCTTGTTTCTGAGCAACACTCCTACCTTCTTTATGAGCATATGTAGAAGAACTTAAATAGCTTAGTGTATTGATCTTAATTTTTTATTCAGCTATGTTATTCAGCTGAGTTAAAGCAAGATGAGAACTGGTCATTGCTTGATTGCTGACACTGTCTTGAGGTTAATGGAACAGTGACCAGGAAAGAATAACTTTCAGAAATTTTGAAATTTTGCTTTTGGCACATTTCTTGTGGTTCAGTGAGAAAATCCAGAACATGCAGGCAGCAGCTTGAGTGGCTTTGGATCATATCCACATTTTATTTATTGCATGATATGTATTCTGAAACAAACAGGTACTGTGTATATGCTACATCTTAATTTATCTGTCCTATTCTTAAACCTAGAACTTTCCAAAAAGTGAGACTGTAATCTTCAAGGTGGAATTTCAAATATAAAATTTTGGGATTGTGGCATAATAATCTAAGACAAACTACTTTGCAACTAATTTTCTTTGTTAACGCTTTGTACCCTATGGGTTCTTAAAATAAAAGTGGTATTCTGTAACACTGGAGCCAAACACTAATGCTGTTTTCCAACAGGGCTTCTGAATGATGGAACTGTGGGCATCTTCCGAGGCAACCAGATGCGTTTGAAACGAGCTTGTATCCGGAAAGCGAAAATCTCTGCTGTGGCTTTTCGGAAAGCATTCTGCCATCACAAGCTGGTAGAACTTGATGCTACTGGGGTGAATGCAGATATAACAATCACAGACATTATAAGTGGACTTGGCAGCAATAAATGGATCCAGCAAAATCTGCAATGCATTGTGCTGAACTCACTAACTCTTTCTTTGGAAGACCCATATGAGAGGTGCTTCAGTCAGCTTTCTGGGCTTCGTGCATTGAGTATTACCAATGTTCTGTTCTACAATGAGGACTTGGCAGATGTTGCTTCACTTCCTAGATTAGAAAGTCTGGATATATCGAACACCACTGTCACTGACATAACTGCACTCCTCACCTGCAAAGACCGACTCAAGTCTTTGACCATGCACCACCTGAAATGCTTGAAAATGACCACAACCCAGATTTTGGATGTTATAAGAGAACTGAAATACCTGAATCACCTTGATATTTCAGATGACAAACAGTTCACGTCAGACATAGCACTTCGTTTACTGGAACAGAAAGATATCTTGCCTAACCTTGTGTCTTTGGACATTTCTGGAAGAAAACATGTTACGGATAAAGCTGTAGAAGCGTTTATTCAGCAACGACCCACAATGCAGTTTGTAGGACTGCTAGCTACTGATGCCGGCTACTCAGAATTCCTGACAGGAGACGGAAACCTAAAGGTTAAGTGGGGGAATTATTTTTACTGACAAATCACAATGTGCAGGACAAATAGAACTAATCATTCGTTTGTAATAAATGTATGTGGGTCTTCCAGAAGGAGGCTGTGAGTTCTTTTTTTTAACTGTTAATTGTAATTAATTACTTTATATCAAATTCCTACTTAATTCTGGCACAGAAACTGCTAGATTTGCATAATGCTGTTGTAAGAAACATCTATTTTATGTGCCTTTTCAGTGAGCTTTAGATCCTGATTTAACATGTCATATCTAAGAGCTGAACTTTGTCTAGCCTGAAGTCATTTACTGGAATAATATTGTCTGGTTTCCTGCACAGTATCCAGCATAAGACAGCAATATGAAAGAGGTGGAGGTACAATTTGCGTAAGCTTTGAGTAGTTCATTATTAACACAGCAGATAAAATAAAACTTAATAACTGAGCTGCTTTTGTATTCCATCACCACTTCTGTTTGTTATTGCAAATCCACCTTGAAAGGTGGTCTGGTGGTGAACATGTGAGAAGGAATTACTTAGGATGAAAAACCTTCTCCTCTTGAACAAATCCTAGATGACTTAGCCCCTTAGGATGAGATGATCTTTGCTGTTTATCTTGTAGTGCCAGGCAACAAGATGCTGTCCCCCTGTTTCATAGAATATGCATGCGCTTACTGGGCCATTAGCCTCTCCTGTCCCTGCTATGAAGGGATCGGAGTTACAGAAGAAAAGATTTTAGGCATGTCGGTGGTATATAATCTTTGACTCTGAGTTTTTTGTTTTCTACTGTGGCATGAGGATGATGGAAACTGCTGAGGGTAATAAGGAAGAAATTGCGTAATGTGTCCAGAGTTTAGTTTTTCTCCTGTAGAAGTTGAATTTTGCACTTCAGTTTTAAAATTCAGAATGCTCTTGTTATAAGCAAGTGAGGTAACACATCTACACAATTTGATTTTATTTTCCTGCAACTTTTTGTAGTTGTTAATGGCCGAGCCTTTTGAGTATTTAGTTGTCACAGTTGGTAGCAATGTGTATGAATGTTGAAATGTGTTGTTGGAAAAAGCTGGTTCCATTTTGGCGTGATTGGTATACTGCATCTCATGTGTGGAATAAAATAATTTAATATAATCTTTGCTGTTTAGAATACATGCTTCATATAAGTGTGCTGTGCAAGGGCAGGAAGAAGGAAGCTTCTAGTAATGTGAAAATTCTGATGGACTTCTAGTAACATAGTTAGCAAAAAGCAGTTTGCATTTCTTTCTTTTTTGGGGCACCTTTTGTTGGTTACGTAGTGCTACATCTACTTAGTGGATTCATACAGGTCTGCCTGAAGACATGACCGAAGCCTAATTTTGGCTTATAACATGGAATCTTCTTTATGAACAATGTCTGGAGATTATGTAGTTCTGGATTAGTATGGCTGGATAAAGTAATTTGCTCACTGAAGGATTTGGCTAAAAATATCACCATCTTTGAAGCTGCAGTTTTGCACTTCTTGAGAATAAAATTTTTAAAGTAAAATGGTGACATCAGGAACTAAAGTTTATTTCTCTGTTTGTAGGTGTCAGGAGAAGCAAATGAAACTCAGATTTCTGAAGCACTGAAGCGTTACAGTGAACGGGCCTTCTTTGTGCGAGAAGCACTCTTTCATTTATTCAGCCTCACACATGTAATGGAAAAAACAAAGCCAGAAATTTTAAAGGTAAAACAATACAGTTTTGATGACTGTAATGCATTGTTCCTTAACCTAAGCCCATCCCCAAAACGCTAGTATAAGCTTCTACATTTTTTAGTTTTAATTTTTAAGATTGAAATTGTAATGTTAGGTAAAAAATAACTGCTGTTTAAACACTTGTGATGTTTAAGATGCCCTGTAGCATTTTAAGTTAGGTAAAATTGATCTGGACTAACGTATAGTATCTGAATTTAGCAGCATCTAAAATATTTTTTCATGTCATTTTGAATACGATATGAAGTTTTTTTCAGATGCTGAATTCTGTCATTCAGTCATATCTGTACTGGGCCAAATCAAAGGTCTGCCTGGTCTTATTCTCCAGATGCAACAATTCCTTTTGCTGATTTTTACAAAACAGTGATAAGGAAGGCATTCAGTGATATTTCTCTCCATTGTCCCCTTCTAGTACCATAGCAAGTGAATAAATACCATTAGTGTTCTATATTGGGCTCCAACTTGGAAAAACCTATAAACTTCCATAGAAATCCATTCTGGGCATTGGCTTTCCACATCTAGAACATCAGAGATGATTTAATATTTACTGTGATCATAAACAGAGGCATCAGCAGGACATGATTTTTGTTTTTCCTGTGCTCTTCAAAGCTGAACAATTGACGTTGATTTTGTTGGCTTCAGTATCAAAAAGTCTTTGGCCATCAATAATCAACAAGAAAAATATTTTCTTAGGTGGGATTCACAATCAATGTACATAGCCAAAAACATGATTTGAGAAGAAGCTGTGAAAAATATATCCTGACCTAGCAGCTTAGGATGTGATCTGAAATGGCTAATCACCAATCAATAAGCCACTACATCATTACTGTTACACTGCAGGAACTCTGTCCTATCTCATCATCTCTGAAAGCATTTGGTGATTTTTTATTCCAGTGTGTAGAGCAAACCTTGAATCTTTCTAGGAATCTCTTGCATTCCGTGCAGCATCTCCTTTGACAGGCTACCACAACCAGTGCAAAAGGACTAGAATAAATAGATGTTGTCAGGTTTGAATCACTGAGCAGAAGGAAATGTTCTTCCTGAGAATAAAAATCACACCAGATGGATTTTTCACTTAAGTAACAGGGAGGCAGAAATTGGGTGCTATGAGTCATTGTTGTGGCCTCAAGCAGTGGTGGATTGCTCTTGGTGTGTTTGCATAAACATGTAAGTAACTAACATGGGCAAAACTCTTGCGTTTCAGCTTGTGGTTATTGGAATGAGAAATCACCCCTTGAACTTGCCTGTGCAGCTGGCAGCAAGTGCGTGTGTCTTCAATCTAACGAAGCAAGATTTAGCAGTAGGCATGCCTGTGCGACTTCTGGCTGATGTCACTCACTTGCTCCTGAAGGCCATGGAACACTTCCCAAATCATCAACAGGTAAAAGATGAAATTTCTGTATTTTCTGAAGGTTACTCAACAACTTGTGACCTCCAGAGCAGCTGTAAGCAAGTACTCATGCAGATGTGCTCATGCAGGATTTAAGTAAATGCTGTTTCCTTTGTGCCTTATAGGACTATAGTTAGTAGAACTAACCATAACTATAAATACTAATGCTAGTAGTATGAGGGTTTCCATAATGTGGCTTCTTGAAAAGACTTCCATGAAATCAAACTAAACTCATGAATGAAGCAGAGAATAGTGTTGTGTGTCAGTTGTAGTTAGAGGTAGTTTTGCTGAGAAGAGTGGCAAACATCCCACCCCCCAACCACAACAGAAGAAAGATAGAAATGAGAGATGATGATGTTTTATCCTTGGAAAAAGGATAAAAAGGATGGAACCGTTATCCAGGCAGGGTTAAGTAGAAATGCACAGTGGTTATATTGTCCTGTCTTTAACCTCTTCTGACAAACTTTGGATATGCAAATACAAATTATTTCCTTATGATTATTCAAAGATTTGTTCTTGATAAGAATGACTGATGCATTGAAGGAACTCTTTCTTCAAAGAGTCAGTGTGGAAATCCTCTGACTATAATTGCTGAGCATACTTCTGAATGATCAGTACTGTGGCTGGAGTTGTTCGGGTTTCATCATTGATCAAGTTACAGATAACATTGATAATATAGCCTGTGGTATTGCTGGCCTTTGGAAAAGTCTCATCTACTTGGTGAGTGCTTCAGTGCCGCAGTGTGATCTGGGCAAGTGTTGCTGTTGAAAAGATTAAATAATAGGAGGTAAATGAGCCCTGATTTGGTATCCATTCCATTCATATCTATGGTTATAGCTACAATTCTAGATCTATATCCTGTCGAGTGTTTTGGTCTGTTTCTGAAGGTTTTTTAATTTAATTTTTCGATGTTCACATTCAACTTTTGTGGGCTTTAAGTGTTCAGCTGGCTCCTCTCCTACTCTATTTGGGTTATAAGTTTAAAGAAAACTGGTGTTTGATTTGTTTTGGTAGCATGGTAATTTAAATACAAGAGGGTAAGATTTGTCTAGCTGTATGGCTGTCATACCACTTACTGTCTTTATTGATATGCTTGCCTGTCTTCTAATTTGTTATTGGACTAATTTGAACGGGAGATCTTGAGCAAGCATGTCCATTAATATCTCAGAGATTAATTAGCAATAAAACTTCGGTGTTATAAATCAAACCTTTGGCTTATTGTTTAGTGAAAGATTAAAAATCAAAGCCAAAAGCCAAAGAGTGTTGTGGTACCATTTCAGTGAATAGGGTATTTTACCCACAGTGAAAGTATTAATTTTTCTCTAAAGTTCTTTTTTCTTTCTCAAGCTGACCTTTTTCTTGTTGCAATAATTTTCAGTACAGCCCATGGATATGTGTAGTGATTCATAGAGGGAAAATGTTCTAAAATGCAGATTTAGGCTAGACATAAGGAGTAACTTCTTCACAATGGGAGTGGTGAGGCACTGGAGCAGGTTGTCCAGGGAAGCTGTGGCTGCCCCATCCCTGGAGGTGTCCACAAGGCCAGGTTGGATGAGGCCTTGGACAGCCTGATCTAGTGGGACGTGATCCTGCCCACGGCAGGAGGGGGTTGGAACTAGATGATCTTCAAGGTCCCTTCCTACCCAAACTATTCTATGGCTCTATTCTGTGATTCTATGTATGTGTCTGAAGTAATTATTTTTCATTTCTCGTAGCTGCAAAAGAATTGTCTTCTTTCACTGTGCAGTGACAGAATCCTTCAGGATGTTCCATTTAACAGGTAAGTTTTAGATGTCATTTAAAATGAGTTGCAGCCTTGCAGAATATTTTTTATATTGTCCGTTTAGTATTGAAATGTGTTTATGATTAGTTGGTCTCTGGAAAATCATGGCTACCCTAGAGACTTGATGATCCTTCAGAAGGTTTGTTCCTTATGTCGTTTTTACTCAATTTAAGTTGTTGCAGTGTGCTGGATTTGTCTGGCCTACAGTATTTTGGGCCTGTAATTCACAACTGAGTGTAGGTCTGAAAAAAATTCTCTAGTGTACAGGTATTTTTTATTTCACCTGTATGTCTCTATCACTGATTGCATGTAAGGGAAGCAGGATTTCTCTAGGGAACTGTGGGATTGCTTTTTGCAGAGATTTTTCTACTTAAATGCTTTGCCTAAATATTTTGAAGCATGTTGTTTTGATGCTTCAGAAGATTGTGCCAAATCTTTCTTCCTTCTTTGGAAGCAATTCCTGTGCAGTTTGATGTATAATTTGGAGAGCCTAAGCAAACAGCTTGAAGCTGACTGACACTTGTGCAATACCTGCACTTTCACTGTATATTTCTGCCTTTTTGATAAAAAGCATGCTTCTCCCAGTTTCTTTTGTCTTGCATGCATTTCTATCTGACGTGTCATCTTTGTACATCTTTCTTTTGCTAAGACTTAAGAGAATTCTGAAGACTGAATTTATTTTTAACTTCCAGATTTGAAGCAGCCAAACTTGTTATGCAGTGGCTGTGTAATCATGAAGATCAAAACATGCAAAGGATGGCTGTAGCCATAATTTCCATTCTTGCTGCAAAGGTATGAAACTTAAGCTTTGAGTTGATGGGATATTGTTTCCAAAGTCTAGAAAATTATTGATGTGTTGTGGTTTTGTTTACAGCTTTCAACAGAGCAAACAGCTCAACTTGGTGCAGAGCTCTTCATTGTTAGGGTAAGTCAGATACTTCCCTGACAGTCAAAAATACCATCCTCTCCAGCTATTTATGCTAACAGTATTCCTAAAGATAGAAGATAAACATCAGTAGACAGAATGCTAAACATGTCAACCTGTGTTCATTTGAAGGTTCTTTAGGACAGAAAAGCTTAGAGAAGTTGTTAAAGATGTATATATTGGAGATGGTGGCAATGAGACACGTTACCATAGACAAAAAGAAGCAAAGTGGAAAAACTTAACACAATTAATGAAGTAAAATAGCAAGACATGTCTTATATGAAATCAATTGTATAAGACAAAAACTGCTCAAAGAGACAGTATTTGAAGTAAATGATTAGTGCGGTCAGTGTTCACATGGCGTCCAGAGTTCTGTGGATGGCTTTGTGCTGTCTGTAATAGTACTAGGTATGAAATTACAGTGAACACAAAGGAATTCCTCTAGCAGGCAACTGTGTTAAAGGGAAGGAAAAAGGTTTAATATCTGTTTTATTTTGTATAGTTTAACCTAAATCATGTAGATTTTTACTCTGCATATAAATAGTAGCTATGCATTACCCTAGTTGGCACAGAAAGAAGCAGAGGAGCTAATAAATTATTGATAAGCAATCATAAATGGGATTTTTTGATTGTTGTTTTTCCAGCAACTTCTACAAATAGTTAAACAGAAAACAAATCAGAATCTTGTAGATACCACCCTCAAGTTCACATTGAGTGCACTTTGGAACCTCACTGATGAATCTCCAACGACGTGTCGGCACTTCATTGAAAATCAAGGATTGGAGCTTTTCATGAGAGTCTTGGAGGTGAGAAGTGCAGTTTTGATGGTGGATTATCAACATGGGTTTATAATTAACATTGTTTCAATAATAAGCATAAATGGTTACCTATAGTTTGTTTCTTTTTTTCCACAGTCTTTTCCATCTGAATCATCCATCCAACAGAAAGTTCTTGGACTTCTGGTAAGGTGAACGAAAAAAACAACATAGAAAAACCTGAAATATATACCTTTTTTTTTAATGAATTATTTTTTTTACCCCATGTTAATCTTAAAACTTTTCTAATATTTTTATATTCTTCTTTAATATTTATAGTGTGCCTTATTCACAACTGACATTGTTTTGGACTGTTTCACCAGTTTTCTAAACCCACTAGCTATATTGAAATTGATTTGTTATAGCAAACAAAAAGAGCTTTTAAGAAAGACTCATTTGAAGCTTCATTCACTGCACTAAATGCAAAAAGTACATTGAAAATCAATGGCATTCAGAATTGTGCACTGCTAAAGTTTACTGAAATTCAATGTGTTTGAGAAAGTTAAAACTAGCCTTTAATTTAGTGTAATCTGCACGCTAATGTCCTGAAGTTACTTATGAGAAAACCTCTTTGGTTTTGAGGCCAATTCCTGCATTAGACTAGAAAAGTTTTCAAAAGTAAAAGTAGTATTTGGGCATCTAGTGGTCACCTGGATGCATGAAAATCTCATCCTGGTGTATATATGGGTTTACTTACAGAACATAGTTTGTTTATAAGTTTATCTTCCTCATATTGTATTCTTTCTGTTGATATTTTCTCTTTTCTTTCCCCTCCTCCAGAATAACATAGCTGAAGTTAAAGAACTTCATTCTGAATTAATGTGGAAGGACTTTATAGACCACATCAGTAAATTGTTGCACAGTGTGGAGGTGGAAGTTAGCTACTTTGCAGCAGGGATTATTGCTCATTTGATATCTCGAGGAGAGCAGGCCTGGACATTAAGTCGCAGCCAGAGGACTTCTCTTCTTGAACAGCTGGTACAGAAATGATGGTGAATTTTATTATACTCTCTTATATTTTTTCAATGTTTGTATTTAACAGTGAGTGTTCTTGGTTCTATATTTTACAGCATTCTGCCATTTTGAATTGGCCAACCCCAGAATGTGAGATGGTGGCTTACAGGTAAGTATTGTCTTTATTTAGAGTTTAGAAAAGAAACTGAACTAGATTTAAAACTTGCTCACTAAGCAGAGGGTGCTGTTAGCCAAGACGTGGTTTTGTCCAGTGGAAAAACACCTATTGACTTAAATATCCAGAATGTTACTCTTTCCTTTGTGACCAAAGAAAGTTAGGAAATTCTGAAGAAGAAAAATGTAATGTTGGTCTGTCTGCCTTTCTAGTTTAGCCTTGCATGGCTAAAAGACTTAAGCGCAAAGATTAACTAGTAAGGTTGTATTGACTAGCACTATGTTAGCACTCTGTCCTAAGTAAAGAAACTTGAGGACAAAAAATACAATTAGATAATTACTGCCCATCTAATCCTTATTTCCACTGGTTTTAGTCCTGTTTTTAAGGAGTACCGTACCAAATGCTATCATTAAAGCAGACCACATAGCCACTATATATGATTTTTGCTAGTAATTGTCTTAAACGTTAAAAGGCTCACCTGCTGCATCTAAAATTCTAGTTTAAGTGTCTCCCCTAGTTAAACCTGTAGCTAAACAATTGGACGACACGGTGACCTCTGAAGTAGTAATACCTAGTAGTAAAGCACATTGCTGATCCTCTTTTTTTTTTTTTTTTTTAATAGGTCTTTCAATCCGTTTTTTCCTCTGCTTGGCTGTTTTATGACACCTGGTGTCCAGTTATGGGCAGTGTGGGCCATGCAGCATGTCTGCAGCAAAAATCGTATGTATTAAAAAAAATATTACCCTTTTAAAGTTCTTGTTTCTTATATTATTCACTAGTATGAAGTGGGAAAAATAAGTGTTCCTAGGGTAGTTGCTCCTAATCCTCTGTAGAAGCTACATTGAGGCTTTGACTACATGGGACTGGAGAAGAGAGTAATAAAAGGTCTTTGTATCTTTTTTACTTACTGGAATGTTACTGTTAAATGTCCAATTTTAATTCCAAACTGTGGTTATGTGTTAAGATTAACTACAGTTTTGTCCTCCACGGATATTTTTACTCAGAAATGTAAATATTAATAACGGGCAACACATTTATTTTAAATTAAGAACCATGACTGTAGCAGGTAGCTATCTTTTACCATCAGAACAGAAGTTTCAGGTAATCCTCATCTCTAATCGCCTTTTTGCAATAACTTACTGTGACATGAAGGTCAGTTCTTTTAATCAGTCTTTCCTATTGGCAAAATGAGAACACCAACATCTTGTTTGTAAAATGATTTGAGAGCATGTGATGAAATGCATGAGTGTTGGGAAAGGAAATAAATCCCCTGAGCATACCTAAATGTAAGACAAAACTGAAGGACAAACTTTCCTGGCTATTAATACTTCTGTTTTTACGTAAATTTGTATGATGAGAATGTGTGTATTTTCATTAGCTTCTACCAGATATAAAAGTATGTAAAGTATTTTCTATGCTAGTGTTTTTAATCTTATTGATGACAGTATATCTATTCTTGTTCATCCCTGTCCTATAAATCCCTCTTCAGCAAAAAGACATGTATTTGGGACCAAACAATGTGGCATGATATATAATTGCACGTAAAGTACTGGTTTTTTGCCCTTTATAACTGTAACGGCACCGTTATCAGTGTACACTGTCCAGAGATCTGTGGAGACTTTTCCCATATTGAAGTAGGACTGTTCTGACAAAGTTGTTTTGCTGGTCAGACTCTGGATAACATGTTTTGATTAAAACACTGTAATTCTGCGCTAATAAAATTAAAGGCAAGCTTTCTGCCCTTCTTTGTGCCTTGCCCATGTTAACTTAGTATGGCCCTATTTGCTCTAGTTATTTTTAGCATTTATTTTGTGCTTCATTAGCCTCTGAGCTTTCAACATGCCACAGAGGTTCGTTCTGACAGTGAGTAACTGCTCTGTAAAATGGAGAGGCTGGAAATACTCCTGGTTTGAGATCAAGACAGTATTTCTGAAGTTTAATTCTGATTCTAGCTGGTGCCAGAAGCTTCTGGACAAAGTTGCAGAGAAACCAAATGTTTGGTAGCAAATATTATAACCCACTCTAAGGGAAAACATGTTTAATTCTGACATGTTTGGGGGGAAAATCTTGAACTTTTGGTGCTTGGCACCAAGAAGGCTTTTTGCCCTTGAGAGGACATGCATTTTATTTTGATCTCCACTTCTAGATGAGGGTGAAAAGTAGCCTGGAATTAATGGGATTGATTTTTCTTGTTTATTTTTTTCCCCCTCTTTTGCTGTTTCTCTATACCATACCCACATCAATGAGCTAACTTAACTAAAATATTAGTAGCACTGCAGTGTGATCCCTAGTGAAATGCTTAATGTCAGCATTTAAATAGCTCTGGTGTTGCTTCACTGAGATGAATAGTGAAATGGGGCACATCTGAGGTAATGCACTGTGGATTGCATTACTGTCACCCAGACCTTTTAATAACAACTTCTGCAGCTTGCCTGTTACATTAAGCACATGGCTCTCTTTATAGCTGGTCCCTGCACCTAAGAACACTGGAGATGATGTAAATGTGCTTCCAGCTTTTAAAAATCAATAATGAAAGTGGAAAGAGAAGTATAATTTTATCCCTGAAAAGGCATTCATAGCAACTTATAACTAGTTAAAGGCCATCATCAGTAGTGTTTGGCAAACTGTTTTTGAAGGAACTAGTTGCTATTCACTCTACTGTACAATTGATGTGGTATAGCTGATGCCATTTTTTGGTATCTGTTCTGTACTGAGTTTTTTTGGTAAAGGTGATACTTTTATCTGGATACTCATAGTACTTCTGATTCCTGTTTCTTGAAATGTATATATGTTCACTTAAAATGCCCATAGAGGAGGTGGGGGCAAAAGGAGAATGCTATGCATATTACATGGCACTTTCCAGTCAGCTAAGATAGATATGGAAACAGACCCGATTACAATCAGAGTCCTGTCCAAACAGTTCTGTTGTTTTGTAGTCACTTGTTAAAGTACAAATGTACTTCTGAAGACACTTCAGGGAATGTCCTAAATGCTGCCTGATCTAGGAGACAGAAGTGGGTTTGAATTGATGTTTACAGTATCAGCTACATTTACTCTAGATACTCTTCTAATTCCCTTTTTATTCTTATTACAGCTGCCAGATACTGCAGCATGTTAATTGAAGAAGGTGGTTTACAGCACTTATACAACATCAAGGAGAACGTCCAGACTGATCCACATGTCCAAAGGATTGCTATTGCCATCCTAGATAGTTTGGAAAAACACATTATGCGTCATGGGAGACCACCACCGTGTAGGAAACAGCAACAAAACAAACCGAACTGAAAGCTGCAGGTATAGGAGTGTAGTGTTGTCTTTGTAATAATCCTTTCTGATGTGTGTGTAGTTGGAGTAACTTGTAATATAGTGGTCACCATTAAAGTTATTTGCCGATAATGTGGTACCCAGAACCATGTATGGTAACCTTTCGTTAATGTCAACTTTAATGGTAACTGCATATGCAACTTGTAAAGGGTCACTGCTTGAGCTGGTCATACTTGTAGGATTCCTGCTGCCTGTGAAGAGGTGGGACTTGTACAGGTCAATATGCACATCTGAAAAGAAGACTTCTAGGAATATCTTGTTTTCTGACTTCTGAGAGAGAAAGTTATTTCACCCCTATGATTGCTGTTCATAACACTGTTTACCAGTTTGATGTTTGAATAAAACTGTGTGTGGTTGTGAGATTCAACACTTTCATGGATTAAGACAAAAGTATTAGGTTGGTGCAAAAATAATTGCTGCTTTTAACCATAAGCTTTAAAGTAGTCTGTCTTAGCTTAAAATAAAATGTATTAATGGGAATAAGAATGGTTAGAATCTATGCATTCTTGCTAACAAGAAACAAGTCTGTCTATTCCAGCAGTATAGAATTCTGGAGCCCTGGAACTGGTGAATTTTTCAAAGGTGTTTTAAGCAGCTGCATGTCAAGCATCTCCTGTAGAAAGTCATTGAGATGCTTGAAAATGTGGTAATCGGTGGGAGAGAGGTCTGGTGAGTAAGCTGGGTGAGATGGAGTTTCATAGCCCAGTTCGCTCAGCTTCTGCAGAGTCTTTTGTGAGATGTGCAGTCAGGTGTTGTCAAGGAGAAGAATTGGTTGTTTTTGATTGACCGATATTGGACATAAACATTGAATTCTTGGTACATTTTGTTGATTTCCTGGCAATACTTCTCTTCTGTGAAGGTGTTGCCGGTATTCAAGAAGTTGTAGAGGATTATTTCACTTTCCAGCTACCAGTGACTATAACTTTTATTTTGATGCAGCTTGCGTTTGGGGAAGTGTTTTGGTGCTTCATCTCAGTCCAGCCACTGCATGGAATGCCATTGGTTGTTGTATAGAATCCATTTTTTGTCAGATGCCACGATGCAATCAAGAAATTAATGACTTTTATTTTGCAAAAGAACTGCAGAGCAAACTTCATAATGGTGATTTTTTTGGTTTTCGTTCAGTTCATGTGGTACCCATTTGTGGAGCTTTTTTGATTTTTCCAGTTTGGTGCAAATGTCAACTGTTGAATGGTCAGCATTTAGTTCTTCTGCAACCTCTAGAGTCGGTTTGCATGGCTCTGCTTCAATAATGGTTCTCAACTTGTTGTTGTCTTTCGCAGAAGGACATATGCAACCCTCCTCATCTTCAAGGCTCTCATTTTGCTTCTGAAATTTTTGGAACCAATGTTGAGCTGTACATTTGATGGTCTCCTGGCCAAATGCTTGGTTGCTGTTGCTCGCAATTTCACTGCTTTATGTCCCCTTTTAAACTCGTACTATGCAATCACTCAAATTTGGTTTTTTCCATCTTTAATTTGACAGAGTAATATAAAAAAAAAAAAATTGAAACCAAACCTGTTAGCATAAACAAGTAGAGTGAATTTCATGCTTTAAAATGATACCTACATGAACACAGTTAAACGAAAGTTTAATGCAAAACAAGCATCACTGTTTACAATGACAAAAAGGGCAATTATTTTTGCACCAACCTACTACGTGCGTGCAGGTTACAATGAGACTTGTAACTAAGGCGACCAAAAGTCCATAGTCTCGTAATCCTTCTAAATGCAATTAGGGTCTTCAGCTTCCTTTTCCTTTTGCCTGCAAGCCATGTTCTTCTGCTTTCCTTACTGCTAGAACAATGCCTTTTTGCAGTTCAGCTTTCCTGAGCCCTCCCTGTTCTTAGTAAGGTGGGGATCAGCATTGCATCAGGGAAAGTGGAAGCCTGCTAAAGCAATAGAAACAGGATTAAAAGGAGACACAATACTAAAAGGGTGAACTAAGCTTGAAATTTAAACTTGATAACAAGAAGGGGTTTTTATTGTTGTTTGACTGCTTTTGTTTGTGTGTGATATTTTTCTTTTGTCTTACTGATAGGGAGAGGAGAAAGATCATTAGAGCCAAATACTGACTTGTCTTCATCATGAAGAGGATTGCATGTCTTGACAGGAGGCCCAGGGTATTTGGTCACCTTATTTATAAGAAACTAATGACTGCTCCATTGTTTTCTGTAAATATTCTCTCAGTATTGTGCAGTGAATTGTATTTACAAATCATCACAGTGAAAAATATCACCCAGTGTTCTATGTAAGCCCTGTGTCAGTTGCATTGTTCTGTGGAGTGTGGAATTTTACATCAAAGATGCTAATTGTAACAGCTTATTTCCCTCTTGGTTACCTATGGGTTTCAAATGATGAATGAAACATTGCACAGCATACAGATGCCTGATAAAATACAAGTGATGGAAGCAAACTGCATGTCCATTCAAATTCAGTTTAATTTCAGGTATTGTTTATCTAGTTAGTCTCCATGTATCCATGGCAACTAACTGATACTCAGAGACTCTTCTATAAATATATGGGTAATTGAGTTTAAAAAGAAAACTTATGTTTGGTAGCTTACTAGCAGGGATGGCTTCTTCATGATGACCATGTTTTACTGTTTTTAACTCCTTCCCCCTCCCAACTCCCATCCTTCAAATAAAATCATTACCTGTAATCCTCAGTCATCTAGTTATTGTGTATTTCAGCAACTTCAAAAGGTACTGATCCAGTAATTTCATCAATGTTGTATAATTATTTTTTGTATGAAGGTATAATTAGGCTAGCATCATTTTCGTGTGTGTATCTGGCTTATATACAGCTTTCTCGATTTAGAAAGAAATTAAAATTATGTAGATTTGAATTAAAGTGTTTTAAAAAAATGAAAACTGGCCTGCAAGCCTTTCCCCACTACTCTTCTGAGATGTCTGCTGTGGAATTTCCATTACACGAAGTAGGACACAAAGCTTGTCAACATTGGTGTTCATAGCAATTGATTTATATTCATTCTACAAGATACTAAAATAAAGATGATAACTCTCCTTACAGTACTGTTTTTTCCTAATAACAGGAGAACTTGTTAAGCCTCTAACTAATACTGAGAGGAAAAGAATCTACCACTCCATACAATACAGAATGAACGTGGTACTGGCATTAGTGAAGGTGTCGCTGCGTGAAGTTCTGCAACCAGCAAGTGCAGTGATTATAAAGGATTTTCCATACCCTTCTTGCTTTGTTCCTGCATGCTTCAGGCAAAGAAAGAGTGAGCAGAATTCTTTTAAGCTGGAAACTATGAATATAGAGTATAATATATGAATATAGAGTATAAATCCACTAACTTACTTCTGTGTGCCAGTTACAGAAAGGTCTCTTCACATCCTGTGTAGGCTCAGGAATTCTTACCAGGATGGAATAATTCTGGGAGCACCTTTTAAGCATGTGCATTTGCTTTTTTTTTTTTTTTTTTTTTTTTTTTTTTTTTTGGTGAAGGCTCAAGATCCAGACTCTGCTTTACCTCTGAAGATCTTTACGTAGGAAACCTGTACATCTATCAGCTGGTAAGGTTACCTCACCCACAGAACTGTTAGGTTAACTTTTGGCAAAAATGAAAGTGTGGCTCTTTTGGCACAAGTGGTGAGACTATCATAACATGATGCCCAACTATTTTGAGACTATCATAACATGATGCCCAGTTCCAATGTGGTAAGCTAAATTGTGTGGCATGTCTCGGTGCTGGAGAACCTCCAAGCAGAGGGACAAAATAACTTCAACTTCCAGCTAGGCAAGAAGTGATGCCACACTTGAGGCATCTAGCATAGACTGATATGGTGGCCATGTATGTGTGCACATTCAGGCCTTGCAGTTTCTCAAGCACTGATGCCAAAGACACCAAATGCTAGCTGGCTGGAGCGAGAGCTTGGTGCTTTGCACAGATCCGGGGTGAAATGCTACTGCTCTGTCTGATTACAGGAAGCAAGCTGAGGAAGGTTTTCTTTCTTCAGGAGTTAGCTTTCTTTTCAGCGTCTCTTTTTTTCCTTTTTCCCTATCTGTGCTTCGGTGCAATGTGGTTTTCTGGATTTGGAGGTTGTTTTTTTAATTTGCATATGGAGAGCCAAAGCTGCTCTGTACTCCTTACTTGACATGTGTTTGAGAGCCGTAAGCACTGACTTAAGATGTGTGCCCTTTAAAAGATATACAAAATTAAATTTTTATTTGGCAATTCTTACAGCAAAATGATCCAGTGGAGTATTCAGAAATGCAGTCTAAGGCAAGGGGCTAAGTACAGAGAATGCAGTCATAAAAATAATCCTGAGGAATCAGCGAGTCCTCTTCAGTCCTCCTTTACTTTCAAAAAATGAAGAGGAAGCTAGGAAGCATTATTTGCCAATAAAACGAGGTGGTCGTTTCTCCCTGAAGGCGGCCATCCCTTCCTGACGGTCTCTTGTGGGAATATTCTGTATTTGAAAAAAAAAAAAAAAAAGTATGTTTTTTATTGACAAATCTGATGTGTTTAAGTGCTGAAAGATGTGGTTTTAAGTGCCGACTAGTTGAGCAGTAGTGGTCTAAGATCAAGATTGCTTTTCTTTCATTGATGCATAAAGTTCTACCTTCCACATTTTTGCAAAAGGAGAATAAAGAGACTGGGTTGTAGTATAAATCAGAAGCAAAGCATCAAAGGCAAAAACCACACACCAGAGAACTGTACAGGAAAAGAGTTTTCCACAAATTGAATACTTTACCATCTTATACACCCAGAGGCACAATAGTTACATTGTTCCGTTAGCCAAGAAAGATGCTGCTCTCAAAACTTGTCACAAAGAATGACTACAGAAGAACCTGTTTGTTTTTTTTTTAATTTGTTAAACCTAAAATAATTTGTGAAGCTCACCCTGTAACTAACATTGTTGAAATTCAGAATATACAGTCAGTTTAGGCTGAAGGGTATTTAAGGATGGACTCCAGCTGCAGGCAGAGAGGTGGGTATGCACAATGCAGCAATTAACATTCTGAAACAGACATAGGGAACTGCACTCAACTATGCTCTCAAAGCTTTCAATTTAAATGTTAGTGTCCCCTAGAGGAAAATACACGAGGACGCTGTGAATACTTGGCTTTAGAAAATGCACAGTGTTCCTTTCAGAAATGTATTCTGAAGGTAACCTACCTGGGCGTAACACATCCCCTCAATAGCCATCCCTGATGCAATGTCAACCTGGGGAGGAGAGGGAAGGAGTGAGATTTGTCTGAAGTTCAGCCCTCAAATCAACCAACATTCACTCCTAGTGAGTGACTTTCACTCCTGTATTAGAACTACAGTGTTAGCAGCTAGTAGTTAGTAAGAAAAAAATCCTGCCATATTAATTTTATTTAAAGGAAATACTTAAAACCCCCAAAGTGATTTAAATGCCTTGTCTAAACAAAGATTATGACTCAAGTGTTCTAAACACTTTCACCATAATAATTTAAGAACCACCCCCACTTTCTTTTACTTCAGTATTTAAAAAAAAATTACCTCCATTCCTCTGTTTATTGCCAGTTTTCCCATTTTCACAGCAAATGGAGCCTTCATTAAAAAAAAAAAACAATAAACAAAATCAAACCAGAACACACATTTAAAAATCTACATCAGTTCATAACAGTGTCGCAATATCATTATCCTAGCCCCGAATGACATTTTAGTCTATAGAAATTTGCAGTGAGTTAAGAAGTAATAAAAAAACCCCCAAAGCAATTTGGCATTATCTACAGTTAACAGACAGACGTGGTGCAAGGTTTCAATGTGTCCTGCAGGTCTGTGTAACTGCAACTGGGAGGCAAAACTGCCCTACAGGTTAAGCAATTAGATGTTAACACTTGTTCCTACAAAAACTGCATTCACAAAAAAAAGACAGAGTTAAGAGACTGAAACACATTTCAATTGTTCCGTTTGCTGTCTTAAGGGAAGCAGAAATGTCATCTTTACATTGACTATGTGAATAGCGCATTTACCTGAGGAAGGATTTCTTTAGCCAAAGCTAATGCTCTCTGGTAAGCTGCATCTCCCTCGTTGTTTTGTGGCACTGTGTGATTTACTAATCCCATTGAGAAGGCTTGTTGTCCGTCAACCTGTCTACCAGTGAAAATGAGTTCCTTTGCAAGACCTATTCCAACACATCTGGGCAGGCGCTGGGTTCCACCTTATGACAATAGCAAAAAAAAATATTTCCACTTCTGAGAAATGCCCCAAATTCCAATAGTATGTTGACTCCTTATATAACAAGGAGGTCTGAAAAATAAAGGGATCATGTGTTTCTTTAATAACTACTAGCTGAATATGTCAAGAGTTTGCAAAGCGTCAGAGAGGTTTCAACATTTTTTTTGAGTGTTTTGATGAACAGGAAAAGGTGTAAAGGGACTTTCCTAAATTCATAGCAAGTTTGAGAAAGAGCTTGGAACAGAACTCTTGATTTATAGATTTCTTGTGTCACTGTAAGATGCTACATCTAATTTACACTCAAAACACTTCCAAGTGCTCTAATGGAAAAACGTTTACTATACAGCTAAGAAAGTAAGAGACAACATTGAATGAGGGTTACCTGCTCCAGGAAGAAGCCCTCTGGTGGTCTCAATAAGGCCCATTTTAGCCGATGAAGCTATTAAAAAATAAATACATACAGGGTTTAGTTCCTTTTTGATCTCTAATTACAAATTTTCTATACTGAACAGATTAATAAAACTACAAACTGTTGATACTGAACTGGAACTCCGTTTCTCCAGGTAGCCAGAAAGTCTGAATACTACAGTGCTTATTAATCAACGTCCATCTCAAATCAAATAGGGGATGTGTAGTATGGCTGCTTACCCCTAATGGAGAAATGTTATCTAAAAAAATGAACCTTGGGTCCATAATGGATGGAAGAATGGAAACAGAAGGAAGAATTCTTCCAGTCCAAACTGATTTAAGTAGGGAAGGTTAGATCCATCCTGTGCTGATCCAATATCACATGATAAAACTATTTAATTCTACCAATAGTTTTCTGAAGGAATCCTAATCTTGTCTAAAAATAGGCTTTACTTTTTAAGGAAGGAAACCGCCTTCCCAATAGCAACTAAATGCTACAATTTCTGGACAAATGCCTACTCATTTCCTGAATTGTGCAAGTTCCTCTCTTAGCCTACTGGATTCCATTAACAGTTAGCTACTGTGTGTGACACTTCTCTTTAAAATATACTACTGATTATGAGAGGAATCCTAAATTAAATAACACACAAACCTGCTACTCGAAGGTCACAAGCTAACGCCAGTTCTAGTCCACCTCCCAGAGCATAGCCGTCAATTGCAGCAATCGTGGGTACGGGCAGTGCAGCTAGAGAAGACAACACAAGATTATACAGTTGCATTCCAGCAGTGGTGGTCCACAAGTTCTGTTCCACTCACTTTTGGAACTTAAATGCTTAAATTCTAAAGCTTCAGTAGTTTTCAAATTCAAAAATTGCATAAGAATTCATCTTCTTCTGCCACAAACTTCTGATTGTCTCTAAACAGCAGCAGCTGTCCTTTTGCACTTCTCTCTTCTTTGAAAAAAGAATGTGAAACATTCTTACATATAAAGCAGCATGCAAATACAAAGTACTGCAACACAAACCAGGATGAATTGTCTCCTTGCAAATGTATGATGTGAACATCCAGCTGTTGCAGTTTAAGAGTCAAAGACACCTTCCGTAGTCACTGTTACAAGGATTGGCTTTTCTGGTGCTTTTGTTAGCCAAGGCTCCTGAACTTGGTTAAACACTGTTGTTATCTCCTAGCTGAGGAACCTGAGGTACACGGAGATTAGTTGCTTGATTAGATGCCTTTCCAAATACTCAGGGAGGTGGAAGCAGATTTTCAGACGTGTGCTAGTTCTGTGCTGTAACTACCTCACCCCAGCTGCTTCTGTGGTTTGTGGCACAGGGTCATTATCTCTACATCATTGTTTAGCTTTTAATTACTGTAATTCTGATTGGTGTTTTTGGTATTCCTCTCTTGTGACAGCAGAATAATTAATAAATCAGGGAAGAAAATCAATTGGAGAAGTCTACATTCCTTTTGCAAAAAGAAAAAAAAAAAAAAAGAGGAGGCCAGGGTTGTAGGAACAAACCCATGTCATTCAACAAATCCGTTCAGTAAACCCACTCAGAGATCCAAATCCATGTTCTTAGGTCACTGCCACATCATGAGTGCTTCTGAGCACGTGTTGAGCATGGGGCAGCCAACACTGCTCCTTCTGCCTAGCACCATCTCCAAGGATTACACAGAACTGTATAGAGCATGTTCTGTTACAGCGGGTACTTATTATATGCATGGGTGTGCGCGGCTCCTCGTCACGGAAAATGCAGTATTGAAAGGCATTGTGTCCTTGGAGTGGCAGCAGGATAGCTGGTATTTAATTCTAATCAGATCTTTGTTGCAGGCATAAGCAGGAGTAATTTGGGAAGCTATTCCTAAATAGACAGCCTGCCGGGGCCAGCATCCTTCTCCTCCTGCAGCATTTCTCAATGTCTCAGTACAGGCTGTCTAGAACAAAATTCCCAACTGAGATAATAATTTACCTATTTCATCCATGAGACTTCTCAGCCTTTTAACAAAGCGTTCAACTTCAGCATCATCCATCTCAGCACGTTCCTTTAAGTCTGCACCTATATACAGGAGAAAAAGGTTAGAATCCAGGAACAGGGAAAAGATATGTGAATGGTGTCCTCCCGCCCCTCTCAGAGGCCAGATCATTTCAGAAGTCCTGAAATATGGTGTTCTGGCTAAGTAAGGTCAGTGGAAGTTGGAGTATGGACATTTGGGCTGGAGTAGCAGCTAGGATGTTCCTCAATGCCCTTCCAACAGATTTCACAGAGAAGCACCAATGGCTGTATGTAAGGATCATAATCCATGAAACTGGAAACCAAGGACTCCAACACCAGAAGCACTTGGATTTGAAGATGGTTATAAATGGAAAACAAACAGTAGCACCATGCGGCTGTGTGGATCACTCCATCATACATCTCCACCATTGAAGCCAAGAGGCAGACACACGAAAGAGAGTACGCGTTTGGCGATTTGCTACACAAAAGCCAGCCCATTTCTCTTTTAGCAGGCATTTCCAATTGCTTTTCTGCATGACCTGATCAGTAAACAGCCCTAAGAGCCTTTAATTTTTTTTTTAGCAATAGTTTGCAGAGCCTTTTAACTTACCAGCGCAAAATACCCCTTTCACCTCACTCTTGAACACCACCACCCGGACTTTCTCATCAAAGCGGAGCTGTTCCAGAGCGCTGAACAGCTAAGAGGGAGGGAGTACAAACAAGAGAAGAAAAACTTTAAGCGTATGGCTGTATATAACTAAATTAGAGCAAGCTCTTAATCTATGACAAAAGTTTCATTTCTTTTTCCGTTGCAGGTGCCAGGAGGAGCCAGCAGGATTCTTCCATGACAGCCTCAGAATGATACATTTCCCCACCTCTTTTATTGTTCCACTCAGAGATGAACCTCTGCTGTACTTTAAACTCCCCTTCCTGTCCAGGCATGAGCCAGACTTTAGAACGTATTAGCTTTGAACAGATCATCTGCTACGGTCTGACAAAGAATATGTTTTTCTTGCAATTATGCAAATGAGGACATTATTTTGCATCTGAGTTGGTTATCTCGTATCACTCCAGTATCTCTGTCCAGTCCGCATCTGAAGCTACTGCAGTACAGACAAATCACGATCTCTTTTTCTTCAGGCTAACCTGCCGTGCCCCAGTGCAGTCTCCCACTGAACTTCAGCTAGAGATTCAGGTTCTGTTTCAGGTTTCCCACCACTATTCCTACTGCATTTAGTTACCGATCATGATTCCAAACACATTTACAGGGCAGGCCCATACTCACTTCATTTACAAATACTTTTCCCAATGAATTTCTCGCGTGGGGTCGGTTCATTAGGATTTCAGCAATACCTTAGTAATAGGAGACAATTTCAGTTATACTTCATTTAATTCTCTGATACAGTTATTCAGCTGGGAACAATATCTGCATATGCTGCATCTTCTCTTTCCTGAAAATGCATATAAAGTATATTCTCAAACAATCAGTTACTTTAAAGGCAGAGGTGGTAGACCATGTATACAAAACCCATTATGCAGGATGACTGTAAAATCCAGTAGCACTGCAAACAATATAAATAACCAGACTTTTAAAAAATGCACAACATCCAAGAATATGTCTTGGAATCACTGCAGAAATGGGGGAAAAAAAAAAAAAGATTCACCCTATGTTTCTGTTTTGAATGCTGCTTCATTTTTTAATATACAGTCTTACTGTGTTCAAGTATTTTCTTTAAGGAAGAAAACCATCCTCTTGGGATTACTGTTTGCATAAGAACAGCACAAATACTCCATTTGTGTTTCAGAACCGTTTTGAAATTGCAACTCCATTTAATTTAAAATTAATAAGTGCATCAGTGGAAAGGACTTCACGCAAAGTTCCTAAGTCCAAGCGGAAAAATAAGATCGCAACATCTACCTACTTCTTCCTTGCACTTGTGTTTTGTAAATAATTATCCCATGGTTTCTGCACACTTTGGAGTTTCCTTGGCTGGGCTTCTGCTCCCTTCCCAGGCCTTAACACTGTAAGATGGCCTCAAGCTCCGCCAGGGGAGGTTCAGGCTGGACATCAGGAAAAAAATTTTCACAGAAAGGGTCATTGGGCACTGGAATAGGCTGCCCAGGGAGGTGGTGGAGTCACCTTCCCTGGAGGTGTTAGGGTGGATGAGGTGCTGAGAGGCATGGTTCAGGGATTGTTAGGAATGGTTGGACTCGATGATCCAGTGGGTCCTTTCCAACCCAGTGATTTTATGATTCTAAGATGCCATTGCTGCTGCCGCAGGTGCACAGATGCATCTCTCGTGCTGGGTCCTTCTGCCCTGCTAGAAGATCTCTGTCTATATTCCTCTGCTGATGTCAGTGTGTCAAGAGGTGACACAAGAGGTGTGTCACTCAGGAACAAAGATACAGGTAACAGCAGGCACTGGCCAACCATGGAAATTCCCAGTTCTGGAAACTACATTCACGTATACATAACTAGCAAAACTACCGAGAACTGCTTGTAAGCTCTTACAGAAGTTACCATTGCCAGAAATTAACTCCACTGGGAGTCTGAACTCAAACTCCAATCGCTCAGTGACTCCCATGCACAGACGGGCACAGACATGCCCGGGTCCTGCCCCCCTTTCAGCACTGTCCATGACCGACAGTGGGAACCGAGATACACCTTAACTTCATAAAAAGGCATTTCTCTTTCTCTTTGGCAGCCGGACTCTTGAGACAAACATAAAGGCAAAGGAATAGCTCCTGAAAGCAAAGGGGCTATGAGCAACCGGCCCGCTATGGGTGCTGCCAGTCGCCTTTGGGGCCAGGAGGGGATGAGGGCAGGGACCCAGGAGTAGGAGGGGACACTGCAGGGCGGGCTGGGGAGGGGGTGACACACGGCAGGGGGGCTGGGGACACACATGCAGGGCAGGGAGGGCTGGGGTGGGACAGACAGGGGAGAAGGAAGGGCTGGACACACAGACACAGACACGGCAGGAGGGATGGGGGGGTGTGATGGACGCTAACACGCAGCCGGGCTTCCCGCTCCCGAGGCAACAGGACCCCGGCCCAGAAGGGCCCCTCGTCCGCAAGCGCTGCTGCTGCCGCCGCACTCACCGCTGCCCCCGCCGCCCACCAGCACCTGGGCGCCGCGCACGGGGGTCCCGGGGGTGGCGACGGCCCCACGCAGCAACGCCCGCCCCAGCCGCAGCATGGCCAGAACCGCGGAGGGGCGGCCACGCCTACCGCCTGTCGGCCCTGCCCCTGCGCTCACACCGCGTCACGGGTCAAGGGTGCCGGCGGCGCCTCGGCGGCAGCGGGAGCGGCAGGAGGAGGAGTGGGGGGCGTGGGGCGGGCAGTAGGGGCAGGAGCAAAAGGGAGGAGGGGGGGCAGTAGGGGCCGGAGCAGCGGCAGGAGGGGCAGCAGCAGCAGCAGCAGCAGCAGCAGCAGCATTAGCAGCAGGAGGGGCAGCAGCAGGAGGGGCAGCAGCAGCCGGAACAGGCGCAGCAGCCGCAGGACGGGGTGCACCCTCGCTTCCCACCATGGTGCCTCGCCGGGTGTTCGTGGTGGGCGTCGGAATGACCAAGGTAGGGCCCGTCCCGGGGTCGCTGTGCGGTCTCAGCCCTGTTCACAGAGAGTGTGGATGTGGCCCTGAGGGAGTGGTTCAGAGGGCACGGTGGTGCTGGGCTGATGGCTGGGCTGGGTGATCTGAGGGGTCATAGAATCACTAGGTTGGAAAAGACCTCTTAGATCATTGAGTCCAACCATTCCTGTCTTTTCCAGCCTCCATGATTCTGTGATTCTAACCCCCCCCCCCCCCAGCTTTTTAAATAACTTTTTTTTCTCCTTGCTACATGAGATAGGAGGAAATAAAAGGTAACAGGCTTTGTTCTGTCAATGGTGTTTATTGGACTGGATCGCAGAACGCAGTTTGGAAGCTATTGGACTCTCACTCATTTGTGGTGCGCTCAGGGAAGGAAGGGTAGCGTGGAAAAGACAACTAAAACTTGTCAGACACCATGTCACATCTGAAGCGTTTTATTATTGTGTCTTTTGGATTTGTATCCTTTCTTAATCATGTCATGTCTGCTAAAAATTTGTATTCCTTCTCTAAAGAACAGTCTGTGTTTCCTGTCTGTGTAATTAGTGCCACAGACCATGCCTTTCATTTTCAGGAGTGGATTATCCCAGTTACAAGCTTAGTGTGATTTGAGAAGTTGTTAGTACTCTTTCCACCTCTTTATTAGCCCAAGAAACCTCTGTCACTCTTACACACTTTTACAATGATCAATTCAGTGACTGGTTTTTTCTTATGACCTTCAGTATGAAGGTTCTCTATCTAAGTTAAGGAAAGGAGGCACTGCAGAAAGTACAGCTAAGTGTTGAGAAAGATTGGAGTTGGGGAGGTAAGCGTAAAGACGTAGCAAATCAACTTTTATATACTAACAGTGAACATCAAATAATTTGTAAAACTGTAGTAGTAGTGTGGGGATTTTTTTTTTAGCAGTCATGCTTTTTGTTAATGATGTAAAAATGCGGAACGTGTATTTGTTGGTGTACTTGAATGAGTCATACTACAAAGAAAACAGAAATACCAGCTGTACTCCGGTGGTGAGAGGTAAGGTATGATATGATTTGTAACAAAATGGAATAAGGCTTTGGAAAAGGAACCATATGTAAATTAAGTTCCATACAAACAACAAGCATATTCTTGTTACCAATAGGAATATAACAACATAAAGTGGAAGGGAAATATCTGTCAAAGCCTTAGTGAATATTATGGCATGTATTATAATGAACCGGTGAAGGTGACAGTCATTCTCTGTCTCACCCACAAGCTTTGGACTGGGTTATCATCCATCTCCATGCAAACCATGGATCTTCTTTAAGACTGAGAAAAATGGTCCTCAGCTTGCAGGAAACTGTACTGTTTTCTGTTCTTGGCCATGACATGGTCTGGTATGTCCTGCAGGACATCCCAAGTAGCCCTTGGGAATTGAGCAGATTTTGTCCATGCACTTTTGGGTCAATTGAATTAAATTGTTTGCATTATATATTTAAAACTGATTGTTCACAAACCTGTTTCTAAGTTAAATGTAAAGCTTCTAACTGTACCAGTTTGAGCAAAAGATGTATTAAATCTCACTGTGATTTGTTCTTATTTTTTTTTCCTTTTCTTTTTTTCTTGGCAGTTCACAAAGCCTAGTGAGAAGAGCACTGATTATCCAGACATGGCTTATGAGGCAGGTAATTTAATAATAAAGCAAATATTTAGTGTGATTGCTGACACTTATTTAAAGTCTTTTTGTTATATGTATGGAGGAACAGCTACTGTTCAGTAAATAGATACATATAAAAAGCAAATCTAAAACTGATAAAAAACAACACTTTCTTCACAAATTCCATAACTGACCTGTTCAACTCACTGCCTTCCAGTACTGAGGTCAGAAGGGTAGCTTAAATTTAAACTGGACACTTAAATAATTTCCTAAATTGCTCAAACACTATTTGATTGGGACAAACAACCTTTGTGCATGAACACAAAATTGATTGCATGAAATTTTCTTATAAAGGAGCTTGTTCAGAACTCAAAATTTTGCAAAATTGTACTTAGGAGAGTTAAGGTGAAAGACTGTCTTAACCATTCACATCATAGAGTAAGGAATTTTATCACTCTTTTATTTGTGAGTGCATGAACCATGCATATACTGCACTACTTCGCTTGTTATGTTGTTGTGAGAACTGCTTTTTTTTTTTTCTTCAACTTTTAATTTTTTTTCAACTTTTAAACTTTTTTAGGTCAGAAGGCTTTAGCTGATGCTGGGATTCCTTATTCATTGGTGGAGCAGGCATGTGTGGGTTATGTTTATGGTAAGTAATGTCGTTTGATTGGGATGTGACATCTGTGACATTTGCAGACATCTGTGTGGGTAAAGTTTTATTTACATCTGTGTGGATAAAGTATGGGGGATCCCGTCAATTTCATGTTATAATATTTAGTTGTGTCAGTTTGTAGAATTGTCTCAAAAGTTTTAAAAAATATTTTTCGTGATGACAGATCTATGTATGTTTTTTTGTGGAGTTTATGGAAAGCCCTTGACTGTGTCTAAGTCCTTCTTAGCAGAAAGGAAGACACCCTTCTGTTATCAGCACTTTTCAGCACCAATTTCAGCACCATAGCCCCGTAACAGTTACTATGAAGAAAATTAACTTGATCCCAGCCAGACGCAGCACATTCTCCACCCCTTATTCCATACAATTTATGTCACACTCAGGTCCCTATCCAGTATAACCTCATTAACCCTCACCCCTCTTCCCATCCTTTGATACAATTGTTTTAGTCCCTTAGTCTATGGACCACTCCTGCAAAATGTCCACAAAATATCCACTGAGTTCATTTAGTCCATGAGTCACAAATGAGTTTTTTAGATAAAAATGCGACTTAACCGAAGTCGATGGCAAGGTCACCCTATGACTTACTACATGGAGGAAACATATGGAGAAAGGAATGGGTTAGAATCGATTTGGACTGATTTACCTTTCTGCATCCCCAGTCCCTGTGTAAGGGAGACCCTCCCATCTAGTCATGAGATTCAGAACCTTTCTGAACTCCTGCTCAGGGAGAGTCTAGATGTGGCTGGGTCCAGTTGTAGTCCTGGACTTGACTAATTGTCAGTTTATGGCTAAGAGATACTGAGGGTAAGAATTATATGTGTTTATAGCTTAAGGATTATACGTGCACAGCTGCTTCTCTGTGTTACTTAGCTAAGATTTCAAAGTTTCATCACGATTTCCCACTTCGCTTACCTTCCATCTGGGCGTCCAGTGTCTGTTTGCTCAAAGTTTGAATCCAAGGTTTTGCAAAGCAGAAGCATCGGATTTTATTAAATTATTTAATGAAAGGATAAAGCAATACGATCAGCTCTGGAGAGAGAGGCTGACAAGAACAAAGAAGTCCCTGAGCAATTGTACCCTTACAGATTATTTACCTACCCTCACATGATGGTTCAATTCAGTAGTAATATTTGGGTCTAGGGTCTTCTTTTCCTCATTGGATTTCTTTCGTGTCTTTCAGATAGGTTGCTATCTTGTCTAGTTGCAGCTGTTGTTGATGGTCTGTATCCTTGATGCCTCTGTACCTTCTGATTTATTTTGATTCTGGAGGTCTAGCTGCTTCTGTGAAACAGGCAAAGCTAAGCAAACAGCACACTAATTCACACAATGTTATATATAATGTGATTTAGTCTACTTAAAATGTTACTTAAGCTAAACAAGTAATTCCTGCTAAAGAGGAGAGTTGCTTGGCATGCAGTCCAGTTGCTGTCCAGGGAGGATTCAGATGGGGCTCCCCAGTGATCTGTCATTTGTAAAAGATCTCATTGCTCTGAGGAGCCCCCTCGAGAGGTGTCCCAGTGCACAGGGAGATCATTGCCATGCAGCCACACTGCCCAGCAGGGTGAACTCAAAGAAAGTTCACTCAGGCTGTCATGTTTATGGGATAAAAGTGGTTGACTTGTGGTCAAATCACATACAGTAGGAGAGGTATCCATGGGGCTCTTTATACCCACAAGTTATTGGTTTTCAGTGTTGCTCTGCCCATGGGTTTCATAAAGGAGTTTTCAGTTGAGCCACAGCCCAGGCCTTTGCCTCCTTTGGAGCCTGTACCAAACTGCGGTTGGTTTGGTTGAGGGAGATTAAGTGCATCCATCACACTATGACTTTGGGATTTATCTGTTACGGTGATCAGTCAGGACAGGAGAGGTGGTGTGTTGCATGGAGTTGCTGGGCACCAAAGCCAGCTCAGGTTGGGTCGCTGTTGCACTTGCACTGTGTTTTGAAAGGCATGTCCTCAGTTGGTTCAGGTGGTTCTTGCTATCGTAATTCCTGTAAGACACAACTCAAGTCATGGGTTACAACAATTAAAATTTCCATTATAATCTCCACCCCTGGTTCCTTTGGGACAGGCTATAGGGTTTAACATTGCAATGAACTCATCCCTTTGCTCCTAGCCTGGCTAGCAGCAAGGGGTTCCTTCTATAGGAATTCCCATAACGTGCAACTCGAGTCCTGGGTTACAACAAAGTAAAGGTTTTTGCATTGCAATCTCTGCACCTGGTCCCTTTGGGCCAGGTTATAGGGGCTTAGCATTGCAGCAAACTCCTCCCCTTGCGCCTGCTCCACCTTAGACATACCCACAGACTGCAGCCCCTTAGGAGTGTACCCGCTCCAAGTGGAGCCTTATCTATGAGCCACAGTCTTTTCAGGGGCATAGCTGCTGCGGCATAGACTTACCCACAGCCACAGTTGCTTTGAGGTGCAACTGTTCCAGCGTTGCTGTATCCACGGGCCACAATACCTTCGGAGATATACATGCTCCAGCATGGCCTTACCCGCAGTCATAGTCCCTTAAAGTAAACCTACTCTAACATGGCTTTGCCCATGGCTGCAGTCCCTCCAGGGGTGTACCTGTGCTGTCATGGGCTTGTCCATGGCCACATGCTTTGAGGTGTTGCAGCATGACCTCATGCACGACTTATGCTTCATGGTGTAACTACTGCAGCATAGACTTATGTACAGCCACAGTTGCTTTGAGGTCTACCTTCTCCGGTGTGGAGTTATGCATGGGCTGCAATCCCTTCAGGGGTATACCTGTGGTGGCACAGACATAGCCACAGCCACAGATGCTTTGAGATGACTTACTCATGGCTACAGACACTTCAGGGTGTCCTGTGTGGGCTTTATCCACAGGTAATAGTCCCTTTGACTTTAGTTCAGACTGGAGTTCCAGCCTGTCCAGCACAGCAGCACAGAAACAGCAGTGATCCCCATGCCATCTGCTAGCCCAGGCACATGGCCGTTGATGTTATAAAAATGTTCCCAGGTGCAGCAGAGTGAGATGATCAGCAAGTGCAGCAGCACAGTAAGCAGCAAAAGCAAAAAGCAGCACTAATGAGTGCTAGACTGATACACAGTAAGGCAAGCATGCATAGAAGCCTGCTGGTTAACGGCTAACCAGCAATAGCCGCTATAAATTCTATCCAGCACATTCCAATCAAACCTGTTGTTATTGCAAACCCCATGTTAGGCACATAAAAGGGCTGTTGGGGTTTAATCTCAGCCAGCAGCGCAGCACCACACAGCTGCTCCCTCATTCCTTGTGATGGGATGGGAGACAGAATCAGACTGGTAGAAGTGAGAAAACTTATGGGTTGAGATAACGACCATTTAATAGGTAAAGCAAAAGCCACACATACAAGCAAAGCAAAACAAGGAATTCCATTGCTACTTCCCCTCAGCAGGCAGGTGTTCAGCCATTTCCAGGAAAGCAGGGCTCCATCACGCCTAAAAGCTAATTCGGAAGACAAACACTATCACTCTAAATGTCCTCCCCTTCCTTCTTCCCCCAGCTTTATATTGCTGGGCAGTATGTCATGTGGTGTGGAATATCCCTTTGGGCAGTTGGAGTCAGCTGTCCTGCCTGTGTCCCCTCTCGGCTTCTGCTCGCTGATGGGCTGGGGTGAGAAGCAGAGAGGCCTTGACCTTGTGTAACCCCTGCTCAGCAATGAAGAAAACATCCCTGTACTACCAACACCATTTTCAGCACCAAGTCAACACGTGACCCCTATACTAGCTACTATGAAGAAAATTAACTCTATCCCAAGTAAAACCAGCACAGCCCAAAATCAAACAGATTTCTAGTAGACGTGCTCAGCAGAAGCTTTTAATTTGCAGTCACTTCTTACTGTGATGAGATGAGATAGTGTTAAATGACTGGTTCAAACCTTTTCTGGTCATTCCGATTCCCAGATGCATGATGTCCATCTCAAAGCTGTCTGAATCAGGTTTCTCTTAGTGAGGAGAGTTTTCCATTTATTTTCTTCCTGTTTCTCTATTAATGACTGTATTACAGCAACTGAAGTAGGGTCAGTCAGCTCTAATCCCTGCAGTGCCATCCAAGCCACGTCTTTGTGATAGTTTTGTCCATTGATTCAAAACTGTTTGTCACAGAAGCAGGACAAACTTCTCTTTTTAAAATCTGATGATTTTCTCGTTGTTTCTAAGCTGCTTGTACTGTGGACACTTGAGAAAGTTACTCAAGATGACAATTCAGAAGTTCAGGTTTGCAATTTGAAGTGGTAGCCTTGCACATGCATTGAGGGATTTCTTTTTGCTGGTGAAATTTGAGTATGTACCTTATTTTAATGTTGTGTCTCTGTATAAAGGTGACTCAACCTGTGGACAACGAGCTATCTATCATGGTCTGGGTTTAACTGGCATTCCTATTGTTAATGTCAACAACAACTGTGCTACTGGGTCAACTGCTTTGTTCATGGCCAGACAACTGGTAGAAGGAGGTGAGTTGTTTTACTCTGGGGCTGGATAATACTATATATATAATATATAGTTAATATATATAGGATAATACTACATATATAGGATAATACTATATAATATAATAATATTCTGTGTTTCTATGAAAATAACTTGAATGAAGAACAAAATAGTGAATACGTGACTATTCTGAGTTGTAGATGTCCTATCCTCATAGACAAAATTATATTTTCTGCCTCACTCAGCTGAAGAGGTTGATCACTTGTGTACAAAAATATAAGACCAAGCACTTGAGAGTGGGACTCTCCATATGAACTACAGCATTACGTGTGCACCTAAGAGACTGTGATGCAGTAAGATGGTGTATATAGATATAAATATCCTGTGTCATAAGCTGTATAAACCTTCTAAGTAGTAAGGCAGTAAGTAAGTAAGTAAGTTTTTTCTGGAAGGACTGTTTGGAGTAGTGCAGAACAAGTTGCATTTTAGTATTGCAAGACACCAGACTCTGCAGGATGAAAAGGAGAGAAGAATCAGCTAAGAAGTTTAGCTTTTGCACTTTTTAAATTTTTTTCTTTTTAACTTGAAGTTAACATGAATATTTGACTAACACGTTGTTGGAAGAGAGGTGAAGAGAACAATGCCTTATGACAGACTATGCTTTGAACTGACAGATGAGTGTTTCCTTTTGTTTCTCTAATTCCTTTATGGACTTTGATAATTTCTTGTACTTAAATGCTGATGTTTCTGTAATGGAAACTACAGCAGCACTCTGTATCACTTTTTCTCATATTTGTAGCAAACATAAGTGCTTGGTCATCTAAGATAATTGCTGTCAAACAAACAGCTTAAAAATAAACACAGACCCTGTAGTGATCTCTCATTCTTCAGTATCAGTATGTTTGTATGAATAGTGTTCCCGTCCCAATCTGACTTTCTTTCAAAAATGAAGAAAGAAGGAAGAGCAGCTGGTAGGTGTTTACATGTATTTCATGTAAGTGAATAGTTGTTAGTACATAACGTCATTTATAAATACATTGTGTTTTAAAGAGCCACAAATTTTATCTTAAGGTTTGGCAGACTGTGTTCTGGCGCTTGGCTTTGAAAGGATGGCGAAAGGATCCCTTGCTGCAGGTGTAAGTGTCTAAAACTTTATACATTTTGTTGAATTCATAGATGAAATTCACTCCTCAGTCTCTGAGACATGTTCTCATAAATACCAGTTGATTTAAATTGCCACTGCAGGTGATTACAAAATAAACGATTATTTTGATCCACTGAAACTTGTAATGAGTTTTATGATTCTGATTGGAGCTGTGATATACAAATTTTGTATGGAATGCTTTAAAATTAATTTTATGTAGTATGTCATACCTCTAGTATTTTGCCAAGAATATTTTGCAGGGTGAATGGGGAATAATGAAAATACCAGATAGAATATTAAAGCATTGAGTGATTGAAGGGTCTCTCTCAAAATGACACAGCAAATCAAAGAAAGAATCTGGGTCTTCTGGCTTTTGGCTTGATGCTTACTCAGTTGACCAATTAACACACTTCCCCCAAAAGTAAAGGTATCTGTAAACCTTTCTTTCTTGTCTCTTCTTTGTTTTTACTGGAGAAGTGTGTATGTGGATTTGTTTGTATTTTGCTTTATGGCCCAAATGTCATTTAACCACAGAACTGCCAAATTTCATAATGTACGCAGAGGTTTGATTGAGAAAAGTTAAATTAACAACTGATTGAAATGAGTAACATACTTTGTGGTATTTCATTAAAGCTTCATTGAAAAAAACTAATACATAATTAATTTTATAAGTTAGAACTATGTTAACTATAGGATTTAAAACTGAGGTGAAAAATACCTGAAGACCTCTGCTGAAAATAGTGGCTGTGATAGAAATCACATAGGAGTCGTCCTTGACGTGAATCAGTGCTGTGATTATAATGTTAAGCATTTTCTACTTATTTACTCTTTTATAGTTGCGAAATTATGAATACTTCAAAACAAGTCACTGAAGTGCAACTTACTGTCCAGTGGAACTGTTAAAATATCGGAAAAAACTGTATTTTGCTTGAAATCCATGGCACTTGTGTGATGATGTTATAAAGAAAAGGAAATTATGACTTGCTTCATAACTGTTCCTCTTCTTTTTAGTTTTTAGACAGAACTAATCCAATGGACAAACATTTGGAGGTGATGGTAAATAAATACGGCATAGAAAGTGCTCCACTAACACCTCAGATGTTTGCAAATGCTGGCAAAGAACATATGGAGAAATATGGTATGTTAAAATACATTTTTCACTGTCGTCTTTTAATGAAGTGATTTAAAAAATATATATTAGGATTTAATTTTTAAAAAGTGATAGGATTCAGTGTCCTTTCTTTTACCCAAGTGCTACAACTGCAACATCTACAGCTAACACATGTGGGAAAACATTTAGATAAAGAGTTTATTTACAGGAAAGTTGGTAATATTTGGCAAACAAAACCATAAGGAGACAAAATTAAGGCTCTGATACAAAGTCGTAATCCTGCTAATGGTATGGTTTGTGCCTCTGTAAGGTCTGGCTGATAAGGTTGCATAACTTCCTGCATTTTGTCGTTGTGTCTGGATAGATAGGCTCGGGATGGAATTGTCTGACAAAAGGGTTTGGATATTTAGAATAGAATCATAGAATCATAGAATAGAATCATGAAATTGTTCAGGTTGGACAAGACCTTTAAGATCATTAAGTCCAACTGTAAACCTACCACTGCAAAACCCACCACTGAACGATGTCCTTAAGTGCCACATCTGCCCATCTTTTGAAATACCTCGTGGGATGGTGACTCAAGCACTGCCCTAGGCAGCCTCTGCCAGTGCCTGATAACGCTTTCCACGGAGAATTTTTTCCTAATATCCAGGCTAAACCTCCCCTGGCACAACTTGAGGCCATTTCCTCTCATCCTATCACTTGTTACTTGGGAGAGACCATTTGATTCAATGTGCCGTACTAGGCTGTCGCTACTGCTTTTTCTTACTGCTTCACCGGACAAGGGAATTGGCTCCAAGGTAACAGGCTGGCCTGTTGAACATCTTTTGTTTGCACTTAGTTATAGATGAGTATATGGAAAACATTTAGACTTAAGACTCCAATTTTCCCTGCAGCTGTTCTGCACTGCTAGGAAAATGAGTATTCAAGTTTCAGTAATATAATAATGCCTCAAACTGCTTGTTTCCTATGTTTTTATTAGTAAGTGTTAAATATACAAGTAGGATGTTTTGTTAGCCAAAACTAAGCTGTATGTAGTAGTGTCTATCTAATTCTTAGACCTAAGTTGAATTCTGAGGGAAGCCTTGATAATGTTAAGTTTTTTGTAAAGATGCCTGTAAGGGTCAAATTCTTATTATGCAATATTTAAAATGCTATGTTAGCACTGGCCGGGTAAACAAAGTATTTCAACACAGCTCTCTTTCCCCTTCCAGGGACAAATCCAGAATACTTTGCAAAAATTGCATGGAAGAATCATAGCCATTCAACTAACAACCCGTGAGTAATTGTATCGAACATACGTTGCTGTTAAAAAAATCGTGCAAAGCTGTGTATTATTTTTAGAAATACTTTGCAGAGTATATTCTTTATTATGGAAGAAGAATTATATCGAGCATAAGTTCTATATCCAGTGCCTTATATTTTGTAAAACCCAGCACTATAGCTGCCTAATATATGTGATATTAGTATGTCAATTGCTAAGGGCTGTGCTAAAACTAAGATGACATCTGTATGTTTTTCTTAGGTATTCCCAGTTCCAGACAGAGTACACGCTAGATGAAGTTCTGCAATCACGCAAAATTTTTGATTACTTGACTGTCTTACAGTGTTGGTAAGGAGAGGACTTAGCATTGTGAAATAAATCTTGATGTTAAGACAAATAGGGTTGGACATCTCTTTAAATAAAAGTCTGTTTGCGTGTGAAGTAAAATGTATGGATTATTTTAAGTAAAACTTCTTGTAAATAAAGCAAATGTGGGAATTGTGTCTTGACCAAACACTACCTAGATACTTGCTCACAGCATAGTACAGAAAGCTGAAGCATGTTTTGTGCTTTGAGGCTCTTGCATCATTCCATATCTTTTACCAATGTGATCCATTGCTGTTAAGTGTTAATTCTTCTCTTCAGCCTCTCTTGTACACTCCCACAGTCTTGTTTTTAACAATGTATTCTAGCCAAGTAGAAGCTTTGATTTTTTCTAGATTGAAAACCTTAATGACACGTTTCTGTTTTGATGTCATGCTTTTCAAATGTCTGTATAATTATTACTGAAGGTGTTCAGCAAACACTGATGGTGAAACACATAGTTTCAGTGGCATCAGCCAAAGAAAGTAGTTTTACATTTGTCCTTTTTGGTTTTTTTTGGTTTGTATTGGAAGATAATTCTGTGGAAGATTGACATTACTAATTTAGAATGATGACTTCATTATTTTTCTTTCAATCAGTCCAACATCAAATGGTGCCGCAGCTGCAATTTTGGCTAGTGAGGACTTTGTGAAAAAACGTAAGTTGCAGACAAAAGCTGTGGAAATTCTAGCCCAGGTGATGGTTACTGATTATCCAAGCACGTTTGAAGAAAACAGTTGTATGAAGATGGTAAGTTTACATTTCTGTATTCCATGATACTTCTGGGGGGCTTTTTTAATACCTGCAAGTCCTAATAATGCTGTAGATGTTTTCATGTCAGTAATCAAACAAATTTGTGGTGAATATAAAAGTAATTTTGTTTGGGCAGGTGGACCAAGCAAAGAGTATTGTTGTGGAATAACAGGAAGAAATTTATAAAGAGGCTATCAAAACCCTGTTTTTTAACAAATTTATTTAACCATGTCCCTAAGCACTTCATTCACCCGTTCCTTAAACACCTCCAGGGAAGGCGACTCAACCACCTCCCTGGGCAGCTGTTCCAGTGCCCGATGACTCTTTCCGTGAAGAATTTTTTTCTGATATCCAGCCTGAACCTCCCCTGGCGGAGCTTCAGGCCATTACCTCTTGTCCTGTCCCCTGTCACTTGGGAGAAGAGCCCAGCTCCCTCCTCTCCACAACCTCCTTTCAGGTAGTTGTAGAGAGTAATAAGGTCTCTCCTCAGCCTCCTCTTCTCCAGGCTAAACAACCCCAGCTCTCTCAGCCGCTCCTTGTAAGACTTGTTCTCCAGCCCCCTCACCAGCTTCATTGCTCTTCATCGAAATAACCTGATGGATATAGTCATGATTATTTGCTTAAGTAGAACGACGGGAAAAACCTAAATGGCAACATACGGATCCCACTGTAAATTGACTAAAATAATTGGATGTAAGTCAAACCATTAGAATACCCAATAGTTTCTGTTGCAGTCGTGTTCTGTTTTGGTTTCAAATACAGCTCTAGTCAGTTGGCTGACAGAAAAAGGTAGCAAGACAGTTTGAAGATGGTCTGAGTCATGAAAAGGAGCAATTTGGCTCGTGAGCCGTTTTGATAAAAGTTTCCATGTGTCAGCAGCAAGACTTGGAATCCATTATTTCTTTCTATACAATTTATACTGTATGAATATTAAACTGTGATATGTGATGCATTAAAACAAATTATGATGCCACTTCCTACAGGTTAGCTTCACTTAGAGGGAATGTAGAAATGAAAATGCTAGTTATGTTTCTTTAATGACATTTTAACTGCAATTTCTTCTTGTTGCAGGTTGGCTATGATATGACTAAAAAAGCTGCAGAAAAATGTTTTGAAAAAGCAGGCCTAAAACCTACAGATGTTGATGTGATTGAACTTCATGACTGTTTCTCAGTTAATGAGCTCATTACCTATGAAGCTCTCGGACTTTGTCCAGAAGGTAACAGCATCACTGGAGATCATTGTTCTACTAAAATGGAAATCTTTGAAAGTATTTTTTTATATGTTCATATAATCAGAACTTCGAGCTGTCTACGGGACAGATCTTCTATATTTGAAAATCTTATTAGCTGACCTCATAAGAGGGAAAAGCGAACTACCAGTGTAGTGACATAAGGAAGACCTGCAAACTCTAGAATTAGTTTAACAAATGAACACGTTAACCTGATTTCTGAAGAAATACACAAGGAAAATTAAAATGTTGGACAACTACGTGGAATCATACGGCTAACCTGTGTGGCAATGGCTCTTCTAAGCAAGCAGAGCAAGGACATTAAGGACTCCTGTTATCTTTCTCAGTGTTATATGCCTTTTTCAGGGCTGTATACTTACCTACCCCAAGATTTCCATCCATCTCTGTATTTCCTTTAAGAAGATAAAAGTTTGACAAGAATTTTTTTTAGAGGGCCATACCGAGTTACTCATTTTTCATATGACTTTTTAAAAAATCCTGAAACAACTTTGCCTTTGAAAATACAGAGTTGTTGGCAAGTTGTGAACACACCTCTAAAGTCAACTGTATGACAATGCACCACCTGTCCGGATTGATCATAGAATCATAAAATCGTTTGGGTTGGAAAGGACCTTAAAGATTCCAGTTCCACTCCCTCTGCCATGGGCAGGAACACCTTCCAGTAGATCCAGTTGCTCAAAGCTTCATCCCACCTGGCCTTGAACACCTCCGGCGTGCAGCATCCATGACTTCTCTGGGCAATCTGTTCCAGTGTCTCACCACCCTCAGAGGAAAAAAAATTCTTCCTAAAATCTAATCTAAATCTGCCCTCTTTCAGCTTAAAACCATTACCATTACCTCATTACATCCTTTATCACTGCACTCCCTGATAAAAAGCCCCTTCCCAACTTTCCTGTAGGCCCCAAATTATGTTTTGCCCAGATTAGTTTAATTTCATTGAAATGAATGGATTTGCAGCAGGTTAAATGGCAGTGGAGCTTCGTTCTATGTATGTAAGACAAACCATTAAAATTTTCCACTGTAGAGGTTTTTGTCTGATTTCAAATAAATAATGCATTGAACTGCTATTTCAGTATTAGATATATTGAAGGTCTAAATGTATTCTTGCTTTGCATAAATAATCACCTGAAGTAATCTTTCTGTAATTTTTTAACTAATTTTGAGAAAATACCAGACTCTGTCACTAGATGGTGTAGTAATCCTGACCTTCTCACTGAAACAAAAGTTCGTAGGTCTTCAGGAAGACTTTTTATGTTTGTAGGTCTTCAAATATTTGCCTTTGAATGCTTGCCATTTAGAATTATAGAATCATAGAAGATTTGAGTCAGAAGGGACCTTAAAGATCATATAATTCCAACCCCCCTGCGATGGGCAGTGACACCTCCCACTGGATCAGGCTGCCCAAGCCCCATCCAACCTGGCCTAGAACACCTCCAGGGATGGGAAATCCACAAATTCCCTGGGCAACCTGTTCCAGTGCCTCACAACTGTCACAGTGAAGAAATTCCTCCTTATGTCTAGTCTAAATTTGTCAGGAAATGTGGCAGCATTGATAAGGTAGGCCGAAGAAGCTGGTACAAGAATAAAGGAGTAAGGGACTGGTTAAAAAAGAAGAGCTATTTGGTGAAGGCACAGGAACTAATAGTTTGGAAAGCTAAGCAATTCTAAGCATTAGTATTATGAGCGATTTTATTTACTGTCTTAAGGTCTTAATGCAGCCCAGGGTACCATTGGCCTTCTCTGTGGCAAGGGCTGGTGTTCAGCTTGGTGTTCACCAGGATCTCCATGTCCTGAGGGTCACAAACTACAACTAACCCCTCTTTTGCGAAAAACATAATTAGCACTGCACTTTCATTAATAAAGTAATGAACAGATTCATAACATTGGTTATATCATAATATATCAACAAAACAGCTCATCAGCAAACTTAATAAAGCTTCTGTATTAAACACTAGGCCTTATACTACTTTTCCATGTTATTTCGGTAGAATAAGCAACTCTTACTAATGTAGTCTGGATAATCTGTTCCTTGTAAAATCTGTGCTGTAGTATTTCTTAGGTTTTGGCTGACAGGCAGAGTCTTTGGTTAGTGACAGTAGAATTGGAAGAATTTTTTTTTTTAAATGAACATTTTTCTTTTATAAATACTGTTTTCTAGGAGGAGCACGTGACCTGATTGACAGAGGAGACAATACTTATGGAGGAAAATGGGTTATTAATCCTAGTGGTGGCTTGATTTCAAAGGGACATCCACTTGGTGCTACAGGTATGCAAAATCTTTTCTTTTAGTCATGCTGGTTAGATATGACATACAGCTCTTGGGAGGCACATGCTTCCCACTTTTATTTGTCTGTATGAAACCTGAGGGTTTCATAAAACCAGAGGAAGCTCCAGCGTTGATTTGCATTTCCATCTAATGCAGGCATTAGAGGAGGTTGACCATGTAGGATTGCTTACCCTTAAGAATTGGAGAAGGAATTTGATCATTAGCACTTACCTAATTTTATGGTGCTTTTCCTTCTGTTGTCATTAAAACAACCTTCAAAACAGCTTAACTTTTTTTCTAACTAATTGCTCAATGGTAGAACTTCCATTGAATGTAGTTTGAGTAACTATTTTCATGTGTTGTCATCCTTTAAAATTCAGGTTTTGGAGATTTTTACTGCATCAGAATAGCCTGTTCCCTTGTTAGCTGTCATAAGAGCTATTATCTGTTAAGCCTTGAATGTCAAAATATTTATCTGATGTTTACAACAGAAGCTCAGTTAGTCACCGTTTCCCAGCAACATAGGTTTTCCTTTTTCTTTGTTTTGGTTTTTGTTTTCTTTGAACTGCTACGCTTGCTTCCAAATGAGATGGCTCTTGGATAAACTTTGTTTGGATATCTGAAGATAATTTGCCTTCCTTGTTTGGAAATGAGAAATTGTCAGAAAACTGAAGAAGAGGAAACCTTATAACACAACAAACCTTACTCTAAATGGCTGTAACAGCTAGATAATCTGCAGCTAGAGCGGGGGAAGTACTAGGAACCTTAGGAAGAAAAACATTCTAGGTTAGTGAGACCTGTGACATCTGTGACAGGATGAGTGTTACATTGCTAGGTTTGTGTTAAATTTTTGTAGGTTACACAGTGATAAATGTAGAGGCAATTAATGGTGTACATGTCTCTCTCTTGGCATGGGATGGAGGGAAGAGTCATTACAATGCAGAACGTGACATGTCTACAGACTGTCAGCTTAGTTTCACTGTAAGGCAGCCTTGTGTGTAGCTATATGGTAATCAGAGGTCATCTCAGTCATCTTAAATTTCTACACTGTTCCAGGGCAGGATGTACCACAGCACACATTCTCTCCTTGAAGCTGAGAGTGTGTATGAAACTTGTTAATGCTCATCTATGACTGGAGTTGGGAAACTCCTTACTCATCCTCTTCATCACGTTTCAGTTGGAAATGTGTAAGCTGTGGTGGATAAAATGCAGATTCCTCCTCTGTCTAGGGGAAGGGAGGGGATGGGATGGGGCCTTTGGGTAATGGAAGGACGAAGAAACGTGTGTGTGGTTGAACTGGATCACAGTTGCAGAAATAGCTGATGGAATGGTTGGGAGAGTGTGGGTAAGTGGGAACTGAAAACCAGGGCTACACTGAAAAGGAATTCACCAGCATCTTAGTCCTCCCAAGAAAATAAATTTCTAGGTATCCAAGCTGCCAATAATTAACTTTGCCAAATCCTATTGCATGTATGCACTTAATGTCATAGGGAAGGCTGTTTGTGGAGCATACCTGTAGGAAGAAAAGTTTAGACTAGGTATTAGGAAGAATTTTTTTCACTGAAGATGGTTAAACAGTGACGCAGGTTGCCCAGAGAGGTGGTTCCCTCCCCCAGGGCCACATCCCTGGAAGTTTTCAGGGCTGGGCTAGATGAGGCTTTGAGCAACCTGATTCAGTGGGAGGTGTCCCTGCCCATGGCAGGGGGTTTGGAACTGGATGATCTTTAAGGTCCCTTCCAGCCCAAACCATTCACAGAATCACAGAATGACTCGAGTTGGAAGGGACCCGCAAGGATCATTGAGTCCAATTCCTATCCCTATGTAGGACAACCCCAAAATTCACACCATGCGTCTGAAGGCAATGTCCAAATGCTTCTGAATATTGTCAGGCTTGGTGCTATGACTGTTTCCCTGGAGAGCCTGTTCCGGTGCTCCATCACCCTCTGAGTGAAGAACCTTTTCCTAATAATCCCGGGAAACATTCAAGGTCAGGTTGGATGAGGCTCTGAGCAGCCTGAACCAGTTGAAGATGTCCCTGCTCTCTGCTGGGGGGTTGGACTAGATGACCTTTATGGTCCCTTCCAACCCAAACCATTCTTTTATCCTATGATTCCAGCCTAAAGCTGCTGAAATGGAAACCAGGATGGGAGCCGCCAGCTGCCTTGGCCTGGGAGATGCACAGCAGAGCTGCCAGCAGCGATTGCTCCACAAGTGGCTAGCATTTCACTCAGAGACCTTGGTTTATTATTATTGTTGTTGTTGTTATTACTACTATTACTATTATTTTTATTATTATTATTATTGTTATTATTTCTTCGATGGAGAAGCTTTTGCATCGTACAGCGGCGCTGTGCTCGTGATGACCAGAGCAGGCCCTGGGAGCATCCTTTGGGATGTTATAAACTGCAGTGATTTAGTTTTAGGTAGCCCTGCAAGAAGCAGAGAGTTGGGCTCGCTAACCCTAGCCGGTCTCTCCCCACCTGGGATGCGCTGTGCTGGGATGCGGGGATGCTCCAGGGGCCGGTACCTACGTGCGCTCTGTGCTCGATTCCCCAGGCCTGGCGCAGTGCGCCGAACTCTGCTGGCAGCTGCGCGGCCTGGCCGGGCGGCGCCAGGTCCCGGGGGCAAAGGTCGCGCTGCAGCACAACCTGGGCCTGGGCGGCGCCGCGGTGGTGACGCTGTACGGCATGGGCTTCCCCGGCGCGGACAGGTGAGCGGCGGGGGGCGGCGGGGCCGGCGGGTCCTCCTCCGGGCGCTGCCGCACTGTGCGGGGTGCCCGACTGCAGGGCCCATGCGTAGAGTCCCCGCCTTGCAGGGTCCTCACCTTGCAAAGGGTCCCCGCTTGGAGATGCCCACCTTGCAGAGTGCCCACTTAGAGGGCTCCCGCCTTGCAGGGTCCTCACCTTGCAGAGTGCCCACTTGCGCAGTTCTCACTTAGAGATGCCCACTGTGCACAGTCCCCACTTATCGAGGGTCCTCACCTTGCAGGGTCCCCACTTTGTAGGGTCTCCACTTAGAGGGTCCTCACCTTGCAGAGCCCCCGCTTAGAGAGTCCCCACCGTGCAGAGTGCCCTCTTAGAGGGTCCCCAATGTGCAGAGTCCCCACCTTGCAGGACCCCCGCCTTGCAGAGTGGCCTCCTTCAGAGTGCCCACTTGCAGAGTCCCCACCTCTCAGGCTGTGTTTCTGCAGAGCACTGAGCAAGAAGACACACTGCTGAGCACCAGTGCCTGTGCAGCATTTGTGCAGAGGTCTTGTCATTAGACACTGCCACTGTGGTTTCAGTCATGGTGTGAACTAAGCTCATTTTGAGCCTTGGCTGTGGTCACTTATCTTCATGTTTCAAAATTTATTTGTTTTAGACTGTTTTTTGCCCCTGTGCAAGGAAGAAATTGCACTGTAAGTTAAAATTTGCTCAACAGTTGGAACTCTTGTGTACCTACGGTGCTGCAAGTGTGTGCAGACATTATACCTTACACAGTGCCTTATTCCTAATAAACAGTACACGCTGAGAGTTGTGAGTTATTGAAAAGATAACAGCTCACATGATTTCCTGTAAAGAAAAGTCTAATGTTTGGAGGAAAAAAGGCATACTAAACAAAAAAACCCACCACCCTTCCAAGTACAGAAGAGGCCACGTTAAAATGAATTAATTGAAACTCAAAATTTGCCAAAAAAAGCAATACATCCATGGGACTTGACATACCCACCGCTTTCACTGCTAAAATTGTTATTGGCTTGGTTTCATGAATAATTGCTTTCAGCTGTACGTGTTGCATGTGGTATTCTAAGTCCTTGTTAGAATTCAGGCATATTACTTGTCCAGTCCTGGCTAAAGAATCTGCATTTGCAATTGGAGCGCACACTTCAGAGTGAGAGGAGAGCACTGCTTTGAAGCTGTCTTGTGATCTGCTGTAGTTCTGTGCTAGGATGGACAGGAATTGAGAGAAAATACTGAAAGTTTGTAATTAGACCAGAATTTCAGAAGATACTTTTTTAATTCACGGTTGCCTTTATATTTTAATTTTTGACTTTGCTTAGAAAGATTGAGCTATTCTCTCTGGGTATGATGGTCTGGGTTTTAAAGCTTGATGCCAGTACTTTCTGTTTGCTCTAAAGGCATGTGAGCAGGAAAATCCAGAAAGAAATATTCCTCTCCCAACTCGTATTTCTAATGTCTGCTTTAGCTAGACTTGTACAGCTCCTGGAAGGTAATGAGAGAAGCAATTGGACTTTGGAAGGCTGCACCAATAACTTTCTGCAGTGCAGTGTCAGAAGTGATAATAATCCTATCATTTCTGTGATCTGTAAGAGGTTGGACCATATGAGAAAATACTATCCAGGAATAGTCAGGTTTTCCTCTGGATTCTCTTGAAACATGCTCAAAAAACTTTGCAGTGGGTGGTGGTACACAGTTTTAAATCAGGGGCAAAGGTTGTTATAGGGAATAAACCATTTTCCATTGCTTTGAGCTTTGTCTTTAAAGATACTGCAATTTAGGGAGCAGGGAGTCTGTTGCTGTTTGTATACTGCTGTTTGTATACGGCTAGAAGTAGTGCCTTCCTGTCAGAAAAAACTTCGCATATGAAGAAATTAAGTCTAGTCTACTACAGCTCACTTCACCTTTGTTGGTAGTGAGAATTTTTAAATTCTTTCTTAGGTGCAACTCAAAGCAGAGAAATCTTAGCAATGCCAGTTGCATCTTACATTAGAGAAGCTTAAAAATCTACCTGATGCAAGGGGTTGCACTAATGTGTGTCAGACTTTGGAATGAAATAGTGCGGCTAATCCATTCAGATGCCGCTTATGTAATTGAATGATGTTGTGTATTATGTAATTAAGAGAAAAGTGGTGACATTTTGTGTTTATGGAGAGGCTTTGTATCATTTTTCCTACAGCAATGCACATAGACTTAATCATCGGATTCAGATCTAGGCTGTAATTAGTGGCTTTAGTAATAGCTGCCAAGAAAGTACATCAGGGTAAATGACAACAGGACTCGATGCATTTTGGATTAGTATTTGAAACAGTTCTGCTTTTTTTTTTGACACCATACAATTCTACATCCTATAAGCCTTGGTTTATTAACAAAATGGATGTGTCTTCTTCAGGTGTCGTCTTCTTTGCTGTTGCTGCCCTCAGGAAAAGGATTTGTTTTGCTCCCTCCACTTCCCTGAAAGAAGTTATTTCTCTGAGATAGCGCATGTTCTCCTCTCTCTCGTGTGGCAATAGTGATTGCTGATTTATCTAAATAAGATTAATGATTTACTTCTATTATAAAATTACTGTCCTGCCTATACATGCAAAACCATCCAGATACTTGAAGTGGTTGTAATTCAAGCTGTCAAGCCCATCAGAGGCCAAGCTTCACTTCGATGTCCTGTAGTTGCACTATGCTGCTGAAGTGTTTCAATGTGGCTGTTCTTGCTGGTGTTAGGCCTCTTCATGGTAATTTGAAGATGCTGAAAATGTGATTAGAGGTGTGTAAATGAGTGGGTTTTTCATTTCAGCAGTGATCGTATTGAGGCTGTGCCTCTCAACGCAGCTGTTGATGGATTTAAGTCACATTTGGTCTTCAAAGAGATTGAAAAGAAGCTCCAAGAGGTATTTGACTACTTCTTTTTTTTAATTTATGACATGCGAAACCTGATGAGAAAATAGTAGCATCACTCAGTTCTGCAGTACTGGTTGTTGAAACAAATGTTACACCTTTGAATTGTGCTGTGTCAAATCTTTGGATGCTCTGCCATGGTTTGAAATGATTTTTTTTTAAGATGGTTCCTACCTGCATAAGGGCATTTCAGTAAAGGCAAGTTTAGATTGAGTGTGAAGAGCTTGCTGACTAGCACGGGAAACTTTGCGTTTGATGTTTGATTCTTGCTTTGTGATTAGAAATAAAAATCACATTTTGTCAGACTTACATCAAGACAAGACTGTAGAACAGTGGTCATTTTTCTTAGTTGATAGATTTTGGTATGGATAGTTATAGTTTGTGAGCGGGGGGTTGGTTAGTTGATTGTGGTTTTTTTTTTTAATTTTCCTAGTAAAGGGAAATAGATAGTTCTGCGTTAGTAGAAAGAGTAAAGGTTTTTAAATTACTTTCTGTTAAATTAAAACAATTTTAAAATTATTTTGAAGTAAATGAATAATTTGCACATTACATGGTCATTACAGGAAGGAGAGCAGTTTGTCAAGAAAATTGGTGGCGTCTTTGCCTTCAAAATAAAAGATGGTCCTGGTGGGAAAGAAGCAACTTGGATAGTAGATGTGAAAAATGGTAAAGGCTCTGTGGTGGTTAATTCAGGTCAGTGCTATTTTATTATGTCATTGCAGAAAACACATAATGAATATAAATTCGTATTTGGTTTAAGCTATAGTGATCTTGAGCAAAAGTGGTATAAAGATACTTTAATTTTATGCTTGTCTTATTACTGACATTTTTAATCCATGATGTTTCTGACCAGGAATTAAACAGCATCTACTCTGAATTCTGTCTAGATAGCTGCATGTTTTCTTAAAGACTCCAGACAGATCTGTCGTATGACTTTTACAGGAATCGGAATTTAAAACAAAATTCAAACCTCAGGGATTTTGTTGTCTTTGTTGTGTTTGTAGGTGGTAAGCTGGTTTGTTACTTCTGCTCTGCAGCTAGTTAAGCAATAAAAGTCAACTGATTTCAATGTAGCACCAGCTGGCATAAACTTCAATTTCAATTTTAGAAAAGACGGACCTAAATAAGGCACAGACTGGGTGGTGGTGGGGAACTCCATTAAAGTATTGGAAACAAAGGATTTGTACCCTTGCCGTGAAAATGTCTTGTCTCGTATCTGGAGTCATGCATACTAGTAATGTAAATAAAAAGCCAAAGACAACAGTCTGTCCTCGTAATCTCCTATATCCATGAACCTGCATCCTAAAGCTTTTAATTAAACACATGACAGGGAATTTGATTTGGAATTCATTGATCTGAGTTACTTCAAAAAGAAAAGCACTGTTTTCTGTTGGATGGACACCTTTTTATGAGAGAGTTAAACTTAATAATACATTGAGTTTAGGAGAAGATGTGCCCTTTGGTATAATGTATCTATCAGAGGTTATTAAAATAATTTTTCAGCTTATTTCTGGTAGGAAGTTCCTAAACACTTGTAGATTTGAATTCATTCAAATGAGTGCTTTTAGAATTAACTTGTTGTTCCTGTTGAAGGAGAGGGCAGGAGATGCCTGAAATGTCAGTGATTAATATTTTCAGAGCATGTCATGGGGAAAACCACATTTATTCTCAGTTGATCTTAACACTAGCAAATTTAAGCTTGATAAAACTTTAGATAATTGTCAATGCTTGCTGTTAACATTCTGTCTGATTACAAGTAAATTAATAATTCTTATCAAGGAATGATTTTGCTTAGCACATTTTAGAAAGGTTCATCTTTCTTCAGTGTTGGGCTGGCCTGTGTTAATAGGTGGCACAGATGCCTGTTGGATATTGAGTGATCTCCTGCTGCTCTTGTTATTTGCACATACTTTAGGTACCATTTTGCTAACCTGTAGCATCAACAGGTTCATTGTGGAGTTGTGCTGCCTATTACGGTTCCATCTCTCAGTTTGAATTTTCATAGTTGACTCTGTCTTACAGATAAGAAGGCGGATTGTACGATTACAATGGCTGATGCTGATCTATTAGCTCTCATGACTGGCAAAATGAATCCTCAGACAGTAAGTATAGCAAAGATGAGATGAAAATAAGACTGACTCATTTGTTTGTTTTGAGTGTGTTTAAGTTTAATTTAAAAAAATCCCCTCCTCCAAAACTGCCATGGCTGACCTGACAAAAGACAATTCTCTTAACAAATTGGCAAAAGTAGGAATACTCAAGAGACTTCTGAACAGCTGTATCTTATCTCACATATCCTGCAAGAAATCTAGAGAGGGATATAGTAGTGCTTGATTTGTAGAGAAGAGGGGGAAGCTAGTGTTTGCATGTTGGCCCTGTGTTTGGAGGGCTTTATACTTATAGCTGGTAGTAGTGCAAGGAGTAATCTTGGTGCTGTAAAATGGAAATTGAGGTGAGCACCCACTGAATGCCTATGATTATTTGTTTTTTTAATTCCTCAGTGTGTCAAAAGCAGCCATAGTGTACAAGTAAACTGGGTGTTTAAGTTAATTTTAAGTTGCTCTTCCATACTTCTAAATTTGAAATGCTCTGAGTAACGTTCTTTTAAGATTTTTTTGCCTCATAGTCACAGGGTAAATGAGAATTTTCACAAAATAAAGTGCATCTAGAAGTTTGAGAGGTGAAACAAATCATGGAAATGTTGTGATGTTCATGTAGGAAATCAGAAGCAATTGCAATTTTACATCTACAATTGGTGTGTTTTAGTGCATGCGGTTCATCACGCCGTTCATCTTTTTAAGAGGTCTGGAGGAAAAAAATCCAAATCTTCAGCATGTCAGCTTCACAAAGTAGCTTTGTAAAATTGAATTAATCAGTGACAAAACCAGTAATAGCTCAGGGGATGGGATTTGAGTAAGAAATCAGTTGTTGCATCAACTGTGTGCACTATTGCTTTATTGTCTTTAGCTGAAATAGTGGACTTCGATGAACTGCCATCACCAAACTGTTTGGTGTGCTGCCCTGCTTTTTATACAGTTTCATTATTGTGATAATCGAAGAAACAAGCAATACTAAGTTTATTTTCCTTAGGTTTTACAAATATAATAAGGATACAACTTCCTCAGTTTACTATTATATCTTCTAGTGTCAGCAAATACATCTGTTGGTGAATGTTGAGGTGTCTGCTAGAACAATTGGAATTATAAAACTGCAGGCCAGGACCTGCACATACATCATAGCTTGTAACTTCTGGGAGGGTTAATATGTTGTATTGCATTTCATGTTATCTTTCTTTCTTTTTAGGCATTCTTTCAAGGCAAATTGAAGGTTTCTGGGAACATGGGCATGGCAATGAAACTTCAGAATCTACAACTTCAGCCAGGCAAAGCTAAACTTTGAGCTCATTAGGGTGAAGAGTCAGTACTTGATATTCTTGACAAAAAAGTAGAATAAAACTAGACATTATCAATAATGTGGTGCAGACTGGGTTTGATTGGACCTCTCTCACCTAAATTCTGTGGTGAGAGACCTTAATTCCCTTAATAAATTCTGTCAGTTTCTTTATGGCAAAGATTTTTAGGCTAAGCTTGAGGCACTAACTCTTAAAAATGGTATATGGTGGGTATTTGTGACAATTTTTGTTTTAATTAATATGAAAACAGTTTTGAAGCTTAGAGTTGAATGAGGCTGCTTGCTGTTGTTCAGTTCAGCTGGGAAGGGAGTGAGGCAGGTTATAAATTGTTTGAAATATTGATTGAATGAGTTGCATTTTTTTTAGAAATGGTTATTGGTCATACAAATGCTTTCAGACTACCATTCTAACAGATTTGCTGCTTCTTACATTAAAGTGGTCTTGTAAAGGGGATCTCTAACAACACTTTTTAGAACAGGCTTTAGGAATTTGCTATAGAATACTTTTCTTATTACTACTTCGGAACTAAAAAGTAAACAAAATATCCAGAAGTAAGCAAGAAGCAGAACATTGCTTTTGAGATTCACAGGGTTTGAATCTCAAATCTTCATCTTGAAATCTTCATCTTCTCAATCTTCATCTTGAAAGAGGATTAGGTGTGCCAGGAGAGCACAGAGAGAGTGTAACCAGTATTTTACCTGTTTTCTCCTGAGAAAATCTGGTGTTGATCATTATGTAATTCTTACCAGTAATGTAAAAGCTTTATCTTCTGTTTTGGGAAAATGTATTCTGGTTGGAAGTTTAATAGAAAAATAAATATACTTTTTCTCTTCTTCTCTGTGTCTCTTCCTCAGATTTGTAAACATGGATTTAATGTGAATGCACTGAATTGACTAATTTGTTGTCGTGAAGAGTGCCTGCAGTCATTCACTTTTTCCTCCTCAGGCACAGTCAATAGATACTCCATAAACTGTATCTCAGTCCTGAACATACACCTCACATCCTTGCATGTGTGGGCCATGACTGGGGAACTTGGCCATAAACTTACGCTTTAAGTAAATTCATAATAAAAATGAGCTGATTCAAGCCAATCATTCTGCTTGTCTAGTGTAAATTTTTAATAGACTGCTGAGCAGTAAGAAGGGCTGTACAGAATCAGACCAAAAACTAATCTAGCCCACTGTATTTTCTGTACCGTTCATACCTTGGAAGAAATATTAAGACGGGCCAAAATAGTTTCCTAGCTGCCAGTGATCTTAATCTTTTCGCAGCTGACAAATGTGAACCAGAAGTGGTGCATATGTATATAAAGTTCTTGATGGATGGTCTCTCATGAGTTTGCCCAGTCTCTTTTTGAATTTTTGACAGGTTGGGTCAAAAGTTTCTGTAGCTTACTGTTGCATCATGTGGAATTAAATATATTCTGGTTTATCTTATACATTGTGGTTTTATTTTGTACCTCTTAGTTGCTTCTTGTTTGTTTGGAATTTTTTTTTTTACTGAAACAGTGAACAGCTTTGAAGCATTCATCATGTTTATAGTCTTGCCCAACAACCTTCAGGCTTCACAGCTTAAAGAAGAGGACATTCTGTGGAACTGTTTCTCATGAAGAGGCCCTTAAAACCTTTTGGTGATCCACGTGTCCTTCCTGTACGTTGCACTCTGTTTTATGTTAAGACTTGGACATTTTCTGCCTTTGTTTTATTTTCCCCAGTTGCTTTTCTGTCTACTACTAGTTTTCAGCCATTTTCATAGATATCTTAAAACTGGGGCCTCCTTTCTTTCATATTACCTCAGTGCTGATTTCTGCACTGTGAAGCTGAGACTCTGTGATTCCATAAGCACTGCTTTGTTTATACTGAATTTCAACTCTGTTTTACTGTCCAGACTCTCAGTGTTGAGACCTACCTGCAGCTTCTGCACTCAGCCCTCATCTTTAATAGCTGAATGAATCGAATTTCAGCCCCACACTGTTCATCTTCTTTTCCAAGGCATTAGTTTGATGTTGAATGGGACAGAGATGGCCTTGCTCCACCGGAAGCTTCTTAGAACATAAACAGGTCATAGGAATCAGATTTCCTCTTGTGTACTTGTTTATTGACTCACCCAAAGGATCATAGTAGGTAGGAATCATGTCTCTCCAACACAATCAGGGTTAGCACTCTACAAAATAACATTTCCTAGTGTATCCAATGCTTTTCCCTATAGTCTTGCCATTTGGCTTGTAGGCTAAAACAAAGGGGAATTACAGGATTGCAGCACTAGATGTGTACTGAAAACATTTCATTCCTCTACAGAGTTGCATAGACCCCCTTTCATTAGCAAGCTTTGTCCTTGTTTTGAAACACTGATAGCACCAGAACAGCTTTGGGTAGATACTTGTGTGCAAGCTAAGGTCCTCCCTTTTCCAAGAATTTTGAGCTCAGGCACGACATTTTTTAGCCACTGTTCAGTTATAGCAGCAAATTAATTTTGAAATGTAAACAAGCTAAAGTGGATCATAGTAGTCCATACCAATAAAAGTCTGGCTGTGATATTCTCACTTGTAAACTGAGAACACTTTCTAAGAGGTGAAAAAAGCTGCACAGGAATATTAAAAAATAACCACCAGTGCAAAAAAACCAAACAACTCAACAAAAGCTTTGGAGTTTGCTACCAAGGGAAAGCAGATCCAAGCCTGAGACCCTGGCCTCAGAGAAATCTCTGTTTTTACAGGCCCAGGACTTCCAGGTGTGGGCACTTGCAGATACGATGTTGTCATAACAGAAAGATCCCAGATTACTTATGGATTATAGCTAGAGGGAGTAATGCAGAGGTTGGCACAGCCTAACTTCTCTGCTGGGAACTAAGAGAGTTAGTCAATTTTCTATTTCTCCTTCTGTAGTATTTAAGAAGATGGAGTAAAGGACAAAGCCGTATGTTTACTTTATAGAATCATTTGGTTGGAAAAGACCTTTGAGATCATCGAGTCCAACTGTACCTGTCCACCACTAAACCATATCCCTGAGCACCTCATCCACCCATCTTTTAAAGACCTCCAGGGATCTACCAGTTAATGTCTTATTTAGACGTCTGTCTTTAGTTCCTCCTTCATTTTCAGCACCTTCTTTCTGTCATAACTTGATATTTTTTAAACATGATATAAAACTAATTTTCCATCTTTTCTAAAAATCCCAGATCCCCCATTTACATTCTGCAGCCTTGGAATCTGATAACTTTTAATAAATAAATTCCACAGGGGACAGAAATAATTGGCCCTATTCTTCATGATGAGGAAGTAGGCAAAGCTCTGTGATAGCACATTTTGACATTATCTTTTAAGTTTTGTTACTTTTTTTTTTTGCATAACTTACAGAAAGCATTACCTAAGTTTGTACCATTTTAGATATGTCTTTACAGAAGTTTTCTTTCTCACTCCATAATGCTGTTTTGACCAAGCAGCATTCAGCTGCTAAAATCCTTTTAGCTTCTCTAGCTAAAATCCTCTGTAACTTTAGATCAATCTTTTTTATGAAGTTTATGTGTTAACGGCAGTTCTGTTATGCTGACTCGATTCCTTGAGGGTGGAATCAGAAAGGTGGTTAAGAGATACCAGGGCATTGCCAGTCACTGAACACAGTAAAGTTTAGATTTTTGGTTTCAAAAGCCTTGTGTAAAGGAAAAAAAAAAAGCAAACCCCCTAATCTTCTAGACAGAGAGTCTAGTGTTCTCAGGCTCCCAGCTCACATGAGGAAATTTCAGCTTTAGCCATTAAAATGCTTGGGAGGGTTGTTATTCCTTCATGGACTGTGGTGAATGCCCTTTGCAGCTATTGGTTTTGGGTTTTTTTACCAGCTATGATAAATGTGTTAGTTGTTTGACAGCCAGAGATGCTGTCAGGTGTGCAGGTATATCTTATGTTTACTTTCTTTTGTAAAATTCACGTAATTCTTTCAGATCCAAATTTTCATTATAAAGAAAAAAACTAAAACACGTTTCATTGCTGTAGGAGAAGCAAATAGATTTGTCAGAGTTGGAGCCAACGGTGCCCGACTCAGCAGATCTGGCTTGCAGGAATTTGACTGAATGCTTTGGGTTTGGAGCACAGATTTTATTTTTAAGCTTGTACTTGAGTTTTGTGTTTCAGTCCTGCTTTGCTTAGGCAAAACTAGGTACAATGAAGTACATTACATTTACATACTTTATCCCATGTGTAGCTGGTTTTTTTACAATTAATTGGAGCCATTAGCAGTAAAACCGAGGGTCAGAACGCGGCTCCTTGCCTTAAGCAGATGTGCTGCTTCAAGAAATCTCAGTTCCTCTGTCGATCAGGTAACAAATAGGAGTTTGTTACACAATTCTGAATTCGAGATATTTGTGAGAGAGCTCTCTGATGATAAATGAGGGCATATCCATGGGCAGCTGAGGCAGTCCAAGGGCAAGGCAGTTATTGCAGCTGGGTGGTGCTGGGTGGGGCGACCTCACCTCCTGATTTCAGCTACATAGAGATGTGTGAGAGAGTGCCTGGTACAGGTGCTCATAACTGCAGGCGTTGGAAGGGAAATGGAGAATCTGGCAGGTGGCTCTTCATGGCTTTATTTGGTTAAAGCAAGTCCTCCTAGTCTGAGGTAATCTGTAATCCCTTTGGGAAGCAGCAGAGTGAAATTCAATTGCTGAAGTGAGGAGGTGGTGAACAGCTGAGCGTGGTTTGTGGTAGTTGGCTTATGGAGCTGTTCTTTTGGGTGATAGATCATTTCAGGATGCAGGAGGATGGGACAAAGGGACTTGACTACATCTTCCCTTTCACAATAGAAAATATTTCCAATAATCACAAGGCTGGATTTGTCCATTTCCTATATGTCCAATTCATCTGAGGTCAGTTTAAACTGTTACCTCCTTGGAACAGGAAATACATCGCTTCCTGTTTTACAGAGCACTGAGCTGGATGTCAGCTCTCGTTAAGCAGAAAAGAATAGGAATGCAATTAGCCTGCTGGATAAAAGGCAGGAAAAAGTCTCTTAGCTATGAAAAATCAACACTTGAGGAAGCAAACCACATGTGAAGAACAAATGCTGGAAAAAAACCCCAACTGTTTGGAACAAATTATTACTTAAATAAACAGCTGTGTAATTTGTTGGAGCAACAGTGTGAGCTGCTCTGTACCCTGTATCTGTATGAAGAATTCATTGCTAATTTAGGAGCAGATGGCTTTATTCGAGCCTGGGTGGGTTCTCTGGGAAATGCTGGTTATATACTGTGGTACAGGAACAGAAATATCCTTTTAATGCTGCAGTGGGATAAAAGGAATATGGTTAGTACAAAGCAAGTAAAATAATCTCTGTCTGTATCCCATATTTCAGGTAGATTAAAAGCAGTCATGCGTTTTAAACTTTTTTTTTGAACAGCACATGTCCTCTGGGAGAACAGACGTCTAAAAGTTCATTTGGATCAAACACAGATGCCAATAGGCTCATGGCCAGGCTCTTTTGTGCATTCTTAGGTTTGAAAAATACTTCCCTTCCTGCTTTGGAGACAAAAACTGCTTTTACTCTTTGTGTTTTGATTATTCATTTTTTGAAGAAAATGACAGCGTTACTTAGAAGAATTTTAATGGGCTTTTTTATCTCCTTTCAAATAAAGGCACAGTACAAGCACATAGCAGTGGACACTTCAGGAATACCAGTATTTCTGTAGAGTCTTATTTAAATCAGATAAATAAAGATGAGAGTAAAGAAAGTTGTATTACCTTTTTAAGATACAACTAAAACTTTAATCTGAATGCTTCGTGCCTCACTCCATGTGATCACAGGTGAGCTGATGCCTGTAGAACCCCTGTTCTTGGAACTCATACTTCAATAGATCTGTTTATACCTTTTTTTTTGTTCACTGCAATGTTGTTGCTTGACGGGGGTATCTATTATTTGAGTTTATCATATCACATCTAAATTTAGCCTGTTATCTCTTTAGGACAGTGACAGTAGTTGCAAAGTCAGAGCTGAGCAGGTCTTGTGGGTTTGAGCTACCTCTGTGCTGTCCCGATCCTGCAAGGTTCCTCGAGGCGAGCACAGCCTTGGTGTGGCTTCGCTAAGTCATCCAGCTTTCTCAGTTCCGGTAGTGGAACACAGTGTGCCGCATGCTGCAGCGTAGCCCTGGGCACGTCCTTACGCTGAGGTCTGCAAGAGCAGCTTTCAGAAGTAAGAGCTCGAGTTAGCAAAGTCTGTCTTTGAGCACCACTGGGGTTTGTTCTGCGGGAGCCAGTGCAGAAGGTTGGGTCGTGCCCAGCGCGTTGTGCTCCAGGCCCGTTGCAAAAGCGCTGTGGCATGTGCTGTCACAGCTGCCAGTTCCATGAGGCACCCCAGCACTTGTTTGCCCAAGGACCACGCGATCTGAAGAAGTGATCGTATCAAAGCTTAAATTGAGTCTTCAGTTTCAGCTTTTTTTTACCTGAAAATGTTTCTTCATTTAGGCTGCAACCACCACTCACGCACATAAGCAGGATACACGCAACAGCACAAAGGCTTGAGCTTGATTGGAAATGTTTCCTGCAACTAATTCTGTGTTGTAAGTCTTGCATTGGGGGTTCTTCCCCCTAAAAGCTCCAGAAAGCTGTAGTGAACAGAAACTGGTTGCACGACTCCATGTACTGTGCCAAGGCATAGCCGCTGGGGTGGGTCAGAATGCCTTTGGATAGGTTTTGACTCCAGCTCTGATTCTCCTAGGGATTTATGCGGATTCTGATTACGGAAATGCAGCACTGGGCCCAGAGACAGGAGATTGCAAGTTTGGAATAGGTTGATGTAAGATGTGAGGGCAGTGAAAGCTTGGAAAAAAACAGTCTATACAGGTAAGTTGTAGCATAGTGCAAGGGTGTGAGTGTTGCTGTTGCACATGGGATATCTTGTTTCTAGCGGTGTGTCTGTCCTGCTGGATAACCCTGGGCTGATTTCTGAGACTTGTGTGACTGTTTCCCCACTGAGGGAGGCATAATGCCCCTCTTTTTCTAATGTAGTATCTCTAAATGCTATGTGACAGTTAAGTTCTCTACTTAAACAGTGAAAACACAGACAAAAATACACTTTTGGGAAAATGGTGAATCCTGCTGTGGGCTGCTCTGGCGTCAGTAGTGAGCCAAGTAACCACCCTTCTTCTGCAGGCTGGGGTAAGACGAGGTGGTCCTCCAACAGAAGCATACTTTTTTTCCTCCTCCTTCCTGAAAACACTGTGTAAATGTTCTTTTATGGACACGGGGAACTGTAATACAGAGAGGGTAGCAGGCAAATGCATCCTGAATCCCTGAACCACTAAGAAAAAGCAGCCAGCTTTGTTTTGTTTTGCTTTTTATTTTTGTTTCAGTAAAAGCACACCTCCCACTCTAACTTTTGAAACTTACACGTGGCACAGAGGGGGGATCAGTTCCAGTTGATACGAGCCTGGAAGAAGAGAGGGAGGAAATAACTTAATTGCTTTAGACTTTAGTTCAGCTGGAGTCAAGAGGAAAGAATCACTGTCCCTTTCTGTGGAATTCAGCTATAAGGTCGTTTTCTTGGTGAGGACAGATCCTCTGTGGATTTTGTGGAGGTAACGTACGCATTCACAAAACAGGTGCCTTTATCTTTTAAAAAGTAACTGCTGTCAGTGACAAAAAGCTGTCTTCCTTTCTTGGAGATATTGCTGCACTTAAAGCATACTGTGTTACAAACAGCTTGTTTCTCTCTCTTTTTACCAAGAGGGGAGAAATAAGGAATGAAGCTTCTAAATGTGACCAGGGCTGGAGTGTGTGTCTGTGGGTTGGGGGGTTTTGATGTTTAGTGCTGTAATATGGGGCTTGGGAGATAAAAAAGAGATTAGGTCAATAGGGTGTTGTATCAAAATTGGAGACTTTGCTGCTAAGACGTATTTTAAGCCCATCTATCCCTAGTCCCTGAAGATCAATTGATGAGTTAAAAACCAGGGGGAGTTACAGGGAAAAGAGACAAAATGCAGGAAAAACTGCCGATCTATCTGTTCCTGGCTAATTTTAACCAGACCCCCAGGGAACAAGAGGACATTCCCACATGGAATTCAGATTTTGTGTTGAATGTGGCTGAAAGTAGAGATCCAGTGACAGACAGTGCAGCTCCGGTGTCCTGCAATGAAATGCTAAAGCACACATGTCTCTGCTTCTCTTCTGTCAGTTCCAGCAAGCTTGCTTACGGCATTTGTCATGAATCTTGCAAACTGTGTTGACAAAAAGCAATGGGAGATTGTTTCCTCCCCGGGTCTTTATATTCAGACCATAGCTGCTCCCTCTTTCCTACTCACATTTTCCCATATGTTGACTTTGGAAAATTCTTCTCCGATTTCGTTGGGAAGTGCAGGAAACTCTCGTTGGTAGAGGGTTGCCTATTACTCCCTCTAATTCTGCTGCTCACATCTGGAAAGGATCTGGCTTGGAAAGGGGAGACTCGCTTTGAGCTCAGCGCATGTAACTGACATGGCATGAGCCGCGGGAGCCTGGGGGGGGGCAAGAGTAATGTTCTTCTCCAGTCGTCTGATTTCTGACAGCAAAGGTGAGGTTTTCAGCACTTTCCTTTTTTTTGAAAAGCTGGATTCTCAGACCCCCTCCAGCAGCCTGCCTTTCAGCTGCAGCGTTTAGAGAGGATATGCAATGTAAGTAACGCACTCAGTTAACCTGTTGATATTGAAGGAGAGAGGATGTTTTTCCATCTGTGTGTGTGAGTCCTGGGAAAACGTGTAGGGACAATAACAGATACAGAGATGAGATGTTTTGGACATGGGTTTGTTGTTTATTGAGGTAACTGTAATCACTGAGAAGCATGCATTAACTCCCAGAACTTCAACTTGCTTCTTGAGACCACACTTTCCAGCACTCTGCCTCTGGTGCCGTGTGGCAGCAAACAGCAGAGACCGTTGGTGGTTCTGTCTGCACTCGGAAGGATGCAGCCACAGAAACCTCTGAGCTGCTTTCAGTGCAACTTCAGGTGGAAAAACCTGATCCAGAGCCCATTGACAGCAAGGGAAAAGGACTCTTTCTAGTAAGCTTTGAGCCACTCCTTTAGTAAGGTTTCTTAATAATGCTTTGAATCAGGCCCATAGGAATGAGTTTAAATAGAGGGAATTACTTCAGACTTTCTTTGAACTAAAAGAAAATCAAAATCACGCTTGGTTTTACTGCCTGCACTCCAGATGCAAGCAGATGTTTCTGTATCTGAAGTGTCTCCCCGTGGCACCAGAGCAGCATCCACTTCAAAGGCATCATAGCAGAAGCATGCATAGTGATGACCACGGGGTGAGAGCGCCTCAGAAACTCCAGTGTGCACTAGATACAATATTTCTTGTTAGTTTTTTTAACGTGTTTTCAGCCTTATATGTGGAAAACGAGCATGTTGCAGGTCTGTAGAGCCCAATTGCAGCCTTGAGGTGACTGTGTGCTGTGGGAACAGTGTTGGTTTTGTTACAGCAGTGTTGGTTGTGACCTGCATGTAAAAGGGATTTTTTTTTAGTTTCTTTTGTAAATAGCTATAATAGTAAGCTGATATGTAGGAAAAAAATACTGCTAGAGATCTACTTTCTGAGATTATTTCCTCTAATATTTCTGAAATGTTTTCTGAGATTAGGTCATCAGTTACTAAGGATTTTACTAATCTACTGTTGGCATATCCATACAGCCAATTTTGATCTCACTATTAATCTCTAGGTGCCATATAAGAAACACTGTCTGATCTCTGGAATGTTTTATAAAGGAGATTAATTTCATTATATTCAGCTTTTACAGAAATGGAAACAGTGGAATAGTGGAGGAAGGGGGAAGAGGGATCATGGAAACAATGTTAAATGCTTTAAATCACCCAGTATGTTGGTAGCAAAGACCAGGAGCAAAGCAAAACCATCCATGTCTTAGGATGCTCTGTCCTCTAGTCCCACTTTCTCCCATGTCTTCAAGTGTAAGTCAGTACTTAAAGAAATTATTAAAGATTTTCATAACTCCGAAAGCAGAATCTTCCCAAAGCTTCCCAAGAACCCAAAGTCTGTGGGAGCCTCAGAGAGAGTTTCAGATGGTGCAAAGCAAGAAAGCCCTGTGGATGTAAATGGAGATGTGCCCGTCCTGGTAGCTGCCAGCCTGGCTCTGGTAGGTTCTTGCTTCTGATGCGAAGAAGGAACCTGGGCTGGTGGAGGCGAACAGAGTACTTATTTCTTATTAAGGTCATTAATCCATTGTGCTTTTTCACCTTAAAAGATGAGCCTAAATAAGAATTTCTCATCCCTGTTAAATGCTTCTGTGAAGAACAGCTGCGAGGAAAAAAGACAAGCCACAACCAGCCCTTACTGCACATCATTATGTATGAAATCTGGAAGGGCACCAAATGAGACCGAAGGGGCTGGCTTAGGGCCAGCTGGCTGGGGCAACAGATAATCAACTTCTGTTTGAATTATTTTAACCTGTTGCCAGAAAGATAAAAGCTGAACCTTAGCCAGGCCTGTAAGGTTCAGATCAGCACGGTCCAACATCAATAGGAAGCCCATTTTGTTTCCAGTAGCCAGGAGATTTTGTTATTGTTCCCTGCACGACAAGCAGCCCCTCAGAGAGGCATCCTGACAGTGTGAGTCACTCTCTTCCAGCACACCTTGTTTACATTAACAAGAAGATCTTCTTCCCTATGCAAAACCACAAGGCACGGTATGATCAAGAGTTACATAGAAATAACATTGCATAACCTCCTCTGTAAGTCTCTGGGATCATCTGACCTTTCTCAGTATGGCATCAACTTGTGCCAGGGGAGGTTTATACTGGATATTAGGAAAAATTTCTTTACCGAAAGAGTGGTGAAGCATTGGAACAGGCTGCCCAAAGAAGCATTGGAGTTACCAACCTTGGAGGTGTTTAAAAAGCATGTAGACATGGCACTTTGGGATATGGTTTACTAGATAGGGTGGTGTTGGGCTGACAGTTAGACTAGATAATCTTAGAGGTCTTTTCCAACATTATTGATTCTGTGATTTTATGAGTATAGAAAAACCAGTAATGGTGGATGAGAAGGCCAACCACATCCTTGGTTGCATCAAAATTAGCGTGGCCAGCAGGTCAAGGGAGGTGATACTGCCCCTCTGTTTTGGTCTCATGAGACCCCACCTGGAGTACTGTGTCCAGTTCTAGAGTCCTCAGCACAGGAAGGACATGGATCTGTTAGAACAAATCCAGAGGAGGCCACAAAGATGATCCAAGGGCTGGAGCACCTCTTCTATGAGGACAGGCTGAAAGAATTGAGGTTGTTCAGCCTGGAGCAGAGAAGGCTCCAAGGAGACCTTATAGCAGCTTCCAGTATTTATAGGGGGATACAGAAAGATACAAAAGAAAAGAGAGAGAGGGGCTCTTTATCAGGGAGTGCAGTGACAGGACAAGGGATGTAGTTTTAAGCTGAATGAGGGAAGATTTAGATGGGCTATTAAGAGGAAATTTTTTACTGTGAGGGTGGGGAAGCCCTGGCCCAGGTGGTCCAGAGAAGGCACGAACGCTCCATCCCTGGAGGTGTTCAAGGCCAAGTTGGATGGAATTTGAAGCAACCGGATCCAGTGGAAGGTGTCCCTGCCCATGGCAGGGCGGTTGGAATTGGATGGGCTTTATGGTCCCTTCCAGCTCAACCTATTCTCTGATTCTCTGAGCAAATAACTGGAGGGCTGGGGTGGTGCAGGGACACCGCTGGCTGCAGACGGGGTGCTGGTCCCTGAATGTGAATCATAGCATCGTAGAATCATAGAACAGTTTGGGTTGGAAGGAACCTTAAAGATCACCCAGTTCCACCTGCAGGGACACCTCCCACAGCCCAGGCTGCTCCGAGCCCCATCCAACCTTGAACACCTCCAGGGATGGGGCGGCCACAGCTTCGCCGGGCAACCTGTGCCAGCTCCTCAGCAGCCTCATGGGGAAGAAGTTCCTCCTTGCGCCTCGTCTAACCCCGTCCCCGCTGTCGCTCGCAGGGGCGATGCCCGCGGGCGGCCGGGCGGTGCGGGCGCTGCTGTCGCTGCTGTCGTTGCTGTCGTTGCTGTCGTTGCTGTCGCTGCTGCCGCGGAGCTCCGCCGCCCGCCCGGCCCCCGCCTGCCCCCGCGACTGCGGCTGCACCCAGGAGGGCGTCGTGGACTGCGGCGGCATCGACCTCAAGGAGTTCCCGCTGCTGCTGCCCGAGCTCACCAACCACCTGTCCCTGCAGGTAAGGCAGCCGAGGCCCTGCGCCTCGGAGCGGGCCGCGGATCCCGGGGGAAGGTGGGGAACGACCCTCCTGGTTCTCTCCCCAGCAGATCCCAGGGAGGGAAAGATAAGGAACGTCCCTCCTGGTTCTCTCCCCAGCAGATCCCAGGGAGGGAAAGATAGGGAACATCCGTCCTGGATCTCTCCCCAGCAGATCCTGGGGAGAAAAGATGGGGAACTTTTCTCCAGGGGGATAAAACGTAGGGAGCTTTCCTCCTGGTTCTGTCCCTGGTAGATCCAAAGGGAGAAAAGATAAGAAACTTCACTCCCGGTTCTCTCCCCAGCACATCCCAGAGGAAAAGGTATGAAACTTCTCTCCTGGTTCTCTTCCTAGCAGATTCTGGGGAGAAAAATGTAGGGAATTTCCCTTCTGGTTCTCTCCCCAGCAGATCCAAGGGAGAAAGGGTAGGCTTCCTCCCTGGTTCTCTCCCCAGCAGATCCCCGGGGGGAAAGTTAGGAAACTTTCCTCCTAGTTCTCTCCCCAGCTCCAAAAGAAGGATTTTTTTTTTTTCGTCCAAAGTAATAATGAGCTGTTCCTGGTGAAATCTTTTCATTTTGAGGTGTTTCTGAAGAGCATGGGCTAAATTGCTTCATTAGCGAGACACGTTCTGGCAGTGCTGCACTAGCTGAGGTGCCCCACTCCAGACCAGACCTGGGCACTGTCCCCTGAGCCCCATCTTCCTCCAGCCCTCTCCTTGCAGCACGTGGGCTCAGCAGGGAGCAGGCGTCAGGCGGCCGAAGCCATCCATGGCGCGGAGCAGCATTGCTGTGACAGCCAGACAGCTGGGCTGCGTGCGGCTGGGAGGCACTTGGGTCATTTTATCTGGGAAACCAATGCCATGCCAGCGGTGTGTGGGTATCCTGCAGGCACGGGATGTCTTCTCAAGACAAGGGCATGTAAGGAAATGGGCCTCAGACCTCAGGTGGAAGCAGCGGCACATCCTACCCTGCCAGCAGGTTTCCATGCCCTGTTGTAAGCTGACTGATCCCTACCACCAGTGTTTGGGCAGGTGTCCTTCCCCTGCCTGCGTTCTGACACCTGAGGATGTTGGCAGGGCTGGACCATGGCAGCCCCGTGGCCATCCCTTCCCAAGCCTTCCAGGCTTCTCCACAGTGCCTCTTTGGCCCTTAACCAACTGCTTTTTGTTTATTGCTCCCATTTGTCAGTTCTGCTCAATGGACGAGTTGGCGGATTTTGCTCAGAGCTTTCCACCCAAGTGCAGCAGAGTCAGAAAAACTGTAATTTCAGCTGGCACTTTCGTCAGCCGATCTGTCCCAGGCATGTGCTAGCCGTGGCTCCTGCCTCTACTGCCAAAAGCAGAGAAGATTTTTTGGAGCAGCAGCTGTCACTCTCTGTGTATTGTCCTGGCTTCCAGCACAGAGGGTCCTTGACTGGTCCCATGGATGCTGAAACAGTAGAATCACTCGTTAATGGTCAAAATGTTAGTCAGCAAGTTAATGAAAATCTGATGACAGTCACACCTGACAGTACGACTAGAGAAAGAGAGCCCAATTTGACTTTCCTTGCCTGTGACGAGTTATTTTTGAAACAACACACAAATGATAGAAATAATGAACTTGGAAATCCAGCGTGCCAACATTGTAGCAAAAGCTGTGCTTCGACTGTGAGGTTTGGCTGTGGCAGATGGATTATAGGCCTTGCCAGGCATCATCACACTCTGTGTGTGCTACCGGTGCATAAGCCAGACGTTTCTGGAGGAAAGCACAAGCTACAAAATTTGGTTCGGGCTTTAAAATGCTTCTGGGTTTGGATGTCTTGATTTTGAGATCTGAGTCTGGCTCCTTATGAAGAGAAGTTTTGACAATGATTTGAAATGGTGGGTTCATTTCCAAATTTTATTGGAGTTCACAGTCTGGGTTTATTTGGATCCTTCTTGGATTTCTTTGCTGGTGATTAATACTCTCCATTTTCTTAGAATAACCAGATAGAAGAAATATTTCCAGAAGAGCTTGCTCGTCTTCACAGACTGGAAACTCTCAATTTGCAAAACAACAGGCTAACTTCAAAAGGTAGGTCGGCAGAGCCCTGAAGTGGGCAGAGCCTGTGTCTCCACAACACCAGTTTGTAGAGTGAGGCCGGTGACAGCTGATAAGGAAAGCAACAGATTGATGGATTGACTTGATTGGAGTGGTTAGCTCTCAGCCTCAGTCCTTTGGCCATCAAACAGATCATGGAGGCACTTTATCATCTGAAACATAATAGTCAGTGTATAAGAATGCAGCCTTGCTGAACCAGTGGAGGGGACCTGGCAGCAGCACAGTGTACTGTGGCGTGAGATCTTCTCATCCAGGAAACTCCCTCCAGTCCCACAGACACATCAATGCAATGCACTTGAGAAGCAGAAATGTCTACACGCTGAATTATTTCCTTCTGACTGACCGTGTTTCTTAATCCACTTGTTTAGTTCAGTCTAGTCACTCAGCTATTGTAGTTTAGTCCAGTTCCGTCCTCACTGAGTTTAATATAAATTGTTGTCCTTATCCAACGATACACAACAGCCTTTACTGAGAATGTGGGCATATTATGTGTGGAACTCAAAACATATCACTCTTACATAGCACAAGGAAAGCTGCACTTAATAGATTCGGACTTTGACATTATCACCTCTGAACCTGATGTTTCTTTCACAAGCTTCAGTGCAGCCTTGAGTTTCCAATATGTTTTGTTATGCAAAATAGCTTCACCTTTGACTTAGCTAAGTGCCAGGTGAAAATGCTATTTGCAGCCTTTCCATTGTGTCAGCGATTGTGCTTTTGTGATCAGCTGGATGTAGAGTGATTCAGCTGAAAATCAACAGTTACAGGGGGAGAGTAAGGTCCAAGTTGGATGACTTCTCTGAGCTTGTTCCTGCCTGGCTACGGGATTATGGGGGAGCAGAACAAGGGAAGAGTTATGATATGCAAACAACTGGTGTTATTTTGGCAAGATGGATCTGATGATTAAACAACCCCAGATCATGTCTTTCCAAGAAAAATTATTTGCAAGTTCATGGACAAATAAAAACCTTCCAGATAGCACGGTTGCTGTGAGCACCAATAGTCAGCCGTACAGCAAGTCTACACAGCTCTGTACCTGATCCTTGTCAGCGGGATTGACCACAAGCCTTGCAATCTTAGGATCTTCAATGGTCTTCCGTTGCTCTTAACACTTGGTGGGATTTTTTTTTAATTAAAAAAAACCCGAAGACAACAGTAGGTTTGAGGCAGACTGTTTCGGTGGCAATGAAAAATATTTAAGTCTCACATTAAAGATATTATCTGAGAGAGAAAACTACCTTCTGATGTTTTCATTCGGAGAAGCAATAAGGTCCCAGTGTCACTGATTAGTTATTCCTGTTTTTAAGGGTTGCCAGAGGAAGCATTTGAGCATCTGGAGAACCTGAATTACCTGTACCTGGCAAACAATAAGGTAAGAGGCTCACAGGGCTTTCAGAGTGATTTTCTATTTGGGTTATGAGAGTTAAACAAGAAAGTCTTCCATTCTTTTAAAATCCATACCCTACATAAGTCAAATTGTGCTAAAATGATGTTCTAATGTGGGTTCATCTAAGGTCAAGACAATCAGTTAGTATGCTAAAAAATTAGAGAGTACACATACCTGTCTATTTTGAATACTTACTTATCTGTCCAACTGGTGAAAGGTTTCCTGTGTGTGTGTAGGAAGGTACAGAGGGCCCTTGCATTTATAAATTACCAATGTCTTCAGTAGGCTTTGGATCAGCTGCTGGCAGATTTGGTAGCTGCCTGTAAGCAAGCTGTGCGGTAATGATGTGGAGTGCTGCATATCTTGTCAGATGAGGCTGGTTGAAAAACTTGTGAACAAACACATCCTAATACCTGTGTCTGAGCCATCAAGATCTGTAAAAAGCTATCCAGTTTTCCATGACTCCCATTTTTATTAGGTTTCATGTGGGGGAGTACCCTCACACAGTGCAACTAAGCAAGTAATGAATTTATTCCTTTAGTTTCAGTGGTAGGAGCTGAATTTCTTTTTTAATGGAGAAGATCCTAGGTGCTTCCCTGTTAACGACCCCAGTTGGATCTCATGACAGAAGCACATCTTTCCTGCCAAGGAAATGAAATAACTTCTCACATATCCTTACGTCTGGGTGGTTCCCATTATGACTTTCTTTTTCCCCAGTCTTTGTCCACAAATGTTTGCTACAGATGGAACTGGGATACCACAGAAAAATATAAGTTAAAACATCAGGCAAAGCTTCTTTTGTCAACAAAAATCCTGCTCTTCCAGCCCTCCCTTCCTCCCTCCCACTCTCTCTCTCTCCCTCTCTCTCTGTATATATATATACTTTTTATATGCATGTCTGTATATATATTTTATTATATTATATTATATTTATTATATATTTAAGAGGATATTATATATCCTCTTAAAATCTGTGACCTTTTGATGTTTTGTTTATATACATGTGGCCACATCCATGTTTCAGTCAGGCCAAGACATATTCAGAATCACTCCATAGGTTTCTGTATGGAGTGATTGAGGATAGAACCCATTCCTTAGTACAGTAACATTGTGTTCTTTTCTCCCTTTCAAGCACCATTTCCATATAACAATCTTGGCAGATAATAACTCCATAAAAAGGAACAAGCCAGACTGTGACTAATATTCCAGAACTTTGCACTCCAATTTTCCCCGTGTGACAAAACAAAGTGTTTGGTTTTTCTGGCTTTACTGCAGAGAGAAAAAGATCCCAAAAGAAAATGCAAACATCAGCGAATGTCAGAACTAGTTACAGTGAGAAGTTGTGGACCCACAAAAAATAGCACATTTCTTTATAAATCACAAGCCAGTATAAACCAGATTGGCTTCAAACTGCATCCACTCTGCATCAGGAGACACTGCAGGTCAAGTAACTGTGGTGTCTGGAGGAGAGCAGGGATTTGCTGGTAGTTTGCTCCTTGTTTTATGGATTATCTTAATGCTTCTTTATCTTCATTTGTGATCCCATCAGATGTAGTTAAATTATCTTTTGGTAAACTAGTATAGTTGATCAGAAAAAAAAAAAATATTCATAATAGGTTAAAAACCTTCTGTGACTCATGAGTAGCAAGTACTTCCAAGTACAGAATGAAAGCTGTGTTTACTTTTTAATTTTTCACCCTATTCATAACTTGTACCGAGCGTGTAGTATCCACAGTAAACCTTGTTAATAACAGAAATGTCTTCCACCAAACTGTAGACCAGGTCCTGAACTGGCATTACTATTTACTATGAGTTAGTGATTTTGGTGTCAGGTCTTAATATTTCCCAAACATTAATCCCAAAGTGATATGGGATTCACCAGGACCTAATAATTCTGTTTACATGAAGCTTGTCCAGTACCTGAAGGGGCCTACAAGAAAGCTGGGGAGGGACCTTTTATAGAGGTATGTAGTGATAGGACTAGAGGGAGTGGCGGTAAATTGGAGAGGAGCAGATTGAGACTAGACCTAAGGAAGAAATTCTTCACAACGAGGGTGGTGAGAAACAGGTTGCCCATCGAGGTTGTGGCTGCCCCATCCCTGGAAGTGTTGGATGGGGCCTTGGGCAGCCTGATCTAGTAAGAGGCAAGGGGGTTGGAATTAGATGATCTTTAAGGTCCCTTCCAACTGAAACCATTCTATGATTCTGTTAGCAAGAAAACTGTTTCCAAAACTGGTAACAATTTTTGTATGATCCTTTTGTGTTCACTCGATAACTCACTAGTTAACAGTAGAGAAATGCTATCTGCCGTATGGAAAGGAAGATCGAGCAGTAAAGCTGCAAGAAAATTGCAGCTGGAGAAATGCAGCTTGCCACTTGCTAGGCAATATATTAGACAAAGCTACTCAGTCAACTTTACTTTTGGTAAAAGTTACAACAATCCAGCATTAATCCTTCCAGCACTCAACTAACGGAGCTCATTTAGTCTCATGACTAAGTGCTGAAATGCCAAGCACAATCCAGAGCAAGTGAAAACTCTTTTTGGATGAAACTTGTCTTTCTCTTTTCTCTTTCTTGTGGTTCTCGTGGCTTTCATTTCACATATCTCAGCTGTGCCCTTTGTTTTGTATGAAAGCTGTGACCTAATAGACTGTGTTTCAGGAGAAAAGCTTTAATGTGCCACTGTGTATGAAAGTGATTAAGTGTATTTCCTGTGTCTGAATTCTCAATAGTATGTTGTGCTAGAGATTTATTTCTTTCTGAGAAGCTGTCAGACCTTCCTGGTCAGAGGTGAGTGCCTTTATGTGCTTCTCTGAAATCAATCTCCCATGTCAGGCAGTGAGAGATTACCAGTAAAGCCAAGAGCAGTACTGTGGCAATTGTAGTGATATGTAAAATGTCTATTTCCACTGCTTATGTACTCTCTAGAAACACTGATGGGAGTGTGATCTGTGGGAAAGATCTTTCTTGTGTCTGTGACCATGAAATATTTAAGACAGCTAAAGGAGGGAGGTTTTTGCACAGGCAAAACCGAAAGCCAGTAAGTAATGTATTTTCATCTTTTTAAAAATAGGACTGTATCGTGAGTCCAGTAAATTGCAAGTTCATGGGTATAGTCCATTGATGCACACTTGACAAACTAGTAGAGAGAGATACAGTCCCCCTTTAAGTAAATACATAGTCTAAGGCATGGGTTATGCAGTTCTCTAATATCTACTCTCTCAGACATAGCTAAACTTTTAAGTATTTTGGGGTTTTCATTACTATTAATAACCAATTGTAGTTTTATTGCAATAAACAAATTAAAAAAATGTTTTGTCATCACGTGAGTCTTGCTGTGCCTGGCTGGCTGTAAGGATGAGGTCCTCTATCATCCAACAGTGTGGTGAGGAAGAAGCTTTACAGATTCAGAGAATTTCAAGCTAGAAGGCAAATCTCTTCCATTGCCCTGAGTTTCCCATTGTAACTTCAGAGGTTTAGATGACGGAGACTTCAGCATCTCCCTAGATAAGATGTTCTCTCCAGCACCTTTCAGAGTGTACATTAAATATTTTAAGAGTAGTCTCATTAGTTCTACAGTTAACATCTGTAACCAGGGTGGTTGCACCTGCCTATTGCAATTTGGTAGTCTTCTGCTTACGTACTCAGGGATCGTATTTACTACAACACCTGTATTCTTGATTTTTAGATGTATGACTTAGCTCTTAGCAGCCACTCAGTGAACTTAGCTATTGCATTATCTGGATACTCTGTAAAAACTGAGCTGTTTCAGTCGTTGGTTTTCACTCCACCAGTTTTTGTTAGATGCAGACTTTCCTAGTGTTGTTTTTTTCAAATCACTGATAAAAACAGCAATAGGCCAAGAGCAAATGTGTCAAATCCTGTACCTCTTATCATCTACAAAGTTTTGGAGACAAGACCTTTCTATATTTTGTTTCTGATACAACACTTACTTAATGAACAAGGTGTCACTGTACAGTAGATCTCTGCTTCGAAGTCCCACTTGATATTCTATCATTTGACTCAGAAGCATCCCTATCCTTTGGGAACCCAAATCCTCTGTTGAAAAGATCATTGCAAATGGATACAGTATTGGAACAGACATACAAAGTGGCACTTCCCCTCCTCCCAAATATACTTTCAGTAAGTAGTAGACCACTGTGGGGTGGATTGGGATTTTTTGGCAAAGCAGACAATTTCTTAATTTCTTCCACCAAAAAGAGACAGGACTCTTCCAACCAAAACAAACATTCACTTATCTTGGAGCAAAAGTCTGTCTCCTTCCTACAGAGATTAGTGAGTGAGGACAATTTGGTTTTGTTCATGCAATCTGCATTCACTTTCATTTACTTTTGCCTGTTCAGAGAAAATAAATCTGCAAGTGTTCAGTTGCTGGTCTAATGCTTGGTTAAAACTTTTGCTGCATTTAATTGGAATTCCCCTGTATATTTTTTTTACAGCTAACAGTGGCTCCAAAGTTCCTACCAAATACCTTGATAAGTGCAGATTTTGCAGCCAATTATCTCACTAAGATATACGGACTCACATTTGGACAGAAACCAAACTTGAGGTAAGGGATTGGGAAGTAAAACAATAATAGTGTTCTGCCACTACTTGGAGGCAGTTGCTGAGTGATAAGAAATCTGACTAAACCATAAACTTTGTTTATTGCCTACTTGTGATTTTTGGAAAGAAGCTGACTGTTATTCTCAGTGTGAAAGATCAAATAATCTCTCAGACAAACACATTCCAAGGGCTTTTACCAGCTGCCAGACACTTTTGTGTAGATAAAAATTAAATTGTCTCCATTTTATTTGTGTATCAGTTATGAGTGGAAAGAAACTGCTTTGGTTTCTCAAAATGGAGATGAACTGTTCAGAAATCCTTAGTTTTATTACAGTCCATTTGTTAAATAGAATCAGGATGAGAGTACAGTATCAGTGCAGTTGAGTATAACTCAACTGTATTGAAGCTGAGCTTGTTAGCATCTTCAGAAGCGGTTCATACCATCAGGTTTCAAAGGTCTCTCTGCTAGTTTCAGATTATGATTTTCCCAGCTGGATCCAGTGCAGTGCATTGGCCCATCTCAAATGCAGATGCACATAGACCACCTTCTGTGGGATATGGTCTTTTCCAGAGGCACTTTAAGTAATCTAAGTGGACACTGCAGCATGTAAATCCTGCAAAGACATCTCAAACTCTCTTAGTAGCAGTTTACTGAGTTTGGAAGCAGTTAAGAGCTGTCCCAGATGAGCTCCCAGAGCCCAGTCTTGAGATGAACTGAACAACTCTTGGTTCCTGCTGAATTTGTTGGGAGCTGAAGGTACTCTGTGCCTACTGGGCCTCTAGTCTCATAGGCTCTTGGTAGCTGAAAAGGCCAAGTCAGTCACCAATTTCTGGCAATATCTCATCATGAAAGAAACTAGATTTATATATGTGTTCTTCCTTAATCTGAGTGGCAGAAGCTCCTGTGTTTTGATTTCTTGTTAAAATTCTCGCACTCTTCTGAAATGATTTTCACACTCTACTATGCCAACACTAATTTTAATCAGAGTAGGAACTCACTGATTTTTGGGATTGCTGATATAAAATCCTATCACAGTTGTTTCAGTTGGTTTATTTGTTCCCAGCAGAGTTCATGGTCTCAGACTGATTATTTGGAAAGCAAGGCTTTCTGAAAGGCAAATATTTGTAAGTTAAAAGTGCAGCTGACCAGGCAGGGTGAAAAATATTTTCACTGTGGCTCTGAACTCCCTGGAGTGTGTGATCCCACAATTGTGTTTCCATACTGAGCCTTTCCTTCCTTCCACAAAGATGTTGCCAAGTTCTCTGCAGCTGGTGGGGAGTCCCAGAACAAGTTAAAAAAGCATACTTTGACACTGTGCTACTTTGACGTTTTAACCTGTCTCTACAATTTTAGCTGCTTGTTGCATATTGGGGTACACATAGGAAAGGAATGGGTAATCAAAGTCAAAACAATCCTTACAATGTCTTTTGTTGAAAAGAAGTAAATCAAATTCATTTAAACCAATGAAAAGCAGGAATAACTGCATGGGGGTCAAATGTTTTATACAGAATGAAAACCTGTATAACAAAGTATGAATCCATTTTTTAAAATCTGATTGCAGATACTCTTCTGTAAATATTAAAAGTTAAAAGTAAGAAGAGCAAAGGGAAAATAAGAAAATCTCTTTTTTTCTTGATCCCAAAAGTTCATTAAACAAAATTCTTCCAGGCTGAGTAAATCTGCTCTGTCTTCCTGTTAGTGGTCTGTATGGAGTAGGAGAGAAACTGTTTCCTGGGGTGTTTCCAGCCTTCATGGGAGGAGAAAGAACAGAGGTATGAGAGATGGCCCTTTCTTAAGAGATCTACAGGTTGATTTTTCCTAGCCCAAGAAGCCCGGATTTGATTCCAATTAGAAGTTAAAACTGGGGGCATACCTGTTAATCAGATATAAATTCTAACCCTCTCAAGTGAGGCTGCCACACCAATGTTCTTTGTTTCAAAGCACTGCATGATCCCAGACTTGTGTTCAGTTTCTTGTTAACAAGATAAGGCTTCTCGTAAAATTTGTATTCACAGGCAGGTTTGGGTTTTGACTAGGCCTAACTTTCAGAGAGTATTTGCACCAGCCATTTGGTTTTGCTTCTATATCCCTTGATAAATTAAAGGGCACTTTTAAAAAAGAAATTATCTCAAGAGAAGAAGGAAAAGATTGAAATATAGTTTTTAAACAACTTTCTCTTGTTAAACAATATGTTAAGTCTCACTATCTGCTTATCTTAACCGTTTTTTTCCTTCCAACAGATCTGTGTATCTTCATAACAACAAGCTTTCAGATGCTGGGTTACCTGATAATATGTTCAATGGCTCTAATAATGTGGAGATACTTATCATGTCCAGCAACTTCTTGAAGTATGTTCCGAAGAATCTTCCTCCAGCACTATATAAATTACACTTAAAGGTAATGACAACAAGGTTTTTTATTCCTTTACGATTGTGACCAACTGCTGTGTTTGTGTGGGATTCAAACTACACAGCCAAGCCATTTCAGTGCACTTGGAAGCATTCCCAGGCCCATTATAAGTCTTGTCTGCTATATCCTCAACAGTAGCTGTCTCCCATGTCCTTACTTTTTTGTTCATAAGAAACAGTATGTTTTTACAAAACACCAAAATGCTCATGGGGGACAAAAATGCTTCTCTGTTTTTGGAGGAATGTATTGCAGATGCCTGTGTGGTAGTGTTGTTGGTCTCTTTCCTGCATACAGTTATGTTAATACAGATTAGTACAAGAACATAGACCGTTCTCAATGGCCATCCAGTGCCTGGCCTCCCGGTTAAGTTTGCCACTGATGATGCTGCTTTTCCTGACAGCTGCTTGCCCACTGTGTACTGGCTTTGCTTCCTAAGTCATTTCACATAGACTACTGTTTCCTAGTGCCAGTGATTTTTGTTTGCTACTGAACTGGCAATTCAGACAACTCAGAGAGAGTTTGGATCAGTGATTCTTTACTGCTGCAACTTCTCCAGCAATAGTGCAATAGCAGAAGTTGTAGTATTAACTAGTGTCTTTATTTTTAATTCCACGTCATCTGATTTCGATAAAAACATTTCATCATGTTTGTGCTAGAGATCTCAGCCTTGTTAACAATAGGAGAGCTTGCAGCAGTGGGGAATCCTGGTTCCACTTGCTCCTAGTGTTGACAGAACCTTGGATGTGTGTAAACTGGAATCTGTTATCAGACCCTGGACTTAGGCGGTTCTGTGTTGCCTCCCAGTTTTCTTTTCCCTTGAAGGTTTCACCACTGATTCCCATTAAAATCTTCTAGAAATCGGGCTTCTCCAGCTTGAAGAAAAGTAAAGGCAAACAGTTTGATCCTTTAAACTGCTGAAATGTCTCTGCAAAGTGTGAAGTTACTAGGCCCCTGCATTTCATTGCTGTTTATAGGTAATCATTGTCTCCCAAAGCGGTCTCAGAGTTAGAAGACTTCGAACTTGTACCTTTCCCTGCTATTACCAGTTTTGTTAAGGGCAGGGGAGCTGAAGAGCATTTTGTTTTCAAATGCACTACCTATCAGTAGTAACATTTACCTTGATATTTTGGCTGGGGAAAAAACAGGACAATGAGAAATAAAAGACAGCCAATAGTGGGCTAAAAGTGTCCAGAAGGTGTACTTTAGATGTGACTATCTTTCTTTGTCTTTCCCTATTTATTGAAACACTCAGAGAAATCTATCTGTGGTGGTATTCACTTCATATTAGTTGGCACATAAATTTAGTCCAGTCTGTCCACCACATTATTGTGTATACAGGAAATGTGGGAAGTTTAACAAATCCAGTGTCAGTGTTTTATATATCCTATTATAAGTCTTGTAGTTTCTATATGGAATTTATATCTATATGGAATTCTAAGTGGAATTTACTTTTGTCTTTTATTTGTGTCTGCCTGTTGGCTACTCCAAAGACATACTAAGGCAACAGGATTAACTAGTTTGAAATTTGCATTGCAGGATCTGTACCTTTCGGAATGGTATTAATGTTGGAAGGGTGGCTGGTTCCCAGCTTCCAACCTAATTCTTCTTTATGGTGAAATCTGTCTTACAAAATCCAGAAATTTTGAGCAAACTCCAGAGACAGCTGCCTGGATTACATTATACATTTGCACACAGGTGAAAGGACTGAGAATACAAAATCAAACCTTCTGGGTTAGGGAGGTGATTCTAACTCCTTAGCCCAAAGATTCCACGGGGAATCAATAAAAATAGGTTGTAATATTTCAGTCAAGTATTTGTGTTTGTTTCTTAAGCAGAATGATAATGGCTCCTGGAATACCTTATGTCTATTCCTTTTGAAGCTTAATTGCCTGGTGTTAGTTGAGCAGAATCTGAATGTCCTATGTTGTTTCATGCCAAATAACGTGCTTTTTGCTTTTGGTGACTGTAGAACAACAAGCTAGAGAAGATTCCCAAAGGAGCCTTCAGTGAACTTTCAGGTCTACGGGAGCTGTATTTGCAGAATAACTACTTGACTAATGAAGGAATGGACAATGAAACTTTCTGGTGAGACAGATTTGTAGTTGCTCTGTTTGTGTCTGTCTGCCTCTTCTGGTGCAGTAATGTATCTACTGATAAAAGTCTATCTTAAGAAGTACATTTATTAAAAGCTACATCACATCGTGCATTTCTCTGCTAAGTCTATATGAAAACACTTAGATGCAGATGCTGCCACTCAAAAGCAAAGGTCCAGTTCAATGATTTGAATTGACACTGCAGAATACTTTTATACAAAAGGCAGAACCCTGAAAATCAGACTGCACCGCTCCCTGATTGCCACAGACACAACCACACCAGATACTAAGTGCCTTCTGGGAAAAGCCCATCTAGAACAATGTTGTAAGCTGGTCCCTGTTCTTCCAAACCAATCAAAAGTGAGGCTATTTTGACTTTCCAGTTCCAAGGGCAGTTCACTGGAAGTTAAGGCCAGACCTTCACCTTCACTAAGCGGCTTCTCTGTTCCCGTGGAGGCAGCCACAGACACAGTTGTGAATTCATCTAGCAGAGCTGTACCCGAGTGCAGATGAATTGCTGGAGTAAGAGGGAATGCAATGGTATTGCTCAATAGCCAGATGGCTGCAAAAGCTTTGCTACAAACTGGTGCAACAGAAATAGCCCTTGGCTGTCCTAAATTTAGCCCGGGACTTAGCACTTCAAAAAGTTAACGTTTGTGTCTCTGCTTGCACCAAGTGCTGCCCTTGCTCTACCTGAAAATCTAGGTCACATAATTTGTCCTGCTTATAACTTAATTTTGTAAACTTTTCTGATCTTGAAACATGAAAATGTATCAAACTGTGCTTTCTTTTTCCACATCCCACTCCCAGAAACCTCCGGTAGTAATTTACCGTAGCTATGTTGTGTCTGCCCCCAGCCCACATTGGACATATCATTGTTGTTGAGGTTTTGATGAGCAGAGCACAGTAGCTGTAGCTCAGGCACCAGTCGCAGTCAGCAGAGGGGGTGGATACTGCTCCTTGCTGTCATGGTACTGTCAGTAGTGCATAGCATCGTGCTATTGAGATGTGCCGAAGCTGGGCAAGCCTTACAACTTGCAGCAATGAAGTGCTTTACCCAGAGAGTATATTTGCTCATTCAGAGCATGCTTGCATAGTTATGAATAGCAGTGTAGTAACCAGTAAGTAAAGTCTGTAATACATTAGTTCTTGCATTTCCTGAAAATTTCCTAGTCATCTGCAGTCGGTTATGTAGTGTCATGCAGATTAAAAGTCTCATTTAAAATGAGAAACCGAATGGAAATACAAAGGAATAGAGGGCTCCTCAGTCCTGGCATGTAATACCATTGATCCACATCCAGTTGGTATAAGTGGCTAGTCTGGGGATTTATTTTAGCTTCAACTGAGTCCATGGAATCCAGATTCAGTAGCTTACACAAAGCAGCTCTAGCCCTGACTCACTTCCATAATGCTGGAGAGTCAGGAAAAGTTCACTACCTTAGCCTAGGACACTGAATTAGCATATCTGCTTTTCATAAGGGTAACATTACATCATCTAAGAAGCAGACCTGCTTTTCGATTTTGATCCGCATTTTCAGATAGAGGGAAATTACTCATTCTTAGGCTACGTTTCTGTGAAGCCGGAAGCTAAATTCTATGTCCTAATGGTGCTCCCATGGCATCTTTATTGTGGTATTTGTTCACTGAAATTGCTCATTTGTTGCTATCTGTGGCATCAATTGAGAGAACAGTAGGCTGCAAAACTGATCTTGGGTCTCAGCCTGGTGGCAGTTTTGATGTCTGTGGACTCCAGCAGATTCTCTTGCTAGCGTGGCTGGGAAGCAATAGCAGCACCTAGTCCTGATTCCTAGTGGCAGCATGGGAACTCCTTGTTTTGCTGTCCACATCAGTCATATCATGGGGCAACAATGGGCAACAACAGGAGCTGTGCTGGTGAGAAAGACTCTAAAGAAAAGATTGTAAAATCGTAGGAGAAGTTGGTTACTGCTTTACCTTGCAGAATCTAAATGGAGAGTGTTTTATTTCCTGCTTTCCCAAGGAAATTGTCTAGTCTTGAATATCTGGATTTGTCCAGCAACAACCTCTCACAAATTCCAAGTGGTTTACCTCGAAACATCGTCCTCCTCCACCTGGAGAAGAACGCAATTAAGGCGATTGGCAGAGATGTCTTGACCCAAATTAAGAACCTGGAGTACCTTCTGCTCCACAATAACAAATTAAAAGCCCGAGGTATTCACCCATTAGCCTTCCATGGCTTAAAGAAGCTGCACACTGTCCACCTGTACAACAACATGCTGGAAAGGATTCCCAGTGGGCTGCCCCGGCGAGTGAAAACACTTATGATCCTTCATAACCAGATCTCTGAGATTAACAGGAATGACTTTGCTACCACTTACTTCCTTGAAGAGCTGAACCTGAGCTACAATAAGCTTAAAAGTCCCCAGATCCATCGGGAGGCCTTCCGCAAGCTGAGGCAACTGAAGTCCTTGGATCTTTCCGGAAACAATCTCCAAACAGTGCCCTTTGGCTTTCCAAAGAACTTGCAGATTCTGAAGCTGAAGGAGAATGAGATAAGCATCATCCCCAAAGGGACTTTGTCTGGGATGACAAAGCTGCGGGAACTGTATTTGAGCAACAATAAACTGAAAGTAAATTCCATTTATTCAAGAGCGTGGGAAGAGCTCAGCAGTCTCCAGGTAGAAACATCAACATGTCTAATTGTGTTAATAATGCTGATGTCCTCGTCCGTCTGCCTAAGCCAGTTTATGTAGCACTAACACTAGATGTGTTAGATCCTCATGTTTTGGGCTTGCATTGCAAAGACTACACCTTCTGTTTCTAGACTAGAAATGATGTGCTGTTGTGCTAGAGGTGGATACTTCCCACTGCTGACCAGGGTGGTGGTCCACCATGCACTGCTGATTCTTGGAAATGTAAAGTCATCTTTGTTTCTGAACCTTAACAGTGTCCTGTATTTTCGGATAAACATTAGTGAATGTTGTCATTAAAACTGAAATTATGCCTTTCAAATAGCTTGTCTCCCAAAAGATTTAAAATCGGCTCTGAAGAGAGACAGCAGGAGGAAGGAATGCATAAACAAAACCACTCTTAATTCTCAAAGCCCCCACATCAGCTTATAGTCAGACAGGCCAAGCTGTAGGATTTAGCAGCTCAGCTGGCTAAGGCACCTGGATAGCAGCTAGGAGGTCTGGATTCAATCAGCAGTCTTCTCATTTGCTTAATTGTTGGAGAAAGTTAAACACAAACCATAAGGCAGGCAGTAATAATCACATTTGTGCTGTGCAAAAATGACCTTTCCGAGTTGTTACACTGGCTGAAGGATTTGTCTGCATTTCCTTTTAGGCCACAGTACATATGGTTGGGTCACTATAGAGGCGAAGTTTGCACTTTGCAGAGCAGATGAGGGATAAGGGACACGGAGCATATGTCACACTGGCCCTGTGTGTTTTCAGACAATCCAAATGCTTATCTACGTGAACATTTCCTTTTCTGTTGTTTCTGGGAATAAACAATAGCTTGCTTTTTAGTCAATGTGAATCAGCAGTGCAGCAACAGTATCTGTAGAATTGTTAGGTTTGCAGCAGCTGCAGGTTTGGTCCTTGGCTTTAATAATACAGTTTGCATTTGCACACTGATCTGTGTGCCTGTGTGTGTGTGCGTGTGAGCGTGCAAATATATCTAAAATGAGAAGTAGTCTGGAAGGAAGATGCTGTTGAGAATTACAGATGCTGGAATTGTTTCACTGCCATTGCTTAATAAAATGTAAGCACTGTCACTTGGGTTGTATTTTTTCAACAAAAGGCAGCCCCAGTTGGTTGGAGCGACAAGCTCTCCTTCTCTAAAGGCCTGATTCATAGCTATTTAACATTAGTTTTATTCTACTGCCTCTCCCTTGTTGTCAGTCTTAAGCCTGAGTAACATGTGGCTGAATCAAACATCGGCCCTTCACTTGTACCTACCTCACAGCAGACCCTGTTCACTTTAAATGATGTAAAGGTAATAGCACATACTTAAAATTCTGTACGAATAGTGGTGCATCTCTGGCTGTTGATTTTTCTGGAACAGTGTTACTGCTGATTAGTTATTTTCATGGTAGTATATATTAATCTTTTTTATCATTGAGGGCTTAACTGTGCAATTGGTTTACGAGTTGGTGCACTGGAGCAGATGTGCCAAATAACCATCATATAAAATGCTGGTTGTGCATGTACTTAGCCTTTGCTTCAGTCCACGCTGTTTCTGTGGAAATCATTGAAGACTACCTGCAATTGCAAAGCTAGACATTTACATAATTGTTTTGCAGACTGGGATTATGTCAAGAATAAACCCACCAAAATTGTGACAGTCATTTGCAGAATTGTAGCTTTGAATAACGTGTAACTACTCTGTCAGCTTGGTGCTATGAAAGTGCTACAGTACAGGATAACAGAACACTTCTGCTGATCCATTATCTTCTATAAAATTCATCTGTGAAGTGATTGTGGTCTTTAGTCCTCATGTCATACATGCTCCATGTTAGAATATTTCCAAATATTTATATGTCTTAACTCTAACTAGTCTCTAACATTAGCTAGTGAAGTGTTTCCAGTAGCAGCTTCCAAGGCATTGTCACGTGTATCTGAAATCCAGTCTGCTTTAAATCCACTGGGGAAAGAGATAAAGAAATGTTGAGACTCCTAAACGAAATAGCATAATGTCTCATGTGAAATCATAATGCTAAATAGTAGTGTAAGAAAGCAGGATTGTCCTGGCCATGCTTACCTTGATGCAAATTAGAAGCAGATTAAATTAGTTTATGCTATAATAAATAATACTTCATTTTTTTCCACCATGAACTCAAACTGAATCTTTGTGAATGGTTGATAATTTACAGTTTCCACGGTGTGTATAATTTTCCTGACCTTTCTAGAAGGGAGAGGTTCTGAAGCAGATCCCCCAAAGTACAATCTGAGAAATAAAGCTCATTTCCAGATGATTTTCAAACACAACAAATCCTGGATGAGCTTTGCATAAACATCTAACCTCTGCACTGTGACCCTATTGAGCATTTTATAAGCCTGTGTATGCATATATATAGTGTGCATTTTTATGGACTTATGTGTATGTGTGTATGTATATATACATGAAAAACAGTGGATAAACTTCCAAAAGAGGGGTGTGTGTGTGTGTGTGTGTGTGTGTGTGTACAGAGCAAGCCTTTGGAAGCTCATTTGTTGTCAAACTTAAATATCTTTTTGGAGTGATGCTAATATTGAAGTTCAGTTATTTATTTGACCCCTTGTCTCTTCCTTGCAGTCACTAGACATGTCTGGCAATCAGCTGACTTCTATCCCACCAAGCCTGCCAGAATCCTTAGAATATCTGTATCTTCAGAACAACAAGATCACAACAGTTTCAGAAAACGCTTTCGAATCTACACCGAATATAAAGGGGATTTACCTCAGGTAAGGTCAAATTTCCACTTCAAGATATTTTCTTCTTCATCCACTTTACAATTCCTTACTTTTTTAGAAACTATTTAAAATCCTAGCTTTCTGAATAACCAACTTTGTTTTACAACAATGTATGATGCAACTATGTTCATCTGCTCAGAAAAGACATGGATACACATAGTGAGCTCTTCCTACTTGGATAGTTTGTCCTTTTTGTGCTTGTTAGAATGGATTAGGCTATTAGAAATTCTCAGAAATTAATGTTTAACATTGTGTCATATTCCAATATTCAGCTATGAGCTAGAAGTTTACAGTCCACCTGTGGGGCTACAGCTTTGCTTGTGTTTGTTAGACTTGGATTTTGACAAAATCCCCCTCTAGTGAGGCCTGTGTGACTAATCTTGAAGTTGTGCATATTCTCTTGGTAGTTTTGTCAGAAAGGGATGACAAGTTACAACTGTGACAGTTATGTAACGAAGTTAAGAAGTTTTTCTGTTTTTTTTTTTTTTTCCTTACTCTGTCAGTTGGATTAGGGCTTTGTTTTTATAGGTGACAGATACTGACACTTTGTACATATACTGTATAACTCACAGTAATATAACCAATTTAAGCGAGATTTATACCACAAGAAGTGAAGCAAGAATCTGGCCCAGTAATATATTCAATTTTAATCTGATGGAATATTACTGAAAATATTATTTAGAAGTAATTTATGAACTCTACGGAATATTTGATTAAGCTGATCCCTTGGATGTGTTCAAAAAGCCTAGGCTTCCTGCTGCACAAGACTAAATATGGCCTTATTTTGTCTGTATGCGACTGAACTGTTCTGGAGTTACGAAGAGTTCTGAATCATACCTTTTTGGATGAATTATTCCATACCAAGCAAATAAAATTACAAAGTCTGGTGTAAATTGAAGCAGTCTGTCTATTCAGCTGCTCACATTTATGAGATTTTAGTGAATACTTGGATGCAAACCAGAAACCACATACCACATTCTATATTTCTATATAAAGAGAAAAAAGGGATTTGCAAAGCTGTTTTGCTAGCCTATTCAAGAGGCAACACCACCCAAGCTAAGTTTTATTTCTTAATGGGAGGCTATTAATCACTGCAATGCTATGAAATGAGAACATACATCAGGAATATTAGACAGAATAAGATATTAAGCATGTTGGAGAGTAATAGACCAACCAATATATGTGAGAGGTTCTTAAAAATTGCAGATTAGTTTATTTATATCCTTGGAAACCCAAAAAAACAGATGAAAAATTATTGGCTGTTACTTTATGTCGAAAGGGATATTTTGTACTGGTGTTTTCAGTTCTATGGGAGAAGAATTAAACTACCAAGGGATGATACAGACTCTCACAAAAAAGCAATTTACACTTTGAAATGTGGGCTATGGAGCAGATGCCTTTCCTCTCTGGGAAGGAGGCAGAATACCAAAAGAAAGAATTTGTGGGGGAGGAATTCAGATATTATGATTTTTTCCCTTGGTGAATACAGTTATAGAAGGGGGAAGAGGGGGTGGAGTGGAGGAAAGCTGAAGTTTTTTTCAAGAGTTTGGTCAGTGAACTTGAAATCAATGGGAGATACTTAAAGTTTCCCAGTATTTTCCTGCAGGGTCCTTTGTGATGATACGGAGTGCTCTCAGAAACCATATGCAGTCTCTGCATTTGCCTGCTTGCTTATCAGTACCTGCTTTCCCTTCTTTTTTCCGTCCAGAGGAGTCAGTCCTCCTCTGTTGTAGGTCAGTATAAAGTTAGAATAACTTGGGTCAGGGTAAGTTAGAGTAACTCTACAGAATGGCTTCCTGCTAGTCTCCTCATTTCTATGCCGGGTATAAAAATAGATTTATTTTAACAGAAAGGCCTTTTTGTTTGTTTAAAGGTTTAATAAGATTGCAGTTGGAGCACTGAAGGAAAGTACCTTCCAAAACCTAAAGCATTTACAGGTACTGGATATTGAAGGGAACCTTGAATTCAGCAACAATTCAAAGAATAAGGATGACTCAGAAGAGGAAATTGAAGATGAGGAAGAAGAAGAAGAAGAACTGAGATAAAACATGAACTCACACAAGCACATCATGTGGGAGGTAAAAACTGCAGTTGAATTAAATCAAGGACCCAGTTCTCACACTCTTGAGCAAATAATTCCAATTTACAAGTATGATTGAAACATAACAAGTGGGTGCCTGCAACCTAGGGTCAGAGACTTTCACTAAAACATGACTGGGAACTGCAGAATTAAAAAGGGTTGAAAATACATTATTTTCTAAAATTAAACAGCATTTATCAGAGGCAGTGAATTGTTCATAGTGGCTTCTGCTTATAGGTACAGCAGACACAATAGGTCAATATGAAGGTCACTATTTACTAATTCTGATAGCAAAAAGGGAAAAGTTATGTCCTGATACTTTTAAACAACTAGTTCAAAAGGAAAACAAAGAACTGTGAAGCTTACTGATGCAGAACACTATATGAGTTGAAAATGGATTAAAGAAAATAGAAAAAATAAAGTAAGAGACCCATCAGTGTCTGTTAAACATAGCATTCTGATAGTGACCTTTATCTCAAGCAGTCCTTAAATCACTAACCACTCAGAGTGGGAGGATAATACCGTGCTTGGTATATTTCTGATGGAAGGAATATGTATTTCAGGTCACTTTTGGAGATGGTATTGCAGGACTGGATTAATACCTGGTCTAGCACAGCCACAACAGCCTGTGCTTTTGCTACAGATAAGTCTTGGTGATGGTTCACTGCTCGCTTCACTCGGATTCAATGAAAGGCTTCTGGTCAGCAATTGCTGTTTGATTCCAGACTGATAATCTTGAAATTAAGATCACAGTATTTGACATACAATCTGGCCAACTACTCAGTCTGTCTAGTCGATCCTCTCTGCAGCTGCAAAAGAAAAGATGAAGGGAGAATGCTGTTTGAAAAAATTGTTCAGTTTTAGCCCTAATCGACATTTTGTCATGGAGAGTGACACAAGCGAGTTCTAGGAATAATGCTAATAGAGTGAAAAGATGATGAGGCTTCAAAAGGCAAGAAGCTACTTGGAAAGTAAAACGTTAAATCTTCTGGAGAGGCTATATGAAAACTTCATAAGAAAAGAAATAATTTATATCTACAGACTTAAAGTACAGATAATTTCTGAATCAATTGGTTTGGGGCGTGTGTGACATGTCAGCAGGTACTAAGTTTAGCATATTCTGAATACTGTATTCCATTATGTAATTGATTTTTTTTTTCTGATGTTTTTGCAGGAAAACATATGGAAAATTACATATATGCCTGTGTATATATATCTATATAGATATACAGAGAACACTTAGCAAAACGAGCAATGAATTATGCAGAAACTGTCGTGGCACTGGGCCAGGCTCATGGAACACAGTGTGTTACAGTGCCTTATTCAGGGAGAGACCCTGAATGCCTTTCCAAAGCTTCCAAATCATCTTATACAAGACCCAGGATCATAAGGGATTGCTCTGGAACTCACAAAAGCTGGCTTTTGTTTCTTCTGTTTCTCTTTCTTGACTGTTTCCATCTGTAATAACAATATGGGACTGTTTTGAACACATGCCTTCAAATGCTGCTTTTGTCACTGCATTTTGAGTGAATCGTGTATATGCTGCATTTCTTTTCCTCCACCCCAAAGAAGCTGTTGTTGATCAGGTGAAATGGATATTTGCAGTAGTTTCATGTGTGGAGTGGTATATGAGGCATTTTGGTCATCGAGCAGCAGCAATAATTCTGGATACAACTATTCCTCTGTTATAGCAATGTGTATATTTGGATAAGAAAAAAAAGTAAGGCTGGATCCAGTAGTATTTTATCTCTACTGCCAAAGCCTGCAGTACATGCCTGTTTTAGAAAGGTTTTAAGATAAAACAATTGCTCTTGTGAAGATATATATATATATATATATATATAAAATCTGTAAGTCTGCCTTCCAGAGCTTTGGTAAAGTTTCTGTCTTGCTGTTGTTTGCCCATGTGGCAGTTGTGTGAATATCTCTGAAGGTACATGCAAAAGGCTGAGTAACAGTATGCAGTTTAAGATATGTGGTAGAATTTGCCACATAATGTGTTTTATTACATTAAGAGTCAAAAGTGAGACTAATGATGCAAAGGAGTGAGTGTGGCGTGTCTTAGGAGAAAACTGTTAAGCATCAAGAGAAATTTCTTTGTTGAGTTCAAATCTGGAGACAACACCTGCTGTTATACTCTCTTAAAGCCTCACCTATTTTGTAGTATTGAGTAGTTTCAGTCCTGTTGGAATCGTTGAGGAAACCAAGGAAAATAAGACCTGGATGTCAAGCTGCCTATTTAATTATAAAGTTCTTCATCTGAGGTAGCTAATCTGCTTGAGGAAATGGTCTTGTCTTTTGAGGATTTCTGATTGAACACATGTTGTTTTGCATACTGCATTCCAGGATTTATTTGGAAACACAGTTGGCTTAATTTTTTACCAGCTGTTTTTCCTGCTGGAGAATATCTAATTCTACACTCTCCCTTTGGGTTCCCATAGCACGTGACAGTAATTTCAAGCTGTTATTTCCTACCTTAGACAATTCAACACAATCATGAATTATAGAAGGAAAGATTGCTTCCTGAATAAAATAAAAGTTTGGCCCTAAAAATTGCAACCCCCCACACTTTTTAGTATCAACTATACAGCCGAGCAATAAGATAGCCTTCCAACTGACTTTTGGGATAGATTTCTTTGTAAAATGTTTACAGAATAGAGCTTAAATCAATTAACTATCTCCAGCAAACCCCAGTGGAAATTTTGCCAATCTTTGCTGAAACAGACTGATTTATTATACTCCTGAGAATATGCAGAATTGTACAGTTTTATGGGGGACTGTTCCATTATCTTTAAACTCCAGTCCCTTACACTGCAATTCTGTCAGGTGCCCCAGACTCCCTTTGAGTCCCCTGAGAGTCTGATGTTGTGAATGCAGGGGTGAAGGTACACTTTTAGCACCTTGTAGCATCAAGCCCTGAAATTCAGGATGATACATACACTGTTAAACATCTTAAATCAAGTGTCAGCCTTTGCCACGGGAGATCCACCTACAGTCAAGGGGGAATATCTCTTAGACTACTAGAGTTAGGAACCCCTTTTCCAAGTTTATTTCAAAATAATTGCACATGGAATCTGTCCTTTCAAGGGGACAGTGCTTTGCAGCAGCAAAAAAAGCGTGAAACAACACCTCCCCCTCCAGAGGAATGTCTTGATTTTCATGTAAGAGATTGATGAGGCAGAATGATGGGCTCGATTTCTTGCTTATGTGGTGTCATCAGCACCCATGACATTGGACATAAACCTGTCAAACCAAAATGGCTATTTGTTTATTTCAAAGGAATAAGAGGCTCCTTGAGAGATGATGAGGAAGAGTCAGAAGTCCATGGGACTAAGCCTACATATTTTTCTTGGCTGTGGGTGACACCTGTAAGCCCAAGGTCCATCCCAGACCTTGGGTGGAGGAGGATCCAGGAACAGGGTCTTTATTATTCTCTTTAGTGAAAATGAGGAGGGTTGGAAAGTTGGCCTTTCCTTAGGCACCAAGTTGGACCAGAAACAGGCAACATAACTGCTTTTTTTCACGTAACTTTCTTCCTGTGAATTGCTTGAATTTGGAAAAGAGATGAATATAAAGTTTTTAAGGTTGATAAACACCTATGGATAGTTAAAATTTGGAAGTTTAAAGCATTCAGTTGACAACTTTATCCCTAATTATGTGTTTGCACATGCTTGGTATTCATGCATGGTCTGTGTGCAAACTGAGGTCCAAATTTATTTACTGTTTTCCTTTTAAAGGACGGGTTTCTTCATTATAGAGGACACTGCACAAAACAGGAGAAAAATGGCATTTTTCTGAGCTTGGAGACTTTTTCACAGCAACAGCAGTACAAATGCAGCACACGAGCTACCAAGACCTCAACGAGTGCCAAAAATAGCCCCTGAATAATGAGCTTTTATAACGAGCACGTAGCCCAGCTGCGTCTGCAGTGTGGATGGGCCATTCTGCAGCCTTTCTTCCCCTTGTCCGCATTCCTTCAGGTTCCTTGCTGCCATGGGTGTCCCCTCGCAAGGACTGGAGACCTGTTGCCCAGTCCCTCCCCACTCCCCTCCCTGCACACTCTCCCTTTTCTTCTGCCTCGGGTAACCCCAGGGGCTTATTTTTGGGGGGCTTCTGGGAAAAAAGACCAAGGGTGTTTGTATCTTCCCCAGAGGTTTGCTCTCCCTGCCAAGGGGGTTATGGCCCTTTTCCCTCCTTGGGTGCCAGGAGAAGCTGCAGGGCCCACATTAATGTGGTGGTGGGGTTAGACTGGGTGTGGAGAGCCAGTTTCCATCTGCTCCCCCTGTTCACAGAAGTGGAGGGCTTCTCCTGCCCCAAAAAGGTCCCACCAAAGGTGCTAACGCCATCCTGCCTGCAGCGAGGAGAGGCCTAGCCATGGTGGCTCCTCTTTGGGGAGGGAGGTGGCACAAGGCTGAGGGTTTCCCTCCTCTGACATGGTGCCACGTAGGTCGCTCTGTGAGGGACAAAAGGACCTCGTGGTGACCAGCAGTCCCCAGCTTTGGCTGACAAGGGCTGTGGGGAATCCATGATGCCATGTGGGTCCCTCTGTGAGGGAAAAAAAGGACCTCGTGGTGACCAGTAGTCCCCAGCTTTGGCTGGCAAGGATTGTGGGGGAATCCATGATGCCATGTGGGTCCCTCTGTGAGGGAAAGAAAGGGCCTTGTAGATGACCAGCAGTGCCCAGCTTTGGCTGTCAAGGATTGTGGGGGAATCCATGCTGCCAGAGAGGGAGGCAGAATGAGGGGCTGGGGGGGTCAAGTGCCTTTGTGGTGTCAGGAGGAGGCTCCTGCTTTTCCCTCAGGACCACGTCAGACCATGCTGCCATGGCTGGGGTCTAAGTGTTGCGTCTCATAAGAAGGATGTGCTTTACACACTAAGCAGATACTCTTATAAGGAAAAATGAATTAAGAAACAAAGGAAAACTGCCAAAGGAAAACTTTTGACCAGATTTGAAGGGGGATGTGGTGGGGCAGGAAGGAGGCTGTGAAGTACTGCTGTGGTGGGGCAGTGAATAGCTGGCTGCAGACCTCTGGCAGCGGCACAGCATCTCCGTGGGGGTGCTTCCCGGAGAGTTTCCAAGCACCCTCCTCACAGCCGGCTCTGGGTCAGACAGCCATGCTGGGGTGAACATCTGCTGGATCTTCTGTGCTTTGGGGACTTGGAGATTACTTTCATTTTAGCTCTTTCTCATAAATACCACAGGATTGTCCATTGAAAGGGATGTTGGAGCTGGATACCCCAACTCCTGCACGTGCCAAAGAGTCGGGCTGGCAGGTCTGTTCCCGAGGCATCTGTGGTACAAACCCCCTCCTCCTCTTCTGCAAGAGGGAAAGAGAAGACTTCTTACTGGAAAAGCTGAGGATCTGGAGTAGCAGCAGTTAGGTACGTGCAGGACTGAGGCTACAGACCTACATAAACAAAGTGGATAAGAATGGAAAGCGTTCTCCTCCCTGAGCTCCAAATGCCATTTCTTCTGCTCCTTGGTGGTCCATGCAAAGTGGAGAGGCAGGAAGGAGCTTCACAACTGTTCTCTTTTGATGGTCATTTCTGATGCTCAGTAAGGGTTTAGTTTACAATGCTGTTTGTCTCCTTGTTGGCTGAGCCCAGGAATATTTCTACAAGTTTTGCTTACAAAAAAGTAATAAGAATAAACATATATTTTACAACTAATATATTTGATGGAGAGCAGCCTCTCGGAAAGTGTCTGTGATATAGTCCGATATCCTATTAATTGATTTTGCTTTGTACTGTAGTATTGGTGGGTCTTTCTACCTGGGTTTGGGAATAGTTGTCCTAAAAACTTAAACTTATTTAGAGTTTTATATAATAAGAATTTATCCTTGGTTTTTTTAAGACATTTTCTTCTCTAACAGGATTAATTTATAGATATCATTGTAATTGCTTTATTATATTGCTAACGTATGAACTGAGAAAATTCTCCCTAAACCTTCATTCCCATTAGTGAGGAAAATATTGGTGTGCCCTGTAGCTCTGATTCATACTGCTATTGTAAAGTCAGCCAACTGTGAGATATATGTGGAGGCAGTGGATGATAAATGTGTTCTAATAATCCAGTATACAAAGTGTTTCCATAAGAATTCTTTAGTAGTATCCAAGGACATTAAACAGTCTACAAATAAAGTCCTTCTTTAAATGGTTTTGAAACAGGCAAAGGCCATTTTAATGCACAGTTGTACAGTCTGTCTCAAGTTTTCCCCATAATATTGTTCCAGAATCTGTTTTTAGTATATGACTATGATACTGTCAAGAATGCTTCTTCTTCTGATAAAAATTCAGAGTAATTTGCAGCATTTTCATCTCCAGTTGCAGACAAGAATGAACGAGTCTCATGCATTTACTACATAGGATTAACTGTGTGTTTGTTGACTGTTGTCAAAGAAATGAGCTTTAAAAAAATCTTCACATAAGATATATCTTTTATATAGGATTAAAATGAACATTGATTACTTATATAATACTCTAGATCTCTCCCCTTCTTTGTGGCAGACCTTTTTTTCATGTCTGTACAATTCAAATGCAGTAATGGGATAGAACCCAAAACACTTTACTGATATGCTGAAGAGACTAGACTTTGTGCACCACGAGGCACCACCACCCAGAGCTCGAAAGATTTGGCACTGGGAGACCCACTGTGGTTGTTCCTACTGTCTCTCTAGATGGGAAGAAGCAGACGGGAAGAACCAAGGTGAATCTTCCAATGCCAAACCAGGCAGGAACAACCAAAGTGAATCTTCCAGGTTGTTCCCAACTGCTTTACAGAGAGGGAATGAACAAAACATCTGGGATACAGATAATCTCTAACACCTTTTGTGAAATTCACTCCGGAGAGCTGCAGAAAGTATGGTGTGGAGCTGAATGTTAGTCCTGTGAGAAAACAGCAGCTGAGAATGAGCAGTCACAGTGGAAATTCTCTCCTTTCTGAACTTTCTGTTAGAGCTGGCTCCAACCACATTGCTGAACTGGTATCCTCTTGTCCTTTCTGATTCCTCCCTCCATAGATAGTTGCTTAGGAAGGATTTCAGGTCAGAGAAATGCTTTTTTCTATTAAAAATACTCAGCAGATTGAATGATTTATTCTAAAACGAAGATCATACATTTACTAATTAAGCTATCGATAAAATATAGACTACAAAATCTGTGTACTTTTGAGTTTGTTTTCAAGAAAACTCATGAAATATTTGAAGTATTTAAATGGAAAAGAAGATGGAAGATTAGGGTTGAAAATACTCACTTTGACTTAGTTCTCTATAATTTCCACATGTTTTTAATAGCCTTGTGGTAAAACCCAATAAAACCACTAGAAGCAATGAAATCATAATGAAACATCTCAAGGTCAGTCTTGTTTTTCTTTTGTTTTGGTTTTTTTTGGTTTTGCCATCTAGCCCATACAGTATTTATAGCAGATGTGATGTGAGATATCTGTGAACATAAAACACTTCTCATTTTGCTTCCCCTGCTTTTTCCATCTTATTAAAATACCCTTCTTTCTGGAGAAAAAAAGAAAAAGTGGTAGAGATATTACATCCTTATTAGGGAAGTTCAAAAGCAACCATTAAATACACTAAGTTTCATGTGGTGGGTCAAGTCCTGGCTTTCAGCTAGCATTGTGTGCAGACATGCAAGTGTATACTTCATTCCTAAATGAAATGCAGATACTTTGTGCTGAAAGAAGACTGCTTTTAAAGCAACAGATGCAGACTCTGTACCTTACGGAAGAAAATGTAATCATTTAATTTAAACTCCTTCAGAAACAGTATTTGTTCATTCTTGTGCTCAACAGAATACTCTGTGCTACTTTGGAAGGAAGGCCAGTATGCCCTACCACTGAAGTCTTTGTGCAAGTACAAATAACTTTTCATCCTATCACAGATAGGAGAAAGAAGAATGGTTCCATTAACTGCATAGTCTGTTCCAAGAGTTTTCACTGGGCACTAGCCAAGAAATAGCTGTGAAGGGGTGACCAGTGAGTCACAGCTGCCTGCGGATACCTACAGACCTGTCCACTTCGTCTTTAGTGGCTTCTGCAAGCAGAAGCTTTGCAAGGAGAGAGATGGCTTGCTCCATCCCTACATCTTCAGCTGTTGCTTCCCTCTCATCTTGGAGCCAGCAAGGAAAGGAGGTTTGATTCTATTGCAGGAGAACTTCTCTTCGCCTATCAATACTCACAATCTTGTCTTCCTGAAGCCTTCTTTATTTCTTCCCCAAAATACCACTCTCTCAGCAACAGACTGCTATGATTTTTCTTTGACAGCCTGCAGGATATTTGAAACATCCTGTGACACAAATCTACAAATCTTCCAAAAGTCTCCTCTGTGCCAAACCTATTCCCATATATTATCTATGGTTATGGGCGTGCTACTGTTGCTACTATATCAATGATGGAACCTGAGGTTTTGTCACATAAAACAGGAGCCTGGCAATTCCTGTGAATATTGTGGATAGTGATCCTGTGCTTCCAGCCAGCCCAGAAGCAGCTAATCCAAGGTAATCACGAGTCCCCTTTAATGCGTTATGTAACCATCTCCGTCTTCACCCAGTTTATCCTCACTTTGCAAAACCCTATTGAACTAGAAAACTTCTCTTTCTCTGTTTATACATGGGAAGCAAACCCTGCATTCTTGTGGTCACTTGATCATGAGATCACATGAGAAGTGTGAGATAGTGAATAATGAACTGAACTTCAGCAGTGACCACTCTTCCTGTTCTATTGATCTCATCCATTTGGGGTTTTGTGGGACAAACGCTCTTAAAAATTCCAGACATATCAATTAGTGTGCTCCAAAGTAGTTAATGACGAATGTAATTCTGAGTACGTATTGCCTCCTTAGTTGTACGTGGAATCATAAGCTGAAGTGAGAAAGTTAATAAACATATTTCATTTGCAGTTCAGCCCTTCGAGAATGGATGCATTAAACTTTGTCTGTTCTGTGGCCTCTTTTTAAAATGTGGCAAAGCCAGATATTTTCCAGCCATTATTATTACAAAAAGATGTGTTCCCGCACGGCAAGATAGGCAGCAGTAGCGTCCCTGTGGAAAAACCTACATTGCTTTTTCTCCTTACTGTATTTAGTCCTCAGCTGGAGGGCTGTGATCTCAGCCAGCTTAGTGCCTGGAAGGGAAAGCCAGCAATTCCTCATTGCCACCGTGGCCGTAGTGAAAGATAGCTGTCTTGATGTAAAAACACACCTGGTCATTCAGTAGAAACAGTACTTAGCATCAGGCAAGATCAAAGGCAGCCAGAGTTTTCCAGATTCATTCATTTCCCAGGTTGCCCATTTAGCTCATACACATCAACCACCTTCTGCTAGTAGTTACCTCACTTTTATGGAAAGCACAAAAAGGACTGAGGTAATTTCCAAGACTATCCATCTGGCTTGAGGATGAAGCTTTCCATCTGCTTTGAAAGTATTACAAATTAGCGCGCTGTTAAAAAGGGACTAAAATTACTGTTTGTTGCGGAGTTGAAAGGGAGAGCTCATCAAATGGTGATATTACAGAGTTACTCTATTCCTAAGTGCTTTCCAATTGCTAGCATAGAATAGAGGAAGTCTACGATTTAATGTTTTGTCTAATCATTTAGATAATCTTATTTGTATGTTGGGATATATTCAGGTGGCACAAATAAGCTCAGCTGCAATGAAGACATTTAAATGCCATCAATTAAGACTAGCCGAGAATATCAGTAACTGCATTAGTTCCATAAACTTCTAGATGTGGGTTGGCTGCCAAAAGCTCTTGTGAGTTAGTGGGATGTGTAAGTTTTCTGGTAGTGTCTCTTTCTCCGAGTTGTCATTCTTGCACAAGGATTTATTACAGTAATTCAGCACCTCAAAACTTCCTTGGCACTAGCAAAACCCTCAAAAACCTGCTTTAAGATGTCATTAATTATGTTTTATGCCACAGCAATCTGCAGCAGTTTCTTTCCTCTCAGTAGTATCTCTAGAGCAAAGCAGTTGCAAATTAACCAGCATAAAATGACTGTCTGTGGTAAGCATGTGTTAATTTGCTTTGCTCCCTAAATTATTTCTCCCATAGCTGTATACAACGCATCACTCTTCTTCATTATCTTCTCTCTCTCGTCCTCAAGCTCTCCCCTACTGTGTCTTGAGTATACTGTAACTGGCTAAGTTCCCTTTCTTTTTAGCAGGGGGAGGCAACTTCAAAATACAGTTGAATGTTACCAGTTAAGAAATATGTTTTTTCCACAGACATTTGGGAGTATTCCATGCAAACTGATGTAATTAATGATTGATTGATTGATTGATTGGTTGATTGACTGATATTTTTAATATAAATGTTTTGAGACCATAACGGTCATGTTTGTTTTTATGCTGTGGAAGTAGGAGAAACATATTTACCAACACCAAGCGTACTCTCTAATTCGATAATCAACAGCTTCATTATTTTTGGTGGAAGGAGGTGTGATTATAGCTGGAAAACATAAACTGTGTTGAGATGCTTAACAACAAACTGTGACACAGAGAAAATAGCTAACATGGAGTAAAGCTTACTTTAAGTTATTTTAACTTCAGTGTTTCCCTCTCCACAGTTAACCGTGCTGTCTTGTGTTCTTAGTACAGAATGACTGCAGTAGCAGTCAGATGCTCCAGCCAAGGTTGCGCTACGCTAGGTAACATATTTTCCAGAACAAACAAACTAAAGTGCTGTAGGCCTCTTGACAACAGTACTCGATACCACAAATGATAAAGATCAGGTAAGACACTGGACCACGGCTTTCCTCCCGGCTGGTTCAAGTTGCAGCTGCCACTTTGCTGTGAAGCCCTAGGCAACATCAACAGAAAGTAGACTTGCCCTGAAAAGAGTTCGTAAAAACAAAATGTGAGGCACCAAACAGTAGCTCCAAACTACAGGAGACAATGACCCACAAGAATAACAGTAAGTTATGATTGGCATAGGGTGAATGGGAGGCACATATTGGTATAAACCCCAAGTTTTAAACATCTAAACAATATAATGCAAAAAATTAATGCATTTCAAATTTGCAAAGTAAAACTGGAGAGTTCATAAATCCGGTTTGAGTGCAGAAGGTTAATTTTAAAACAGCCTATTGATGCCATAGAAATATACCTTCACTCATGGGACTTCTGCATTTCTTACTTGCCAAATGGAGTGTAAAGGACAAAATTGTAGTTTTCTTTACTGTGTAGAACTTGTGCCACTGAAGCAACTGCTTCTTCTGGTCTTCAATGCTTTTTCTCATCTGAAATTCTCCTCGTAGAAATGGTAGCTTCTTAGCATTGGAGTTGGCCTACACTCCAGGGACATGGCTCAGCTGAAGAGTGTCAGACTAAGAAAGCTGTCTCAGGCAAGCAAAAGGATTTGCACTTTGTAGTTAGCCAAAGGTTGTAGGTGGCTGGAGGAGGTTGTGGTAAGGCTAGAAGCACTTTCTGCTTGGCAGACAGCGGCACCTTGGCATGGTGTTTGGGCAGACTCATCCAAAACCACTTAGTTTGGAATTACTCATTCCAAATCTTGGATCTACTCAGCCTCTTTCTTCATAATTTTTATCTATGCAAAGTGACTGTAAATTGATGGCTGACTGGCAGGCTTTTACTATCACTTCACGTAGCTGTAATCGACAGTGTGAAATTTAAATGTTACATTCTCTTTGCTGGCAAAGTCAGCATGCAGAGATCCTGTCTCCTCCACAATCACTTACTCTGTTTCACCCCTGGCTGCTTGTTTGTGTCCCTGTGTCACCCCTTGACTTCTGTTGACACAACTGTTTGTTACGACTGTGCTAAGAACACATGTGAACTGGTTTAAACAAAAAATGCTTCTCATCTGATTCTTCATCTGGTCTCATAAGTAATTGTGTCTGTACAGCTGGGAGAGGAGGCAAGGCAGTGCAGGGAGGAATGGACGGCTGAGGAAGGATGAAGGTGACCCCATGGAGTTGCTAGTGCTGCTGAGATGAAAGCATCAAATGCTATGTTTGTCAGCTAGTGTTTCCGCCCACTCAGAGAGGCACAGACCAGCCTCACTTCTCCCAAACTGCTCATTTTAATGGCACTTTGTAGAGCAGGTCCAGTATAGAACTCATTCAGGAGCCAACTGTTCTGAATAGTTTCACTCCTTCTCTATTCTTGATGTTCTCTGTTTTCACCCTTGGACCAAATCAGGCAAATAGTCACCTCATGTATGTATTTTCAATTTAATACAGAGTTTCTGAGGAATTATGGGCAAATAAGATGCATGTTTGTTCTTTCTGGCTTTACCACTTGGTATTTAAACTACCTATACTACAGCCCCCTGAGACAACTAAGCAGTGCACGACAAAAGAAATAATCAGAACAGGAGCCCTCGAAGAAGAGATGAATACGCACATCCCAGGAAAACCATTAATCATGCGCATGAAGCACTTCTGCTTCTGGTCAGTGCAGAAATTGTCCTTTTGGGCTGGGTAATCTTTTCTCTACAGATGAGAGGAGCATATTGTAATACCAGGCACATGTTATCTGAAACTGATATGCCACAAGTAGCTAAATATAATATGTCAAGTGTATCGGTATGAGCTAGTACGTAATCTCTGGATTGAATCCCAACTTCTCAAAAGTTTGCCTAACTTCCACTTTCCATTTTGGCAAAGAAATAAGAAGACACTAACAGTAGAAGTGCACAGACAGCCTGTTTTTAAATGGCAGGTTTATTAAAAATGCTCTCTATCACAAACATTGGAAACGTACTCAGCAGATTTTATTGTAACTGAAAGATTCAGTTGATAGTGGAATGGGAGTAACCGTCGATGTAGATCATCCACTGAATTATGAGAAATAACTGGCCCGTTTCCACTGCAAACTTCTCACAAAACCCCAATATTACTCAGCATCATTGGGTTCCAGTTTGTGTTCAGTTTGCCCTTAGGATGAAGCGCATGGTTGAAGAGCTTGAGCTGTGGATTTATACATATTTACAGTAGAACAGCCTACAGGTTACAGAGGAGGACACATTAGCACCAGTGCTTATAGATTTGGACTCACATTGCCTCTGCTGCTGCATGTGCATGGTACTGACTCTACTGAAGAGTTAGGTTAAAAAAGGTTAATGAATCTGGCACTTGGAAGGCAAACCGTGCTCTGCAGTGACCTAGGAATTCTTCATGTTACATATCACACTTCAATGCCTGTCTCTGAAGGCTGCCCATCAGAATTACCTTAACATGCTTTCTTGTAAAAATTCACGCTTTGCTTCACCCCTGCTTGAAGTGTTTAGTAATACATGTAACCCCTTGAGATCAGGAAATCAGTGTGATTTTCTTACTGCCGTTCTAAAACTAAGCACAAACTCTATATTTAGCAAATTTAGACAAAATCAGTATCTTTAGCAGTTTTGGTACATATTCACATAGCAAAAAAACTACATAAATACAGTGTTCATAGTTACTGAGATTCACACAAAAAAAAGGCTTTGGTTAAAAAAATCAAAAAGGGTCAAATAAAAAACACCTTAAAAAAAAGGACCAAAGGAGTGTCAAATACTATATTGGAGTCAAGTGAGTGCAGAATAAACCAGTAGTTGTCCATTAGTTAATTCCTTGGTATTAAAATCTTCCACCTAAAGACATCCATGTCTCTTCCAGGCTGTGTGCCTATCCTGACATTCACAGCTGGTCTCCTAGCTCCAGTACAAGCAGGGTGGCAATAACTCCACATTTTCCTGTTCAAGGCAAAGAGTCCCTCTTCCAGCTGTGAGGTAGAGATGGGGTATCAGGTCCCTGGTGGATGAGATACCACCGAGAGCAGCCGTTACACATTTGTTTCCAATTCATTTATTTCAATAGTGCAGTGGTCTTTACTGTTGGATTTCTTTGTGTGATTCTCCACTGGAGTTTCCTCTTGCTCCACTTGCACAGGTATGTGGTGCTGAAACCCTTTCACTGTTTCTGGTCCACGAGATTCATTCATGGTCTTCACGCAACCATTTCTTTGGTAAGCCACAATCTGATGGACGTTAACAGGCTTAGTTTCACAGATCAATGGAACCTATGTGAAAAGTATTAAGATTTGGAATACTGCTACTGTTTGCTGTATATAACAGGGAAGGGATTTTTACTTTGAAAGCCTGTGGTCTGCTTTACATTTACCAGGATTGCTTAGGGCCTCCATAGACTTCCAGGACCTGTTTGGCACGCACACTAAAGCATTTTTGCACCATCAATAAAGTGAAGGTGTCTCTACATATGTAAAAATGCAAACTCTGTGACAATTCTAATTTAACTTATACCCACAGTAATAACTGCTCGCATCAGTAAAGCGATATAGGTAGAGTAAATAATGGCTAGAATTTCGGGGCTGAGTTCGAAAGATATAGACTCTCAATGACCAGTACGCTGAGCTTTCGGCAATACTTGCTCTGGAGTACAATTTCATAGACTAGTAACTACCTGTTGTTGTCTTCTAACCCTAAAAAACACCACCTGTCTTTTCACTTTGCACTATTTCAAAGGAAATGAAGAGGATTTTATTGACTGATTCATAAGTTAAATATTGAAGTGTCCTTTAAATCAAACCAGAAGTTCTGATGGGGAAAATAAGACGTAAATACTGGCAGAGAAATGAAGTGGGCTTGCAGCTGTAAAAACTTGGCCTTTGGGAATACATTACTAACTCCACAAATTCTGCAGCCAAAACGTATGGCAGACTAATGGTATATTTTAATACAATTATGGAGCATGATATAAAGAAAAATCTCATCACAGATGACTAAATAATCCCTGAGGAGGGATTTTATATTCTTGAAACATCTCTTCTTGAGTTCTTACTGAGTTCTAAATCCAGCAATGAAATGTCAGGAGGTCTGTGTTATGCAGGAGCTCAGACTACACTTCTGGACTTGTAAGGAATGACATACTCTACCATTAGGTTGTACATTTGGTTTCTTTGTAGCGAGCTAGATGTGTAGCCCATATATCTAGGCCTAATCCTGTCAGTGGTAATTACTGTAGGTGCTAAGTACCTCAGGGGACACCGCCCATCTTTATATGTAAAAATCGAAAGTTAGCAGGAATTTTAAATGCATATTGCAGGAAGGCATGGGAATAGGATTTATGAGAAAGACTGTCTGTAAAATGGGAGAAATAAAAATAGATCTTCGCTATTAAGGCTGTTGTTCTACAAATGATGCACAGAAATGAAATAAGTCTTGTGAAAATCAGTCCCGATGAAACTTTTCTGCATAAACCAGTCTGTCTTTTTGGAAGAAAGGCAGTGAGAGCCTGCTATGAGCTGAAAATGTTGGAGATTAGCACCTCCAAGTATGAGGGGCTCATAGAATTAGGAATCTCTTCTGTCAAGGATTTGAAGGAAGAGTATGAGTTCCTGGTATAAGGAAAAACTGAATGATACTCACCAAGAAGGAAGGAAAAAAAGCATAGGAGTGGAGGGGGGCAGGGGCAGAATACAGAGGTATATGTGGTGTGTGAAATAAGGAGAGGGGAAAAAACGATGTAAGGAGAGGGGAAAAAACAAAGATGTAAGGAGGGACTTGTGTTAAATGCAGAAGACATGAGCATGTCTGATAATGAAGTCTAGAATGCAGCAGTGTGCTTGTGCTAGTCCAGAAAGAAATTATTGCAGTGCTGGCTTCAGATTATACTAACACAGAGGCTTGCAACACTCATGGTAGTTGCTTTTGTTGTGAGCTTATTGATTATGCAATACACACTCATAAAAGCCTTTACCTCCCCTACAAACAAATAGTGAAGGATATTTGTCACTTTGGCCTGTTGCAGGTCACATTTTCAGAAAGAAGACAGCTGGCAGGAATGGGGTACTGTCAGTGGGACTCACGGGTCCAGCATCTCTTGCATTTGCAGGACAATGCAGCTGCTTTTCCTGTTCCCAGCCCTGGTGTGCCAGACACAGCTGGCTCGTAAGCTTTGAATTTGAGTGGCTTTCTGCATGACCACATGCAAAAAAAAAAAAAAACCCTTCACCTCTTCTGGCTAAGCAGCACATTGCCAGATTCTGTCCTCTCTCTGAAACACCTTTTATAAACTAGATGAAATGAATGTGGGAGTCTGAGAACTTGCAGGTTCTTTGCCCTAATACGGCACACGCTGGCACACCGCGTTGTTACCTCATCACCGTCCTTGATGAACTCCTTCCGGCAGATGTGAGCCATGATCCCAGCTGCCAGGGCATCTCCCAGGACATTGATCATTGTTCTAAACCTGTCTCTGGCAAATGAAATAGTTATAGTAAGTAGTTGGCTTTTTTTGGTACATGCCTATGGCTTCATCACTGCAGTAATTATAGCTGAAGGCAAATTTTGCTGGTTGTATGAGCTAACAAGTTCAGAAATGGTAGTAAGGAGTTTGGCACAGGACAGCTATTAGTTACTGAACTGCTCGGTTGGGTTTCCCAGCCTTTTCAGAGCTCAGCGCCCTTTGCTGCCACACACTTAAATAAGCTAAGCTAACTACAGCAGCCGTGCCTCCCTATACACACAAGCTGATTCACCACTAGAAAGATTTAACACAGCAGATCAAGATTACATTTATGTCTAAGTTTTTATGTTAAGGTCCAGTATTATGGTCTGGTTTGGAGGCTGGTGCTGCAAATGACTTGATTCAATAAAAGTAGAGGACAGCCAGTACTTTCCATTAGGTATAAAGGTCTGAATCTGAGCAACCAAGTCCTAGTTTAGAAGATTATTGAATTGGTAGAATGTGCAGAAAACAATCAAGAGTATTCAGAAGGTTGCTAAATAACTGCACTAACAAACTCAGCAGGCACTGACCATATTTACATCATCTTCATTTCTGAAAAAGCTATGGTTGCTATGGCTACTAGTGGCTCATAAAGATTCTTCATTTTCAGTTATCACCTTTTCCATTTTAAATTTGTATGATTGACAATACATTGCATATATATAGTTTCACTATTTTTCATTTATTCATTTACAGGATCATTTCTTCCCTGTTTACGCCTTTATCCACTGTCTAAAAAACTAACGTATTAAAGCACAGACTGTAAATACACAAAAGCCAGTGGTTGTCATAGACAAATGTTAGACTTGAAACAGCTTGGAATCTATTAGTTAAATTTGATGTTATTTCAAATAGACGATATAGCTTTTAAGTCTGAAATACATCACGTCTTTTCCAAGAAAAACATACACATCTGAATACTCTGTCATATTGGTAACTTAATTTATAAATGTGGGTTATAAAATGGAGGTTCAGAAATCTCCAGATGTTTGGCTTATTAAAGTCAGTGATGGTCCAATATCAACACTGCCCAGATTTCTGATCCCATATCTTAATATAGAAAAGAATTGAAACTTTGTGTTGATTTTTTCTCAGATATTTGAGGCATGTGCTCTGAGCATGCAAATGTTTATGCAGTTGCTTCCCTAAACAGCATGAACGTTCCTGCATGAAATGTTATTTGTGTGTGCAGTTACCCAAATTGCACACAAAATTGCAAGTAACTCCAGTAATAATATTCCACAGCCCATGTTGACTCCATGACCCTGTCTTATGCTTGTTTGCTGAATCCGTTTTTCTAATTCCTGCTATTCTGATTTGGGATTTGCCTTGAGGAAAATTCCCACAAGAATATGTTAAGCCGGGAAAAACACTGGTACAGCACGTATTGATACATGTTCCTGTTACACACAGACTTTTTTTCCCTTTGGTTGATGATCAAATTTTGATTCTTGGAAAGATATTCTGAGTTGTTAATTTTGGATTGTGCAAAGTCAGCTGCAGTACAGCAGAAGCTGTATTAGCAGAGCTCAAGAGTTTCCACTCCCTTTTGGGCTCTCATTAGCGTATCTTCTGAAAAAGAGTTTCTGTAACAGTGCACAAGACAGAAACTCTTAAGAAAATGAATTGCCTGGTATGTAGTTTGAGCAGTTCTATTCCGTGTTTCTGCATGTACAGAGTAGTCTGTACCATGCATGAGTAGAACCACACCGCGCATCACTGACAATTCTCCACTAAGAGGCCAACTTGCTGCCAGTGGCTTTTCTTCTTGTGCAAACACGAGTCAGGTGTTGCAGTGGTATTTTAGCTTTAGATGGTATTATTAAAGATGCAAAATTAAAGATGCAAAACTTTTACCTTGTGTCTAATAAATCAGCTGAGAAACATTTTTGTTTTCTCCTTTATGTCTCTGGGCACTAGCTGAAGGTATGGAGCTCACATACATGTTATGGATATCTAAATGAGTTGTAATGCCAGCAGTGCATTGTAATGGGTATTTCAGTCTCATGAGATCGTCTAACCAGCCGTCTTTAAGCATTCTTCATACTCCAGTACTTCCAAAACTAATGTTGAAAATATTCATCATGTCAACCACGTTGACACTTTGCATCTGCAGGTTCTTGAAGCCACCGAGGGCCAGAACACAGAAATACACTTTTTCTATGAAAGGTCATTGGCAAAAGACAGAAAATTGGATCTGTTCCTTGCTCATTCTTTAATACCATCTGGAACTATAGCCTGGAAAAGTTTTTTTCTGTTGTTTTGAAAAGTTTTGTAAGACAAAAAGAAGCATAATTCCCATGTACACTGGAAGACTTCCTGGAAAAACAATGAACTGTTGGTGTTGCAAGAGGTCAGCGAAAACTGAGCAATATAGAGGGCAAAGGTTTTTGTAATAGAGCTTAAAAATACTGTGATTTTGCTGTGCTTAATTAGCTACTAAGCTTCAGTGACTAGTGTTAGAAAAGCTATTTTATTAAAATCTGAACTGCCATTCCCCAGTTTAGGTGCCCACAGCAGGCAATATTTATCCTTCACAGAAGAATATTACTGATACTCCTAAAATAAAGTATGTCTTAAAATATGTATACAACACAACACTAATGACTCTTAATAATCATAATCATCATAATATTCTATTACACTAAACAGGAAAGTAATAATTTATTCTCACAATTCTTTGTACAAAAAGCCAGTGGCTTAAAGCTGAATAAAATGTGATATAGAAGAGAATGGGCTTGTAGCACATTTTAACCCAGAACTCTGATGAAATGAAACTCCACTGTATTAACAGAGATACATATTATATAGATCAAATAAAAAATAATTCAGACTGTTCCCTTATGGATGCATGTTGTAGTTATGTAGTTAATTGAAATGCTAATGAGCTAGGGACCAGCACTTTACCATTAATCTTCCTAGACTACTCAGAATTGTTTGACTGATCTATGGACATTTACATAAAAGTTAAGAGTTCAAACAAACCACTCCTTATGAATTTTAAAAGTGGCTCTTCTCATGGATGACACGAATCTCTCTTATTCTGAGCATGTTAAGTTTTAGCCTCTGCTGTTAAATCCTCCCTGATGCAGCAAAGTGACCTCTGTACAGAACAGCTGTGCCAAACACGGCCCCCCTCTGCACAGGAGCCTACAAGTTGCCGCTGCCTATTTAGTACTGAAACCAGAAAAAGCACAATTGCATCAGGAGCTGTGATAAAAGGAAGTAATTAACAGTCCTAATGCAGCAAAGTGCAAGTATTACATTCAGGTTGACTGTGTCATGGTTCTAGTTAGAGTAGCAGGAGCTCTACATAACACAAACCCTTACTGTCCTGCCATGGCCACTTCAGGCAGAGCAGCATCTGTGGTGCAGAAGCACTCGCCTGCTTCAGCACGGGTTCATGCCTCTTTGCAGAGTGCTTCACTACATTGAGATGTTGTCCTTGAACTGTCAGTGGGCTGATAAGCAGCGTTTAGGCAAACTACATTTCCTAGAAACATTAGACCCTTGTCCTTGTCCAAGACAAGTTGCCAAAGTTACACCTGATAGACATTTGTCTGGCCTGACCTTAAAGCTTCTCATGAAGGCACACCAACCATCCTTCAGCCAGGTTAGATGCAGCCACTTCCATTGCCTGCCTGTCCTTCTAGATAAAAATAATTCTTAAGTTTCCCTGAGATCTGACTTAAGGCTAATTACTTTGATCTACTTCTTCATCCGCCCTCCCTGTGAATGTGAAGAAAAAACTGATCACTGTCCTCTTCAGGACTATCTTATTTGTATCAGAAACTGCTGCTCTGTTTTTAGACTAAATGAACTCTGCTTTTTCAGCCTTTCTATGTAGGTCATATTATCCAAGTCTCATCTAGACCATCTCTCATTTATCTATGCCTTTTTTCAACGTACTGCCCACTTCAGCAGAGTATTTTATCTCTGCTGGCCACATTAGCACCATTTTAAGCAAAATAATTACTTCCCATGGCTTTTACGTGTATTTGTGTCACTATAACCCTGGAGACCATTTGCCTTTTTAGCAATGTTGCCACACTGGAAACCTCAAAAGCTTGATGTTACTTACAGTGCCCAGTCGACGGCAATAATCAACGTGATGTCATCTGTTGGAAGCCCAACTGAAGTCAGAACAATGACCATTGTCACCAGGCCAGCTTGCGGGATACCTGCAGCACCTATGCTTGCTGCTGTTGCTGTGATACTTCAACAAAGAAAGAAAGGAATAAGCTTTACCAGCAATAAATTGCTCTGCAAGAAACCACATCTTGTTTCTACAGAAGCTTTCCTAAACCATAACCCTTCTTACACAAGCCGCTACACAGAAGTGCCAGTGTTTTGTGGACAGAAGCCAGGTCAGAGAGTAGGAACAGGGCAAACTGCCTACCCAGCACTAAATTCTCACCCTCTACCTTTGCAGCCTTAGTGCTGGTGGGGGAGTTCTGTTGTCTCATAATATCACAGAAGTGCAGAGAAAGGAGGGCAGACAGGATGTGGGCTTGTCTGAGTTACGTCAGCTTCTCATCCTTCATGGCATCACGCAGCACCGTGTGCCATGAATCTGCCAGCACTCCTCATTGCTGCTTCACCCCTGGCAGCAGAGCTCCCAGCAGACATCTGAGTCATCCTCGGCAGTTCCTGTGCCAGGCAAATCCACGGCTGGCTGCGAAAGAACCTTAAATGTCAATCCATCACAGAGAGGCTAGGCCACGGGTAAAGTCCTTGCAGAGCACATGGCTTTGCATACTTGGATCTAAATACGAAGCAAGCGTGAATGTGACTGTATCTCTTCAGTTTCGGGAAAGTATTTTTACTTGACCTTCACACCATTTTTTTCAGCCAGGCAAGCAGAAATGAATGGGAGACCAGCGCAAGAGTGGACCTGGCAGGCTTAACATTTTTTTCATAATGCTATTTTTAGGGAAGGAACCTCATTCCTTTTTCCAGGAGCAGAAGTGACTGTATATATTAATTTCCGCCCATCTAGCCACTTCCAAGAGCTGGGCCATCCAGCAGAAAGACAGAAAACAAATGTTGACAATTGTGAAAGGATGACATAAAGCATATACACTGATAATCCACTGCATTCATCAATCCAGAATTACGGAGCTTTTGGCAAGCAGTTAAGTCTCATCAACCTCCTGTGATGGAAAATGAGGGTAACAGTATTAACCCATATGTAAAATGAGACGCAGAGATACCCAGTATCTTGCTCACAGCTGTACTGTGTACCAGTAGAGCAGCATCCATGTTTATAACTAAAGCCCTTTCCTGCAATAAAATAAAACACATTTGCATGTGGGTGTGATAGGGAATGAGAAAGACTGAAAACTACATTTTGAAAAAGCTATCTTGTAGAGCATCCTAATAGCATGGTATTAAGTAAACTACAGACAGAAAGGAAGGGGCAGAAGCTCAGTAGCTGAATAAGAAATAAATACAATGAACATTAAAAAGTTCTCCAGTTAGTGCTCCAAACTGGCTAGCTGATTAGGACTGCTTCTGCCTCCTAAGACAGTTCAGGTCACAAAGTCTCATAACTTAATTAGGGACAAAACTAGGAATGTTTAAGTAAGATTGTACAGGCAAGCTGCTATTCCATTGATCTTTTTCCCTTAATGTAGATGTTTATTCCTATAACAGGCTCAGTTGATGGGAATACGATCTTTACTCTCTTTTTCTGCTACCATCTAAGTTTGCACGATCATATTGACATAAACTGTCAATCTGTATTTTACAAATTATGAGCAATGTAGACAGATCATTTTTGTAACAATTTTGCCCCTCTGGCAAAAATATCCTGGCACTCAGAAAGAGTTGAATTTCAAATCTCCAGATCCTAAAGTATCAAGATCTGGGGCAAGCACGGCCTATAAAACACATTCAGAATTTCGCTTCAGATATTCAAGGTACTGAATCCATTGTGACTTCCTATTTACTCTTTTTGTTTCAGTCTCCTTCTTTCTTTTCCTTTTTCAGAGTTTTCTAATGTGCATTTGTACTTTCCTTCTATTATCTTACTTCTATTGTCTATACTTAGTTCTTGTGTACTAGCACTTAAAGCAGGCAGTAAAAATGAAGAGATAAAATAGGGTTCTGCTAGAACAACCTAGAACCCATTTACCATCACTCTCTTCTCTTCAATTTTTTCAAATCACTGTTCTCTACTTCAATGTTTGTGTAATGTCTGCCCATGCTCTGGGCCATATGTTGAGACGACATTATAAAAACGTCCTTGCATTAAATATCACAAAAGACTAAATTTTAGCACTGGGTCATTCCAGTATTTTTCAGAGAGAGAGAGAGAGAGAGACAGCCTGAGGCAAGAGCTCATATGGGCACAATTTATTTCTTCTCCTTCTAGTCCAACCAGATCTTTCCAGAAGCCTGTTAGCAAAGCCCAGCTGTCACCCTGGGTTGGTCTCAGAACTCTCCTCCTCTTGTCAAGAAAGTTTTGAAGTCCAGCAGAACATGGGAAAGGCGCAGCAGTGTAAATGGGGCAGTGATGAGGTCACTGGGTGGGTAGGTAAGCAGAACTCAAATATGTTGCACAAGGCTCTGACTATGAGGAATGTTTTTCTTATAATTTGTTCCCTGCTGGAAACCTGCAGGTTTCAGTCCCTGAGGCATTCTTTGGCAGCCACTGGAGTTATTTGGCAGTAATTGTTCAGCTGGATCTTCTAGTCTTCTGGATCCTTTACAGACCTTTCAAGGACAGAGTATGCAGCTACAGCACTCTCTACCCACCGAGACCATGGTTGTTTATGAAGTTTTCTGCTTTAACAAGCAGCAGAGAAGACATTCAAAAAAATATTTAGTGATATGACATCTTCATGAAAATCTGCCCTGATAGTAGCATCTGTCCTCCTTCTCTGTGCCCCAACTCCTTCAGGGTTTGACAAAGAGCTTCATAACACACTATTCCCTGTTATCTGATATAGAACTTATAGTTTTGTGAGGTTTTATCCCTTTCCTCTCATGTAAAGATGCAAACCAGAGTTAAAGTTGAAAACAATTCTGGCATTTAAAATACTGTTTTAAATACCAATAATAATAGTAAAACAATCTTAGTAAATTATCAATGGATCACCTAAAATTAAAAATGAGACAGTTATCCTCAAACAGAAACGTCAGGGGCTGGAGAACAAGTCTTACGAGGTGCAGCAGCAAGAGCTGGGGTTGTTTAGCCTGGAGAAGAGGAGGCTGAGAGGAGACCTTATTGCACTCTACAACTACCTGAGAGGAGGTTGTGGAGAGGAGGGAGCTGGGCTCTTCTCCCAAGTGACAGGGGACAGAACAAGAGGGAATGGCCTCAAGCTGCGCCAGAGGAGGTTCAGGCTGGATATCACGAAAAAAATTTTCACAGAAAGGGTCATTGGGCACTGGAACAGGCTGCCCAGGGAGGTGGTAGAGTCACCTTCCCTGGAGGTGTTTAAGGAATGGGTGGATGAAGTGCTGAGGGGCATGGTTTAGGGATTGTTAGGAATGGTTGGACTCGATGATCCAGTGGGTCCTTTCCAACCTAGTGATTCTATGATTCTATGTGTTTCCTGGTGTCTGCATGCTTCTATTGAATGGTACTAGCACAATTTCCCTTTGTGCACTCTGTGATCTCTACATTAGTTTAAAATAACCCTCCTGTGAGGGATGGATCCTTTGGTAATAGCAAAGATGAGTGTCATTCTGAACATTGTTGCATACAGGAATCTTAGGTAACAGTGTCAGACACAACAAGACAACCAAATCGTGGCCCAAGGAATTTGAAGTTTATACCTTATAGTAATAATCTGCCCGAAGTCCAGCTCATAGTTGTTTACTTGTGCAATGAAGATGGCAGCCACTGCCTCGTAGAGTGCTGTTCCATCCATGTTGATGGTGGCTCCTACTGGCAGCACAAACCTCGCGATCCTCCTGTCCACATGATTATTTTCCAACAAGCACTTGAAAGTGATAGGCAGTGTGGCTGAGCTGAAAAACAGCGGAGGGAAGCAGATATTGAATTGTTTTTATTTCTGGGGAAGAGAACCAATTGTGGCAAACGTCCTCCGGACAGGGTAAATTTTACACACGGCAACCATGTCAGCACTGCTTCTCATTCTTTGGTGTGCAGGTGTAACCCACTTCCCATGTAACTCACTCCTTTGCTTGAAAGGGATAAAGACAGTTACATGTATAAATGCTAGAGTAAGTGCAAGCTTTGCTTCCCCCAGATTAAGTCATTCTCCCTTTCCCGAAAGAGACAGGATTGTATGCTCAAATGCGAGGCAGGGGAAACACCCTGTGCAGCTTATTGGTAAAATCTCTGAAAACTGTTGTGCATTCATTGTTTCTAAAAAAATTTCTTTCCAAGCCTTCTGAAGCAGAAAGACACTTTTAAACAGCAAGAGTTGCCATAAACCAAGGAAAAGTATAAAGTAAGAAAGGTTCTTAACTCACTGTAAGGAAATGCTATATAAATGCCCTTAGGGATTGTGCCAGTTCTCCCTGCATATGGACAGTAATTAAAAGACCAGGCAATGAATTATAACAGTAGTGACAGCTTACAAGAGATTGTAATGCAGCTTGGGTTAAACTCTAAAACATCCCAGTGGGCAACAGCTCTGACCAAGAAACCAGTCCTTCTTTTGCCTCAGAACGCATTAATGCAGTACTGTCCTCCCTCATGACAAGTTCACGTTTCTGCAAGGGGTTAGGCAAAGATCAAATCAACAGCATGCCTGAAAAGAAAAGTTACAGACCAAGATCCTGTGTTTAGGAATATACAATCCCATTTCCTCTCTAGGACAGATCTCCCATGTCCCTTGTGTGATCCTATAACAATCACATAATTGCAGGTCATATAAAAAACGTGTACATATGTAAATGAGGTATAAATGTGTGTGTGTTAAGGTATGGCGTGGCATGGAATGATATGACTGTTGCACAGGTATTCATTTTAAGATGAGCTCAACTCCTTCCAAACTCCAACCCTTGATTTCAGACTCTTAAAAAAAAAAATCTGATTTTTGTTTTCATTAACTGAGACAATCAATAAAATATTATCTCATCTTAAAATTCCTCATTTTCAATAAGATCCATGCATTTTTAAATAGTAACACACCTAAACATGTTTATGTTTTATCAGCCTTTTGGTAACACTCTGCATTTTACAATATGGTGTCATATGCACTAATATATCGTGAGTAATCAAAATGCATTCAAGTGAGTTAAGTGGTATTCTTTGTGGCACAGAAAACGTCTTGTACAGAAAATAAGTAACATCATTGCAGACAATAATCAAATGGCAAAATATTTTCCTTGCTATGACAGTCATTTTAAAATATTGCTGAGTATCTCAGGCTATTTAAATAGATGTAAAATAGAAAATTCCTTCAAAATTATGACAGAGCTACCTCTTTAAAAGAGATAAGTAATTATAGGGGAAATACTGCTATCATGACACTATTGTGATCAGTCATGAAATATAGGTGTCTTTCCACTAGTTCAGACAGTTCAAATTGCTCAGTCGCTGTGTGTAGTGAGCCTCATATTAGCAATGTGGCTCTGATATCTAGATCTGATAATGACCATTATCCGTTCCTAATGGAGGATAACACATTTGACCTACAAATTCTTTCTCAGTCATTACATGTGACCTACAAAATCACAGAGACATTCTGAAAGCTCTGAAATCCTAACCCCGACTTTGTAGGAAAACATTAGCAAAATGTTTCCATGAGAAGGAGTTGTCATTTTGTATTTGTGCAAGCTGTTGTTTGAGGCAAGTAACAGTGTTTGGAAAGAAAAGCAGCTTCTGGCAATAGAAACACAAGGGATAAGACAAGTCTATGCTTTCATTACGCTATCTCTCTCTTCCATAACTTTATAAAGTCTGATCAGTGAATGATTTACTACAGACTGGCAATCCCTGCTATGAAAATCTGGACAAAGTATGCAAATGAATTGAAAGGTCATAGAAGCAATAGAAATCTGTTTTACCTGTGGTAACTGAGTTATATTCGATTTTTTCATTCTATCATTCCTAATAGTTAATCAATATGTACTTTGAAAAGCAAACACCGTGAAGTATAACCCCCCAAACTACACATTAGAAGTAATTTCTCTCTTGGATATGCCTATCATTTTTCATACATTCATTTGTGAATGAGTGAAATTCTCTCTGTGTGGTTTACCATAAAATGTATATAAAATAAAAAGGTGAGGATGGGCCTTACAGGTTATGTAGAACTGGAACCTCTTGTGTAGCTGTAACTAGGAGCAGACCACCCCAGTATCACTTCTGGATGTTCTTAAACTATAGGCACAGCCAGGAAGCGATTACTAAACTTACTGTTCATTGCCCGCCTTCCCCGCAGTTGTTTTTGTTGGTTACTTGTTTTTAAAGGCATTCTTTCCTTGGACACTTGGCTTTTCTGTAACAAACCCCATCTAATTTTTTGGAGGGAAAAGGAGGAGAAAAAGGTAATCTTACAAGTCCTTTTCCACCTTGCCTGCACGTCGACATACCGGAATTTTAAACCTAAATGTCTTCCTGTTCTGAAGGCTGAAAGCTGAGCTATAAAATGCACAAACTGATTGACATCTCCCTGTTTGGTTGAGATGTGACAAAGATCGTGAAGAACAATCTCATAATATCAGTGGTACAACCAGCCAAATCTCCGTCTACTTCCAATGTTGTAAACGGAATGTATGACACATGTATGAAACTTCTAAACTTGTGCAGTATCTCACAAGAGTCAGGTGCTTCTTTCATTTTAATTTCCTGCTGCTAGAAGTAAAACTTGTAGGGCACATAACTAAATGTTGGGTTTGTTGTTTATTAAATATTATAACAAAAAGGAAAATGAGAAGAATATAAGTGCAATGATGATGAAAAACATTGTGCAAGATACTGAAAGGAAGCAAATTTCCAGGTCACAGATTCTTGTACCTTCCTAGCAGAGGCAACTACTACACACAGTCTCACTCAAATTTATGACACCACTTCTCAGAGCTAGCAGGCTGTCTGACCTAACTATTCCTATTGAAAGGCTTTCTGGAACTCACTGTTCAGATGAGAGATTTAATTTATGGTTTAGATGTATTTTTTTTTCAATTTACACTAATTTTGCTTTTATGTGTTTTACGCTCTTCTCCTTGTACAAATCAGTCCAGCTGTTACAATACATATTGCTAGAAATCAGTTTTGTCCCCTCTCAGACTGGATTGACCCAACCAGACATTCCAAAGTCTTTTACAAGGTTGCTACTTTACATCCCCAATTACCCTTTCAGTGCCCATTTCAATCTGAATGAACTTTTCCCAGACACAGGTGACAAATGCTATGTGGAGTATCCTAGAAGAGGTTGTCTTGTTCAATGATGGTTCACTTTTACTCATCATGTACCATCTTGCACATATCAGAAAATACCTCTCTTATTTAAGGCTAAAAAAGTTCCTACTGTATTTTTTGAATTAGATTAATATATAATTTCAATGGCTGAAGAAAAAACATTCTCAAACGAATACTTTAATTTTTCTTTCCAGCTAAAAAAGGTGAAGTTTGTTTTCTTGAAAGCTGATTTATCTGCTGTTAAACAGTTGAGCAGTAACATGAAAGACTGACATTTAACATTTATCAGGAGGGAAAAATACTCCAAAGCACTGATCTTAATCTGTTAAGTCTTTTAAAAACTGCCGCAAAGCTTTCAGCTAAGAGGAGAGGTATCTTCTCCCAGCACTATCTCTAACGATGAAAAATACATTTTTAGAGTCTTATCTCAATTTTAGGCTAAAGTGCTGCAGCTGCAGAGTCTGAGCATAAGCTAATGCTGGATCAGGCCAAGCTCTTACTAGTGTGAGCCACAAAGACAGCTAGTCACTGTGGAAGAACAGCTGTTCAGCCTCCTCTGTTTATCTTATCATTCAAATGCATTTTGATATTTGCTCCAAAAAATCAACAAACTGATCTCATCTCCCTTTTGCTAAATCTGCCTTTAATTTACACTATGCAACAGCCAAGATCTTAGTGTTTCATAAGCAGCAAAACCCTTGAAAAACTCATACTTTATAGTTTGTCTTCAGAGAAGATGAAAATAGCTTCTTTTGATGGGATGCATCACTGAGTAGATGCTGCTTTAATTCATTAACGATATGGAAAGATGACCTAGAAAAATAAAATTCCCTCATGCCATTGGAATGAGGAAAGCTAAAAATCAAGAAGAATTTTGCCTGTAGGCCAAATACTGCTTTTTCAGTACAGTAAGGGTGATAGGATCAGGGGCGATGTGGGGGGAAGCAAGCAGCAAGTCAGAAATCCATAGGGGCATGACCTGAACAACACAGAGCAGGGCAAGGTGGGCAACGACAGCACGTGCCGCGCACACCTTACTGACATAGCAAAGAGGATCTGTGTACATTGCTATGGTGCTTGTTGGCAAAGCCAGCCCAGATGGGGGCCGGCCAAAGGTTTGGTTTCAGAGGCTGGCTGGCCAGGTGGCTGGTGCAGGGACTCCGTGCTAGTCGTAGGAACAGAGGAATAACAGATCTCCCACTTCTCTGTCTCTGTCTCTCCAGTAATGTCTGCAAATCAAAATATTGCTACGGTTGTGATTTCTGGTGGAATATAAGGGGACGGAGAATGAGGCGTAGAACCTTTCACTAAAGGGAAATGGGTTGAAATAATGTTCAGATAAACAAAAAGATCATTGCCATGATCTTTTAGTGTTTAGTGTTTAGTGGCTTTCAGGTTCCCTTGTGCTACATTCTTGGGTTTTGCATGTGGTATTGTTTTTTATTCTTGCAGTTTGACTTTTAGCTCAAAAACACAGCTTTCCACAGGTGCAGACTAGCTGGAATGAATGTCAGGACACTGATCTGTGGTTTTCTTTCTATCTTTAGATGTAGACATGAACCGACACAGAAACATCTGCAAGAAACACATCAGTATGCTTAAAATCAACTCTTTGTTCTCCTCTAAGATGATCAGAAAATCCAATACCCACATTATGACTGTTATATAATGTCCCTGTGGCAAGTGTTATTTAACCAAACACAGATGCATTTACCGTCAGGAGAAGCAGCTCTCCTGTCCAGCCCCAATTATTTCTGCATGTTTTTCTGGCAACAGCTCAGTTATGTGCAGTATCCATTCCTTTCAGTGTAACGAAGGTGAAAAGTTCAGCTGTCTCTAGACAAGGCCCTGCTTTCTGAGCAGAAAAACATCAAAAACCATGTTGGGCCTTTGTTGGATTTGCAAAATATACACACTGGTAAGAAGGAGCAATCAGAGCTGAATCCATCAAACATGTCCAAGCCCCAGATTCATAAATTCAGAGCCTTTGCCCGGGACTCAACTTTGGTGGTACATTAACTTCAGACAATAAAGATACTAAATCTCCTGTGGTAGCAAGTCCTGCTGGTGATTCTCGACAGGCTGAGCTACCGGCTGGCACCAGAGCTCTGCTCCCAAACTACAAGCTCTCTGGGACTATAAATATGTAATTATTCCTTGCACAGTGGAAGGGGAGAGAGTGCTATCTCAAAGTACTCAATATCCCAAAGACAGGGGCTCTCTCCTGGGAGTCCGAGCCTAGAAGGGTGAAAGTCAGTGCAGGCTAACGGGAAAGCCGAATTCCCTGTATTTTCTCCGCTGTCAGCAGACACTCAGCTTGGGGTAAGGAAATCATAGAATTGTTTAGGTTGGAAAAGACCGTTAAGATCATCAAGTCCAACCCTTAACCTAATACTGCTTTAGTTCACCACTAAATCATATTCCTAAGCAAATAGAGTGGGAGAAGAAAGTCAAGATTGGTTTACCTTGGAGAGACCCAGCAGAGAGAGTTCTCTCTCTCACCAGTTCTGTAGGTTGAGATTTTTGTTTTGTAGCTACACCTGATGCCTACCTAGCTCTCCTTACCATATGGGCTTTTGGGGCTCTTTCCTAGGAGCCTAATCCTTCTCATGAGGAACCAAGCTCCTACATGAACCATAGCATCCTACATGCCTGAAAGCTGTCTAGAAGTTAAGCTTGCCAATAATGATATGCCCATCTTTTAAAAGAGGAGCTCACATTTGCTAGAGAGCGTGCACATTCTTTCCTTATGCTTCTACAAGTAATTGAGAAAAAATAAAAAACCTGATCTAAAAATTCTCAAACCAACCGCTGTTGAACTTCCTCCAAGCAGCAATATAACTTAGGCACTCGTGTAAAACAGAGCAATTGAAACCACCGCGTACCTGTGTAGATCTGGTTGTGTATTTTGGTTATTACATACCATCTTTAACTTTTTGTTTTATTACTATGATTGAAGATAATGACGTTGGAACATTTCTGACCTCAAAACATACCACAAACAACCTGGACCTGAATATATTATGGATTACAAAGAGGAGCCCTCATGATTGTGAAGTGGTTTGATACTCTCAGAGCAGCTTCCAGACCAGCAGAGGACTAGTAAACTGGTTATAAAATCAAAATACAATGCTGACACAAAAATAGGGAAAATTAAGAAAACTAACATGTTTTTGAAAATGATGGAATATGTCTTGATTAAACCTCCCATGATAAAGGGGCCTGTACTCATGAAAATATTGCTTATTTTTGTTGCTATTAACAGAAATGAGAAGGACAAACTCTTCTATAAATGCTAATGATAAAACAAGGAACAAAACTTTATCTCTTTTTTTTTTTCTAAAATAAGAAAAAATCAGATTAGAATAGCAAGGAAAAATATCTTTCTAGAAGAAGAGAAATAATGGAATGGCACAGATTAAAAAACCTGAGTGTTAGCAATATCGTTCTTCAGCAACAGAATTCTTAGGGGACCAGGGTAGAGTCAAGAGCGTAAAAGGTGAATCTGATGAGCCTTTTCCAACACTAACATTTTTGAGTGCAAAATTAGCACCTTACTTGAATCTGGGGATGTAATGTCATCTTAAGCTACAAATATTTTAGTTTCTAATAAAAAAGATTGCCTCAATGATTTAAGCCTAGTTAGAGTTTAAACCACCACCCAGCACATAATTTTTTCTTGACTTTGTATTTCACAGCATGTTGCTCTTTATATGTCATTTTGGAGCAAATTGTTATAAATAAAAACAACTTGCAAAATGAAGCGTAGTGGAAAGCCAACACCTTCCAACTGTACTGGAATAATCATTCCCTCCTTTTCTTTCTTTTAGTTGCTATACATCCCTCCTGCTCTCCTTACTCCTACCCAACCACTGTATCTGTATTCATGAAAGAAACCAGCATTGGCATCTGTCCTTCCTGCCCCAAACAGCCTTGTTGGATCTCTTTAGAACTGTAAAAACCCTAATCAGACTAACGGGATTGGGATAAAAGTTTTAGGATCTTCTCCCAAGTCTGGCACAGGTCTAGTACAAATTAAGTTTTCTCTTTTTCATTGTCCTTTCAGTAAAATAGAGATTATTTCTCTTTTAGCCTTGTCAGTAATTACCGCACTGCAAAGCAATGTTTTGCAACAAAAATAAAATTTGCAGAGGATTAAAAGCAAAAATGAATGACATTGACTAATACCAGTTCAGGGAGGTTACACTGTTATTTCTCTATGTATTTATTTACTTAGATAATTCGCAGAATAATTTCAGATTTCTGCAAAACTCACATAGTTATTTATCAGTGATGATGCCCCATGGAACCCCACATGCTCTGATTACATAACGGTCCATACTAGACTATTAAAAAGAAGTTTTTTAAGCCAACATTTGCTTGGCTTCCCAGAGCTTTTATCTATATGTCATTCCTGCCTTTACATTCTGTAATTCCACCAATTACAAATACACTTTATTTCTAAGTGAGTCACCCCAATGTAGGAGACATTATGTGAATTACTGCTCAATGAGCTTGGGAAGATATGGAGAGGAGTAAGATTAGAGGTGTGAGGGATAGGAAGCTGGTACAATATTATGGCCTGGAAGGACAACTTAGTCATCAGAACTTATTACAGAAATTATAGTAAGGTGGAAGGAATCAGTATTTAACTAGATGAAGAATTCCTCAGACGTTACTGTTAATTAGAATAAATATTTTGGAGTTAATAAGACCTTTTAATTTGTCATTATTTTGCTTTATAAACAGATTTTCCCAATTTATCATTGCTTTTATACTAATTTCTAATTTGAAGTCTAAATTAGGTAGATGAGGTAGCTGTTTGTCACTAGCTGCCATAATTTCAAAATCTGGATAAGAATTCAGTATTTTCCAGTCTCTCTGCAAAGTAACAATAATACTTTTAAAAATCCCACAGCAAAAATGAGATATTTTCTTTTCTAGAGTCCTCTTCCTTTACAGCTGACAGCAGAAATAATAAATATGTAGGATGAACTGAAAAGACTTATTTACCTGGCATCTTCTGCTTCTACTCTGGCTTTTATTACTGCATAAAATAGTGATAGGTATAGCTGCTCTCGTTATTTCAGATGCCATGAAAAGGTGTTTTCATTATACTGGCTACAGGAAAGTGTTATTTTAGTTGTTGTTATTGTATCCACTCCATGCAAGTCAATTCCAGCCCTTTCAAGCACTTTTTAAACACTCACTTATCTGTGTTGGGAATTATTTGCATAAACAGTTCACAAGCTGTTTCCCATTTTCATTGTACCTTTGTTCAGCTATGGTTAAAACTAATTGTATATCCTCCCTAAAAAGGATCCAAAATATATTATTCCTTGAGCAGAACAGCTAAATACTTTCCCAGTGCTGGACAATAGCTTGCAACCACAGCCTTTTCTTAATGTACCAAGATGAGTCGAAAGGGTAAAATGCCTCCATATGACTGAGCTAGGAAGTTCTCCACTAATACTGAAAACGACTTCTGGACAAACTGTGTCTCCCTTACATATATGAACTTTGTAGAAGCACAATGTTTGTTTTTATGGAAAAATACCCTTATTTCCTTTCTAGTCCTCTAATAAAACCTATTTTTGTCCAATATTTTTTAAACTAAGCAAAAACAATGTGACAAACATTACTGTCAAATGGGTCCCATACGTAACTTCCAAATGTTGAAAGCCACATCTTTTATAAATATTCCAGTGAATTTGACACAGGCCATTGTTCAGATACAATTGTATCTGCTCCAGTACAGCTATAGTGTGCTGTTCCCAAGAGAAACCTGGAGTAAAGATCTAGTAAGCACTTTGCTGCATCTGTTGAGAGGCTCTATAATACCTGGAGGATGTGGCCAGAGCAATGAGCAAGGCTTGAAGAATCCCTCTGATGAAGACAATGGGGTTCTTCTTGGTGATAAAGAAATACATCATTGGCAGAATAAACAGTCCATGCACCACCAAGCCGCAAACCACTGTAATGGCATAGAAACCCAGTTTCTTCCCAATGGCTGAAGGGTCATCCATTTCTAAGATTTTACCAGCAATTAGGAACACAATTCCAAATGGAAAGTACCTGAGCAAAAAGAAAGACAGTCATTGTTAGGAGATAGCTCTCTTCCAAACAGTATGAGATGAGAAAGCCTTGTACTTCCAGTAGCGGTGCAGTAACAGCTCTGTCTCAAAGTGGCACAGCTGGATTACATTGTTTTATCAGACTAAGCCCCACTCTCTCACAGCTGAGGAGCATGCTCAAAGCAGGGGTCTAAACAATCTTTTATGTGGGTACTCCTCAGCACAGCTGAGGTTATGGTGTTAGTCAGGAACAACTTTAAAATGTTTTGGTTCAGAAGGCAGCTCTGACTTTTTAGCTCAAGGCAGGTCATTTACTGGAGAGAGAGGCAATGAATCCTAAGCCTTCATGTACTTGCTCGTGTACTTCTGTTCATGGGTTTTAGTTGGAAGCCGTTAAGTAAATGTTTATGTTGCCTTTGGAAGACACAGGAGAAAAACCAACAGACATAAGATGTGCTCTTGGACTGGGAATTCAATTTGGAACAGATAGATAGGCAAAAGAATAGTTAGTTTCTGAAACCCCTCTGGACTGGATGTGGGATAGGCAGTTTTATCAAAACTGTTGTGTTTCTGTGCATGCAAAGCCATCAGTATTGAAAAAGCTTAAAATTGGGGGGAAAAGAGAAGGAAAAAAAAAGAAATCTGGTGGCATCCAGCCAGTTTCCATTGGCAGCAGTGCCATCTCCAGAGACTTGCCACTTCCCCCTCACCATTCCAGAAATTACTACCCCCTTGGTCTCATCTAACCAAGCGTTCATTCCCTGACCCAGCTCAGTCAGACTGGACAGGGTAGCTGGAAAAAAAGGCTGAGCGCCGGTAGTGGGACACCCCTCACAGGGGGCTGAGCCATGTTGGGGGACCTTCTGAAGGGCAAGGAAAATGCTAAGCTGACAGTTTTTGCTGTTGGCAGTCACGTACTGTTCCTCCCGTCTTTGGGTCAGGTGGACTGGCAGGTCTGGCTGGCTCTCAGTGTAATTTAGGATTGCTCTCAAGGCTTTTCCTAAGTTACATGGCCCAGAATTGTTCACTGAGGGCTGTTCTGCTGACCAGAGAGAGACATCCTGAATGCCAAGCACTCTGGATGCATCATCTCCACTGTGAGATCTCCACACCCCCATCTTCAGCACAGAGATAGCCAAGCAACCAGCAAACGTGCTAATGACAGCACAGTCACATCAGCACAGGAGCTCAGCCCTCTCCAGGCCAGTGCTTCTACTGCAGCAAAGCTGTAAGGGCTACAAGTACCAGTCTGAGCATCGCGTCATGCTCCTCTCTTGCGTGGGCTGAGGTATTATAGTCCCTCTCGGCATGCCAAGGATTGGCAGTGCCCCTAGTGCATACAGCACACGCACACAGAGCTATGCAAAGTTTCATTATTTGCGAGTAACATATAGGGTGCCTCTGTCAAAATGACAGTACAAGCCAGGGACAGGATGTGTGTGGATGTATCTTCCTTCAAATGCTGAGGCCCTGCAAATCTAAGGATCTTTCACCCCTATTTATTTCCCTGGAAATAAGTTTATGAGATCTCTGTGGATCCTATTCTGTTGAAATTTTCTTACTCTTTAAAAAAATTATTGATATTCTTACTAAAAGAGTTACTTACCAAACAGCAACTGCCACTATCTTCATAACAGATTCATTTAAACACTGGCAAAAGCTGACCAAAGGAACACCGCTGTTCCCCATTCTTCCCAACATTATACCTGCAAACAAAGGCATTCAGGTTCAATTTCTCAGATGCCTCCACGCAAAGCCCCGGTGCTTTCTCTCTCTGCTGTAATTCAAAGTAAACGAAGTGGGAGATGACTGGATGAATATGGATTTTTAGAGTGTACAAACAGACATGGTACGTGAAAATCTCACCTTACACAAAACCAGGAGTGTGGCAGAGCGAGCCCACAGCCTTGTGCTTTGGCTCCATACAGGGCACTCTCCCCTGGCTGGGTGATATTTTCATTTGCAGTTTCCTGGAAGTTTCCTGGTGGACGTACAAACTTTTGCACTTTACATTTAGCCGCCCTAGTAGCGAGCCTGTGCCTTAACTGTCTTTCATAGAGCCCTGAGAAATTTATCTGCTCTGAGAGATCCATGGGAGACTAACTGAAAAACATGTTTCTAGCAAAGGAAGCTGTCTGTGCCTGTGGTCTGCCTCACCACGGTGTGCTGCGTACAACCAGGCAGAACACGAGACACTCCCAGGCAGTCAGTATTTGAGGTTTGTCCTGGTAACGGAGAATGAGTACGACAGCCTCCACCTTATTTTTAGTACTTATCTGTCTACGTAATAACAACCAATCCGTATAATCAGTCAGGATTTGCAAACTTGGGGGAGGTAAGGAAATGCAAATTCATTGCAAGGAAAGCCAAATTGCTATAGAGACTAACCAGCAAAGAAGAAAGCAAAGAAAACCCATTTATGTGTACCCAGTGCTCAGAAAAGAAAGGAATACAGCTCTGGGATATGTTATCTAACCATATATTCTCCAGGCAGTTTTAGTTTCCAATAATGCATATAAATAGATGTCATTTTCCTATATTGTTAATTTTCTGCCATCCCTCTCTGAAAGGATTATAAACAATCGCGTTAATTGCTCAAAGAAGCACTTCAAAAACTAGCTGCACCAAGTGAGACTGCCTTTGAAGGGAGTTTCATGGGGAACCAGGGGACTATAAATGGGGTGCATGCTGCCACTTCATCTGGATATGCAGTGTCCTTGCTTTGAGCAGGAGCCCGGACTCTGACCCTTAGAGCCCACATCTGCGTTTATGAGCCACGTCTCAGGCAGCATCGCTTCCAGGGCAATCCCCTCCTGAGGCAGGGAGGGAGGCTGTCAGCTGCCTCGTCCAGGGATTTCACAATAACAGTGCATTCAAGATGTGAGCCTGTTAATATTCATCTAAGCTATAACTTTTAGGTCAGAAAACAGCACTCTTTCATTAAGCATGTTGCTCATCTTTGGTAACAGGACATTAAATATAGTTCAGCTTTTCTAGCCTAGTTGGTGACAGTTTTACAAGACTCTTATCTTCTAATTCTGTATAATGCCAAAAAGAAGAAATGCCTTCTTTTTCGTTTTACAGGAATAACTGAAATAGGCTCTTTAAAGCACTGTCCTACCTAAACGTGGCTATTGGTGAGGAGAGACAGGGGAGCAGGCAGGACTGGGGCCTCCTGTCTGCAGCCCTGATGTACCAAGTTCCATTTCAGTGCAAATATTTTCCTTGTAATGAACTCGATTGGACTCGATGATCCAAGAGGTCTTTTCCAACCTGGTGATTCTATGATTCTATGAATAAATGTGTGCTCCTCCAAGAAAAAAACATCAGATGTCTCAGCACTTATCCACTGTCATAATTCCTAGTAGAAATTCCTGCACACTGTGTAAGAAGAGGTAGTACATCTAGTCACAGCTGAGCTCAGAATTCAAGCTTTGCATGTGTCTTGACCTCACACTGCCTGCCAAATGTTGCCCATTTTAATGCATGCCTGGCAAAGAAGCCCAGTCAGTCATGCACAGGATTTACCCCTGGACTGAGGTTGCTAAGCAATTCACCTCCGCCTTCAGGAAAAGAATTAGCTCAAGACTACATTCTTGTTTTTTTATGCTATTTTTATGCTGTTGAAGAACCTTAAAGAAGCTGTGGTAAGAACTCATAGCCACCCTAATGCTGTTTTTCTATGACAAAGTGGTGTAAAAAGACCTTTCTGCAAATAAGACAAAGCCAAAGTAAGCGAAACTGTTAAAAAGCACCAGGGCTTTTAATACCTTTTTTTTTTTTTTGAAATAAACAAAAACTTTGGAAGGATGTTCTTACATAGAGGCTCAAGCCACATGTCTTCTGTTTCATTAATTCCAACTGGGGGGGGGGGGGGCGTGCAGGAAGCTGGAGACAGTGGTAAATGCTTGGCTGAATCCTTTCTTCAAAACAGCGGTCTGAGATAGTCACTGGTAGATGACAAGTTTTAAGGGTTTATTGTCTCAGGTTTGCTCACAGCTCCCACATCCAGAGCCCGCCCAGCAGCAGGAGCTGTGCTGTACATGGCGGTACTGCCAACACATTTTCTGTACATCAGCCAGGAAGAAACCAGCTCTCAGCTTCCATCTCTTGAGCTCAGGCCAGCAAGACTTAGGGGCATGGTAAAAGTAATACATTCAGTTCTCTGAATCCAATGAATGATCTGTGCTCAGAACTGTGAAATTGCCCTTGATCCTAATAAGCATATGTAATTAATTCATTCATATCCAGTACATTTTGGCTGGAATGGTGTTTGCGGTGACATTGTGTTTTTGTACAATTGCACTCAATTTCCAGCAGTGTTGCGTGTGAAATACCACCCCCGGAGAAACTAAAAAAGAGACAAATCTGCTAATTCCAGACTTGATTTTTGACCCCTTGTGCTGGCATGAGCCATAATATACTAAAGAAGTTTTATGGAACTACTTCTAGTGATCACACTAACTTCCAAGGATAAATTCAGATAAGGAATTTTTGATCAGCACTTCCTTGTAAAAATCATCAGAACTTCATGATTAATGAGGGCATGTTCATTTCAAATTCCCACTTCCAAATCCACAAGCATAATACAACACACATGGCACCAAAGAATTCCTCCAGCATGTGAAACTGAATAAATTAGCCAGAGAGAAGCTCTTAGGAGTCCACTGTGATAAGCTACTACTACTAGATGGTATAGAGCTATCATCACTGCAGGATGGCAAAAATAAAATTAAAAACTTTGAATTAAAGAGAAGAACCACAAATTTAGAACTGATAAAAACAATACAGCTTTGAAGTTCACTTATTTGAGATACATTGAATCTTAGTATCTGAATTGTGTTCTTACATAGATTAGTAGACTTAGAATAGGAAAGACAAGAAGTCAGGACAGATTCCAGGCCTAAAATAGTTTTCTGCCTGGTGAGGGTAACTTTAGCCAAGGAATTGTTCTGGGAGCATGTTTTTCTTGGACTGCCATCTGCAGGGGTGAAATGGCTGTCCATGAGTGCAGGGGGTGTCTCATCCTGACGCCCCTTGAACCAAGAGCAGTGCAGGAAGTTTCTTCCTGCAATATGCCCAAAACTCTGGGCACTAGAACTGCATTAACTTGTTGAGCTTTGGAAAGAAAGTCTGCTACAAACTTGTTTATTTCAGGGTTTCAAGAAACTTTCTCTGGGATTTCTGGTATTGACCAGAGAGCGAGACAGCAGGCTCTGACCTGGTATAGTAATTCCTGACCTCTCTGAGCACACACTAGTACTGTTTTCATTCAGTCAAGGAAAAACAGTCCATCAATAAAAACTCAAAATAATAATAATAAAAAAATAAAAAGAACATAAGTGCATGCACAGGAAACAGAACTGCATGGAAAAAACATCATGAGGGATTTTGAAGATTTGTCTTCGAAGGGTTGGGAGAACACCTCTGCAACAGCCTTGCCTTTTTCCCCACAAAGTTTAGACAGAAGCAGTTAAAAAAGGTGAACCACGAAATCAAACAACCCAACCCCTATGTTTTTCTCTCAAATGGATACATGGATTATTGCAAATGAAACATGTCTGGAACCTACCCATTGTGGCAGAGAATATCACAATCCCTAGCACATTCATGCCGTCACTAGCGCCTGGTTCTGACTTGTAAATTACTTCAGGGGGAGGAGTGATATCCAAGGCAAAATTCTGGACATTGGATCCATTCTCGTCCTGGATTCCATATATTATAATGCGACGAGTGGTGCTTTCAGATGATCCTTTGTTAGATTTAATGATGGGAATACTCTTGGTGCGATACTGAAAGAAAACAAAATAGTTTTTATTATAATACCCCAGCAGGAATTAATAGTTTAATGAGACCTCCTAAGTGCTCTGTTTCAACAAGGCTGCATGTTAAACGGACAAGCACAGAAAAAATGACAGCTCCTCTCTCTAAGCTGCTAAAATCTGTGAAAACAGTTGAATTTTTGAAAAAGCATAACAAAATCAGAATTTCCTACAATAAGACCTTTGTGCAGCCAACACACCACCTCCTGATAAAGCTGCTTTCCTATCAGACGTGATCAGGAATGGTGCCCTAGAAATTCTGAGTGCCTTTTTCTTTGTCTTATCAGAGGTAAGGTTAATAAAGTATTCCCCCAGGTGAAATAAATATACCCATGCCTCTTGCTCACTTAGAAATTTTAGATAAGGTTTTCTGGCCGAATTCCAATCTAAGTAATTAGATTCTTCCCAAATACATTATTTTGTTGCTTTAATTGGACATGGCATTCTGTTCTTTCTTTGCATGGTGTTACTCTTAAAGAGATTCCAGCTACTCTGTGATTGCAGTCGTGTGGAAGGAGAAACCAGGCTCTAGACATACTGGCATAAATTGTTCTGCACCGTTCTCAAGGTCCTCAAGGACTTGGTCCCAAGTGGAGGTGGAGCTGACATAGGTGTGCATTTCTAGTCTCTAGTCACACTGTGCATATTGTGCTTGCTTGTTTTGCCTTCAGATACCAAGGCTGCCAAGGCTAATAGAAAGGGAATCATGAATTCCTAAATGCTGACAGTACTAGCAGTATCTGAAATAATACACAGTGTCCGCACATGGATTCTGTTTTATAAAGAAATATATTTTATGTGATGCTGGCTCATCGCTTTCATCAGTGGTAAAAGGAATATAGCCACTTACCTGCTTGAATGTGGCCTCAACAAGATTGGCTGGAAACATGTTCCTAAAAATGAACAAATAAAAGAATAATTTCTATGGAACTGAAAACAACTTCTGTTCACTGTGCCTTGAGTCTCATGTGGTAAATCAGTTATTTACCCTCCTAGACTGCAAGAGTTGAATGGGTGCAGAAGTCTTCCACTCTCTCCCACTCAAGCCATACAGCTGTACTTGACTGAGCAAGGCTCAACAGAGAGACAGTTTCTCAGAATTAAAGTTCTGGGACTTGCTTCTGAACACCTGGAGTGAAACCCAGGAGCTCCAGTTTCAGTTTCTGGCTCTGCCACAGTATCCATGTCGTAACTGAGGCAACACAAATGCTATCATTCCCTTCCCCATCTGCTAACAAAGGAGAAGAATATTCCTTCAATCCATATTTTGTCTTCCCTATTTAGATAATGAGCTGTTCAAGACAAAGCCAGTGTTCAGGGACATATTCCTGAGACTCTTGGTGGCTTAATCTACTCTTGGATTTCTAAGTACCCCTGTGAGATGACTCCTAAGCTGTAGTACCTCCTGACACACTTTCATCACTAAAATCATAAGTGATGTAGCCTTTGTGGTGGTTTGGCCAAGAACAATCTTATTTTCAAGAAGAGGATCTCATTCCTTATTAAAAGAATTGAGATTAGAGCTGCACAGTCTCTGCTAAGTTTTATTTTAAGTGGTTCCCAAGGCTCCAGAACAAGAGCCTGAAGTGAGGCCAATAGATTCATTTTTGCTCACAACTGAGCTATAGAGGAAGACAATGACCATAAACTGTGAGACCTGCAGTGAGACTGATAGATTTTCAATTCCAAAAGTGACTCTTGTTTTCTTATTTTCTGATTTTCTGCTAATTCATAACTTCTGTTTGAGCTAGATTACTACTTTGCAGAAAGACATTCAATCCTAATTTGAAATGGAGAGCACACCCTCTGCAGGCTTCAAAGAGGAATCATAGTACGATCGGGGAAAAAAAAAGCTAAAAAGTCATGCATTTCCATGCAGCATTTGGGAATCAAGGTTGGTGTGATGATTCTAGGAGGATCATTTTCAGAACTCTTCTATTCTCAGCCCGAAGTTCTGAACCCATGGGCAAAAACCAGTGACAGCCTATGACCCAATTATATGGTTTCGTTTACATACATTTATGCAAGGAGAAATTTTTGAATTCTCTGAGCAAAAGATCTTTTATTCAAAGTTCAGCTCAAGCTCTAAGGCAGGACAACACCTAATATATATGTGAAAAGCCCATTCTCATTCCAAAGAGAATCACACACACACACACACAGAGTTAATATATGCTGTAGTGAGACTTTTTCCAGACCTGCTTTCCCCTTCGCAGCAGCAGCACATGCCTGCTACTAATGGAGCCACAGCAAGAGCGTGCTGTGCAGCACTGCCTTAGAAAAAACACTTCTATCGCTATTTTAAGTGATTATAATGTGACATTATGGTCGCACTTAAAATTATGAGGTGGAATCTCTTTCAGGACCATCGAGCACTGAGAGCAATTCCTACAGAGAAAGAATTAATTATCACTTTCAAGGTAAAGCAGTGGGAAAAGAATTGTAATTAAAGGGTAGTAGTACTGTCTAATGATTGAAACAGAAGACTGAAAATGAGGGGGTTTTGCTGGCCTGCTGCTTGAGAGCAGACAGGACACATAAAGGCATCACTGGTCATCTCAGTAAGGCTGTTGCTTTAGGGCAAATCAGTGCAACACAGACAAGTTGCTGCCAGGCAAGATACAAGGTTTATGCACAGCACTTTGGTTACTCATCTTTAACTGTCCCGGCCTCTCCTCGCCTCAGTGCAGGTGACACAGTTCAGATTAGGGACATGGTTCAGCGGGAAACTTGGCAGCGTTAGGTTAAGGGTTGGACTTTATGATCTTAAAGGTCTTTACCAACCTTAACAATTCAATGATTACCTTAGCCTTGCAGCCTGATCTGCTATCTGGCATTCCTGTAGGATAACAGCATCCACTAGCTGAGCTGTACACTGCAACACCTCCTCCCATTTTACCATCCTGCTTAAAACCCTCAGGTACGATGATGGCTGTGTGCTGTGGGAATGTTATAGCAGAGGACAGCAGCTTTGGTCATGTACAGAAATTATCATAAGTCAGTGAGGTTTAGCCAAATTAATGTGGTCCCTTTATACACACTTCCATTTAATTGGAGTGGTTTAGCTTGAGACACTTAAGACACTGTGTAGTGATGTGATTAGTGATGAACAACCCTCACTACACCATTGAAAGCACTGCTGTACGTCTCAGTGCTGCGCTGCCATCAACGGAGCTTTCACTCTGGTAACAGCAGCACAAAGCGCCAGGTTATCTCTGCAAATCGTCCGTGCAGCTGATGATTTTCTGGTTCAAATGTTGAATGTGTAGCCAAAACAAGACACAGCCAGCAGCCAGCTGTGCATCGCTATCCCATCAGATGCAGACACAACCTTCTGCCTCTGCCTCAGGGGCTTGGCTGACACGGGACCAACTGAAGAACAGCTGGATGGAGCTGGACCTGGGAAGATGGAGAGGATGTTTATAGGAGGGAGAAGCACTGGAGGGAAAAGACAGTTACTGCCTTATTATGCCCTGTAAGGGATTTCTGCTTCCAGAATGTTAAAGATTTCATTAATACTAAATTGCCTTTGATTTGAGATGATCCCATGAAAGTTGCTACAGGATTGCATAGTTGTTAGTGTGATGACGGGGCTCTGACCTGCCAGGTGAATGTGAATTATCCTGAAAGCACAGATCTACACTTGAGGATTCCTGCACAGCTCTGAATATCAATCTCACATATAGCTTTACAAAGAAATTTGAATTTAATTGCTGATTATTTCCACTTTCTCCCTTAATTTTATAGTCCTAATTAGTAGAATTAAGAACAAATTAAGACTGCTTGAGAAAGGAAATATCATATGGTTAGTAGCTAGATTAAATGCTAGACAAATTTGCAGAGGATTAAAGCATTTTGTTTCTTTATCATTCTTTATCCCACAGGAATTACAACTACCCACTTAATACTGGATACTGGAATTCTCCCAATATTTTTTAATATATTATGCACTGTGATCCAGTCTTTGAGACGAGCCTTACCAAAGTTACATGATTTATCTACTGAAGGGCTGACCTGAATGTGTTTGCCAAAGCTTCGGCTTATTTTTTTATTTTAAGCTGGTTTACTTGGATTGAAAAAATCCAGTATTAGCCAAAATTCAGTTTTGTTAATGAAAAGCATTTAAAAGAGCACTTCATGGATGAGAACTCTTAACCGACTAAAAACAAATAATGAAAAGAAAGTATCAAATTGTCACCCAGAGCTGGGAGATAACTGGAAGAGTCTGTTGGTTCAGTCAGACCTCTCTAGAAACACTTGAGAAATTCTTACTTTAGAGGTATGTCTGCTGCACGTTGCTATTTCCAGCCATGAGCTGGATGTTTGGAAGGGATCTCCTGGGAACATTTCAAAACAAGAGACTGAAGTGAGACTGGTAGTGAGGCATTTTTGCTTTTTACCACGGAACTGGGATGAGGAGGGCTGGTGGGACGATCAGCACTGTCAGCCTGCCTGGCTGCCTTGGGGCAGCCCACCTGGGGGTCTGAGCACCACCAGAGCTGAGCACTGAGGTGGGAGCTTCAGCCTGGAACAAAATCCAGACACTTGCATTTGCCCAAACATATTACAAACTCAATGGCAGGGTGTTGCAGCCTGTCGATCTCTGACTGCCTATTTTCCAGGCATCCAGCCTGCATCCAGACTGGCCCCTGCAGATCTCTACTAGCTTTGCTGCAGTTCTGGGCAAGGTAAAGATCTACCAGATGGATCTGGTATCAGGGTCATAAAGTGAGGCTGTCTCTCTTCGCAGAGCAGGCACTGTGTTTATCACTGACATGTATAGAATTAAAGACACTGATGGTACTTATGAAGCAATAATTCAAACTGATCTATTCATTGCTGTCACCACATATAAATGCTTTTGCATTTATTCAATTAAGAGACCTGAGCAGATAAAATGCTTCTAAATTTCCAGCATTAATTTCAGATTGCTTACAAGATAAAGGACACAAATAATAGTGCAGGAAACTTAAAGTAGCCTGGTATTCTTTTCTCTAGTACAAGCAACTTTACCTCTAACCTCAGGGGCACAATTCAGCATTCCTGACAAAAATAATTTCACATAACAATAAGGAATTAAACATTGTGAATAACAGCGAGTGAGTATGGTGTGGAATAAATACATAAATTTAGGTCTAAGACAATGATACAATTGTAAAACAGAAACGGAGACATATGGTTTCTGGTTACATAAAAAATTAAGAGCTAAATACTGTCTGCCCTGAGGAAGAACATTTCCCAGAGCTTCTTCTGCTTCAGGAATTCTGCCAGAGAGAGCAGGAACATTCACCACAGGCCAAGAGAGTGAATCTGCGTGAAACTTCCCTACCAGCTCAGTGAACCTTTTACAGACCATAAGCTATTGAGCCCCAGCTGGCACAGCATGCCTGGCCTGCATTTGCTGTGACAACAACATACACACACAAGTGACCTACTAAACACCTTCTCTAACTGCACCCTGCTGTCAAGCACAGGCTGGTTCATTCTACTAGCAGATTCTGGAGTCATTCCTTAATTCTGTATAGGATAAGAGGATTCAGACGTAAGGATGCATTGAGTTTGACTAAGGCAACATCTGCTCTGCAATTTGATAGCCATGGAATTTGAAGAATATCCTGAAGACTTGTATCAAATATAGACAGCACCTGGTGTAAGGAGCATCTCTGAGGGTGCAACTTCCCATTACACATAGGACTACTTAGCACCTTACCACTGCCAAACGTGGGAGGTCCTCTTTCCTTCTCCATTGCCTCTGAGCCATTAACCTACCAATTAACAGTAATCACTGGATTTTGCTCCACTAGATTTCTGCTGCTTTTGGAAGCTGAACTGTGTTAGAAAGCTATTTTTCAGGTCAGGCTGTGCCTTGGCACTGCCCCCAGGACGTGGGAGCCCTCTTGCTCCCTTCCAAAGGTTGCTGTGAGAACTACAGTAGTGATACGAATCACCACTGTTAAACTGTTTTACTGCTCAGGCTGTTAGCTGAAATGTCCTACAGCTACCTGGAGAGCCAGTTTGAAGGCTCCTGGATAACTTCTATTAGAAATAGAATGAGTCCCGAGTACAACATCTGTTGATTTAAAGCATTCAGCTTTTGCAGATCTTTCTAATAAGAAATTAGGCCAGCTGCTCTAGCGCAAGAGCAGCCACAGGTACAGCAGATGTCGTTTCCTTGACTCACAACACCCATTCCCTCTGAGGCACTCTGTGCTCTGCAGCAGCAATCTGGTTTTGCTCTCAGGCTTTGATGTTATCAGTAACTAATCCCTGCCACACCAGCCAGTTGTCTGCTGCAGTCTCCTACCCTGTGGAATTAAAGTCACCAGACTGGGGTTTTGCTACATACGTGTACTCATAATATTTTATTGGCCTATATTTGCAGTGGCATAAAACAGCTTTGGACATTCTGCTCCCAAATTTAAACTAGCATAGATGAGCTTGCAAGAGCATTATTTTAAGACTGGGTATTTGACAGTCTTCTAATACTTCAGTGTTTGAAATCTTACCCTGCCATCCTGTGCAAGGGTACAGAGAGACCAAAAAAAAAAGTCTGAGTAGCTTGACATGACAACTGTAAAGTTTCCAGGTTTTACAGCTGTACGCAAGAATGAACAGTATTGTGGTTCCTATTTACTATAGGCTGTGGTTCTTGAAGTTCAGTGACTTTCTCTTAATCTCAAAAATTCATTTGCTTTTGCTGTTCTCTGCGTGTTTTCCTCATCAGCTGTGTAGACTCCTGACTACTTTTACTGTACCATGAGCTACAAATGCTGTTCTTAGTTATATGGGTAGACATTTGAAATTTTGTCCTGCTGGTGTCAGTGGGCTCCATCAGTGTTTGCACTCCTGAAATCAAGGGCAAAATCTAATTCAGAAAGACTGAACAACTGACCTCAGTTGCCCATGGGAGGATGCACCATGCACATCAATAGTCACCTCCAGTGCCTCATTTCATTTCTCCTTATCGATCTTACTGTGTCCTGCTAAAACGGCCAAAGAAGGCTTTTGCAGAATTAATGAGGCATTTAAATCCTCATTATTTGGATGAAAGATACTAATAGAATGCAAAAATCACTGATCTTTGCTTGTCTTTTTTGCATATCAGAGCAGAACTTGCATTGTAGAATCATTTTGCCCAACAAGTGGTATTTTTATCTGTCCTGAGAGTGACACTGCTGCATGGCCTTTCTGTCACAGTAAGGGGTCTGGAGGGTGAACACGCTTACCCTCCTTCTTCTGAAAGAAAAGGTCCTGATACAGCCCTAAAGGCACTATGGCTTTCTGAGAAAAATCTTTCTTTGGAGTGTAAGCACAAGTACATCACATCTTTAGGAATCCTGAAAAGGCTTAACTGTATCAAAGGTTTCAAGACAGGCCCAACCTATTTCCACTATGGTTCTAGCAAGGCAAAGTTATTTCATGAAAAATCTACATTTACACTGGAAAATGTTTAGGCCAACTGCCAGGAGGACGGATGATTTTTTCCCTTAGAGGCCAACAGCTTTCCTAAAGCAGCTTTAGCTCCTGGCTTCCATGCACCTTCCCCTCTGCAACCAAGGCCTCTTGACCAGAGTGCAGAAACTGCTTTGTAGTACATCTCCCTAGAGTTGTTTCATAATGGAATTATCTTTTATCCTTTTTGGTTTGCTTTAGTGCCAAATAGGAAACATGCACTTAGGTGCTTCAGAGTCCTTCATAAATACTTGCTTCTGTGCAGCTTGAACTGGTTCAAAATTAACCAGAAGCGAAAATCTGGTCACATACAGTGCAGAACAGTGCTGGCACCAGGCTGGTTTTCTAAGATAATAGAAAACTGGCAATCTGAAATGAATACAAAAAGGTCATTTACCATAGGGGATGCATAAGTATTTCTGTTATAGTACACAAGGCTTTTGGCAAAAGATAAGTGAACGTAGGGCAAAGTTGTTTTTAAAAGTTCATTCATAGTTTAAATCCTGCATCATTTAATGTACTCTTAAATATCTTATTGTGTGTGTATACAATTCAGGCTTCAATTGTAAACATTTTGAAGTGTGATTTCTGTTTCTGCACAGACTGGACTTTATCCAAACTACATCAGATACTGGATTTGTCCTGTCCTATTTTCAAGAATCATAGAATAGTTTGGGTTGGAAGGCATCATAAAAATCATCTAGTTCTAATCCCCCTATGATGGGCAGGAAGAAATACAATCTCTATAAAATAGAATATAGCCCTTAGCTTGAAAAGAGGGAAAGGTAATTATTTTAAAGAGTGCTCAAGATTCCCATGAAAGCAGAAACCCTCTATGGTGTTTATATCCTCTTATAACTACTAATGGTATAAAACCCTCCCTGTCTTGGTTAAGCCACACTGAGTTTCCCTGCTATTAATTTGGATGCAATTCTGAATATTCAGTGGCAAAATGCTCTGACTTATCCTTCCAGTAAACTTCAGAAATGTACAAATTTATGTCGTGAGCTAAGACACAATTTGATCCTGACTGTACTCACTGAACTGTATTACTTGGAGCTTTTGAACTGCACAAGCTTGCGATGTCATGCAGTCTGGTTAGACTTGAGAAAGACTGAAAATGTATATGAACCCTGCACAGTGCAGTTTGTCCTTTTGAATACAACGCTCAAAGTCCGAATTACTTTAAAAAATGATATCTTACCTTTCTTCACTTCTTAACTCACTAACGTCTACTAAAAATTCACTCTTTTAGTTTGGGGGACATAGTACAGAGTTAATCTCAATAAATCACACAGGAAAAAGAAGGTAAAGATGTGAGACGATTCATTGCTATTACTTCCACTGAGGTGCCCCAAAAGCCACATTCCTAGAACCAGACCGCTGAGTACAAGCTGGGAATATTTCCTCTGGTACCACAGATTTTTCTGAACAATCCTCAGTGCAATAATTTCTTTTTTATCTGTTTTGGTTTTCTAGCTGTAAGAAAGGGCAATGGTCCTTGCCTTCCTCACAGAAGTATTACACATCATGAGAATAAATCCATTAAAAGTTGTAAAGCACCAGGTACTTCAGTGTGTTGACGATACCAAGATGATCCTTAGCCTGAGGATTTATAGTTTTAAATACGGAAGTATACTTTCATAAGCCTTGTGGTGCTTGCACCAGAAACTCTGAATATAATTCAGGCAGATTTGTACCTCTGTCTCAATGTAATAATAAAGTGGCAGCTAAAGAGAGAAGCATCTTCAGAACAACGTTTAAGGCTAAAGCAGCAGTAACAATTTTAGGACTAAAGACTAATTTAATGTTGAAAACACTTCTGTTCTGCTGCATCCAGTGGCCTCTCTAGGAGGAAACCAGTAGGGTCACATTCACATCCACAGATCTTGTCCCCAGTCTCTTGGGGTTCCCTTTAGAAAGGAAGTCTTTCAAATACTTCTGTTTATAGTGGTAAAACATGGTTGACTCGTGGACACAATTTTTGAGTCATGAAATTCAGTATGTTGATGAGATTGCCCTGCTTGATGTGAGGTTCAGAGCTGTTTCAGAATTACGCAGTACAGTTGTCACTGTTATGTCCTGATCAAGTCATGTGCACATATTGCTGGTTTTTTTTACATAACTGACAAATATACAAAGAAAGCACCATCTGAAAATAATGCAGAATAATAACGTGATTATTGATTAATGTTGCAAGTGTTTAGGATGACCAAGAGACTCTGCTGTAGCTCTTGGTTTCATTTATTGCTGCCAGTACATTCTTTACTGCCTGATTAAAACCACTTCTAAACACAGAATCCTCACCAAAAATTCCAGAAATTCAGTTTCTAGTAATATCTACCCTTCCAAAAATTCCAGACGTGACAATGTCATATAAAACATCACAAGAAATAATAATGTATTTCATCATTTCAAAGCGGCTTTGAATCTGAATTCAGTGAGAGTGAATATATGTATCACTATGCCAAGATTCATACTTTTAAGATAAACCCCACAATTATATCACATGTATCATCTTTCTGCTTGTACATTTAGCGTTCTTCATTTGCAGAATACCAGATGTTTCCTGTGTAAACTTCTGTGCACATGTGCAATTGATAAATTGAGAGGAAATTAATGAATTGAGAAGATAAGGCAATCTGGGCCTAAAAAAGATGGTCTCCAGCTGTGAATGGAAGTGATTTATCATTGAGCTAAAGGATCAGCTTTTCTAGCTCAAACCAGCAGATACATCATTACATTTAATCCAGACTTCCACATAGATGTTTAGGAGTTTTGCAATTGACTTCAGCAAAGCCAGGATTTCACCCATAGTGTTTGCCTAGGCTAGAAGCCCATTCCCCACAGTTGCATTATTCTTATTTATTTATTTAGTAAATGTGGTTATTTCTTTAGTGGAAGAATAAAAAACCAGCAGCTTGTGTACTTGATGTAGAAAGGCTGCAGCTGTGTCTGCTGCTTAGCACAGCAAAAGGAGAGAGCTTTATTCTCTCTTTTTAAGCTTTGGTAATGAGAGTGGCTCATTGGGCTGTCATCGTTGACATCTTCCCAAACCAGTGAAGACTTTAAGGTTTCTCAGAGTTTCTTGTTTGGAAACACGAACACTTGAAATATGCATACAAGCTGCTATAATTTGCACAGGTAAATGTTGGTAGGAAATGAAATTATAGATTATATTTGTGAATATCTAGAGCAAGACATAATATTTTACCTGCTATGAGGCTCAGCAGAGCCTCACCACTAAAGCTGTGGTGTATGGAGATGAGCCAGAGAGAGAGATGAAGATAATAGATTGTATCTTAGATCTCAGGTTCCAGTCATACAGACATTAGAACTTTTAGTGCAAACATAATATTATAGAACTCTTATATTACTCTTTTCATCAAAGCCACTGGGGACATACTGATGTCATCAAGTGGGCATCTTCCCCATGGAGATGGTGGTTTTGTGGAAAGCAACAGAAGAAAGTGCGCTCAGCTGCTGCTCCATAACCTGCAGAATTTGGCCCATCATTAGTAAGACTGATAAAAAAGAAAACCATGCGGGTTTCAGATGGCCTGGCTAAGTGTAACTTGGGGGAGAAAAAAACCCCATTTTTATAGGCTTTTCATCCCAGTTCCTTCTGATTTGAGTTCACAGTAACTTTAATTAAAATACTTGGTGTCCCCTGTCAGGATCAGGAATTTGGGTTTTTGGAAGACAATCTGCGCAACACTTTCAATAAGTCAGTCTCCTGGTATTTTAGATACACACCGAGCCCAGATGCCCCTGCCCAATATGGTATGAGATGACTGACCTGAGAAACTACCAAACAAAGGCAAAACTTGGTCCTTCTGCACGAGCAAAACATATCTAAAGCACATAATATGGTCAGTCAGGAAACTATCCCACTAGCACCTGAAATGTTGAGACAAAGAGGGACAGTCAGGCAAGGCTATAAAAATGCCATCAGTGCTCTAATGCTGGTCTGAAAGAACAACCTTCCCTCCTGCCAAAGAAAGTAAAACAAGAAAAAGACACAAAGCAGAACAAATAATGTGATAAAAATAAGGAAGAAAAGGATCACAACAGTGGTCTTTCTAATTGTGCCATTCATCTCAGAACTGCTATGAGCAGCTGTAATAGGACTTTAAAGAATTATTGCCTCAAAAATGTGAATTTCAGCTTTTATATTTAAGGTTTTGCCTATTACAACTGTCTGCCCTTACTTAAATTAACATTACATTTGAATTCTGTCTTAGCTTTAACAGATTTCATGATGAGCTCTACAGGCTCCATGTGATTCGGTGGGGGTAAAAAACCGCAGAAATAGCCCAGTGTTGTTAGTACTTAAAACATTTGGTGGCCATGCATTTAAATTTACAAGAAACAGCCCTTATAAACATCTGACAACTTGAAAATCACCTTCTGAAATTTTCTTGAGTATTTTTCTTGATTTAAACAAAATGTTCATCCTTAAGTTCAGAACTTATCCTCAGGCCACAGTTCCTCATGCAGCTGAGTACAAACTGTTACCTTCAGAAAGCAGAAAGAATGAATGTAGTTACCGGATTAAGTCAAGCAGTGCATCTGCAGAGCTCATAATGGGCTTCCCACTCTCTTCGGTGCTCTCCTTCTGTGCCGCTCCACCAGGATGGATAATGGACACCATAATTATTCCCACAACCACAGCCACAAAGGTTGTCCACAAGTAGTAAGTGACGGTTATGATACCTAATCGACTGGAAGTCTTGGCATCCAGGGCTGCTAGCCCAGACATTAAGCTGTGGAAAGAAAATACAATATATATAGAATCTTCTGCATAACATTAATATAACTGAAAACATAATTTCCTAAATATTCCACTTTACCTGCTTATCTCAGGACTGCTTGCATATCATCAGTTTTAGAGGCTTGCCAGTGACACTAAAGCTGCAGCCTCTGTGTCGGAAGGGGTATTTCACAATTGACACGTGAGATCCTGGTTACTTGAAGGAACTTGCAAACTCAGGCTACACATGTGGGGAGTGAATCCTGCTTATGGAGAGGTGTAGTGATAGGACAAGGGGTAATGGTTTTAAGCTGAAAGCTAGACTACAACTTCAAAATGAAAAACACTAAGGGGAAATGTTGTCATATAATTCATTTTTCACCTAAATAGAATAACTTTTACTTCCTTTCAAAATTGATGCAAAGCACAGTATAGTTTTATTTTACCAGAGGACACACTGGATAGAAGACTGTGATTCGGTGTGCCTCTAGCTGAGTGGAGGCATGCAGAGGAAACTCCTTCATAGGCAAGGGTGGCTGCGCAGTGGCAAGAAAAATACTTTAGTTATTTCACCCTTTTCTCTCCCCTTTAGCTTTCTGCCTGCCACTGCCAGAAGATGACCAGTAGTCATCCTCTTGCTTGCCTCTACCAAGCTATACAACCCTGCCAAGTGCTTTAGCTCTCACTGACCCTATTTTGTAGGCAAATTAGACAGGGCACTGTTTGGCCCATGAACTTGTTTCGGGCTGCTCTGGCATAGATTCTAATGCTGTTTCCAAGACACATGAGGCTGACATTTGAGTTTCCAATGACATCACTGTTGCTTGGGGCTTCTGGCTCATATCAGAAATAGCGTGGCCCGCAGGACTAGAGAAGTGATCATCCCCTTGTACCTGGCACTGGTGAGGCTGCGCCTCAAATGCTGTGTTCGGTGTTGGGCCCCTCACTACAAGAAGGACATTGAGGTGCTGGAGCGCCTCCAGAGAAAGGCAACGAAGCTGGTGAAGGGCCCAGAGCACAAGTCTAATGAGGAGCAGCTGAGGAAACTGCAGCTGTTTAGTGTAGAGGAGAGGAGGCTGAGGAGAGACTTTATTGCTCTCTACAACTGCCAGAGACAAGGTTGTGGTGAGGTGGGTGTTGGTTTCTTCTCCCAAGTAACAATGGATAGGATGAGAGGAAATGGCCTCAGGTTGTGCCAGCAGAGGTTTAGATTGCACATTAGGAAAAATTTCTTCACTGAAAGTGTTATCAAGCACTGGAACAGGTTGCCCAGGGAAGTGGTGAAGTCACCATCCCTGGAGCAATTTAAAAGATGTGAGGTGGTGCCTAGGGACATGATTTATTAGTGGACTTGGCTGTGTTAGCCAGATTAACAGTTAGACTCGATGACCTTAATGGCCCTTTCCATCCTAAATGATTCTATCATTCTATGAATAATTCTCTGTAAACTTTTCATAGCATACATCTCAGGAAAACTGCAGGTAAAATAAAATATTACATTTACTATTTGGTGTGCCCCACTGCCTAGATTTCTCATCAAAACGGAACAATTTATCAGGCCTTTCCTCATAAACAGTCATTTACTAAGCTGCACCTCCTTGCATGAGATCTCCTTGACCTCACTGCTGAGTGAGGCTGTCTACAGTCAATGCTAAAGTGCAGCTTAACCTTTATAGTAGATTTAATAAAATCAAATGCGTGGGATTTAGTGCTCAGGTTCCTGCTATCCACTAGATTAATTAAGAAAATGTATTGCTTTCCTGCACTGCCAAACTCTCATCTAGCGTGGGTTTTGTTAACACTACAGGAGCAAGGGAAACATTGGTTGCCCTGTAATATAGAACATTTAGAAATTGAGCATCTTGATAACTCTCACTCTTGTAACCTTTGTTTTTCCCTCTCTTTTATCATTGTATTTGACAAAAATTCCACCTTTCTGCATCTCTGTAAAGCACTGTGTGCAAACACAGCACTAGATGCTAAAAAAAATTTAGCACCAATGATACCTATTTCTTCAGAATTTCCTTTGGATGGATCAGTATGGAAGAGTAAATATTCTAAAACATGTTTGAGAAAGCAGTTGAGTTACAAACATTTATCTCAAACCAATGTGATAGTTTTCTGTAAAGCAATCTCTATGTTGTAATTAGATTTCTAGGACTGGACTCTTCTCACAGGCTGATGTTTCACAAGCCATTGAGCCAGATCAGCAGCTCCTTGATATGCAAAGGAGATATTTACATTGTACTAGACTCCAGCCCTGTTCCACCCTCCACCCTAACCTTCCCAGAAAAAAAAAAAGGAAAAATGAAAATCAGGTTGATTTTTAACTAGATGGATATTTTTCATGGTAATAATTTTCTGTGTTCTTTAAATATCCGTTATGCATGGAAACAAACTCCAGTGGTATGAAGGCCTGACTGTTTACCAGCAGATCTGTAACTTGTAGGTAGGACACTGTGCAGAAGGATTACTTGGAGAGGGCACTACTGAGGAGACAGACAGTACGCTTCTCTTCCTGGTGCTGCCCTGAAGCCACTATCAATGTGGTAAAGCCACACTCTTTCTACTGCCCTTGATGTTGCCGTGTTGTGTTTGTTCTATAGAACAACGGGGAGATGAACCCTGCCCATAGCACTTGAAATTTCTTGATTGTTCACCCGAGGAGTATGTCCAGAAGGATTTAGTGACAAAAGTCTAAATGCATGTCCAGTGGTTCAAGTGCTTTTGGGGCTGCTACCCCAGCCTGAAGACAATGGGCTGCTAAGATTTGGGAGGATGTTGTGTGGCTAGAATCTAACCATACATTGGCTCTTAGGTGACAAATCCTGAGGGGGCTAATAATGAGATTGCTCTGTCTTGGGGATATTCATTAACAAGATCATCATCTGTAATGAGATTATCCTGTCACCAGATAAAGTCATGCTCGGTTCATGCTGTGATGAGAAAGTTCTCAAAAGTAATTAACTATGGAGGTGCAACAGGGGTAACTGTGGTGTGACAGAGGTATGGACAGAGGTCTGGGTTCAGACAAAGCCCTGTGATTTTCATGGCCTACAATGCTCAGTTTTAAGAAGGGACCAGTGGAAGCAGTTCTCCAAAGGCTATGGAGTAACACTGGTCATGTGATTTTAAGCTCAGAAGCCGCTCAGAATCATTTTCAGAAAGAAATGTTGGGATCAGACAGTAATCACTCCCTAACTATTTTTCATTTGGCTTCATATGTCTGATGACAGAGGGAACATGACAGGAGACATAAAGATTAAGAGACATATTGATTATCATAATTATTGTATGAAGTAACTAATACACTGCTACATCACAGGAGTTCCTCACTGTTGATCTCTTGAGCTCTAATACTCACATACTGTAGCCAAAGAATAACAAGAAAAAGTACTTTTCTTATTTCCTAGGGAATAGAGAAGTCAGGAGGAATAAGCTTCCAGATGGTTCAACTTAAGATCACTGTATCATGTTCAGGTTTTCCCTTTAAATCTAATTTTCATCAGACACTCTTGGCTACATAAAAACTTCCCCAGCAGTTTCCCAAGCTGCTTCTAAGTCTGAACAAAGGTGTTCCTATGACATAGAATCATAGAATCATAGAATGGTTTGAGTTGGAAAGGACCTTAAAGATCATCTAGTTCCAACTCCCCTGCCATGGACAGGGACATGTCCCACTAGACCAGGCTGACCAAGGCCCCATCCAACCTGGCCTTGGACACCTCTAGGAATGGGGCATTCACAACTTCCCTGGACAACCTGTGCCAGGGCCTCACCACCTCCATTGTGAAGAATTTCTTCCTTACGTCTAGTCTAAATCTGCCCCTCTCCAATTTATAGCCTCTCCCCCTAGTCCTATCACTACACGCCTTTATAAAAAGTCCCTCCTCAGCTTTCTTGTAGCTCCCTTCAGGTACTGGAAGGTCGCTATAAGGTCTCCTTGAAGCCTTCTCTTCTCCTGGCTGAACAAGCCCAACTCTCTCAGCCTGTCCTCATATGGGAGGTGCTCCAGCCCTCTGATCATCTTTGTAGCCCTCCTCTGGACCCATTCCAAGAGCTCCATATCCTTTTTATGTTGAGAATTCCAGAACTGGACACAATACTTCAAGTGAGGGCTCACAAGAGAGGAATAGAGGGGCAGAATCACCTCCCTTGACCTGCTTGGCCACACTACTTTTGATGCAGCCCAGGACACGGTTGGCCTTCTGGGCTGTGAGTGCACATTGCTGGCTCATGCTGAGCTTCTCATCAACCAGCACCCCCAATTACTTCTCTGCAGGACTGCTCTCAGTCACACCATCCCCCATCTCATATTGAAAGCACAGACTTCCCCAATCCAGGTGTAGGATCTTGCACTTGGCCTTGTTGAACTTCATGAGATTCACACAGGCCCACTTCTCCAGCTTGTCCAGGTCCCTCTGGATGACATACCATCATCCTGGCATTCTGGGACACCACTCAGCTTGGTGTCATCTGCAGACTTGCTGAAGGTGCACTCCATCCTGCCATCTATATCACTGATGAAGATATTAAACATCACTGGTCCCAGTACGGACCCCTGAGGGACACCACTCATCACGGATCTCCATCTAGACATTGAGCCATTGACCACTGCTCTCTGAATATGACCATCCAACCAATTTCTTATCCACCAAACAGTCCACCCATCAAATCCATATCACTCCAATTTAGAGAGAAAGATGTTGTGGGGGACTGTGTTAAAGGCTTTACAGAAGTCCAGATAGATCACATCCATTGTCCTGTGTCCACTGATGTGGTTACCCCATGACAGAAAGTCACTAGGCTGGTCAGACAGGACTTGCTCTTGGTGAGGCCATGCTGACTGCCACTAATCACCCCCCCCCCCCCCCCAGTGTGCTTTAGTATAGTTTCTAGGAGGATCTCTTCCATATTTTATTAATATTTGACACATATTTGATTCATAGCTTAAAAACATTTGACTTCCTATGTAGCTAAGTATCTTCCACACATGTGTTTCCTGTGTAGCTTCCATAGCATATTTTAATTATTGCCAAATGGATAAAACAGGATTAAGACAATGAAAACCAACATGCAGCTTTCTTGAAGAATTGTAGTACATATCACTCATTTAATCAATCTGGCAAAAAAATTTCCACAAAAGTGTAATTTCATAGTTAGGGACCATTTTGTAGTTTGTATAGAAAAAAAATTGTGTCAAGCCTAAGGCTCCCAAAATATGTGTTAACAAGTTTTGGATGATATATTAAATCTTGTAGCACATGATTTAAAAGAAATCTCTGATTACTATAATTTGAGAGGTTTCTTGCACCTTGCTTTGAATCATCTGGTGCCCAATATAACAACAGACACCATAGTAAACTAAGTAGCCCCATGACCTCTTTATCTCCTGCATAGATTGTTCCAATTACATGTAGAAATGACCTTCCTGTGGCTTTCTTTCTGCTGTCTAGACCAGTTTGCTTGGGGTTTTATTATTCCATCATTTTTTTGACCTGTAGCAAGATCAAAACCTATATTCTCAGAAGGAGAAAAAAAAGATTTGTCAAGACCCCATTCTGCATATTTATTTTGTCTTCCTCTCCACCAGAAGCCATCTGGATGTTGCTTTGAAATAGATGGATTATGGATAAAGTTATCAGAAGGGATTAGTGTGATTAGAAAGACATTAATCCTGTCAAGAAGTAATGGTCAAGTATTAACCATCAGCAGTTGTTCCTAGAATCATGTTTGTTTTCATTCATCCCATACCCTCTCTCACATTCTCATTTTGTAATTGCAAATCATAGAAAAGACCTTCCTCAGCAAGTTCTCCTTGTGATGCTGGGAAGCTTCTCTAACGGCTACATTAGAGATGATTATATTACAGTTGAGCATCATGAAAGTGAAGTGCCAGCTTCACTAATGCTGCTTGATCATGGAGGCAGACTGTCGCTTACCTTTTTGTCAAGGTCAGTGCCTTCAAGTTTCAACATGGTAATAATCTCCATTTCCACAGCACAAGCCATTCAATCATCTTAAAATGCTTTACTAATATGACGTACTATCATACAGGCAGGCAATGTCTCCATTTTACAGACAAGGAAACAGAGAAATTAAGGCACTTTATTAAACAAATACAAACAAATCACAGTGAAGAAAGATACACCTGAAGTGGCCCTTGCAGACTTTTCCTCATCTGTGCCCAGCTATCTGTGATTTCATGACAGGCTGCTTCATTTCCATGGAGGAGGAGTTTACAACAAAGGAAATAAGACTCTTTACAGTCATGAGAGAAAGAGAGAAGAAACTTTCTCTGGCGTTCTCTATACTTTAATCGTTGATTTTGCTCTTAGTCTTTTAGTCTAGTTAAAATTATTTCAGCAGTGAAAAAGAGGGAATAGAATGACTTTTTCTTTCCAGGATGTTCTTTTGCTTTCTTTTAACATGACAGAATACCTACAGAGCAAGACACCACCATGGCTGTGACAGAGAAGCCTGCTGCTCTCATCACATGCCAGAAAGGCAACGGTACATGTGGGAGGGCTGTCACTGTCTCTGCTTCACCCTATATGGTCTGCTCTTACTTACAGTGATACATTACAGTTTAGTTTTTCATCTCCAGATGTCATATCCCACTGCACAGAAAAAAGGTCTCCTGCCCATTCGTGGGCAAACAGCTGCTTAGCACATCTGTCGATCTGTACCTGCACATATGTTACAGACAACCCAGTGGCATTGTGGTTGGAAGCTGCTGCCACCCTACACCTTCAGTGTCATCCACCCACTTCGGAGCGATGCCAGGACATGACATTATTTGCCTAAGTAGAGAGCAAGATAAAATCCTGCAATAATCCATATTCACACCATGAACTAAGCTAGATCGGGTATGTGTTGTGCACTCGTAGAAGGGCAGCCCATTTGTACAGATGAACACTTTCTGCGTATGTTCATGTACAGCCAGACAGGCAATGAAGTGACACCTAGGCTCTCTGTGAATTTTACTCAGACTCCAATAGTTTTGCAGATTCTTGGTGTACTAACAGGCTTCTGCTGATCTGAACACAACTAAGGAGATATCATTATCACTTGTAGCCAGTAGAAAGATCCCCAATTTCATGTATTATTAAAAGTTTCAAAATATTACAGCCTGATTTTCAAAGGAGGCAAGAAGGATAGAATCCTCCTCAAGGTCCAGGGATACTAAGGTTCATCTCCTTTGAAAATCAACTAATAAGAAGCAGCATTTTTAAAGTTTAGATATCTTGGTATAAATGAAAACAACTTCAAAAGAAAAAAAACCAAAGCTGTTTTATAAATAGGGCTGTTGCGGCAATTTGTGTATGGTGAGATTATCAGGTGTAAACAGCACTTGAAATGTGAATTAACTTTTCAGACAGCCTCAGTATACAGCTATTTTACTAAATACAGTGGAAGCTCAAAGGTGTCAGGCATGATGGAAAATCTTCCAACAATGAATAACAAGTTAGAAGATCTTGCTGTTTGCAATACACTGCTTGCAGTGACTGTTTAATTCTAAAACAAGGCTGTTGGAAAAGAAACTGAAATCTACAAAAGAAACCCAATCTACATTTCTAGAACATCATTACATGCAGCTGTTTGAGATTCTGGTTTTCAAAATAATTCTTTATAAAACTGAAATAGATTTATTTTTTACACAAAATGTGGAGGCCACTTTTTTTTAATATAATTTGTTAATTTATAATTATACAAAATTTATTAAAAATACTATTTCCAGGAGGCACTCCTTTAAAAAACAGGAATCCTCAGATTCTTCCCAATCCATGTATCATTCTGGTTTTGTGAAATTTCACTGAGGATTTCTAAGGGTTCTTTCTTACAAGAAAGATATCTAGGACAGCTTGAGAAAACTAATCCACCTCCTGGTTTCTAACACCCTTTCCACAGCCAGTCCTTAAAACTCCTACTCTACAGATAAGAAAACGTTTCTAACTGTTAATGATAAACTGACCTATATAGCAAAAATCCTGCCAGGAATTCACATTATGCATTGTATTTTTGTAGCGTGCAATAGGAGATCTGTTTTTACAGACTAACGTACACAAGACCAGACTTTGTAGAGCACACAGTGAAGATCAACGTCCAACAGCTATTCCGTCACTGCCTCCTCCTGAGTAGGCCAATACGTGAGGCTACTGTGATACCTCTGTGAATGCTGGAAGGGACCAACAACAACCTTCTATCACTGACTGTCAAAGGAGATCTGAGACATTGTAGTATGGCTCACACAATTCAGGCTGGCTTGTCAACGTTAGCTTTTCTGATAAGTAGAAAGTATTCCCTGAAGTCAAAGGTCAAGATGCAAATGGAAATGTGCAGCTTCACAACTGTGGAAAGAGTCTTAATAATACTTGATGTTCTGTTCCATTGATCCTTTCAAGTGTTTTTAGATTAAGATAAAGGCAAAAGGGTTTGAAACACAAATTCAGATTATAAAGAAATGTTGGATTTCTTCAACTGTTTGTAGTTCACACAAATTTCTGTCCTAAGGAAACAGAAGGAATCCAGCCAGCCCCTCAAGCTCCACACGTCATTGCCATTCCTTTTGTGAGACACTGAGTATTTTAGAGCTCTTGGAGCACTACAGAAAAATCCTGCCAGGTCACAAACTGCTCATACCCCATGTGTAATCACTTCAGTGCTTTCCATACCCGTTCACTTTGTCACCATAGAGGTCTACTTCACATCACTGGGTCCCTACTGACACTGCCTAAATAATCTGTACTGACTTGGTCCAATTTTGTCATTACAACATGTATAACTGCAACAAGTCAGTTTTCACTGAAACAGTCTGGATCTCTAGGTTGCACAAGCAAAAGAAAACACTAGAAGACATGGATCTGCTCATTAGATCTTGCATTCCTAAATACAGCTAAGTACCTTGATAGTGTTAGAGATTATAACGTAGTGAAATCTCTGGTGATGTCTGAGGCACAGAGAAGGGATTCTTAATAAGGTTTCTTAAGAAGTTAGAATGGAATTTTCCTCTATAAACTCAGGCAATCTCAAAGCATCCTTTGGAGAACTTTTGGGGTAATCCAACATCAGTTCTGTAATGTAATAGCCATACGGAAAATTTAAAATAGTACAGGGGTGTCGAGTGAGATTGCCCTCTGACCAGTTCTTCTTACCCTTGAGTAATCCTTCCCTTTCAGTTTCATCCAAGTACTGTTTTGCTTTTCACTCTGGAAGCAAATATATTTATCCCCTCTCATCATCTCCTGAAACCTCACATCTCTGCACTGACTCTGCACAATAAAGACTGTAGATTGCATATCTTAGTAACAGCTTCACGGGGGTGAGATGCATTTTTATTATTTACATTGTGGTGATACATGTCAGGTAGTTCAGAAATGGGACATTTTACACACGTGATACACTTCACATAGATTTTCCCACACTAACCCAGCAGAAGGTCCTCCTCCTCTGTTGGGGAAGAGCTGTTGCGGAATGCCGATACTTTTCTATTAGCAAAGCAACACAGGTAAAATAGAGGGAAAAATCCAGAGTCTAATAAAATCAAGAAAAAGCCCTGTGTTTCCAAGAGCAATTTAATTCTATGAAAAAATATAGCTGCTTTGGTCCATTATAAAGCACTGTGCTGAGCATGCTCCTCCGAGAGCTGCAGGCAGCTTTTCATAGCTGGTCCTGAACACCTCACTAGATAATACAGTAGGTAAATTTGATTGCACTTGATTATGCCCCAATCTGGCAGCCGCACAAGCATAAGAACAAAGTGACTGGTATTTAGAAAAGAATGACCAGAGGGAATAGTTTAACTCATACATAGCAGAAAAGACCAAGCCAAAATTGACCAGAGGCTTATGTTATCTTACCTTTCCTACTCAGTCTTCCATTAAATTACATGAACTTGCCAAGAGAACATAGAAAGTTTCTCTCAGTACCAGGAATGGATTAGAAGAAATAGTACCGCACATATTGTCATTCACATATACCACTGTTATTGAGCAAACTAGTTTTGGCTGTCCTCTTGTTTTAAATTTAATGATAAATAAGGAAGAAAATAGATTTCATAGCCTTTTAGAAATCCATATTTTCCTTCTGAACAGACATTATATTGACCATATCAGCACTGATTTATAACCATGGTAAAAGATTTAGATTGCAAATTCCAGTACTGCCCTCTGAGTGTAAGATTAACAAACTGTAAGCCTAAGTAGTAAAACAGACAAATGATTGCCAGTGTGTGGTCTGTTACCAGTTTAATCTACAGCTGACAGAAGCAAAAGTGCAAGACGCAACTTACTCAAGTTCATGGTCTGTCTCACAGCATGTTTTTAACCAAAACCTGGACTTCTAAAGACTATCCTGATGCTGTGCAGTTACTTAGCGTATGTCTGCACAGACAACTGCAGGCAGACATGAACTCGCTCTGCCTTCACTCTGATCTGCCAAGGCCGGTCCGGAAGCCATATAGCCATTAGTCCCTTGCATACGAGCTTGGGCGCAGAGCCACGCTAATGCGGCTATAAGGCTTCCGGCATGGATCTGCAGCAGTCTGCCCAGTTTGGCTCAAGGGCTAAGTGAGTTCACATCTGCTTGCACCCAGAGCATCTCCACATCCTCTTGCACAGTTTGTATAGTTGCCAGCTCTTCAAATGTAACTAATGAGTCCTGAGAGGCAAAATCTGGTATGGCCCAGAACTGCTGAACAATGACAAAATTCCATTAAAACAGAATGAGCAATATTTTTAATTCATGGGATGTTAAAATGCATTCCCCAAATCAGAGAACTATGGAAAAAAAATATATGGGGAAAAGGGCACTATAGTGGAGCAGAATAATTAAATGCTAGGCTTTAACAGCATGAGTAAGAATGACCCCCTCGGGAATGTGAGCAGAAGGATAAGGGATTATCAGAACTGATGGCATTATGGACACAGGAATCCCCTTAAAGAAAGACAGTTCTATATTTAGCATATCATATTTAATTCAGCAACAAAACCCCAATAGTAACAATTGTTTATTATTACCCTCAAATCAGCATTCAAATAAATATAAAATTTTATTAGCATACATCTGCTTGTATCTGGCACCACATACGTAGCAGAACAAGCTTTACTGTTTTAAAAACTGAAAGTCAAATAAGTTATTTAGATCTGATTATAAAGGCAAAAATCTTTAATGAATTCTGCCCATGGAAAAGGATCAAATATCTGCTAGACATTATTTCTTAATTGTCTAGAAAACAGTGAGTGGCAAATACATTAAAAATGTAAAAATTATCCTAAGCTTAAACAAAACAATTGCTTTTTCTAAATGGAATATTCACTGGGGGTTTGAGGCTGTTAGACAGCTGAACAGTTCAATTCTGCCCTGACGAGTCTTTCACACAACCAGTCTCACTGCTTACTGTTAATCAGTCTTAGAAACCTGGGCCCTATAACTACTACCAGATAAAAGCTTAATCATATAAACAAGGATGTGCTGAAATAAAGGATGCAATATTCTATATCATATATGAGTAGACATATAAGACTCAATAGGTTTAGCTGGTGGAAACCTGTATAATTCTGGCTTTAGCCTCCTTTTCTGAAGAGTTAAGGCTTATGCAAACTCCCTTACTAATAATATCAAAATTAATTTTTCTCTCCAATTACACAGCGGGGTTGGAAGGCTCTGAAGGACAGAATTAGGTTCCTGTAAGGTCTGAAACTATATGGCTGAATACAGGCAAGAAATAAACCATGCGCTTCTAGTATTATCTTGCCATAAGAACCAGGGTCTGCAGGTCCTGCCTCTTCTCCAGCCTGCCTGGCAGATCTGCAGCACATGCATTTTGCAATGGATCTTTAAAGGTGCTGGAGGTGTGGTGCACATGGTGGTTCTGCCTGCCCAGCGCTCTGCAGCGCACTGGGAAGCAGACCTCCTCCTCCTCTGCGAGCCCCTGGCACCTCTGCTTTTTGAACAGAGAGCTGAATTGCCTTTCTTAGTAAATGCTACAGCATAAGCTCTCTGCCTCCTGAAAAGAATCCATGCCAAAAAGAGGCGTCATAAACACCTCAGCAGTGGTAAATTTTTTAGTCAGAGTTTGCAGCTTCTTCAAAACCTCAGTCACAACAAGATATGAAGCTGTAGCAGGTTAGGTTTCAGTAACGGCCTCCCAAAAATGTAATCAATGCAGTTGTGCTTACTGAAAACCAAGCTTCTGGCCCGCTGGAAGTTGATCAGTACAAAACTGGTAACCTGAGATGAAGACAATGGGGCAGGAATAGACACAGGGACAAAGATGCTCCAAAGGGAGGTGACAGCTCGTGAATAACAGCACAGTACCTCCCAGCACGGCTGGCCTGAGCTCGAGGCAGCACCCACGCCTGGCACTGCTGGCACACGCAGGATCTGGTTGGAGGGTTTACACTACCTCTAGCAAATGTGAGCAGATATTAATGGGAAAGTCAAGTGTTTGTTCCTCTGACAGTTTCTGCTTCGTGTGAGGCACAAAGACATGGACATCAGATTTGATTATTTCAAGCATTTAAGAAGTTGAGAAATCAAAGTGATGCACAGGCATCTCTGCCAAACAGCTTGTCCTAAAAGCACTACCTGTAGCTGGAGGATACACAGCAGGAGGAGTTCATAATTAAGCACGGTGAAAGAGAGCAGAGATAGTACTGTTTTCCGAATAGGCAGCACTATCAGAAAACGGCTGGGATAAAAGCCTCCTAGACACACAGGTCCTCTTTGCACTGGAGCATCCACAAGGACTTGTGGTTCCTCTCTCTTCTAGACAGAGCCACCTCCTGGCTATAGGGTGTAAGACAGAATGAGCCTCCACACCGGGGAAGGCATCAGTTGGAAGAAAAGATGCTTTCACAAACTTGAACACCTTGGATCAGCTGTCCAGCAGATGCATGCTTGAAGACCTGGACCATGGGTTTTTAAACATATCAGAGGACTCAGGGCAGGATGCAGTGAGATTCACCTCTGTCACTGCCACACGTGTGTGCCTGTTTGAAAGCCTAGGATATTTGCTAAAATCTTTTGTATATAAGGGAGAAAATATATTACTTCGATTGCAATTGCCAAATGAGGATCAAGGACTCTGTCCCAAAGAGAATCAGGGAACTTCAGATCTGCAGTCGATCTTCCAGGCTTGTTGAGGAGATCCCCTTATTTTTAGGCAGAATCTAAGCATGTACCTATGAATTCAGATTTGGCTCCTGTTCTCTCCGAGCTCTCTTAATATTCCCATTCCCAGGTTTAAAAGTAGCATCCAATGTTTATACCTATAATAAGTACTGTACATCTGGTAAATGCAGGGTCTAAAATTTGATCTTGTAACGCTCCCTTACTGAGCATTCCTAGAGCAGATACAAACTGTCAAACTGTTTGTTTTAATTTCTTTCTTTATGTTGCTAATAGAAGCGGCATCCTTGGTTATGTGAGTGCCTGTACTTGTCACCAGGAAGAGCAAACTCTATACACAAGACAGTTAGTGGATACTACTATGTATGAACAGAGCTAAACCTCAGGCGCAGGATCGGGGAATCAATATATATTCTTTTAGAGACATTATATGATGCTATGAAGATTCTTTATGTAAGTAGATAACTGAAATAATATCAATCCCCATCCTTAGTGAAGGCCCACACCACAACAAAAACAAAAGATCATGGAGGGCTCCAACTGGCAGGCACATTTTACTGGTGCTTGTTTTTTAAAGATTTTTCTGCCTGAGGGAAAACAAAAAGTAAGACCACAAGTGACAGGAGACATCGGAAACAGGGAGAGGAGCTTTGGGATACAGCACTTAGGGAGCTGAGACAGAGTTGGGTAAAACAAAGAGCATCGATTTACTGATTTTGTGAAATGTATGTGGGAAGACTGTACTTGTAAAATGGGGGGGGGGAGGGGGGCGTACAAGAATTTAATTACATCTGCAGTACTTTTTGCTTGCAAAAATCTGAAATTTCATAATGCAATAGCAAGTAATGGTTCATTTGTTATACAAGAGATAGGCTCATAGTGTTTTGCAAGGAGAGTTAATCCCTTTCAAGATCTGTAAGTTTCTACTCTTTCTTCCCCAGAGGATGGAGCCTATCAGTTCTAACAGTGCAGATCAGAGATTCACTCCTGACACACCTATAGGTAACCGAGAGCCATCACGGGCTGTGTCAGGGCAGCTCTAGCAGCCCTACTGTGCCGTTGCTCTTCCTGACATCTCTAAAAAACACAAGAGGATCTAAAGAACTATATATTCTAGGGAAGGGCACATGACTTTGCTGCAGCCCTTTCCTGTCTTCCTTACTATGTCACTTCCTCATGTGAGATTCTTGTTTCCCTTGGAAAAGTCTACTTCCACTTCTGAAGAAAATATCTTAACATGTTTTGCCTTGCTGTTCTGCAGCTGCGTGAGCCAGGACAGAACCAGGTATGAGTCTATGGTCATATGGCCAGTTTCAGGCACAAAGCACCATGACTCAGCTTCATTCTGTGAAAAACCATGAGAGGGCATATGATTTAAAAATACAATTAGTGCTGGGCTGTGTTAATTTTCAACAACTCTCAGTGACCTGAAGTCTAGGAACTTATTTTTTTCCTTGAAGTGGAAGATAACGTTTTGGTGTATGTATCAGGTTCCAGAAGCTGAGGCTTCAAGGAAAGGCATCAAATATTGCAAGGATTTTTCCTCAGATCTGGTAAAGTTAGCTTTGTTACTCTCCACTCCTCCCTGTACCTTCTCTCAGCATTAGGCACATGAGAGAGCTTTTCCCATCCAACTAGCATTTGTTGGTGACTGTAGTCAGCTGGAAGACAGTCAAACTTACAGGGGAGAAAAACCTATCTGAAGTTACCCCTGCTCAGTGCAGAGACAACCACAACCACTATCTATCAGTACCAGGATCTAGATCATTAACTCTGCTACTGATAAGGTGGCATCATTAAAGATTCTGCCTTTCATGTAATAAAAAACCACTTTCACTTCCAGCTGAAGCCAGGCATATATTATTAGTTCACTGGAGACACGGAGTTTTTTCAGTATTCATCATACTATGACACATCTCTCAAAATATTGCAAAAGACTACAAATTAATTGTATTTTTAAATCTTATTTATATAGTGTATTATTTAAATTATTTAGATTTAAGGTAAGCTTTTGTTAAGATGGGTTATTTATTCCATATATATATCTTCTATTTAGCTTGAAGGAAAAAGTCCTTCCATTCCAAGGAAAGAAAAGGCATCAACTTAAGAAAACCATTAGTTTTTAAGCAAATAATACCTAGATGAGGTATTGTGGAAATGATCCTATTGATTAAAAAACCACTCCATAGCTCCAGTATAAATATGAATGTACAGCAGTCAGTAATGCTTCTAGCACTTTGACAACTGAATTAAAACTAAAATAGTAGTGAAGACATGTCTCATTTAGGAAACTTCAACTGTTATTGAAACAATCATTGTCCTTACTTACCTTGAGACAACCAGTGGGAGAATCAACATTTTCAGCATCCTCATCAGCAACTCACCAGGAAACTGGAAATAACTAATTTCCTAGAAATATATGGAAAGATGCTTATTGTTTCGAGAGAAAGACTATCTGTCTTCATGAATCCTGCTAGAGCTGTGTGTTAGGTAACACTGGTAAAGTGTGCAGCTCTGGTATATAAGGTGTCAATCATAGCAGGCTTTAAACAATCATTTTAAAATCAATTACGTTACATATAATGTTATAATTCAAAAAACACACTACACTTCATTCTTTTACAAGGAAGACAACAATAAAATATGCCATCTCTTGGGGACTACTGTTAATTGGTTGCCCTGAATAATCTCTTCATTCTGCATTTTGTGTGTTTTCCTGCATGTCTATGAAGCTACTGCTTGGACATAAAAGATGTTCAGACAGTCACTAGCAGCAGCAAAACACAGAATTGTTTTAGTTTAGCCTGACTAAATGAAGTTTTTTTAATTTAGATTTATAATTTGTGCTACAGAATTACATTTTACTCATTGTTTATGCATTCAGCAATGCATGTTGCCCTCTCTGACTAATACAGAAAGAAATGAATATCTGCAAACGGCTTACTTGAAGTATGCTAGGGGAGAAATCCCCTGGTGACTTTAATAACACTGTTAATGATGGGAATTCTCAAATTCATTAATACAAAATACCATTGGTGTAATATAAACACCCGTACCTCTGTACATCTGAAAATGAAAAAAATTCTTAGTGTTTTCCTTAGACATAAATATTCCAAAGTAATACAAAATCCCATGAAAATATTGCACTACAAGGTGTATATTAGATGCTACATTTCATCTATCTTAAGCATGGACTTATCATTATCCAGACTTGCAACATTATAATGTTCTCAAGCTAGAGTTACTGGGTTTCTTAAAGACATCCTTTGCAAGCATTGTTTAAGAATGTGTGAAAAGACCCAAAGACCAGTGTAGATTAACAAACATATGAGAATAAACAAATCTAACAAATACATATATATGCTTTTTATCTTCACAAGCCCACCTTGAAGTTCCACGAGTTGCTATGTCTTTTGTTATGTAAGTACGGTATTTTCTGTGCAGCAATATGCTGCTGTGCCACACGTACCTGCTGGGAGAGCCGCCTTGTCCTCAGGAAGAATCCAAGAAGACAGCCAATGGTGACCGACAACACCGAGAGGATAAGCAAACCATTTCTTTTACAAACATCCTTGATCCGAGCAAGGATTGCATCAAAAGCCACTGCCATGCTGTCCTCTGTGCTCTTTGGAGAAAAATCAGCATCCCATGGAGAGAGAATTCACTTGCTCCTCTTGTTCGGGTGGGCAGACCTAGCTCTGTATAGATCAGATCAAAGCACTTCCAGTTCTGCTTAGCTGACCTGCAAGGTCACCCCTCTGCCAATAGCCACCAAGCAAGCAGCCGGCATTATTGTTCCAAATTAATACCAACAATCCTATTATCGACTACATCATTAAGAGCCTGGAAGAAGATTAGGGGGCTCTGGAAAATTAGAACAGAATGCAGTAGTATTTCTAAAACAAGACTAGTTCAAAACAAAGCAACGCTCCTGGGAGGAAGACGGTGTTTGAGTGCATTCCTTGGTCTCTCCAGTTTGGTGTCTGGACATCCAAACCCAGAAAGGGAACCTTGCCAGCCATGCATTCAGTGGGTAAAAGTAATGTTACTGCAGTTTTTCTAAAGGGCAGAGCAGGTAACATTTTGAACTGGACTATCACAGCAGGGCAAGCTAGGTGAAACTGAACTTCATTAACTAAAGCAGGCTTGAGGTTTTTTTGTTTTCATGTGAGAAAAAAAAAGGGATAAATAGGCAGCATGAGGGACACGGATCAAACAGAAAACAGCTGTGTGCTGAAACATACAAGGATACCTTCTGGCTTTTGGTGTTTATTATCTTGGAAGTGAAATGATTTCACTTTTCTTCCAACCACTATGTTGATTAGAGTACGGCCAATTTACTTTCAGAGGATTACCAGACTAAGCCACAGGGATTGCTTTCCTTTCCTTTGCTGTGTCCGCACTCAGTCCTAACGCTGATTTCGATGCTAGCGAGTATCTGACAAAAAAAACACTGCCCTAGCTGTTCATCATGCCACGCTCTCACCAAAACTCTTCTGTGGGTCCTGGGTTATTCTAAGAGGATTCACTGGTTTTATGGAAAATATTCCATAGAGTATTGATATAAGAAGTAGTTACTATTACAAAGAGTGGAATATTTTTTTATTTAAGCTAAAGGAGAGTTACGTTTCATCTAAGTAATTGTTTTCTGAAAGTTAGACAGAACATCCCTCTGACAGCATGTTTTCTTTCTCTGATAGCATGTTTTCTTTCAGACAGTATTTTTCCAGACACTGCTTATTCTTTGAAGATGATAATGTCTTGTGTGAAGTATGACCTGTGCTGAAAAGATTTCTCTTCTTCTGGGATCCCCTCTGTTTGCAGTTTCTATCTCAAATGCAAGGTCAAGCAGAGACATAGAGCCAGCTCCAAATTAGCAAGAGTTTTGATTGTTGTGAAGTTCATAAAAACATTTGAATTAGTCCTTGGAAAGTAACATAATGTGCGTAAGATTTCTAGGAAAGTTTATACATATGCATGTAAGTGGAAAATCTATTCCATCTGCTGATGCTGCGAAAAGCCAAACCCAATAATCAATGCCAATTTGATTATTAAGCAGGTATTCCTTTAATAAACAGTGCCGGGGTACACATGGGTTAATCTACCTATTGTGTCCAACTACTGAGACTGGTTACATGATTTTTATACTGGTTAAACACACATATTCATACAGATTCACAGAAACATGTTACATGTCCATTGTTTTTCACCCACTCTTGTATGCACATCACAGTTTCTTTGTGTCTTCAGAAGCCTCTGATTGTCTTTTTCTTATCTTATCTCCTTCCACACTGTGTCCTCTTGGTGAGCTCAGGTCTGTCCTTTGTTCCTTCTGCAGGACTGTCCTTTCAATACTTGATTTATTCCTGGTTTCGCCTAGTAAACAAGCTAAATTCCTGTTACAATCACGCTCTTTCTAACTGCAAGCTGGCCAAGATATGATTCTTATTATTCTTATTACTGCTTAAGCTAATTCATTCCCTTAACATAATCATTTATTCCTTGTCTGGCTGCACGCGATTGATGGAGATCACTCCCTCGTGTTGCCCAGCCCTGATGAATCATAGAACCATAGCATCACAGAATCCCTAGGTTGGAAAAGACGTTTGACATCATTAGGTCCAACTGTACCTGTCCACTACTAAATCATATCCCTAAGCACTTCATCTACCCACCTTTTAAATACCTCCAGGGATGATGACTCCCTGAGTCATCATCATCAGGGACGATCAACTCCCCAGGCAGCTGTTCCAGCGCTTGAGAACCCTTTCTGTGAAGGAGTTTTTCCTAATGCCCAATCTGAACCTCCCTTGATGCACCTTAAGGCCATTCCATCTTGTCCTACCACCTATCACTTGGGAGAAGAGACTAACCTCTCTACAACCTCCTTTCAGGTAGTTGTAAACAGTGATAAGGTCTCCCCTCAGCCTCCTCTTCTCTAGGCTTAACAACCCCAGTTTCCTCAGCCGCTCCTCACAAGACTTGTTCTCCAACCCCTTCACCCTCTTTGTTGCCCTTCTCTGGACACGCTCCAAGACCTTAATATCTTTCTTGTAGTGAAGGTCCCAGAACTGAACACAGGATTCGAGGTGCAGCCTCGACAGTGCTGGGTACAGGGGCAGAATCACCTCCCTGGACCTGCTGGTCACGCCGTTTCTGATACAAACCAAGATGAATCATAGAATAGTTTAGGTTGGAAGGGACCTTAAAGATCATCCAGTTCCAATCCCCCCGCCATGGGCAGGGACATCTCCCACTAGATCAGGCTGCCCAGGGCCCCATCCAACCTGGCGCTGGGATGGGGCAGCCACAGTTTCTGTGGGCAACCTGTGCTAGTGTCTCACCACTCTCATCGTGAAGAAATTCTTCCTAATGTTCAGTCTAAATATGCCCCTCTCCAATTTATACCCATTCCCCCTCGTCCTATCCCCATAAGCCTTTATGTATAGCCCCTCTCCAGCTTTCCCGTAGCCCCTTCAGGCACTGGAAGGTCGCTATAAGGTTTCCTCTCCAGGCTGAACAAGCCCAACTCTCTCAGCCTGTTCTTGTATGGAAGGTGCTCCAATCCTCCATTCTCCAGCCTTGAAGGATGCTCGCTTTCTAAAGCTCCAAAACCAGTCTCAGAGAGTTGTATTCGCAGGCATTTTCGCTATCAGTACCACACAGCTGTGTATTTACGTTCTATTTTATACTGTAACACACGGTTCGGATAGATGCTCTTTGGAGGCGGGGCCGGGGCGGAGCCAGAGTGGGAGGTGCCTGGCGGCAGGGCCTGGAGTGGGCGGGGCCTGGGGAGGGGCGGGGCCGGGGTTCGGGTGGGGGCGGGGCAGTGAGGGGGCGGGACCGGGGGGCGCGGTGCGCTCGCGGGGCAATGACGCGGGCATGATGGCGGGGAGGCAGCTGCTGAGGCGGAGGGTGGTGGGGTGTTGGCGGCGGGGTTGCAGCAGCGCGGGCGTTGCCGAGTACCTGCACCGCAGCATCGTGCCCACCATGCACTACCAGAAGAGCCTGCCCAGGTATGGCCGGAACGCTCGCCGCTCCCCTGAACGCCGGCACGGAACGAGGCTGGGGCGGCGGGGACGGACACGGGGCGGGGAGGGATGGGGGGACACGGGGGGGACGCTGTGAGGAGCAAGCAGAGAAATGCCCCCCTGGTGATACCAGAAGTAGCGACTGTTAGAAAAAGGGGAATATTTTTATATTTAAGCTAAAGTTTCATCTAAGTAATTGTGTTTCTTGAAAGTTAGACAGAATGTCCCTCTAATGGCGTGTTTTCTTTCGAGCAGTGTTTTTCATAGAATCATAGAGTGGGTTGGGTTGGAAGAGACCTTAAAGCCCATCCAGTTCCATCCCCCCTGCCCTAGGCAGGGACACTTCCCACAGACCAGGCTGCTCCAAGGCCTGTCCAACCCCACCTTGAACATCTCCAAGGATAGGGCAGCCACAACTTCCCTGGGCAACCTGTGCCAGCGCCTCACCACCCTCATTGTGAAGAACTTCTACGTCTGGTCTAAATCTTCCCCCGCACAATTTGAAGCCATTCCCCTTTGTCTGATCACTACATGCCCTTGTAAAAAGGTCCCTTCACAGCTTTCTTCTAGGCCCTCTTCTTTTCCAGACACTGCTCATTCTTTGGAGGTGATAACGTCTTGTGTGATGTATGAAGTATGATCTGTGCTGAGCAGGTGTCTCTTCTGTGATCACCTCTGTTTGCAGTCTCTCCCTATCACAAATGCAAGGTCAGGCAGAGAGATGGCTTCTAAGATCCGGATCAGCAAGAGTCTTGATTGTTGTGAAATTTGATACTAACATTAGAACTAGTCCTTGGAAAATAATAGGACATGCATAAAATTTCTGAAAATATGAAAAATGAATAGATATGCCTGTAAGTGGGAAATATATTCTGTCCCCAGCTCTTGTTTCGCTGCACACAATTGGTGGAGATCACTCCCTCATGTTGCCCAGGCCTGGTAAAGGACGCTCATTTTCTTAAACTCCAAAACAAGTCTTAGAGAGTTTATTTGCTGGCATTTTCGATATCACTGGTGTCTGCACAGCATGCTTTGGGTGTGTTGCTGCGTGTTTGTTGCATATGCTCTTCCCATGTCACAGGGGGGAAGAACCATTCTGTTCTTTGAAGCGTAAATATGACTGTAGGCCTTTTGATGAAACATCCTGTCAGGTTTCAGAGTAACCTCCATGAGGGTAACAGGTGATTTTATAGTAAGGAAAGCATTTTCATGTTTACGCTTAGAAGAAGATGACGAAGTTGCTGGTTAGGAGGTTGGCCAGAAAGACAGGATATTCAGCACCCAGCAGTGAGGGGAGGTCTCCATGCAGCGGTGGCAGCTGAACTGAACATTCCTTCTGCACAGCTGCTTCTCTGTGCAACTGTTCATATCACCATTGAGACCCTTCACTGCGATACCTTTGTAACTAGACAGTCAAGGTGCTTTCTGCCTTTTTTCCCTATAACCTTAAGCTGTGATTACCTGTCTGTCTATTCCCTTTCTTTTCTTTTGCCACAAGAAACTTTTGGATAATATTGAGGTATAAGAAAGGATGGGGAAGAGGGGAGGCAAAGGGAGACGACTGTGTAGTAGTAGAGGCTGAAATTGAGGCTTCGTTGGTACCATTGCTCATAAAGAGCTTGTCTCTCTGTTCCGTTTCCTTCAGACTGCCAGTTCCCAAACTAGAAGATACAATTAAGAGGTATCTGAATGCCCAGAAACCGCTTTTAAGTGATGACCAGTTCAGGTATGGACAAACAAGAGACAGGTACTGCAGTATCATGTGCTGCTTCAAAGCCAAGTGTTGTTATGACAGAATTTTGACTCTTTTATTGATTGCTCTAGGAAAACTGAAGAACTTGCTCATAGCTTTGAAAAGGGAATTGGAAAAGAGCTGCATGAGCAACTGGTTGCTCAAGACAATCAGAACAAGCATACTAGTTACATCACAGGTAAGTTGGCCTACGGGATATAGAAGGAGTCTGCAGACAATCACGCTTGGTAACAGACAGCTCATAGTGCTGCCTATAAAATAGGCTGAAGCTGAAATTCTCTGCTACATAAGCTTGGAATAACATGCTGTGAATGCTGCCTGTGACTGTATTTGAGCAAATTCTCAGACTGGTGGAACTAAGAATGCCCTATTTATGTTAGTAGAGGAGCTTAACTGGTAAGTTCCTTAAGGCAGCTAAAACAATCACTTTCATATTATTTCAAGTTATTAAGCAAGAAAATTGAACTCTGAGAGGGAGTAAGAGAACATGACTAAGCTTTGGGAGGCAGAAGTGGTCAATGCTCTAGACTTAACCCTCTCAAAACTACAAAACTGCGTTCTTTTAAAGAGCAAAAGAAAAGGAATGAGAGAAAGAGGAAGATGAGAATAAAGAAAAACAAATTAGGAAAGGGAGAGTCTGTGTATAGTTTTTTATCATTCTTCCTTATTATTGCTTCCACTGACATCCAAGTACAAGTGTCTGCTTATGAAAGTATTGGATTGATAGCAACAGAGGTGGAAATACTCAAATATCTGTGGAAGCAGAAGTTCACATGTTGCCCAGCAAATTCACTTCTGTCCTGGTTATCCATTGAGACTACCTGTAAGGGTGTTAGCTGCCACAAATTCTGTAGAGAATACGAGATCATTTCACAAAAGCTGCTGATTGATTTGTTACCTTTTACTTTCATTCACTTTGAACAACATCTGGGGTTTTAACTGACTGCTTTATGGTGTTTGTCCACATGAACCAGCGTGCTGCTTTGTGCCTGTTAATTTTGGGTTGTTTGTATTCCTTTTTGTTTAGATATTATTCTTTTTTAGGCCTCATAAAAGACCTGTTCTACTTGAAATTGATTTCTAAGAGTATCTGTGTTTGCCTCCACCCTGGACTTTCAAGTCTAAAAGACTATGTGATGATGACAGATGTGGTTTTAAAACTGTAGATAAATACTAGTTACTCACCTGTAAGGGCCTGGATTTAAAGCTGTAATTTAGGTCATTGAGTTACCCATTGCCATTCTTGGGCTGATCCAGGCTTGGAATAATAATTTTTAATACATCAGCTGCCTCGAGGTGAAGTTGGTGAGCACTTGCTTCCTTTGTCTGCATCCAGTCAGTGTGCAATACCACAGCTTGCTGAGTTGGAAGTTAATGATTATGAAATAGAACCTACTTAAAAAAAATCCCTTCTCCGCCTACACCCCACGGATTTTCATTTACTCATAGGCAGGTGTAAAGGTGTAACTACTTTTTAGAACCATGATTGATTCCCTTGGTTTTAGCAAGCACAAACCTTTTGGGTCACATTCATGAGTTTTGATATGCTGTCAGACTGTCTGAAATACCTGTAGGTATAAAATGTAACTCTGCTTTCCTAAGTCTGTTCTGGGCCTGGAAGAATAACCATGAGGTCTCCTCTAACCTTGTCTTTTTGCCAGCTTGAGAGACTGATGGTAATGCATCAGTATCAAGAGTGCTGATTGTTTTAGTGGATAGAGAGGAAGGTGGTGGAAATGTAAGACAGAAAATGTAGGTGGAGCAATGCTTCCAGGAATGAGGGAAACACTGGATCAGAAAAAAGGTGGTTCTAAAGAGAAGCATGCTCTCAATGACAGACAGTTGCAGAATTCAATAGCTTAAGAGTAAGTAAAGGCATATTCCACTCCAGATGTGAGGTGTGCACCAAAATATGGTGCTGGGGAGCTGCATTGTGTCACAGGAGTTACGGTTTATCACCGAGCCATGTAGAAAACATGGCAGCTGGCCCTTGCTGCCAGTGACATTGACAGTCGTGATATGGATTGCTTCAAATGCAGTATTTTTACAATTAGCCAACAGTACCTTTCTTCATAACTGGAGATTGGGGAATCCTTGGGGGAATTGCTGCATATGCTTATCCTGTTTGTATCCACTTCAGTAGGTGTTTATTCATGACCTCTGTTGGGAGTGGGACACTGACTCCATGAACCTCTGGTCTGACTCAGTAAGCTGCTTTTATGTTCTGACCTGTTTCTCAACTCTCCCTTTCAGGTCCCTGGTTTGACATGTACCTAAAAGCCCGTGAACCTGTTGTTTTGAATTTTAATGCCTTTATGTCTTTTAATCCTGATCCAAAACCTGAATATAACGATCAGCTCCTACGAGCTACAAACATGACTGTTTCTGCTATACGTTTTATGAAGACTTTCAGAGCTGGTTATCTTGAACCAGAGGTTTTTCACCTCAATCCAGAAAAAAGTGATACTGAGATCTTTAAAAAAATTATCCGATTTGTGCCTTCTTCACTTTCTTGGTTTGGTGCCTACATGGTCAATGCATACCCCCTAGATATGTCTCAGTACTTCAGGCTTTTCAATTCTACACGTCTGCCTAAACTCAACAGAGATGAGCTCTATACAGATGAAAAGGCAAAACATTTACTGGTACTGAGAAATGGTAATTTTTATATATTTGATGTTATTGATAAAGATGGAAATATGTTGAAACCTTCTGAAATACAAGCACACTTGAAATACATCCTTAGTGACAACAGTCCAGCTCCAGCCTTCCCCCTTGGCTACCTCTCCAGTGAAAACCGAGATACGTGGGCATTGCTGAGAAAGAATCTGCTGGATACTGGCAATGAAGAAGCTCTTAAAAAAGTAGACTCTGCTCTGTTTTGTTTAAGTTTAGATGATTTTCCCATTAAAGACTTTGTGCACTTGTCCCACACTATGTTGCATGGAGATGGTGCTAACCGCTGGTATGACAAATCATTCAATCTTATCATAACCAAGGATGGCACTGCAGGAATTAATTTTGAACATTCCTGGGGAGATGGCGTGGCTGTGCTCAGGTTTCAGAACGAGGTTTTTAAAGACAGCACCAAGGCACCAGCTGTCGGCCCCCAGTCTCAGCCTGCATCAGTAGACTCTTCCAGAGCAGTGCAGAAGCTTGACTTTAAGCTGAATGATGCCTTAAAAGCAGGAATTACCAAAGCCAAACAGAAATTCGATGCCACTGTAGAAGCACTGTCTGTTAATATGATTCAGTTCTCTGAAGGGGGCAAGGACCTTCTAAAGCAGAAGAAGGTAAGCCCAGATAGTGTGGCTCAGCTTGCTTTCCAGATGGCTTTCCTTCGACAATACAATCAGACTGTTGCTACATACGAGTCTTGTAGTACTGCAGCTTTCAAACATGGTCGTACAGAAACTATACGTCCTGCTTCAGTCCATACAAAGAAATGTTCAGAGGCTTTTGTCAAGGAGCCATCCAAACATAGCACAGAAGAGCTTCGGAAGTTGATAGAAGAGTGCTCAAAATACCACGGTCATTTGACAAAGGAAGCTGCTATGGGTAAGTAGGAATATATCAAAAACTTGCTTTTGCACTAATATGTCTTATTAAGGTTGCTGTAAACATTTACTTCACAGCCAAATCATTTAATCTTGATGGAGGTCTAATGTTAATGTAAACTTGACAAAACCAGTAGCAGAAGGCTGCAGTTCAAAGTATATTCTCTTGGTTTCTGGATGAAGGAGGATGCCTCTCTGTTTCTCAATTCACTGTTCATATACTGAGAATTTTTTGTACTTTAGTTTTTGTCGTCATAGCAGCTGGGCTATTTGAAGATTTGGGAAATACTTGGTGTGTATTGTACTCTCCAGGGCAACCAAGAATTTGGCTTTATGTCTGAGGAGTTACTATCTTATCCCTGTGGGGGATAAAGGCTTTAACAACGTCCACATCAAACTGATTCTTTGGCTGTGCTACTCCTGTTACTTTTCTATGCTTTCTTTTGGATTACCCTTCTCAGAAGCATAATTTGTTATATTGTTTCAGTAAAATTAACTGTTGAACATTACCCCGTAAACTCTAAGATTCGCCTCCTTATGTTTATAAATTTTAAGAAAGCCCTGTTTTAAAAAACCTGGATATGTTCAGATAAATAGTTAATCAAAGAATGCAATGTATTATTAAAATGGTCTGTTAAGATTGCACTTCTGTTTACTATCCTGATTCCCAGTTGAGGCTAACAGTAAAACAGTAAGCCCTTATTCCCTAGGATATGTGCATTAAAAGTGCAGACAGTCCGTGTTCTGAAAATTCCTGCTAATACAAAAATAAACCCCAGTTCTGTTCTCTTTTTTTGTGTCTGAAAAGCAATGTGATGTCAAAATAAGTGAGTTTACTTCCCACAAAAATCTTACATCTCTCTAATACTTGTGGTTTTATTTTACAGGTCAGGGATTTGACAGGCATCTCTTCAGCTTGCGCTATTTAGCCTTATCCAAAGGTATTGCACTGCCCGATTTCTATCAAGATCAAGCTTATGCTCGGCTTAATCACAACATCATTTCGACAAGCACGTTGCTTAGCCCAGCTGTGCAACTAGGAGGGTTTGGCCCAGTGGTGCCTGATGGTTTTGGAGTAGGATATCAGGTACATGAAGACTGGATAGGTTGTAATGTTTCCTCTTACCCAACTAGGAATGGTGAAGAATTCCTACAGTGTGTATACAAGTCACTAGAGGATATCTTTAACGTTTTAAAAGGCAAGAAAATCAGTAGTTAGCCATAAAAATGTTGGAATACTTTACAATTGCTTTACAAAATGCAGACTATGTCTAATGGGCATAATAATCAGTGTTCAAAGTGGCTAAGATGGCCCAGCTTAATTGGCTTCATTTTTCTCTATTGAACTTGAATACTGTTAAATTGACTATGAAATGTGTCTCTATTTTAAAGAAATCCAGTACAGACCTTGAATGCGTGTTTCAGGAGATACAAACATTCATAGTGTCAAAATTAACAGACCCATGTGTTCTTAAAACACATGGTTTAAAATAGGAAGCATTGTTACTGAATTCACGAACTCAGAACGTGTTCCATGGGTGTTCGGACAGACAACAGCACTGTGATTACCACTCTGAAACTGTCTGATTTTTTTTAAAAAATATATGCAATAATTTTAAATACAAAAGAATGGTTATCTTTGCACTCCTGCAGTTAGCTTTCTTACTAACTTGTCACACTTACTTTTCTCTTTAAATTTGAATCATTATTGGAACTGATTGTTCCTCAGCTGCTTGAAGCCTTTCCACAAAGAAGAACGAACGAAGTGGGAGGCTTTAGGTAACCTGTAATCACCAACTATGTTGTTAAATTGACTGGAAAAGACTGCAATGTAATAAAGCTATCTGTTAATAACCACAAAGTTCTTTTATTGCCATATCTCAATTATACCATATGGGAAGTCCCTTTATCAATAACTCATTTATTCTAACGGTTGAAAATACTACTACTGAAAATGTGCTGCGGTGTTGGCTCTCCCCTTCCATACCAAAGTCTGTCCAGTATCTCTTTTTGTTTTGCTACATAAACCTGTGCTCCTGTGCCTTAAATATCACTGAACTTAATGTTTTGGGGTTCTCTCTCTCCAAACATTCTCTTACTGTTGAAAAGTAACCTCAACAGAACGTTTTCCTATTTTCTCCTTGTTCTGTCTGCTAGAACTTTTGATGTCATTTATTGTAGCAAATGCCAAGAGTCTTGGTGCCTAGAGTTGTGTCTTTTAATGCGTTGGGGATTCTTGAAGAAGTTCTGAAGCCTCAGTCTTATCAGAACTCTTTGACAGATTGCAGGAGACCTTGAACAGGGACATCAGTAAAACCTGGTGATTCCTTGAACGTGAGATGAAACTGATGTAGACAGTCCCTTCTGTGCTGTTCACAACTGGGGCTCTGCCAGCTACAAAAAGGTAGCAAAAGGGGAAGGGACCTTTGTCAGTCAAAGGTGCTCAGAGATGCTGGGATCACAACACAGATGCCCTTTGCCTGAGATAGCCCCTTTTACACAAAATGTGTTACGGTATGTGTAGCTTGAACTCCTCTGCCTTTTAAACCCTCCTGACTTACACTGTTTTTCCTCTGGAACAAGGAGTCTTTCTCTGGAGCTGAATAGTACAGCTGTGCTTGCTTCTGTAAAACTCAGGCAGCTCACGTCTTTCAGCACAGCCCACTGTGTCCTGGATGACTAAATATATTAGCAGGACATAAAAGTCCGAGCACGTTGGTTGAATATGACACGTGAGATTCAGAGGCTCACACACCTACTTGCCTTTACTCTTCTTTGGATATATCATCTTCCAGGTTCTCCCAGTGTCTTTTTTTCTTTATCACAGTAAGCATAAGCTACACTGTATCTTGAAGCATAACCACAGAAGGGAGAGGCATGCTTTAAATACCTAAGCCCAAAAGCTTACACACTTTTCCTAGCCAAGGCTGTTTCCATTGCAGCCTGCAATGTGCTATTCTATTTTCCGGTTTAAAAGTATTATTTTAAAACCTACTTTAAAACTTAGCATGATTGCTCTTGCTCATTTAACAAAAAGGGAGGGGGATCACTTGCGGGGAAAATAATGTATCAGGAAACAATAATAAGACCGGAAGTCTTTGAATGAAATTCACTAAAGGCAGCTTTGGGGGTTTGTGTTTTTATTTAAAAAAAAAACAAAACAAAACATGAGAATAACTGGCAAGATTGTAAGCACACTTGCCAAGAAGTAGAAAGTCTGTCTTAGTTTAACTAGAAATGACTCAGGTTTACTTAATGCCATACTCAGATTTTCAGAAGATATAACAGCCATGTGTGTCAATAGCATAAAAGCTTATTAAGCGTTCTCAGTAAACTCATCTCAGTGTCTTTACTTGAACTGTCAGGAAGCTATTAGAGATGTAACTTTGTGCGCAGTACCTTTACAAACACTCATAGCCATTTCCTGACAACAGGAGTGATGAGTGAAAAGACCTTATTTGCTTATGTTAGAGAATCAAATGTGAATACACATTTGTGAATATCTTGGTGATAGGCTGTTAAAAACTTTCAGGCAATAAATTGTCTAAGTAGTTACTGTTTATACAATAGTTAAGCTACAGTCCCTTACAACTATATATACCCAAAGAACACAACATTAAGAGAATGGCACAGTTCAGTCAAGCTCATACCGTTCTCAGTTTGTACTGACACCGTCTCAACAGTTCTCTATGGCAAATATTTTATTAGGACATCCTGGGGACAGTGAGTACTCACTGTACTCCATTTCTGAAATACAGCCACGTGAAAAGTAACTCTTGAGTATGCTGCATCTCTGATGGGTACAGCTCCTTCATCAATAAGCATGTCAAGATTTATTAGGGATACGAATGTCAGCATTTTATGAATTTATGGGTAACTTCATAGATTCCAACAGATTCCTTTGTTTTTTCATCATAGTCATTCCAATCCTAAAGGAAACAAGATTTCACTGTATTAGTCACAGAGGGTACAAAGCAACAGTGTCTAAAACACAGACTGGAATTCAAACTGAAACTAAGCCTTACTCAAACCTTGGGCCCTAGATTGCTGTGAAAAAGCACTGTGCTGTCACTCAGCTAAGTTTGCCTTTCTGAGAGAAACAAGTGTACTGGCCTGAAATTAAATGGGCTTCAGGGTCAGGGTCTGAACAATGATTAGGGTTTTTTTTTTCCTTATGTAGTTCACAGCCTGTAGTGCACAAGACAGCAACCACAGCAGATGAAAGGATTATCTATCATTTTCAATACCCTTGTCAGGTCAGTAAGCAGACAAGCAGATCCCTGCCAAGTAGGATACCAGGGAACAGATTTGACCTTGAGATTCCTGCTCACAGCCAAGGAAGATTTGCAATGCTGGAGTCATTATCCTGAGCTTTGAAGAACACTGTCTTTATATTACTTTTTAATATCTCTGTGCACAGGAAGAAGTGCAGGCATCTTCTAGAAAAATCAGCCCACCACTCCGAATAACCCCAGCCATTTAATATTCCAGGTGTTTGCTGTCTGGAATTCCTGAGTGACTTAAAAGAAAAGTTGCATTTCTAACTTTGTTAGCTGCTAAGCCAGCAAATGTGTTCTTCTAAAGTGGCGCTGTTGGTAATGCTGGTTGTACATAGTTGGTTTAGCTTCTCTCTCCGCTTTCCTGTGCTTACATGAAAGATCAAAACTAGCCTCCTGTGTGTGCAGGGTGTCTAGTTTGGACTTGTGACTTCAGGAAAGAATGCTAGATAATTACATTTCTTAATGAAATAAAGACAACATACCTTTTCTAACAGGTTTATGTCATTGAAAGGTGTGCCAGACTCTGCACCTTCAGCAGCAAACCCTGCCTGCAAACACAGTTGTAGGAAGTTTTTAAGAATAAGTTGTACCAGGAAAATAATAAATATGATCATTGAAACATGTTTAAAGAAAGTAACTCAGCACAAACTTTTAGTGTATATCTTTTAAATTAGGTAGAAAGTATGATCAAGCTCTTTCCTGTTAAGGGTCAGTGTAAGGGCGTGACCCTGTTTGTGAATTGGGAAAATCCAGTCCAAGCAACCACAGAGTAAAATTAGGTGGTTTTTCATAACAAAAGGTATTTCCAACTATTCTAGGTAACGTTAAATCTGAATTTCTAATTTTATGTACCATCATCCAACTAGTAATACCCTTAATTTGTGTTCAGAATCCGTACAGGCTTTATGTATAAAATAGCTTCATAATAAACTTGCACTGCAGCAAAACAATAGAAAGAAAATGTTGAAGGGAGTTAATAGTTTAGATCATCAGAATCCATGATGATCCAGCCACACTAGAGAAGGAACAGCCTGTACTGGATTTAGGGACAGAAGTCACTAGCAAGCTTTACATGAAGAAGGATCAGCTGGCAGAAAGAACAGATTATTACACCCAAACAGTTGTTTCAAAGGGAAGAGTTCTTCACTGTTACTGTTGCTGTTTTTAAAGAGCTGAAGGTGAGAACAGCACTAGGAAGGAAACAGCATACCAGTCGGGTATAGTGCAAGAACAATGTGTTCTGTTTAATCTTCTATAGGATAACTCTCATTTTAGAGGTCCCAGCTATCAAGCTGTAAATTAAGTTTTATTAGTTTTAAAAGTAAATAAAAAAAAAATCTCAGCCATCTCTGTAGCAAACAGGAAAGTTTCTTACACCCCCATTTCTAACTGCAGAATTTTATTAAGGAGTGGCTATACTTGCACTTTGATAAAGAAATCCCCACTTGTGCCAGTCAGACATTTAACTGTGGAAAAATATGTGAAGTAAGCCACTTGAATTTAAAATATTTTGGGATTTGAAAGGAAGGTTAAGCATTTGGGAGTTAAATAAACCACAGGGCGTGGCAGATGTAACAACAGGAGAGCTATTTGCAAGGCACAGTGTGAGCGTGGCCTTTATAGAATTGTCAGAAGCCCATCTCAAGGGAGCTGCTAAGGGTGCAGGGGAAGATCAACATTATGGGACAAAAATGCAGAGCTGCAGTACAGAGCAAACACTAAAAAAAAATAAAAGAAGCCCTGCTTTCACCACCTGGAGATATTCACCAGCCCTCCAAGGAACAAAAAGCCACGTGATTGGAATTACAAGCTTCTGTACCAGACAGTCATTGGGACTTGCATTCTTAAATCTCTGGCGTCAGGGAGAGACTGGTTGGATATGTGCAGGAAGGCGGGGCAGAAGGGAGCTGGACCCTGCCAGTGACTTTGTCTGCCCTCTGGTGACCAACAGCTAAAGCATAAACACACATAAAAACAGTAGAAATGCCTTTGACTTTACAACACATGGAATTGCCACACTTTTTTTACCAATGAAATTATTGGTTGTGCCACAAAGTAAAGAAACTTAAGAAGATTTAAGAGAAATTTTATAAAGAAGCCTTTATGTTTTATTGAAGCATTGATCTGAGGGGCAAGGACAGGAAAGGAGCTGAACTATCCTAAGTAAAACCAAAAAACTGTACATCAGATTTGCAGTAGCTGTATCTACTTAAGCATATTAAACGAGAAAGATAAGTAATTGCATGAAAAAAAAGTCCTTGCCCATTATTAGAACACACAAATATCTAGTTTGAATTTGTTGCTGTTACTAGGTAGGAAAAGAGGGCTTATATCAGAGAATCAAAAGATACTTTCTCCTCTTTCAGACTCAAATTATTTTTTTGTGAAAACTACTATACTTTAAATAAGACACGTAAGCCTTAAGCTGCTCTGAATTGAATTCAGGTATGGCTGTATTGTGTTATCAAAAAATACAGAGAAAATAATACACTATGGCCATATGCTACATTCGGTGGTCATTAAAAGCCAAATCTAAGGTTGTGGGAAGCCAGGCTGGTTTCAGTCATGTCAAATATAGAGCAAATTACAGAATTGTTTGGAACTCCAGAAGTCTGTATGTTTACTCATTTAGCCATCAGAAAATTCACTGAAATATCTGCTCAGGGATTCAAGTGTACTCTCAGATAGAGTGCATAGACCAAAATTTGAGAATATTAAATTAAAAGCTTTATTACAGCTGTGAATTCTTTGTTCTGCAGATAAAACCTGACAGCTAGAGTGCAGAGCTATAAACATCTCCTATGCAGTGTATTATTCTCATAGATTTTTCTTGAAGTGCAAGTTCCTAGGTCTGCCTGAAATTCAAACGGGAATAAACTAATAAGCATTCTGCTCCTCAAAAAAAAGGCCTTCACTTCAATAAATAAATAAACAGAAGCAGACCTCCTGCAGCACACTGCAGTGGTGATTTTTTTATACTGAATTTGTATCAGCTTTTTTGGTTGGTTTCTTACCACAGTGTCACAGTCTGAGAGAAGGATAAAACAGGTTTGTATTTGTCAGTCTATTTACACCTAATCCGACTGGCATAATAGGTTAAATATAGTAGGGAGTTAACTTGCATACAGCATGACCATGCACAGGCAAATGAATCACTGAAGGCTGGCTTGGCCTGAAACAAATCCTTTAACTCTGAACCTTCAGGTGTGCTTTGCAATAGTCTAGCTGACATCGATCTTCAGTCTTTGTCTGCTCAAGCTTCAAATGGAAAAATGCCAGCATTCATTTCTGATGGCTTTGGTGATGTCAAATCTCAAAGAAAACTTGATTTTTTTAGAGGCCACATACTGAAGACTGTTTGTAACATGAACTTCACTGACTCTCTGTAACTTATCAAGCAATCTCCTGAATGTGGCTATCCAAATATGAACTCTTGCAATTTCCCTTTGGGAAAGGCTCTCTTTTGGAATAACCTGAGCAACAAAGGCCTTTCAAATGAATTCAAATGAGCAGTGCCGAGTCACCTGTACAGTAACCTGAATATGACTCCAAGTTGCGTTTAATTTTAAATTTCACTGGCAGAAAGAATACCAGAGTTGTTAGTTTTAGCTACTTGTGGGGCTTTTTTTTGAGTTAAATGCAGTAAAAGAAAGAACCGCAGAGAAGAAGAAAAACGGGGGAGATCTAGGATGTTCCAGGAAGAGCAGTACCATTTCAAATAGTGTGGATTTTTGTCACTCTGGAGTCTATAAGAAGTGTTCTTAAAAACTGAGGAACAAATCAAAGCCAAGAACTCACTTGTGGCTGAAAATCAACCGGTTCCAGACCTCGGCATTCGAACTCTACTATCGTTTTGAATTTCTCGCTGTCTTCAGCCTATAATTGAATCAGAACACCATTAGTGTTCATCTAATAAAGACAGACAGTGATGAGCATTAGCCCAGTAATGAATTACTTTAAAGGCAGTACTATCAACTCTGATGTCCCGAGTGACAGCAAAATCCTAGGGCTCATTTAATAGGTAATAATTAACTAGCATTTCTTAATCTGCCACAAGGAAGCCTTTGAAAGGAAACTAATATAGGCATTATAAAATTGGCTCTAATTTGATTGATACAATTCTGTAGTTTGCTCTTGAAATACATCAGATTATTCTACACTTGAGACTGTGTGAAGGAGTCCACAAGAGACAATTTTCTGTCAGGGGAGAAAAACAGCATTTGTGTTCTTGAAAGAGGAATGTGACGATAAAGCAAAATCTCAAAATATTATTAATCCTTATTTATCTTTCAATCATTATATAAAAGAGGAAACAAACTTACATTGTAAGACTTGATTGTCTGACTTAAAATCTCTAAAAAAAAAAATCAGAAGTGTAAAAGTGAGTGGCATTAAGTCTTCAGTTTTATTCAGCACAAACCTAGCAGCAGCTTCTTCCTTCCAAGAAGTTGTCTTATACAAAGTATCGAAGCAGTACCTGCAGCTGGATCTCAAAGGGTAGGATTCAATTTTCCTCACCTTTCCTGAGAAGTTTACATTACGCCATTCTGTTACCCTACTAATGCAAAAAAAAACTGGCGGCTTTTGTAAAGTGACATTACAGATAGGAGCATGCAGAAACCGGAACTCACCAGGAGGCCTTGCTGTCTCCTTCATGAGCAAGACAATTGTGAGCTCAAGCGTACAGGGAAAACAACCCCTGGTGAATGCACTTTACAAACAGTGTTAAGCAAAAACCAGGACTAAAAAATAAATTTTGCAGGGAAAGCGTAAAGCAGATGATGCCTCTAAAATTCCTAAGCACATACCAATGGAGTTCTCCCTGGAGCACAGCTTGCACTTCTGCACCATAGTGGCACTTCCTCTGCCTCCCTTCAGGGGAACACTGTCCTAAAAGCCATGACAACAGAGCCATTATTTTTAACTGCACCCTAGCTGAGCCACTGGAAACCTCTGCAAACATAAAGCAGTTTCTGCCACAATGGTCTTTAACTTCTTAAAAACATTGCGACAAGAAAGCTTTTTTAAAACAGATGTACAAATCAGAAAGCTGTGACTATCAAAGAACAATTCTGCTCTAGACTTAAAACAGGGAATAATGGATAGTTATGTCTTGCTCATATAGGCGTCTTCCATTAATTCCTCAAAATGCATTCTTACCATTCAGCAGCATGCCACAAAAAGGGCTGATTATTCATAAGAATGGAACCTTCTCTCATCCTCGACAAATTTTATCCTGCTTTTTCAGTTTCCAAACACTAATTTTGCATGCTTAACTCACCTCGAATTACCTAAACTTCCCCGGAAAGATGCCATTAGCATCAGAGAAATATGCTACAGGCAAAACCTTATTTTGCTATCAAAATTTGTTTTCAAATGATATTTTTACAGAAAGGCAGTTTTCCAAAGTACTTTGTCACCAACAGTCAATGGCAGATTTCAATAAACAGTCTCCAAATATTTTTTAACCTGGACTATGGCATTTCCTGAATGCGGAAAGCTATTAAAATATTGTCTTATCTAAAGTACATGTTGTCACATCCCTGACGCTAACACCCTTGCATGTAAGAGGCAGTTTTGTTTTCTCATTCTTGTTCCGATGTGGGTTACAACAGGGAGACGTACCATCAATCGCAGATACTGCCATTTTTCAGAAACTTCACCACAGTTCCCACATTTCAGCTGAAAAATAAACATAAATCAGAGAATTTAAATCAGGGATTAAAAAGCTGCAGGAGCTGATGTGAGCCCTCCGGATTTGCCATCCCCGCTGTTGTGCTGCTGAGAGGAGCTGAAGGGAGGTATTGTTTGCTGTCTATCCCAAAAGGCCCATGAGCTGACTCGACCTGGTTGGTATGGCAGCTGCAGAGGCTCTGTTCTGGATGCTGTGGATGGAAAGCGTGTTATGAAGCACAGCCACAAAATAAAAGATGGGAACAGCGCATCTCACCATCTGCCTACATCACCTGCTAATGGCTATTGGATTGCCAGCCACCTCGGCAAGTGGAGGCATTGACCGATACTTGCACTTAAGGCTTCCCACTGCAAACTAACTTATAATGTAATGCACGGATTAGCAAGCATGTATCCATAGTTACCCCATCACACTGGTTGCTTCTGTAGCAGCCTGCCTGCGCTGGAAGAACACCGCATCGCTGGATAAGCTGCATAACGTGATGTGACGTGACATGACATGACGTGATGTAACATGACATGACAAGGGCATGCAGTGATAGGACAAGGGGGAATAGCTATAAATTGGAAGGAGGAAGATTTAGATTAGACATTAGGAAGAAATTCCTCATGATGAGGGCAGTGAGGCACTGGCACAGGTTGCCCAGGGAAGCTGTGGCTGCCCCATCCCTGGGGGTGTTCAAGGCCCGGTTGGATGGGGCCCTGGGCAGCCTGATCCAGTGGGATGTCCCTGCCCATAGCAGGGGTGTGGAACTGGATATTCTTTAAGGTGCCTTCCAACCCAAACCATCCTATGATGCTATGGATTCTATGACATGACGTGATGTGATGTTATGTGACATGACGTGATGCTCCCCCCACAGGCCCTCAGGCCCGGTGCCCCCAGGCTGACACGGCCCCTGCAGCCCCAGCGCCGCACCTTCAGGTACCATCGGAAGTCCTCTCCCTCGGCCCGCAGACGGGTGATGTTCTCCAGGGTGGCGCGCAGCTGCAGCCCGATCCTCTGCAAGGCAAAAGGCAGCGAGAGGCCCTCAGCTCAGCTCCGTTTGGCTAAGCTCGGCTCGGCACGGCAGGTCTCGGCTCAGCTCAGCCCGGCTCGGCTCGGCCCGGCCCGGCTCGGTTGGGCCTGGCTCTGCCCAGCCCGCCCCCCCGTACCCCCAGCCCCCCGTACCCCCATGCCCCGGTGCTGCGGGCGCTTCCGGTCTCCGCCGCCTCTCGCGGGATTCCGGCCGCACAGCGCCCCCTCGCGGAGCGGCTGCAGCGCTGCCTGCAGAGGGCCCTGCGGGAGCCGGCAGCGCCCGGGTGCCACGCGCGCCAGCTCCGGGCCGGGATCAGCCGCGGGGGCAGCAGGAGCAGGGAAGGGGGCTCCCCCTGCACTGGTGAGGCCGCACGTCGAATCCTGGGTTCGGTGTTGGGCCCTTCGCTCCAAGAAGGGGCCTGGAGCGTGTGCAGAGAAGGGCAATGAAGCTGGCAAAGGGGCTGGAGGAAAAATGAGGAGCGGCGGAGCGAACTGAGGTTATTTAGGCTGGAGAAAAGGAGGCCGAGAGGAGACCTCATCGCTCTCTATTAACTGCCTGAAAGGAGGGTGTAGTGAGGTGGGTGGTGGCCTCTTCTCCCAAATGGCAGGGCGAGATGGAATGGCCTCAAGTTGTGCCAAGGGAGGTTCAGATTGAGTATTAGGAAAAATTTCTTCATGACAGTTATCAGGCACTGGAAGAGGCTGCGTAGAGAAGTAGTGGAGTCCCGTCCCCCCCCCCGAAGGTGTTAAAAAAGTGTGTAGATGTGTGGCTTCAGGACATGGTTCAGTAGGCACAGTGGTGTTGGGCTGATGGCCGAACTGGATGATCTTAGAGGTATTTTCCAACCTCAATGATTTTATGGTGGCCGGGAAGCAGGAAGGCTAGACACAAAGGCAGACACTGCCCGTGGCAAGAGGCGGTGCTGGCACAGGTAGTAGGGGTTAGACAGCTTCACCTTTTTAAAAAAAGTCAATTGACTATGATCTTTTAATCACACTGGCTGCTGCTTTAGGACAAAGAGGTGCTAGAGAAAGCAAAGGCACATTTTGGCAGAGCTGCTGTGGGGAATGCTCTCAGATCCTCAGATCGAGAGTTCTCCCACAAGCCTTACAAAAACTGCCGCTTTAAAATTTGGTCCTCCAAGTCTCTTAATCTGCTAGTCTAGAGCTTAACTAAATACATTCTACACTGCTTCCGAGTTCAGTTTTTCTAAAGTTGGATGTAGGTATATGGGTGAAGATCCTGGATGGCTCCAGGTCACTCCACTTCCGCTCCAAAAGCAAATGGGATATCAGCACAGCACGCTGTTAGGAAGCTGACATGTGGCCTTGCTGTAACCAGTTATCACATGCAGAGTCAGGGCTTCGCTTGTTTTGCATAGTTGAGCTGGCCAATAAATATCCAACTCCAGAGAGTAACAAAAGTTTGTCTTGACAGCTGGCAAAATTCTCATTTCACAGAGCCAGACAATTTCATTTTCTACTGCTGCACAGATAGAGAGGTGAAATATGGCTTTGTGTGATACAAGTGAAGTAACATACCCTGAAGGTACCAAGACCACAGAACTGTGAGGAAGTCAGTTTCTCACCCAAACTTATAAATTAAAAATACAGATCTCACCATTTTATTAAGATAGTCACTGACAGTTTGTAAAAAAAAAAATTCTAACATACATAAAAGCTTTGGGCCAGAAAAAGCCACAAATTGAAACACCGTTCCTCCCTCCCACCCCGATACTGCAATACAAACTTCAGTTTGTTTGATTTAAATTGGCTTAATCTTGAAGTGTAGGCCAATAAGACTGAAGACTAGACACTTAAGGTCCTGGACCAGGTAGTAGAACACTCTCAAGCCTTCTGGATCCCTGCAGTGCACAACAGAAGGAAAGGGAAAAAAAAAGGTTAGACTGCTGTTCTAAGAGAACTAACCTATTGAAAAATAACAAAGCCTACTGGGAGACTTGTCAGAGGTCATCTTAGATATTAACAGATTTGTTTCATTGTGATTGATATATCCAAGTCTGCAAGCTTTAAGTCTTGACAAATCGTGCATTTTTATCATGAAAGCAAGTAGTAACACCACTTCACATTTACAAAACATCATATCAAGTCTTTTTGGCTTATGTGAGAATCCAAGTCTTGGTTCTCACAGAGACACTGGTGCAGGCAGGCCGATAACAGTTTGGTTCAGTCTTGGAATGTGTCAGGGGTTTCCTACAGGGAAGTCAGCTTTCAGCAGGTTTGAAAACTGCATGTGTAAATGACCCAATCCAAAAGCATTTGGTACATTACATGGAAACAGGGCCTGTATGCCCCCAGAACAGATTTGTACTTACAAAGAATATAGAATACCTAATAACCAGACAGTTTGTTACATAAAGACAACAGCAACATAAAAAAGTGGAGCACGTACTTGGATTGATTTACATCAATGAGTGAACCGATTTTTGACGTCGTAAAGGAGATGTGCTCATCACCGATTACTATTTCAAGCTCCTGAAAAATAAAAGGTTGTAGGAAGTCAAATACCACTTTACGGTATTAGCTATAGAAATACTGAAATATTGAGAAGATGGCTACTCCATGGTTATTACAAAGGTATGGAATGCAGTGGGTCTGTGGATCATACTGACTCTCTGAACTGAATCACCATTTGGGCATTGCGCAGGTTTTAAAATAGTGTTTGTTTCCCTCTTGGCTAGAAGCAATACTGATGTAAAGAAACAGTTCAGTTACGCTTCTAATGAGGTAAGATACGATAATTAAAGCAGTCATCAGAAAAGACTTGTGCACTAACCTGGCGACCAACTCTGTCGGGAGGCGGCCACAGCGCATCATCCTCTTTGGTGATTTCGCTGTCATCGATGATTCTCTTCAGCTCCTCCATCACGCTCTTGTGCACGTAGGCCTACAAACAGCGCTACAGCGTGGCACAGCGGCCTGGCACTGCCCAGACTCTGCCTTGGGGAGGGTCCCAACACCCTGCCGTGGGCACTGCCCAGACCCCGACCCGGGGGGGGGTATGAGCGGAGAACTTGCCAGGGGGAGCAAGCCCAGACCCTGCCCCAGGGGGAAGTCCCAAGACCCTGCCACGAGAGGGGGAAAAGGGGATCCCAAGACCCAGCCACGAGAGGGGGAAAAGGGGATCCCAAGACCCAGCCACGAGAGGGGGAAAAGGGGATCCCAAGACCCAGCCACGAGAGGGGGAAAAGGGGATCCCAAGACCCAGCCACGAGAGGGGGAAAAGGGGATCCCAAGACCCAGCCACGAGAGGGGGAAAAGGGGATCCCAAGACCCAGCCACGAGAGGGGGAAAAGGGGATCCCAAGACCCAGCCACGAGAGGCAGAAAAGGGGATCCCAAGAGCCAGCCACGAGAGGGGGAAAAAGAGGATCCCAAGACCCAGCCACAAGAGGGGGGAAAAAGGGATCCCAAGACCCAGCCATGAAGGGGGCAAAAGGGGGTCCCAACACGCTGCCCAGAGCCCCGGTTCCCTCCACCCTCACCTCCTTTCGGATCATGACGTCATTCTTGTAGTTGCTGTTGTTGGCGTAGCGCAGCTTCCCTGCCGAAGACAGCCCGGCCGTTACCCCTCGCCCGCCCGCGGGGAGCGCGACCCCCGCCCGCCCGGTCCCGCCCGCCTCTCTCACCGTCGGGCCGGAACTCGAACTCGAGGAACTCGTGGCCGAACTTGCCCTTGTGCCCGACGTAGTAGCGGAGGTAGAAATCGCTCGCCATGGTCCCGCCACCGCCCCAGCATGCACTGCGCGCAGCGGCGCGCGCGTAGCGCGTCACGGCCGGGCAGGGCGCGCTCCTCGCTCCCATTGGTCCGGCAGCACGGAGGGGCGGGGCGCTCTCCTCGCGCTGATTGGCCAGACTGCACTGCCGGTCGAGGGGAGCTCTTCGCTCTGATTGGTCAGAGCGGGGCGCTCTCCTGGCTGCGATTGGCCCTGCAGCACCGCTGTCCGGAGCGCGCTCCTCGTTCTGATTGGTCAGAGCGGGGCGCGCTCCTGGCTGCGATTGGCCCGGCAGGGCGGGGCGGGCAGAGCTGCGGGCGCCCCCTGGCGGGCGGCGGGGACGGTGGGCGGGGCGGTACTGGTCGGTGCGCGTCCCGCCTTCTGTGCCCGCAGCGCCAGTTGGGGCGCGAGGGTCGCGTCTCCAAGGCAAAGGCTTGGCCGTACAGCTGGCACAGACCCGGTGAGATTCGCGTAGAAGCGCTAGGCTGGAAAAGACCTCTAAGATCATCGAGCCGAACTGTACCTGTCCACTACCAAACACCTCAATCCCTGAACACCTCATCCACTCGTCTGATAAACGCCTCCAGGGATGGGGACCCAACCACCTCCCTGGGCGGCTGTGACAGTGCCCGAGAACCCTTTTGGTGAAGAAACTTACCCTAACGTCCAATCTAAACCTGCCATGACACAACTTGAAGCCATTTCCTCTCACCCTATCACTTGTTACCTGAGAGAAGAGACCAGAACCCACCTTGCTGCAACCTTCTCGCGGGGAGTTGCAGACAGCAGTGAGGTCTCCCCTCAGCCTCCTCCAGCCTAAACATCCCCAGTTCCCTCAGCTGCTCCGTATTTGTTCTCCAACCCCTTCACTGGCTTTGTTGCCCTTCTCTGGTCACGCTCCGGCCCCTCAATGTCCTCCTTGTAGTGAGGGGCCCCAAACTGGACACAGTATTTGAGGTGCAGCCTCACTAATGCTGAGTACAAGGAGGGTTTCGAAGGAGTTTTGCCCCCTGTAACCCAGCTGAGCTGTACCCTGGGCTGGACTTGGCCCCGCACGGCCAGTGCACCCCTGTGCCTCCTCCTCACTGGCGCTGGTGTCGGTGCCCTCACTGAAGCGTGAGAGTAAGTGAACTGCTGGCAGTATCTGTCTTTTTGCTCTTTGGGGAACTGTGGAGAGAAAGGAAATAGCTGGAGGCGTGTGCTTTTGTTCCCGTTAGAAATAAACATTTACATATAGGGTAGCCTTTGTGCTGGTCCCTGGAAGGGATGATTTTTATCAAACGAGAGAGGATATTTTGTGCTATGGTGGTATTGAAAATGGATTTTACACTGATGAACTTGGTTTCATTTGGGCGGTGCTGTATCACATCCCGGGTGTAGGCACTTAGCGCTGGGCTAACGAAGCTCGCTCTGCTCCCTGTAGAGTTACAGCAGTCAGGCGATGTTTGCTATTATGAGCTGGGTGGAAATAGCTGAACTGTTTCCAGATCTAATCTGTCCATGAAAATTGCATAGTCTTTGGTATGGTACTGTGTAAATAATCAAATAAACCTTTTGATCTCAGTTAATTTTACGTGGAGGAAAGCTGTAGGTGTCCACATCTGGACGTCACTCATATGTAAACTGACTAAACCCCCTATGGATAGGTTAGGTTGGGCTGTAGTTTGTTTTTCAGAAGCCCTGTGTGTTTTGTGATCTAGTTTCCTCTTCTTACTATGTAGGAACTCTAATCTTTCACTGGTATAGTCAAAACAAAAAAATACGTGGATTGGTGGCTGATTTCTTTTAATACGAATTATTACTGGGAGAGGCAATACAGTATTTTTCTGAAAAGTTGTGAATGTTTAAACTCATAAAGGAGGATTAAGTAGTTTGGGTGTATTTTAGGACTTCATTGGATTAAAATAACGGAGCAAAGAAATTACATCTTTGTCTCTTTGTCTTAATATTTGTTGGACCTAAAGACTATTCACTGGGTACACATAAAATAGAGAACTATTTATTATACGCTCACCAAGATTAAGAGAAGAGAATAAAAAGATGGTTAGAGGGAGGTGAAATACTATGTTTTAGGCTTACATTTGAACTCCTCCTCCTCTGCTCAGGTCAGACAGCTTTTCTTATGTTCTTTTCCCAAGGGAACTGGAGGGTATTAAAGGACAGTGATCTGGATAGATCCAGTGGTCTAGATAAATCTATTTATGAATAAAGTTTAAGAACTAAATACATACAACTCAGCTAAATGATGTAGTAGAGCACTTTTTCTTAAGTCTAATGTGGCAGTACTCACTGCATTTGTATTATAGTTTGTTCTCATGATGTGGCATGCGACTTGCTGTGTTGCTGTAGTTAGAAGTTGATAGAATGACATCGTCAGAGTTCTGCCTATGTCATTACAAAATAGAAGATATCTTTTGAAGCCAGTTTTCTTTATTAGAAAATCAGAATTACGGTTCATTTTGAAGCAAACTCCACGAAAGCACCTCAAAAGCTGTTAATGAAACAAGACAGAAGTTTGGTGAACTGAAATAATATTAGGTTAAAGATGTTTACTAAAGAAACTGTAAAGGTTGGGGTTTTTTTAAGTTTCACAATATATGAATAGGGATTTAATTGTGTAAATTTAAAAATAAATATTAAGTCACTTTTCTTCTTGCAATTTGCATTATGAATAGAAATACTGGAAATATTAAATCTGGCCAGATCTGACTGGAAGACATATTTGACGTTGGAACGTACATAAGAATTCTCTGTTCACAACTGAGATGCTAGGAGACAAAGTCAGGACCATACAGGAAAGCTGGCTGACACGAGGAAGTGAGTATATGCAGTTTGCTTGGATTTGCATCTAGTTTACTTCAGTTTAGCTTTTCATGGTTAGGTAAGTGGCTGGCACATGTGAAAGATATTCACATACTACACTTGCTCCTTTTAGACAAAGACTGATATTGCACTAATCCAATTAAATGAATTTCTGTGAGCCTCGGAGGCTTCTCTGGTTTACAGATTCCTAGTGTTCAGTCTCTTTGAGTGCCCTGTGCCCACTACAGCATTATGGTAAGAAAGATCTCAACTTCCATCAGTTAAAAAAAGCCAGTACTTAGCCTGTTCTGCACATTAGTTCTAGGAGTATGCATAGGAAGAGTCTTGGTGTTTTTCAGGAAAAGTTTGGAGGCCTTTATTCGTGCTGAAGGAAAATTGGAGTCGAAGTCTTGCACAGCACTTAAGGATCAAACACTGAAGTGTTTTTTTATTCCATTTATTCTTCCTCAGTTTTTCCCTGTAAAAAAGATCTTGTGGTCGTATCCCCTTGTTCTGTTGCTGTCTGTCTACTTCTAGCACGTACAGGAAGGGATTCATTGTGTCCAGTAAGAAGCACTGTCAGTACCACTCCATGTACGGTGTAAATCTTTGTTGAAATAGGATTATAGTTTTATAGGAATACTGTCTTGATCACAGTTCTAGTTCTTTATAGCTAACAGAATACCAGCTGGCAAAGCCCTCTGAGGTAAACAGATGGGAGCTACCACTAGGAAACCTTGCCAGACTCAGGCATCTGATGACAGGGTGTTTCTTGGGTATGTTCTGTCTAAATGACTGGGGCAAGCCCTGCCTATCCTGCTGAGTTGAGTAGCCTGGGCTATTGAATCAAAAGTCTCCATATCTTTCTCATCACAATAAACCTGTGTGTCTTACCATTCTGTTGCTTATGGCACCTTTCTGGTAAAAGTGTTGAATTTTTCTGCAGTAGTCTTACAATTTAACTGGCTGTAGGTAGTATCCAGAGTGTATTCATTCAAGAAAAGTGTGTTCTTTAGGAATTTGAAATGACTATTTATAATTAAAATAGGTGGAAGTAGGTGGTTAAAAATTACTGATATCTTGACTATAGTTTCCTGGGTTTAGGCAGACTCATGGTAGTAGCGATATAAATGTGTAAGAGGATTCATTATTTTTCATATCTTTGGGCTCGAGTATTCACAGTTGCATTCTGCAGTCTTTATGAATTTCCATTCTGTAAAATATCTAAAAGTTGGTCCTTTAGTAGAAGGATCCTACTCATGCAGAAATAGCAAACCAGTTGCTTTCTCAACATTTACAGGTAGTACACAGAAATTAAGACCTGAGACTAAAGAAAGTAACATCTATGTTTATACCAGTTTGAAGAATTGTTGGCAGAACTATTACCCTGTTGATTATATGAACTTGGTTGTCTGATCTAAAGGTAATACCAAGTATAAATTTTTATGCTCCTGTTAAGCGTGATCTGGTTTAAGTTCAAGTTCAGAAGTTTTTGTGTCAGGGAATGACTTTACTGTAATTATATAAATTGTTTTATAAGCCTGTTCAGGAATATCAGTGCTTAATGCATTGTTGTTTAAATTACTGTGTTGGAAGGAAGAGCAAATTGGCATATAAGTCATCTTGAGAACCTGCATTTAAATTAATCTGAGAGATGTCAACTGCCTTTGAGTTCTGTGTACTAATCCTAGCATATTTTTATGATGAATACATATGATGAATCCTTTTTTTGTGTGTGTGTATTTATTAGTGGTTTTGTCTTCTTAAAAGAAATGTCGTGTTTGATGGCAATACAATAGATGGTGTATAACTACCACAGTGGTGTTTGGGTTATCTTGACATATTTATAATCAGAAGGTGTGCTATGCTTGAATGCATTGGCCGTAGTTCTTTTCATTCTATTGAAAAGCGTGTACAAACAGTAATTGTTCTGTCTCTGAAGAAAATACCTCTATAAATACACATTTTTAGCATTATTATCTTAGATACAATAGGAACACTGTAATAGAGCAGTGTGCTCATCAAGTCTTGATACTGATACTGGTTTGTAAGGTTTTTTTTGTTGTTGTTTTAAGAAGAGCAAAAATTGCATGATTTTCACTTGTGGCGTATGGGGAGCAGGCATCCATGGAACTTGCAGAAATGAGAGAAATTAGATAAACATGTTCGGAATATTTCTATTTGCTTGTTTTTGTTTTTTTTTTTCTCATGCCGGTGAGAGCTGGCAGAAAGCTCCAATAAATCAACCTACTTTGGCAGGTTTAACTTAGATTGAGGTTGCAAGATTTATGAATTGTCTGTATTTTCCTGAAAACCTGCTCATGCCATTGAACTAGTTGTATTTCTGCTGTTTTCTTCTCCTTGCAGGCAATGTTCAACACTTTGAAGAACTGGGTGACAGAATTTTTTTCACAGATTCCAAATAGGGCAGATTTTTTTCTGATACTTTTCATGTCTGTAAGCTGTGAAACCATGATGTAAACATGCAGAATTTTATGCAATTGTTTTTCCTTGTATCTACAGAGGCTTTAATCCTTGTTGACTCCTTTATTAAAGAAAGTATTTTCACTGACTAAATTAAGAACGTATAATCTTTGGAAGTTAAAAAATTAATGAAATATTCCTTGAAAAGGTATTTGACAGCATTTAATATGTTCCATGACATGATTTTGACTTTACACATAGGTCTTTGTTGTATCTATGTTATTTCTTTAGTTGCTGGGAAGGTAATTATATTCTTGTTTTGAAGAATGTTAATTTCTGTGCCTCTGCATTGTGTGAAAGATAATTAGTATCAAAATATAGCCAACTCAGCAGTCTGTTGTGGCGATTGGAGACAAAGTGGCTGTGAGTTCCTGTGTTCATACCAAGCTATGCATCATAATATGCTATTTAGAAAAGACATCTTGTTTTGTATCTTGAAATTGTGGCATCGGTAAGTTTTATCTGTTGGGCTAAAATATAGCTCTGTAAGAAGTAACATCTGCTGTTTCGGTGCCAAGTAAAGTGACCTTATTACTCTCTGAGGTAGGTTGTTCCCTGCTGTGCTCTGCTGCTGTTGCCAGCTATTGACTGAAAGACATTCTTCGCAAACACACATCCTTTCTTGTGGGAAAACAGTCACTGAAGATGACTAAGTAAACAAAAATGTGGTGTATTTTATTCATGTTTGAATAAAAAATCCTAAATCTCTCATGGGCTTAGATGTGTAAATGAGTATCTGAAAATGAGAAAGGTTAATAATATTATATTAAATTAATATAAAATAAAACTGGAAGGGACTGTCAAGAGTTGCTGAGTTCACTCCTTTGTCCTCTGACAAGATCAGCGCTCTTTCATGTGAATCTTTTTGTGCATTTTAATGAAGCTTTTTGATTTTGATTGATTTTGATTCTCTGCTTTTTTCTATAGATTGTTTTTGTCGCAAATGTGTGTCTATCCTGTAGTTTACTTTCTCATTTGAAAGATCAGTCATTATGTGAATCTGTTCAGTTCTAACCTGTCTGGTTTGGCAGTGCTAGAAGTGGGGGCTACTGCAACTGTTAGCTGTAAATAGTAACAGGGTTGGGTAGAGATGAATCCAACTCATTGTAGACTATTTCCACAGATAATTAAAAAAATTACTTATTTAAATTAGGTTGGTTTTTTTTCATGGTAGAAGTGTGGCTTCAATTTACACTAAATATTATTTGCTTTTATTTAAAAATGGATGTGCATTAATTCTCACTTCGAAGTTTTACAGAGATGTTTAGGAGGGCTAACACGGGGGAGCTTTTCTCAGTGGTTTCTTCAAAGATGCAGAAAGAATCTGGCACATCGTGACTGAAGTTGGCCTCTGTGAATTGTCCTCTGAGTAGTTCCCCAAAAACTTGGCGTTACATAAGAAAAAGTATCTTACATCAGTGCATATTTCAAGCTCTTAGTATAGGAATTAGGCAACTGCTATGTTCTATTAATGTGTTTCTGCGGAAGCTGATTTTGTTTAAACAAATCTGCCAAACTGTTTGAAGGTTCCCCAAGTGGCAAGGAGCAAAGCTGTTTATTTAACCTTTAGCCCATGACCTTCCTACACGGGTGGGTTGTATCTACAAAAGGGCTGTATGTCTGTGAAAATAATCAAAGCAATGTCGAACATTTTACAGCTTTAATTGATATGTCCAGGTTCTGGTCCATGTCACTTGAAAGGACATCTTAGTTGTGTCAAGCTGCTCGAGATGATACTTCATACTGAGGCTTTGAAGCAGCTGTTGTTTCCGTGTGGCTTTGCTTTCTCTTCAGTAAACATTGTGCTAGTTTTGTTTCTTTTTCCTTTTATTTGAAATGGTTTTCCAAATGCAAGTTTTGATCACCTGACAGAGCCTTCTGACACACCAGAATGTCACACACTTTATGGAGATGAGAGACCCAAGGCAGTGCATGTATAACAGTAACTATTAAATTTTACCTTTAGGGACTTGCTTATGCTGCTCTGAGTGAACCTCATGCTCTGTTATGCTTTGGCAAGAAGCTGAATTGAATTTTTTTCTAATATTTTTACTCATGTTTCTGCATACTTTTTAATTGGTTTTGCATTTCATTTTTTCTCATGCTTGACGTCTCCTCTGAGCAACTCATGTTCTCCCAATATGTTTGATTCCAGTATTTGGTTCTTTGCTTTTCCCTTATTTTTTTAAAGAAGTAAACTAGTCTAGTAAGTTAGGAAATCCAAATGTAAAGCTTCATTAGCAGAAAAAGGTGGAGACATCTGGCATGTCCTGTTTTCTCATGGAAATCTTCCAGGCCTTACTTGTTCCCTGCATGCATCATATTTTCCAATCTCTTACGGCCATTTGAAAACATATATCAAGAAAAATACATAGCTTTCTCTTTACATAGATAGTTGTATGTTATTCACCAGTCTTTGATCTGGTGAATACAAAAGTACCATCCATTTCCTCTGCAATCCTTATTTGTCAAGCCTTTTTATAATTTCCAGGGATCCCTAGCAAGAAGCAGGTAAACCCTCAACTTTCAAGAGAGCCTTTGCAGACAGACTTTACATGCAGGTGATGTGCTGAATTCATTCGAGGTTGCCATGGCAACCTTTTTCTTCTTTATCCAGAAAAAGACTGCTTTATCGGTAAGCATACCCTTTAATGGTACCCCATGACTTTTGTTCGGGGGACTCGTACCTCCTAGAGACTGTAGATAGGCGGGCTTTGAAATTAGCAGTGTCATAGGCCCTCTTGTGCATCTTTGTTCACTAGTACTCTTTATTCTTCATCTGTCAGTATACCAGTATTTATTCCCTCCACCTTCTCTACATGTTTTTTTTGGCAAAAGACTGTCCTCTCTGTTCTGCATGAGGGCCTATAATTTCAGATTCTGAGGTTTGAACACTATTATTTTGTAGCTATGTAATACAATTCTCAGTCCTGCTGTTCTCCTGCCCACTTGCCCTGTTCTCAAAGAGTTCTTGGTCACCTTTTCAAAGAGTCTATGTTGTGCATAACTGCTCTCCTTCCCCTAGAACCCATAAGACTGGTTCTGTTTCATGTCACTGGCAATCTTTTTCAGTGATAAAAAAGAAAATAGGAGAATGGAAACCCAAACCAAGATGAAAATGATGATACTGACTGTAATAAACTAATCCCCTTCCAGAAGCGAGGGAGTTATTTCTGTGCGAGTAGATCTCATATTAAAGTTATTTAACTTGGAAAATTATTCTTGATTTCCATTCAATCAGGCTTATTTTAAGTCCATCCCTTTAAACCATGGTCATAGTGCAAGCGGTACCTTATTGACAAGAGTTTAACAGAGGGGTGGATGGCAGCTTAATGAACTAATGTATATATTTTTATGTATTTCCACATATGCAAGTGCATATGCATATGCTTTTTCCTACATCAAATAAGAGATCTTCCCCACAGATGGCTCTTGAGATTAAAAGGTTTGGAAATAATAACACATTTCTATATTCAATGAATAAACCTATTTTGCAATTATTCCAATCAGTAACATCCATCTGTTGAACATTACTTGGGCACCACCCCCCCCAAGAGAAGAAATACAGGTAGAATGATGTTTAGTCTACCATTACATTAATTATGCAATTATCATTAATTTATATTGTATTTTGATTTAATGCTGTTCATAAAAGAGTTGGTGTAGAGAATCAAATAAATGAGCAAGACCTCATCTCATGGTACTTCAGAAATGGATAATTTCAGGAAATATATTCTGTGCTTCTGTTTCTTTGAGAATAGCATACTAAATGGTATCAGTATTGGGATTAATATCTCAATGTTAACATACTAGATATAATATCACATAAACGTATCTCACTTTTAATGAGATCCTGAGGAGATAGAGGGCTGGTTTGGATGACCAGTTGTATCCCAGCCTTAATTGCTTTTGGCTTCTGGGTCCCTAGCCCAAATACCTACCCCTGTTTCAGCATCTGCCTTTGTGGCTTACTAGCCTGTGTGGTCTTTGACCCAACTTTGAGGGAGATGCTGCAGATCTCTTCTCTACAGAAGCTCCTGTGCTGAGACTGAGAAAGGTATGCACGTTTTCTTCTCTATGGTGACACAAATCTCTTATTTAGGAAGAACAAGAGAGCTCAAATGCCTGCCCAATCACTTTGCATCCTGCAGTGGAATAAGAAAGGTCAGGCAATAACTTATGTTCAAAAAGAAGACTCAAGTAGAATGGATTTGGTTTATTTAATAGTAAAGAAAAGGTCATGTCTTTTGTTCTTTTATTCTCACTTAAATTGATTTTGTAAAGTTGAAGTTGGTTTATCACTATTTGTGTTCTATGGCTTTGTTATTTCAGTACTGGAGAAAAGGTCATCTTCCTAGTGGGTACCTGATATTCCATGGTCCATTAAAACTGCATTACTTCTACTGAAGTTCATTTTTTTCTTGCATTTCTTCTCTTTTCTTTTCCGCCCCCCACAACTTCACCTGTCCCAAGTCATCCCAGCTCCAGTTGGGTGCTTTGTTATGCAGTCTAATATATCAGAGGTGCCTGCATACAATTATGTCTTTGTTTTATTTGTGTTATAGGAACTTGAAAGTCTTGGCTGTGCCAGCCTGATAAGCCATGTAGATTCACATGGATTTTATTCATGTTTTGTTCAGTATGTAAGAGCTCAAAGAGATTCCCACTCTAGTACCTGTCCTTTGAGGAGTGAATTGAATTATCTGTGTCAAAATGAAGTGTCAATAGAAGGCAATAACTGAGTATTTGCATTGGTTCATTGACCTCTTGCTTCTGAACATGAATCTGCTCCAGGAACTGAAAGGCTTTCTAACAACTCAATTTATTATTTTATGTTTTTTTAATACCCCCCTCCACCCAAATTTCTAGTAGAGACCTAACTAAGAAAATACGGGAGCATCTCAGAAGTTCACCTCACAACCCCATGCAACACTATAGCCTTGGAAAGAGTGACTGGAAAGCTGCCTGGTAGAAAAGGACCTGAGGGTGTTGTAGCCAGCAGGAGTAGGGAAGTGATTGCTCCTCTGTACTGCGTGCTGTTGAGGCTGCACCTTGAATCTTGTGTTCATTTTGGGCCCCTCAGTACAAGAAGGACATTGAGCTGCTGGAGCACGTCCAGAAGAGGTCAACAAAGCTCGTGAAGGGGATGGAGAACAAATGTTATGAGGAGCGGCTGAGGGAACTGGGGTTGTTTAGTCTGGAGAAAAGGAGGCTGAGGGGGACGCCTTATTGCTCTCTGCAACTACCAGAAAGGAGGTGGGTGTTGGGCTCTTCTCCCAAGTGACAAGTCACAGGACAAGAGAAAATGGCCTGAAGTTGCATCAAGGTTTAGACTGGATGTTAGGAAAAAATTCTTCACTGAAAGGGTTGTCAGGCATTGGAACAGGCTGCCCAGGGAAATGGTGGTATCACCATCCCTGGAGGTATTTAAAAATGTGAGGAGGTGCATGTGAGGGACACGTTTTAGTGGTGGACTTGGCTGTCTTAGTTAGGTTAACAGCTGGGCTTGATCTTAAAAGTTCTTTCCAGCCTAAATGATTCTATGAAGGCATCTGGGAGGAAGGAACCAGTTTGGGTCTTGCAAGACTGGTAGTGGTTAAAACCAAATCCCCTAAAGTCAGAACCCCCACTCAAAGCCTTATGACCCTTCCTTCTCCTGCAACCTTATTTTCTTTGTATACTCAGAAAATTCTATCTGGAATCCCAGAGACACAATACAAAGTAAAACTAGACATTACCAGTATTAGTATAATGACAGTCTCTAGGACACTTTAATTGTTATTGAGAAGCTTTTTAATGTAGCATCTGTATACTGTAAGATGACTTTTTGTAATTGTTTTAGAGGCTTTTATTGCTTTAGACAGAGATGTAATACTAGCATCTATAAAGTTAATGGAAATAGATGAAGACACTGAGCCAGTCTTGAGCAATTTGCAAATTGAATAAACATCAAATCTTTTTACACCAGAGGGGTGGCTGTTTTTGTTTTTAGCGCAAAATGACTGCAAGTCCAAGTTCTCTTTAGTTTTAAATATAATTCAAAGTATGCAAGTTGGTGGAAAAAAACCAGAACAGTCTAGTGGAAAAGTAATTGCATACTGGAATTGAAGCTGACAGTGTTTTCCCTTCCCTTCCCTTCCCTTCCCTTCCCTTCCCTTCCCTTCCCTTCCCTTCCCTTCCCTTCCCTTCCCTTCCCTTCCCTTCCCTTCCCTTCCCTTCCCTTCCCTTCCCTTCCCTTCCCTTCCCTTCCCTTCCCTTCCCTTCCCTTCCCTTCCCTTCCCTTCCCTTCCCTTCCCTTCCCTTCCCTTCCCTTCCCTTCCCTTCCCTTCCCTTCCCTTCCCTTCCCTTCCCTTCCCTTCCCTTCCCTTCCCTTCCCTTCCCCTGTGAGAAAGCAATACAAATTGAAATGTCCAGTGCAGGTTAAAATAAAGACTTATTTTCTTTCATTTAATGCTCTCTGTATCTTAGTAGTTCTCTTTTGAGAAGGTTGGAGGTGGCAAATCTTTGCAGGAGAGGGGAAATGCGTACCAGTTGTTAGCATGGCTGGCTCAAGTAGCTTATAACCCGTATGGTGATCAGAATAATTTGCCGCAACAGAAAGCTATCAAAGCCTCTGCTGAAGTGGGTCATGGAGCAGCACATTCAACAAACAGAGATCTCTAGTGTGTGGAAGAAACTGGTGCTGAACAGCAGTAAAGTGTGTGTGTATTACATAGTATTCTGCTTGTAACTCTATGAATATGTTATATCCCCCTCGTACAGCATGTCTGCTAACTTTGGATCCAGGCTGTCTGTTGTAAAAAATTGGATGGTAGTTCTATTATAAGATCACTAAAGAGCTTCATGAAAGGAAGAATCATTTATCTGAAATATCTTTAAAAGCCTCTATTTCACCAGGCCTTAACAGCATAGGTTTTGAATTTTTAATAGAAATGTTTTATTTTAATACTCTGGGGCATTTCACAATTTTTAACCATCATGAAAGATTCCTTAAAATGATAAAATGCATTTATACCTATTTTAACTTCATCATGGCCACTTCCATTTCAGATAAAGTTATGAGTCCTCCAAAAGTCTTCTCTGCAGCTATCTCTAATATGTTTTTTTTTAATATCATTAATATATAGCAAACAGATTTTACCGAGAGTTAGTATAGTCCTTGAAAATTAATTCTTTATTCAAGGTAGGTGTTCTCCTTGTACACTCTCAAGAATGCTACAAGTAATCATGCTGTGATACCTTTTTTTCTCTTTTCCTCCAGCATACAAAATTTCTAAGTCTCATGCCAGAAAAAGTACAAGACATCCTTGTGTATACTCTAAGCGAAAAAAGTAATACCTGGCTAGGTGTTTCAAGGGCTTAGCCTGAAGAACTTCTTGGTTTTAGAACTGTTGAATGGGATGTTTGTTTCTTTTCTATATTGATTCCACTATAAGGTCCTTTTTCATTAATGTGGAGTGGTGCTTCTGGACACTTTTGTAAGCGTTCTGTCTCTGAATGTCTCAAAACCAGGACATGGAGCTGATATTGATAAACCAGAGTACAAACCAGTGGCTGGAGAGTACAGTTCGTCATTACAGTGAACAGATTCAGTCATAAGATACAGCTAAGTACTAACAGTCATCTTTAATAGAGATCCACAAATCATTATTTGTCATGTCCACGTTATTTTCTGCATTACTCAGAAGCCTGAAACAATGAGGTTTACTTTGCAACTCATTAATTCATAGTTTTACATGGTTTTAAAGACTAAGAGGGATAATGGTATTGCATACAATAAAGAACTATGTGCAGTTTTTGCTGAGTAGCTCAAGAACTGTAAAGCTAGTGAGATGAAGACTTATGGTTTAGTGTGGAGATTTTATGACATGAATTATAAAAACAATGAGTGTGGAGTAAAGAAGGCTAAATACGAATTGGTCTTTGATTAAAGCAATGTTTTTTGCATGGAATAGGAAAGAAAATAACATGGAAATGTTTAAAAATATGGAGGCCTGGTGTGAATTTATAATGTGACTCTTCTACAAAAGAAGTAGCGTTTTCTTTACAGACAGCTCATCACTGATCATTTGTCTGACTTCAGTTTTACTCCAGCAGTCTTTGAGGTGATTAAAGAGGAGCTAAAAGAGACTTACTTCAATACGTTCATCAAATCAGAGGTATTAGCCAAATGAGCGTCAGTGGGGAAAGGCTTAATTTTAGGGTAGTGGTAGAAGAGAAAGCAATCATCTTTGTTCTTCCCGTGTTGTCATAGTAGCATGTAAAGTAGTGGCTTGAGAAGCTGCCTGTCTTTTTATCAGAAATTACCATGCAGTTCTTTGCACAGTCTCACTGAATACAGTGAATGCCAGCACAATAATTATATGTGAGCACAATTTTCAAACTGCCAAATATTTTTGCTTTATACTAAGTACTAGTACTAATGATCAGGTGCCAAAAGCTGACATGAATTCAGATATAAAGAGTTATCTTGTGTATTTTTTTCTTAGAGTTGCTAGCATTTCTTCTATCAGCAACACCTGGAGGTTAAAACACCTTGCTAGAGGGCTATTGAATTGAATAAATGTCAGATGGGGTCATTCCCCTCACAGAATTCCAGTCCAGCTGGATTGAATCTTTCTAATTGGCATAGGTCTCAAATCACTCACATTTCATTCTCTTCACTTGGTCAGTTCCTCTCATCCTCTCTGGAAGTACTTTCTTTTTACTTTGGTTGTAATTTACACAGTTTTTATTTCCTTTCTTTTTAAAAATTTTGGTAGAGGAGATGGTTGAGACCTGATGCTGCAGAGGTGGGGTAAGTAGGCTAAACTGACATTAAATTAAGATCAGTCTCAACTGATCAAGCAGAATTTCAACAGTCAAGCAGAATTTCTGCTTGACTCAGAAAGGATAACTTTTTAGGGTCAGGGCTTCTCTGCAGCCTAAAAGAGCAAGAGATCCTTAGAATCTCCTTCAACAGATCAAGGGAAGCTGCGTTGCTAATCTTCTCAAGTAAAGACAGTAGGTAGTACTCTATGAATATAATTTGACATCTTATTTGATATTTATTGTATTTGATGACATAAATGTTCTTATAACACCATGTGTTGATTTTTCTCAAAGGAGAAAATGATGATCACAGTAATATATGCCTGTAGACTCCTGATCTTCAAGAGCAGCTGTAGGTTGCTTCTCTTTGTCCTTTATTCTTGTTACGAAGGTAGGGTGTACTCTGGAGGGGAGATAATAGATCAAAGCTCAGGGTATTTTGCAGCCTTCATACACTAATAGCAATTGACACTACAAATTATGTTGTTTTCATTAGGATTTTGCCTTAAATTATTGAACTGAAATGAAAAGGCTTCTGTACCTGCTATTTAGGAGGCCCTGCTCCCATATCTACGGTTAAATTGAGCCTTTTGTAGGCTGCTGTATAGGTAGTACAAACAGTACATAGTTCCTCAGGAGAGAGGGAGATGACTGTGCATCAAATAAATATACAAATTTATATATTTGTGTTTTGGCTGAGATGTGAGCTGTGTTTGATGCTTGGCTGTCTGTGCTCCCTTCAGAAAGCTCCAATTTGCTCCCCTGGTCCATCCCTGTTCAGTTCCAGGTGGTGGATTTGCTAAATGCGCATCTGCTCTGTAAGGTGAAAACTCTCAACAAAGGTGATGCCAGGTCTGATGTGACAGTTTATTACCAAGTAAGGTGCTAGAGATTTGCACTTTCTTGCTTGTACTGCCTGTAGTAGGTTGTTGTGCAGTCACAATTTAAAGCAAAATCATTCCAGAACCAATCTTCATGCTCACTATGCGGGGAAACTGGACTGAATGAATAATAGTGATTTTGTAAGCACAGTTCCTGTGCACAAGACTTAGTAAAACTCTTGATGAAAATACAGCTTATATTGTTTTGTGCGTGGTTATTTGAGATATGTATCTTTTGCTTTTCATATGCCAGCCACTGCACTCTTAGTTTTGTCACCTTTCTTTTATTTCTTGCCAACTGATACTTTTTTGCTCTTCAGTTACATGACGATAGTCTAGTCTTCCCACCTGTGCAGTGGATCCCAAGTGAAACCATTTGCTTTCTGCTTTGAAGGCACAATGGGAAACCAGGAATTTTTTGCTGTTGTTTTGAATGGTAACTTACTGAGAATTTAATGTGGAAGTCCATCCAGGCTGGATTTGTTTGTTTGAGACTGTTGTGAAGAGTTCAAGAGAATGTGTTCTTATCAGGTTGCTTGTGGTAAGTTTTGGCCACTCCTAACAAATATTAAATGCTTATTGGTGCACATACAGACTGCATTTATGTAATGAGCGATGTGTGGGTAATTGGGAAAACAAAGGTTAGAATGAAGACAGGGCCATAACTCCAGTGGCGTGTATCCTTGTCAGAGCCTACTAGCACATCTGTGGTGCAAGTACATGGCCTGTCCTGGTATAGTTCTTCACACAATGCATTGTTTCACTTAAGAATTAATAAACATTTTTATTATAAAATATAAATGTTTGTGAGACGTAGATTTACATGTGTTCATTTCTTCTTAAACTTTTCCCTCGGTGAGGAATGGGGGCAAGTTTAGTGGCTTAACCTATTGTTCCTTGCTTTGACCAGGCTTGTCTACAGGCTCTGAAGCAGTGTGGGCATGGGAAAACACCTGCTGCAGTGAACAGGGGTGCATTTTGACTAAATTCAAGCTATATTTCAGCCTTGTTTCAATTTCCTGCAAACCAGGGAAACACTTGGGTAAGCTCACAGAGGGGAGGTATAGCTCCCATTGAGCTGTTTTTTTCCTGAAAAATTAGTTCCACATACCTTGTAGCTTTGGGAAACTATAACCGTACCTAATTCCTGGAATAGTGTAGCCGAGAGTCTGGAGTCATGTACTACAAATGGATGCAGCAGCATCACTAGATGCTTCTGTCACAGCTTCTCAATTAATTTATCTAGGTCTACAGATGGACCCATGTCTTGTCTTAGGCTGTGTGTAGATCAGGCTTGGGGTGCATCCCTATCTGTGTGTATTTGTATTAATTAGGGTCTGAATGATCATACTTTGAGTATCATACTTTCTCCAATTTAATTGTTCTAGTGCCTTATGTATTGAAGTTATATGAGCTCCTGTAAACTGGTAACACGACTGACGAGAAAACCAAAGAGTTCTGTATTTGGTGGTTTTCTGCAGAAGTTGTAATCCCTAAGACATCACTGTTCATTTGTAGTTATGTCCTGGGCAAAGAGTGAAAGCTAAGGCAAAGAAACAACCTTAACTTAGTTGGGATTGTGTGCCAAAGCCCTGGTTTTGTCTTTTTTGTCTGCAAGCGACAAAGTAGGTATTCATGCATCGAGTCCATATTGATAGCTCTTATTGAGTAGTTTTTTAAATCACCAACAAAACCCAAACAGAAAGAAACAAAGGGAGGTGTAGTTTGGAGAGTTTATACCTCACCACAGTGGGATGGAGCTCACTTTACTTCACCCTGAAAGGACAAAAGGATTTGAAATTTGGCCTTTACTACAAAAAGACCTGTGCTCATAAATGTCAGTCTGTTAATGGCATCTTTTATGGTTGAGGGAATGGACTTATTCTCAGACTGAACTTTTCCAGCTAGCAGAACTATTCAAAATTTCTTGTTCTTACAATGCTTGTGTTTACAGCACAATGATACTGATCTTGGAAGCTCATGTTTATTTGTCAGTTTTGGAAATGAAAATAGTCTTACACAGTTCTTTAAAATCTCTGCTGTGTACACTCAGCCATGTTTTGTAATGTTGAGATGGCACAGACTGTGAGCGTCTGTCTTTTTTTTATTCTTTTTAGTAAATAAATGTTCTTTTTTTTCTCAAGTCCATTGCCCCTAAAGTTTTGCTCTTACCCTTTGCTCTATTAAGATTCTAATATTGGTAATAAAAAGGCCTGTGTGAACAACAACACCTCCTAAATATCTATTTTAAAATTAACATTGATTTTCTTTTAAAAAATCCATCTGTTTGTTAAACACTGTTGTTTTAGTGCCTGAGCAACTCTGCATGTTTCTTTTAACATCACCTGATCATCTGCAGGCTTCCAGCCTCCCATGTATTTGAAAAAGTTTTTATTATTAACTTCTTTGGCTGTTATTGCTGCTGAGCCTTTAGTTGATGAGGACAGGATTTTAAATGTAGCACACATTTTGCATATTGCTAATAATAACTGAATGTGAATTTCCAATAATTTTGTGTCAGTTTTGTATTATTACATGAAGTCTGGAAATCAGTTTAGCTTTTGTAAGGAAATTCTTGTCATCGAAACTTAGACCTAAACATGTCCAAGCATTGTTTATCTCCTAAGCATTATTGCAAGGAGTTTTCCTTGCTTAAATGTTATTTGAATCTGTGCATTATTAGCAAAATACATAGATTCAAGGAATTTTTCTTGAATGTTTGGTCATAAGGTTTTCCATTATCTTTACGTGTAGCGGCTTGAATTAAATGAATGTATATGCTTTCAACTAAGTCCCAGTGGGGAATATATGCATGAAAATAAATTACTGCAGTTGAAATTTAATTAATTCCTTTATTAGCAGACTCGGCAGATAAAATCCTGAATAGAGTAGTCGGAAATATGGTGTTGTTTGGGACTCTCTTATGAGGCTCTTTCACTTCTTTTCCTCTGTTTAGACCTGGATAGATTTTTGTTGTTTGTTTGTTTTCAGCTTTTTCTATTTGCTACCATATTACTCTGCTAAAAATGTTTAACTGAACTGGAGAAATATTTTAAAATAGGAAAAACCTATTTTCAGTTAAATATAAAACTAAACAATCAATATTTACTGGCTCATAAGTCCATATTACTTTGGTAATAACTATTTGTGTCTGAAAAGTGTTAGCTGCCTGGCAACATTCCTTTAAGGAAGAAAAATGACTGCAAGTTACTTTCAGTAAATATACTGCTTCCATACTGCTTTATAAGAACATGTGACAGTGAAAGGTTCAGAGGTCTGATTTCTAATGCTTCTTTGAGTATGTCCTGCAAATTACCTGGGGTAGAAAAAAGAACATTCACTCAGTACACAGGTTGCTTGTCTTGGTTTTCAAGAGGCACATACGAATGGATATTGGTATTTACAGCTACTTTACTCCCCTGGCTGATAACTTGAGTTTTAAGTTAAGTTGCAGAGTAGGTTTCCCACAAAGACAGACCTAAGGAGGACATAAAGCAATACCTGAAAGGAGAAAAGTCTTTCAAGCATTTGACTGCCTGCTCAAACTTCTCTTTGTACTGGGAAATTTCCTGTGTATGTTCATATAGGACCCAAACTGCTCGCCCACTTCAGAAAATGCCTCCAGTTGTCCCTCCTTGTTTGCAATATCGTTCCTTATCTAGGATTTCATTTTTGTAAGAGAAGGGGAAGAGAGAGCAAGCTGACTGCACTTTTAGTTCAGACTTAATGTGTCTTCAACTGAAGGTATCATTGTATTCCAGTACAGTGGGTCTCGTTTTGGCTTTATTTCCGTAGAAGGGATTGTTTGTATGGCTTTCTTAAAAAATCAAAAGTGAAAAGTGCATGTTGTGATGCCAAGAACAGTGGTTTCTGTCTTTGTTCAGGATGGCAAAAGTCTTTGAGCTTCAGTAGATATGCTTTACCAAAAGCTGTACGAAGAAACTGAGTGGTTTGCAACCAGCCCTTTTTCAGTCTAATGTGTAATAGTAGAGGTTAAAAACCACACTGGTTTTGGTATGCCCTGTTCACTGTTGACAAATTTTCCCACATGGGTAAGAACTGGTGTACTTGTACCACTGCAAGTTTTAGTCACTTATTTTTAGTTACATCACAGATACAATTGTTCAGCCCATGGAAATAATGAACCTGGTGCTGTTTTCCATATGATTTCAAGATGATCAAAATCGAAGTGGTGGAGTAAGACAAAACAGAACCGAGTGTGTGTTCATTTACATGTAGAAATTAACTGTTTCCAGTGTTGCTACTTTGAAGCTGTGGCTACGCAGCTGAATTATACAACAGTGTTCCCAAGTCCCACTTCAGGTTTGGACAATTAAGGAAAACTCAGACCAAAATATGATACAGTCCCAGGTCTAGGACAGCATTTTAAGCACTCTAAAGTAATCAGTTCAGTAGTCCCAGATAAAAAAATTTAATCTTTCTATAGAAACAGTGCACTGTTTTACAAATACGTTCATTTGGTTTTCAGTAATCCGTATTGATGTAAGTACAGCAAGTGTTACACAGAGCAGATCCCTCCCCGCCCCTCCCTGGTCCTTTTGTCCGTAAGGTAGAAACTGAAACACAAAAGGCACCAAGCAAGAACTCACTCTAACAGAACTTCAATATGACAAGACAGAGATCAGAAATTATTACAATGTTAAATATCATCCTAACAATCTGAATCATTATTTAAAATAATTAATTTCTTAAAAAACAAATTTGGTGTTTGACTTCTCAGTACTTATAAATCTGCAAAGGTTGAAATCAACACTGCACATTGAGTCCATTTACAATGGTTTGAAAAAAACTGCCACCTTTTATACATGGTTTATACAGGTTTGTTTGTGTGCATGTGTTCTTAAAAAAGTATCAAAACTGTAGAACTTTCAAATATATTTACATTTGTCTGTTAGTTACAGTGTTATCACATACAGCCTTTTCTCAGTGTTTTTATTTGTGCACACAGTGCATGGATTTGTAGAAACAGAGCTTCATACCTTAAAAGAGTAACTGGATATCTCAATCACTTTTTCATCGCCTTAAAATCTAAAATTTGTATAGAAGGACGCTTGGTTCTTTATGCATTGTCTGTGTAGGCTATAAGTATTTTGAGAGTATGTATTATGCTGGTAATGCATACTAGGTCTTCAGACACTTTTTTCCTTTTCCTAGTAAATGACCAACTTCCAGTCCACTTATGCTGTGAATTTATTCTAAAAGAAAGAAACCCAAAAGGAACCCTCCCCAAATCTATTCAGCTTGGATTGACAGAAGAACGCTAGGGAGATTTCTCTAGGTTTTGGTACAGTTTGGGAAGCTGCTAGTCTGTTATGCAGTGGTAGGTAAGTGTACCTGCTTCCAGAGAATCTTCTAGAAAAAGATGAGAAAAAACAGTGTTTTTTTTTTCTGTAAGGTGTAGGATGACCCAGCTGAAGACATTGATAAGGCTGGGAATTTTTCATGTCTTTGCCTAGTGCTCTGTGGTATGGGGGATCTACTGTGGTGTAGGTCGTTCCACTGACAAGAAATGGGATGATGACTCAAAGCACTCCACACAAGCTGAATTGAGACACTGTCCCACAGCAGCTCCTAAATTTGGACTCTTAATCAGTAAGAGTAAGGTAAAAAGGGTAAGGAGAGAAGGAATTAACTTTTTTATTGTGTTGGTGCTTTTTTTCCTGATGAGCCAGGTGAGAGTGTTCTCTTTGGGTGTATACAAGTACTTGCCTAAATCTTTGTTTCTACCAATTCTAAGATGATTTGAGAGGTGGAAGATTCCTAGTGCGGAAGAACATTTAGATTTACATTTAGAGACAAACAAAAAACCGACATCAAATTTGTATCAAGCTGCAAAAAGCCACAATACAACACAAAAAACCTGGGTGCTGTTGGGAGTTTCTCCTGAAATGCAGTAAGTAACAGCTCTTCCATTAAAAGTTAGATTAATCTTTCCGGGCAAACTTATGAGTTGGTTTGGAAAACCAGTGCTCTGTTTGTTATGGGAGTGCTTCATTTGTCAGCTCTCTCACAGTACAGCTCTTCCTCACTTAGTGTCTTCAGATTTCAAAGCAAACTTCTCAAACATCCTTTAAAAACTTAATTATCCCTCATTTTCGTAAACGTAGGCTAGTACTTTTAAAATATATGTATATATTTTTATATATATGTATATATTTATATGCCTATATATCTATCTAGTCTAGATAGATATATACACAGATAATCTATGCACAGCAAGCCAAACATACAAAAAATAAATACTCTCACCCCTCTACTATATTTACAGAACAGATCTTATAATCCAGCTTTTGTTAATAAATATTTCTAAACTGCCTGTACAGAAGTTGTTTTACTTATGTTGATGGATAGCCACAAAGCATATTCAACATATTTACAAAATATCTATAAATATAGTCTTAAAATAAAGCAATAGCTACTGAATCTTCAGCCTGGCTGGTTATGTACATTGAGTTAGTAGCTCAGCTGTCGCTTATTCACTATCACAAATGGGTAGTGCAGCAAGTTAAAATGTGTATAAAAGATTATACATACAAAACTCTCACATCCTTTGGATGTTTGCAGTTCATTATAACTTTGTGGTTACCCTTCTGCAACATAAATAACGATTAAAAAGAAGAATCAGGTTCTGTGATCCAGAGCAAATTTGTTCAGTGTGTTGTTTGGAGCAGCAACTTCGTCCTCATGGCAACCCGTCATCTTCTAAGCTTAATGCTACACGCTGTGAAGGAAGGAAGGAAAAAAACAGCCTGAGGAGAAGGTTTGTGACTTGTGAATTTGAGGCATTAGAACCAAATTATGATACTGTTGCAAACTTGTATTTCCTTTATCTTTGGCTAATCCAGGGCATTACCCAAGTGCCTGCCTATAGAAGCTATATTATCTTCACTCACTACTTAGAGAACTTTATACCCTCTTCTGAAAGTACAAAGCAGTTCCAACAACTAGTGCTTCATCTCACCAGGGCTGCTGCTTGGAAGGAGGCTCTGTGACAGATGAACTGGCTTTCAGAACAGGTTCTCTTTTCTTCTGCACACACAGGACTTGCTATCAAGAGGAGTGTTTAGTTTCTGTAAAGCTTAATCTTTCCAAGGCAGATTTCATTAACTTCTTACAGAACCTCTCCTCCCTGTCAGGTATCTGACTCCTTCTTTACCCTCTTACATAATACAGAAAATATTCTCCCTAGTTTGTAGAGAAACTCAAGTTATCCTTAAGATAGTTTAGATGCTTGGTAGCACTCTAAGCACCTGTAGGGTGCTTGGAATTCCGTAGAGGATAAGTAATCAGCTGTCACATATTGAGCTCACGAGATAGCTAGCTTTACACTTGCCAGCTGACTGAGTGGACTGATTAGGACAGTTATTCTTCATTTGGACAGTTACCTTCTTATGTAGACCACTATATTCTAAAAGAACTGCATGAGCTGCCAAGAAGTCTAGGCTTAGCTGCCTAATCAATGATTATTAAGGAAGTTCTGTTTTTCGTCATACTATGGTGAATAACCAACAGTGTAATCGGCTGGAGATAATTCTGTATCTGAACCCTCAACAAAACTAATCTTCTCTGTCAGCAGTTTCCTCAGATACTTACTGCTGGGTACACATGACCAATTTGGGCAGTCCGTCCAATGTGGATTTCGTCTTCATCTTCCTCTTCTGTTGTCTTCCTATACACTGGATTATCAAAATTCATGCTTTTAGTATTCTTCCGTTTCCAGTTTCTCCAGATGAGGTATCCTCCCATGCACAGCAAGCCAAGGACCACTGAGGAGAGGGGAAAGGGCTGTTAGCCAGTTTTGAGGGGAAGGCATGAGTCTGCTGGGATGTTTCCATATCCATCCTTGTACAATCTTCTTGAAGCCAGGCTATTTTTCTCCATTTCAACAGTTCCTGTCCTTTTTCCCACCCCTACCCCTCGAAGTCAGAGACTATTTACACTCGCATTTTTGTTTGATCCCCTTCAAAGGTTAAATCCAAGTAGCTTACCGACAGGGATGACAATTCCAATAACAGCTGCTGTCACAGTTGAATCAAAGCCTTCATCGTTATTTGCATCTGTAATTACAGAAGTCATTCTGATCATTTCCTCATTGTAAAGCCATGTCTAAAGAATGTTTTATGTTAGCAACCATGTTGTTCTGCCTTTCAGAAAGCTTTTGTAATCAAAGAGTTTGTGAAGAGTTTTGTAATAAAATCATTACAGAGAAGATAAGAAGCATAAACACACAAACCTGGGCTAAGCTGAGCTGCTTCTTAGGACTGACAACAGCCTGACCACGAAGTGCTACTGCCCTCGCAGGACAGCAAACGACACACCAGGAGAGCACGGTCAGTTAAGGGAAGCGCTCAGTACAGGGTAACAGATAGAGAAGCTCTAACCAGAAATGAGGAAGTGACTGTATTCGTGCCTTGAATTTTCAAGCACAAAAAAGGAGGCCAGTTTTAAAAAAGTGGCATTTAATGGAAATTCCATGTGTGGATCAGGGGATGGTGAATAGTACTTTTGAAAATCCACAGTAGAACACTTTCTAGTACTGACACCATTAATGATTTAGTGAGCTGTCAGAAGAAGAATGTAGTGCAAAGCCACCTGCACAGCTTTTCTCTTTAATTTTTGTTTACAGCTAAGAAGTTAGGTTTCACGTGTATCACTCACTGCAGTCTGCCTCAGCGCGTAAGAATGACCCAAAACTCAATACTGTACTTAAAAGAGAAAAAACCATTATTGGGACTTTTTTTTTGTTAAAATATATATACATAAAAATTACCTTTCTAGTTATATACTTAACAAGGTTTGCTCTGAGATCTTGTAATAGAGCATTAACACAGAAAATTTTTTTTTACTAAAATATTGGGCACTGAGAGAGGAGGAACTAGCAGTAGTTTGTCTCTTGATATACCAATTCATGGAACTTAATAGGCAATTTATTCTTTTAAATACTTCCTTCTGGCAGGCTGTTCTATTACGTAGTTATTTACTTAATAACAAGCTGGCCTATTTCAAACGCACCTTGCTTCTATGTTTTATTAAGAGGTTAATTATTGCAGTTGAAAGAAATTTGCATATAAAGATCTTACAAAAATGAATTCTAGAAGCTGGATTCTGCTTTCCCAAATGCAGTACAGAGTGCGCTGCATCACTGTTCCTACATAGAGGCATCCTAGTCAAACAGGGATAGTTTAGTTTTGCTTTCCAGATGCAATGGAAACTGCCTGTTCTGTTCAGGGGAATGCTTAGCGGGGAGAAAGTGTATTTTAGTGTTATTAAAGCAATCTAGATCTGTGTTTGAGGTCTGGAATGACAGTTCTGAAGAGTAAAGTCTTCTCCCTGGACTAGAATTGGTTTGGGTTTTTTTGGAAAAGCACTTCAACTTTCCTGCTTTGCCTTGGCAGCACAATCGAGAGGGATTACCAGTTAGCGCTGAGGTGGTAGGACGGTTTTCCATTGCTCCCTCATTGTGTAGGGTGAACCTTAGGAAGGCCTGTTACTGTTCTGGTATGTAACGCAAAACTTCAATCGTATGCCATGGATCAGGACACATAAACACGCAGAGCACCAGCCACACAAAACAGATGCAGCTTGTCTTGGGCTGTATTAATCCCAAACATCCAGAAGGGCTAAAGCTGGACAGGAGGCATTTTTAACCTACAACTTGTGCTGCATCACATTAATAATTAAACAATGAAAATAGGTGAAGTACCTGTAAAGTCATCCATATTACGGCGTGCAGCACTACAAACAGCACTGACGCCGGAATTAACTAGTACTGGGCACAGTGCAAGGACTAGTATGAACTCCCGGGGCCTCATATCTACAGTTAGCTTTACATGTGTGAGATGGAATCCTGTCACAAGTTCCTTAATACCCCGAGCAGCTGGAATCACATCAGTCATCACAGCAGAGGCGTCTGCAGAAACAGTGCTCTGTTTCTCCCGCTACGCAACAGGATCTGCCTGCATCTGACCTGTTTGTACCTCAGCTCTTTGGTCAGGTCTCCCACCAGTGCATGAATTTTTGTGATATGGTGTATATATAGAAAAAGAAGAGGAATTGCATTTTCTTACAGTGCTGTGATAAATTGCTGTTTCCAGTGGTCATCTCAGAATCTATTAGGATGGATGTGGTGGAAGGCAAATTAAAACTTGAGGTGGTAACTGTAGCTTCTGAAACAGCTTTGGGGACGACTTCAGTGGTGTTACTGGCACTGCCAGTTACAGTTGCTGTGGTCCCGGTATTATGGGATGCTGTGGTTGTAGAAACCAGTACAGCAGTTGAAGTAGTTGGAAGATCTGAAAAGCAAACATGTAATTTGGTAAATGTAAGTACATAAAGCAAATCATAAATAGTGACATGAATCTGGGGAGGATTGTTACGTTTTTTTAGAAGCAGAAACCAAATTCCAGTTGTATTTACCAAGTAGTCAGACTATGGAAAGTCTACATGCCTACAGAAATGATTTCCTGAAGTCCAGATTTATTTATTAGCAGTAATAAAGCGCTCTGGATGGAAAGTAGTTAAGAACTTAAGAAAAACATGGGTTTTTTTCAGTTCCTCAGAAGATACTGAATTTGTACTGGAAACTATTTGCATGTTAGGGAAAACTACTCTGAAACCACCCATCTCTTCGGGATATTATCAACGACTGTGGCCTCTCCAGATCCAGAATCCATAGGGCAATAACAAGAAATTTTAAATGACTATGTGAAGTGTGTCATTTAAACACACACTTCAACTGCCAGGCCTTATCCCTTTCTTCCTCTTCCTGCTGTATCTTTTTCTGGTTATGCTTTAAAATATAAGGAAAAAAAAAAGACCACCACAACACTGTGTTCAGAAGGCACAAGTATGTGGAATACAAAAGCTAATGTTTATGTTTCACCATCAGGAAATACATGCCCTCTAAGTGTGATTTGTGGGAAGAGCAGAACAGCTACTTCACTGTATTTACCTTTGAAGCAGTTTTTCATGTCAGGACCCAGCCACATATTGTCAGGACAGGCACACGTATACTTGGGAGAATGGGGAGTGATCTGAGGTGCAGGAAGACACAAATACTCGCAGCCTCCATTTGGCTGAGGGCTGAGCTCACAGGAATCTGGAGCTGTTGAAGGATGGAGGAAAAGGCAAGTTATTTTTCTAATTAATTATTTCTTGTTCTTGACAAAGAAGTATCATGTCCTCTAAGAAGACTCTCCTCCACTCCCTACCTCAATTAATCAGGCTGCTTAATCATCTTTACAGTCTAGAGTAGAGTGAAACCTTACAGACTACTATAAAAACTGCCTAAACATATAATGAATGGCAAGCATTACAGTGACGAGAGTAACTCACCGTTATCAAAGATGCTAATTAAACAGCTATTAACAAATTGCAGACTTTTCAATAAGTGCTGCTGCTGAATTAATTATGCAGGCAATTCCAACATAAGGCATTGATTTCACATTATTACCTGTGCTTTCTCTCTCATCAAGAACCATTGGGAAGCATTTCATTTACTAGATCAAATAAACCTGATTTAGGACCATGATACCCATAGGATGTCTTACCTTTGGGCTGCTTTAATTCATGAAATACTACGATGTCATGAGGATTATTGAGATTTTCTGCCAAAATGGAGATGTCCAAGCCATTCAGCCGGTTTGCACTGAAGATCGCTTCATTCTCCAGGTCAGTCCAGAACACTCTGTCCTGCAGGAAATGCACAGGATTTCTGACCTGGCCCTGCTCAAATCAACTCAAACTGGTTTAAACTCCAGTAGTCACAAACTCAGTGCCCTGTGTTCCTACCTTTGGGCACTTTTGGTTCAAGGCACTTCTATCTGCACCTTTTTTTAGACACTGTCATTGCTAATGTTTAAAAGCACAGCAATCCTACATGTCTATGAAGTGCTTAGTAATTCTGAGCAGCTATGAGTGAGACAAGGGAGTGGAAATCTGGTGAAGTACAGAAGAGCCACACCCATTCTGGTTTTGATCCATATTCTTTTTAAAGACATGTTGGATCATGAGCAGAACCAAAGGGCCATACCAGAAACTTTTGTTCTCTCTGCTGATTTTTTTCTCCTTTCCAAAGATAAGAGCCACATCTATGGAGAACAAGGGCAAGTTATCAAAAGCAAAAAGGCTCTCTCTTATTCCAACCAGCCATTCAAATGAGGAAGTGGTACAGAGGTTAAATAACCTGAGAGATCCCTCTAAGCATCGCTGATGGGGACAAAACTCACAAGCAGCAATGTCTTGGGGAAACCTGTGCCCAAAGTTAGATGCCTAGAAACCACACCCATTGCATGGGAGAAATAAGGATTTTAAGGAAAAGGGGTTTGCCCAGTCAAAAGCCAACTTCATTAAGTGAAATGAAGAGAAAAGAAAGGAAGCTGTGACACACGCCTTGACAGGGAGCCAACCAGACATCTTTCTCTGCTATAGCTTACCTAGAAGGAGGTGCCAAAGTTGAAGCTTTTGTTCCCAAAATAATTTAAATAATCACAGAAAGGAGTTCAGCTGCAAGAGACTTCCCTGCCCCAGGCATACTTGGCCATCCTCTACCAGGGGAGGAAGAGCTAGGCTGCCTCTCTGCTTTCACCCAAGCAAAGCAGGGATTTGAATGATGTCTTCCGTACCCCGGAGTACTCCTGAGCTAGGATGGGGAATGCAGAGTTTCAAGCTGCAAGGAAGCCATTAGCCCTGGGCCTTGCCATGGAGCAGCTGTGTATAAACCAATGGCAGAAATGTGGATGCCTGTTTATGTGGCAATTTCTGCAGATCTCAGCAGGACCGAGTTCTTCCTGGAGGACATTTGAGGATCTGTACTGTACTAGTTAATTAACTACGGCACTGCTTTTAGTAAGGCTACAGTGTGACACCAAGTACTGAATCTATAAGACTAATAGGGTTTCCAATGGAATATACACAAGTAGGAGCTGGAAGTCTAATGCCTTTGTGAAACTAGGCTTACATCACTGTAGTATCACGGCTATTTTTTTTTTTGGAGATGGAAGTTTCTCTGATGTCTGGCAGGTTTTACTTGTCATAACTGGAGCAGTTCAGCCTGAAAGAGAATTACGTGACCCTTTTGGAACCAGAGGAACAAGCACCTTTTTAATACCATGTCCTCACCCTCAGCAATGCACTGGTGCACAAGGACCGCAGGGGCAGCCCTGCAAGTGCCTTGCTGGCACCGATGCTCCCAGCTGAAGCCTTGAGACTCCCATGACTGGTAAAAACATTTCTGACGTTGCTTCTGCAGATGCTGGGATGGACAATGGAAACAATCAGCCAACACAGCAAAAGTTAAGGGGTTGTCCCCTGAGGATCCTGTTGGCACCAGAAAACGCAATACAGGAATGCAAAGACAACATGAAACAAAGCTGCTGAGAGCAGCAGAGTGCTTCACTGTGGGCAGAGAGGCTGCTCAGAGCCCATGCAGCTCCCCTCAAAGTCTGACTTTCAAAAGACAAGGGACATGTTGCAGTGTTACTCAGGGAATGGTTATTCCACCTGCTGATCACAGTAAGTGGCTTCTCCCTTCCTTTGCTAATTGTTTCGGCCTTCGTATGGACAGTTGGCTCGATTCAAATCAAGGAAAACCCATTACCCACTTTCCTATTCTGTGGAAGATGTTAATTCTGGGCACCGCCTGCTCCTCACGGATGCACTGGTACTACATCAGGGAAAAGCATGAGGTAACGCATTGCTCCTGATTAAGCACTTTAGAAAACAGTTCTCCCTGCTGAACCTGGACCAAGTTAATTGGTTTCTATAGCAGCAAACACCCTCACTGAGCTTTCTGTGCAATGCAAAAGGCAGCGTTTTTAATCACGAAGAGCTTTGAGACCTCTTGTAGTCTCCAGTCTGTTCTGCATCCGTTTTCGACTTACCTCAAACACTGCTAAGCCAAAAGGATGGCTCAGATCGTCAACAGAGGAGATCAGAACTTTTCTGTTGCTTCCATTGAAATCAATGCAGGACAGTGAATGCAATTTGGAGTCTACCCAGTAGAGACGCTGATTCAGCAAATCTGAGAAGTGAAACACAATGAAGCAAAATTACACATGGCTCCTGCAACATTTTCTCTTGCCCAGCATGTTTTTCCTGCTGGCAGCATGACTAATCTCTTTATTATTGGGCCTTTTTTTTTTTTTAACACTAGTTCTGATTTTGAATCTGTGCCCAGATATGCTGGGATAAGGCCCTATAAATAAGATTAAAAAGAAGGAACATTCTGTTGTGCGTGTGTGGGGAACGCCTGACTGACAGCTTTGTACAATGCGGTTCTTTTGTTACCAGGAAGAGCAGGCCAGCAGCAGTCTGGGCTTCCCAGAGTCGCTCCCTCAGCGCCGGATTGAGAAGCTTCACCCATCTAAAGGCTATTCAGGACTGTGAGAGTCCTTGGTCTCTTGCTGGAGAACCACAGTGATTCAGATGAAACGCCTCTCTGAAGAAGCTGTGCCATTTACACATTTTCAGTGAAGAAGAATCCCAGGTGCAGAAACCCCCCTTGTGCTGCAGGCAGGGGGGACACTAGTGGCGAGGATGCTCCAACCACAACCTGCCATGTTTTGGGGGGGGTGCAGGCAGGAATGGGAGAGAAGGATCCAATGTTACTTAGAATGCTAAGCACTGAATTTCTCTTCCTGGAGCAAATTCACTCATTTTGGATGAGATTCACTAAACAGAATGCAAGTGGATGAGTGCCAACACAAAACAAGTTCTGTAGTTAAACAAGTCATTAATTAATTTCTTAATTACTGAAGGATAACATTATTTGTTCACAGCGGTAGCACTTCAACACTAAGCAATGGTAGCAGCATTTTCTCCAAGATCCTTGTCACAGCCAGAATTTTCAAACATAGAACTAAGCAGAGTTAAACACCAATGCAAGATCTGCATGGCGTTAAACACAGAATGGCTGTAACTCCAGTGGAGGCTGTCCCCTGCTGCACCAAGAGGGCAGGAAACCTCCTTGCCACTCCTGCAACTGGATGTGGCAGCAAGAATGACCACAGCCCTCTGTGGGTCAGCAGGATGCAAGACACGAGCCAAGAGGGGTTCCATCTCGGTACCCTCACCCAGAGTGGCTGGCAGGCATGCTGACAGGGAATGGAGTCTGCAGGCTGTATCTCCTGCCTTGATCTACCGTGCATTCATCATTCCAATGAAGTATCTTGACATTGCTTCTCACTACAGGTCCAGGTCCAGAGACACCAGCACCAAAGACCTTCTGATGCTTCCTGGACTTCCAAAGGGTTGTTGCAGCTCAGCATCCTCCCCCCAAGTTTCCCTTTGCCTTAAGGCACATGTAAAAGCAACTCAAAGCTCCTGCATACGAGGTTTTGACTGCAGCAATACTTCCTCTGTATGCTTGCTACTGAAATAAAATCGCTTATGTTGGTGAGCACCCAGTGACAGAGTATGTCCAGGATTTCTGTGCACATTTACAATATTGTTTTCCTATTTAACAATAAAAATAACTTTCTGTCAGCTATGGTGGATGCTGTAGCTCTAGCACAGGCACTTACCAAGTGTGATGCCATTTGGCCACTCAATGTTGTCAGTCACCAGCACTTGCCGCCCCGCGCCATTCAGGCCAGCTTTCTCAATCTTAGCTTTGTCTCCCCAGTCAGACCAGTACATGAACCTGAAAGAGACAGATGCAAGAAGACATCAAATCAGACTCTGCACTACTAACTGTGTAGGAGGTACACTCTTCTCTCTGTATTACAACAAAGCCATTCAGCTACTTCAGCTAATCTTGATAGGCACCTGCTGGAGCCATGTACTGTCCCACAGGGTGCTCTGCCACAAAACTCACACCAGAATGCAAAATCTCTCCATAGTAACCCCACGCACACTGTCTCCTGGTGTGTCTGCTAGGTATGTGGATTTCGCTTATCCAAGCAGCCCATACGCATGTCAGACAGACTGCTTCATTTCCCAGCACAACCTACGTGCCCAGGCCAGCTCAGGCCCACCAAACACATGACCTGACCATTAAATTTTCAGAACTTTCTTTAACAGCAGTGGCCTTGCTGAACCATCTCAGCAGTCTCATTTCCGTTCAATGGATTGATCTATCTCAAAAGGTATCTGAAGTCGTGATGAGATGAGAATGACCCACAAGTTTGTAAGAGGGGCAGAACGAAGATTGGAACATCTCTGTTGACCAAGGGAGTGTTTGTGGTCTTTACACCTACCTCCGTGTGGGATCAACAGCAATGGCTCTTGGCTCACTGAGGTCACTGTTGAAAAGTGTCCTCCTCCTGCTACCATCTGCAGTAGCCACTGAGATGGTCTTGTTTCCAGAATCCGTCCAGTAGATATTCTTATGAACCCAGTCTATTGCCAGTCCTTCAGGAGAGTTCAGCTGGCTGTCTATCAAAATCACCTGCTCAGCGGTGTCACTCGCTTTGTCTATGTAGGCGCTGTAAAGACAGGACTTGTCACTGGACCGACACAACACAGCGAGGGCTGTGCACACATGCATGGGGCTGCACCTCGGACAGCTGAATGCCACGTAGCACCACTGCTACCCCACAGAAAGGAAGTGTGTGTGTAGCAGCACAAGCGACATAGAAACCTCTACAGCTGCATGCTGCATCCTTCCACTTTCTCCTACAACTTGTTCTTATTGCCCTCTATCTGGATGGCAGGCATTTGCAGAACAGGGAATTTTCATTTTATTTTTCTACGCGCTTACTGCTGTAACTGCACAATTCAGCAAAGCATTTGATTTCAGGCACATTAACTTCAATAGGATCAATTCATGGGATTTATGGACATTAGAAATACATTCTCAAGTGCTCAGCTGAACAGAGATGAATTTAGGATGCAAATAAACGAGCTTAAATGTACTGCAGAATTAGGACCTGTGTAATTAATCATGATTCACCAAAGGAATTCACGGAGCCGTATTAATTTGACAAGTGATCTCTTGTTAGATACAAAGTAAATGTTCAGTAAATACCACTGGCAGCCTCAGAATCTTTCAAAATGTTAACAAAAAGGCAGGAAACTCCACATGGATGTTTCATACCTCACTCAGTGTTGCTACTACAACCACATAGGCTGATTCTGCTCTGTTGCTCCTGCACCAATATTGGTTGCACTGAGTGAACTGAAATGGAATTATTTTGAGTCTGCACCAGTGTTTCTAAAAGCTTACTCTGGCTCTTAATAATAATTCAGTACATGTTAAAATTAAGTTACTAACCACAGAAAGGTGTTTTTTTTTCTCTCTGAATATTTGAAACTCCAAGATGATTTAAATCTTCTCTTCACTGGTTATCCTGCTTTTGGGCATGGAATGAGAAGGTAAGTCATATGGGAGCTGATGTGGAAACAAATGTCCAAGCCCAGGAATTTTTAACCCTGTTTTATAGTTTGCGACTCAGGCTGGAATGGCTATGCAGTGTCAGCCTGGATTAACAGCAAGGTACTTCATCTTCACTACAAGGAATGGCTTTGTTTTCTCTGTGATCCAACACCAAACAAACAATATCACTGGGATTCTGCAGGGCATCTGACCATGTTCCGGAGCCTCTGCTACTTCAGTCTGATGAGCACCACACATTCTGACTACACAGCTCCAGGTCAACTAATTCCTGGTCAGTGAAACAGCCACGGTCACACTTCCCGTCCACCACCGTGGTGAGCTGCCACGCTGTGCCCTCAGTGCGACTCCGCTGCACTGGTGGGAAAGACAAGAGAGGCTCCTGTGGCTTTCAGAATGGGAGGGCTGAAATACAGAGGTGACCTTTCAATTCTCCTAGTAACCAAATACAGTAAAATATGTTCTGACACACCAACAAGGACATCATCTCAATAGGAGAGGGACTGGAAAGGCAAGTGAGGTGAGCATGAAGAAAGGTGGGGTCTCTGTCCAATAATTATCTCCTGTACCAGAATTTTTACCTTGCAACAGCCTCTCAAATACAGACTGCTTTTGCCCAGAGGACTCCTGCAGGCAGAGTTCTCTCCTCTGCTGGAATGGCACGGTGGCCCTTTGTTTAGAATTGTTTGGTATTAGTGGTAGTAGCAATTCCAAACAGGAATATTAGTTGTGGGGAAGTTATGATTGCACAGCTTGCTCTGCAGAAAAGACAGGACTTACAACACAGCTGATACAAGTAGGAGTAAAAAGGAGAAAAATCCTGCTGTTTGGGAAAAGAAAAAGGCTTGGTAGAGCCATGTTTAGGGTATGAACACTGCTCAGGAGCCCCCAGTGTCCCAAGGTGCTCACTGCCAGAGAGCTGCAGAAGGAGCAGTGTGTCTTGAATAATTCTCTGCGTATGAAGATGAAGTCCTTACCCACCACTGCCTGTGCCCACAGAATTGGACACAGTGAAAGCAACCACCTTTCTGCTGAACTATCTCCCCATTTTCAGAGCCCCACAGGGCTGCCCAGCATACCCGCCTACTCACTACTTGAGTGCTTAATGCTTAGTACAGCCTGGGCAAATTTTCCTGCCAATGGCATGGGAGCTACACGGCCTGCAGAAACTCTGGCTTGGCTCCCACACGTTGAAACCAAACAACCTTCACCTGATCATTAGCTAAAATCCAGAACAAATCACTGCAGAAGATGCAATAGGGTCCATTGCTATGCAAATCAGAATATACACGGGGGATTTTCAGTGCATAAATTAAATGCATTTCTGAGTAGGCACACTCACAAGCCCCAATACATAATACTGTGATGGATGCCATAAAAACAGCTGAAAGAGGAGAGAGAGTGAGAATTACAGAATGTGTACTGCGGTCAAGCACTGTGACTGTAAATCCAGTCTACGAGAGACTACAGCAGGCAGCTGGTACCTGTGCTGCCACCTCCTTGTTCCCCTCATTTGCCTCCTTTGTGCTTTCAGATGCCAAGTCCTTTGTAGTTTCACATACAGCAAGCACACACCACACAGCAGCAGCCTCACGCAGCTTTGCTTTGCCTAGCAGTATTCTAATTCCGCAAATAAGAGCCTACGTGTAATGCACAAATGCAGTAGGATCTATTACTGACGAAAAGCCTTCCAGTATTATCAAACAAGTTCACTGCACAAGCACCTGATTTCTTTCTCAATTCCTGAAAAAGCTAAGGATGCCTGGGTGATAACACACAATCCAGTAAGGGAAGAAAAGCCCTCAGGTTTGGCCTGCACTGTTCTCTGCTAATTGTCCTCAAGGGGTTTAGACTGAACCGTAGCTCTGGAAAGGGAGCGAAACACACACCCTCCCTTGCCCCTTACCTGTAGATTTTTCGGTAGAACAAATCACACCAATAGATTCTGTTTGTTGCCACCTCCACGTCCAGTGCCACGACATTCTTCAGCATAGGAATGATGCGAGAGTAGTCCCTTTTCAACAGGTCTATCTTACGGACCTCATGGCGATTGGTGAAGATGAGGTATGGACTCTTGCCTACCACAAGAAATAAGTGTGTTTGTCATGTTAGCAGCTGGGCCAAGGGTTGGATTCAGCTTTCATTTCTCAAACCACAACAGAACTAACAGTCAACGATAGTTCTGCTTTGTAAGGAAGCTTTACACCACACCAGAAGCAAGTGTAAACAGCTTCCAGAGGCAGAGCTCTCATACACGGACAGGGAGGACCACAGCACCTCTGCGGTCACAAGATATACTGCCCATTCTGCTAAGCCACAAGTACAACTCTGAAGAACATCCTCACCTTCCATTACACATCTTAGATACAAAGTACATGGCACAGATTTTAGTGACTCATGGCCAGGGCAAGGAAGAGACAGCCCCTCTGGGCTGGCTGGAGGGAAGGGAGGCAGCCAAACTTGTGGTGTGATCGAGCCACACTGAATCCAGCCAAGCCAGGACTGGTTGCCAGGGAGGAATTTTAGACTGTCATGTACGTGCAAAACTTGCACAGTCCACCTGAGCACCTGGTCTCAGGCAGTTCACATCCCTTTTTTGCGGGGCCAGAGCCTGCTGTCTGGGTGCTGGTAATATTGCGACTGCAGTTGTGATCCCAGGCCAGAATTTTCCAAAAGACAGGACACATACAAACCCAATACTATCTTGCCTAGAAGACCACAGCCAGCACCTTAGCTTCCACAGTTTTTCACAGAGGAACCCCATGGAGGCCAGTGTCCTACTGCAGGAGTAAGACACCTGTCCCTAGGCTCAGACCAGGAGATGCACATCCTTGCCTTCTGCAAGTAGCAAAGTATGTGATTCGTGTTCTTAAGTGTCACTAAAATAACTTAATGTCAAAACAGCCAAAAGCTTCAGTTCACTCTGTGCACTTTCCTGTTTCCTTCTCACACTGGAGGTGTGAGAGTAGCAGGCTTTATGAGGAGAGCAGGACTCTGTGTGTACTGGATAGAACCTGGGAAGAAAGAGGCCACATGGATGTGCAGGATAACAGTAGCGAAACAATTTTGTCTTGCAGGTAACTCATCCTTTCCCAAGAGATCCACTGTTTCCATTAAAGAAACCCTCAGCATGGCTAATGCTCAGTCTTGCAAAATTCAACTTTCTGTCCCTCTGAGTAACATTCATTTTGGCAGTAACAGTGAGCAAACTGTTGGTGTTTTATATTGGTATTTGTGTAAGAGGCTGAGAGGGTGGAGAGGTGGCTAACTTCCCATGCTTTAAATGGGATGTTTTCTCCCTTTTAATACAACTACCACTAAAGGTTTTTGCTGCACTGTTTTTAATAACACCTGCCAAGAGATTTTCTTTTCTAGTTTCAGCTTCAACAACCAACTAGTGACTGTAATCTTGCTCTGTACACTGTTAAAATATTCTGATCTGCATGATCAGTATTTCTTGCCTAGGAGAAGCATCTGCTATCACTGCAGCAGTTCTGTGCTGCTCAAAATGAAATGTCTTTACTTGCTTGGTTTGCTAGTTTTCTTTTGTTTCTCTTCCCCTTGTCTTAGCCCTGCAAGTGTGTTTTCTTACTGGAGTTCTGATGTTGAGCAAGCAGAGTTTAAGTGTCTGTGGAGCTGTCTTACCTACAGCTTTGCAGTTCTTGGACAGGGTGTCCATCTCATATCCCTCGTGGCACTCGCATTTGTAGTCCCCCTTGTAATTAATGCAGATCTGGCTACAAGCGTCTGGATTCTCACATTCATCTATGTCTGAAAAGAGTGTTTGAAACCCATCAATAACTTGAAATCAAACCATCTGTGATGGAGCAATGCTGAAGTGAGTATAATCACGTCTCTGTATGGTGAAACACAAGGGACTGCTGTTTGCATGTAAATTACCTCCACACGTTTTTTTATCCAGAAGCTTGTATCCGGGCGGGCATTCACATTCATAACCAATCTTCAAGTCTTTGCATATGTGTGAGCAACCACCGTTGTTTATGGAGCATTCATTAATACCTGCAAGGGATATACAAATTATCTATGATAAAGAAGGGGGTTTAGTTATTAGATTGAATGAAATCTAATTGAGAAATCTAATGAATTGAGAGGTCAATGTCCTCAGAAATTTTCCCCTATCTATCACTTTTGGAGGCCAGGAGCTGCCCCCACTAGAACATATTAGCAGCTTCACAGATAGGAAGCCACCATCGTATCATTTTCCTGCTCTTTTTTATTCCAAACCAACACTGTAGTTTCATTTGGACTGAAAGTTAGTGGCTAAATGAATGGGCAGCCCTGGGGATACAGTGTATCTGAACCTCTGCATCTCATCCCCTCAGAGAGCTGCTGCTTTGAGCATGTTCTGCCAGATGTGAGGAACTTCCAAGGGACCTAAGGGCTCTCTCCGGGAGATTCCTTCTTCCCTGTGTGCGGGTTCATGTTGACTTTTCTGAACAGCCTCTCTGAGGTTTAATAATTCATGCTGGGGAGTCTCATCTCCCAGGGGGCAGCTATTTTGAAGTACTGTACTATTTTCCCATCTAGCTCCAAGGAATGATCTATGTGAAAATTCCAGAAAACCCCAGTGTGTCAGCGATACTCCATTAGCACTGAAATACAATCCTCCCACAAACACCTCCCACACCACAGTCTCTGCTGGCAGCCTGCATCAGCCCAAGTGTGCAATTTATGAGGCAACAGCCCCCATCCTCTCCTGGGTCCTCATCTAATCCAAGGCCACCTCTCTACTCCCACTTCAAGCGCTGAAATGGAAACAAGACTAAATGGATCCTAGTAACTAGAACTGAATGAGAGGTTGAGCAAAGCTGGTTTCCTGTCAGAAATAACATTTCTTGTTATTGTAATTAACCTACACAAGGTGAAGAGAAAGTCCTCTCTCTAAATAAGACTACTGAACAGGAGCTGTGGGATTTCAGGGATAGCGGGCTCACTAGGACAAACAAAACTGATTCGCATCAATCTGTAAGGCAATTTACAGGCAAATTTTTCATTTCTCTTTTACTTCTTGCTTCCTTGCACGCTGCAGGTGGACAGCAAAGCAGAGCCATTAAACCAGTGCTCTTGGAAGAAAACAGAAACAACCATGAGCCAATTAAGTTAGTAAGATAAGGAAAATGTCAGAAGGAACCCCATCTCAGCTATGGGATGCTTTCACCTTCCTATCAAAGACACACATATACAGATATCAATACATTATGAATTCACTAGGCTCCAAGAAGGTGTCCACAGAGTCCCATTCTGTGTCATCACTGTTCAATGACATTTATTAACGGGTATCACCTATTCCTATGCTTGCAGAGGCCTCTAGCAAACTGGGGCATAAACATGCACAACTGCTCTCTGCAAAATACTGCAAAGTCTATTTCAATTAACAAGCAAACTCTCATTCACGTGATTCCCCTTGTTTCAGAAGTACTTTGTGGAACACATTTAAAGACTGTAAATCAGGTGCTGGTTCACTTGCTGCACTTCTCAATGGGAGCAGAGGAGGAACCAGGCAGAGAAGTCAGCCTGTTCTCTTTCTGCTGGACAGCTGCTGCCCAAACTTCAGCAGTAAGTTCACTGCCTGCCTAAAATAAGACCCGTGATGTTCTACCTTCTGCCATGCTTTTTGGGGCATCTCGAATGGTGCTGCCGTGTCTAACACACAGCTAGACAGACACACCAAGATGAGGAGCATGCCCTGCACCTCCTGCTTTCTGTGGGCATTACTTGTGGGTGGGCATTTCATTCACAGTGATCCACACCATTTTGCACTCTTAAAGAAACGCGTTTCCTTTGAGGGCTATCCTCTTGTTCACCTTCCTAACTCCAACAACACTTCACTGCCAGCCTGAGACTGCACCAAGTCAGCCACGGCACCACAGTAAGGTTGAGCACTGGGCCCAGCTGTGCTGTGCCACTGCCCAGTCTCCTGAGACTAACTGGACTGCCAGCTTTGTTGGGACACCTCCACAGACAGACAAGTTACAACACCCACTCAGAAAGACAGGGAGATGTGGATTAGTGTGGAAGGAAGCAAGGGCATACTGAAAGGACATGGTAAATGCATCCTTGCTAGATGTGCACACACACTTGTCTGATACAGAGGAGAGACTTGACAGTTCTTCCTGAATGTGAGTTGTTTAAGAGGCAGACACTGAGCTCCATGCTACTGGTGCTCCATGATGTCATGGAAAGGGATGTCTGTCCGAGACATTTCTGCAGTGCGGAGAAAAACATGTGCGAGTAATGTTCTAGATTGGGGCTGGTGCCCACGCTGCCTGGTGGGAAAGGTGAGAGTGGCACAGCTCTCTGGCCTGGACTTTCTGTTCTGCTGGCTCTGACAGCCCCAGTGCAGACCCAGCTGTTGTGGTTTGCTCATTCTCACTAGCCCAGAGCTGACAGGACACTGCAGAGACCAACCTGCTGCCATTTCTAAGGGAAACAGCAACAAAACGTAAAATCCAGAAATGCCTAAAGTCATCTCTCAGTGGTTGCCGCCACTCTATCTGTTTTCATCTTCAAAGCATGTTCCCAAAGCTACGTCTTTATGATGTTATCATCATCTTACAATTCCAAGATAATTTAGGCAATGAGGCTAAATAAACCGGTCTGTGCTGTGGAGGACACTAGTATCTGGGAAAAGGGGGAATTCCTGGTTCTTAGTCCCATACTCAGTTCATACATCTCTCCAAGAATAAAAGCTGAGCTGAGAAGGGCACAGTTCAAACTTGCAGATGATCAGACTAGGCTACTAATTATATTTGTATGAAGGGTGATGAGAGAATAAAGGCAAAGAAAGAGAGGCAGAGTGAGAAATAGCATTAGCAGCTACATGTGGTTACATTCAAAGCTGTGAGCACCAGATGGAGGAGAGGGGAAGCAGTTACAACAGGAGCAACACGTAGAAGGCAAGTACTGTACCACATTCTTTCAGAGGCTCGTCAGACCAGTCCCTGCAGTCTCTATGTGAATCGCACACTTTGCCTCCGTCAATGCACTCTCCACTCTTACACTGAAACTTGCTGGGACTTTCACATGCTGACTCTGTCATGTCGGGCAAGAGAGGAAAGCAACTAAGTTAGACGAGGCTCACGACAACAAAAAGCCTGACATAATGCTCCAAGCAGGTGTCATTAGCAGAAATGGGATGGGATTAAGCAAATGAACATTAAGACTGAGAATCATGCAAGGAACTTTTGAAGACGTGCAGTTTGCCTGGGTCAGGACAATCATCTCTCTCAAGAAACCCCACTGCTAGAATGGCTTAAAACTCTCTAGAGAAGCAGCCTGCCATGGCCTGGAGGAGCAGCATAGACCTCTTCCCTTTCCAGTGGCCACACAAGTCCTGCAGGCTTACACCGCAGAGCATGAGGAGTGCAGAGCTCTCTGTACCTACCTTGGACGCAGCCTGCCTCGTCGCTGTTGTCAGGACAGTCATGCACCTTGTTACATTGCTTTGATCCATGGATACAGGTCCCATCGCCACACTGGAATTCATCTGGCCGGCAAGTCACCAGAGCTTTAAGACAATACATTAAAGCATTAGCTGCACCGGACGTGAATCTTTTGTGTGGTACCTTTTAGTCACGTACCTCTGCCACTGCAGGAGTTTAGCACACTCCTGCACAGAGCACTGGCAATAGGGGCATCAGCTGCCTCAGCCACTGACCTCCTGTGCCCCTCTGCTGTCCCAGCTCACCCTCTACATCCTTAGGAAAAGAGTCCCAAAGCCCATTTGAGCAGATCTAGTCAAAACAGAGTCAGTGCAGGCAGTGAAACTTCTTGGGTGAGACACAAGAAAAGCAGGTGGGCAGAAAAAACTGTCAGCACTGGGGTCTCCAGTCTACATGAGAGGCCAGGCTGCTTTTCCATCTAGGAGTGCACAGTGACACTGGGTGGGCAAAGACACCTGCTCCTCAGCTCTTCCTTCAGAAAAAAATTATGTTTAAGATAGATTTAAAATATAGCTTCAGGCTAAGGGCAGGGGCAAAAGATGTGTACTGACTCTCTGCCAAAGCCAAGATGGTCACACTAGGGACAAAGCTAAAACGCAGACATCTTCATTTGGATTACTAAATGCCCATGAGTTAATAGACCACCGGAAGGCAGAAGAGCTCCACTGCACTGCATCTTGGAGTTTCTTGGGGTTACAGGCCAAAAACATCTCCCCAGTGTCAGGCCAGGTTTCAAGCCTGAAGCTCATTTGCCCAGGTCAGATTATTACAAACTGAAACCAGATCTGATGAATTACAAAGTTGGGAAAAAAACTCAGAACAGCTGCACTGACCATACTAAAAGCAGTCCTGATTCCCTCCCCAGGGTTATGCTAAGTGAGAGACCTCCCTAGCTGGAACCAGACTTGCACTGACATGGGGTACGGGGATTTGCTAGCCAGCAAAGGGCTGCGGCCTGTAGTTCCCTGGCAAAAAAGCCTCCTCATTCCTGGGATATGTTATGCAGCTTACTTCCGAGGGGCTGGTCTTACAGATGTTTTCTTAAAATCCTATTAAGGCAGCACACCCTGGAGAGCACTTGATTCTAACCTTTCCACTTCGCTGATTACAGAAAATCGCTGCCTCTCAATAGCTGGAGGAGGTCAGCACTGATGTTACCACACGGGAGGTGAGAGCTACATGGCAGACCATCCCTGACAATCTGACTAACTGGTTCTAATACAAAAATTACCACTTTCATATAACCCAGGAAGAGCCACAGACATGAAGTGAGCTAGCAGCAATACCATAAAGTAAAAGTTGCGCAATGGCTCAGCATCATTGGTGACTGCATCCCATATGATGCAGGATCCAGATACACAACTGCTTCACTGGACTTAGCTCTAGTGCATCTTCAGTCAGCAGGAAAAAGACAGGAAAAGCCACAACTGCAGGGCTGATGGAAGAAGGGAGAAATTCTGCCTTTAGAAATAAACTTAGAAATAAACAGTGTTACACAAGGAGAGTTTGGAAATAGCACTGAGAGGAAAGCCATATGCACTATATTAGTAAAAAGCTGCAAAGTGAGAAAAAAAAATTGCAATAAGTATAGTTATGGGACCAGCTGTGTCGCCACATTTCAGCTAATAAACCCAAGCACAGAAATGGGAAACCTCAGTGGGACATCTGGGACAGCAGCTCCAAACTAAGCATTCAGGAACTGCTGCTCTAAGAGGAGAAAAGCGAAGGAGAGGAAAAAACAAAACTGTGGTCTGAGAGCATCACAGACCACAGATCTGGAAGGCACAGAGAGCTCCTGCAAGGAGGCAGAGGCACTTCTGCTTGAACTGTTCCTGCCATTTACAACCTCCCACCTGGAGAAGCCCTCATGATGGAAAGACCACCTTCCCCTTAGGCAATCCTGATCTCTTCCAAGCTAAACCTTGGACATTGCAAAGTTTTCCCTACTGTCTAGCTGCAAATTCCCTTTGTCACAATTATTTATTGTCTTCACCCCAACGTGGAGAACAGTTTACTTCACCTTTTCTGTAGCAACTTCTAGATGCAGAGACAAGAAAGGACTGTCCTCCATTTCTAACTATAAGTATTAACCTCTCACCAAGGCGCTACATGCAATTAAAGCCAATAGAGGTGGTATCTTTCCTGCAGGAGGAACAGGTCTCAGGTTCATCAAGTAAACCTGCGCGATACCAGCAAAACATATGGAAGGCAGCTGTAACCTACTAATTGTCCTCAATTGTAACCTTCAAAGCCCTTCTAGAAAGCAGTTACAGCTATATGCTAAGGATAGAAAGGTTTCTAATCCTAAACAAAGTCAAAATAAAGTAGAAGTTTGCAGGACCTGCAAAGACAATGTTGTAAAAGCACCAGAACACTGACAGAAAAAGTGACACCACAGCTCCAAGCTCAGTTGCTAAAAGGACTGCAAAACACATACGTGGGACGGTGCAACATCACTGCACAAAGCTTTTGCTTCAGGAAGAAAAGACAGAAGTTTGGAGACCAGGCTTGGTTTCCTGGCTCACTTCTCACTCCGGCAGAGCAGTGGAAATTCTGACCTTAAGGAACAGCCCCTGAGCCTCCTAATAGACATGCAATTAGAGAAGATAGAGTAAAAACTCTTACTGATTGCAAATTTATTCAAATGCTTATACAGCATTTCTCTTCTGGTGCGTTTTTCAGTAAGAGGAGAGAGACTGCTATGCTACCTGGCCTAGAGAGCACCAGTTTTCAGGGGAGAGGCCAGGAACTTTGCTGTCCTGAGGCTGGGACAAAAACCCATCTCAGCACCATTGACAGTGTTGACAGCAGGTCGCCATCAGGGCCATTCCCAAAGCAGACAAATATTCTAAGGAGAGGGAAGAGCTGTGCTGTTTATTTGCACAATATGTTCAGAAAATTGCTGTGCTGTTTTGGAGGGTTTAAATCAGTGAAATCTCAGCAGTTTTATAGCCAACTCCTCTGCCCCACAAATCAAATACAAAACAATTTAGCAAAGCCCTGCTAAATTAACAGGCGCACTCAAACAGACGCATTCCCCATTTGCAAATACTAGGCACAAAGCTGCACTGCTCAAATTCAGCAGATATATTCCAGATTCCAAGTGTGAGCCTGTGTTTCTTCTGTCTTGTGTCCTTGGTCCCCCCTAAAGTGAACTTAAATCTCAAGAAAAAACTAGCATCTGCAAAATGCATCAATCCCATTTTATAGGTGGGAAGATAGAGGCACAGAAGTGAGGTCAGGTCTCAAGGGGTCTCTTTTCTAGCCATCAGTTGCAAGCATTATTTATTCTCCCCCCTGGATGCCCTAATTTGAGTTGCAAAGGACATTTGAAAATATAATCATTCTAGATTTGGAGACTAATAAATCTAACCTAACGTTGATTTTATAAATATATATACATATGTGAATATATATCCTAGGAGAAAAAAAAAACCCAACCACTCAATGTTCTCACAAAGCTTTCCTGAAATGAGTCATTCCCTCCTATTTATTTGCTGTCTTGCTGCCAAAACCTGTTCACCAATTGTCACCCTTCATTTCTGCTCTACTCAGTTTTCACCCCAAAATGATTATAACAAATGACTGGTGATGGCCTCGTGACATTTTTTTTAAAGCATTAGCTCCCATCCCTCTATTTTATACAACGCAAACCCCACCCAATTCCCATTTGCAAGAGAAGACACAGTGCTTTTATGGAAGCAGACCTTGTGCCATCCCTGTTGCTAAGCGGATGGAGCAGTGTCAAACACCTGTTAACTCCCTGCGTGCCACGTGATACTGACCACAAAAAGAGAATGTCAGGATAGGGGAAAAATAATAAAGGTCAATCCCTAAACTCTTCAGTCCAACAGATGAACAGTGACGCAGAGCTTCCAAGGTCTCAAATGTCACTTTCTTACAGCGGACATGTGCACCAAAGCAACAGCTGCACTAGGACAGGGATGGAACATTCGTTTTGACTCACTCAGTCGACCCATCGGCTACAGGAGCACTCAGTGCTGAAAGTCCTCTCCTGGCTACTACCTTAAAGATTCCCCTCCTCTCAGTGCAAAAAGCAGCAGGCTTCTACACCTCTGTGACACCGGGGTGACTCCTACTTTACATGGGTGTAAGGGGCAGAACCAGGCACTCCACATGGAGCAGCACTGCAGTAGCTAAAACGTGGGGCTTGAAATCCCTCTATAACCTGGCTCACAGGACTGAAAGCAGCAGACGCAGCTCACATGCTCCTTCCTCCTGGGCAGATAAGCTGCACATTGTGCAGGACCGAGACTTACTGGAAAAAACCCTCGGGTGCTAAATCTCTGCCAGTAAGAGATATAATTATTATGTCTCCAGTCACTTCTGCCACATTTCCTCCTCCCTCCACTGGTTGTCAGCACTGCGCTGCGCTGCAGCGGTTTCCAGCTGTGTCCCCTGCCCCGGGGGAGGCTGCCCTTGGTGTATCTGGAGGTGCTACTTGGAGAAGTTGCTCTGCAGCTCAGGGATGCTGTCAGAGCCGTGCTCCTTCGGGCCTCACGTCTCAGCAGTCTGAGCTCAGCTGGACACCGCTGCTGTCTGTCAGATCAAGGAAAGAAGCTGGGGTACAGAGGGCTCCCTCTGTCTCAGCAAGGCACATAGGCAGTCCCACCCCTCTCACACAGCAGTATCAAAGTAAACAAGGCCGGTAAGAGACTTGAAAAAATTCCTTTCAAATTCAACAAGAAGGATTGATATTTTAGAGACATTTATTCAGAAAGTGCCATCTGTAAGCTGCTCCCCTCTTTCACCACTTGGAAATAGAATGGAGCTCACCTTTCCCTCTCCAGAGTTGTCTAAACTCAGCCACCCTGCCAGGCTGCTGTTACTGCAGGGAATACAACCTGTGGGATGGTGACCAATTCTGGTGGGAGTCCCCTGCACCTGACAGCAGTTGTTCAGCTGTGTTTGTCTAGCCACTGCCCTCTGATTTGGAGGGGATTCAAGTACAATGCCATCCGCAGGAGGTCTCAGAATGAAAACAGGCACCAACCAACACAGGCTGCCTCAGCTAGCAGCTAACATCTCCACTAGACATGCTCCTGCCTGACTTTCTTACAGTCACTTCATACTGAAATGGATGCTAGGAACCAACTTTGTTTTCTGGCTCCACTGTCCCTGCAACGCATCAGACTCTGGAAATACTGCCTGGGTATCTGCTGCCCAAGAGCTCTGTCATCTCCTGTATCACCTTCTTGGAGATGAAACTAATCCATTCCTACTCAGAAGGGTGTTGACAGCACTGATATCGTTGTACCCAGCAGTCAAAGCTGCTCTCTTCCTAACAAAACATACTTCATTTCTCCTATTCTGCTCTCATCTCTCTTTGAAAAGAGTTCTTGGTTCTTACAATGGCACAGCAACTCCATGGTTACCTGTGGCTCACCCCCCTGCTCTCCTGCAGTGAAAACCACAGTGTTCAGGACTTACTACATCCTCCTCCTCTTGCTAAAGAAGCCACTGAAATTACCGAATCACAAAATCGTTTAGGTTGGAAAAGGCTTTTAAGATCATCAAGTCCTACTGTAAACCTAACGCTGCCAAGTCCACCACTAAATCACGTCCCTGAGCAGCACATCTACGTATCTTTTAAATACATCCAGGGATGAACTGCCTGTATCTACCTGGGAGACAGTCTGATTCCTCACTTCTTGAAGGACTCTCCCACACAGCTGCTCTGAGCTCACCAGCTTCAGCTCTGTGTTTTCATGGGCATGAAAAGACAGTGCTGGCAAAAGTAGTAAATTTTCCTAGGTAACTTTGTAAAAATGTCAGGTTTCTGCAGCTGGTTGCTGCCTTCCTCCCCAGAGGTGGCCCAATGTCAGAGCTGCTAAATATATACAGCTATGTAAATATTTTATTTCATTTCAGTCTTGTGATTATGAATATTTTAGCAAGACATTTTGCTTATTTTCTTGTCTCTCTCCCTCCTCAGGTAAGTGACCAGCTTGAACAGTTTAGTGGCTAAAAACGGATGAAACATTTGAAATACCATACACACCAACAACACCATGTTAAATGCATAAAGCCAGATGAAAAGAAATCCATTATTTATTAGCTCTGTGCCTTTATCAAGCCAAGCTCAAAGTACACTTCAAACGAGATTCTTCAGAGGTGCTGCTCTTGACTGCCTTGTTCAGTATACCCTAACTTCAGAGGCAAAAAATTAATTATTTTTTTTCCTGCTGATCATATATTCCCTTTAGCATTGCGGCTTCTAACCTCCAGGCTGTGACCCCACCACGCAGCCTGAGGGCTTTGAACATTTTCCCATTTTCCATTTCTTGTCTTTCTAGTGAAACAGATTTCTTCTGAGGCACAATACCATCCAACAGCTCTTGCACCCTCTCTCTGAATCCTCAAGGCACAAAAATAAAAGGAGTCTGGAATATACCTGACCCTGCCAGGCTGGGCATCCAGCCATGCCATTTGGAACACAAACGCTCCTTGTCAAGCACACAGTTGCTGCATAGACATCAAAGACTTGCCTTAAAACACAGCCCATAGCAGCCTTCTGTCCCCTCTCCCCAACAAAGCAGAGCTTCCAGCCCTGCCCTGCCTCTGCAGACACTCACGGCAATCCTGCTCATCAGACTTGTCCTTGCAGTCTTCATCCCCATCACACTTCCAGTTCAGGTGGATGCATTCACCATTGCCACACTGGAATTCATGAGCCGCGCAGGTGTTGAGGGCCTTGGCATTGTAGCCACACTTCTCTACGGACTCATCCGACTGATCCTCACAGTCCGGCTGGTTATCACAGACCCACGGCTCTGGGATGCACACGCTGTTGTTGCACTGGAATTCGTTGGGCTGACAGGTCAAAGGGGAGCATTTTCTTTCATCACTGCCATCCCCGCAGTCATTGTCACCATCACACACGAAGATGATGGAGATGCACGACTTGTTACTGCACTGGAACTCATTGGGAGAACAGGCTTGGGAATAAAAGCAAACAGGTGAGCTGTGAGGACTCCAATCCAGCCCCCACCACTGTGTCAGCTTTAATACACTAGGAATGTCTGAGACAGAGGAGGGCAAGGGCACAAAAGCATTACCTTGGCTGTCCTAGCCCAAAACATTTTTCCCCATGGTAAACTACATGGCAAGGAGGAGGTGAAGAAGCAGCGGTCACCTTCCCAGCTGAGCCATAAGATGCATCTTCTTAGGGGCCATGGGTAGCCCTGAAGACGAGCGGGTAGCAGGGCTGCATGAACTGCAAACTGCAGGCAGGAAAAGAGGGGGGCAGCCCTGGTTGAGGCAAGAGCAGCCCAGCAGTCCCTGGTGTATGGGGTGATAGCACGGAGAGAACCGGGAGATTTCAGGGCAGGCTGGAAGTGTGCTGTCATGTGCTGGTGGACATACACAGTGCTTCACTTTGCTCGGCACTGACATTATCAGCTTCCTGACTTTCACAAGCACAGAATCAGGTTTCAGGATTTCACAGTGTGCCTGGTTTTGGACATATTAAGTGGGATGTGTAGGGTAAATATTTAGTGAGTCGAGCATCAATTTAGCTGCAATCTGCCAGTAAGGCCCTTTACAACACACTGAATGCCTTCCCTGGAAATCACAACTCAACATTAACATACAAATGAGGCATTTGTCAGATAGGATGCTGAGTGGAGTACTCTCCTCTGAAAGCCTAATGGACAGCTGAACCAGAGAAGCCTGCTCAAATTAAACTTTCAGGTACTCCCACAATGTGCAATTCACGGTTGCTTTATTTCATCAAGGTGTGGGGGAACCAAAATCCTGGAAGAAATTCTCTGTAAGTACTTCTAGGCAGTTACTTAAAAAAAAAAAAAATCCTGCTTCTGCAGTTTCAGCTATCTACAAGGAAGTTATGGCTTTGATAACTTAGAAGTGCAATAAAGATATACAAATAAATTACCATGAACTCTTTTTTTTTTCTTTTTACATTGCTCTTGAGAGTCTCTGCCTTCAGAAGCAGCACTATTTACTGTCCTATCTGCAGAGCCCCTGTGACAAACCACACAGTTCAGATTGTACCAATCGCTGCAATAGTAAGTGCATCTGGAAAGCAGCAGAATCTTTGTAAAGGAGATGTCATACCCCAGCTTTCAGTGAATGGCAGGAACCCAGTAGTATTCTACTATGAAATACTGTCTGGTTTATACCTGGCAATGAAAGTATTTATCTAGCAATTAAGAACATGTTCACTTGCAGACTTGCTGGGCTCTGTCTGTTAGCCTAAGCAGCCTGTAGTTTTACATCAGTGTGACAATATATGTAGTTCTCTCCTGCCCTGTGCTCTGCCCCATTTACTCCCAGGTTTCTCAGATGTTACTGTGTCTACCAGAGTAGTAATCTGCCTAATTACAAGAAAAAGAGGTTTGATGCAATGCCACCAGGCACTGGCTATAACCCAAGCACCCTCCCACAGGAATAAATGTTAAAGTGAAACCTCAGCTGCACATTGCTGCGTGCCCAACTTGACATCAATAATTAAATGCAACAGAGTGTGGTCACCAAAGGAGCACCTAGTGTTAAGACACCAAAGCAGTATCTAGTCCAGGGAGGTTGCTCAGGCTCCTTCTGTACTCAGGAGAATATTTTGGATATAGGAGGAAGCCTTCAACAGGCAACTCCTGCTGCCTACTTTAGGATTAGAACTCACTTGGAGAGGCTAATATTTCTCCTCTCCAAACAGAGAGAACTTAGATCAGACAATTGACATTAGGAGATTAATCCCCATCATAAGGACCTGAAAGAGCAGTACAGTTTGGTGGAGAAGCATCTAAAAGACCCTCTCTTTTGCATAGCAGAATTAAGACCATTAAAATGCTCTGTTTTCCACCTAGATTCTGCTCTTTTTCTTCTTTGAACATGCTTTTCTATCCTTATCCCATAACTAGAAATAAAATAATCTATTAACCTTACTGATCAGTACACAGCTGTATAAACTAATACTCTCTGCAGATCATGCATTATAAGGAACTGCCAAGTGGGAACTCAAGGCACAGTTACAATCTTGCCACTCTATTTGAAAAAGGAAGTGAGAGACAGGAATATTTCTGGGGCTATGTACAGTTTCTGCAACAGATCGAAGCTGAGAAGAAGAAATTGCTTTTCTGGCATTATTTTGATGAATCGCGGAAACAGATGAGTGCACAAAATTTTGTATAGTTCTTTGATCCCTAATTTTTAGGCAAGGTTGTAATAATTTGCACACTCCAAATGTGCATTAATTTTCCTTTCCTCCAACCGTAATGAGCCTATCTTTTTTGCCTTGTTGTTTTCCTGGTCCCACCTCAATCCCTGCCTTCTGCCCGTATGCATTTCCCTTTAGAAATCTGCTGCATTAGCAAATTGGCGACTGATAAACGTGTGGGATACAGACAATGGAAGTTTGCACAAAGGCTCCTCCCTCTGCACCTACAAATCCGAGTACTGATATAGAATTACTGATGATTGCAGCCAGAAAACAGAAGCAGTTCAGGTTTTGTAACCTCCCATGCGGACTTCCTCAGTGAAGCTTGTGAATTACTAGCTAGAAAAATTGCACGATCGTGATTATTTTATTTCTTTTTAAAATTTAAGTTCACTGTGATGACAGCACTAAAGACCACAACTTCTCCCTCCACCGAACAGGCACAGCAGAACAGCTGTTGTGAACGCCCCTTCTCACCACCGCACAGTCCTTAGGTGGGGATCAATCTCTGCAACTCACACGGCACCAGCTCCGACAGGGCATCACCTGCACTGGGACAAGTCCTGGGAGGCAGAAGAGAAGCTCTTTGCACTCACGTCTTCCTGCTGCAATTACAGCAGCTACATGCTGCTGGGACAACCAGTAAGACTGATAGGCTGCTATCACTGTGCCATGACAAGAAGGCTGCGGGACAGCACCAGAGCTGTCACAGGGACACTCCAGTGCATGCACTAGCAGCCAGTGGCAGTGCCAAACGGAAGCACATGGTCCCTCACTACAGAGGGCTGCTCTAGGCACCTCCTGGTGAACTCAAGGAATAAAAATGCCCTTTTCTTCATTTACACACCTAATGACCATCTCCAGGCCAGCTCAAGCGGGACAGTTCCCTCTGGGTCACACCTGGCTCCAGCAGAGACCTCTGTCTCCCTGTGTAGCTGGCTCTCCTGCTGGCCAGGGAAGGCAGATAACACCCCAGTTCCTCTCACCCTTCATTATCCTCTCTGACAGCTAAAATCTGCAGGGCATGCCAGGATAAAGAAAAGTCTGCAGCTCCTAGCCACCTGGGGACTTGCTCTGGCACAAACAGCTAACAGAGGAGAAAAGCTGCTTACAATCCCTCCGTACCTAGGCAAGAGTCAGCATGCTCACGCTCTTCAAGGTCCCTGCTGCATGGTTTGGTGCTGGTTTAAAGAACCTAATAAAAAGCCACACTACAAATTATCTTATATAGCACCTGGAGAGATGAGGACTGGGAAGTAAAGTCCCAGGGACAGTTTACTTCACGTCTCCATTAATAAACCTGTCAGGGTACCCAAGCAGTCCCATCACTGCAGCATTTCACTGCCTCCAGAGCATTTCAATAGAAAATGTGTGAATAGTAATTAAATGATCACAATTTGTTTGCATTCTCTAGTTTTGCTGCCTGTCCTATTGCAAGCTTATTCGTGCAAAACAAAGGAAACAAATATTAGCTTGCTTTCCAAAGTGCCAAAGAAATTAATAAATGTCATACTCTATAGTGCAAAACCTACTTCAAATATGAAGCGGTCCCAGTAGAAAACTTGGAAATGTTTGTCAAGAAGTGGTGTTTAACCAACAGGCTTCAAAGCAGTAAACCAGCACAATTACAAAAGTTTTACAGTTTTGTAGGGTACTGTCATCGTTTCAGGTTCTTCACAATTTTAGGAAGCAAAATACCAAACCTAAATGATAGCGTACACGTGCTTTGGCCTACAGACAACGTACACCAGAGGTATTCTGCATTCATTTCTGCTTTGTACTATATGCCAGTACATCGAGTGCAACTGCCCCAGTTTTTGCTTCACAGCCTCCAGCTGCAATACTATCCCATCTCTGGAGGAGAGCAGAGCTGAAGCTGTCTTTGGACAGAGAAGTAAGAAAAAAATAGAGAGAGATTGCCGCTGTGGAGCTCGTGCTTCACTACCGGCTGTCTCTCTTTTGCTCAAAGCCAGGATTTAAGCAGAGGCTTTAGCGAGCAGCCTGGTGCAGCAGGGACAATCTTAGCTCAGGCGCTGCACCAATAAATAAAAGACAATTCTAGCAAATGCTTTTTAAGTGCCCACAGAGAAAAGCAGAACGCTGTAAAGATACAGGGTGCTCTGAGAACTCATTTCAAAAGTATATATTTGTACATAATGTTTCTAGAATGGACACCAAGCATGAATCCTTAAATCTGGATAAAACTCAAAATATGAAACATTTTGGATATCCATCATTAAGAGGAGCTGGGAATTATGTACAATGGACTACAACTACTGCCTCTGCTAATGTTTAATTAAGTATTTTTCTAGCTTTTCAGTAAGGGTCAGATATTTAATTTATCACTCTCCTCCAAAAAAGTCAGTTTTACTTGAAATTACATGAAAGGCTCAAAGGAACATAACTGAGTGGTAAAATCTTTGGTAAAGTAGATAGCAGCAATTACTGATGCTGAAGACAAGAAAATAAGATACATTACTACACTGCATTTTTCTGATACCCTCCCCAAAGCAACGTAAAGTGTGGCTCAAAATTTCTGGTTTGCTTAAATCTGATAGTGGATCGTCTGAAGAAAGCAAAGGATGATTTGCACATGTTTACATTTACATGAGAGAGAGAGAGCGCTGCTGTTCATTTATCACCACTGCAACACCGGCAGAAGAGGCTGGTGGACTTAAAATTCTCCTAAGCTGTGAGTTGAGGATCTGAACTTCCCTTGGCTGCGTAAGGGGAGTGCCTGAGCCCTATCTGCCCACGTATTCTCTGTGAAATGCAAACCCAGCAGAAATTCATTTCTGAGATTGACCACGGATAAGGAGGTCAGAGTCCAAATGGGTTAAATTAAGTAGTAACTCCCAGGCCAGTTACCAATGCTATCATCACATTTGTCTTACTTATCATGTATTTTCAGGCTTAATTGTATATAAATTATTTGTTTTGTCTGCAGACAGTTGGTGTACTTAGCAAATATCTGAATATTTCATACAGATTTTCGTTCAAATGCCAGCCTTTAAAGCATGGATTCATGCCTAGAAGGACAATCTTCCCACAGAAAGCTGCCTTCCAGGAAGGACAGCAAAAGAGATGGAGGTAAATGAAGATGACCTTGAAGCGCGTTGCTCTGAAAAAATGACAGGCCTCCCATGGAGGGAATAATGCAGCTGAATTGCAGTCTCACTACTAACAGTGGTTGTTGCTATGGTGATTGATACCGAAAAGCCCACATAGATGAAGAACTGTAGAACGAATAGTAATTCCTTATATTGTTCAAATCACTAATGTAGCTAAGGAGCCATGTCACGCACTCTTGCAAATTAATATTTGCATGCGCTTGCTGCCTTTGCCACACTGCTCACCTCAAACACAAATGAGTTATTTTTCCATTCTCTGCAGCAGTATTTGCGTAGTATTAGTTAATTATAATGGAGCAACCAGATGCCAAAGCCCCTGCTGATAAATAATGGTTGGTTGAAAAATGATTTACTGATTTAGAATATATTTCCTGAGAATAGTATATTCATTCAAAGTGGTTTAATTTTCTGAAAATAGAATTAATTACAACCCCACAATTTATGAAGAGAAGCAGCTTACACACAAAAGCTATGCACACCCTGTATTTCTTCCCTGTCTTTAATCTTATGTGCAATAAGGTTGTTAGCTCATATTTGCAGTCCTCTCAATTTTACTTCACATTAGGAAAGTGTTACGAAGTTTATAATAGGTTATTGTTAAATGACTGAAAGTGACCTCAAAAAAAGAACAAATGAGTCCAGTGTAGAGGATTTAGGGCAAACCCAAGGTAATTTGGGAGAATAAAAAGGGTGGTCAGAATGCCTAAGGTTGATATTGTGCAGCTTTTTGCTAAAATCCAAGACAATCCACAGGGATCTTAGGGGGGTAAAGAGCTATCACTACTATTTTCTGGTTGGAATATAATCAGCTGAATCACAATAGCCATGTTTGGTGCTAGCCAAAATTTTAATGGGGAAAAAACACGCGGGCATGTGTCCTGTGTGTTTCTTTTCTGACTTTGAAAATTGGAACCTGCATGGGACCCACTCGCTCCTGTTCCCTCAGACATGACTTGCTTACTAAAATGGCAGTTTTATAAATTACACCAATTTGGCAAATCCCTGAGAAACAGCTGGTAATATCCATGAAACTAACTGCTGCTCTAATATTATCACACAAAATCCATAATTCTAAGGAATGGATGAGCATTCTTCCAGCACCCAGAACAGAGCATTACTGAACAGGGCCTCGGTCCTGCGACAGGGGACACAAACCCCACATTTACTGCACACGCACACCTCTTTGGATTAAGCAGAATTCCCTGTGGTTAACGAGGACTGCCGGCACAGATCTTTCTTCATGACCAGGAGTTAATTTTGCTGTTGCAGGGTTTAAATCACAGATGCTTTGCCAGGAAAAGTCTACTCCACAGGTCTCACCTTCCACCCATTGGTAAGACTTCACCTCTGGTCATCTCAGAGAGACAGGAACTGCCTTATTATACCTGCCTGTTTTTAACATTGCTTTCTGGTTTCTGGTGTCCAGCTCAGAAGAGAGAGACTCCATCAGAATCTTAAAAGCTACACTTTAGTCATATTGGCAAATGAAGCACAATTTGTTTCATTCCTAGAAAATTTGCAAACTCTCCTTTTTTTCTGACTGGAAAAGTTAAGGAATTAAATCCTACGTCTGTTGGTCCACAGCTACGCTGCTGACCTCCCACTTCCCCCTGACCCACACGTTCCCAAGCACAGCGATGGCACCAGTTTAATCAGTTAGAAAACAGAATTGTTCCACCAGAATCAATCAAGCCTTTTACACTGCTATAACTAATAAGGAATCCTGGAGGTTTATCGCTATTTACAACACTTAATCTTTGTTGAATGCAGATAAGTAACAAGGGAGCAGCAACTGACACTACAAAGCTATGTGCACTGCTAATGCTTGTGCAGCTACCCTCAAGTCAGGAAAACTGCGCACACCTCAAAAGCACCCGTGGAGAAAGGAAGTCTGAATTCCCAGGTAGAATTCCCTGTTGACAGAATCGCTACACTGACTTGTCTGTGGAAAACAGAGAAAGGAAAGCCACATTAGCCACTCCCGGGTTACATTTCTAAACTGAGGGGCCAGACAGTTAAGGCAGACAGAAAAGCCTGGATTCAGCCCAACCTGGTAGCTACAGCAACGGATGGTGCATGAGTTTTAACTCATCCGAGTAACGAAGGACGAAGCAGTGCTCACGTTGTAAGCAATGAGGTCACTGCCCCATAAAATCTCCACTTCCACTAATTTGCTTTGCTTGATGGGAATTCTCAGTAAGAAGAGATATTTCTTCTTATTGCAGTTTGCTTCACAATTTAAGTAGACTTAAATATTAACTGCATTTAGAACATGGCACTATTAACTTTTCTGGAGCACAGATAAAAGAAGAAAACGCAGAGAGCTGTTATACCTCACACTCCCGGTTTACCCAACTGTCTCTCACATTGCTCCAGGAGCAGAGATCCAAAATGAGTTTGAATGCAGGTGAAATAACAGCTAAAAAGATGCTTTTGAATTCACAGTTTGCAAGGCAACTGATCTGAAGGGATGAATACCTTAAAGAAAGAAGCACCGAGGAGACCATGAGACAACTGGCAGGATTCAGTGCAGCCAGATTTAAGATTATGTGTACAAACACATGCTGTACTGACCAAGTCTATAGAGACAAGACCACTGTGATGGTTTTGGGAGGGGGAAGAGACCAATAGACTTTTCAGGCAACAACCAGCCCCTAATTATTTTCACATACATGATAGGAGGAGCACAGCTATCACTTGATGTAAACAATGTACCCACATAATGTATCCATGATACCACAAAAGAATGGCAACTTTTTTAAGGAAAAAAGTCTTAGATTTTGTACTCAAATGGAAAATTTAAGCACTGAGTAACACTCACTGCAATTTAAAGTATAAGGTTTGTGTGCTAGCTGCACTCACTTTAATAGCAGCGAGATTTCTATAGCATTAAGATTTGCCCTTCAGTTTCTACGGCTTTGAAATAGAAGGCGGTGCTTTGTTTGATTTGGACTGAACGAAGATTCAATTGTACGACAAGATGAAGAATCAATTGTACAATTTTCCTTTTGGAAAAAAATAAGTGCATTAAAGGGTATTTTATTGTCAGCTAAACCATCCCAGTTATATTTTATAAAAAACCCAAATGTCTTTGCAAAAATAAGCAAAGCAAATCCAACCATTATATCTTCCTCTGTAGGAAAAGAGTGTTTTTCTGCCACCAAGATAACTTTCAGATGTTGTCTTATCCATTAATGTGACTCCTAAACTAGATTTTTTTGGTTTTGCATTAAACGTTCCATAGCCTTTTCCTGCGTAGGACTGTGCTGAATTCAAGCTAACTGATTTTGATGCAGTATTCAGATCATATGCTCAGGAAGCATAAATGTTAAGCAATCATTAATTAGCATAACACATATGTATCTGTGCCTACTGAAGGATGGAACTCCTACCCACGTATCTGCCATCGTAACAGGATTGTTGGCACTGACAGCTAAAGGAGGTTTCCCTCAATAAAACTAAACAGATTCTTGCTTTTTAGATGAATAGGCTCAGAATTATATCTCCATTCTTATGAAGAATGTACTTCAGAGACATGAAATACAATCATATTTGGCAATAAGAGATGCAATTTCTTGGCCATTTCAACTCCAAGAGCTCTAACTGCTGAAAGATAGACTGCTCAGAAGATAGATATAACTACAGGTCAATTTTTGCTCCTCTGACAGTATGACACGCGAGGTGGGAAAGAAGAATCAGAGACAACTTCTCCAGCTAAGGTACAGAAAGAGCAGCAGGACAAAGCTTTTGTGTGCGTGCACAGGTAACAAGCAGTCAGTAATATCAGGTGTTCATTTTAATTACCCACAAATCTTTGTACAAAACCAGTTCTTTCAAACCACTCTTCCACAACTCTTCAGAATATTATCATTTGGGGTGTGCAGGACTTGTGTGTGTGCACACGTGCTTGCAGTGTGTTCTTTGCATCTGCTCTCTTTTCCTAGTGGACCTTCAGGAAAACACTCTAAAGGTGCCAAATTCTAAATTGTCTTGTTTTCATATTGTGTTTTCATGTACTACGCTTTAAAGAATAAATTATTTATGCAACATACTGATATAGAAAATTCATCTGTAACTGAAGGATCAGCACAGAGCAAATGTGCAGAGGTCACCACCAAAGCGTGCTGATGTGAGCAAAGCACCACTCAGTGCTGGGAAACTCCATTTACAAAATGTGACATGTGTCTGCTCTTGTTAAAACAGAAGCTGAGAAGACAACAGCAGGGAAAACAAAGCCATTTTGCGATAACTTCTGCAGGTAAAGTCCTGGCACAGCTTAGGCCATAGCTTTAAGGTTTAATTCTTCACTTAAAGCAATGACTATTTCACCTCTAACCTAAGTTCAAGCAGTATTTTACGTTTAATTACAAGCATCCAGTATATTAAAAATTCAACCACCTTAATTTTTCCTGTTAGAGTCCAATTAAAGGTAACTACCAATCTTATTTTTCTTGCTGTTTTGTTCTGAAGGAACTCAGGACAAATATGATTATAGGCTGAGATTTTTCCTAAATAACAATGGGGATTTTTCTGCAATTACTACTGCTTTTGAAGGAGCTCTAATACTTTAAGCAGCGATAAAGTGGCAGCTGTACATGTTTAATTTCTGAGAGCCAGGGCATAATACACAAGCATTAATCCCTCCAGCTGTCCAGTAATTAAACATCATGTAAAGCCCAGAGGATATCATTGCTGTGCTACCTTATCTTATTTATGAAGAACCTTCATTTGTTAAATCTATCGCCATTTTCTTTCCATTCTTAGAAATAACTGTAAATTCCTCCACCATGGCAAGTGTACTCAAGTTACAGCCACCTTCTATAAAATGATAGGAATTTTAGGCTGCCTGTGTGTTTTTTCTGAAATAATAATGAATAGTGATACTAGATAAATATTTCCTCTACAAGCATGAACAGAATACTATAGGCTTTAACCCCATTAAAATCGGTGTGTTTCTCAGGGAGAATATATAGCAAAATCTGATCCTTTGGGTTTCATTTCCCTCTGAGCTGACTGAGGAGCAGTACGTCACTGCACACCTAGACTGTTAATGAAGGTAACAAACAGAATGCATAACTCTAGTGAAAGCATATATTAATTAGGCTGCAAAGGAAATTAAAATTAGTGCCACGTTATCACCAAGTAGAACCATATAGTATCTGTGGAGATTTGGAATGAACAGAATATAGTATAGTCGAATCCCCACTGGTAGCATGGGCAGTGTGACTCGGTGTGACTCCACTGCATCAAGAAGAAAATGATGCTGAGACAACATAATGCTCCTTGGTACAGGACAATGATAAAAGATAACAGAACAATTTAACTTTCAACAGAAAGGTCATTTTATGTGCACGCGAGTGCAGGAGCAGTGTGGAGGAAGGTGGCTTTAAATCAGCTTGTAATTTCCCCACTTTAGCTGGCTCATCACCAGGTGGATCTGCTGGAGGGATCAGACCAGCTTTAGCCTGCTTTTAAATTCTTCCTTCTGCCAGTGGATCTCAGGTGGCTTGAGGGCTATTGAGCAAGGCATTGGAAAGAGGTGAACCTGAAAGCTTTCTGTGCTTGAACCTTCCAAGGAAAGGACCCCTCGCTTGCAAGCACTGCTGCTTTTTATGGAAAATCATATATGTGCCTGAAACTTTGCCAGAAAAGAGTAAGTTAAAAGTTTCTGCCCTGAGGATCTTCTAAGTGATGTATCGGCCACAAAAATGTGAAGGCTGTGAGCCACCATGGCAAGGACAAGTGGCTTACAGATAAGCAAGACTGTGCTTACTGTTGTTTCCCTTATTATTTAAAACAAACAAACAAACAAACAAAAACTTAACCCAGTTTGTTCACTTTTAATCTGGGATATCGTATCACAGGGCTGAAAATCTAGAACTAATTTGAAGATATACGGTCAGTAATGAAAAAGCCAGAAGACTAGGGACCAAAAGAAGATGCTCTCAATAATGAGGCTGCCACTGCCATGAGATTCCTGCAGGCATTACTGGCTCTCATGCTTGGACAACTTTATGAGATCAGTATTAGTACATCTGCTACCTGCACCATTTCCCATGGATCGCTGTTTCTCTACTATAGTTAGTCAGAATAAACCATGGTATGGAAAACCAGCTTATTATGCTATTGCTATACAAATAAATACATCACTTCACTGTATCAGACTATTGGGAAAGGGTAAAATTGTACACTTCCAGCTCTGCATCTGCAAGACAACTTTCATACTGGGTGCAAGAAATGGTCCAGTTAAGAGCCAGTAACACAATCAGAAGAGAGGGGGCCAGAGCCTTGCTCTCTGTTGGCCGCCCCAGGATTCTGTCAGCAGGAATAAGCGATGTGTGCATGTAAGGTGTGTAATGCTCATTTCAGCTGTTACAGAGTGGTAGCTCTTCTGTTCTAAATGCATGCCAAAATCCTCTTTGCATTCTTGAGTGGGTGACAAAACTACTTCATATGTCTCTTAGCAAAGATGCAACAAGTTCTGCAGTAGTTAGTGAAGTCCAGACTGACCCTGAGTTGTGATACTTTAATTATAGTCTCTCATATTTAATTCCTCTTTTTAGTCTTAGTAAACTCATTCCTAAGCTTCTACAATCAATTGTGGCAAAGGTCAGGTACACTGGGAGCAGAAAACCTCAACCAGGGAAATAAGAAAGCAGATGCCAGCACCTCCAAACCAGCAAATTCAGGACTGCTGTTACATTATTAACTGTTCATGTCTATTTTAGAGAACTAAACCTGACCTATGACTACAACACACTTAGTGCTGTAAAGACACAAATTACTTCTGCTCCAAAGAACTGAAAAATAAGGTTTCTTTTTATACACTCTCTTGTTTTTAAAAAGGCAGATATTTGCATTTTAAAAAATGTTTGTGCATTGGAAGTTAGCGGTGGACTTAAAGCCTACCTGCTGGAAGTAAATTATTTAGGCAGACAGGCACTTAGCTACCTACGTGCAAGGATTAACATCTGTAATTAATCCCTGGCGCAATTACAGTCTGTGCAGACACAAATCTGGATCCCTAATCCCTACTAGTGCTTTATCTGCTACAGGTTAAACAATTCACAGCTTCCATTGCCTCCTTCGGAAGTTCCCTCACAGAATGAAAATAGCACCATTTTTCCTCCTTGTTCATGGGTGAACACCACCACCAAAAGTGCCTTACCACCCGCTAATAACAGGCCCCGAGCAGTATGATGGGGTCCGTGCCTGGACTGCTTATGAGAATAAGAGCTTTTCTAATACTGGTTCCAGTTTTTATTGAGTGGATTTCACCTATCAAATTGTTGTTCCACACTACAGCTGTGGCAAACAGGACCCTTATTTCAGATGAGCACAGTTGGCTTTGCTTACTCCTCAGGCTAGCACTGTACGGGGCTAGATTGTACACGGAGAGATGAGGAACTCAAAGGAAACATATGACTTATCTGTTGTTTGAGATTATGGGTTTTTTTTTCAGCATAGCTGCGCTCAGTTAAGTCCAGAGCTTGCTAACTGCAGCTGAGCCCTTTATCTAAAGGGGGTTACAAGGTTACACAAGGACAGCATCCAAGACTGAGAATTCTCTCCTTCTTGTCACTACTGCGACAAACCTTTTTCAGACTACACAGGGCACCAATTGAAACAGCAAGTCTTCAACAGTGACCAGAAGCAAAGGAGAGGGATGTGGAGCACTAGTTTGATTTCCATCTGTGCAAGATCACGCACCAAGGACGTGGCTGATACAAAGCACAATGGAGAATCCAATCCAAACAGAAGATTCTCCTATTCATATTCTATACTTTTGCCACCAATTTCTGAACAGCAGCCTCCTCTCCTCCCTCTTGCTGGCTGTAACAGTACTTACACTGATTATGCTGGATAAATTTCACATGGATTCAAAAAGCAACTACATAATTCTGAGAAGAAAAAGCAATCAAGAATTATCAAATCCAGAAGAATATCTGAAAAGGAAGTTGTTGGAAGCCAGAAGCAGGCATAGGAGAAAGAATGGCAACACACTCACAGTGCCCTTACAGTTGTGGATGATTCTACTACCATAATCATTGTTTTCCTCTCCTCTAGTAGATCCTCCCTTAACTGGGCTGTGGATATTTCGACACCGGGACAGATCCTTGCACAGCTTCAGCACAACCAAGCCCTGCTCCTGTATCTGGATATCAGCACCATATTGTTAGTGGTACAAATTACCAATGCAGAAATGCAGGCTCAAGTAATATTCATGAACTCCACATTAAGTTCTTTTGAAGAATTATACCACTAAGAGCCAGTTATTCTTATTAAAAAAACAGGAACATCCTTAGTTGAAACAAGTTTTAAGTTTCACATTAGCTTGAAGTAATAGCTTTATTAACATGGATTTAGAAAGAACTTAAGGTTTTCCTTCTGGATATCATCACTCACAATATCTTCAAGTCATCTTCCACTTAGTTTACTGCACATGCAGGCTCTCACCACAGAAATTATCCTGAGCACAAACAAACTCTCCTCCAAACATTTATCCACAAAGATGTGCTATTTATAGATAAGTTGGTCAGCTCTGCTAGAGGTGTAGGCTTGGCTATGACAGGATACTCTGCTCAAAGGGGCTGCAAGTGACGGTGCTGAAGCTTCTTTTAAAATGAGAACAAAAACCTGTGTGCAGAGGTTAAGAAAAAAAGAAAAGGAAACTGTCTGAACGTAGGGACTTTCTTTTTTTTTTTAGTGAGGATACTGCATGCGGCTGAGATGCTAGAAAATGGATAAAGGAGGATTTGAAACGAAGAAATGAGAATGTTAACAGAGCATCAGTGGACAGGCTTAGTAAGGTTTATCAGATTTGGATAAAAGAAAGGATAGCTATCAATCCTCCAACAAGCTCTCCAAGTTTAAACAGCTAACACATTTATTCTCATTCATGAGGAGAACGCCTTAATTTGACAAGCAACCTCACTGGAAATGCTCCCACTACAGCCGTTCACCAATGCCTCCAGTTTCTTTCTCAGAATCAGTTTAATGCCTCTGAAAAGAGCTGAGTTGACAGGTCTTAGGACTGAAGGCTTCTGATGTGTTCACACACCCAGAAAACTCCAATTTTGCCTGGCAGTGCCTTCTGCCTGGTCCTCTGGCCAGAGAACTGGCCATCCCACACTGAGATGGAGCAGCGACCCCTCAGCAGAGACTGCCGATGTGCATGCCCAGCCTATGTGGGGATGACAATCAGTCATAAAGAACTAGACAAAAGCCACCAATTCATTTCATGTGAGTTACCCAATAACCACCAGAAGACAGCAATCTGTCCTTGGATTAAATTTCCATTTTAAGAACCCACATGTGCACTAAAAACATGGAAGATAAGCAAGACTAGAGAAGCTGAAACACCCAGAAGAGAAACGCTCAGCTATTTCTAAATCCATTAATAGCATCATTATGCTGAAATTATGTGGCATTCAGAACATATTTACATTCATTTTGGGGGTTACCTAGAGCCTTGAAAAAAAGAAGTTCAAAGCAATTTCAAGTTGATTTTTCTTATAAATAAAAGACTCCATGAGATAACTCCTACTGGTATGAGCAGCAGCAGCATTAAATTAGTGGAGGCAGCCACAAGTGTAAAAATTGTTTTAATTTCACTAACTTACAGTGGGAAAAGAATAATTTTTTTCAATAGCATCTACAATTACCTTCTGAAATTGTCTCTAACTCAAGCCTCCTGTTCAAAGAAAAAAAAAATGCATATGCTGTTAACAGAACACCAAGAGATTCATACAGAAAACAAATAAGACTCTTGAAAACTGCCGATTACCTTAAAGGACACAGAACCAGGGGTCTAAGCACATCACCAACCTACCACACTATAATAATTTATTACTTCAAATTGTCCATGCACAAGCACATAATTCCACATGAAACAGGAGGCAACATAAAGCAACCTATGCCTTTTCTTTGTGAGCCAACCCAACTGGAACGGTGCTGCACAAGCTCAGCACAAGCACAGTAACCTGTTCCTGTGGACCTCCGAATCATGTGGAATGAAGCTGCTTTGAAAAACTTTGTGTCTAATCTGTAGTTAATTGAATTAGTGAGTTGCATCAGACCTTCGTATTGAGATTCATACATAACAAACTGCAAAACGGGTTTCATTAGCAAGAGTGAGACCAGCAGGTTGAAGGAAGTGGTTATTCTCCTCTAGCTGGTGCTTGTTACGTCATATCTGAAACGGTATGTCCAGTTTTGTGCCGTCCTGACAGTACCGGAAAGGCATTCACAGCCTGGAGAGGGTCCAGCGGAAGTCCAGCAATATGTCTATGGTGCTGGAGCATATGATAGACAATGAGGGGCTAAGGGAAATGTGTTTGGTTAATCCACAGAAAGCTAGAGGGAGATCTAATTGCAATTCCCAAATACCTAAAGGGGAGATACAGTGAAGCTGGAGGCCAACTCCTCTCAGAACGACACAGCAAAAGGAAAAGAGGCAATGGGCACAAGCAGTAACACAGGAAAAAGTAAAAAAGGACAAAGAAAAAGTATTCTTACAAGGAGTGGCTAAACACTGGAACAGGCTGCTCAGAGAGTAAAACTCTCGTAAAATTTGGTTTCATTAAGCTGATTGCAAAGAAATAAATTTATCCAGTGTTTTACTCAAAGACACAAAACCTCCACTTAAAATGTATTTCATTAAACAACTTCAGTGGAAAGACAGAACACAGATTATGAACTAGGTAGATATAAAGAGCTCAAAATTTGGTTTTCCAATGAAGAAATATCAATGTGTGCTTGCAGGTAATCAATCAATCAACTCTTTTACCAGTAATCTGGAAGTAAAAATAACATTGCAAATAACATTGCTGATACCACGTTCAACACCAGAAATATCGATGGATGGGTGAATAACTACACAGAGCATGAGATAGCTTCTTCATAGCCTGGGATTGTTTGCACGCAAATAATTTAATAATGACACACACAATTAGAGAAGATCAGTATTAGAAAGGTCATTTTAGTTCTGCATAAACTTTTAAGACGATATTCCCTAAGTTCTGGTGGTCTGTATAAAAAGAAAGCTGGAAAACCAGCTGGGATACTGAAAGGAGCCACAAAAATGAGTCAAGCATTCATTCAAAAGAAAATATTTGACAAGAAGAAGCATAAAGAGACAGTTTGAGAAATGGCTTGATTACACAGTGTAGGAATTTTCACAGAGGGAAAACACTGTTAAAGAGCTCTTTCATTCAGCAGAGAAAGGCCTAATAAAAAGCAACGACCATTTAGGGACTGAATTTAAAACAGTTACTGTAAACATATATCATTCTCTCTCTGTCCAGTGAAACCAACAAGCTATTAATAAAGAAGCGTCCAGACCTATCTATTACATCCCAGCAGAAGCTAGCCTTCGTCTATAGGGCTACACTCTGCAGGAGGAAGGACATGGTGATAAGCTGCCGAGCTACCACTGAGGAAGCTTTGAACATTGTTATTTAAGTCCTTACCACATCATCTGGGTATTAACCCTTATAATCATGTTCCAAACTGACTAACTATACTCTGCCACAGTAGTAAATGAACACTTAATTCTCCACAGAATTCACTTTATGTTCTCCAACCAGCTCCAATTGGAGAATCCTCAGTTCCTCTATGTTTCTAAAATTCACTACTTCGCGTTGCAATGTAGAGTGGATTAATTTGTTGGCAGAAAAAGTCATCCCTTTATATGCAATTTGTAATAGTCATTCTAGGACTTTTATAGTCCTAAAGGGAGATGTTGCATACATATTAAAGTATTACTCTAACTCACCAGGAGGGCAACCAGCCTCATCAATACCACTTTCACAATCCTTCTGCCCATCACATCTCCATGACGACGGGATACATTTGTTGCTTAAGTCTCCACAGCTAATTTTTTCAGCTGGACATACTTGTTTGGCTGGAAAAATAAAAAAGAAAAAAAAAGAATCAAGTTAAATGTAATTCTAGATATTGCTAATATTGTTTGTACCTTTAAAATTACTTATATTTTGTACGGCTCAATCCTGAGACATAATGATATCCGAAGTCAACATCAATTCTGAGGCATGGTTGCCTACATATCCCACAATTGCTCCCCAAAAGAGATCACAATACTATTACATGGGAGGGGAAATCAGGTCTCCTTGACACAGCCATCCCCAGAAATAAAGACCTTCCTGTCCCTCCAGCCTGTGCCTACACCGGCCAACCCTTCCTGGAACATAACTGTACAGGAGCATGCGAATAAAATAAATACCAACTCTCACTCTTATTTTCAAACTGAACTCGACCAAAATGAACTGACAGGGTTGCTTCAATAGATCTACAGGGATTTAAATGAAGAATCAGGGGATGGTTGAAGGACTAGAATACTCAGTGCAAGTAATGTTATGTACAGCAACAAGACTGCATGTGTGTGATTGCCTCAACCCCCCAGTACATGGTGTTTTTGCTATTAAAACACTAGCATCCTGCCCACAGCAGCAGTGGTACTGGACGAACTACTTTGAAAATACTACTCAAATTAAGTCAGGAACACCAAATTGTCTAACTTCACTATCAGGGTTTACCTGTATATGTTCGGTATTGCAAGGCAATTTATTAATTTAATCATCTAGGCAGATGATAGTCAACAAATGTAGGGAAAAATGACAAGCACAAGCATGAACCCACACGTTAAATAAATATAGATATAAATACCTAAATTAAAGGTGACTGTGATCTAAGACACAGAGACACAGGAAGACCCACAAAGCAAACCCCTCAGTACGTGCAAGAATACTCTGCCAAATTTATCTGGAACCAAGTAAGCTGCTAGGCTCGTTCTCTTCTAACTACTTTGCACTGCCAAAATTCCCTTTTTTTAAAAAATACTAGTGTAAAGAGCAACAGATCTACATTTATTGTGACAAGACTGCTTGAATGCATAACATTCCACAGTTTCAACAATCATTTAGTATTCTGGAATCATCATTCAGTTCAGAAGGATTTGCTTATTAAACAGACCAATTTCTCTCTTTAAAAAAATATGTTTCCAAATAGTTCTTCCATTGGTATTAGTGATGATGAGGTTATATATAGCTACAGGTCTACTGAAAATGGAGGAATTTAAATTCTGAATTAAAACTATCTTTCATGTTACTCTGCTCTGGTAAAGGTATTTATGCAAAGCCAATCAGCTTCACAAGTACTGAGCAAAAGAGGATGAAAATTGCACTTCTCCCTCTCCACCTGCACAAGAAGGCTGTAGAGGGGCATTTGACAGCCCCAAAGCATCAATCAGCCACTTAAAAAGCAGTGCCATTTAATCCCAGGACTTCTCCATCTTAGCACCTTGAAGTGTTACACACTTTCTAGAAGCTGTGGGCAATCAATACGTCAAGAAAAATTAGGTCCTGCCACAGACAGACAGTTCGTAACAGATGTAATGAAGGTTTAAAACCCTGAGGCAAAACAGCACTTTGTTGAAATTTGCTCACTGCATACCTAAATAACATTTATGAATGTTGTACTATCTACAGAATTGCATGATCTGCCTGCCAACACTGGTGCCCCAGCACAGAATAGGACCCATGTCCCGCAAATCCCTCTAAGCTGTGGGTTCATTATGCATGACTGCAGGGATGCTCCATGGCGCTGAACGTTCGTGTCCTTCCTCTGAAAACTGCATCACTTGCCAACTGTGCAAAATGGTGTAAAACAAGGTGCTCGCCCTCACCCTTAGGGAAGATGGCATGTCTCAGCGCATACTCCATACCCAGAGCTGTATGCCAGGGTGCACCATCGTTAAATATGTTCAAGTAATTCGGAGATACTGAAATTGGCAACCAGGAGCTCCCTCAAACAAGAAAAAAATGGAGCTAAAATGATCCATTGCCAAAGCTTCAAAGAACCTCAGCACAGAGGGCTTGCACCCAAAAAAAATACAGCTTCTGCCAGCCTTACCCAGCCCCTACACCCATAGGTGTGAGCCTGGAGAATGCTGAACTGAAAAATGAAAAAGTGTAGCCAAGTCACTACAAATTTTTGGAGGTTTTTTCAGCCTCTGTACAGAGCCACACAGGGATTACTGACTATGCTCTGGCAGTAGAACCTCTGCCAGGCAGGGATCACAATAGCAGTGTCACCTCACTGCCATCAGTTCCTCTGAGGAGAGAGGTGGTATTCAGAAGAGAAGACAGCAACTTCTAGGAAAGGGACAGGGATGGCCACAGGTGACAATAGGCTTGGGGAGGTGACAAGGACACAGCATCTGGCTGTGGGGAAGGGACCCCAGCAACTCAGCTGCCTTGTTTTCCAAGGGACCTGCCAAGCCCTGTCGGTGAAAAGAGGGGGTTTTGCCACAAATACGGTATAGAGGGATGATGTGATTGGGGTCCTCAGCAGCCATCTAGGCTCTGCATTCCTCCATCTAGGCCCCCAAAGCCTCTCAGCTCTGAGCCGTGCAGCTCTACAGCCACCAAAACCCACCTTCCCTCTTCCAAACACCTTCACTGCCAAACCCAGGCTGCCAAGCAGCCGCTTCAAAGTGTCAGGCAGGTGGGAGTTTGCTGCTGGGCAAGGAGGTCACAGCTGTCCCTACCCTGTGCATGGCTGCAGGCGATGGGGCACTTGCAGCCTGCTGAAAACCTCTTCTCCCCATCATACCATGGTTGGGCTCCATGATGAGGTTTACTTCTAGGTTGCCCCATGCTCTAAACCAAGCTTTTACCAAAAGTAAACACATACTTAGAATACAGGAGATAAAGTTGTTAGATACAACTTTCCTTGCTGGATTTACTACTACAAACGGATTTCCGTGCTTCTGCACTTTGAAAGTTTGTCTCCTGACCACATTTGTGCAGTGCATTCAAGGAGTTTTGTATTGGGCTGACACAGTGGGAAAACTGGGAGGCCAAAAAATGCCAAAAAGACATTTCATAAGCAGGGTATTAATCCACATCCCCCCAGAAAGTTTCTAGTTCTCCTCGCTCAGGCTATCGTTATGGAAAGGAAGATCTGTTTTGATGTCAAGTAGGACCAGATTTTCATTCTCATAGAAAATCTCCATTGAGGATTAGTGGGTCAAGACAGGTGAGAACACTTTCGCACACCTGATTTTGAAGAAGGTGAAATATAATCATAAAATTGTATTATAACACAGGGGGATCACTAACCAGCAAAAAGGTTATTTATTGATCACAGTTTAAGTGTGGACATTATTTTTGCTTGGCTGCTGCGGGCACGTGCTTAATGGCTTTGGGAAGCTGAAAGGTTGGGAAAGGTATGGACAGAAGACTCCTATTTATGGAAAGCAATCTCTGTGTTAATCATCTTGCTGACAGAGTAATTACAGACATTTAAAAAATGTAAATCAAAGTTTGCACTTGCAGTGATGCAGCAACAGAAGCTGCTGTTTGTCACAGTTCATCAAATCTTTGCATTCCAGTGGTTTCTGCACCCAAGCAATCACTGCATGGAAGCCACCAACTTGCAAGCACTGGCAGATAACAGATAGGGGATCTTACATAAAACCCAACTCAAAATTTTGATGAAAATACTTCTGGCACTATTTCAGCAAGTTTTCCTCTCCCTGAGACGCTACAGCAGTGTAATTGGATTCAATGTTGTTGTCCACACTATGAAACAGGCTTTTAGCAACTGCAATCCAGACTTACCATTTCTGTTTCTGCACATTGCTCACACAAATCCAGGCCTTCTGAGCTGACATGACCAAAATGTTTATTCTTCCTACTTTCCTCTTCATCCAATCAGACAGGAAAGGGTTAGTGCTGTACGTGACAGTGAGTGCTCTTACCCTGGATATATTCTGGACCAGTGCTAGTCATAGTAAGATCTGCCTTTTCAGAGAAAGGCACCATTAAACAACTTGGTTGAAATGTCAGAGACATCAAGACCAATTTATCACAATGAATTGCAAATGCCAAGGATGGACAACAATGGTTTATTTATAAGGAGACAAGAGCAAAGAAGACAAGAAGGTTCCATTTACTCACTACTGCCAATAGCACATTCTTCTTTTTCTATACAGGAGGCTACAAAGTCTTTCAGAGAACCATAGAGCCTAACTGGCACCCCACTGTTTGCTTCCTCTTGTGCCACTGCTGTGCTTTTCAGGCTTGGACATCATGTATATTCAAGAAAGCCCAAGAAAACAGAATTGATTTACTTTCAGATGACCATTTGTCAGGTTCTCACCAAACAGGTACTCTAAGAGCATACACAAAATGTAATTAAGCTGCTTCTGCTGGTGGGAAACCCACAAGACTTTTAATCGGTAGACTGAAAAGAATGCTGAAATAACTCCCCATTCTCTCCAGACTGCCCTCATGTTTTTTCTCAGGTTCCTCAGAAGAAAAATCCCAACCCAAAATTTCATTCTGCAACAGAGAAAATACCATACTAAAATGGTTTAATTAATTTCTGATATTGTTTCCGCAAAACTTCCACTACTACCTTTATTATGGAAGGTAAAATTCTTACCACCCTCTTTCCTCTATCAATGATTTAGTTGTCAGCTATTTTTAAAGGAATGTTTTTTTAACAAGGAACTCCCCTCCTCAAATATTAAATTTTCTTTTGTCATATCTGGCAGTCCTATCTTGGACATGGAACAAGAACAAAATAAATGTTCATACCTGCCCATGTACAGGACTCATATCTCTATGTTTCCAGCCAAAAGAAGTGCAATTGTTAAATGAGCAACTGTTCAGAAGAAAGGAAGGGAGCTGACAGGTAGAGATGGCTTAGGGAAATTCAGAACTCAGGAGTTCCCATATCCTGGGGATTTATGATTCAGAAAAAGATCTCAGTCACAAGTCTGCATATATAAGTTTTCTTATATATGTGTGTGTGTGTGTGTGTCTGTATGAACGTATATCCCAGTCTACACTTGCTACTGACTCACATTGCATACTTTCCCACCGAAGCACTTAGGGTGCATAAGAAACACACTTCAAAATCCATTTTGTGACTTCAATTACTATCAGCGGCTGAAGGGGTGTCTACATATTCTCCTCCCCCCGCCTCTTCTCAAACCTCAAGGCGAGTGCTAGGAACACTAGATTCTACCCTATTCTCCCACTAGTTCACTGTGTAGCTCAGAACAGGTTGCTGTTGCCTTAGTTTACTTCACTTAACCCTGCAAGACACATTAGATTTTCTGCTAGAGATTATTATATAATCATGTTTGTTATATTTAGTTAACCTCCTTTACCTCCTCCTTGTGCAAAGCTGAGTCCAAACCAAACAAGAGCCTCACTTACAGTGATAACTGTTTGTGTGGGGACAATAACATCCATGGTGGATGCATCTCAGGAATTTCTTTGGGCTCGGTGTGCAGAGCACACACTGCGACTACACAGGAACTCCCTTTGACCCACAGCTTTTCCGGCTGCCTGCATTTGGATCTATGCGTTAGCAGTACCCCGAGACAGAACAAAATACGTTACGGGGAATGCTAATCAAAGAAGGTTAGGATTCTGCAATGAACTTACCCTTCTGTCATGTAAAGCAAGATGATAAGAGCATCAGCCTGCTGGGATGGCAAACTTAAGTGAACTTGCAACTTCTAAAGCACCTGGTGCAACTGCATCCAGTAGCAGTATTTGGTTTGCTCACCACATATGTATTAAGCATAAGCTTGGGATCACTGAGAAACCAGACAACTTCACATTTTCAGTTGAAACTAGCCCAGATCAAAACAGACATCATCATCAGTGGCTTCAGGGAATTCGGGGATTTGGAATGAGACCAAATCACCACTACAATTCTTCGTTGACAGAGGAGGCCGATCCATCCATCCATCCATCCCCTAGCACTGCATGGCCTGTTCAGGGTCAGAATTGGGGCATACTGGCAATCATGATTCCCAGGACATGGGAACTTGTACCACTGCTACCTGCCTCTACATTTTTGGGAATATAAGAACACATTTATGGGCAATAACCTTCATAGGAGCACACAAAGGCAGAGAAATAGTGAAAACATATACTTTCTGCACAAAAAGATAATTCATTTATGGCTGTTGCCTTTAAACTCTGAGCATAAATTACTGTAAGTGACTAAAAAAACAAATTAGGAAAGGCTGCTAGGAAACTATATTATAAAGATCAAGAAATCATATACTAAACAGCATTAACAGTTGATATACTTAATCAGAAGTTAGATTCTGTGATGTGGTTTCTTTGATGGTGACTTCTGTTCAGAAGTTCCCAGGGGTACAGAAAAAAAAAAATAGATTTCACTCCACTGCACTGGTTCTTGTGTACTCATAAGAAAGGCTTCTTTACAACAGCATGAGTCAGGAGTCTCATGATTCTCCAACCTTCTCTTCCTAGAAACTGGAGGGATAAAATAAGCCTAATGTACAAACAGTTCGGCACATCTAAACCAGACAGCATGTACCTTGATTTTGTGCAGATTATCGCCTTTGAGATTGGAGTGAAATAATCACAAATTCAAAACCCCAGGATTAATCCTAATTATTGAAATACATACTCAATTTTAGAATAAGAACAAGGTAGCTTTTATAGATACAAACAGACACTACAAACAACCTCAATGAGGAAAATGATTCTCAGGAGCAATGCCAGTAGTTTTAATCCATAATATAAACAGTATTTCAGCACAGTGTAAAAGAGGTAAGATATCTCTATAGTAGGCTGAAAAGACAAATGGCATCGGATTTTATAGTAACAACTAAGCTTCATGTCCCACGACTTGAGTCACCTGCATGAGTCGGGAAGGGATTCTTTACCCAAATTCAGAGTTATTTTGACACACTTATGTTTTGTTTTTAAACCTTTCTCAGAACAGTGAATATTGGCAAAGCTAAGATAGCCTGCTGCACAGAAAGGACTAGTACTCTTGGGCTTTCAGCACATAATTTTTCTTAGATTCCCAATTGCTATGCTTAGTCATCCATTTTTAAAATGAAAACTACCATTAAACTTGGATAAGAAAAGCATTTCCTTCTGTTAGTCAGACTGGCAGGACTTCAGCTGATTTTGTCATTCTGTAAACATCACAAATGCTCACTTGCTGCAATCATCTGAGTATGTCTTACCTAATTAATTCCATAGCTTTTCAAGATATCATTTTGATGACACTTCTGCTCTCAATCTGATACGCCCAACAGGCCCTGCTGCTGAGAACTCAAGTGCTTTAACTCAAGTCACTTGGCTTATTTGGGGTAGATCCAAGTCAATTTTAATGGTCCATGGTAAACAGGAGGTCAAACAATCCTCCTTGGTGTCAAACTATAAGAAACTTGTGAAATAATTGTTCTTAACCTATTCTCATGGTCATACTCTCTGAAGTTTCTGAATTTACAAATTATGATCAAATGTTTAACAACAGTCAAAATACAGATTGTTGAGCCTCATTAATGCTTTTTTTCCCTGTTTTAACTATCCAGCACTTCTAAACCAACAGTGTTTTAGTGGTGTTTGTACAATACACAGTGACATTCCTCCACTAGCAAGTCTCACTGAGCATAGAGATCAGTTTCTGAGAGATCAGGACAGGTCAAGTGATTGAAAGATGTACATGATACAAAAAAGATTTTCTGCTCCGAAGCAAAACACGTTTCTTTACCTGCCACTACACGCATGAGAATTCAAGAACATACTGTAAAGGCTCATTTCCTGCAGCAACTTGTTACCCGAAAGTTCCCTTTCTCGGAGGACACTTAACACCTTCATGCAGAGGTTTAGCAAGACTTCAACAAGGTCAGTCCTTGGACTGTCTTGGCCTTTATACTCCACCTAGATGATTCAGCCCAACTTCTTATGATCAGTAGCACTTGGATGTCTCTTAGATATCAGCTAAATGTCTCTAAGCACTGATTTGTTCAGAGATGTATGAATCCCTTAATCAACTTGAATGAGACAAAATGTAACTCAGGGTTTCCAATCCTTAGCATCATTTTAAATAGATTCTAGACAACAGTAACATGCAAAACAACTATGACCACTACCTATTTGTGGCACGATAGTGCTAGAAGGTGTTGATCTTGATGCGGAGCTGAGCATGAAGGATAAGACATGGCAAGGCCTAAGAGGTGTACCACAGAACCAAATTGCTGTAGCCCAACTCCAAGTAAAACATTGTTATAGCATATGTAACACTTAAAATACCACAAACCACTTTCCACTTTTAAATGCTAGAGTTTTACATCTTTTCTGAACCAACAGCCATGTGGTCACCAGAAACATTTATTCAGATTAATCCAGAGATGAAATTAATACAGCCCTGTAAAGACAAACTAGGGCCTAACCTATTCACTATCATAGAATCACTGGGTTGGAAGGGACGCACTGGGTCATCGAGTCCAACCATTCCTAACACTCCCTAAACCATGCCCCTCAGCACCTTGTCCACCCGTCCCTTAAACACCTCCAGGGAAGGTGACTCAACTACCTCCCTGGGCAGTCTATTCCAGTGCCCAATGACCCCTTCTGTGAAAAATTTTTTCCTGATGTCCAGACTGAACCTTCCCTGGCAGAGCTTGAGGCCATTCCCCCTTGTCCTGTCCCCTGTCACTTGGGAGAAGAGGCCAGCTCCCTCCTCTCCACAACCTCCTTTCAGGTAGTTGTAGAGAAAAATAAGGTCTCCCCTATGAGGGGAGAGGACTACTAAGCACAGTTCCCATTGTTTAGGAGAACAAAAAGGAGATTTCAGCAAATTGAAGACTGAAGCCATCTGCCACCTTTTCCCTCTGCTTCTACACATTTTGGTCCTTTGCATGTCTTATTTATGGATGAGACAAATGCATTATTTACCCTGGACTTAAAATGGAGAAAAGTTCAAGCATACATGGAAAAACTCCTGACCCAAGAAATTCACTGCTGACTTCAACTGAATGAGGAATCAAGTCCCAGATCATGTTGAGAATTTGCCAAAATGGGTCCAGTGACTGCTTCATCCCAGTTAGGATCCCAGAGGCCAACATTGACTGCGGAAACCAGTCAAAATATATTCTTGCAGTTGTATGTCATTTACTTCCTTATATTAACTTGCAGAAAGATATTACTACTACAGCGACTTTTAAGAGGAGAACAGCTATACAGAAAACAGTTTTTTACTTTTATCACAGCAGTCATGAGACAGACTAGCCCTTTTAAACTCAAGTAAGATAAAACCTTAACTTATATCCGCTTATGGGAAGAGTTCAAGGTACTCATTTAAATCAGTACAAAAGGAGCCTCTGTTGGTATTTATGGGTATAAAAGTGCAATGTCAGAGACTTCAAACTGCCTGGTGCTACAAATGCCACTGAAGCTCATCACCTAAGCAAGCACAAGTCAAAGGGGTTAGACGTTTCACCCCATTCTGTTCAAACCCTAACATGGTCCCACCCTGTCAAACCACCAAACCTTCTTGCCCTTCCCTCTGCCCCACCTCTATTCCAGGGCAGAATTTGTCTTCAAGAGGAGTAGTGACACTAAGACACTACTGTGCCTACTGAAAACCTAAGTTTCCATATTAGAGTTCTTCAAATAATTTTGCACTTTGTTTTCACTGATGAGCATTTCTGGTCTCAGGGATCAGCTGGTCATGCCCTTGGCTTGGGAGAGAGGAAAGGAGAGAACACCTTAGTAATATATCCAGGGAAATACTTATCAGAGTAAGAAACAAGAACAGCTGAAGAAACACCTTGTTTTGCTGCCTGGGGTACACCAATGTGCACCGCTGATCTCGGTTTAATAATTTAATAAACTGACAGTTGACTTTGTTAGTTAGCAAATACACAGGCCTGTTCACAAAACCCAGGACTCAATTTTCTCTAGAAGTAGTCTTCTAATAGCAAAGCTATTAAATATTTCCTTTGTGAGAGGCAGTTTTTCATGCTCAAAAGCGAAGATTAAAAAAATCCAACAAAGAAATGGCTTTGTTTAACGTCAGTTAAAATACTCCCCTTCTATCTACCCTGAACATAACATCTTCTTTAAATTCCATTGTTTTTAGAGCTATTTTGAAAGTGAGTGATGTACAACATTGTCCTGCCAAACTGCCCATCCTACCACCGTCTACATCAATAATTACCCTGTCAGTCTGTGCACACGTTGCCACTTGTAATGCAGGTCAGTCTCCCCTCCTTTTTGCATTAGCAGCAATGGGTGAGGTCAGAATAAAAGAGTCAGGAAAAAAAAGAAAGAGGCGGAGGGGACAGTAATTTGTCTTTCCTATAGCCCAGAAATCAAACTGAACACCAGTCTTTGGCATGGTTAAAAGCAGAGCTCTGTTTCTCAACACAGATCCCCTACCTCTGCTTATATCCAGAGATGCCTACTGTGCAAACCTAAGTCTGGCTACAGATAGCCTTTAAAATCTATCACGATCCCCTGTGTTCCCCCATGATTAGTGATGCATGATGCTTTCAAGGCAATTCTGTTTAAGACAAGCCTTAGGAGAATAGAACGCTCAAAGGTAACAGCTGACCCAGCACAGACTGGTAGCAGCATAGCTGGGAATCAGCGAAGTTCAAACACAGACATGCTATGGGAAGAAAGAAGAATGTCAAGGAAGAAACGAGAGTCAGAAGGTTAAGGTGGCACAAGCTAGGCATGAATGGAAGTCAGCTAATTAACCCTGAGAAATGCAACTTTTGAAAGGAAAACTTGTTCACTGCCCTAGATCAGTGATTCTGAAGTCTTGTGGGCAAATAGATTCTTAAACAACTTTCCAACTTTCTCACGCAGCCACACAGCCGGCAAACCAATGCATTTAGTTGCTGAATGCAGGTCTTGGGGCTTGCAATGGCCTTGGCAAGCAAAGGTGTACCACCACGGAACAGCTACCCTGGCCTTCCTCCAAAGCGTGACTGACTACAAGTCGTTTGTCATCCATTCAGGAATCAGCCTGGCCGTGTCAGCTGTGTGCTGCGTAGCTCAGCCTAATCCCCGCTACCTGAGCATCCCATGGGCACATCAGACCCCGCTCTCTAGCCTTGACTTATGAAGCTCAACTTTCATGGTCTGACTTACCAGAGACTGTGAAAAGAGCTGTTCTCTACAGAAACACTGGTAATTGCTATATTCTCTGATCTGTAGTAATACAGTAATGCTTCTTTCATTCCTAGGCTTTTGGTCTACATACGTTGCCGCTTTATTAACATCAACCTTCTTCACTAAAGATTCAGTGATAAAACACTCCAGATTGCAGCACACAATAAATCAATCATACCTTCCTGTGTGATTCGTAACTCAGCAGTTTGAAAGCATCTTGGAACAATTTCTGCACAGATACTTTTAGACAAGAGATGCATTTATTTCCTATTGAATCAAGTGGTATTTGACTGGTTTTGGTGCACAGCTACAAATAACAGGGTTTTCTAGATTCTCTTCAAATCTGCGGCACTGTGACCCTGAACTGTTAAAAATCAGTTTTTAAAAAGAATTTACTTCTTTTCACTAGCAGTACTGGTGCTTAGTACAAGCCCATGGGCCACAATCACCTTGGTCACTTGTCAAATTCCTACACAAGCAGCCACACACAGCGCCAGGACTGCTTTATCTATTTCTCTTCCCATATATGAATTTCTAAATTCCCCATAATACACATACCAGAGTGTTCCATTCCTATTACATTAAATCCAGAAACTAATTCCGGAAGGAAGCTTATTTCATACACTTTCTGGCACATTTAAGCTCTCCCCTTCTCCACTTCTTTTGAAGCAAATTAATGCTTAATTTATAACTACGTTTTTAAGTACAGTCTAAAAACCAGTTCAGCAGACTATATCACACAATTAACAAAAATCAGTTACCAGATGTCAGTCTGAACTTGAAGAGAGAAAAAAAAATATATTTTGTCTGCAAAGGTAGCTCTGGTTTATGGGGCCAGTGCACAGACTGGAGCTGAGAGTACTAAAAAGATCAAAGCAAATATCTAGAATGATACTGGGATGGACCCAGTGGCCGGCTACTTTGTTAAAATGCGTGTTGTGGGAACAAAAGATATGAAAAAATCTGTTATGATCCTCACATTGCCTGTTTTAGCAATAAAGAAATATGTGGGGTCAAATTCCATCTCCAGTTCTTCCCAACAAACCCCACTTCCAGCAAGGCAACAGGAGAGTATGAAGCCTGTAAACTGAGACATAAAATTATATATATATATATATATATATGAACTGGCAGGTAGCAGATATGTAAACTATTATATAAATCTTCCTGTGGCAGTTCTTGTCTTTCACTCTTATCACTTAAGTAATAACAGGGAAATTGTCAGATATTCTAGCACTATTCTGAAGATAAGCACAGTTTGATATCTGATGAACTCCTAATGAATATACTGTTAATTGCATAATCTTCCTTTAATACAGTAACTTTTCTTTTCATCAAGGCCATGGATTAAACAGCTTCTCTGCTTTAAAGCATCCTTGTAATTAATAATATATTCTTCCGATTTCTAAATATAACCTATAATGAGATGCTTTAAAGAATCCAAGCTGCACCTTTCACCAAGTATTTTTGATCAGAAGTAAAGGAGCCAGAGTCTGCTCAGATAACGGAGTCTGCCTTAACTGTGACTGTCAGCTTCTCAGCGGGCCAAATCCTGAAAGACAGCAAGCCTACTTCAAGCAGGTCACAGCAGCAAAACCTGCCAGTGGCAGAAAACACCTTCCTCTATCTAAAACAGCATCTCTTTGTCTCTGGGGATATTCTGTGCAGATCAGAGATGAAAAGAAGTATATATAGATATATTGGATATAGATAGTAAAAATAAGATAGTACATATAGAGATCCATTAGATAACTTCTCCTCAGTGAAGAGTAATTAACTCAATGAAAACTCTGCCATCAATCTGTCTATCAGGCAGTGAGCTAGTACACTCTGCAAAACCCCATCAATTACATTTTCCACCCATGTGACAGGTCCTCTCTCAGAGGTCTTTCCTGGTTTCCATTTGTTGAGGGAAGACAGATCTCCAAGGATCACGGAACAGAAAAAAAGTTTCCTGATACCTGTGATTGTCTTTGGAGATCTACAAACGACAATCCATGAATCCAATCCCTCCATTGAGGAGGAGGGAGAGTGGCTCTCCCCTATCTGTGGACAAACTATTTTCCCTTCACTGAATAAGGCTGTTTTTGCCATGAAAATTCCTTCCCAGTGATCTGGATGCCCAACTACCTCCCAGACAGAGTACCTCCCAGTGTCGGAGTTTTCTATGGCTTGCAGCAGCTGGGCCAAAATGTCTTCACCTATAAACTGTGCAGCTTCACTGACATTTGTTTGCATTGGCTGAGAGAACTTCCCCAGTGTAAAAGCTGCAGGACCATTAAAATCAGCCAAATGTCTGCATAGAAAAAAGCTGTAATTTCTACATCAACACCCCATTTAAATGACAGCATATCTTTAAGACATGTATCTATTTTGATTTAACGACTTCAATTGGTAAAGATTCTTGGACAGCAAGTCCACTTGTTTATTCACCACTACTATTAGGAGTTGTACCTTATCAGCAGCTCTAGTCCTTATCTCTAGTTCTCTTATCCAATTTTGGCTTCTGTTCACTACATGAAATTACACTGTTTCTTGTTAAGCTAAAAAAACAACTGTGTGATGAAATCTCTTCTCTAAGGAGACAGGTGTAAATTGATAAAGGCAACTCTCAACCCTCTCCAATAAATCAAACACCCTTCTAAGGCATAGTTTCCAACTCTATAATCATGTGAGCCTTGCAAGAGTGTTCACAGCCCCTTGTATAATAACCTGCCAACTTTATAGCAGCTACCCATGCCTTTTACCACCTCTCAGTCACCAATTCTTCAATTTGATATAGCCTCTAATTATTTTGTAAACTAAATTTTTATAACCTTTATGCTTAAGTAAAATCACATCACAAAAGACACACAGTAGCTTATTAACACACATCGTATCTCATTAATAAGGCCCTGATTCAATCAAGAAAGTTAGAAGTGAGACAACTCCTGTTTTCCCTTACATGTTGACACAGGTTTTTAATTTTGGGGTTTTTTGTTTCCTTCTGTTTGTTGGTTTGTTTCTAAAATCTTGAAGTATTAGTTTCCATTATGAGCCTTTCTATGAGCCTTTATATACTGGAGGACAAAGACTCCATAAAGGAGGAAGCTGGGGATAACTTTTAATTGGAATTCTTACCTTCTTGCGTGCCAAAAAGTCAACTGAGCCCTGGACATAAATGGAGAGGGGAAGGGGGAAGGCAGCAACACCACCCCTCTCCCCCCTTCACTAGTCCTGGTGCTCCTTAAGCTATTTGCAAATACAGTGATTGCATTATCTTTATTTGCAAGAATCCGACAGGTGTAGGAAAGGGGGGAAAAAGCTCACAGAAATATAGTGTAATGCATGGGTTCTTAAGGGATGGTACATGGCATTTTAATGTTTTCAGTGGTAAGATGTTCCTTTCCACCCTAGTGCAACTGAAAGAGGTTAGAGTAGATCTTGGAGACATTTGGTCTAGATAAAGTAATTTTTATGACTTTTGAGTTGAAAGTATACCTCATTTGCTATGCAGGTCAGCTATAATTGCCTATGCCACCACCTAAGACTTGAGGGAGTCTGATGAAAGAACCCTAAATAACTTGCTGCACTTGCAGTGCCTAACCTTTCCAAAACATCCTCTGACAACAAGACAGAGTTGTCTTCATGTAGGTTTTTTTCCACCTGCCAATTGCACGAGAGAAGACACACAGAGCTCAAGGGGAAAGGGTCTAGCAGATCGTGAGAGCTTCACTGTAAGACTTGGAGCACCTGCCTAGTCCCTGCTTCACAGTAATGACAAGAGTAGCAAGAAGCCATCATCCCTTTCTGCTCACATCTGGGACCTACGATGACTGGCAAGCAACACATCTTCCATTGATCATCCTCTGCCTTGCAGAAAGGTCAGCTCTACTGCTGTGTTTCAGTTCCTCTGCAGTATGAGTGTCTGTGCCATCCACCCTGAAGAAAACAGATGCCAGTCTGCTAATCTGCTTTTAGAAGAGGGTAAGGATAGCCTGGCTGAGAGTCTGATCTGTGTCACAGTTACAGTCCAGTCCTGGAACAACACACGCTTCTGATGATCCCAGGCGAGTTAATAACAAAGGCTGAGCTGAACCAGTATAACGTTAAACCTAAAGGAAATAATCTTATGTTCCGCCTAAAAAGCAACTGGAAGTATCAAAACTGTCTGAATACCCAAACCTAAACTGAATACCTACTTCATTCTGTTGGGTTAAAAAAATACCACTATAAAACAAGCAAACAAGAGCAGCCATGTGAAATCAGCAAAATCAAATGCCCGTTTCTTAGTCTTTGAAATAACTCAACAACCTGATTAACTATTCCTGGAGAAGTGTGCTCATAACAATGTTAATACTTATTTTATGATTACATTAGCCTTTTCAATGAAGGTAACGCCACGAGGCCACACAAAAGACTAAAACCAGCCTACAAGTTGCCACAGCATCCAGATTCAAGCACTACTGTCTAATAATGGCCAGTTTCAATAAATCAGAGTATACAAAAAATCAAATGCAAATTTTGTGGGCATATTCAAGATGAGGATGTAACACACTCTCATTGACTTTCAAACAGCAGAACAACTTGACCTGCTCTGTCCAGCGTTTCTGCTGTCCAGGTCCAGTTCATAAGACGGTTTTAGCTGACAAAACCTACACATTAGATGAAGTGCAGGAGCTCCAAGCACAGCAAAATTTTTTTAAAAGACAGATTTGTGCACCCATGTATTTGTGTGCATTGGCACGCGTCATCCATGGTTGTCAGACTGTGCATTCAATCATCACACTCAATGACCGGATGTTACTGTTCCTCTCCTCCTCCTCTCAAACCTCTTCATTTTCTCCATCCAGTCAGTTTTGATCTCTAAAGACCCCTGAGGTTTGGGAATGTGGTTAAATAATTACAGTACAGAAGAAGTACCTCAGCACACATGTAGGTCTGACCTAACAAAATTTTTCCCTTTGGCTCAGTAGGAGAGAAAATGTGTCTTGAAAGCCAGAAACATCAGCTCTAGTTCTCATAATATTTGATGAGCAGATATGGATGTATTCACTCCTTCTGGGACATATGTTACACAACAGCTTCCAGTGGCAGCTGCTTTACGCTTTTCAGAAAAAAAACACTTCTTCCAAGCCAGGACCACAGGAGATGAATGAAAATATCCAAGAAAAAATCCAAGTGAAGGAGAAGAATACGCAGAACTGTTTGTTAGGCTACGAAAAGGTAAGAACTGATCCCACAACTGTGAAGTTCCTGATTTTGCATAATCATTGAACACACTTTTCTCAGGAATCTGAACCCCAAACATCTTTTTTTAAAAAATTCTTTTGCACAGTTGTAGAGATCTCTCCTCTATTTATTATGTGTAACAGGGTTTTTTCATTTAGTTTAAATTGGCCTTTCCTAAACATCGTTCTACAGCTTCAAGCTATTTCCCTTTGAAATGTTTTAATAGCAGTCCTCTCCCTGGTATTTAGAAATCATCATGAGTAACTTTTCATAGCTTCCTAAAATATGCAAAAAGAAAAGGACTTTGATTTGTGTTTCTAAATGCGGTCACACCACAGACTGTCTCCTGAAGTGGATTTATAAAAACAATAATAAATATTTTATACCATTGGATGAAAAGATCATGGACTCCCATCTCATAAAGAAAACAGTCACACACATGGAAACTCCTTGCTCAGTAGTCTGTGGAAAGAAACTGTAATGTAGAACTTAGACACGTGTTTAGAAGCTGGTCTGCATAAGAACAATGTGATGGGCACTGTTAGACAAGCAGAAAATCTTGCATATTAGGATTCAAATTGTGTTCAGAATCCAGGCCACCAGTGACCTGAGGTCACCAACAGTTTAGATGTGATACTTTTTATGTTTTTCATTGCAAGTATGATTTAAAAGAATGATTCTGCATTTCAAACAAAACACAGTTAGTTTACACCAGCACAGCCTGGCAATGAAATGAAGAAAAAAGAGCAACAATAAAAATTCTGTTTTGTCTCCATAAACCTGACATACAATACTGCTCAAACATTTCTCCTAAACATTCACGAACAACATTACCCACTTATGAAAAGTAACAGGAAACAGTTCAAAATGCACTAAACAGTGGAGTGTGACTGGTTCTGAAACAATGTCATACTGCTCTTCTGCAATGGTGGGCTGAGTTCTAGACAGTCTGAAAATCCACACTGCCAGTCCAACAGCAGCTGGAAGTTGCAATAGTGACCTTAAAATTTCAGGACAAAGTCCAGCTATAGCATGTATTAGAACAGCAAGATGCAAAATCTGAGAGCACATATGGAAGGGATGATTTGTGCCTGAAGGTTACACAGATTCAAAATTCTCACTTTTTTTTACATTTTTTTTTTAAACTTCTGCATGGATGGCTTGAAGAAGTTGCTTAAGCTCAGTTTTTCTCAGAGCCTGTGCACTGCCCTCACTAAACTACTGATGCATGTACACACGATATTAAAGAATAGACATGGCCAGATGCCCCCCTCCCCACTAGCACTACAGAACTAAAGTCTGCAGAAGAAATTGCTTCCTAGAAGCCATTAATTTAGGGCATTCAGGTTAGAAGAAAATGGCTATACTGAAGCATTCAAACCTCATTCATTTAAAAATGGCCTATCTTTTTCAAAAGTCTCAGCCCAGTGCCTATAAATATTTCCTTGTGAACTTCTGAATATCTGGGATTTACTCCTTGTCTACACTTTTTAGAAAATGGCAACTTAAGAAAGTATCTTACTAAAGAGGTGTGCAAAAAAATTAAGGATTGTAAAAGAGCAACATTCAACTTAAAATGTCCCCATGTACTTAGTAAAAAACTGGCAAGAAATTAGGCCATGAAGAGAATCACAGTTAAGTTCTTTTAACCCCATGGTAAAATCCAACCATAATTCATAGCCCTGTTATTAACTGGTGCCTATCAAAGAGGAATATAATCAACAGACATACTCCAATCACCTAGAAGATACAACAGCAGCATTGTAAGCAGTTTTGACAACATGGCACCACTCTGTTTCTGCAGATGGTGACACTTTCAAACATTTCACTCACCTATGCTCCCATCATGAGGCAGCAGCAAAGCCAAAACAAACCCAGATTTCTTGTTTGCCAGACCTACATCTCAGCAACTTTCCTGAGCAATGCCACATAAGTCTGGAGAAGTGGGCCTCTGAGAACCTCATGAGATTCAACCAGGTCAAGTGTAAGGTCCTGCACCTGGGTCGGGGCAATCCCCATTTTCAGTACAGGATGGGGGGACAATGTGATTGAGAGCAGTCCTGTAGAGAAGTACTTGGGGGTGCAGGTCGATGAGAAGCTCGACATGAGCCGGCAATGTGCGCTCGCAGCCCACAAGGCCAAACGTGTCCTGGGCTGCATCAAAAGCAGTGTGGCCAGCAGGGCGAGGGAGGTGATTCTGCCCCTCTATTCCTCTCTTGTGAGACCTCATCTGGAATACTGTGTCCAGTTCTGGAATCCTCAATGTAAGAAGGATATGGAGCTGTTGGAACAGGTTCAGAGGAGGGTTACAAAGATGATCAGATGGCTGGAGCACCTTTGCTATGCGGACAGGCCAAGAGAGTTGGGCTTGTTCAGCCTGGAGAAGAGAAGGCTCCCAAGACATCTTGTAGCGACCTGCCAGTGCCTGAAGGGGGCCTGCAGGAAAGCTGGAGAGGGGCTATTCATAAAGGCTTGTGGCGGTAGGTCGAGGCGGAACAGGTATAAACTGGAGAGGGGCAGATTTAGACTGGACGTTAGGAAGAATTTCTTCACTATGAGAGTGGTGAGACACTGGAACAGGTTGTGGCTGCCCCATCCCTAGGGGTGTTTAAGGCCAGGTTGGATGGGGCCTTGGGCAGCCTGATTTAGTGGGATGCCCTGGCCCACGGCAGGGGCGTTGGAACTAGATGATCTTTAAGGTCCCTTCCAACCCTAACGATTCTATGATTCTAAGTACCCTGGGAAACATGTACCGCTATGTTAACTTGCTACCACTGCCCCAGTGTGGAAGGCAGAAGCCGCTGTTCTCCACCACTGGCACCAGACTCCTCTTTCTCCCACTCCTCCTTTTGCCCTCCTACCTCAACTGCTGCTCACCCTGCTCTTTGCAGAGCATCCGCTCGTACTTCTGGCTCATGCTCAGTCTCAAATCCACCCTCACAAGTGACTTTTGCCAAATCTATAATAACCTTGTTAATAGAATTATATATATATATACTTGGATATATATTAGATAAATAGATAAGGTTAAGAGTCAAGCCATGCTTGGCCTCTGAAGAAGGACCCCTTTGACCTCATTACTATAATCATTGTTCCACTCTTCCCACTAATACTCCATTTCATTAGTCTTCTTGCTTTACTTGACTCCATTCTGATATAAAAACCACTCTGCAGGCCCCCAGATGAGTAACTTCAGCACAGCTGTAAGGCCTGGGCAGATCCCCACTGATTTCAGTAATGCTCTGTTGCAAATGCAATTACTTAATTATAAAGGAAACGGTGAATGCTACTACAGGACCCGTGTTTGATCTACATTTCTGAAGCACCTCACGTACCTTTCGGTGCTGAAATAACCACCAAGTTATATCAGGGTTTGTAAAGTGCTTGGTGCTTATTGGTTAGAAGTAGAACATAGAAGGGACTCGTACTGAAGTAGTTCAGTGTGAAAAGGATTTAAAAAATGTGGTTTTAAGGTTGGCAGTGTTTTTTTAATCCCTTAAAAGCAGGTTTAGTTTGCTGTCTGGCTTGAATATAATGGCTCAGGAACTGTTTCTCCGAGTTTCATATCAGATAAGCAGTTAGGTAATTATAGAAACAGAATGGAACTTTAATTATAAGAAAAACCATAGATTGTTCTGTTGTGATCTTCCACAGCACTGCTGTTTCTTGCGAATGAACATATTGTCCAAGCTGGGAAGAAACCATTGACTAAAATACTTGAAAGCCCTGCTAGGAACTTCGACATGTTTTTCCTCTGTAAAAATCAAAACATTGCTTCAGACTGGCTGAGAGATTTGACATACCTCTTCCAAAGCTCATTTTAATTCTTCCTCACAGATTAATTTAATTAAATCTATTATTACAGTGTGAGGTTTTTTTTCCTATATAAAAGCTTGGTGTACTCTGATAAATCTAGAAGATAAAAAGCTATTGGTAAAATTTTCTAATCTTATTTCCTCCCAGTTGTTTTCAGCTGAAGGAACCCTACTTGAGTAGCATGCTGGTTCCAAGCATGCCAGCAACTGAATATTTTAAAAATGAAACATCAGTAGTTGCACTTTACAGGTACCTAATAAGCAGAGCAGTTTTTTGGTCCCTGCTCTGAAAAGCTGGAATATCAATAAACACACAGTCGGAGCTGTCAGAGTCATAAGGAGGAGTCCCTAATTGCAGTTCTCTACCATGTCAAGCTACTAATCGACCAGTCACCGCCTTTTGCCAGAGAAGCAGGCGCTCTGCAATGGATGCCAGCCCAGGACGGCCACGTGTACCAACATTTCAGGGAAGATGGGGTTGGGTGTAGAGGAGGTAGCATCACTTCTGCAGATGCTCAAGTATAAAGGAGCCTGAGGGCTTCATGTATAAGTACATGTGTGCATGCCAGTTCCTCCCCTTTCTTTCTGCGGCTAATCAAGAAACCATTTTATACTCCAGGCGCTGGGAAGAAGGAATGCTCACAGACCGCACACTGGGCTCCATCGAAAGCCTGCTGGTTACAAACAGCGATGAAAACACAGCCTCTTCAGAAGTCTCTGAACTGTGGCTAAGAGTCCAGCACACACCCGTGGGGCTCCCTGAGCCTCTGTAACAGCAGCTGCTTTTTCATCTTCTCTTTCTCAGGCTCGTTTTCTTTCTCTCATTCACAGGGATTACTCCGATTTCTAATCAAAACAGGGATGAAAAAGCCCCACAGAACACTAGGGGGACAAAATTATACAAAGGATAAAGGAGTTGAGCAGAATTGAGACCATAGCCATTTGTAAAAGAGATTATAGTTGCAAAATGCTTCTTATCAATAGGGAAAATATAGCTACAAAAGGTCCCTACATGAGCAAACATAATGAAACCTGCCAAGATAATTGATAAAAATTATAGAAAGAAAAATTATACAGAACTCCAGGAAACTGCCAGAATTAATTGTATAGCGCTCTCCCCTGCTACCTGAAGTCTGTACCTTTTTTTAATCCAAATTAGAAGCTTGCTTGAGTACATTGCAACTTTGGTATTTCACCTTATATCTGCCATTAGAGTATATCCTCCATGCTCCAGCAAAGGATCAAGTATACCAACAGCATCCAGAACTTCTTAAAAATTCACACTCTGGAGGAAAAATGGAGTGCAGTGTCACACTCCATGTTACACCACCTCCAGCAGACACAGCATCTGAAGTAAGCCACTTGCCTCTGCTGGTAACTTCTGCATGGACACAAAGAGGCAATTGCTTCATCAAGATCTCAGCTTACACCAAGTGAAGACGTTGCTTCTTCGTTCTAAGGTGACAACTCTTCTGAGCTGTTAAGGATATCAAAAAATGAACTGCTCCTCAAAGACACCAACACAACATTTATAAATCAGAGAAAAAAAAGGGATTCAGTAGATGAACAAAGACTTAATTTCTAATATGCCCTTACTCTTATACGTGTAATAGAAAATAAGTCTGAAAAGGCTCTGCTACGGTTAAATAATTGTGCTTCTTATCTTTGGACTGAACATCTCATCTTTTATATACATACAGAGAATCCCCCATCTGTTTTCTTTTTCAGAGGATAGAATAGGCAGCTTAGATGGCAATTTTAATTGAACGTGTTCAAGCTGTTGCATAAGGACAGTGCTGTGTAGACACGTGGTTGAGATGAAAAGGCTTCTCCCTGCCACCTACACCTTTACTTCATTACAAATATCCCTGCTGGTTCACATAACAGCTACAAGTTTGACACATGCAACATGTCTAGAGGCAGGAATTGAAGCAGAAACAGATAAATTCTAGCAGATTTCAGCAAGTTAATTGCTATTTCTCGTTCACATTCCATACTGGGCCAATATACCTGCTGAAATACTTAAACAACATACCATTATTTTTGTTGTATGTGCGTATGTGCATTTCTAAATATACATGTCTGATTTTACCCATATAAATACACACTCAGTGACTAGAAATGAAATTGCTGTCAAAAATGCTAGACATGCTTTTCCCTGAACAAAAAAAAAAAAAAAAGGAGAAGCATAGCTATACTTGTGCTAAAACAACTAGTATCGGCAACCTGTACACCAAAAAGGAGATCTCGGGCTTCATAAAATACCTTGTCTTGTACAACAGTACACTCGGAGAATTCAAAATTCACGGAGACTACCCTAGCAGCGTAAGCCAGAAAAAATGGTGCATTTAGTGGCATGAGTCCATTCATATAAGAATACATAAGCGCGTGAGGTCTAACAAAGCTACTAAGCTAAGTCCTCTGTATTTCAATGTAAGGGATTCTTAATGCATTTTAACATGTTAAAATACAAGACAGAAGGGGTTATCTTGAAATCTATCACTTCAAACACAGCCACTGAATACTGCACTCCTAAAAAGGAGGCTAGAGGCTATTGCTAAAGCAAAGCCCTGATTAAGCAGCTATGGAAGCTCCCTGCATCCCAAAAATGCACAGGGTGAAGACTCATGCTATCCTCACACGTGCAGAGAGCGCAGTCAGTGACCATGCCTCACCCCAGAGCACAATCTGACAGAAAACAATTCAGAGAATTAAAAATCTCCAGTGCAAGGTTTAAATTACATAAATTATCTACCAAAGCATGCAGAGACTGCATATTAAACCACTGTTAATCATGATCCTAATCCTCAAGGAAGCAGGATGGAGTATCACTAGACCCTTATTAAAGCTGCAAATTATTTCAGCGGGAGTTTGTCCTGAATGAAAACACCATCCTACAGTTGTAGAAACAGAGAGAGGAAAAATGCTTATCAAGGAAAAAGTGGTGGAACTAGGAATCACAGCTTCAGTGTACAATTCATTACGACACTAGAATACAAAAGCTATTTAAATTTTAAAAATATTAAAATAATGTAATTTGATATTCACTTATTTTCCTCACACCATAATTCACCCATTTAACAAAGGAGAAAAGGTTTGTTTTCTGTGCTTTTGCAGGGCAGTACTGCTTGATCCAGTTTGCAAAACACTTCAATTTTCAAATCGTTTTGCCTTTGATTCCCAGAAATTATTTCCTTTCCTCATTAGCCACAGTAAGTAAACCAATCGTGATCTCCTCCAATAAACAGGGAAACCAAAAATCAGGTAATCTGAATTTCAGAAAGCAAGCAGGAAGAGAATGAAAAAAAACAAAAGCACTAGGCAATGAAAAGCTGCTTGAGTATTTCTGAAAACCTCTTCAGTTTTTACTAGTTCAATATTTATAGCCCGTTAAATAATTACACATACAAGAGCTTCATATGCTCAACTTTAATTTTCCTGCTATTCTTTCCTATTGAAATAACGGCAAGATTAATTATAGCCATAAAAAGGCAAAGCCTTTTACGACCACTCCTGTTTATGAACTGCATGAATGTATTAGACCAATAGGAAAAATACTTAAATGCCAGCATTTAAATCTTTGTAGCAGTCACCTAGCAAAAAACTCAGTCAGTCTGAGGTACAGGAACACTACAAATGTCAAAGCTTGTGATGCTACATGAAAAAGTGACTTTCTCACAAGGTAACACTGCTTCAGAACAGAACAATAAAAACATCAGAAAAGACCCCACAGGTATTTTCTGTTGGTTTTCTTGTAGGACACAGCCCTCTGAAAAGGTCACTTCTGAGATATAAGCTCTGAACACCTTCCCTTAAAGGAAAAAGCACATTTTGTTTTGAATAGTTATTACTTAAAAATCTTTAGCACTGGTAGAATCAGAGTACAATCATTACATACACAAAATTAACTTACATCTTTAAGTAAGTAAAATGCTGAGACCACCAAAGCCATGTAATCATCAAAAAGGAGATGTAATTCACTGTCTATGAGCCACAGACAAAGTTATCCACTAGTAGGGACAGACAGTTTGGATTTGAGTTCGCTGAATTTCCTTTGATGCAAAAAGAATAATTTCATGCCTCAAAAAAAGGAACAGGATGCAAGAAACACCGGATTTGGCTCCTTACCCTGCCAAAGACCTCTCATGCTAGTCCCTATGGTTTTGTGTCCTTTAGGATACCGAGGTCAACTTGCGGTTGCTCAATAAGGACACACTTGGAGGCAATCAAAGCAGTTACAGTGGTAAGGGAACCAGGGGCACTTGGGAAGCAAGTATACACTGCCCGAGATATGGACGGTTAAAGCAAGAGTAAAGGTATATTTGTGAGAATTTGAGAAGTTATATACACTTAGGATAAAAAGGACTTTTAAAAGCCTGCACTGGCCTATAAGCCGTGATCCGTAGGGAACTACTAGTCTGCTAACAGGTGTCAACAAGTCTAATCCATCTTCAGTGTACTGTTAGAACACTTCCATAGAAAGGAGTTTGAGAGTTTGGAACCCTCTGCTAAGTGGACTTGGGAGCGAAGTAGCATATAAAAGACATAAAAATGTATGAATTTTTAAGTTACAGTTTCTATGTGGTAAAGCTTTGTCAGAGGTGAGTGAACTATGCAAGAACTGTATCTTGGATGTAGAATTGTGTCATTTCCAATTACCTAACAAAATCATCTAAAATGAGAGAATGCACCCAAGGAGAGTTTGGGGGAACAGCATTTGTTCAGCCATCAGAAGAGAAGGCTAAAGGAAGATTTAACTGCTGTCTTAAATTACAAGATGGGAGGGACTAGAGAAGATGCAGCCAGACTGTTCTCAGAGGTGCACAGTGACAGGATTGGAGGTGACAGACGTGCTGCAACAAAGGAAAGTCTGGCAAGGTATAGCGATTTTTTCATTAATTCAAGAGTAGTCAAATATGAGGACAGCAGTGCACTTTGAGCACAGGACTGGACTAGATGACCCCCCAAGGTCCTTTCTATCCTAAATTATTCCATGACTCATGGAGAGACGATCATGGGCTGTGTTCATTTTATTCTGTCTCAATAAATTTGATCACATTGACAAATCAAAGCTTTCATCATTAGCCCTACAAACCAGTTTGGACATCTGGAAAATGAAACTGCCTCTTTTGTGCCTTGTCACAGGGAGGATCCCGTAGAATGGTCTTTAATTTACATATTCCACCGCATTTATAGTCCCCCAGCATTTTATTACATATATACAAACAGATCTGTTCTTAATGTTAGGGGCAAAACAAAACCAAATAAAGTTCTGTCTGTTACCGCCCAGGTCCTAGAACCTGTCTGTCTGTGCACAGCCTGGCTGATTTGGCCTATTTTTTTCTTTTTGCTATTTGAAGTTCAATGGCCTGGTGTACGCAATGCACTGAATAAGACGGGCAGCCCTTCTCCACAATAAATGCTGCAAGAGTAAAGAACAATTTATTAAGTTACTTTCCAAAAAAGTGCAGCAATGTCCCCAGACTCACTCAGTCACGCAGGAGATCTCCATCAAAGAATAATAATGGAGGCATAATATCCTCTGGGGTGAACTGGGAGCTAGGAGAAGGCTGTACATTGTAGAGTGAGCAACACCATCAGCACCAACAGTTACAGAATTTTGCATTTCAGCGACTTTGAAAATGAGGACAGAAATGATCACCACTGTGAGAGATCAGCATACACAGCAGCAGCACACAAAGTACTTAAGACCATGGAAAACACCCATTAAAATATAACTGTCAAGTTTGGATACATCTCTCTCAACGACTCCTGACATGTACTTCAAAATAAAAAGGACTGCATGAACTGCTACTGTATTTCAAACCAACATTCAAGGTTTGATTTTATATTCCATTTCCATTTAAAAATCTATTTCCAGGACTGCTGCTTATTAAAGCTGCCCTATTAAATCATTCCCCTATTAAATGCAATATGAATTCAGGTCTCTCTTCCTCTTTTTCTTCCTCATAATACCCTACTACACCTTTCTGTATAATATTTTCTGCTCATAACTAGAAAAATGTCACGTATCTGATAAAGAAGTAGTGAGATTATGCTGCCTGCATTCCTCGATCTCATTATATATACAGTGTCCTAAGGCAAGAGTTTGCCAGCTTAGATTTTCACTTGCTCTACCCCTTTAATTTGTGTTCCCATCAGTGTTGTTACCATTTGTTAGCATTTGGTTTTATTTTTCTATAGAGATTTTTTTTTTTTGTTTAAGTCAGTAGTTAAATAATCAAAATACTTCAGAGGGAAATTCAGAATTTCTTTCTTGTAAAAAAGCAGAATGATTCAGTACCTGTGCTGCAACAGCACTAGTGGGTAGCATTCATTTTGCTGGAGGTCTCCATTAACTCAGGAAGAAAAATCACTTCCCTTCCCCCTCCTTCAGCTTCAAGAAACTGGACAGGAAAACAGTGAGAAATCTTTTCATATGTATAAGCCAAGCCTGCGTATATCAGCAGTGGCTGCACCACAGCTCTGGGGTGATCACCAAGTCACACTGAGTTGCTTTTAGCAAGAGCAATGAAAAATAACTCCGGAGGTCTGGTGATGGTGGGGTCTACAATGGTAGAACACATGTAGGCTACGGAAGATCTTCTTGCACTGGGCCGACACACTGCTGTATAGCCTTGCAGGAAATAAGCATAAGATTCTCAGAGTTTGAGCCTACTCTGAGGTCAAAAATATCTTCTGTATCTCAAACGGCTGCTGGTGAGGTACGTTGGAGTCGCAGGTTTCAGGCTGACAGAGGCACTAACCCTACTCCCACTACTTCCAGATACTCTGCTATCCTTTTTAATGATTTGCGGTGAGCTGCTTGCATACTAACAAGCTGGGGTGATGAAGATGAAATCCATTATCATTTCAGAGCACCTTCCAAAGACAGCAGTTTTGCACCACTCCAGGCTCTCCCTCACAGCAGGCAGGGAGAAGCAGCAATGGCTGATGTCAAACAGGAGGACAAGCCTGCTTCTCCCACGGCTATTTTCTTGGCATGTATCCTGCAAGGGCAAAGTGGTTCACTTGCTTTATGTACAAGCAGCCATCCTTTCCCGAATAGAGGACTAGTTCAGGCAACCGCTGAAGCTAAAAACACCTTGTCAAGAAAGACTAGGCTGGAAGTCGGCATGCCCAAGTACAAACTCTTCCCCTTCCCCACTGGGAGCACTGCTGCAGCAAGCTAAATGGTGTTTCTTTGTTCTCTCTCACTCACCATCCCACTTCTTTTCGTTTATGAAGCATGTTTCTGAAAATGACAGTCTCTTTAATATTAAATTCCTCCTCCCCCTCCCATTCCTCCCTGTCCCAGCCTCAGCCAACATAACTTTTTAAACTGTGACTTTGTTGCCTTCCCCTTGTAGATGGTACTAATTTCTGAGTTCACATGGTTTTGCTTCTCTTCACTTAGGGGCTCATTCTGCTTCTGCATAGACACAGAAAATAAAACAAAACACCCAACCTGACAATATTTCTAATGATGACTTCAGAGAGAATGGATCCAGCCCACAATCTGCCCTTGAATAGACCAGCTCACAGGAAAGGGGACACACATCTTTGAAATCTTAATATAAATTAAATGAGACAAAATACATTTAGCAGCCAGATAACAGCACCAAAGAACTGACAGATGACAGAACATTGATGTTTGGTGGCAACACTCACATGTTATGTGAATAATTCACTTGAACAAACCTATGGATGTCAAAGCGTGTTTAAGGTTAAGGATCTACCTCAAAGAAAAATGGAGAAATAAACAGTTTGTTTTTCATAACGACTCATTTCACAAATGCCTGGATAACTACACTCTCCAAAATCAGCCCATGCTAGAAGAGAAACTGACCTTCAACTCGCGAAAAAACCGACAACAGAGAGAAGCCATATAGATCTCATCAGCTGAGAATTCAATGGGACAGAAAGAAATCCTAACACCTGCTACTCCTGGCTACATTCAGTGGCTTGAATAAAGTTTAAAAAAAAATATTTGCTCGGACAGCAGAAAGGGCCTTAGGTATCACAGGTCCAACAGAAGTTAGGTCAGGTGTGATCCATCTTACTTATCTGACATAAGACAGGTCATGTAGTCCTGAAGACCCAGAGATGGGCGGCATCCCTAGAGAGGATATTGTTAGGTACAAAGTCAAGCAACTTCAGCTGCGAAACAGAAAAAGTAAAGTACTGCTTTGGTTTTGCAGCAGTTTTATCTATGGAACATCACAAGCTGTGACCTTAACCAAGCATTAGAAATGGAGACACAACATCCCTAACTACTGATCAGAGAGCACAAAATGCCTTTAAATGCACACCACAAAAGCATTCAGAAAATAAAAAGTGGGTCAGTAGATATGCTGAGAGGAATTGCCTTATTTTCATCACATTCTAAGCTGGGAGTACACCTAAAATGCAACAGTCAGCATTATCAATGCTCTCAGCCTGGCTAGCTCGAATGCACTATTGACAATGCCCCAATGTTGCATTAATCAAGGAATAACCCTAGTTCCTGGCAGAGGTGCTGGCAACTACGTGGCCTGTCTGAAAGCAGTTTGATCTTGCCAGAGGTGAGAAATATCCATTTCCCGAACTGCCTAGTCGTCCCTTCCCTAGGGAAACTCCACAGCGCAGACTCCTCCAAAGTGCCCTGCTGCATTCTGAACAAGAAAAGTGACAGAGACACAGGGGTTTGCAGTCACTCCTCAGCCACTGGGAGAAAGTTCAGTTTTGCATTCATAACAGAGGAAGAAAATGAGACTGGAGGGACGAACCACACTGGAATTCCATTTTGCTCTGGCTGTGTTTTCTGTCATTACAGTCCTACACCTCTTTGCCCTTAAACAACATTTACACAGACAAAGAGGTGGGCCTTTTATGTTAAGGGCACAAATTAAAAGCAAAGGCTAACACTACAGCATTTTGTTAATAGTCCACCAGGTCACTGCTGTCTTGACCAGTGGTGGCAGGAAGACCTGCAAACATACGTGAATTAAACCCACAACCAGCATGGTGCTTATGCAACACCAGGTTGATTCCACTTCCTCACAGATCAGATTGGATCGGCCTTTGAGATGACATCTGTTTTGTATACAAAGTATACAAGTATACAAAACATCTGGAAAGAATGTCCTTACTGTGCAAATTAAAGCCTATAGCTATCAACAGTCATAGAATTAAAATCACTTGATCTTCATCTGATTAAGTGTGAACTTCAGACCCGGATAATCCTTTAAAACAAGTAAAGTTCCAGGTTCTAGATTTTTTTTCTAGACATTTTTAAGATTTGAAGGCAAGCTTTTAACTAGTACAGACAGAAACATCGGCTTCTCTTGTGACCCAGCCATTAAGTCAGACACAGGCTTGTATCTGTGAATGCCGAGGCACAAGTTCATGTACCCATCACACAAATCATTCAATTTTGTCTAAAAAAACATAGCAAAACCTAAATATCTGATGCCAAGGCAAAGCATGGTAAATCTGCTTGAGACTGCTATAAACAAATACAATATGGCAGAGTTACATGCCGTGGTCTTTGAGCTGGTTTCAAAGCCCTTATATTTAAAAAACAAATTAAGAACTGGTCAATTCTGGTACTGCTAGTTTCACAAGAAATTCCCTATCCACTTGTTAGACATATACTGCAGAACGGGAACAAACTTCTCCCTGTGCTGAGGTGACACTGGCCCACCACTCCCATTATCTCCAGGGAGACCTTCAAGAGCCATCTATTTTTCCAAACAGAAGAACCACCACAGAAATGCAGACTTCAGTCTCTTAGCATGTTTCAAGCAGAAAAATCACACAAAACTGAAGAAATTACTTTCCTCTCAGGATGGCTGCCCCATACGGTAACAATCAGAGGATCAGGTCAAGTCTCTTAAGATATATAAGAATGATTTCCCCAGAGGATGAACATAAGTGGGGGGAAATGGAAGGTAAAATGGCTAGAAAAGGAACGAAAAATGATTAAGAGAAATTGTCAGGGATCTTAGCAGTGTGCGGTCCAGACTATGGTCTCTGTCTGTAAAGGATTTACAGACAGAGACTGCAGAGAATGGAGCTGCTTAGTTATTCATCTGCCCTCCAGGCAATCAGGTAGTGGAAGCAGCATTAATATGATAGTTTTTGACTAAGGAGCATGCAGGGTGAAAGACCAACATATACAATACATAAATATGCTAATGCAGCCACTGAAGTAATTTTTCCTGTAGCCTGTATATGGCTGCAAAAATTATTCCATTCATTTTATGCAAGAGAAGCGCGTTAATCTTTCTTAATTAGGGAGAAAGTAGGACTGGTACTAGGCTTAAAAATAAAAGTATAGTTAATTTTCAAGTCCTCTATGTGCCTCATTCTGGTGAAATCCGATAAAATACTTCCTCCAACACTGCTCCTGACTCACGGGAATATATTTGTGAAGTACGTGACTGGAAATTCAATAGAATAGCTTGTACTAGTTTCTTGCTCTGTCCAAGAACAAATCTGCAGACGTAAGTAAGCACACAAATAGGAATCTACATATTAGTTAGTGTTTTCATTAAAATATCCCCGGGATTCCCTTCAACTCAACATCAGACAACTCTCCAGAGTTCTAGAACAATGGAGTGCAAATGGACCTCCTCAGAGTCAAAAGAACAAGATAAAACGTACTACATGAAAATCAAATGTGTCCTTTTATTGACTGATTCAATGGGTTTTTAAAAGGTGTTACGTGCAGTTAACATCTGTCATACATGCTCTCAGCTTTAGTTATTTTATATGGCTTATCTTCCACCTGCCTTTTTCTTCATTTGTTCTTGAAAGCAAAAAAATTTAAAAAATTGGAGCAATACTCTAACAGTGCCAAGTTCCTCTGTAATGACAGAAGTGTTGTCTGCAGTGATGATAAATCCCAATATGCTACCATGCAAGATGCTGCAAATCTGAGTTTCCAAAAGGCCTGATCCCAGATGAGCGCAGATCTTTGTGCGCTGCTGCTGATCATGAGCCCTACTACCAGATAAGCTGTAACAGAGCTAGAGATGCCTTCCATTCCATTAGAGAGAGAAATACATGTTAGACAGTGCTGCTGGCATCCTAGTCAGTAAAACTGGTACATTTGAAAGCTTGGGAAATCTGATTTGAATGACCTGAATCTTTTGTTTCTTTAATTTCTGTTCTAACAGAATCACAAGTTGACAGAAAATCTTGCAAGTGTTTGGAACGCCTTCAATTTCTCTATGCTTTGAGAAGATAACATGTCTGAGAAACACCCCTTTACTGAACTACTCACTGCATGCTGCTTCTGATTCATCTGACCCATCCGGACATTCTTCTTCACCATCACATTTCCACCTGGCTAGGATGCAGTGGCCATTGTCACAAGTGAAATCTGACTCGGCGCAAGTTTTCTTTGCTGCAAGAAAAAAGAAAAGTACTGAGCATGAATATCAGTAACACAGATCTCCACTCCATCCAATCCCACTACGGATGATACCGATACTGCCCCGTACTGAGAGAATTCACTGCACATTCAACATTGCTTCTTCATAGCAGAGACAAACAGGTATCAAAGATAGGTATTTCTTCTCTCTAGAACTCTCATCCCTCTACTATTTAACATAGATTCACTCTTTTAACCCTTTTTTTCAGACATTAAAAAAACAGGGAATTTCCTTTTCAAAAAAACTATGAGACTTGTGCCAGAAAAAGCTGCTGCCAACATGGAACTGAAAGCATGCTGCATGATTTACAAAAAGGTAAGACAATCAAGTCTCACTTTTGGAGTAATATAATGTAAGTAAAAATGTTTAGCTATGCAGTCCATTCACAGCCTTTTAGTACCTCTGTCATCATAGTAGATTATCATAAAGCACTCCTCCAAACACTAAAAATCATTAAACGCCAACCACTCTGCACAATTTGCTTTGCTTGCATCAATCCAGAGCTTGAAAAAGATGCGAGACACAACCTCAAGCAATTAATTAGCTTATTCCTCTGTGCCAGTGGCGCAGCACAACCAGTGCCTGGTAATACAAATCAGCATCTTCCCGCTGCAGTAGAAAAAGTAATCTATAGCTATCTGTCCCCTTCCGTCCTTGTACTCAGTGTCAATATGATCAGCAGTCACTCACCCACCGCTTTTGCAATGGGGCCTTAGTGGCTTTTCTGCCAGGAACTGGACTGAACAGTCATGCCATGAGAGTCAAGAGCTCAGGCTCACTGTTACCACCCTTGAAGTACAAGACTATGGCTACCTGGCATCTACCTTTGTTAGGCATCAATTTACATAAGAAGCGGGGGCAGGGAGAAGATTTGTTTTTTCCCCTCTGCAAAGCTGCTCACAACTTAATAGGATCACAGGAAAATTCAGGTAGTAAAGCACCTCAGGAGGTCATTAAGTTCAACCTCCTGCTCCAGACAGAGCCATCTCTGAGGTCAGACTAGGTTACTCTGAGTTTTACCTGGTCTGGTCTTTAAGATTCCCAAGATGGAGACAGCGCAATCTCCCTGGGAAACCCATTCCACTACTCAGCTGCCCTCATGGTGAGGTTTGAGCTCCAGAGCTGTTTCCCTGATGCAAGTCACGTGCACAAATCATTGCTACATCAGTATTTCTTCCAGCAAACATTTTCAAAGCACTAAACACAATAAATAAGCCCCCAGGGTTTGATTATTTTTTCCTTTCTCTTTTTCTTGCACGAGCTGCTCTCAGGGAGGGAATCGTGTTAAATATCGGTCGCGTGCCCACACAGGAAACAAGAGGTATTACTGTGTGATTTGCTGGAGAGGTCTACATGGCAGAAATCAAGTGCTCATTTTCTAATACACAAATCATGCAGTTTGCCAGAATAGGCATCCAGCAGGAAAACACTGCAAAGCATCACTAAGCAGCTGTTCTATTTCTCAGGATGCACTCTGCAAAGAGAACACACATTTACTCCCCTTCTGTTACTAAATGAGTCAGATTCAGAAAAAAAGAAATTCTCTTCAGTCATTCAGAACCAGATATTATGAAGTAATATAGGAGAAAACCCAACCCCGTATAGAACAAGACTTTAACAAGTGACCAGTCATACTAAGAATCCAGTCTGATCTTTGAAAGACATTTCAGGTGTTATCAGAGATGTGACTTTCTCCTGAACATTTCCAATTAGAAAAATCAAATCTTCTGAAACTGGCTGTTGAGTGTCAGTTCTGATTTATTTAACGTAAGTTCAATTTAATTAATTTGATGTATTTAATGGTCAGAAACATTGAGCCGGTACAGATGGGATATGCATGCACATAAGCAAAGTTGAAGCACTCTCCCTCTTTTGCTGTGAAGCTCAGTTGAATGTTGGTGTCTGCTGTTAGGAGAAGGTGAAACAATGAAAAAATCATGTCTTTACCTAGAAAGCAGAGACTAGTATAACAACAGAGACATAAGAAACTTTAATTTTATAACATACATAAGAAACTTTAATTTTATAACGTATTTAGTTTTACACTAGGCTCTCTCAGTGCCTTTCCTTCCATAGGAACACCCTCCTTTGACTCATTCTCTAGAAAGCCGAACGGTAACACAACTACTTTTCTACCTCAAAATAGCCCTCCCCCTTTTCCATCAGTCTAACGCTCCGATCACGGTTATTTCTGGGACATGCGGGCGCAAGCACAAATGAGGTGGTCAGCCACAGAGAGGAGCGTAACCAGCATTCCCTTCAGCACAGCCAACCTGCTCGCGGCAGATGGTGGCATTGATTGCTTTGTTCTCCTGATGCTGCTCTTCGGCAGCACAATTAGTGGATTGCCAGGATTCACAAAAGGGGGAGTGAAGCATTACTGACAGTCCCTGGGCATCATTTGGAAGGGTGTTATGTGCTTCCCGAGTGCAGCTCCTCTTTGCGAAGTGAAGCTCTGCACAGCCACTCATCAGCAATAGCCAACCTCGTCCGCATGCCCACTCAAAGGTCCAATAGTCCCCTCTCAGACAAACCAGCAGGATACAAATGCATTTGGTCCTTTGTTTGAATCTAAGCTGTCTAACCTCATAAAGGAGCAGGATCAAGGGAGGGGCAGCTCAAGCCTTTCTATGATTACTATATTTACTTCTACTATTTCTTTTTTCCCCCTACCGCTCCTGCTTTTTATTATTTGTATTTTATGCAGTCTACTTTATTTTTTATTATTTTTTACTACTACTACTCTCTAACACATTGAGAGACTGTCTTAATTCCAATAAACTCTGCTTTGTGTTGCAAACAGCAACCCAGATAATTCAAACTGCAAGAATACTGAAGCACTGTATCATTTCTCACCTCTAATACAAGACTGGAATCACTTTCCAACCAGATCTGCCTTCTGGCACTCAATCGTCATGTCTCTGGGATCACAACACAGGCAGGGAGCCGTTAATTAAAATATCAGCTCTATGTCTTTTTTCCTTTTCCAAGTCGGATAACCTTTCCTATTAATCTCTCATGTTATACACATTGTTATATACATACACATATCAGTTCTCTTATTAAAAATTTATTGAGGCTCAAACATCAATTTTCAGTGGTGCATTAAAACAAAATAAAATAAAATAAAATAAAATAAATAAATACATCCCTTTTAGACAATGGGGAGGACACAGGTTCATTTTACTGTTTCACCTGACTCAGAAATAGCCAAGCAAAATTAATTGTTCCCCTGAGATCCGTTTCCTTTGCTGTAAGCAGACCAGGCAGCTCCACTCACACATCTCTTCAAAATAAACATAAACAAACAAGAGTAAGTAGTCACAGCATCCCTGTGCTCTGCTCCTCAGAGGGTAAACCGATACCTGGAACAAGAAAAGAGAAGGCTACTGAAGCATACACAGAGCCTTTCATCTTTTCCCTGCTCGGATGCAGAGAGTGACACCAAAGAGACTGCCTATCTTTTGACTCTTGCTTGATTTGCCTTTGGTACCTGCTTTTCCTCTCTCACATCTGCAGCTGGACAGACATGTCAGAAACCCCAAGGTGGATGCTGGTGCCACAGTGGCCACGAGGCTCAGCCCCCATGAGGGACCAGCCCTGGCTTGGACAGCTATCCAAAGGAAGGCTTGGGCAAAGGAAGTCATTCCTGCTTCTCTTCTCCCAGGAAGAAAGGCAAGGGGAGAAACGAAGGTTTCAACTTTATCCATCCATGACAGAAAAATACCCTAAACTGCATCAGGCCAACCTTGTCTATTATTTTGCATAACATCCCTTTCCTTTCCATTACTCACACTTCTCAACCTGAACTGCAAGTAAGGATCCAGGGTTCATCCCTGTAGCACATTAAAAGCAGAAAAAACAGGGAGGCTGGTTTAGAACACTTATAGAGGGAATTCATTAAAAAAAAAGCAGTCACTAGGGATATGTATAAACAGACTAGAGGAAATAAATATATACTGAAAGGAACAAGTCTTGCACTGGCTAGAAGCAGGGACTGGATGATTTAAATGCCATTTCTAACTTCCAAAATCACCTCCTTCTGAAAGGTCAAATCCCTGACCCTAATGCCAAACCGGCACCTGTATCTAATTGAAATATCCAGGATTTATTCTTTCATCCTCTTCATAATAAAACTCAACATCCTTCCACTATCCTAAAAAGCTCTGAGAAAATGAGGCTGCTAAGAGCATCCTTGAGCATTAATCCACAGAGACCCCACAGATTGTGCTCTCCCCATTCTCCCCTGCTCGGAACTGTTGACCAGCTTCCCCCAATTCTGAAAGGTTGGAAAGATGTGAAAAATAAGCCTTCTCCTCTATGTTTCACAAAATTGGTAGATGAAGAGAGAAAAATCAAATCTACACCTAAGAAAGGGAGATGAAGGCAGACAGCGGCTGCTGAGCCAGCTTGCGGTGTGTGCTGCCAGCCAGCTGGGACTGCACCCCTTCTGCATCCCACAGCAAAGGTTGGTTTATTGCAGAGGGAAGAAGGCAATTAAGAATTAAAAAAAAAAAAAATGAGCAAAACCCCCAGACACTAAAACCACTGCAAACTTTCATTTCATTTGTTTCGCTATCCCCATTTGTTTTACACAGATCCTGCTCCTATCAATTTCTGAATCAAGAGCAGAGCTCCATCAAACTGCGTATCTGCTTTGGCTTGCAGCCAGCGGTCAGGCTTCCTGCGGAAACCTGTTTCACCCAAGCGGGAGTAAGTGGCCATACAATAGAAGTTCTGCTGTGATCCTTCTGCAGCAGTAAAATAGCACAACCCTGTAGGACATGCACGTGGGAAGGTAACGGTAGGCCAGAAAGAGAAATTGAAGCTCATAAAACAAGGTTTCATTTCATGCTGAGAAACTTCAATGGCAACTTTGATCACTGGCTTAGAGCCGCTGACAAGACTCCATACATGAAGAAGAAAAGCAGCATCACACAAGTCCAGGAGCTTAAACAGATCATCGCCATTACTCAGCCCCAAGAGCTGCCAACGCAGCCTGAAGTGCAATGTCGGCCACAAGCTAGCTTTTCCCAGAACAACACACATCATTACTATGGCTCACTCTGTGCTTCTTAAGAGCCTCAATTAATCCAGTCTTACGGTAAGCAAAATTCACCCCAGTTGAACCATTAGCTCGGCCCAGTGAGTTTTTCTGCTTACCAAGAGAAGGGCTTGAGAGAGATTCTGGGCTATACAAAACTTGACAGCAAACAAATGTTTTCAGCTTATAACCTCAGACAACTCCTGATTGCAAACACAGCCACCATGACATGGCAAATGCCACTCCCAAACAAAAATTCTCAGCAAGACAGGAGAGCAAATTTTTTTTTTATTTTTATTTTTCTATTTGAAGCTATGTTCACTGCAAATTTGATACATACTCCCAAAGACAGAAAAACTCTTGGAGCAGGAGTCTGAGACCTAATCACACACCTGGTCAGCGTCCCTACTCTTCAAAAGAAGTCTATGTTACTGATCCCAAATCCTTTGGCCAGGTTATATATGCAAAGGACATCTCAGTCCTCTTAAGGAGATCTAAAAATCCTTAGCTATACCTGACAATTCTGCAGCCCAAGTACTCTCAGCTCGTGCTACTGTTAAGGAGGAAGTGACACTTACAGGGATGGTAGGACAGCTCACTCCGCAGAGGTTTCTTGGTCACAGCAGCTGGGCAAACAGAGCTCTGTTCCTGCCCATGCCCAGCCACCCCCGCTCCAGGTGCACGCTCGGAGCCCAGCTCCTCCAGCAACACCTCTGCCGCGGCGATGGGGCTCGCTGCAGGTGCCCACTCGCTGCCAAATCCACGGCATGGGAAATCCCAGGAACGGGTTGTTTTGCAGCTACAAAATGTCAACAGATAAACTCGGAGAGTCGAAACGCCAGGAAATCCTAGCGGATGTGGACTGATGAGTTCTTTTAGTTTTCAGACAACTAAGGACACCTTGAAGTAATGAAAGCGAACGTTTAACCGCTAGCTGAATCTGGACACTTTTTTTGATGCTGTCATCTCAGCAGGCAATTACATTTATAAAACAAGATTAGTCGGATCAACTCAAACAGCTGGTGCTTAGACACAGACCACAGCTCCTTTGATACTCCACATGAAACACGTTTTAAAGAAACTCCTACCCAAGACCCCCTGAACCTGCCCCAGAAAACAATGCCCGATTGACAGAAGCTTTGGCAGAGGGTTTAGGACTGCTTGAAGCTGCTACTACAGTAACCAAAATATCTTCCTGCTGAGGCTAAAGTAGCCCCTCTGATCAATTAAATCAAATCAATTAAAGGAGAAAGAGAAGTCACCTGTGTTTTTTCATTAGTGTCAAAGGTACCCATCTTTGTGCATTTTAAAACAGTAATATCTTCCTATTTACAATTATTTAAATACATTTTCATGTTTAATGCTGATTTTACTGTGAAGAAAATGGAAAATAGCAGCACCTAATTGCAAGCTATGGAAAGGAGTGGAAAACACAGAATGCTGAAAAGCATTTTCTTCTCATGTATGAAATTAAAGTGACTTCAGCTAACAAATACATGCCTTCATTGCTAAATTTACCTATGTAACCAAGGCAAAGCTGACAAATTTTTTTGGGTTGTGTACTCAAAAGCTGCTCTGTTTTTTGGCCATACATACCAACTGCTCTAATAAATGCAGCAATTGTCCCTACAAACCATGCTTCACCAGTAGGGAAAGCAGGAATCACAGAAAAGAATTCAAGGACAAAATGACCACTTGGACTGTCATGCTCCTTCGAGGTCTGTGAAACATACTACTTTGGTATTCAAGACAAGTTCACCTTTGGAGTTGGAAGGCTTTGCAGGGCTGCGGGGCTTTGTCTTGGGGGGCTACACAGCACGGAACAGCCCAGGCAGAGAGCTCAAGTGCTTCCTCCGTTTGGAGGAACGTGCTCCACACTCCTTCAGGCAAGATTCCATCCAACATCCGCTTCCTTCATTTTTCCTTTAGTGTTTTCTCTCTCCCTCTCTCCTTTTTTAAGATCTACTTCAAAAAGCATCAGTGATCTTTTAAGTGGCACAAAACCAGATTTTTAACAATTCTCTCATTGCATTTCTCCAGGAACCCACATCAACTCAGTGTTCAAGTCTCTGGAGTTTAAAATAACAAACAAAAGCAACAAATAAACCCACAAAACCCCAACCAACCTCTCTCCCATTCTACTTGTAAATTGGAAAATCCTGTCTTTCTGCAGAGGAAGGGGGAGGAAGGGATAGATTTTCCTACCAGCATTCTAAATAGACTCTCAGCTTTGCTTAGGAATAGGCTGATGACCCTGTCCAGCCTGCAGTCACCTCTGGATGCTACCAATCAACCTCACTGCAATGTGACAAGTTGGTGGGTGCACAAAGTACCTGCCATTCAGTGTCAAAACAAGCCTACCAACAAAATCTCACTGACGCTCATTCTGATACAGCAGCAACAGAGACAAGGCTGGCAAGTGTACAGACAAGGTCAGGCTTCAGAAAAATGTAATTTTTATTACAGCGCAGATCATGTGAATACAAAATACTCTACAAAAGACTATAAAAAAAGCTTGCTCCTCTTACTTAAGAGACTGAAGACTTGAAATGAGCAACTCACGCACGTCCTGAGTTACAGGTACATGGATGCAAATACATTAAATGACATGTCAAAAGTCACGCAACAAATCTGTGGATCTCATCCACATCTTTCATCCCCATCTGCCTGCGAGGTATCTTAAGCCCAAGACAGAATTTCCTCTTGTCGGAAAAGAGCAGCCATCACTCTGCCATGGAAGTTGAACGTATTTCCAGAACTCCATATTGCTGCAGTCACGACCCCTTCAAAGGATTTGGTATGCTCAGAGTTACCAGTTTGTTTCTAAATATTTCTTTGAAGCTCATCCACGCTGACTTTTGCTGACAGAATTGCCAGCTTTGTCTGTCTGCTTTGGAGTTTGTTTTGCTTTCTTTTAACAGGCAGCAAGACATTGTTGCAAGACACAAGCTCTTGGGTGGCACCTACATGTATATTATTTCACAATGAAGGACGGCTGCAAATTCCCCAAGAGGCAGTTGACATTATTCAGTCTTTGTATTTCTGGGAATTAAACACTAGGGGCCATCTTCTACCCTGATGAAACCAAAGCCCATGAATAATCACTGGCCTCGGTGGTTTCTGCGCAAAATTGGACGCAGATGTTTTTATGACACACTATGATGCGTGTTTTCAATATAGGTTTTATAACACCCAGCCTAAGTCAGAGTTACATGTCTCTAGGAAGCACCCATAAATACTGCTGTTTGACAGGACAGAGACATGAAAATGTTCCCAGACTGAAACATGAAAACAGTGAAAACTCCCCAGACCTGGGAGACAGGGAGTGATCACAAGCGTTACACTCTTCAGTCCTGTGCTGCAGGTCCTGGAGCTTGAAAACTCTCAATGGTCCCAAAATATTGATGGCTATCCCTCTCCATAGAGAGGTCAAAAAAATCAATCCCCTGATGAAAAAAAGCCAGGCTTCCTGAGGACAGAACACAATGAAGTCTATTTCTGCTAACAAATACATTATGGCAGAAAAGCAGAAGCTGCTAATTTTAGTTTCCAGAACAATTTTGATTTCCACCTACAAACATGCTTGTCAGACAGGTATCTGGGAAGCAGAACAGCTATAATTTAAGGCTGAATTTGTTTTTAGTTGTTTAGAAAAGGAGAGGAAGAAGAAGAATAAGGACATGCAAATGCAGATCCTTTCACTAAGCAATACTGAGAAGACAACATTAGGAAAAGGATGACATTCCTATTTAATTAAGATTTCTGCTCTATTTGACGTTTTCAAGGATTAGTCCTTTTTCTTAGGTGGTGGAGACAAAATCTCCAAGGCCAGTGGAGGAGATGCAAAGAACACTGTCAAAGCCTAAAGGGCTACTATTTCTTACCTGGGTTATACCATTGCATTGAAACATTACAACATGAGCTTACAAGGGAGACACCGTGTTGCAGAAATTGTGTTTCGCAGCTTGGACACAACATTAAGTTCTCATTGTCTGAATTTAGTATACATATAGGTCTGACAAAAAAACCCCAAGACTAACCCTACAGTTCCGGAAGGAGGAGTGTGAGGAGAGAGAGAAATAAATAGTTACAGAACATGCTTTAACCTGTCACAGTGAGATAAACTCAATCACTTCACTCAGTACACATGGATGTGTGTCCAAATAGAGAGGTTTTCTTACCGTCAGTTGGAAAATGTCGGTGTGCACCAGCCCACAATGCTTTGTCTGTGAAGCAGTGTTTAGTTAATAACTACCTATTCCCAAAACCAAATCCATGCTCAAAGGAACCCATCTTTTTCCTTGGTAGAAGACGTGAAAGCAAAAATGGTGGAGATCGTCAATAGCCTTTCAGAAAATGACCTGTGGAATTGCTTTGAACATTGACAGAATTGTATGCAGCTGTGCAGCAACTCAGACAGGGACTGTTTTGGTGGTGCTCATGGTTGATTTTCTTAATTTATTAAGTAAAAACAGCTAAAGGTAGACTTTTTTTTTTTTCCCCTCTGTGTGTGTATTGGACCTCTTACTACGAGGTTAAAGCAAACTAAAGCAAAATATGGCATCTTCAGCAGAATTTCATGCCAGGTTTCCTAAATATCAAGTTGCATGTGGGAGCTAAATCCAGGAGTCCAAAACTGCACAGACCCAGTTACGATGACCCCCTTGGTCATGCTCTCATTGCAGCTGTATGATATACACTATCTTCAGGGTTTAAATCAACATTAGGCATTTCTGGCAATCCTCAGCCTCTGGCTGCGCATTTGCCACTTCACTGCTAGATTCTGCCCTTGCGCATCCATGTGTGTGTTTCATAGCCCAGGTCACTTGGCTGACACAGGCTGAGAGAGCATAAACCACATCTGCTGGGAAGTAGGAGCAATTTCAGCAGCCACCTTTGACCCTGACCCAGCAGAGCAGTGTGATTACGCACTGTGAGCCCCTAAAATTGCAGGCAAAGTCACTTCCCCTGCAACTCAGCCTTAAAACAGCCAGAAGAGAAATATATAACATTTAAGCCCTGTTATGTAGAACCCAGAATGGGTCCAGCCTGCACACTGTTACTACAACTGCGCAGAAAAACAGTAACCCAGTATTGACACCTGCAAGCTTTGCATGTCTAAGTGCGGTAAAACACACATAGATGACTTTCCGATGAACAAGCATTATACATTCCCAAAAACATGTTTGTTGCTAACAGCCCAAGCATCTCTGACTTGTAACATAAATTACGGCAGTCTAATGACACACTGGAAACCCAGAACTCAATGGAAAACTCATAATTCCTAACAATCCAAAGACAAGACAAAAAAGGTAAAAAAAACCTCTTCAAGAGCCAGGATCAATGACCTAAATCACATATTGAAGACTCAGTCCTCTCAGTGGCCAAAGGATGACTTCTGTTGGTAGGAAACAGGGAGAGTGCTAACAGATTTGCAATAACCAAGAGGGTATCGCCAGTTCTGTACACAAATTCCACGTGGGTGGCCAACAGGGAAAGGTGACACGGGTCTGTGCTCCCAATTAGGGAATTACATGCGTAGTAACACACCTGAGCATTTGGTTTGGCAGCCAACAGCAGGGGAAATGAAGCTGTTACTCTGTTTGATTCTGCTGCACTCATTTATTTTTTATTAGAAACAACAACAACATTTAATGTCACTTCTATACGTGGTCCAGTTGCTTAATACTGGATCAAAGTTCGGTCTTTTTCTCCCGTTTCTAATTTAATAAATTGTAGACAAACAATGCAAGAAATGCTCTACATTGCTAAAAAAATCCCCCTTACGCCAGAGTTTACTTTTCTAGGGGGCGAATATACTACAATTAAAATATCCATTGCACAGTCCTCAAAGAACAGAAGAATCAATAGCAATGAAAGGAGCGGGGATTTTTCTAAAAATTTAATCCAGTGTTTTCAGCCTTAGCCTCTTTTCAATTTGTTTAGTTTTTTCCAAAATTATGGCACTTTTGGAATAAAAATCTATTCCTATTATTATTTAAAAAAAAAAGTTCCTCTTTCTGACCATGCACTCATTGCTCTGAATACTTTAACTGCTTCAGACACCAAAAAAAGAAATGAAAAATGGAAATTAATAACTGGTATGCCACATAAGAAAAATATATACGGAAAATCCCTGTGCCATAATAAACATTACTGAAAGGTGTTCTTAGTCATACTAATATGTGTGGTATAGGAACTTGCATTGAATTAACTTAGTAGCAACACACCAGGAACACCCAAGAGGATAAAAAAAAACCCTTTACACTCCGGTTCTTACAGTCATAGAATGGTTTGAGTTGGAAAGGACCTTAAAGATCATTCAACCTTCAACTCCCTTGCCAAGGGCAGGGACACCTCTCCCTAGATCAGGCTGCCCAAGGCCCCATCCAACCTGGTCTTGAACACCTCCAGGCATGGGGCACCCACAACTTCCCTGGGCAACCTGTGCCATTGCCTCACCACCCTCACTGTGAAGAACTTCTTCCTAATGTCTAGTCTAAATCTTCCCCCCTCCAATTTAAAGCCATTCCCCATCATATTATCACTACAAGCCTTTGTAAACAGTCCCTCCCCAACTTCCCTGTAGCCCCTTCAGGTACTGGAAGGTCGCTATAAGATCTCCTCAGAGCCTTCTCTTCTCCAGGCTGAACAACCAAAACTCTCTCAGCCTGTCCTCGTACAGGAGGTGTTCCAGCCCTCTGATCATCTTTGTAGCCTACTCTGAACCTGTTCCAACAGCTCCATATCCTTCTTACATTGAGGATTCCAGAACTGGACGCAATACTCCATGTTGGGCCTCACAAAAGTGGAGTAGAGGGGCAGAATCACTTCCCTCAACCATGCTTCTTTTGATGCAGCCCAGCACGCGGTTGGCTTTCTGGGCTGCGAGTGCACATTGCCGGCTGATGCTGAGCTTCTCATCAATGAGCACCCCCCAGGTCCTTCTCTGCAGGGCTGCTCTCAATCACATCATCCCCCATCCTGTATTGAAACCACAGATTGCCCCAACCCAAGTGTAGGACCTTGCACTTGGCCTTCTTGAACCTCATGAGGTTCACACAGGCCCACTTCTCCAACTTGTCCCTGTCTCTCTTAATGATCTTTAGGCAGATCAGGGCCAGAGATGTCCCTACATATGTACCTGTGAAGATATCTTTTATACAGCTTTGTTAGCTGCTCTGTAAAGAAGACATCAATTGCATTCAGTGACTAATTTACCAGGAATCTTGCTTTTTAGGATCATTGAATCAGAGCTCTGGGAATTTTAAGGGATTGCACACAAAAGCGTTTTCGAAAATGTCTCCAAAGCCAGCATCATTTCAGACTGAACAGCAGGTTCATCCTCCGATCCAAGTCTGTTACAGCGGAACACTGCCAAACAAACGTCTATTAATATTCTGCTAGGAAGCAGGAGCGGATGGGCTCTTGCATTACACTGAGGGAAGTGGTCAGGTTAAGAGTTAGGCATCGGTCACACAGTTCCTCCATTCAAGCACAAACCTCTTCACCCATCATCATGTGTTGTCAAATGCTTTTGTGCATCGCAATATTAAATTCCAGTACCCTGGGGACTGGATATGAATAGGCACAACATGGAAATTATGATGCATGCAACAATACCCTTTAACCTATTAACAAGTATGACCAAGCTTACTTATTTCTGAGCTCTCTAATCATCAAGGCAAGAAGACATCAACAACTACTGTGTCACACTGACAGGGCCTTCAATGACAAGTGTGATTCAAAAGTCCACAGGAAACACAAAAAGGTTTTGTCTTTTGATGTGAAGAACAAAGCTACCATGTGGCACACCATCACACATGCAATTAGTCAGGAAAGTTAATACAGTAGAAGCAGATGGTGGAACCATGTCAACATTTTCAGTGGGCACGTTTCCCCTCACTCTCAAGTTGCTGAGAATCAAGGTCACGGGGGAGCCCCAGGCAGATTGTCTATGAGCTGGACCACACCAGGAATCAACGTTACTTTTTTACCTACCCGTCTGAGTTACCTGTGATCTCCCACTTCTACTATCACAGCTCCCATCTTTCAGACACCTCCTCTCTACTGCATTCTCATGCCACAGGGAAGCACCACTAACCTCACTGCACATGGAGGGAAACGAAGGCAGAGATAGGCAGTCTCTAACCTTGGTTGTGCTGGCAGATGTTGACACAGAAAAGCACTAAAAACACACCTTCTGTGGCCCTTAACACTACTCATTTTGCTCATTTCTGCAGCCAAATGAGTTACCAAATGCTATAGGAATCACTCGTACAGAACAGCTACAGGACATGTCACTCTAAAGCACTTCATAGATTCATGACAAAGAATTGCTCCTCCAGTGATTCTCACCTGCCAGCCTTAAAGCTCAGCTAATACAGGACAGGAACAAAAGGCTTCTTGTTCACCACCAACTGCACTGAATGTGCAGAAAATGTAAAATTCAAACCACAAGAAATGCACAAAGAAATATAATACAGGAAACATTGTGATTCAAATGACTTTGAAGTAACAGCCCTGCATAGCCTTCAGAATCTCCTCTGCTATTATTGTCAACCAGTTTTGCCCAATTCCCCAGCTCTGTACCTCATGGATTTCAATGGCATCCAGGTGAGGATGGCAGGAGCTTTCAGCTCTGTAATTTAATTAAAATAAAACGAACAACCAGCAGTTAGTCAAACTGCACATACGTTCCAGCCATATCTACTGAATTCTGCAGCCCTCGGTCCAATCTGATTTCCTTATAAGCCTCTGGCAACCCATTAATTAAAATGTGTTATTTACAGCTTCCAGGGGCTTGAAACTATGGGATGCACTTGATGGAATTTATGCAATTATGTACAGTCAGTCCTAGCGACAGGTTCCATTCTTGCTCCTGCTCTCCTCTGCTCCCACACTCAGCCATTTCCTTCCCTGCGCCTTGTCCACGTGGCACTGTTCAGCCTGGACCTGCCACAGCACAATCGGCTGCCATGGAAATGAGCAGGAGGCAACAAAGGAACCAAGTCTCTCGTTGGAAATGGAGTTACAAGGCAATAGCGCAGGAAGGCCAAGACAAAGAGAAATCAGTTTGCCTTCTGCCTCTGAATACAAAAAACCCTCCCTCTTTGTGCAAGATGCTGATGAATAGTTTCCCTGATTAAGAAAACCAAGCCTCTTCTAGCCAAATGCAACCAGCTTCGGTGGATGGAGCGTCCTGCCTTTGGTCCTATGCAACAGTCTATCCATTAGATTTTGGGGCAAAACATTAGTAGCCAGGTGATCCACAGCCAAAAGCAAAACCAGAGGATGTGTAGTATAACTTAATAAGCAATCCCCACCTCACTCACACAGCAGCATCAGTTGCAGACAGATCCCCACTTTCAGGAGGAGTTTTTCTTTTTTTACTCCATTATTAAGTAGTCTCATTCATTGGCAATTCCCTTGACTTTGAAAGAAAAAAGATTTTAAAACACACACTAGAAGGTATGACTGACAAGTATAACAAAGTCTACTGTGTCTTTGAACTGATTTCCAAAGGCTTTTATGAGAATAAAGGGAAAATAAAGTTCTATGAAATCATGAACTTTTTACTGCTTAAGGAGTCTCAAGTGAACACTGCTGGAAGATCAAGTACCATAGGCCCAAGACATCCACACACATAATCTTCCCAATGATTATTACTTTTTTTCCCCTTCTGTGTGTTCGTCATTTTTTTCCATGAGGCTAGTGACTTACCTGTGTAAAACCTACAGAAACTATCTGACACTAGACATAAAAACGAGAAAACTCTGCGAAAATACACCACTATCAAAGCCTAACAGCTTTCTCCCAGCAACACGAAAGTGGATTTTGGCCTTATTCTCCTGTGTTTACAATAAGAAACAGCAAAAGGTGGAGAAAACATTTCTTGCACGATGCAGAAGCAGCTCTGCAGATTTCAGTCTGTAATTCCAAATACCCAACCTGCTCACACTATGCCCTCAGCTGGTGTGTGAAATGGCTTATCTCCTCTGAAGTCGGTGTAACTACTCCAATTCAGATTAGCTCTAAAAGCCTCTTTCACAAAGATGCACTGCAATAGTGCTTTGGCATTGTCTAAAGTCCAGCTTTAAATGTACTGCAGAAGAGGCATTTTTCATTTCAAGCCCAGAAACACATGAGTTTGTATCAATATTTGGTGGCTGATTAAGTCTTTTGTCACTATGATTTTCATAAGAACATCTATGAATGGATTTATGGGAGATCAATGATGATGAAAATGTCTCTGAGATGATCATTTTATTATGTTTTCTTTCTTTTCCAGCATTGCCCGTTCTGTACTGGGTCCTTGTAGGTGATAAAATACCGATACTGTCTGTCCAGGGCAGCCAGAAAGAAATGTGAGATACTTTTTAATAAGAAAGTAATCAATAACTTTTTAGACTGTTCAAAAGAGCAGTTTGTAAAAGCTGAGTTGTTCGAGTACGGAGTCCTAAACTTGCAATACCTCATTAATTTTCTAGGTCACCAGCATTAACATACACCAAAATGATTAATCTATGCGTACAACTTAAAAAAAAAATCCATTCAAATTAAAGTTATCTTTTAAGTCTGTTATATCACGTTTACTGGCCATACCATGTGGCTACCACTGCAGGACAGCGAATGAGCTGTAGCCCTCAGCTAACAAGTACCCATAGAAACTAAGAAGCACCATCAGAACCAAAAAGTGAAGCTTGGAGGAGAGAATTCTGCCTCAGCAAGAGAAACAGCATCCCCAAACTCAGCATGTCAGAAATTAAGCAACAGTCATTTTTATACGTTCCTCCAAACCCTTCTCTAAATATCAGCACAGTAAGAGTCTATAAGATGACTACAGCTACAAAACCAAGTTAAAAGGTTTCATAACTACTAAACAGTGTCCAGCCTGTCACCACCAGAATTGAGACCGGTGAGCAATAGCAGAATTAAACTTCCCCTCTGCAAATGGTTTCCAGTCACCTAAGTGTTACCGAGACAACTCCAATGACCAGAATACAAATTACCTTTGGGATACCACGGTAAACTCCAGCACTTACCAACTTTGCATGCAAATTTAAATCACAACAATTTAAATGACAACTGTGTAAACAGCAGAAACTATTAAACTATCACAGGAGTCAATGGCACTATAGTTAGGAAAAATGTTGCTGCCTCCAGTAACAAAACTGAGCAAAAGGAGGAGGACACACACACATAAAAAAGTTCAGCCTTGTAATTCACGGGTGCCAGACGAGGGCTTCTCATTCCCTAGGAAACATCACTTTTTCTTTGACTTCTTCTTGTCCTGGATATCAACTATAAATAAGTCCCTAAGTTGGGCAACACTTTTTGTATAAGAAAGCCAGGCAGCTTTGGGTGCTGAGAGCTGCCTGGTTATAAACAACCCCAGAGCTGTACGTTTCAATTGTTTTATTTCCGACAACTACAAAAAGAGGGAGAAGAAAAAGAAAAGAAATTTACCTTCTTTTGCCTTTGGCACTGACATGTGAGGCAACCTTAAATCTCATTTTCAAAGAAATGCTCTAATGCACAAACCGTTTTGCAAAAATGGTGATAAACCAAGCCCAGTAGTTACATTACCCGCCTCAAAAATTAAGTAGTAAATAGCTTCAGCAAGTATAAACGATAAGGACTCAGGCAACAGAACTAAGAACTGTGACAAGCTCACAGATCGAAATCTGAGAATGAGGAAGAGGTGGGAAACAGTGAAAAGTGCACTCTCCATTAAAGCTGAGTAATATACAGTAGAATTATTTTATCCTGTCAGAATACTTTTCAAAAAAAGTCCCAAACAATTTATAACCAAAGCAGTCAGAGACAGATTTTCAGGAGGAGGCTGGTGGTGCCCTCAAGTTTAGGTTACTATCAGGAGCTAACTTCAGCTGAAGCTTCTCATGACCACCAAGAGCCGGGAGAGTTCTGGCGAAACTCCTTTACTGCTCTGCTATTGCATCTTCACATAGACTGCAACAAAACAAAAAACCAAACTAAACTAAACAAAAACCCAAACAAACAAAGCCCATCATGCTTCCAGCCCTGGAAGCATGCTGAACTGGATCCCTCAAGAGAAACCAGTGGGGCAATAAGAATGAGAAAGAAAGACAAATGAAATAAATCACTCAGCTACCAGAGAGAGCATCAACAGTCATTTAAGTTATTTGTTATGTTAGACATATGTAATAAAATTTACTATTAGGCTCCACATTACTCCAGCAAGACTCCTGAAATATTCCTGACAGGAAGTCCAGACCCTCTGGCAGCTTTGCAGATCCCACATCCCCACACCGCCCCCAAGAAAGTCAGCTCAGAAGTCCTGTTGTCTATGGTTCACAGAACTGCTTGGGTGTTGCTGAAGTTTTTACATGATGTTATTTTTTATAGTGACACTTCATCAGGTGCTTGGCTACAAGAGGATTTACTGATTAAAACATTAAGTGCAAGCAGTTTAACTGCAGAAAACTAAAAGCAAGGCAATATGAATCTGCTTGCTCTGTCCCACCTTTCCTTTTTCCTAAAGTGAAGTCCTTCCTATCAGATTATTTAATAAAGTGCAGCTCTTAAGTAAAAAATTCACATTCTCCTGCCAGGTTAAATTATTGTCGGATGGTCTGTATGACCAGGCAGGAGCCTCTGTTAAGAGCATAACACTTTGCCTGGTGAGACTCTCTGTGCAGCTATAATCACTTGAGATGTTGATCACTCCACAGAAGATGACATGGGATATAACCTCCTGTTATTAGGCTTTTCTTTGCCCAGCCGGGAGCAATTGATTAAATCCCAGAAGAGTTTATTTCAAAAATCAAGATAACACTCTTCATGTCTGTGTGTTAAAAACCCCTCACTCTTTCTAGTATATAAGCTTTCAGAAAACTATTTTGTAGAGCCTACCACATACGCTGCCGGCTGGCCTAGATGTGCCAGAGTATGCTAATCACAGAGGACTCCAAGGGGTGCCGGCACACAGTAGTTAGAAAATCTGATGTTTTGGGTGAAAGAGAGATCTCAGAGGCTGAAAAATCAGTTTTCAATTAAAATCCAACTTACTGGATGCTCAACTTCATAGATAAGGCAACAGACTGTATTTCCCCAAGTTCTGTAAACTCTGAAGCCTTTGCTGCTTGTGCGACAAGCCAGGAAGAGCAGTTGTGCCATCACAGTTGCAACCATGACACTAAAGGTGGATCTGATGGAAATCTGGGCTTTTAGCGACAAGTCAAGAGAAGATAAAAGTGAAATTTAACTGTTCTGCTGGGCTACATGAGCCACATGCTGGCCAATAGGAGCCAATAATACTTGGACATTAAGTGCAACTGAGTTAGAGAAGCTCAACAGAGAACGGCGGTCATCAATTCTACTGACAATGTGCAGAATCAGCTGTGCCACACAGGGCTTCCTCTGCAAACCCATGGTTATTCCAGTCTGTGACTCAACTCCTGTGGTCACCAGAGCTAAGAAAGGTGAATGAAGTTTTCAGGTAAGATTTGCTGAGCAATCATCCATTCACTATAATCAAAACCAATAAAAACCTGGAGTTACAAAACACAAATTTCCTAAAAGACCACTTCCAACTATTCAGCACTATCAGAAGCTTCTTGTTGGGTGGACAAGCCATACCAGAGCCAGATGCAATTGCTAAGCAGGGCTTTCAGGGGCTGGATATCTAGATCAGTGGGATATTCAAACCCTGCCAATAGCTCTCACCATCTTTTAATCTTTCAATCAGTCTGCCAGCTGCAAAGTTTATAAACTTTAGAATTTCCCTAGTCTTTCAATCTCAAAACCAATTTGTCTGCTCCTTCTCCCTCTCCTCCTATTTCAAATCAAGTTTTAGTTCAGGCAATAAAGTCTGGCCACATCTCTCACTTTCACTGATCTTCTCACTTAGCCCTGATTTCATGAGACACTATACTTTACAGCAGAACTGACTCTAAATGGCAAGTCCATAACTACTCAAGCTCTCAGCTGTGTGCCGTCGAGTGCCCTGCTGTGGTTCCTGGCCACCCAAGTGAAGTGAGACTTCCTGAAACCTTACGGCCACCTAGAATATAGTAGAAGACGCTATACACAGCTCCAAGAAGCAACCTGTGTTCAGAAATACTTCACTGCTAGAGTGACCACTGTGAGCGGTGCCTGACTCCGAGAAGAAAAAAGGCTGTTTGACAAACAGTAATTCCCACCAGACTCCTTAAGCCTGAGGCACATCCACTGTAACTCCAACTTCAATAAACCACAGCAGGACTTAAAAGCCGTATCTATGTCATCTCTCCAACAATCATATCTGCAGAAACAACTGCTGAAGACCGGCAGTTCATTACTGAATTCACAACCGTGGTTTCCTATAGAGTTGTTCTTACCTCCTTTAGAGTTAGACATTTACAGTTTAATGTTCTGTGTGCTTTCCCATTGCTTGTTCAACAGCCTCAGATCATAAAATCTGATGTCTGAAGCCCTGAGGAGAAAACACGCTGCCCTTCAATAGTCAGCTAGGGTCCTTCATAAAGTGACCAAAGCACTAAAACCAAAATAAAAAGTAATGATTTCAGCATTGCCTTAAATGCAATAATAAACCAAGTACTGCTTTCAGAGTACTTATCATAGAGGACAAGCGTGTGCTGGCAGCTGGCACTGAAGTCACAGCAACACAGTAATTAAACACTCAGGAGTGCGCGATACAGAGATGCAGAAGTCTAACCAGAGGAATCGCCTCCTCCTCCTATGCTGGCAAGTCCTTCATTCTCAGAGTGAAGGCACAGTGGAGGCCTGAGGCATCTCTCTCACACATTCCTTGTGCAAGTCAGTACATGGAATCGGAGACCCTCACTTGTCTGTCAGCCCTTAAAAACTACAATAATCAAAGCCCAGTGGGAAGATAAAAGAGTTCAGCCATAGCTTCCCTGCTCACCAGCCATTCCCAGAGGGCCACGGCCCCTCTGATTATGAGAGGGGAGAGCGAAAGATTTTTCCTAAAGAGCCTGCTTCACAACATAGGAAGAAAATACTGTTTCCTATGTGCACAAACCAAAGACACTTCTAATGCACTGGGAGCTGAACAGGGCTGTGAGATCATGCAGTAAATTCATCTGGCCTTGCTTCTAAGCCAGTAACAAGGATATTACTAACTTGAGTACCAACTGGAACTGACATACAAAAGCACCATGGGTTTCCTGCAAACTGACAAACAAAAGCAGGACTTACAAGAATCAATTAAAATCTTCATTCAGAAAAGAAAAAAAAAAAGGGCATAAAACGATCTTCACGATACCCTACTAGGTAACAGCTACTAGGAACAGCTGTTCAGGAAAATGTGTGATGCAGTTCATTCTCATTCTCCAGTACCAAGCACTTGTTTTCCCTAAAGCAAAAGATTTGAATAAAGAAATTGAAGTCCCTCTGAAAGCCTAAAGAAGTTGAGAACCACAAATTACTGTTAGAAATAACTTTCATCCACTAACTCTGTTCTACAGTATTTGGCATTGGGAAGTTCAATCCCAGTACCATTAATCAGTGAGTAACTTCCCTGTTTGCAGTCTATGTGCACATTTCTTCATTAATTGCCTCTGGGAAAGGAAAGAGAACTGGTAAAGGAACAGAGAGGGTCTCATCTACGTGGGAGAGGAAAATCACTGCACACTGACGCTCATCACTTCTCACAAATTTCTTTGTCTGTTATTGGCAAAAAAAAAAAGCAAAATTATGAGTATGTAGTTAAATCCATTGCCAAATCAATGACAGCTCAATTCCAGGTCAGGTAATCACCTAGCAAGTATCCTTGGACATGCACATGCTAGTTTATCATGAAACGATTTATTAATGAGGGTAGATGTCTAAAACCAACCACATACACCTTCCCTCAAAAAAAATAACAAAAAAAGATAATCAAGCCCCAGCTGACAACAAAGACAAATCAAATGCAGCTGGAAAATTTAGATGGCAGAAGTTTCTCCAAATGGCTTTATGTTAACAGACTTGTTCCCTGAAACCACAGCCACTGGCCAGTGGGCATTTCCCTTCTGATGGACAGAGACACGCACAGGTCCAGCAGAAGCAAGTAACACACAGACTGACCTGCCCTCCCTCCTCTGCCTTCATTTCTGTACTGGGAGAGGTGGAAGGGAGGAGTAGATTAGCAGAATAATTATTAGAGAAGGGACAGGACCCATGCATGAACACACACCAACCTGCACGCTTCCTTTGTTGTAAATGGATAAACGATTCAAGGATATGAAGCTGCCAACAGATAGCGCAGCAAAATCACAATACTTTAGTAAGAAAGCTTGTAATTCCCTGCCTTGTGAAAAAAAGTTTTGCCTCTCTGAGCTGGTTCCATTCTTTTCCTTTTTTCTTCTCGGCTCCTAGTCTGCAGCAGTTCATTAGGAAGATATGAACGTTTCACTTTGTTCCTGGGTCAGCTAGGTCCTGTCATACAATTCAATTGGCAGTTTTAAATGGGTCAGAACAGATACTAAGCTGTTAAAATGAAAATAAGCTGATTGTCCCTGGGAATATAAAAGAACAGAGGAGACTTTCAGAGCATCTGTGTCTCCAGGTAACCTTTGTTATGCAATGGAGCTGCCTTACACTGATATTCGGTTTTTCCTTTCTTTTTCCATGGAAGCAACTAAGTCAAGGTTTGCTAATAGTGGAATAGCTGTTTACCAAGGGGCAAACCTGGTAAATGTATGTAATGGATGGAAACTCTGTAGGACTTTCAGGCTGTAAGAATCACAACCTCTAAGTCCTGCATATGCAGGACAGGGACCTCTCTCAGTCCCCACGAGGCTGCTGCACAGCAAGCAAGGGCAAGCCACAGGTTTAAGGCTACACCACACAGAGGTGCCCAAACTCCAATTATGGACTAATGGTTACCTGTCCTGAACAGCAAACATTTCCTGGTTTGCTGGCAGTCTCCTGAAGACTAAATTCAACTCTTCCCTAAAGCCAGATGCACTATGTACAAGGGTGAAAAAGTTATTTTGGAGAAACAGACACTCAGATCTTCAGGCTCATTCCAGTTTTCTATGGAAACAAGTCCTTTGCTAACTCCATTCAGACACAAGCTCAGTTTAGATCAAACCCTCATCTGACATGTCTCCACAAGTCATCCAAGGCCAAATAGGGACCAGTCACTAATATTCAAAACAGAACTGATGATGGCTACTGGCTGCTTGGAGAATGCTATTCAAAATTATATCCCTCTCAAGAAATCCTCACTGATCAAAATCCAAGTCTCCAGTTTCCCCAAGTCAAGCTGTGCTTCCAAGCAGCCTGCAAGAGCTCTCCTAATGGGTTAATCTGAGTTTATGTAAACTCAAATGGAAAATAAAATTTGATCTTCTGTGTTTTAGCTGCAGTTAAATAATAAAAGTGGAAAGACAGAGACACCGGCTATTGCCACTGCAGTCATAGTCCACTTTTCTCTGGACTAGCTTTTCTGCCTTGAGACCAGAATAGTGGGCAAGTTTTTAAATAGCAGAGGAAGAGTTTTTAAATAGCAGAGGAATAGAAAATCTGCAATTATTTCAGCTTCAGGTCTGTCCTTAGACATTCAGTATTATCTAAAAGCTAATAAAAGCATTCTGAACAAGCATATACAACAAAATTACAATTTGAAATATTTTTCCATAGTCAGCAATAAGAGACTACTTGAATTTGATATATGTAAGCATAAAATTGTGGAAAATACACAGCCTGCAGTGATATTTCTATCCCCTTCCCAATCGTCACCTTGAAAAGTATGTATTATTTTCTGCTTTATTTGAATTCATTCTTAAAACTGGATGTTATGCCAGTTTTTATTAGCTGTTTTCACTGCTATTTCTCAGTGCAATTTTACTGTACAACTTGCCACACTGCAGAATCTTTATTCATGTAGGAAAGACGCTGCCAGGGTAAAGAGTTACATTTGTAGCTTGGTCCTTTTAATATTAGTCTATATTTTTGTGATCTTCTTATAAAACTATAAAATATTTTATAACAATTACAGTGAAAAAAAGAAAGGAAAAAATGAAAAGCTCCCTCTAAGCTTGCAAGGACACAGAGTCCTGATGCAGTGACACCTGAGGTGCATCAAATTTTGCCAAATGTCCATCCTGTGGCTGCACTGCCCATGGTTTCCTTCCTTCTCTGGACCCAGGTGTCCCCAGGAACAAACTCCAACATAAGATGGAACAAGCATGTGAGCACATACACCAGTCCACAACCTCTGCTCTTCTGGTGCAATTGTTTTGCCAGCTCTAAAATAAGCTGTAAGAGGTGGAAAAGAAAGGAAGTCAAGCCTATTTCCACGTTCCCCCCAGCACTTCTCCATGCCAGGATTCATACATGACCTGTCGGTTATACAATCTACTTTCTGCAGGAACAAACCTCCTCTGGAGCAGGTACATCCCAGATGTCTCCAAGTTGGCCCCTCTGCTGACAGGCACAGCCCCACTCAGCAGCTCTCACGTCCCAACCGCATCCTCTATGGTGCTGGGCAGAAGCAGGGTGAGATGCCAGCCCTGCACTGTAGCTCTTTGCGATCTATGTTATGACAAAACAGTAAATCAAGAGTGTCGTAACATCACATTTGAACAGAGACTATGCTCTCCACCTTCCCTCAGGGCATCTATAAATCACAACCCCTCTTCCAGAAGGCATGCATCTGTAATTTTACAGATTCAAAAGGTCAAATCTTCACCTGCATTTACTTTAATGCTGTTCATACATTATTAAAATCTCTTAGGACTCACCCTCCTGCTCCAGGCCCTCCCCTGCTTCCCAGGGCAAGGCAGCAAGGGCATGCTCCCTAGGGAATTAGTATATATTCCATGTCAAGGGCAACAACTCAAAGTCAAGCACAGAAAGATGCTAAATAAGGTAATGTCTTACTATTTTTAATTTAGCTCTAAAATAACTATTTTTATTTAACTTCGTGTGCATTACACAACATTAGACTCTCATCTGCACCCATACAGCCCTTTGTCCAAAAGTAGTAAGTTGCTCTAGAAACCTTCCCACATGAATTGTAAGGGGCAAGCAAGGAATCAATCCAGTTGCACAAGAAATTCAGCTGTCTCTAATCTATTTATGAGGCTAAAGCACCAAACAGCCTACAGAGATAAAATAATACCTCATTCACCTGAAACTCCGAGAAAAGGTCAATCCCAAATAGCCAGTCCTCTCTCCTTCTCCAGCTGTATGTACTGGAGAGACAACACCTGCCACTGCTTTACAGTCTTTTGCCAAAACAAAGGAATATTGATTTTTGCCCAGAGAAAAGGATAACAAAACCAGAAACAATATTTAATAGCATTTCCTAAAGCTTTTTTTTTTTGTTTTGTTTTTTTAAAGACTCCCCTGGAAGATTAGTAACTAGTTCGTTCCTGATTAATTTGAAAGATGAATTAAAAACATGGCACAAGCCAGGGCAGCAAATCAGACGTTGAGTTTAAAAAAAACAAATTAAAAAGAAACCAACCAACCAATCCAGATGTCAACTTTTCAGGCAATGTCTTAGGCAAACAGCCTTATACAGCTGCCAACACATACAAAGTGTTGCAAACTTTGGTATAAAGGATGGTCAGCACCTTATGTGACAATACTCTAAACACCCTAAAACAGGAACAACCCTTTAGCAAAAATCATAATGCTTCCTAAGAAGTTTTAACGTGTGCTGAAAATCAATTTCTAGCATGCGTGTGCTTGCATACACACACATACATAGTTGTAAGGACTTTAACTATCCATCCTAATTTATTTGGAAATAATGCAACTCTTCAACTGCTACAACCACCTGTGTAGCAGAAATATACCTTCCCAAGCAACCTCAAAATCCAAAATATTAATTATATCATTATATCTCTTTGTTTTCCAGGAGACAGGATTTACTTATACGTCATCACTGCTGGTAAGTACCAGTTACTGCTTACTGATTAAAAGATTGAGGGGACAAGTAGTACAACCTTATGACCAAAGGATGCACATATGATAGAGAATCTTCCTGCTACCTCGTGGCTCCCACATCTTGGAAGACCCTCCTAGCCACTGCTGCAAAGTCATTCTCTGATGAATGGAAACCTGTGTTCCACTGAGTTTTCAAAACTTACTCAAGCAGCTGCACACAAAACAAACCAGGACTGAGCACACAGGAATAGTCCGTCTTTGTGACCCCCCCCATTAGAAACTTTGCTTGAATCATGCCAGCAGGCCACGCGCATCACCGAAGGCAGCAAACAGACCGATTTTTAACAATAGAAATGAACCCTAGTGAGACATTACATTTTTAAAACCTACTTTTAAAAAGAGCTGCCAGAAGTCTCATCATATTGCTAACAGCAGCAGGTGTTCGAGCTCTGAAGAAACCAGACTTTACTTGAAATCTGGGGAACTCTGGGAGATCCAGCGTTAATGCTTCCTCCTCCCTCGCTCCTGTCAATGGATGCACATCGGTACAGCACGGAGGGCAAGGACCACCAAGCCCTGCTGCAGCTGTTTGCAGCATTTTATGAAAACAAGTAACATCTGAAACTAGTTTCATCCATTTGAAATGGATGGGAATGCTGCTCTTTAGTAAGAAAAATATTTCTGACAACAAAGAGGAGCTGGGAAGCATCTGGTCTCCTTTCCTCTATCCCAATTCCATGGGAACAGTAGCTACCACTCAGTAAACTGACCTCTTGACTGGATTGTGCTTGAATTATTTCTGGTAGGATCACCCTTCCAACTAATTCCCTGCTTTCAGTTCATCTGAAAATTATTGCCTATTTCCATAACGTGCTCCTTCAGTGACCTGTGCATAAACAACACTAACTTATGTAAGACAACATTTTTTTTTTTTTTCATTTGGTTCATATGCTTTCATATTTATTTGGCACCTGCATAGTATTTTCACTTCAGATATCCCAGGTTATCCTAATGTTATATTTCATTTGCCTTCTACCATTTGCAAGAATGAATCATATGATAAATAAAACTGCTCAGTTACAATGCTGCTTATGTTACTTGGAATAAATAGACCTGATCATCACAACATCACAACCCCAACAGCCACCACGAAATCATGAACTCACCACCCCACAGTATCACACACATCCATTCCTAAGAGTACAGGCTGATGCTGAGGTTTCTCCAAAGGCTGAAAACTCCAAATACACTTTATTCCTTAACACCCCTTGAGATGTTGTTGTCCTGGAAACACTTCCTATAAACAGTCAATATCAATACATACCCAAACAGGCTTAATTCCACTCCTAAGAACATTCAATGAAAACATTTACTGGTCTGCTCCCTCTACCTCGCAGAATGTTCTGAGTAACACTGTGGTGGACATATTACTAGTGACGGTTGATGCCAGAAATGAGAGATGTTTAGACTTTCATGCTATACCAAGTACTAATATCAATTATGAGTTCTTGTACACTTACAACATATCATGTTCACTGATCTGTACTTGTAAATCAGTAAATTGATCATTAATTTGGCACCAAGACTACATGCATATCTTTGCTTTAAAGAAGGGCAGCACAGCACCTCACATGAAAGCAATAAAAATCATTTCCCAATGAAACCAAGCAAATAAACACATTTCACAGAAAAGATCAGACATTCCCACACTGCTTCCCCCTCCTGCGATCCAGCTTTACTGATGCATATGAGCTCAAATTTGGAGTCACTCGCCTCTCTCTCCTACCCCCTCATCACACAGCATGTATAGCACAGACTTCTGCAGTCACACTGACAGCTTTATGACATTGTACGTGGCAATGAGCAGCTGAGTTTAAAATACAGCCACAAGAATCTATAAGAAATAAACCACAACAAAATTCTGGGTCTGTCAGGGTGAGTGGGCAGATTGTCTCACGCTGTAGCGTGAAGCACACAGGACACTTCACTGTTTTACCTTCTTTCTAATACGTAGAAAGCTTTGTTTTATCACCTACTCTTGAATAATTAAGATTATTTCAAAGAATCACAGAATTGCTTAGGTTGGAAAAGATATTTTAGATCACTGAGTTTTACTGTGAGGGTGGTGAGGCACAGGAACAAGTGTCCAGAGAAATTGTCAATGCCCTATCCCTGGAGGTGTCCAAGGCCAGGTTGGATGAGGCTTTCAGCAACGTGGTCCAGTGGAAGGTGTTCCTGCCTATGCCAGAAAGCTTGGAACTGGATCATCTTCAAGGTCCCTTCCAACCCAACCCATTCTATGCTTTTATGAATCTATGATCAGGGCTGCCCAGGGAAGTGGTGGAGTCTCCATCCCTGAATGTGTTCCAAAAGCATGCAGACGTGGCACTTTGGGACATTGTTTAGTAGGCTCACTGCTGTTGGGCTGATGGTTGGACCTAACACTGCTCCATGGTGCAGCACCTCATCACATGATTAAAACTAAGTAAACTATTCCTAGTGAATCTCCACTTACTTCACTAAGTTTTATTACATCTAGATGTCAGACTTGCAGGAGTGTGAACAGGCAAGAATCTCATTTTCTAGGTCCAAGCAGCCTCCACTCTAAGCTAGCTCTGATGCCAACAACTTCAGCTGAATCACTTAACCTCTCTTCTTAGTTTCCCATCTTTCATCTGGAACATTAATACATACTTCACAGCCCTGATTAAAAAATCCATTATTTAAAGTTTACACCGTGCTTTGAAGATGAAAAGGGCTATGTTTTGTCACTAGCACAGCTTCAACAGAGAAAGAGAGATGTAGTTTATTTTTGCTCAGGAAATTTGTCATTTAGTTCTGTTTGAAGAATGTATTTATCTGGAGAAAAATCTACTTTATATGAATAAAAAGTACTGTATTTAATAACATGTCTGCAAAAAAAAAGTTTAAAAAGAGGAAACACAGCACAACAGGAAAAGATCCTGAACATTAAACATTGGGCGGATCAGAAAGTGGCATTGTCTCTCCAAAGCACCCTGGAGATTTAGGAGATCCCTGGAGTGATCCTACGTGCCCATGACACAAGCCAGAGCAGGCAATTGTATTGCATCAAAACTTTGAGGTTCCTAAGCTTCAAGAAAGGTTTGCCTTTTGCTTAGCTCCCGCTCAAATCATACTTAAGATAATAATGTAGCAGCCCTTCCATATGAAGTCAGAACCACACCTACTGGTGCCAACAGACACTTTCTCTCTGGGTGAACAGTTCTTGCTCCTTAAGCAAGTTCTATGTCAAAGCTCTGTCAGTAGGTATTGCCATAATGAAGTGCATGCTGCAGAACATGACCTAAAGGAACATTTTACGTTTCCTTGACTTCTTGGTGGTCACAAGCATAGGACACTGGGGCCTGAAGCAAGAAAGCTGCACAGATCTAGGCTTGCCTGTTGTTTCCACACACTGACCCAATCCTGCTGCACAAACCGCCAACTTCACGCTACTTCCACAAAATATGACATCATGTGGTTCACCCCTCCCTCCCCCCTTCCTTTCAAAGAATGGGGTTGCTTTTGTTCGGTTTAATTTGTTGTAGCTGCTGGCATGTGTGAGAGCAGCATCCCAGCCACAATGGTTTTGGAAGCTGGATTCATTATGTTGTGACGAGTTGCTCAGGGCTCTCTACATTCTTCTGTTTCATTGGCAGAGCTGCAAGCAGTACAATGTCAGAAGACAAATTACAGAGGCGTTTACCCAGTTCTAGGGCTTGTTTGCTATTCAGCCTTGACCAAACTGGCATGATGTACTGAGTGCGCTCCACTGCTTGTGGGACAATTTTCTTGGCACTGCAAAGGGACTTATCATATTTTTGGACAAATGCACTGTGCTAAAAATACCTAAGTGTTTTAGACTACAACCCTAGTTGAAGTAAACCAGCATAGCTTTAAACAAACCAACACAGCTGTTTACATTCACTGTTGCTAAGGATTTGGTCCTTTAATGTCGTATCAGTTTGAGAACAGGGATTTTAAAACACACAGCACTGCAGGATTTGTGTTTGTTTATAACTGCACAAGCTTTAAAATAGCCATCACAAAAGCTTCCACCATCATCAAGAAACACCATTCACACAGAAGCAGTATGTGAACTCTGCCAGCTTATAAATAATAAGCATGTGTATTGTATGTACCGTGACCAGGTGTATTTATAAACGGGCCCACAGCTCAGCAATGACTGAACTCACACCAGGGCAAGATTACAAGAGAAGCCCACTTCATACTCAGTAACCTGAACTGCTCTCACATTTCATAGGGTGTTAATTCTCCTTCAGTAGCCTTCTTACCCCTAACAGTCTTTCTCCTTTTTCCCAAAAAGCATTTTTCCTCTATCACAACAGCCATTTCAGACTCTAACTGCAACTGCATCACCCTGAGAGCTTCCTGTAATGCACCAGTTCCTGGCTGGCTAAGGCACAAGTAGGTACCTGCCTATTTAATGCATAACCAGCCCGGTCACCCCTCCCTGCCAGTTCTTGGGTCTCATGCTCTGTCTGAAGTTAGAGAGAGATTCACTGACACGTTAGCTAAAGTGCCTGTGTTTGTTCATGGACTGACAGCTTTGTAGGAAGACCTTTAAAACAAACAGGAACCTATTTTTCTTGTTCAAATGAAATATGTGAGAAATGGGACAGTAGAAACAAAGGCTCAAATTCTTTCCCCTTCCACACATCTCCTCCAGTTTGACCTTTCCTGCACAAGCAAAGCAGCACTGCATCTCAGGCTGCACCAAGGTGCCAAGAATCAGAACAAGAGTTTAACTCACTCTGATCAGTGGAGCTATGGAATGTCCCTAGGCAGTTACTGTTATTTTAAGATCCAGCACTTTCATTCCTAAAACCATCCAGAAACAAGGAGAACGTAAGTCACAGCTCTTCTCTCAGGGAAGAAGGAATTCTCTTCTTCTTCTGTTGTGGAGACTCCCTAATCCAGAAAGTATTGTTTGGGTTGGCTGAGAAAGAAAAATCCCAAGCAAAATCCCTTCCTCTTCAGAAGAGAAGAGCAAGCAAATATAAACAAACTTCAGTCTAGATGCCAGGGTCCCTTCCACCCCCGCCCCAAAAATGCTTTTGAGAACTAGACATATTTCTAGTACAATCACAAGGTTCCTACAGAGCCCTGAATGCCACTCACAAGAAAGGTTTGGGTGAGAAACAAAATGAAAAGCATATTTCTGGAGATGCAATGGATCAAATCCACTGTGGCAGGTGCAGTTCTGCAAATTTAAGCTGAGCTATGATACCTTTTAGCAGTCCTGTATTCATACCCATGTCAATAAATCCCATCCGGCATGCAACCCTGATGGAAGGAAAATACATTTTCTCAAATCTGTAGCGCACTCCTTGTTATTCACTTCAAAGCTTTTCCTAATATGCTATGAGGTCCCGGAAATTATTCCTTGAGCAGGTTAATTCATTAAACAGTTGGAATACTTTCCATTCTTTGCTTACAAAAAAAGGTGTATCCTGTGGTTTTGCTTTAATGATTATTTGTATAATCATTAAAATATATTTGTATAAAGTATTAAGTTGACTTGTAATTGACAGTTTAAGAAAAAAACATATTGGCTATATTTAAGTTAAACTCGGTTTCTGCACCAAACATGGAAACAACACAATTTTGCTTCCTTTCACCATCACTTTGATGGACAGTTGTACCATGTAATAGGAATATTACAGAGGAGGAGAAACCTTGCATTAGCACAATACAGCAGTGCGTAAAGGCTTCAAAAATAGCTGCATTGCTGAATCTGGAAGCGAAGAGGAAAAGTCGATCTTAGAAGCAAGAGTCATTACAGGTTATAAGAAGGAACAACCTAGGTGGAGATTCAAAGCAAGGTTAATGGCCTCTGTATTCATCTCCCTGGCTACCTTCTCTACTTGGAAAGGCTCAAAGGTAGCGATGTCTGCCTACTCCTCTAATACCAATACAGAAACACAGTGATAAGGAGAGAATTCAGTTTTAATGCAAGCCCCTCATTTTCTGTGCACACCCCACTATCCATCTGCACAAATTGTTCAGTCCCTGTTCCCTGTCCCACTCCTGCACAGTCACAGCTCTGGGACAAAGATTACCTTCATCAGACATATTCACAATGCCTACAAGGTCCTAACTGTTCATGGCAGATCCCTTGGGGGCTGCCACTGTAAGAATTAACAATTACTAATCACCAACAAATCTATTAGGTTCCCAGATCCCACATGCATGAGCACACACATGCGTGCGTCCATCAGAAAGACCCACCAAGAAAAAGATTTTCTGATTTTGTTCTCTGCTGAGATAGAGCCACTGAAGACATTTCTGTTCATCTGGGCAGCACCAAGGCAAGAGATCAAGTAATGCAAACATGCCAACTCTTCTTAGTTTTAATCCTTTTCCTTTCCTTTCCTTTCTTCTAACATCTAGTGTCACTTTGAACCTAAGTGAATCCTAGCAATATCATGGAGTCTCTCTTGCGAAAATGTTGAAGTCTAAATCATAGAATTTAGGAATTAAGTGCCAAAGATCAAAAGATGGAGAACTGTACTACTGCCTCAGGAGCCCCGAAAATGGTTCCCAAGACTTCAGCAAGCCCGAGAGGATCTCATCAAAGTAATGCTAGCAGGAATACTTTCTGAATTACATGAAGGAAAACAATTATAAACCGGAAGTATGGAGGCACCGAGTCTTTATCTAAACAAGCCTAACACCTGGGATACCTTCTTATCCCATGAAAGAAGTAGGAAAGGGGTTAAAAAGAAAAAAGTCCTACTTTCTAGGAAATGACAGCTTGAAACTGCAGGGGGAATTATGTCTCAAGGGCTTCATTTTCACACAGAACAGTTTGCTTCTATGCAAACTCTTTCCTATGCCAGAGATCTCCCAGTCTTTCAGGGACTGTCTTCATTGTCACTGCCACAAGGCAAGGACCACCACTTCTGTGCCACGCACATCCACAGTGAATAATAACTAGAGCCAGCCAGTTTCCCCCTCATCAGACTGTGTACACATATCCCAGGTTGAAAGTCTCACTTTCTTGTCAGAGTCTATTTCCCTTCAGGCTAAATCCTTCACCATCTTTTCTCTGACTCTTGCCATATGCAAATGCCAAAGGGTCATACACAAAACAGCTAGGTGGAAAGGAATGAGGACAGAAACATCTACTAAGCAGAGTGGTGCTGCCTGGAGACTCTCAGTCCCAGACTAGAGGGTTTTTACTCCTTGCTGTCTTTCAGCATAAAGGAATTAGCACCGTGCAAATATAAAATGATAAAGGATACCTTGAGATGCGGAAGGATTTTAATGATTCTGCTTTCATTGGGTTCCCAATTATGCTTTGCTTGCTGTCCTTGTCCTGTTTAGAATAATGTTGTATCATTTCCCTGATGAACAGAAGGAATACTGCCGATGATATGGATTTGCTGAATCTCAGAAAATACAGATTGTTCCCTTCCAATTCAAAGAGTGTCAATGACAAATTTTGTAGCAGCTATTTGGGGACTTAAAAGAGCAGTTAAGCTTCTATACTCAAATATATCCCTTTCCCTGAAAAGATTCTGTAGACCCTCATACCATTTGTGTATTTGGAATGGATTTCCATACTTCTGAAATGAAACAGATGGAGATTAAGTGACATGCATAAAGGGCACAGAAAACTTTCATTTAGCAATCATAGCTTCAAGAGTTTTGGAGACTAATTGAAGAAGTACTACAGGACCCATGACAAGCCCAGTGCCATTCCTCTTCGTGCTAGTTACAACAGAGCTCGCTGCTGAATATCAGACATCCTCCATGGGACTGAGCTTCCCAGTTTCAAAGCTCAGGATCATTTTTCATCCTGGACTTCCTCAGTTCCTTTTCACTTCAGACACATACACGTTTAGAAACCAGACACGAGCACATGGGAGAGACTATAGATTAACAGCCATATCTTCCAGAAGCTTGAAAGGACAAAAATATTGGTAACTACTCAGACACCATGGTCTCAAAGGCTGTGACACAGGCTCTTTTCCCTGTATCTTATGCCAGAAGATTTCTCTGCCTAGCTGGATGGGCCAAATTAGCATCAAGATGCCATCCCTGTGGGTCAGATAAGCAACAGCCTGTTTAGCCAGGGTAACTTTACCTTGTTTCACTGTGATCCTAAGGGAGCTTCAACATTTATACCCAGTCTCCATGAACACCACTTCTAGAGACCCCCAGTAACTCTAGAAACTTTCTATTTCAATGCCTTTTCTGCCAACCTTGTCGCTTTGGATGGGCAGGCTTTGTCACAGCAATCTGCATTCACTGTTGTCCCCTCTCTTCAGTGCCAGCTTATAGTCCAAGACCTCTCAAACAAAACATAAAGGCACAGAGGAAGATCCTACACTGCAACACAGCAGGAGTTTCCCATGCATGGGGGCTGCCATCACCCTAAAAAGATTCATCCTTTTGTTTGAAATAATGGTGGCTTAAGAAACATGACTTCAGTAAAGGCTGCCCAGGGGTCTATAAAAGGCCTCTAAAAAAACATAAAAATATCTTTGTGAACTTAGGCCAATGTTTTATCTCACACGAGTGGCCGAGTAGATCTACACGCTAGGAATCATCCCACAGCACTGACATATAGATGTGCAATACCAGTGACTTGCTTGTGTCCTTGAATCCTCAAAGTCTCCAAAAGGAGGGACAAACATGGTCAGACTCTAGTACTTGCATCCTCACAGAGCAACAAGGAAACCTGTAGATCTCCCAGACCTTCATGTGAATCCCAGGTGCAGAAAAGCAGCAGCAGTCCCAAGCGGAGGGACACGGCGGTGGCTACCTCTCCCAGCTGCCCAGAATGACTTTACCTCCCATGCCACTGTCTCGGAATAACGTGACTGGGTCTTTTTGAAAGCGTCTCCACAACTTTAAGAGCAAGTCAGGCTGAGAGCAGCTGTAGAGAAGAATAGAAGAATGTCTGTTTCTCAGGAAGATCAGCCTCCTGTACAGGAAGGACGGGGTGCCCAGTCTGCCAGAGACGCGTTCTTTGCCAAAACGCCAAAAAGAAGCAATAGAAAGCTGTAAGTCAGTCTGCCAGTTCCCCAAGCGCAAACTGATTCCAAAGCTAACACTAGATTACAAAGAATTACTTTTCTGTTTGTGTTAAGCATCCCTCTTCAACAACACTGAAAAAGGCCCACTATTTAAGCAGCCAGTGTTAAGACCACTTCACAATTATCAGCAGAGACAACAACAGTTAAAATAAAACCTAAGTATAATTAAGAAGAGGCAAGCACTTTGGTTACAAGTTCTGCGTTTCTTTCCCAGAAATAGTCTGTTTTCTACAGAGAGAAACAAGTGTTCTGGCTATGGCATGCACTAAGCAACTGGAGTGGGGGGTTGGGGAATAATCAGAGCATGGCAATCAAAAAGGGAGTTAAACAAAAGCATGGAATTTTCAACATCCTGACAGAAGAGGAAGTATTTAGAAGTTTAATCAGAATTGACCACTGTACATTAGGGTTGCTGTTTCCCAAGGGGTCTGATGCTTTGGATGCTGCAAGAACACTGAGAAATACAGCTCCTGCAGAAAGAAGTGTTGTTAAAATCTAAAAAATACTTTGAAACACAGATACTGTCTGCACAGCATTAAAACAATACCTGGAACTGTCAGTCTGGGCTTAGTGAGAGCAGAACTACTCAGAAGAAGTATGTGAACCTGCCAAGTGATGTGTTGTGGAGAATTTGCAAAACATTACCTCACGTCCCTGCACCTACATTTGAGACAACCAACAAGCAGAACTGCATCTACTCTGGGGCAGCCACTATGAACTGACCCATGTTTCTCCCTTGCCTTCACAAAGTCACCTCTGCAACGCAAGTGGCCATTCCTGACTAATGCAAACTTGAAATCTCCTCAAAATCCCATGCACAACCGTTTCTTCAAGTCTCCTTCTGTTAATGTCTCCTACAGAGTCATCTCTGCAGGGTAAACAAACCACCCTGCAAGCTGCAGCAGAGCCACGGCTGGTCTACAGGCAGGGCAGGCACACAAAGCTGCTTCTCCAAATCTGGAAGCAGCCACTTCCAAAGGATTTCATTTGGAGAGCACCTGAAACTGTGGGCCATACAAACCACCCACCTGGTTCCTTGGGAAGGTTTTCTCTAGAGTGAATGTACTGGATCACGTTGTATTTCATTCCAAGTGATGCACAGCTTCCTTCTCTCTGCCCTCATCTCTGATCTATGCTGAGTGCAGGCACCAATGCCTCCACAGAAGTTCCGCTGACCAAGTCATCCTTTCCTGACATTTTTTGCACCGTGCAAAAGTTTCCTGTCCTGCCTTTAATGCTCAGCTATCAGACTGTTCACTGGCATCTCCTGATCTCTTGCCTGCTCCAATCTGCCAACAAGTTTAAGGCCCTTGGGCACTATTTTTTCGCCATGAACAGCAAACTACTGACACTGAAGCCAAACTCAACAACAAGAGATTTGCTTGAGGCACTTGGGACAGTAAGTCATATAAACTTCTGAAATAAACATGATATCAGTCATGACAAATGGCCTCAGCGACCAGTCTCTGTATTTTCATGTAAATAAAAAGCGCACTCGATCTGCCTGAGGTCAGCTCCCATCACATTGTTTTGTATTTGCATAAATTAATAAGAAAAAAAAATTCACTTGCTTTGCTTTCCTAGAATCCAAGATCTTCACAACAAAGACCTCAATGTCTTTTTGCTACAGAAACAAGTAACAGCCCAAATTTTGCTGATGCAAGCATGAAGTCATAGGCACATCCATCCAGGAGATTTTTCCAACACCATACAGCTCTCCACTGTCACAGGCAGTCTGGAGGCAGTCATTACTGTCACCAATCTACAGGATCTGGATTTCAAGAACCTGCTTCATCATTCCATTTTTTAATGAGCTTAGGTACCATGGCCCCTGGAAATAATGACGACCATCTGTGTTTACCTACCATTATTACAGACACGCACTGTATGAACCAGAGATCACTGTGAAGGTTCACTGACCTCAGAGCCTGTGTCAACATACACCAGGTGAGAATTTGACTCTTTCTTTACCCAATGGAAAGCCAAAAGCACAGAGCTTCTGCTCTGGAGCCCACGAGACAGAGATTTATGCATTTTGGCTTTCCTGGTATTTCCAGCTGGCTGAAAAAACTATATTTGTGTTTAAGAACAACCAACTCACTCCTGAAAACCAGTCTGTGTCACATTTATCATTGAAAAAAGGGTTAAGTTATAAACGCCCACCTCTGCCCAGCCACAGAACCACAGCTATAGAACCACATACATTTAACGAACTCGGTACATAAAGCATCAGGCAAATTTTGTACAAAATTCCAACTTGGGCCAAATGCAGACCCAAAACAGGTGAACAAAATCTGCATGGAAGAGTGATACTGCTTTGAAACTTAAGATATTTTCTGAGAGCAGTATATGTCAGCATAAATCCTCCCTGCATGTTTGCAATCAAGCATAGGGGTCTCATACTTTGAGGAGATGTGAAGGGCAGTGTTAATTTATACTGCAGCGTCCCAGAGATTTCCAGATCGCTCTCAGAGAACTAAAATCACCAGAAACTATCACCATGTTGTGCCTCCCTCTTGCTCATGTGTTACTTAGAAGGGAGGAAAGAAACAAGCTTGTCATAAGCTACAGCAAGGAATTACAGATTTGCCTGTAAAAATGTACTTTAAAAGGCTAGTTACAAAGTTTGGTGGTTTTCAGCCCACCTGACTACCAGCAAGTCTTCATAAGTTAAAATGTTGTGAAACCAAAGGAAGCTCTTCTCCTGGTTACTCTGAATTCTAAAATTATAGACTGGTTTTGGTTAAAAGGGAGCTTTAAAGGTTGTCTACCTCGGCCATCCCTGGCATGTGCTGCCTTAAGAGGTCTTACCTGCCTCTAGAAGAGCCAGCATGGCTTTCCCAGCTCTGGGACAGGCTCGGTCGCTGAAAGCTTTCAGGGTGACAGGGGAGCTCCCGACTCCAGGCCATTCTCCAGCTGCTAGTCCTCCAGTTTGATCCCAAATTAGTTTTTTTGGTCAAAAAAAATTTTGCCTGCAGTTCCAAGTGAATTCCCCTCCATGTTAACAACTAAATCAAGTTACACTTGACAGAAAGAAACATAGCAAAATCAAATCTTTCTTTCAGCTTTTCAATCACTTGTGCCCAAACTAAACTACAAGGTGTATTCATCAAAGGGTTAAAATGTGTCCAGCTCTTGTCACTGTAGGTTTACAGTGCTGTAACTTTGATTATTTCTAGTGTACAATTTTTGTCATTTTACAGAAACAATTTAAAACAGAAGTGATTGGTTTATAGCTTTTTTTTACCACTCACATTGTAAGAAAAATATAAAGGCATATTTTTTTACCATCTCAGCATATCAATACCTTATGATAATCCAGTAGATTACATTAAGACCAAGAAAATTAAGAGGCAATAGCAGACTTGCATCAAAAGCTAATATAGACATCTGCATGTAGTGAGTGCTGTTACATTTAAGTGGTCTTCATGAGAAGAGCCAAATTTTCATACCCAGTACAGGTCTTGTTTACGTGTCTGCTCAGAGCAGTGTGATTAACTTGACTAGGCTTGATAACAGAGCACCACTCTTTAGCCTGAAGAGCGAGATACGATATAATTACTTTCTCAGGAGAAGGCTAGAGGCAAGCCTCAGAGCTGACCTCCTTAGACACTCACGTACAATTTGTGTCTTGGCATTTAATTAGTCTGATCTGACCTGAAAACATTTGCTATTGAATCATCTCTGAGAAGGAATGTGCAGCACAAAGCCAAAGTGGCAGTGACTGAAAACAAACCCAACCTATAACTGTAAAATAAAATATATAATCTGTGTGTCAATGATTTTTAAAATCACTAAGCACTGTCAAATATTTGTCTCTGAGAAAGACCAGCAGCACTGGGCAGAAGACACAGAACTACCTCTGGGTCTCACCACCTATAGAACTCCTCATTAAAAATGCATCCAAGAAACAATTTTCTCATGCTGCAAGTCAAGTTTTATTTAAACAAACTAAAAGCCAGACAACTGAGAAACTACAGGGAACCAGGCACCAAATGCATCTTGGAATGTCCAAGGCTTTGTGCTGGAGAGCAATCACTCAGCCCTGAATGCCCAGGCTGGACTCTCCATAAGAATACAAAGGACTTTCTACTTCCCCCACGAATCCTTAATTCCTCAATCTGAAAGAACGCTGTTTGAGGCTTAAATGATTGGCATTTGAAGCCAAATGCAAGTTATTAAACACAACGAAAACAAAGGTTTCTAATATTTGGTCTTCTATCTTAGTTCATAATTCACTTCCACAGCGTCGTGGTTTAACCCCAGCCAGCAACCAAGCACACTGCAGCTGCCCCCTCGGTCACTCTCCCTCGGTAGGATGGGGGAGATAATTGGAAAGGTAAAAGAGAGGAAAATTTGTGGGTTGAGATAAAGGCAGTTTATTAGGCAAAGCAAAACAAATCAAGGAATTCGGTCTTTCATTCCCATTGGCAGGCAAGGGTTCAGCCATCTCTGGGAAAGCAGGGCTCCATCATGCATAACAGTTACTGGGAAGACAAACACCATCACTCCAAACATTCCCTTCTTCCTCCAGCTTCATATGCTGAGCGTGATGTCACATGGTGTGGAATATCAATTTGGTCAGCTGGAGTCAGCTGCCCCAGCTGTGCTCCTTTCCAGCTTCTCTTGCACCCCCAGTACTTTCTGGTAGAGAAGCAGAAAGGCCTTGACTTTGCATAAGCCCTGCTCAGCAAACATCCCTGTATTATATTGGACCTGGACAGGCTGAAGAAGTGGGCCTGTGTGAACCTCATGAGGTTCAACAAGGCCAAGTGCAAGCAACCATGGCAGTGGGGGTTGGAACTACATGATCTTTTAAGGTCCCTTCCAACGCTACCCATTCTATGATTACCAGCACTGTTTTCAGCACCAATCCAACACATAGTCCCATACCAGCTTCTATGAAGAAAATTAACTCTATCCCAGCTAAAAAGCCAGCACACAGATAGTAGCACCTTGTACTCGAAGTCCACTATTGGATGGCATGAACCTACAGTGCCACATCTCACCCAGGATATATTCTCTTGAAGTTGCCAGCTCCTATAATCTTCCCCCATCTGCCGACTGCACTCACCTCCTAAGATGTGGCCCTTCAAGCACTCATCCTAAATGATCAACAACCCCAATCTCAAATCCCTGCTACTGTTCTTTCACTTACTAGGTTTGCCCCCTGCTGTAGAGCTCTGTGCAGTTTATTCTTGGAGGTAACTATCCAGACGAATTACAGTCCCCACGTTGCCTGAGAGCTAGACTGAATGCTGAACAACTAGTGAATAGGGTGGGAAATGGAGCAAAGGAAACGTGTGTGTGGGGATGGAGGAATCACAGAGTTCCCTATGATGAAGAAAAATCATAGGGTGCTTTTCGGTTGCTCCTTGTAGATGTTTGGGTTTCCACCCACAGAGTCTGTATGTCTAAAAAACCCTCTGATTTTTACTCCTAACTCCCCACAATTTCATTTCACAGTCAGTAACTACCCTCCTGTAGTCCAAGCCTCATTTTTCAACTGATCCCTTTCCATTTTTCCCCATCCAACAAGCACCTCACAGACCCTAGGCTCCCCTCTGCTTACAGTTACAGGCCTTATCTGGAGTCTCATCAGTCCCAGTCTCTGCAGGAACCTTCTCGGCGTCCTTGAAGAGATGCATACTTCTTGTTCATCTGTCTAGCTCCAGCCAAGGACTGGTACAAGCAACAAGGAAAAACTGACCAGCACTTTGGCACATCAACCCTTTCTGTGCATCCCTCTGAGGATGAGCTCGCACTCCTCTCGTGTTGCAAAGGGATGAACTTTCACTTTTTCTCCAGCTTATTTACAAAGCAGTCTTTTTTTGCTTTCCTTCCCACATTGACTTGTTTCAGAGGAGCTCCTATAATCATGAAGAACCACGGTATTGCTTTCAAATACTTCCTTGAAGATGCCACTTGCTACATTACCTAAGAAAAACTAAATATAGGTAAGTTAGTAACATCTTCCTTCTGGCAGTCAGTACACTGACCACACAGTAGCATCTCCTTGTGCTTCCCCACATGGGGTTTGGAAATGGTCTTTGTTCTGCAGTAATATGAAAGCAAATAAAACATGGCTCAGATCGCACTAATAATAAAAACCCAAATGACATCAGTTATGTTACTATAGTCAAGCTAGTCCTTATGTCTCTCACTCAACTTGTGGACCCGTCTAACTACTCATCTCTAGTACTATTCAAAAATGGCAAAAAAATACCCGTTGGACTAGCTAAAAGAAATACCCCCATCAGCCTTACTATGTTTGCACCTACCACAAGCTTAAAGGACTTCCAAAAGCAACAGATGAAGCCAGGACTGAATGAAGTCCCATACAGTGGGGCATGAAACTCCAGGTAAAGTTTAAGCTTTCACTTTAGCATCCTTGTTTTGGTAGGACAGTCGCTAGAGATGTGTATTCATATGCAATGTGAGGTCTCCCTTTTCCTACCCCATGCCAAGACTAGTTGTGAACAGATGGTAATGCATTAACAGACATGAACTGCTTCCACAATGATGCTGTGTAAGAGCTGGAAAACTCACGCCAATCTCTGCCCAACACAAACACACGCTGAGACAAAACCTATGAAAACACAACAATGCCACCCCCTTAACCATGCACATCCATCCTCCCTCTCCTGTCACTGGCAGAAGGATGAGAATTAATAGGAATTCTGCTTCCCAAGAGCTTTGCTGAACTGAAGAAGGAATAGCTCTGTCTCATTCTGTTTTATTATTTATAACACCTCAAATCTCTCTCATAACCAGCCAGCACAAAGGCAGTGACAAGAAGCGAATATGAATGGAAAGCTTCGTAAACATAAAAGAAATAATGCCAAAAACTCCACAACAATTTCTTAGAAATGAAAACTCAGAACTTCAAAGTCGAGTCAACCAAAAATCAAGCTGTCAGGGCAGTAACAAAGGAAGTTGGTGCCACATGCACAGCAATTACTTGATCTGCAAATTCTGCTGAAGAGCAGAATTGATGATAAAAAGAATCACAGCCAGCAATGAAGGCCCTCCCCACTAGTCAAGTGAAGGAAATGCATCCCTCCAAAGACAGCATAAGCCAATAAGAGAAGAAAGCTAAGGGAAAAGAACAAAAGGAATATCCCAAAATACTTCTTACAGTTCACCTACTGATTTCAAGTGCACAATTGAGAGCCATCGGAACTGCAAAGTTACTATTTCTGCATGGTCATTAGCTCAAAATGCTTCTTGAAGTTACATGCCTCAGAGGGAGGAAAAAAAAACCCATCAAGGACACACATTGTTGTGCTCCTGGCATCAAAACGCTGAAACAGAAGTAGTGTGTAATGAGAATCTTTCTTGGTATACACAATACTGCCAGAAGTGGAAATGGAAATAGAAAGAATTCTGCTTAGCATTTGAATTTTCCTATTGATTTTTAAGGCCTATACAAAATAATGGCAATTATTTTGACCTGACTTGTGCAGAAACATATACTCCAGCACGGGCCTAAACCTATATTAATATGACAAAAAATAGCTTTTTTTTTTTTTCCCTAGGATCCAAAATTCCCACACACAATCACAAGACTATCCAATGAGATTTCTTGTCCAGAGCACTGATGATCTACCTTTATGCCCCAGTCACAAATGTAAAAAAAAAAAAAAAAGATGGAGCTAAAATTATTTGCTACTGTTCCACAAACAGGACAACACCTTTAACCCTCGCAAGCCCACCAGCTGGTCTGCAGACAGCCCTCAAGTTCAAGGAGTTACCTGATATTCAGCTGAGGAAAAAAACCAGAGATATGGTGGTTTCAGTTACCAGCCTTACACACGCTTCTCACCGCTCAGACATTGGCTACCCGAGCAGGCACTCTAGTTTGTTCTTAGTTCTTAAGTTGGTGCTCCTATTCCAGATGGAACTTCAATACATACCCTCAAAATAGAAGAGAAAGATCATCACCTCTTGAACTATCACTGGTACCTCTGGGTCAGATGGAAGATGGGCTGGCAGAAGAGAAGGTCATTTACTACATTGAGATAAGCATAACGAGCAGCAGCGTACGAAACAACTCTTCTTCGAAAGTTCTCCTTATTGTTTCCTACCCTGGAGGATCACTAGCAACCACCAGCCAGTTTATAGCCAAAAAAAAATGCACGGTAATCTGCTTTGTTTTTAAACACCCTTATGGAGAATTTTCGTAAGATCACCTAGCTCACAGGGAAGACCAACTGTCTGTTTCTCAGCTGCCATTACATCTAAACGAAACAAGGCTCTATGCCAGATTAAAATGATAAATTCACATCCCTGATGATGCAAGTCAAATCACTCCTATTTACTTCAAGCCCTCTTCAGGTTTTACTTTAACACATTCATGCCTCCATCACCATCTTCACTTTACAGAATGACTTTGATTAGGACACTCATGTCTTTTGAGGAAGGCAATGGAGGGGAGATTTCCACTTAATCCTCCTTATATTGAGGCAGAAATTGGTTCTTTTGCTACATGAAAATAAATCCTCAAAATACTAAAATTGTATTTTTTCTTAATTATTCCTGCTGTTGCAAAACTATCAGCACACATGTCACTGGAATAGAAAGATCAGTCTTGTAGGTAATAAGTTTTATTGAGTTCTCGGAACCGTATCATCTGTCCACCAGACTTTTTAATTTGCCACATGAATGGTTCACTGTAACACCAGCTCTTGAAGTACTTGAGTAGGAGAGAGTTCATGCTGAGTGCTTTCCTGAGCCAAACAGAAGGATGTGTACACAGATTAGAAAACAATTCCCCCGCCCCACAGCAATATTTAGATCACTTTTTATCACTTTAGGAGCAGATAACTAAATTATATATGGGTATTATCATGCAAACTTTACCTGCATCTTGTTTGACCACAATAAAAATAAAAGGAAAATTCTCCAGGGCTGACATTCCATAGCATGAGGGGATTAAAAAAACCCCAATCTTCCATATTGCTGAGTGAGATCAACTCCTGGGGAGTTCACATCACAGCCCTGTGAAAACCACACTTGAAAAGGAGAGTGCTCAGGGCTGAGGGCCAAATCTTGTACTTAGTGAACTCAAACCAAAGAGGAAACAAATAAAGGGGTTAAACTCAGTCAAAATGAAAACTGAGTGAATCCCAGTACCCCACAGTCTGGCATATGCGAGTTCTTGCAAAAGCCTTCAGTGTTTTTTTTAACCTGCTTCCATGAATCACTACTGCATAATCAGGACAAACTCCCCCTTAGCGCTCTACATGTCTTGGGGCCACAAGAAGTCCTGGGGTCTGACAGAATAGCAGGCAATGATACAAGAGGACAAGAATTAGCAGCAGTTCCGACAAGCTGTGATACCTTTGGCACTGTTAAATCCTGGGTACTTGCATATATACCTCGTAACATTAAGAAAAGCCAAGCATCCTCAGACTCAAGTGACATTTGAAATATGTACCTGGTTTCAATGGCCACTGCTTGGCTTTACTTTATCACCCCATGTCTCCCAAAACTGTACCCTGAAACATGACCAAACACAAAGGTTGGGGGGGAAAAAAAGTAGTCAACCTGTCCTTCCCACCATCGGTAAAGTCAATTCACTCAAAATACTCAAAATCTTCAGAGTAGTACCTGCTATTCAAAATCTGAGTAGGAACATCTTTCTTTGCATGAGTAGATACCTGCTCCCTCCTCCTTCCATCCTCATCATCATCAGTTTCAAAGGTTCACTTTTTTTTGCTGTCTTAACACATTTTAATAGTTTAAATTAATCTAGCACCAGTATCTCAGTATAAAACTCAGGGGGCAAACCCACTCAACTGGACATTCATCATCTTGATTCTGCAGTATTTTAATTATGTTCAATGAGGAAATTATTTAAACTCCATCAAGATAAGCCACATTAACTCAAATTAAGTACATAAACACAAAACTCTGAAACAATTGGCTACAGGCATTTAATTGAAATTGATGCAGCTTCTGCCTATGTATAAGCCTAGGGTAAGTAGAATACTTCTCTAATAAGTCAAATATTTATCTGGAAAAAGGAATACATTTAGCAGTATTAATCCTAAACAGATGACGGAATTGTAATTGGTTCTGTGGAAGAAAGAAAAAGGCTATTAATTTCAACTTACATCAAACAAGATACATCAGGGTAAAATATTGACAAAGCTGATGATTCTATTCCCCTATGCAGAATGCCAACTGGCACCCAGTTTCAAAATGCCAGTTTAAAAACCAAATCAAAATAATAAGAAAGAAATCAACCATTCAGCAGACTACATTGCACACAACTGGATCAAGAGCAAATTACTTTTCTCTGCGCAAATACCAGAGAAGAAAAACTCTACTGACATTAAGGTAAGCAACTACCTCCTTTTTCAAAACACACGTGTATAACTATGTGAGTATCTCCATGTGCAGGTACTCCCCCTTCATGGCCAAGACCAGTGTGACCCCAGAGACTGTGGACCAAAGCCAGAAATCTGGACAATTCACTAATTCTGTGTCCAAAAGACACAACAGCACAATGCTTGGTGATGCAACACTTTTTGGGTATTCTATATTATTCTATGGTAACAGAACTCCAAATTAACAACTTGAAGAGCATCACTCCTCGCTACCTTTCCACCTAACAAGCTAAGAAAACCTATAAAGGGAAGAAAGGGTAGCCTTTAAACAACCCACACAGTTGCAGCTATCCCAGACAGTCCTACATACCTGTCACTGCACAGCCCTGGAAAACAAACCAGCCAAGTCCTCGCTTGCTGTCCAGAGACACTCCTACAGGGAGCTGGAGCCAACTGCTGTGCATACAGATCTCTCTGGGCTCTGTCCAGCTACGTCTTGCCAAAGCTGCGACATTAAAAGTGCCTTGAACTGCTCCCTTCATGCAAGTAGGGACGATCCAGGCTTCCCTATTTTATCCACACTCTTCCCTATTTTTAAACTTCCTCCCCCATGATGGAGCAGCGGTAGAAGCAGCAGCAGCTGACTATGCTAACCGCCAAAGGTCTACACAGCAAGTCCCTCTCACATCCACTTTCCACTCCTCTGCCCTACTTACTGCCCACAAAACACAAGCTTCTAAGAACAACGCTCTGACTGAAGAAATCCAGCGCTGAGGTTTCTCTGCTCAGCAGGAACCACGTACGATCAGAGCACACAACAGGTCCTCTCAACAGTCAGAGACCTACGCATGTCAGCGCTGGCTTTAGAAATACTGGCCTCCAGCACAACTCGGGCTTCTCCATTAGCAAGATCAGCATCTTGTGAGAGCAGCTCTCACGTGAGAGGAACATATCTCAATTCCTGCTTGCAGGTTCCCCCCTGAAGCCAGCATACTATATGCTGCTTTAGAAAACACACAGCAGTTTAAAAACTACTGTTCTAAAAGAGCATTAAGTTTATAAAAATCACACATTCAAAGCAAACTGTCAAGCAAGATTTCCTGAACAACCTTAATTGAGCTCCCTTGTGTATTTACAGTATAATATAGCCTGGGAATATATAAGCCTATTCTCTTTCCCTGCCAGCTGAGCCTCATTTACAGAGCAGGAGTTACTAACATTTCTCTTTACCATTTTAATTCCATACCTGGTTATTCGATCTTCAGCAAACATTATCCAGTCTCTCCACTGAATGGAAAGCCTGTAATTCCCTTGTGACATTTTAGAGTGCTCTCCCAACAGCCTCTAACTCATTTTAACCAAATATGTATAAGTAGGAAATAAATAATAAAACTCTTGAAAACACACATCAGCTGCACACAGAGAAAAGGTCAGACCAGAAGGTCACAGTCTGGCAAATGTCAAAACATGGGAAAGCTTGTCATATAAATCAGAAGCGTCAGACAAGCCTTTGCTATAAAACTAGTACCGACTATGTGCAATTTTTAAAAAAATTATGATTTGCAAGACTTGAGGAATTAATCTCTCAAGGCAGAGACAAGTCAACCTTTGCTGCAGTTGCCTCCTGGGCACCTTGTCCAGCTAAGCGGCCGTGCCCCTGCTGAGGGACCCTCATCCTGCCCTCACACCAAGAGCCTCTCAGTGTCACACAACAGCCGAGTCCCAAATCAAACCAAACAACGCGTTGTTTCCAGGCAATTCGGTGTCAGCAGTTCCCATAGTCACTTGGGATTTGTTCTTCTCGTACTGCCTGGGCTGCAAATAAATTTCTTTGTGCTTTATATTTTCTGAAGTCAGCAGTATGGTAAATCTTTGGAGAGTTACAAAGCAGCTCGTTAGGGAAGTAGTTAAAAAATCTAGTGTTTGGTAAACAATACTCTTGCTATGAATACTAAAAAAAAAAAAAATCAGAAAGAAACTTATGTAATAACTTTTGACTCAAAACTACGTTTTTGTGAAAACATAATCACATTACTGTGTGTATTCTGCTTTAAAATGAGCTGTAAAAGGAAGAAAATTTATTACTGCACCCTTTTTCTCCTTCTTGGTTTGATGAACCACAAAGAAAGTTTTCTGACACAAAATCCATTTCTTCTGCCTTTCTTTTTAAAATTAAACATTCGGGTCTCATCTCCCACTGAACATGTCAGAACTGGCAAGCTTATGTTATCACGAGTAGCAAACAAAATGTGATTAACTGAAATGGAGGGGATTTCTTTTTAATAGTATTTAAACCCATTAGATGGCAACAAGAAAGTTCTGTTTCATTAAAAATATTTGAGAGAAAAAGCTTGTTGCTAAGTATTCAGCAGCACTGCTCTGTCAGTAATGCACTGAAAGCTCTTAATCCATACCCACGGATTTCACAAAGAAACGTTCCCGTAAAGAAAAGATAACCAGCAACAGTCCTGCTACTTCAGGTGACACGAGGGGGGAAAGCTGCAAAAAGTCAGACAATGAAAACAGAAAAACATATAAAATACTTATAAGGTTGGTGGTTTTTTTTTCCCCCCCGCCAATCACAAGCAGAAATACACCAATTTCTATTCTCTAATGTGCTTTCCCTTACGGAATGCGTTCCAACTTTATCTGTTTTCAACAGAAGGGCTAACAGGCTGTGTACAGAGTGGAAGTGCACATGTAATTTAGATACAATTTAGCAGCTAAATTATCTTTGTGGTAAAGGTCTGTTACTAAATCACTTCACTGGAAAATTAATAATAATGAAATAGTTATTAGCATCCCTGGGACATACAGGCCATCCTCAGCATGGTTTGGATAATAAAGCGGCCCTTAGCTTTGTGCTCACTTCCTCAGTAAACACATCTTAACTTGCTTCAGAATACAAAGGACACTTTGCTCAAACATCTTAGAAACCAAAGATGTACTGAAATCTTTGCCTCACACTTTAAGGGCAGAACGTTTTATCTGATGCTCATTCCATAGCCAAAAATGCAGACTGAGTTTTTCTGGAAAAAAAAAAACAAAACCCCAAAAGAATGGAAAACCAAAATGCAAAGCTGAAAGCAACACTTGAACATGAAGATATAAGAAGCAGTTATCCAGGCAGGAAAATTAAAGACTAAAGAAATTTTAAAATACGATAAAAGTGACAGTAATAATGTAGAAAGTAGTCAAAAATAGCTTCCATTCCACATCAGAAGATGACAAAATGCTTCAATTTTAACAAGTAACACAAGGCTGTTAAACAGCAGTTATTAAATTTAGACTTTCTGAGCCAAGTACCCTGCACTCAAGAGTTTAAGAGAGCTGGCTTAGGGGAGGCAATAAAAAAAAATACTATTTTCATTAAATCTTAGAATACTCATGTCATTCCAGGAGACTTGAAGAAAGCTAATATTACGTCAGAATTTAAACACAATGAATGAGTGCTTATTGACCTGTCAACCTAATACTGGTGCTAGCTAACCTGAAGAGGTGAAGGTAGAGCACCGGAATGGGCTCCTCAGGGAAGCAGTCATGGTGCCAAGCCTAAAAATGGTCAAGAAGCATTTGTACAATGCACTCAGACGCATGGTTTAACTTTTGGGGCTGTCCTACGCAGGGATAGGAGTTGGACTTGATGACCCTTGTGGGTCCCTTCCAATTCAGGTCATTCTGTGATTCTGTGAAGAAATAAATTACATTCATCTTTAAAATTAAAGACAATCAATGTAAGTTTATAAAAATAAGATCCTGTCAAATTAACCAGTTGCTTTCCTCAGCAGACCATGAGCCTTACAGAAATACAGTTTTTGTAGCTTACCAAAGCAGCTGTGAAAAGTGATTGATTACTGACTAGAAGCAACTACCTTGCAAAAAAAATACAGTATTGGAAGGTTCATTTAGCCTAGCAGGCAATGCTACTGCGTTCCAGTGACTTCACGCTGAAGTTAAGCTCAGCCTGGAAGTAGGAGCTCCTTTCTAGGAGCTAATGTGTCTCAGAACAGCGTTGCAGAGTCCACTGTTGGTTCTGCAGGAATAAGCTGTTAAATGAAATTCTGATTTTTCAATGAATGGAAGAAGGAGAAGTATCTGTTCATGAAGCTAAGGGCAAATCCCAGGCAATCACACAGACGACTGCACTGCTTTCACCTGTGTCCAAATCCATTTCAAAACATAAGAACAAGTGTTCAAGAAAGATTTATATTTCCACACGTGCTTCCTCGTCAGGCTGCTCACGCCCTGTCTCAGGGCAAGAACAGGCCCCCACAGACAGAAGGATATGTGTTTCAATGAGAAACAGATGCTAATGCACCACTAGTGCCACCAGACTACCAGTACTAACCTTCTAGAGCAGTTATTAAAGCAACAAAATTAAAATGAATGGTTATCTGGATACTGCAAATTGATATTATGGAAATGAGTCCTGAAGTTATTACAAAATTTTGCGTGCTTCATAACCCGTTAAATACTGAGATGTAACAAGGTGACTATCAAAGTAGTCTAGAAACGATCATTGAAAATACACCAGCCACCTGTTCAGCCCAGGCCCTGATAACAGAAAGCAGCGACCAGCCAGCCTCATCAAGCAAAAGTCACCGTCTATCACATCAACACGCCCAAGGAACATGAGCTGGAAAATAAACAGGTGAAAATGCATCTCCATGAGCATCACATGCAACAGTCATAACCGCAGTACCTCCTACCAAACATTATCAAACGGAGCAGAACTGATACACTCTACAATGTTCAGAAAGGCAGAAGTGGCTGAGCTGAAGTGATGTGAGGCTGGGCAGAAGACAGAAAGCTCCCACAGCAGACCATAAACCATAAAACCAACCGAGCAAATCAGTCTTGAAAAGCACTGCATGCCGAGTGAAATGAAACGTCTGAAGATACTTGTAGGTCAATGCAAAGGGAGCACCAAAGCCAGTGGCACAATGAAAGAGAGGGGTCCAAGACAATTGTGGGAAAATAAATGGAAGATGCTGTTAAAACAAATATTTAATTGTTAACATCTGACGACAGCAAGTCTTCAGGCTGGACATAAGTAGAAGGTATCATCTCTCTACCACCTCCTTAGCTGGTCCACTGCCCCTCTCTCAAACCACTTGAATCCCTCCAGAATATTTGTGTATGCAGCAATTATGCTGCAAAATATCCTCAGTCACCCATCCTAGCAGAATTCAGGATATATTTTTGGCAGAACCAGGCCACGCGGCTCCAGAACAAAGACTCAACACAGCCTTTGTCAACTACTAACCAGGTAACTTCGAAGAATTTCTGCGGAAAGATGAAATAAAGCTACCTGTAAATATCAATAGTGCCCAGATACACAGACATACAGCCAACAGCATGTTTGAAGCTTTGCTAGCTTTAGGCTACATTTTGCCTCATCTTCCAATGAGTTTGGAACATTAAGACAGTTTCTCTGTAACATATACAAAAAGTTGTGAACAAGAATATCTTACAGTATAGAGCTATTTTTACTTGAACTCTTCTCAAATGGCCCACATAACTTATGGCTAATGGATTAGCTCTTGTAGCTTTCCCAAGGACACGTTGATAAAATCTTGATGTCTCATCAGACGTGAAGTTATGTACTGTGGTCTGAACTTGCCATCATTTACAACTTTTCCAAACAAGTAATTTCAACTCATGTGTTCTAAATACAGTCTATAGCACAGGCTGCACAGTCTATTTCCCCCACCTCAAAGTGAGACAAAAAAAAAGCTTTCCAGTCTGCAAAGTCAGAGCAAGTGTGGTTCTCCCAATTTAAAGTGGTTTTAATTTTACCAATTAACATTCAATTTTTAAAACTGTTTTCTGTGGCTTTACAACTAGTTATGAACGAACAAAGGAAGAAAACCACATCAACTACTCTCCCTGCAATAGTGAGGACCTGATTCAGGAGATGTTACAATACAGACAATTAGGGTCACCGATATTTGCATAACCTAAAAGGGCAGAGTTCAGATTGCAGTGGTGACTCATGTTCCATTATTCATAAATGCCCCGACTGCATTTCCACAAATACCCAGTAGTTAATGAATCCTGAAAGCTTTTAGTTCAAACAATTATTCCTCATGAAAATGTGTACCAAAGCATATTATTTGTTACTCTATTCGCTTCTCCCCATTTACATTTCAATTGCTGAGCAGGAAGCAGAAACAAAATTTACACTGTTGGGTGACAGTCACAATGGAACAAATTATGAAGGAGAAGGAGTTGATGAGCATACACTAAATAAAAAATAAGCCCTTCAAAGTACACATTGTGAATATCACTATAAAATAAGGGTCAGCTTATTAATTATTTACAAGCCAAAAGGGGTGTATGACTGATTAATATTATTTGTTATTTTCTGTTCAAAACAGCTACAATTAACTGTCTGGGTAATAGCAAAGGCAGAGTTAATCTACAAAGCACTGACACTAAGGAATCAACTTAGTGATGCCCAGTTCCAACTGATAACCATGGGAATTGCATTACAAGAGTCACTTTCAACGGCATTTCTAACCCCGCCTCCTAGATGAAAAGGATATTTTCTGGGAACACTGCAGCTCAGGGCTAGCAGCAGCCACGTAACCTCACAGCCCTCCACACTGCACCGGCCAGCAGCAAAGATGCTCCGGAATGCTGAAGGCAGATGCTCTGCGTCCTCCCAACTGCTCACAGAGGGGAGGCAAGTCATGGCCTAATAACAAGCATGTTTTCATGCACAGAATTTGGATGGAAAGAAGAGCAGAAAGGGGCAAGTCTGCCTTTGAAGTCCAACCTGCCTGATAAAGTAGATTCTACCACGCTGGAAAACGGGCTGTACTCCCCCAGGAGATAGGCCAATCTTCACGCATCACAAGGGAGAAAAATCTGGTAGTAGTGCTAGCAGTCCTCACCACGGGTGAAAGGTGCATTGGGAGATGTTACAATCTGTTTCCATCTGAATTACTTGAACTGATAAGCATTTTCAAGCGCCAGAGTTTCGCCTCCCAGGGAGACTGGATCTGGGAGCCACCCCATTATATCCGCATGCTCTCTCAAACACATACATCCTCCCTCTACAGAAGAAACATTTGTTGTAAACATATGGATAGGCTCTGCTGGAGGCCAGCATTTAATGCTCTAGTTAATAACATTTTTGAAGGAAAAAAATAGGGGAAGGTAGAAAAAGGGGGAAAAAACATAAATTCAGTGGGATGTGAACACAAATTGTAGGTACAGTGGCTCTCAGGTGTAACAGGAGCTGCCAAGATTTAGGCAAGCAAGCATAAAGACATCCTAGGGCTCTAATAAATTGTATTGACACGGCCTCCGTACAACACATGAAATAACTGGCTGCCTATACACATACACACACACAGAGTAAAGGGTGAAACCCCCTGTGCCTGTCTATGGTCATTCTGAGGCGTGCTGACAGCAATTTGCATTGGGCTGGGGTTTCTTAACAACATTCTCAAATACAACAGAACAGTTGTTTTTAAATGTCAGACAACATTTAGCTGACTTGCCTTGCGTGGTCTCCCTCTTCTGCACAGGGAGTAGCAGCCGTCTGGCTGATGCTCTGGGTTGTTTTCCTCCTGGCTGGATTTCTTGATTTAGCTGCCAGCATTTTTGTTCTTTGATGACTGGGTTTTTAAGCTGGTGCCCGCTGCTAATGATAATGGCTAGTCAGGTCTATTACAGTGCAGTGTAACACTGACAGCCTACATGCCACAATGGGGAAAAAACAAGAGGGTTGGATCACTGAGAGGCAGAATGTGTGAGTATGGATTTCGCTCCAGGATCAGCTGTGCTTTCCTTGACTAATTAATCTGTGAGATTTGAACAGTCGGTAGAATAGAAAAAATGGGTCAAGTTGGCAGCACGGAACTTAAATAAAAATGAGGCATTAGCTTACACCATACGTGTGCTTTGTCCAGGTTTGAAAACAACACAATATAAAGCACAGCCTTAGAAAATGAGAGGAACTGATGACAAATTAGATGAGGGTGCACACCGTGAGGCAACTCGTTCTACACACAGGAAAGACAGCATCAGTATCACTACAAAAGACCAGACCACAACATGGTTAGGATGCAGAGATGGACAATGCATGCTTAATACATGAAAATGAAACAGGCTTCTCGCAGAGAGGCAGGTCTAGTCCATACAGCTACAGTTTTATTTTACATTAAAATTTATATTGTACATGTACTTCTTTTCCCAAGTCTGGGAAGCTCAAATAGGCAATTCCAAAGGAGGAAGCCCAGCATCCCTGTGCATCACTGTTTCGCTTCCTCACTTTCTGATTTGTGGCAGAGAACTGAAGGACAGACCACTATGGCGAATTTTGTCATTCCTTACCGCAAAATGAGCTGGTCTGACTTGGGTAAAGCCGACTGCTTACCACTGGGACATGGATCAGTGCTCGGGAACAAGAACTTTGGTTTCAGTTGTGGATGGCAAAATAATTTCCTGCACCTCTTGAAACTCAGTTTTCAATCAATTTGGTGTAGAAGATGTTTGAGAGATGAATGAAGTGTTTTTTTGAGACCAGAACATGACTCCTGTGATGTTTCATACATCTATGCAAGACCTTTGCTCCAACTCCCTCAGAAACTCCAAAATTCTTAAAAGGTAGAGGCAGGAGATCTACTTCCTTGCAGCTTTGAGATGTCCACCCATCATTCAAATGCCACTACAATCAGTCCACAAATAAAAGAAGCCAGACATCCATATGCCAAAAAGGAGCATATAAAAGCCTTGATTTTACAGGAAAATTAGGTTAGGCAACTGAACACACCTCGTGACAAACTGGAGCTAATTCTAACCAGATTGATGACGGGTAGCCCACTTCTCCTACAAAGGGAGGCTGTACTATATATTGAGTCAGAGGACACCAGTCACATTCACGTCTAGGAACTAACTTCTGCTACTTCTCTCCAGTGCAGCACTGATTTAATCTAAGAAGGTTTACAGAAAATAACTTGTTCTCGCCTTTTCTCAGAGTCTCTTTCCCACTCGTCTCTGCCCACTCCCTTCCTATCCTTAGAGCACAAGCAGACTTGATCTCTTACCAGCTCTCATTTGGAGAAATCTTGCCTCGTACGAGGTACAAAAGAGTAAGAGCTGGGGCTCAAGAACGTTTTAAAAGGATCACTGAGCAGGACAACATTGCAACACAAATTCTGGCTCCCAGGCGTGCACATAGACAACTGAGCCACCTGCCAACATTTAAAGCAAATGAGTAGAACAAATTTCTTTGTGAATTTACTGATGAAGTTCCCTCCTCCTCTACAAACGGAACACTGTGCTCCATCCCTGCCCTCTTTGGGCAGCTCACTCCCATACTCTGCCCAGGATTTTCTTTTGGCCTTGTAATGTTGTCTGGTACAGAAGTTAGTTACAGCTACAGAAGACAAACAGCAGGCAAAAGCAGCTATGAGCCACTGAATTTGTTCAAAAGCATTACATGGTATATATTTCATTCTGTAACTTAACCAGGCAACCACAATAAAAGTCCCAGACTTCTCTCCTTGTCCAGAAGCAACCCTGGCCCTAGGGAATGAACATGGATAGTGGCTAATGTGGGTGGTGCCATCTCTAATGCAACAAGGTCAAAATAGATAATTAGCATTTTTCTCTCAGGGTTTCCTTCTCTTGCTGTAGTTTTCGCTCAACTTGCTTTCCTGTGCTGGGGACCATTCCCACTTCCTGCAGAGTAAATGAAGAACAAGCTCCAGTGAAGACAACAGTAAAAGTCCAGCAAAAGAGAAATCCAGCCCTTGGTTTCTAAGGGTATTTAGCATTCCCTAGTGCCATCTCAAATGTTACAATGAAAACTAAACTCATCCATCCAAGAGGCTGCTCTTCCCTTCTTACTGGATATTATCAGGTCAAAATTTACAGCAAGGAAAAAAAGTAACGCAACTTTGATCCACATTAAAGCAAAAGCTGTGAGCAGAGAACATAAACTGGGAAAAGGGGAGCTCATGAGAGTAATCAGCGTACCAGGAACACAGCAATGAACTTTCACTGGGATCTTAAAGACAGTAAAAGGGTAAAGAGTTGCCATGACAATGAAAGAGAAAGATGTATCTACGAGGCAGGACTTTACCAGCGTGGGTGGAGTGTACTTGCTGCTGGTTCTATGGGACAATGACTGTATTCACCTCCATGGCTAAAAACACTGCCCTCCCTTTTGCATACAGCATTAGTAATAGCTACTCATTTCTTTATTTCATGGGCATCATCAAAGGATAGATTCTACATGGAGGGTGCTGGGGATGCAACCCACGCTTTATGACAGCCTAGGTTTGCTCTTCACATGGAGGCCCATCTTTAGCAGACTCAGGTCCTCCTCTCCCAGGGTGTATGTTGCTGTGCTGCCCTTTCACCTCACTCACCTGCATATCTGCTGCATCCCTTTCAGTTGGGTACATTTTGCTGTCACTTCCCTGGCAGGAAGGGGGCAGCTGAGAGGAGGAAGGGGTCAATGTCTGTGGTACAAGAGCCTGTAGTGCATTAACACAAATATTCCACATTGTTGCCTGAAGCAAAGAGCGCATTTTTATTAATTCTGTCTCACTGTAACCACCACAACCTGTGATGCCTCCTTGATTCATATGTCTCCTCCCGTTTCCCTCCTTGGCAGCTTTCTGCTCTTTTTCCTCTGCCTGTAACTCATAACACACTTGAAATCTGTCAAATGGTTTCCATTTGTATCCAGGAATCTCAGTATTAATAATACATTTTTACCCCATTATTTCTACTTTCAGTGAAACTTCACAGCAAGCTGACAACTTCTACTTTATAAACACTCCCATGACATAATTTCACAAAGTCTAGATGGCACCTAAGGCTGTAGCAGGCACTGCAATTCAGCCACACCAGCCACTGCTTTGAGAAGAGATGCTCGCATCCTTCGTTATAGCACCTGTTCACCGTCATCAAGTTACCTAAAGTAGTGTGACAGGTGTACACTTTAAAGCCCAGCTACTGTGGAAAGGCAAGTCCAGCTGTCCTCTGCTCCGAGAGATGAGGAAAGCAAAGCACAAGTAACCAGCTTTATTCTCCATATAACAAAAAAGGCAATAAAGCAGGATAATCAAGAGCCAGGAAAATCACACTCCCTTCATTTCCAACCCTACAAAAGAATACAAAGCAGCAAAAGCAAGAAACAGCAGACGAATGTGCAGGACAGTGTAAGGGAGACATACCAGGACAGGAGACCTTCCTAAGTACACGGCTAATGAGGTAACTGATCAGGCGTTACAGCCCAAAGACTGCTGAGACTCTGCAGTGGGCATAGGGACAGCTTTCCATAACACAACACAAAACTTGGTTGTTTCTCCGAGGAAGAGAGGATTGATTATACTCAGTCTAAAGCCAAAGGATCATAAAAAGCGTGCCTCGCAGTCTGGAAGGCTGGTTTCAGATTAAATTCAATGTTCAAAAGATTACCATTCCTTTTCAAGTTTTTTCCTTCCTGCTCTTTCACAAAGCCCCTCAATCTCCACAACCTACGCCTCTGCCTTCCTGCAAATCACACTGATCCCATTTCACCCCACATCTCCCTCTCTCTTTTTGCTCCACCCCAGCTCTTTAGCCCTCGACAATCTGGCTTGATGGGGACATGCAAAAATCTCAAACCCTTCTGTCCTCCTCACCTACCACAGCCATTATCTTTGACAATGCTAAACTTGCGTTATGCAATCTGTATTCACTCCATTTGTTTCTGGCAACATTTGCTTAGCTGTTCCTGCACAGAGTTGCTCACTTCCACTTGCATAAACTGTATTCTCCTCTCCTCGAGTTTATCCAAGTCCTTCCCATATCACACACTTCCAGCGGCTCAAATGCACACCAGCCCCACAGCCATGTGACCAGTGACTCAATTCAAGTCAGCACTTAAGCTGCTTTCCCAAACTCAAATCCAAATTGTAATAAACATTGGACTGGACGCCGAATAATTTCAATCAGTCCTTTTTATTTATAATTAAGCAAGTGGAAAGTGAGCAAAAGCAGCGCTGGGTGACAGAGTGACGGGATAAATCTCCACTCCACTGCTGCCACACTCTTCAACGTATATGCAGTCCTTTATATAGTCCATTTTTCTTGTTTTTCTTGCATATCTTCCATGTGCACCTTGTATTCCACTAAGAAGCTTTCCTTGTATTTTGCCGAGAGGCTCTCTTTATCTTGAGTAGCAATAATCACGTACACTCTCCATATAAGGCAAGCAAAGTTCACAACTTGCTTATCTTGAGTAGAAATAAGCAAAACAAATTGCAGAAGTTACATTGTCACAGCAAAGTTACATATACTGTATTTTTGTAAAGAAGAGCTTCACACTTTGTTGAATTTATATACCCTAATAGTTTAATTAAACAATTTCACTTTTAACACAAATCATCTGACCAAGTACGCTGCAGAGTACAAACAATCCACCTTAAATCAAGTTCTGTGACCAGGCATCATTTGCTGAAGGAAATTTCTCCCTTGCTACTTCAGAATACAGCAGAATTTCTAGACAATTACAGTGCTATAAAAAAGCCTTTCTAGTCCAACTGTTTCAGCTCTCCTGTCATGGAAAGGCTTCTCTGAGCAAGATTTATTACTTCTAGTATCCCATGTGAAATTAAATACAGCGTAGAACAAATTAATAATAATAACAGTAGATAAGATATACAAATAAACTTGCTACTGACATCAGAGGTAAAAAAGCCAATTGTTGCTGGCAGCCAGATTTGACATTTAAGCATGCATCACGCACAGCTAGAGCCACTCTTTTAATATCAGGTGACAAATCCTCATCATGGGATAGATGAGTTCGGCAGCTCTGGGGGCAGATGTAACTATGAACTGGATTTTGGTGTAGTCCATTCCCATAGTACAGCAATGGAAAGGAATGCACAGAAACGCATGCTAAAGCAATGGGAATACCTGAACAATTGGAATATGGATAGCTGTGAGGATACCAGCAGAGCTAAAAAGGTGTATTCTGGAATCATTATTTAATCTGTAAACACAGGGGGCCTAATTTTGTTCTCAACTACAGTGATATAAAAAGTTACAGTGGAATCAGAGTAATCACACTGCAAGAAAAAAGTGTTAATAACAGAATAAGGTTTGTGCTACCTGTGAATCGATAGGCAACAGCGTTTGCTGTGCTCCTCTATCTTATTTTGCTTCAAGATTTGTGACAGTCCCTATACTTAGAACAGGAGGGACAGCAAAAAATCACTTCTGCTGGTAGTAAATGATACCCTCGAGCAGGTGCTGCAGAAAATCTTATGAATAGCTGTCTCTGTGCTTCTCTAAAAGAAAACAGATATTATACTTCAAAACAAAACGGACAAGAAAGCCAAGTAACACAATAGCCTTGTTTAGCCATATCCTTCATGAACAATTACCAGTCAAAATTATATGAAGGTGATGTTCAATGTGTTCTCTATGTGAGGTTTTAGATAACATCATCCATTACTAAAAAAGGAAAAATGTTTTCTGATTTCCTAAAGTTTCTTTACAACTTGGACCCAGTGACAAGGTTTTGGACTCCAAGCTTATCTCATCATCAGGCCAGAAGTGCGAGCTGCTTTTCTCGTTCCCACGATGTGCTACCACAAGCACGAGATGTGTTTCCTTTTACAGTGTAGTTTAAGTTAATGTAACCAAAAATTTCTACTGTCTAACTGTCTTTCTCCACTCCCGCCTTAGATCATCTGTCACATTTTCTCTATTCTAACAAAGTACAATTCCTTTTAAGGAGCCAGAAACTGTGCAACTCTTTCTACAGGTTCAGATCACATATAAGATATTTAATGTGCAGACAAAGAGTTAGATTAAAATAGCATTAGAGGTTGCAATATACACCTTCTACTGTCAATTCTGACAATATCTGATTTTTAAGTGCTTGACTAGGTCTTCAGTGCTCTTTTAATAGAAATTCTTGAAGATTATTCTCAGGTTTTAAAAAGTAAAAAAAAAAAAAAAAAAAAAAAATCAAAGAAAAGTTACAACTCCAGAATAGAAACGAAACATGCACCTACAGAGATTTGCACAAAGGTTCATACCCAGCTGAATTTTAACAAGTCTATTAAAAGCAAATCCTCAACACAAAGGCAAAGCCACAACAGATTTCAAGCCCTTAATGACTCAAGTTCTTCAGTGAGGACCCAACACACACAAGTGAGACTATTTTCCTTCAGTCTCTCTGAAAGTAGTTCATTTTTTGCTTTGTCAACAAAACCTGTTTGAAGCAGATACAGAGCATATTTGGGTCTAGATAGCTGAACTAGGACAACTGAAAGCAGGGCTTTAAAAAGAAGTTTTGAAAAGCATTCATCACAACCAGTACTACTTCTAGGTCCATTTTACTCCAATAGAGTTCCTGCGGCAATGATATGCATTCTCCAAGCCAAACCCTACAAAAGGGAAGGAGAATATGTGTCTTTGTTAAACAATCTATGAGAAAAGAAAGAATAAATTGAAAGGTAAACAGTTCTTATATCTTTTGCGAATGACAGCTGCAAAATGTTGTGAATAAGAATGGAGTATTTAGCTACCTTCATTACACATTCTCACCATTCCCCTCCTGCGAGGTCATGCAGAAAAGTGTATGCAGACTTCATATAAAACCTCAAACTTTTACAGGCAGCTGTGTATTTCATGAGCTTCTGTAAATATCTAGGATAACTCCACAGATGGCACCTCTTTGTATAGCGTGCAACACCTAGGAAAATTCACTGTCCCTGGGGAGACAGACGTATCAATACAGCAAACACCTGTACTCCTTTCTCTCAGACTGTAAACTGACTCCTAGATACTATCTGTCCTCTTACCTTAACCCATTAAAACAATGTTCTCTGCAGTACTGGATGATTACTTCATCTATACAACCTACAGTCCAAATACTGTTATCAGGGATCTCACATGAATTCAAGCAGTGAAGGGTATGGTTTGGCATTACATTTTCTCTAGTGGTTTCTCTAAAAAGCAAAGAAAGAAAACCCCACAAAATTAAGAACATAGTCATCGTGATAATCCAGTTAAGTAAGTGCCCAAGGGAGGGTGCTGTGGATCCAGGTGTGGGGTTAGCACAGTCTGGTGGGATCCTGGGAGGACAGAAAGTTTTGAAGGTAATTTTTTTTCCACCTGTGAAAATGTGTAACAACGTTTACTTTGCCCATAAATCAATCAGCCTCCAGTGTATCTCACACACAGAGAATATCCATCACCTCAAGTCCTAAACAACACCTCCCAAGACAAGAGAAACAAAACTCCACAACCACATCTAAACCAATCAAATCTGAAAACCACTAGAGCCATGTCTTTCCACCCTCCCCCTTCCAATTTATTTAGTGTCAAAAGAGTAATGACTAATCAGGAAAATTCCTGTTAGGCTTATTTCTCAGTCCGGTGGGATCTCTAAATCATTTATCGCCACTGACAATGAAAAAATAAGATAACACCCACACTTGTTTAGCCCAGATTACAACATACTCTGATATGCATTCACTGAGTGACTCGAATTTATATCTTGCAGGAACATAGTTTCCCTTCTTGCAACCTCACTGCAATGAACTTTGTGTCTGAGCATCCAAAGGAGCAACAGCATCTCTCATTTTTCAGACTTTCAGTGACTTTTTATAAACTGCATTTCAGTCTCTGGTGTACCAACACTTCAAGCTAAAACGTATTACTGGTCTATAACTTGAGACACAAAGTGCCAGGGCCATGAGGGTTTTGTAATAATATTTGCATCCTGGAAAAATCCCTCTGCCACTTAAACTCATAAAACTGTAGCTTTTGCGGGTGTCGCTGGTGAGATATCAGAAACTATTGCAGAAGTGACACTCCATCACTGACAAGAGCTGCATCTGTAGCAAAGGTCGCTCCCGCTCAGCTGATGAGTCATTCTGACTCTGCAGAGCTCTGGTCTGAGGCTCCCAGATGGCCGCAGATTAAAATTTGTTATGCTGACTGGTATTCACATGCTCAGTGACCTCTGTGAGTAAAATTGAGAACTCTTGACTCTCAGTGAGCGAGTTTACCGTTATTGCTAACACCATCATAGCTGAATGAGCAAAGGCTTCCATACAGCTGGGAACAGACTTGGAGAAAATCAAAATTCAGCGGGCTGGGATGTTTCAACATCACATAGCAATAGTGGCTTCACATCCGTCTTCCTGTACAACAGGCAGGCAGGACAGTCGCACTGCTAAAGGAACCGCAACTTCCCCCATTGCAAACCATGCACATGGTGTAACACGTCCTGCATGAATATTGCCATCAGGAAGAATGCTTTGCTGTCTTCATCCTCGTCTGCGCAAACTGAAAGACCACACAGCATATCCCACAGCATGTGAACCAAACCACAATTCTAATACACCATTTTATGCATCTCTAGATCAGAACTGTGTAATTAGCTGCCAGCAGTCAATGTCTAATTAAACAGAAAGTGAAAATAGTAAGAAAAAAAACTAATAGCCTAACCCAACCTAAAATTATGAACAAAAATTGCAAGATTGATCTGCAAGAGAAATATTCACCAGACAAGGTAAAAAGGAAAGAGTAACAGGAACATAAATACTCTGGAAGCTTGCCACTTGGTCACCTATTGAATCAATTTCCACTAGACATAAGAAAGCACTGAAAGATCTGGAGAAACCACAAACTTCAGGAAACTCTGCAGAGACCAAGTCTCCTGTTAAAGCCATAGGAAAAAATAAAAGAGCTCATTCATCTTACATACTTTGCCTAAAAAAAAAAAAAAAACAAAACCAAAAAACCAACCCAAAATAAAAAGTCACTGGGTTAACCTGAGCCACAGCAGAGTGAAGGGGTTCACAGAGGAGGAATTACTCTTCTGGCCACAAACTGGCTTCAACAAAGCAAAAGAGGAAACTGTTCTGTAACAGCCTGGGCACATCACTCTGAGGGCAAAAAGAAACACATTATGCAGTAACATATCCAGCACAGGCTACTGCTGGAGGCAAGACGTCAGCTACAAAGGGCCAAAAGACTGATCCCATATGACAGTCCTATATTTCTGTGAATTTAACCATATAATTATAACCTCCTAATGTTGCTACACACAGAGGGACAGGATTTATTTCAGCAGTCAGCAATCCACTGACTGACAGCATGGCAGCACTAAGTGTCTGCAGCAGCAAATACTTCGCTGTTTGGAGATGTCAGCACTGGATCGTCAGAGGACACCCTGGTAGGGCTGGATGGGGAGCTAACACACATCTCCACTGGGCTGCGTAAGTATACTTAAAATCACCAAAGACTGATGCTGTCTGTAACTATCTTGCAAAGAATTTGTGAGACAAGACAGGATCCTGAGGAACACCCAGTGGAATCTCAGCAGAGGGTGATGAACATTAAGTCTGAGAAGCCATAACTCAGGACTTCAGCTGACCTAAGCTTCAGATACCCGTTTCTAGTCACAGCACAGTGTCCACTTCTGATCATTTCTCCAGACGGTGCCATTTGCAGTTTGGTGATACGGCCTAAAGCAGATCAATCAATGCAAAAGAAAATACACACTGAGGAAAGAACATGATTTCAACTGATATAACTTACCTACCCCCTCCAACAACAGCCTCCAACACCACAGGTGACTTGTCTGCAACCAAATGGGGAAAATAATTCAACCTTGCCTCCAGGTGCACCTCATTAAGCACAGCCCCCACCATTCGCCACACAACCTCAGCACCAAGCACAAGACCCTCCTGCAGGCCTTCAGCTGGTCTTTAAACCTCTAATGGCCACTGATGTTTATAATTAAGCATCCTAGTTCCCAAGAGAAGTCAAAACATACTTCCACATATGAAACCTTAGCCACAAACCATACAAAGAGCAGCATTGTCTGTGTTGCAGAACCACAAGCATCAAAGGCTCAGGAGAACTTTCACCAGTCTTGCACACATAGAAGCTCACAAGGTAGTACCCAGCCTGAATGAAATATTACAACGACCACACACATTTACAACGCATCTTGTGGCATTATCCCAATCGCTTTCTGCATGCATCAATTATTTTTCCTTTGAATTCATCTCAGATCTCAACTGATCACAGCAATGCACAGGCCACCACAAACCCTGTGGTCTCAGGCCAGACCTGCTGTGACTGCTTTGGAGATAAGTCGGCTCCATGCTGCAGTACAACCTTTGGCATTAGCTGTAGTAGAGTTACCTCACTCCTGTTAATCCCTGCCACTCCACTGCCTTCAGGAAATGAATGGTTGTAATCATCACACTGTCTTTTAACTGAAAAGACAGCATTAGATTTCATCAGCCATTTCACTGTCACATTGCATTGTCCGCAAAGCATAATGAGCCCAAAGGCTCTGCCACTCCAACCGCTTTAGTTGGATAGCAAACATATTATTTTGTGGCACACAATGATAGGCGACTGTCCTGGAGCACGGAGAGAGCCCTCAGACACTTCCAGAGACAAGGCACACCTGTGTCTGCTCATACATTTTTTTCCTTGTGGATTTGTATTGAGGCTTGAGCTTGAGTTTACCCAATTCTCATAGCAGAAACTTGTAGCTGTCATGAAAACAAAGGCATAGCACTGTCCTTTAAGGGTTTTTCTTCTTGCTAAATAAATAATAAAGGAGGATTCCTTGAGGAAAAAAAAAAACTTTGTTGTGTTTAGGAGGAACTCTTGGGTATCTGTAAGAGGAGTGATTTTAGGTTGTAGCTCACCTGACCACAACTTATGTTTTTGATTTGGTTCATCCTGGATATTACAAAATTGTGTTGTCTATATTCTACGCTCATTTTCACATTCCTAAGACATGCTAATAGCTGGGTTATGAGCACTGTGCTGAAGTGTTGACTGAATTTTTCCAGCACCTCTCTTCACCTTTCCACTCTCCACTAACACCTTTTCCAGCAGAGTTCAGCAAACATGCATTTCTGAGCAAAGGCAGCAAGACCCCACACTGAGTCACAGTGAGTTTAGGTACGAACAGTTCCAAAGTGGAACAAACAAGCAAATGAAACAAACATCATCATCTCGGATGCTCAAGTAAAGCTACAAACTATTGATCTAAAAAGTTGGTGCTGATTAGCGAGCAAATGGAGTCAAATCATTTTTGATCTGTGAAGTATTTATTGGTAGGAGATACCAAACTAAGCTATGCACAATCACAAACGAGCCAGGCTAAGAGCTCAGTGACACTGGGATAAATTCAGTCTGAATTTACAGCAGCATCACTAGGAAAGCTCCACCCTCCCAAATCCATCCAACAGTAAGCAGGAAGAATTTTAGTTACAGAGAACATAAGTCAAGAAGGACCCAGCCATCTGTACCCAACACCACACCTGCCTCCTCTGTCTGGATGCGACTTAACTGGATAATATAATTTGCATACTGCAGCCACCCCCCTTTTTGCACCATAACATAATATTACAATTATTTAATCCTACATTATGTCACCTTGAGCTCCCTGCCTGCACATGGCTTCTATTATAGAAAGAAACTTAAATGTAAACCACACAGCAACTATTAGCCCATACATTATGTAAGTGATAATCCAGAGAGAGAAAAAAAAAAAAACCAAACAAATCCATAACATTAGTAGATGGCTGAGTGCCCTGTTTCCAAATAAACAAACGTCAGCTCACATGTTACCTGAACAGCACAGGGATTATTACAGATTTCACCCATGCTGACAGATGGCATTTTACTGTTTTGAGCCACGACACATTTAAAAGAACACATTCATAATGCAAAGCACGTGAGAAAGTAAAGGACCTGAAACAGGAAAAAATGGACTGTATTAAGCATGCAAGATTCAAGCATGCAAGGTTTCACTCTGCTGTCACGCCAGGATTGATCCCATTAACTTCCATGGGGACAGGCATGATTTAATCAATTGTAAACAACCCAACCCAAGGCCTGTGGATCGAGTCCAACAGAGCACTGCAGTTAAAGCACGGCAGGCTCCATGGGCTCCGTCAGGGCCATCCCTCCACTTACAGCCAGGCGGTCGCTCTAGAGATTCGCTAGAGTGAGCTGCGGTGTGCTCAGAGGGGCCATCAGCACCACAGCAGAGCTCCCATATCAGCCAGGCTAATCCCGCTTTCACTTTATCAAATGCTTTATTAGCAGTATTGTAGGACATGTAAGTTAACATTCCTTATGATGGGGAAGCAACTAACCAGCACTAGGTCCAAATTGTCCAGCTCACTGGTTAAATAAATACAAACCCCATGAGGATCAGCAGAAATAGAACAGTGTATCTTACTGTTCACTAGGCAGTCAAGTATCATCCTGAGAGTTGTTCCTATCCAGAGGTGAGTGTCCACGGGCAGACTGAAAATACAGCATCATTAAGGACAAAGTAAAATACATGAATTAAAACCAAACTACTGAACAACACCTCCTTACATGACAAGGAAAATCCACAAGGTTCCTGTTTGAAATCCAAACAGAATACACCCTTATTTGCACCTAATTTCACTGTCTCTCTTTACTCTGTATTCTCAATGTCAGCACCAAAGCCGCTCGCTAGAAACTCTCTGCTCTTATGCCTACATTTCACTTACTGGGTTTCACAATAGTTTAAATTTTGTCAATTTAATTAGTTTTACACAAGCCACGGTGATCAATCATGAGGTGAAGGATATTAAGTAAAAATGCAATAAACATTATTGCTTGGCAGCTGCTGGTGACCTCTGTGAGACTGGCTGACGGCACCACTCCAGTATCTACCAGAGAAGCAGCTACCTTCAGACTAACATTAACTGGCAACCTTAACAGCAGCGTGAGCAAAGAGGCCAACGACCAAATGGGCTACAAAGATGGAGCAAAACGCTTCTTCCTCAGCCAAGGGAGAGGCAGCCAGGCAGCCTGCAACAGAGAAAATTCTTTGTTATTCCCAAGCAGCGGCAGATACAGACAGTGCCCTGACAGGTCTCTGCAGAAGGTGACAGATGACTTCATAGACAATGAAGTTTTAAACAAATAATCATACAAAAGACAGAGAGCAGATTGCCTCTGATGTGACCAGAGACATCCTTTGAGGATGCTAATGAAGTAGAGAATTGATTTTAAAGCTTGCCTTCTTGCACCAAACACAGTAAGAATGAGAGCTTGAATCAAACATGAGCATGCATAAAGATCCCCTTCCCTGGAAGATGGTTTTAGATTGAAATTTTGGCAACAAAATGTGCAAAACCACTAAAATATTTATGAAGAAATGCTGGGCCAAAGACTCAGACCCAGACACTGCACTATTTTGACATGAGTCTCTTGTGGCAGGTCAGGGAGCTCTTGGTACATCTGGAAAGATCAGCTCCTTATAGATTGGGCTCTTTCTGTTAAACTAAAACTATAGGTTTTACTTGCCCTTGCTGACAGGATTCATTGTAAATGCAGCTGTTAGGAAGCTAACCACATCAGTGACTTCTCCTTCCCTGTTTATTTGGAGTTATGAGCTGGTTTGGTTTCTTCTCAGAAAACTCTGGCAACTTCTTCCTCTGGACAGAAAGCAGCAGGGTAAAGCGTGGTTTTGTGCATCAACACCTGGGTATCACGTGGAATTTCTCAGAACACAGATCTTCTCATGCAAAAACCTGCCACCCTCTCACATACACACACGACAGCCCTGTTATTTACATCAACTCGATTTTAAAAAAAAAAAGTTTCAGACCTCCTTAAACTCTCAGGATCCAGGTCACAAGAAAACCGCATCACACCACCATTTCCCAGCTCCTGATACATCAGCATTCAAACGCTCATGGCAGGAGCCTGCTCGCGCCTGCTGCTTTCTCCTCTCCCTTTCATGCCCTCGCCACCCCAGAGCAGAGCTGGATTCAGCACTGTGACACAGAAGCAAAAGGCACCTTTTCCTTGAAGCCAGTGCTGTTTCATTGCTGAGGATGAATGGGAAAAGGTGTTAGTGATATAGTCAGACTGGCCTGGCATTTCACAAATTAAGCTGCAGCTATGAAATCAGACCTATGACTCACCACAGTTTAAACTGGACATTTTTACATGATGTACATTTCCTGCAGAGGCGACAGAGCACAGGCAAGGGTGGCAGAGTGGGCACCTGCTCTCCTCCACACCTTCCTGCAGTCAGCTCGCTACCAACACAGACAACACACAAAGAAAAAGGGCAGCACAGAAGTAAGGTGCTGAACCCAGACCAAGTTTATCGCAAGTTTTGCCACTGACTCACAGAACACTCAGCTGGTCCCATGATGTTTTCAGTCTGTTAATGGAGGATGGCATATCTTAAAGAGTTTTGGGCTCGATGAAGGTGAGATGCATCAATCACCTGCTCCTAAGTGTAATAAATGGTCTGGCAGAAAGGCCCCAGCAGCCCTCTCAAGCTGCACAGGTAACACCATCTCAGCCACCACCTCAGTGTGTCCTGGTCTTACTGGGAATGAAGCCCCACTACATGGGTACAAATCTGCAACACAAGCAACTGACAAAGCACACAACATGGATATAACTTATGACCAACATAAAAGTGATCCTCATTACCTAAGAAGTCGGGTTACATTTGTCAAGTCAATTTAAAAAAAAAAAAAATAGATGCTGGCCAAGAATCATTCTCTAGGAACCACTTCACGTGCAACTGTGTATTAGGATCCAACTAATTTAGGAGAAGGAGTACACCTTGCAAAGAAACCAGTCCCATGGGTAATGAGGCTTGTACTAAGATCAGCAGGCGATGTGTGGGAAGGAAAGGGGTTAGGCTGCAGTTCAAAGTAGCAGCTTTAATCTGAGACAGAAAGAAAAAACTATTAAGAATCCTTTGGACTATATCAGCATGGTTTATTTATCAAGCTGGAACTTATTATGACTGTACTGATTGCTTTGATGTTCCCTGGCCTATGTCAATTGTTTATTTATGAGTCCGTAATTGAGTTATGGCAGCAGTGCCAGCCTGGGAATTAGAGTGCTTCCTAAGGGACAATGAACATGAGTGTGTTTTAATTCCACAGTGCTTCAATGTGTGCTGTCAGGATGCACAGGTTTCTGTTCCAAACGGGGCTCCTCTTCCCTGAGGGCTGAAAGATGTTGAGTGCTTTATGAGAATGACACTAATAACTTGATTGAGAGAGGAAAAGACTGCCACTGTAATAACCAGCACCTGTCAGACCGCACAAAATCAGGAATGCCCATTTCAACCGTGATATCAGGAACATATGGAGGCTGCTGCCACTGGTCAAGGGTGGGAACTATGCCCCACTGGTGTCATTATATCAAGCAGCAGCAGTTGGAAGTGAAATATTATGTAATTAAGGAAAAAACCAAAGTTGCCTATTTTCCTTCTCCTCCTACTCCAGGCACACAAAACCAAAAGCCCAATCTACCAAAAAAAAAAAAAAACAAACTCACACTCAACCCCCAGCAAAACTCATCTAAACTGATCCCACAAAAGATTTGTTTCTACAGGAGATCCATTTCCACCAGTCTGGCAGCTCCCTATAACACATCCTAGGGCTTTTTACACTCCAGCTTCTGGCTAAATACTTTTCAAGTATGCTGTTCACAAACACCTGATTTCCAGCTTCCGTTCTTTTTCTTGTTGGCAATATACTTATCAAATATAACTCCATCATTATTAAGTCAATGTCCTTTCCCACTTATGAGGTAGTCTTTCACAGCACTATACTCGGACTCCTTCCCTTTTCACAACATACCTTAATACGGGCATTTCCTATCCCTCCTGACCCTCCTCTTCCTTCACCCAGATTTCATATCGCAATCTGCCTCCACTGCTTCCCTTTCTTCCACTTTGTACTTTCAATGAAAATCCAAGTACAGGAAACAAATACTTCAGTGTGTGAAGTCATCATTAGCCCCTTCTTTCTCTCTTCATCATACTTGGGGAGATGCTGAATATTAGCAATAAGCCTCAATTTTTTATTTTTTTTTTAATTTTGCCCTCATTCTTCCCTATCCAGTAAATTTTGCAGTTCTCAAGGTATATCTTTTCTTTCTAAGCACAAAACTTCCAATCAAGTTTTAGAAGCCTAGTTATTTCTATTAGAGGTCATTATCAACATGGTATGAGGGATTTGCAGACACTACTGACTGTACTCCATGACGTTCCTGTGATGTAGAGGCAATGTATTCACTTTCTAAATGAGGAACCAGGGCTCATGGAACAAGGTACCAGATCGGTGTCCCACACACAGGAAGGAGCCCAGCTCTGTAGTCTGGAAAAAACGTTTGAAAAAACAGTGAACCAAAAGAAAAAATAATCACATGATAATTTTCTTTCAAGCACTTTGTCTTCACTAACAATATATTTTATTTTTATATATATATATATATATATGATTAGATATATTCTAAATAATGCCACAACATTCAGTAATTTTATTGAGTTTTCTCCTTCAGCAAGTAGATTGTTTCTACTCTACCAGAGTTGTATTTCTAAGGTACAACATGATCAGGACATTCACAGTCACTGGTTATCACACTAGTGAGGGAAGCTGAACATGGTAAATGCAGCTCTTAATTTTGTCTCATTCAGTCTTCAAAGTCCACATCAGCTGCCAAATGCAATTTCTTCTGTGCTTTGAAGTATGTATAGCCTAACTTCAAAAATATCCCTGTCACAATCCCTCATTGTCAAATCACGGCTTTCCAGCAACAAATGTCATTACCCTGGCCTCCCTTCTCTTCTTCAGGTGGCATGGCTTAATACCGTGCTTGGTTTTAACTACGCCCACTAAAATCTCATATTGCAGATTTTGAAGTACTTCCATTTCTTCTCATTCCTTCTTTTTTCCATATAGCTTCCGTTACCATACAACATTTCAGGACATCAACACTTTTCTAATTCATCCTTCATTAAAAAATAACTCCATCTTCAGCCTATCTTTCTGTACAGGAGAAAGCTGCCAGAATTTAACAGCACTCTCCACTCTCACCCAGTTTCAAGAGTATATTTGATGAGCACTGGCATGTCCAAACCCAGCATAATGCTCTGAGCTTGAAATATTCACCATATTCTAGACTGTAACCTTGAGTCCCACAACCCTGGGCATCCTAAACCTCATGTTTTCTGTACTACAGCTGGGTTTCCAGTATTCATCACCTCCTTTCATTTATCTTTGGCACCAGAAACATGTCTGAGAAAACTGCCTTTTTCTTAACCATCTGGATGACATCCCATTGTTTATTTCCACAAGCAATCAAGGGAAGTCCCACTCAACCACCTCTCCCTTTCCCAGACTCATGAGTGCTGCATCTAAACGCTGAGCACACAATTGGCTCCTCTGTTTGCAACGCAGAGCACTCAGACGTGGCTCTGCTCTCTGGGGCAGTCTTGCAGAGTAGAAATGGTGATGAACTAGAATTCAATTATGTAATGAGAAATTGCTTTAATTAGCCAGTTAATTGACTCCTCAATTGCAATAAGTAAAATCACTTGTTTTTACAAGGCACAATACTTTTTTCCTAAGGGCTCCCAGGAATCGGCTCTGCATCGCGCTTCCCTCCCACGCAGACTAAAATGAAAAAGGGTCCAGGAGTGCTGACATGCTACTGGAGCATCATCAATTTGATTACTGTTTCAGAGCAGCCCAGAAAAAAATACATGAGGTGGGCAGAGGCTCAGAGACTTGCTCTACAGTAATGAACCAGTCCTACTCCGATGGAAAAAAAGCCCAAGTTGAGGCAGGATGAAATGCAAAGGAACTGAGCTGTCTTAATATTGCCATCTCTTTACTTGTGTCCAAAATGCCCAAAGTCAGAAGGGCATGGACTTTTCAACACAAGTGAGATCCAAGATCCATACACGTGATCAAGAGATCTGCTCAAATGTCAAAGGGGTACCAAGTGTCTCAGCAGGTGTTCCAAAGACACAGTTCAGGGCCAGTTAAGCAATGATACAATTTCAGATACTTCAAAGTCAAGCAGGAGAGGCAATCCAGGCCACTTCTGCAGCACACTGAACCCAATGCCTACTCTGAGATCAGTATGCTGCAAGTCAAGACCCAAGATAAGTCATTGAATTTAGCCAAAAAAAAAACCAGCTTCAGTTTTTTTGCAAGTCTGGATTTGCCAACTCATTTAACGGGGACGTAAAATTCTGCTCTGAAACAGAGAAAAAGAGACCATGACTTGTGAGTTAAGAAGTGTATTAGCACAAGGGAATTCCCTGATCTGGAATGGCAGATATTGCTACTGCAATTAGTCACCAGACTTCACAACAATGACAACCAAGATGACATTAAGGGTCAGATTGGAACGAACCACCAATCTGTCTCTCCCAGGACTCTGCACAGGTAGGATCAAGAGTCATACAAAATTCAGCTGCAGTGGAAGAGTCTGCAACAGAAAATACAGACACAAGCTGAGAAGTTCAAGAGCCGCTTTTATACAAACTTTCCACTGATAAAAACAAAAATCACAGCTCAATTTAAAAAAGCTAAATCCACCAGCTTTTGAAACAATTTGCTGCAAAAAGCCTGGAGAATAGGCTTCCCCAACAAAGCACCAGATTTAAATGAACCAGCCAGTCAAGGGAAGAACATGTTGAAATGGATGGCACACCAAACCAGATACTTAAAGGACCAGCACAGACAGAAGGAATGGACCCTAGATACAGAACTGTCCAGAATTTGCTTAATTCCCTCTCCTACACCACTGCCTAGGATGCTCTTACACATCTGGCTGACACCAAAGAACAAGAACCACCTTCTTCCTGGGAAACTGTCACCAAATGCCTCATATGCATAATACAGCGCTAAGATGAGTAAATTAGGCTTATTTACAAATTACTATTAAAATACGTGGCAGATCTTAGATATTTTTCCTTTTTACCTCATGACATTCCTTTGTTTGACAACAGGAACATAGAATTTCCATTACAGAACTATAGTCATTACAGTTTTCCTTCAACTGAGCATATACTGTCAGGACCAATTCTGCATTAAGTCAGTCCTTTAACCTTTGGAATACCAAGTACTCAAGAATGGACCATGGCAGCCTTTAAAAACAGTACAGACGTTGCCACAGAAAAGTCAAATACTGGAATAAATGTCAAGTCTGAGGTGGTTCAACAAAAATTTAAAATAGGCAAAATTACCCATGAGAAATCCAGCCTGAAACTCTGACTTGAATTTGGTCAGAAAGTTTCCTTTGTCTAACTTACTCAAATCAGGAGCTACGCATTCAGTGCAAGAGCAAAAGGTATGACAGTTAAGAGGATAGAGACAACAAAGCACGCAGAGTAAAATGCAGAAAGCACTGTGCCAGAATGCTAAAATCTAGCACAGGATCTTTGCAAGAGAAGGGTGCTTCTAAGAACCCCTGTGACAACCCAGAAGAACAAAGCATCCAAAACAATCGAGATTCACTGGGTGATCACAAACAAAGCATTTGCAAAACATTACTTCTTAACTGAAGTAATAAAGAAGGGAAAAATAACCTCAAGAATCTCAAACATGGTCAGATTTCTTCTGTGATAAATCTACGTGGGTATAAACCCAAGCCATAACCTACAATAGACCCGCACTGGCATTTTAGCAAGAGAAAACTTATTTGATGATATGTGCCCAACTTGATTAGTAGCTCTGTGGTATGTCCAGCATGCGAAGCAGATCAGTCCTCACCACACTACTTAATAAAGTAGAGGCCGATCAGTTATCGGACACGCCACAGTGCCTGAACATGCACAGCCCAGGGCCTTCATCCTCCCTCTGCATAGCCCTTCCTCCTGTTTTGTACAGAGCACACGATCTCTTCCCATGTATATACTTCTCTGTGTATTTCAGGCAGCCACAAGCACTGGGGCATCTCCTCCTGGCAGACCCTGAGGGCTCAGTCACCCCTCCTGGCACTGGCACTGGGGCACAAATAGGCAGCAGCGGAGGAACTGAGCGCTGAGGAAGAGGACTGAGTATGTGTCCAGTTTCCAGCAAGCTCTTCTAAAGGAGTAAAGATGCTGCGTGCACAGACGGTGCTTTACAGTTCACAGCAAAGCCCTCATCTGGGAAAGGAGAGTTGACAGACGGCATTGTGTGTACTGCAAGGGGCCACATTCACAGAAACAAGGAAAGAGAAGCAAGCGACCCCTCCAGAGCCAGCAGAGCTGTCTGTTCATTTCCCTGTTTGTTTGCTCTTTCAGACTTAAACGCTTGAGCAGATTTACACAAGTAAGTGCACTCAAGAAGTGGGCAAACTGAATATGAACACTAGGCCAACTGGCTGCAGTGTCCAAGGAACAGAAAGTGGTATTAATCCTCTGAATTGGATACCAAAGCACCGCCTGTGCCCTATGGAGCTTCCCAGTGGGGTCCCTTGCCTGTCCTTGTGCAGGGCTGCACGGCAGCAATGCCGCGGGCTCTGCAGCCAGGCGGGCTGCCTGTGGTACCTACCAGCTCCGTGCACTGTCCGTCCCCAACTGCCCGTCCACGTGCAATGGGCCATTGTTAGCAGCAGCCTAAGGCAATTAACAGACAAGGAAAGTAAGATACTCAGAAGTAACCTGCACTTGAAAGTTGACCAAAACAGCTCTCCCAAAACACTTATTCCAAAATTACTGAAATAGATTTTTTTTAAAACAGAGCCTGCCCCTTAGCTGGGCAAACTTGGAGTTACCTAAAAAACTTGCCTCTTCTAAAGGCGGCAGCGAACAGAGATCCCTCTGGGCATCTTGCTGCTTAGGATAACCTATGCTACTGCAAATTTGATGTTGTTTGAAATGTGAATAGTACAATTTTAGACTTCTACATCGAAGTCGGAAACTAGTTTGCAATGGGGACGCTGCCTTCATGAGTATTTGTGCATGTGCACACAAAAGAAGACTGCGAGTCCAGAAATGAAAATGAGATTTCAAAAATGCTGAAATCCTGCAGCTTGCATGTCCTCCCCTGTCTGTCAAACACAGTTTCTTAGGAATATATTTACAATTCCTAGACAACTGCTCATCAAACCCAGAGTGTGTTTTTGCAATTTTTGACAGTTAGAAGAGTGCATATTTGTTCAAGTTTATTTTTATAGTGCTCAACACTATACACCAAAGACTCAGTAGTATGGAAACCAACAGCATTTTCTTCTACCCAGCTGTAACTTTTACCCTGCCTCAAGCCTGCACAGGAGGACGGAGAAAAAGATACCTATGCACATCTTCACAGCCTTCTGCTTTCTTCATGCAGTTTTCACACCAACACAGAGAACAGAACTTCAAACCAACCAGAGAACGCTAAAGATGAGCTGTTCTCCAAAAGTGAACCATCACAGCTTTCTCCTAGATCAATGAAGTGACACAATAGATTCTCATCATTGATAGAAACAGTTGCTCGAGGTTATTTATTTATTTACATAAAACTGAACTGAACTAGAAGATAAAGCATCTGTACCTGGTTACACACCTCTAACCATGGACTTCTCATAATCCATTCTCCCAGATCTATTAGTGGCAGTGAAGAATTTGCCCATTTTGTCATTCCTGGCAAGGATGCAGTAACCTTTTCCCTTTGTACATGACTGCTTTCAAGTTCCAATTTCGAGGGATATCAGGGTCTACCCCTCTCTTATCCCTACCGTTCTCAGCTCTCTGTGCCAGCAATGAGACTTGCCCCAAGTGTAATAGATATGACTATCTTCTACTTTTGCATATTACAGTGTGCAAATTCTTATAACTCTTCCTGCTTTCATTGCTCCAGGCATAATCTTGAAATATTTCTGTTGCCATAAATAGCACGCACTGCATTATCTAGACAATGTATTTTTAAAAAAATAGTTATGTTGCAGAGTCAAGCACACAAGAGTTGCACAGTCTTAGTTCTGCCCTCTTATGCGTCCAACACATTCACCACTGAAAACAGGAATTTTATGGGGCAGATCAAGATGCATCATAGAACTGAATAACATAGTCCCAGAACAGGAGAACATATAATTGCAAGCAGTATTCACAAGCACGCAGGCATTCTTGTGTATGTTTTTGTTCCTTTGGCAGTAACATAGACCAGCACTTTAGAAACATCCTTCTAGTCTTCTAAAACAACCCAACAAAAGGAAAATACAATTCTTATCTCAATACAACCTGATAAGAATTTTATAGTTGAACTTTCCTAGTCTGCAGGCTTTCTTCCTGTCAAGAGTTCAAATGCCTGCCACAAACAGAGGAAGACAGAAAGGTATTAGCACCCTTCCCACAAATCATGGAAATCCTTTAAATTGAGTTGCAAAACACTAGGCATTCTGAACAGAGGAACTACTGCTGGGTTTCCCCACAGCAGGCTTGCAATGTTCTGGAGCCTTTTTTTTTTGTCCAGCTGCCACAACAGTTTCTCCTTCTCTGCTCTTACAGTTCTGTACCAGACAGTTCTCTGTAGCCACAGCTCAAGACATGCTACACCCAGCAATGCAAAATCATTGGGTGCTTCACGCTACCACTGCCACTGCCTTCACCTGTCTGGATTTTCCTGGAATAAACTTCCACTAAATTCTAAGGCTGGGCTGCGATCTGACAGCAAACAACAACTCAGTCACAGAAATGTAACAGCAAGTAACTTCCCTTTGGCCTTTAATAGCTAAATTGATATTTCCAAGTGTTTTTTCCAGTTTTAGTCAAGAGTTGTATCAAACACACAGTACTACAAATGCAATTTTTCTTATTTTCAAGGAACTTCATAAGAAGGTGGAACATCAAATGCATAACTAAAGCTGCAGACATCATAGTGCTCTACCAATGCTCTCCTTTCTAACGTGAAACACCCTCTGCCCTTTCCCCAGCTCCTGCCTTGCTGTGTCTGTTTGCTCTGATTTCTTTCTTGTTGCCAAAACCAGTCTCGTGACACAGCCAGCTTCCATCCTCTCCATCTGTCACCAATCCAATGTGACGGACTCCACTAACAGAAACCAAGGCTGCCTCCTAACTTTCCACTGGGCCGCACTTTATGTTCTCTTACGCCGCTCTTTCAAAACCATTATTATCCCATTTTCAGCAACATTTGCTTTAGCCAAAACAGTGAAACCTCAGGCTGCACCCCAGGGACGCCCCAAAAGCCGCTGCTATCTCAAGAAGCAGGAACCGGTGAACAAGGACATAAAATTGCCTCAATATTTCTCATGGCTTCGGTTATCATGACAGCTGTGTGTTTACCCTCCCTGAAGGAGAGACCGGCAATCCTGCAAACATACTATAAATATAAGCGTGCAACACAGGCTACAAAATCCGCCCATCCTAAAGCAACATTTCAGTGAGTTACACCAACTTATTCCAACATGGGCTGAAGATATGAACACTCAGGCTTTAAGACAATCCCGTAACTTGCACACCCACGTTTCTCTGCAACTGCGAACACATGGCTGCTTGCACAGCAGTAAGGCTTTCATGGCCTTCAGGCAAGTACCAGCAGGGTTTGAAACTTCATGGCTTGTTTTTCCTCAACAAACAAAAACTCTTGGCTTCACTACAGTCTCTGCAATGCACATCAAAAATGACCCAACTGAATTAAACGTATTTCAGAGGAGCACAGGACATACACTGTAGGTATGAAGACCTGGCCAGAGAAAGTATGATAGAAAAGAGGAAGAAAATAAAATTAAATAAAATTAAAACAACAACCAAATCAAGCACCTTTTAATAATTCATTTGAAGCCAAATTCAGTAGCTACTGACATGTTTGGAAGCACTCATTTATAAAAGACAATGAGAATCTAAAGCAGAGGATGCTGCTTCCAAGACCTCCACAGCCTCTAAATTCACAGTAAATGGGTACATATATGTCTGAGATTGGGCAAAGGGAGCCTGAAACTGAAAAGTCATTCTTCTGAATATGCAAAAATATCCGAGAAGCAGTATAAAATCTAGTAGGAGTCCAGATTCTTACTAGAAAAATGTAAAGCTTTTAGCAGTTTCCCACATTAAAAGCTTTTCTAGAACAGGAGAGCGTTTTGCAGTGTCCACAGAGAGCAATGCATCACACAGTACATTCCTGGAACTTAAGCAAAAGGTTTTCTGCCTAATGGACAGGCAGAAAACAATCTAGTTGCTAGAAGTTGTCCTTTTGATTAACAGAAACAAGCAGCACACAGAAAAGACAGACCATAGGATACACTGGGCATTGAGGCCCAAGAAAGGACGCTCCTCCCAGGATCTCAAGTCACTGGAGATTTCACACAAGTTATTTTTCCAGCTCTGCTGGTCGCCTGCCAGGTACAGACTGGGAGGCACCTTCACCCTCACATGATTCAGGGTAGGCTTTCCTAAAAGCACCAATAATTTACTTCACAGAAAAGAAAAACTAATAACTGTTTTGGGAGCTCAATATTCATTGGGGATGCCTGCAGTGCCCGATTCACATAGCATTCCTCTGGTAAGGTAAAAACTCATTCTGCTGCATTAACGAGCAACTTCATTATATGTCTGCATTGTAAAATTCAAGTATTATTACACACAAAACAAAGAAAACCCAACTAAACAACAAAAAAAGCATACTGAGCCTACAGGCAGCTGTAAGGACTCCTGGTAGAAGAACCTTAGATACAGTAACTCACCCAAGAGAGCTGCTGAAAACAACTCCTCAAGCTACCTTGCTTTTATTGGTAAAAAAAAGAAAGGAAAAAAAAGCACAATTAACTAAGACCATCTAAGATGAACAGACTGATGTCTTTTCAATATGATGATCCATCAGAAAAGGCTCGTGACTGTTCCTGCCTCACTCACTCACAACAAAGATTCACATCATCAAGGTCCTTCTCAGCAATTACCAAAATTGTGGATTTATAGTAAGGATTTGACCCTCAGCAAAACCCTCAGTTTCACCTTCAAGTAAGAAGCCAACCACAGTTTGATCCCAGAAAGGCACAGAATGTTGGGGGGGCTATACAATTGAGAGCCATCTGTTCCCGCTCCCTCCTTTTGCTCACAACCAGGGAGAAGCCACCCCCCTCTCCTTACTTCCACTTGGCTTTTCCAGCTTACCTGACTTCATGAGTTCTCAGGTCCCATCATGAGCCTCCTATGCCTGGGGGCTTTTTTTTCCTCTCTCCACCTTCTCCCACTGATCCATCTTATTAAACACACCTGTCTGCCCCTCCATCCAACTGTTATTTTCCTTTGTATTCCTACAAATACCCAGGCACACATGCTGCTACTTAAAGCTAACTGTATTATACCACCACTGGTAGATGCACCTGTCAGAAACTGGTGAGCAGGAAAGAAAATAGCGTTATTGAGCTGGGATAAGGCTTCCCAGCCAAGGACTTCAAAAGCAGGGCATCAGCACTGCGTTCACAAAACACCCTTGGGAATCTGGGTCACCCTGTCACCGCATGCTGAAAGCAGAGCCTCAAATGAGACAGGAGGAGAAAAATGGGATTCAACTCCCCACCATCACAGAGCTGAAGGCTGCCTGAAATGAAGCAAGAAAGAGGCATAAATTATAAAGGCAACTGAATAGTGATGCATCCACAGAAGTTATTCTTTCCTAGATGTTTTCAAATGAGAATACGTTCTCTCTGTATGATGCATTGACAGCTTATGCCCTAAGGTAAAGAAATCTGAGCATGACACAGAACCAGGCAAGACACTTGTTCAGAGATTTTACAGACCCTCCAATCTTCTCTTTTCCACAAAGTATACAATAAAATCCTACCTAAAGAGCCAATTTCTCTCCAACGTGTATTTGCCTTTGCTTCCCATTGTTTTAAAAGGCACTTTCCTTCGTGGCTCAGCACAAACAACTGTTCAAAATTCCACATTAGTAACGTTGAGACTTCACGTACCAGCTCCCTCCTAGTATTTTAAGCACCAAGCACAAGATTAAGTAAGTAGCATAATGCAAACAACGAGTACATCAAAATTCTCAGTTTCAGGAGAAACTGATGGAGCTAAACTAGTCTTAAAAGTCTGGAAAAATCTGCAAAACACACTTAATGAGCAAACATTCGTTTGTCTTTCTCCTCACAGTTCTTTTTAGCAAGAATCCAATGATCAGTGTGCTGCTGCCACGTTCTTCATAACCACTCTTAGGAATATCAAAATAATGGAAATCATAGTAAAGATGAATATCCAGAAGAAAACAACTAAATGAAAGCATAACAACAAAAAGCACATGTTCAAAATCAGTCTGAAAACAGACTAATAAGGTAATTAGTATATCTGTTTCTGCATGTGTGTGTATATATTTGAATGGATAGTCTTCACCCTTATATAGGGAGAACAGTTTGACATCAGTACTTGAAGTATGTGAAACAACCTTTTAATTTCAGTGAAACACAGAAAGTATAGTTATATTAAGCTTAAATGGGAATTTACTCCACACTATAAATGAAAAAAAAAAAATCTTAAAGAAGGGCAAGATACTTGGAACACTTTTTCCTTGCAAGGCAAGATGGTTAATAGATGACATGTTTCATGGTAAAATTTGGAAGGGCTTGGTTTTCCTGTGTGCTAGATTAACCAAGTGTATACATAAAGCTTGCCTCCCTACAGAAATGAATTGTGCCTTGTTGCATTAAAAAAAGAAAACAAAACAAAACAAAAAATCCCAAAAAAAACAAACCCAAGAGACAAAAGTCACACTTCTCTGCAGCTTTGATGCAGGCATATAATAAAAGATGATACAAAGTTGTGATCTGCCTCAAAGGAAACTGAGAGGCCTGCTTGGGCAGGTTTCTTATAAGAAGGTGCACTAACAGACTGTGCGCTTTACCTCATCCAACAAAGCAGAAGTATTCTGCTTAAAATCAGTGAGCGCTATAGGTGTATAAAACTATGGCTATACTACGTCCAATAGAAGTGCGTGAAGAATGAAAATTAAACTACACATAAGGTCTTGGAAAAATTTTGTTGAGTTCCCTCAAATTGGCATTTTGTTACATTCAAGGTTTAAGATTTATTTCGTTAAATACATTCACTTTTTAAACTTTTGTAGTTTTAAAGTTAATTCTTTTCTTTAAAACATTTTCCTGAAACTCACGCATTACATTTGCAACATAAGCATCAACTTCATACAATTTTTCCAAAGATGTTTCTAAACATTTTTAGTATGTATTTGATGCGCAGTGATTCAAATACGTATTACTGGTTTGAAGGATTAAGAGTGTTTATTGCCATTACATTTTTAATGGTATAATTCACTGCATAATCCATGGAGAATTTCAAAACTCTGCTTTGAAGAACGTGAAGTCTCTAGGAGTTCTGCAGCATTGGCAAGTGCTGCCATTGTGTGAGACCCTGGAGACACTGAGCAGCGACCAGCTGCTCTCAGTGCACATAACAGCCTCTTACTTTGAACTCAAGTCCTCTCTGATAGCTTCCACTGTAGCAGCCGATGTGCAGGACAGCGATAGATACCTGCACACCCCAATGGGAATCATCTGCCTGTAAAGAATGAATTGCACAACTTCACAGGGGTGGAGAGGTAAAGTTTAAAAGGGATATCTATAAAGTGTCTCAACATCCTTGGCTAAATTACATTAACTGTGTGTGGTATCACCAGGCAAACACCCTGGCTCTGTTCTGCCTTCAGTCAAATTACTCACCTTTCATTTAGTATGTAATCCTTGTTAAACTTAAATATCAAAAGAAGTTTTCAAAATGTTCAATATATTGTCAGCAGGCTATAAATCCAATATATTGCTTATGATAAAAATACCATCATACATGGAATTTATTCTCTTTCAGCGTATTTTGTTCATTTCTTTCTGTTCCACAGTAAAGACATTTGCACATTTCTGAATGTACAAGCGATATTGTCTGCACACATCTCTTTTGTCCCCAAATTCCCATGTTATGTTACAAGTGTAAGGGACACTTGCCAGTCAAAACAGATGCTCAATTCGTACACCAGGGAATGGAGCACAAATACAGGATTTGCTTTAACATATTCACGGCGCATTCAGCCCCAACTACTTCTTAGACTTTTCAGTATACGTTGCAGCAGAAAGTGGCTTAGAAAGCAAGTTCCCATTTGGAAGGCTGCATATAACAAGGTACTCTGAAGGCAAAAATCTGTCCACTTAAACACAAATCACGTTCTGCAGTAAAAAATCTAGGTAGGAAAACAGTTCTTCATAGTGAGTTTTCTCTGCCAAATTTTACAAATTAAACTAGAATGAGTCACAGAAAACAAGCATTACATCTCTAAACTGGTCATGTCCAACCACAGCTCGATCACTTTCAGGCTGATGTACACTATGGCAACAGCTGCAGAGTCCCCTCAGGAGTAGGGGATCAGTTGGGGAAGGAAAGACCAAGCACAGCACAGATGTGCAAGGATGACATTAGCACTACTGTGACTTCTGCCCAGCAGACTGACTTTCCTTGACGGCACAGAGCAGAGCAGCCCTCTCTTGGAGGCATGGCAGAAGCCAGCCAGGCTCTGGAGCCACCGGAGGATCAGTGTAACATAAAGGCTAAACCCTCCCTTCCCAGAGTCTGAACACAAGTGCTCTAAGTCGAATCCGGCTTCTAGAGCATCCTGTGCAGGAGGCACTCAGCACAACACACTGACAGGTGAGAATTCAAAACTAAATTCCACAATAATTTCTAGTAAGTATGTTTTGCTCATCCACGAGCTATGTCAGCCTGAGCCAAATTGTTTTGAAATCTGTATTTCCAGAATAAAGGATTGTTATCCTTTCCATACAAGATTATTTTCCTCAGAATTTACGGCACATTCTCTAGATTATAACTAAGGTTAACAACTGTTATTTTTATCATTCTATGCTTTGTGTTCAAACTGATGAATACACTGTGAAATCTGGTACTACACAAACACTACTATCCCTGTGGGGGAAGTGGCGAGATTGTTCTTTTGGACAGCACTACACACCAGCTAGGATTACCCCTTTTCCAGGCATGTTCACAGCTCTGGGATGTGAACCTTTGCTTTGTCCCCCAGCACAACTTTACAACAAGCTTTATCTTACAAAGCACAGCAGTCAGTGCCTAACTGATGCTTTATGTAAAACAGTGATTAACATTTGAGAGCTGTACTAACAATCCGAACTAAGCCATAAGAAAAAAATATAAAATCTTCTGATTCTAGCAAAAAAACTTGCAATGGAAAACAAACACTTGATTCACAAGGGCTATAGCTGGAGAGTCAAGAACTAATCTACCATAGCAATTGGATTGAAAGATTCAGAGTTGGTGGAATTTAGTGGCTGTATTAAAAAGTGGCTCCTCTTCAAGGCAAAGAGCCAAGATAATGAAGAAAAGACAGGAAACTAGCTAGGGAGTGCCATCCAAGGTTAAACGAAAACTCTGTTATCTTCAAAATGAAGGGGCAGCCTATTTCCATTAGACAGAGTTTCTCTGTCGTTTGCAATCTGAGGCTATTTTTTGATTACCAAAATCAGCAACTGGAAAAAACATTTACCAGAGCATTATTCCCATCATTATAATAATGAAAGGGTCAATTAAAACTCAGCTAAGTGTTAAATCTGTTGCATAGCAGACTGACATTAAAAGAGAACTGAAGTTCCTTCAATGAAAATCTAATACTGACCATGGCACTGGTTACTTTTCCACATTTTGAATCTCTGCTGCTTAAGAAAGTCAAATCCTTTCTAGTACCCTTGTTCCTCCCCCCAGAATGATCAAGCAATTCTGAAACACCTCTCCACTCAAGAGTGGTATGAGTTTCCAGAAATAACTGGTTTTCCAGAATAATTAAACAGAGCTTAAAAATGCTGTTTCTTATTCACAGCAGAAAATAACCAAACTTCTCTGGTTACTAAAAGGAAGAAATAAGACATATTTAAAGCATTAGTGTTCATATTACATCTATTAAACAGGAATCAACTGTTCTAAAGAATCTATTGCATGGCAAAAATAGCAGTACACAAACAGATTACATTACAATACGCTAGCCATTGCTGCAATGCACAAACGAGTCCTGGATTCACGCTTCATCTGAGTTGTATTTGGAGCTCAGCTTTGTACACTCAACATCACACACCAACAAGCTCTATACACCCAACTGTCTAAATGAAATCAAATGGAAATTTTGTGCATTACTTAGGACTCTTCTTTTTAGCTGCTCCAATACAACACATCTTTCATAGCCACAGTCTATGTATATATTTTTCAGTGTATCCTTCTTTCCTTCTCTACTAAAAAGGATGAGTGAACAATCTTTGCAGGGTTAGAGAAGGCTGATCACATCTTAGCTCCTTACAAGACAGGATAATGACACAGCAAGTGTTAAGAACAGTGACAAAAATACTTCTCTTGATCACTTAGACTAAAAGGTTAATAATCATATTTCACATCTTACCACCAAGCAACTGCTTTAAAATTTTCACCAGGAAGAGTCTGCAATACCATTTACACTCTAGACTTCCCTTGTAGGAAGCAAAATTTCCTTTAAGTTTTATTTCTCCACTTCTTTCTTCTCTGTCTCAACACTGGAACTGTTCCATTGGCCAAAACCCAAGAGCTCGATACTGCCAGTTTCAGGAGGACTTAAAATACACACACAAAACACCTTCTCAACCCAGGCCCACATTCTGCAACGTGGGTCCACTTTTAATTAAAAGCAGAAGTTCAGATTATCCCATCCAACCATTAGGCAGTGCAATGAGCTTTCTCAGTGCCACTTTAATAGCCTGCTTTTTTAAGAAGCTTTTAATTCTGCGTTCAGCTTCAATACACCAAATGCTGCCAGCACTGTCTGATCTCAGCACGACAGGGAAAAGTACCAGTAGGTCTCTGCTCCAGTAGCTCCAAACATGGCTGAAGAAAATTATTTGCCTGGATTATGAGGCTAACAAGTATTCCCCAAATTAATGATGAACTGCATTCGTTTTATTTTTCACTCTTGCTGGTAAGAAACTACCAAAGCTTTCTTCTAAAAACTACGCTTCAACCACAGCAGGGACAACTAATTATAAGCACCCTGTCTGGGGAAGAAAGAAAAAAAGAAATAGTTTGTCTAAGCTTATGGAAATGTGGCTGCGTGCTTCACTTTCTGCCTTTTCTTCTTGTCAAGCAAACAAAGCAGAAGGGCGGGAGGGGGAATGGCAACACAAGCAATGAAACAGCCTCAGATATTCAAAGCTGAAAAAATGTTCCAGATGATGAAGGGCAATGAAAGGAGACTGCTCAGTTCTTACTCTGCTGCACCAGATAAGAGATCTTAGGACAGCCAAAATCTGTTCCCTAAGCATGGTTCATTAGGGCATATCAAGGCTTCAGAAATGCTATTGCATTTTTAATAGTTCAGCACTCTGTCTGTGTCCCTCTTGATTAACATCTATGTAGCAATTGTCCAAGCTTCACTGAGGTTGTCATTTTGCTGTCTGGAAATATCTGTAATTGCTTTTACCAGCTGAAATGGTTATTTCAGCTTTTCAGTGTCTTTTAAACTTGGCATCTTAATGAAGGGGCAATTTTTTTGACAGCAAATGCCAAAAAAAAAAGTGCCTAAAAAAAATTAAAAATCAGGAAAGTAGAAAGAACAAGAAGAAAATAAAAAAAATTTAAGTGTATACATGGAAATGCATATGGCACAGGAGGGTTTGAGAGTATACACTTGCCTCCTTAGACCTGTAATCACCTGTTCGCAAGAGTGCAGCACGAGCAAGACTGCACAACTGTCATGGCTACTTCAGCACTAACCAGCATCTGCATGTGATGCTTCTACTAAAACCACAGGCGAGGGAATGAACGTTATGGAACCAGGACATGTTCCAGATATTTTAATGGCTGCGAACAAGTGGAAAATATTATTATATACCCACATTAGTAGGGGAAGAAAGCTCACTCGTTGTTCTAATAAAATCTCCCAGCCTAAGCCATACCTACCTTAATACCTTCAGATCTGTTTCAGAAATTATATGTCTGAACATGCCACAACATTTTTTGACACACTGCAGTTCACTGCTGAACTATTTAGCTTTTAACCAACGTCTTCAGCTAACTAAGGTCTGCTAACTGAATTGAACAGCAGTCTAAATCCAGAACAATTAGCTTAAATCCATTTCTGAACACTTTTTAGAATAAAATCCCTCTCCTTAATAGATTTTACATTCAGCGTAGATGATCACATTATTCTGCTCACTGCATTGAAATTATTGGTTTATGCTTAGGTGAGACTACAGAGCAACTTTGTTACTCCAAATAATGCATTTTCCTCAGCCTGAAAAGTAATCAGCACTCTTCCAATGTCAGCCCAGAAAAGCCAAGGCTTGGAGCCATGAAGATGTCACACACGCAGAGATGGTTGGTAAGACAGCCTCCAGACCAGGAAGAAGGACAGACACTATCTATCTTCAGCAGTCTGAAAAAAACCCCATATATATTCTTTTGCACTGGCTACAGCACTTTAATCTGCTCTGTACCATACGAGATGTGACAAGATCCCTGCATTCTTACCAAGAGGCTTTGGAGTTCTTGGTGTCTCCCAGGAAAAGAGGATTTGCGTTCAGTTGAAAACTGCACAATGAGAACAATAGGAGCAAGACGTGTGGTAAGCAAGTTCCCCATGATACTAGTCCTTTGCATTCTCCTGAATCCTTGTGATTACTAAGGGGGAGACCATGACAACAGCAGAAAAGCCATTCACCGCTGACACTGGAGACACAACAGCCAACTAGTACTTGGGGTGAAATAAATCACCCACTAGCTGTTTTATTAATGATCCAGCCAGAAAGCTCATACTTCATTGCAGAAGATGAAAGCGACAAGTAAACCAAGTTGCTAGTTGACAGGAATGCATTAATATTCATTCAGCTTCTTATATACTGCCGGTCAGACCAGAAGGAGACCTAAGCATTGCTCCTATGTCAGCAGTTAGCAGGTTTTAGGTCTTGATTATATATTGAATTCCCATTTAAATTCAAGATAAGAAAGTGAAGCCAGAAAGACAGACACTGAAAACCACATACACACCAGAAAGACTGATGGCTATCTCCTAATTAACACAAGAATAGGAGTCAACATAGAGGCATCCTGAAACTCTGTCCGTTCTTGAATGGAAGCAGTAAGGGAAAACTGATGCTTCTAAAAGGAAGACCTCCCATCCATGAGTACGTAGGCACTTCAATGAGCTTTTCTCTAGGAAGCAAACAAACTTGGAGACAGCCCAGTCCACATCCTCACCTGTATTTGTACACACACACACACACACACACACAAAGATTTTGCCCTCCCTGAGAATTTATTTCTGCAGCTATTTATCCATAACCAAATTCTCATTTCACTTCTCCACAGTATGACTGCAAAACTGAAGACATAGAAGAAAAATGGAGCAAAAATGACATTATGACTGCATTATTTTCTTTCCTTTCGTGCTCTCCTCGCAATGCTTCCACAGGTACTCTATGAACACTCTTCAGTCCGCAAACACTACTTTTCTCCTGCAAAGCATAGGTAAACAAAGTCAGCACCAGAAATTCACTGGAGATGAAATTAAAACATTATCACAATGACTTAAGATAGTATCAAACCTGTCATGTTACCTACCAGGACTCAAAATATCACTGACTCAAACGTCACCAAGTCTGTCAATGCTGAAAAAATGGTATTGCAGTAACACAAAACTTAATTACCTGTCATACAAAGGAACACACACACCTAGTATTGTTCTTTACTTTGGATTGTTTACCTTTTTTACTATTCATATGCTTAAAGAAAACTCACTGCCTTTCATTTCAAGCTCTTCAAGACAGGAACTTCCTAGAAAGTCAGTAAACTTTGCACCGGACAAGGTTACATGTGCAGATTTGCAAGTCATGATTACAATGCAACGCTACTGGGGTATAGGTTTATTCCACTTCTATTAGGAGGCCATTCCTGCTTAAAAAACAAACAAACACCAAACATTTGTGCAATATTCTGCATGCTCAGAAGAGCCTCACCTGGCTTTGGGGTTTTCTTTAAGGCATAAGAAACTGAGACCTAAATGAGATTTTTTCAGAAAAATAGCATAAAAGAATCAATATGTTCCAAAAAATCTGTGTAAAGAGGCGAAATCATGTTCCTTTAAGAGAATGCATTACTCATGAAATGTACTAGAATAAAGGCTTTGAAAATTTAAGCTCACACTTAAGTACACTGCTAAGTGTACACTGTAGACAGTGTACAGTACTAAGTACACTGCAGACAACAGCAATTCACGTATCTTCCCATTTCCTCCAGCAAGACTGAACTGTTTAATGAGGAGAGAAGTGGAAGAAGAGAAAGCACGGGGAAGTATTTTAACAAACTAAATGGCAGAGAAAAAAAAAAAAGTCAGGAACTCTACAGGCTCTTACAATGGATGGATGATGGAAGACTGGGAACCTGAAGAGCCACGAATAAATCTGTGAAAAATTTTAAACATCATATGGATTTCCAGTAGAAAACATGACCACATTTCCCCATGATTTGGGGTGAGAGGAAGGAGGAGGTTTCTGCATAAAGGAAGAAAACAAGATAGACAATTATTTTGACCAACAGTGCATTCATAGGCTGTTGGTTTGGTTTATGTTTTTTTTTTTTTTAATAGGAATTCTAGTTTTAATGGGATGTAAAGCCTTCAGTTTCAGAGCCTAAGATAATCACTGAAGGAGATTAGGTAGTAACTTTCACTGATGGTTCTCTAACTGGCTTCTGGCACCATCTCTTTAAGCCCACCATACCAGGTTCTTCAAAGGACAGAATACTGAGGATGGGACCCCGCAGCAGACTTGCTGCCACAGATCCTGCATGCCATGCACCACCCCTGAACAAGCCCCTGAAGACTAATTTCTGAGAACACAACTTTTCCACCAATAAGAAAAAATAATAAAAATAATTAGAAAACAAGATTTACAGGATATGTTACATTTCAAATACTGGTCTGTTTTGTTTTCCGTTTAAAAATTACTTCTAGGCATTGGAAAGTAAAAAAGATTGCTGCAAAAGAGGTCCGTTTGATTTGTCTTCCATGGAGTTCTCATCACTATTTACAACCATTCATCCAAACACAAGGTATTCTCAGAGGCGCTATTGATAAAAGACTGCAGAGAAGCCAAGCGCCACAAGCAGCTATTTTTAATTATCCAAACTGCGCACTGAAAACATGCACAGCTTCACAAGTGAACTTAAGGCGAGAGAGGGAAGGATGGGTTTAAAAAAAAAATAAAATAAAAAAAAATCACAGCAACAAGCTACATGCTAAGAAAAATCTCCGTATGGAACCTCCGTGTCTGGTCTAGGATTGTATATCAGTCCAGGTGAAACATTTTGGGCTATTGTAAATGAAGATAAAACATGTTGGCATCTGTGTGACAGACATGGCCACAAATAAATCAAGCAATAAACAGCACAGCATGCTATTTCTGGCTTTGTGCCTCCTTTTTGTCACATTAGGGTAAAAAGTTGCATTCAAAGACCTCAACTGCCTCTTGAAACAAGAGGCCTCCCTACACCCCCCACCATTTAGGCAGAAAAGCAGACAAATTCAAGTGTCTGAAGGGATTATGGGATAATAGGGAAGCCTGCTAACAAAAGCAGACAGCCGCTGTGGCTTAAGGAATCAAAATGAACACCCCAGCATCTTCCTCCTAGCTTAGTGCAAGGGTTTTGTGATGACAGTGCTTGGCTTAAGACAACACCACTGGCTACTGATTCTTTCCTGCCCTGACCCTTCCTTGTCGTTCTTCGAGCCCTAGGCAAACCTCAATATGTTTTTGAGGGACAATCTCAGACAGTCGTTGCCAATCACAGCTTGAGTAACACCACATTTGCCACACTAAGTTCTTCCAGCAGCGAGAAAACATAGCTCCATCAGTATGTCCAAGAGGCTTGAAGAAGAAACAGCAGAGGGTCACACAGACAAAGAGCTGGACTAATAGCCAAAGACATTTGTTCTGGCTTTATTGTACCCTCCTCCTACAAGACACTATCTTTGTGATTCTCACTTCTCAACTATCAGCCTCTAGCAAAGAATTAAAAATCTGAGAGCCAGGTTTTTGTTATGCATTTGTAGAGTGCCCAACACTGTGGTTCCCTGGTGCCATGCAGACCTGCCAAGCGGTACCATACAAGCCAGTTTTCTCAGATGTGTTGCCCTGATTAGTGCTCACTATCTCCGCCACTGGCCTCTGATTTCCATGGGATGTTTTGGCTGAGAATCACAGGTCATGCATTTTCACAGTGTAACTGTGCCCCAGAACAATCCTGCAAGATTTTAAAGTCACTCTGAAATACTGACCATCTGATATGGGAGGAGGTGCCTGGACAGCACAGCAAGCATTTTATATTAAGGGTCTTTTTCTCAGTAAAAGCAGCTAAAAAGCAGTTAGATATTATACTTACTATAATGATAGTGAAAATGCACAGGAAGAGTTTGCTTAAAAATAGGAGGACAAAGACAAAGATCCAAGGAATTAAACAAAGCATAAGATGGGTTATTTGGAGGTATGACTGTATTTTCTCTTCCTCTGCCTATCCAGGTTTGCTCGTGACGGCTATGGCTGTCAGTATCTATGCTGTCATCATTCTAAGAAATCTTTGAAAGAGCGGAGCTCAGAGATTCCATTAGAGAAAGGGAAATTCTGCACTACATCAAGCCTAACACTAAATAAACCCTACTTAAGATATGTTTCTAACTCAACCTCAAGAATTTATAGGTAACCTTAGTTTTGGGGCTATCCTGACTCAGGCAAACACAGTAGTTCCCCTCTCAAACTTTTGGCAGTTCTGACTGCCCAGCTGCTTTGCAAGTAAACAAGATAAAATACATCGTAAATGATGCTTACACTTTATACAGCAATTTTTATCCATTAATCCAGTGATAGCTCACAACAGTTGGCAAGAATATTGATGTTTCCATTTTAAGCAACGATGCCCAGAGAGGTTAAGCGATTTGTCCAATGTCACATAAAAATACAGCTGAAGCCAAAGACAGACCAATTTCTGAAAAGCAGCGAAGCACAGACACTTTGCCTCAATCCACTGAAGGCTCTGCCATCACATCACAGCCGTTCCCAGTTGGAGTCCCACTTCTTCCAGAACTAGTAGATAAATCATTTGCAATGCCTGTACACATCTATGTCTCACTGTACATATTGTTACCTTTCCCTGGTGTGCAGACCTGTAACAAGACAGTGAGTTATACAACCATCAATCCTACACTCTTGTCTACACAACGCTGAGTCCTGTTTATTTTTCTCATTGATTACATGGACACATCACAATTTTGTGAGCACAGACTAGTCCACCAGAGCTTCATCTGCCTGATAGCTCTGACCAATCCACAGGCTACTACAGGTTGCATACTGTAAATCCTACCTGAAGTAGCCATATCCAGCACAAGGGTACACTGCCACGCTGACCTCCTAAATCTCACCCGTATTTATGGGAGAGGTTGCACTTTGGGTGATTTTGTGAACTAGTCGAAGATTCAGGCTAAGATAACATGTAAAAGACAGGACAGAGTCACATACTAGATTGGTTCACCAGAAGCTCATGAACAGATTTGTTTCCTCCAAGGCCACAGACTGGCTGAAAACTCCTCAGAAGCCAGTTGTATTTGGCTATTTTTAGGGCTACGTGTCCAGATTTTCTTTAGGAAATACATGCCAATCTTCAGAAAAAAAGTCAGTAAAAAGAACTAGTCTTTGCAGAATAATCACACGGTGACAACCCTGCATGTGGACGTCTGACACCAGCGCCATCTCCTTTAATGAACACATTTTAGCATTGACAGACACCAGAAAATCCCAGCATGAAGTTAGCAGCCCCCTTAGCCAGAGCCCAGCAGCAGGCAGGCACGGCCCCAGACCCAAGCTACCAAACACCACTACCAATCTGGCCTTTTTTCAAAACTCCATTATGGCCAACAGTCTTTAAATGCCAGGGGCTCTGTCTCGGATTCAAATACAATTGTATTTTCTGTGCAATGAGCAGACTGGACTTTTACATTCTTACAGCTTTTTGTCCTCCAGCAGCGAAACCAGTCTCATGCACACTTATTTTCTGAGACTATTTTACCATCCTTGCATTTTTCTCCCCTTTGCCTTGCTGAGCAGGTATCCCAAATACATTCGTATCACAGAATCCAAGCATTAAAACACCCCATATCCCTGAATCTCTTACTTTTATCGCAGGAGACAGACCCATCCTGTAGAATACTGGAGAAGAGAAAGCTCCCGAAAGATCTTATTGTGGCCTTTCAATAAATAAAGGGGGCTTATCAAAAAGAGAGAGAGACTTTTTATCAGGGCCTGTAATGATAAGACAAGGGGCATTGGTTTTAAACTAGAAGAGGGTATATACAGATTAGATATAAGGAAAAAATTTTGAATATGATGGTGGTAGAACACTGGAACAGCTCACCCAGAGAAGTTTTGGATGCCTCATCTCTGGAAGGCCTTAAGATCAACTCAAATAGGGCTTTGAGCAGCCTGATCTAGTGAGATATGTTCCTCCTCCACAACACAGAGGTCGGACTAGATGACCTTTAAAGGTTCCTTCCAAGACAAACCATTCTGTGATTCCATGATTATATTCTCACAGCTGGGATCTCTGAAGCTTGAAGAGAAAAATATCACATATTTATTGTACCATTTAATTCAGGGTTTTTTAACTGAAATAGAGCAGCAATAAAAGTCAGTTGAAAGCAGTGTGTATTTTATGGATATCTAAGATTTCGTGTGTTTTCCCATGTGCAGATCTTACAAATTGCAAAACTCATTAAAACAGACAGAACAATTGCTGCATCTGAAGAAAGGTTGCACTTACCGTAAGCAAGCAAGTCTACTAGGCAGCTGCCACAGAATAACTGCAACATCCAAAGAATAACAACTCTCATTATTTCAGGAAAGCATCTTATTCCCACACCGGGTTGACAGTTTTCTGACTGCTTTTTTATATAAATAATTGCTTAACCAAGAACAAAATAATTCGCCTCTAAATTTGGGCCAAAAGAGGAAGAAGCAGGAAAATTAGGCAGCCACACCTTCCTTCCCAGTGAAGGAAAATACATGAAGTAGGACAAGAGGGATCTTGAAACGTCCTCCACCTTGTACTCTTTTTCCCAAGATAGGATCCAATCTCCCTGGGCCACTCTTGATAGAAGTTTGTTCGTTCTTAAAAATTTCCAGTGACAGACATAAATAGTTCCCCTAAACAGTTTATACCACAGCTTCATTGTTGCAACCCTTTAGACATCTAACCTAAATGTCCTTTACCAAAAATGTGAATTGCCAGTATTTGTCTTAAAGTACTTCCTTGGTAAGAAGCTCCACTAGCAGAAAGGTTCCCTTGCATGTCTCCACACCATTATTTCTACACCAAAGTGCATTTTTTTTATTGCTGTGATCACAGCCTTCTATTATTTTCTTCAGTAATTGATGACTACCTCATCTACTTCAGCTAATAAAAAAAAGCACATAAATAAACATTTCTTGCTTAGTCCTATTATCAGCCTTCAATATTGCATGAACACCAGACTATATCTGCCAGTCAATAACAAAAAACTCCAAGAATACACTCTCCTGTCAGTCTCATCTTTGGAATTACGATTTGCAGCCTTAATTCCTGCTGTAAGAAACCACCCAAGTTTTCCAGTCCAAATGAAACAGCTACAACAGATTAAAATGCAAGAGCTAATGCCCAAAGGCTCGAGCCTTGTCATTTAAAATTAAGAGATCCATCAGCCCAACATGAAAGAAGGAAACATTCAGCAAATTAAACAATCGGGACCAAAGCAATACAAAACATGAAGATCCTCCCTACCTACAGCTCACACCCCAGCCAACACTGTGGACCTATCAAAGGCTGCACTGCTGAAGGACTCCAGGGCTGCAGAAGCCAGTCTCCACAGTCAAGGTGGACCAGTGAGGCCTCAAGCAAGCACACACCAGACTGAGCACTGGAGAGACCAGATCATACAATCATAGAATAGTTTGGGTTGGAAGGGACCTTTAAGATCATCGGGTTCCAACCCCTCTTGCCGTGAGCAGGTACACATCCCACTAGACCAGGCTGCCCAATGGATGATGAGACTTCTTTGCGCAGTCAAAAGAAGGAAAACCAGCTTGAAGAAATCCAACTGCCATGAGGAAATCCTGATCAATAGAATCAAAGGAAAGAAAATAAATTAGAACTTTAAAGTGTAACTTACTCCTGGTACTGTCAGCTACAAAGCTGGAAGTCCAGAGTAGTATTCTAGTCTGTTTGTAGACTGGTATCCTGAAGACACAAAGATCATGCTGTTCTTCTGTCTGTTACATCTCTTGTTGATATCCCCTAATCAAACCAGCTGATTAATTTCAATCAACTCTGAAAACAAAGTATAGGTCTCAAAGATGATTATAGGAACTTTATTAAGATTCAGAAAACGACAGCCTGTGTGAGAGAGCTCTGAATTAGCATCCTCACTGAAGGAAAGCAAATCTCAGAGTGTGCACACATCCAGTCAGCAATGCTCTGACAACCCAATCAATGTATCTATAGCTTCACAAAGAAGAGTACCTGGCTTTTCCTCTTCTCCTGAGAGCAGGTCATAGAAATCAAGCTGACTGCTGGAAGTAAGGAGGGTGAAAACATAGGTAAGAAGTAAGTGGCTCAGATTTTATTGAATGCTTATGGAAGGTCTTGTTCTGTATCTCTTAACTGCAATTTTCTTCAATAAATCCCTCCTGATTAAAAAAAAAAACTCCAGTATCACCGATCTTGACAACTATGAGCTAACAGAATATATCACCAAACCAAATCAACCAAGTGAAAATAGGGACAGACTTGGGAACTGAGAATGGAAGATTCAGGACTGAATTTCAAACCTACAGTGAGAGCAGGAACTCAGACAAAGATTCACTCAGTGTTAATGTGTGACAAAGACTTCATGCTTCCAGCTAGAGACAGAATGCTCAGAAACCTTAAACAATGCTGACAATTGTCTATGGCCAAGCTTTGAAAGATTAAATTTTAGAGCTCAATAAAAATAAAAAAGCAATAAAAAACAGTAACTTGAACATTTCTAGGCTGGGTTTGGATTTGCTTGTGAGAATGCTCATAAAGAAAAACCAACACTCATTAGCTGTACTTGGTATCATTAGTGCCATGGACTGGTTGTGCTTTTCAGGTACTCCTCTCCGAAAAATACTGAACAGGAGGCAATCGAATGAGGCACCAGACCAAAGGTTTACAGAATTTATTACAAAATACAGAAGTCAAATGTAAGAGAAAGCCATTAGAAATACTAAACGCCACCTTGCTGTGAATGATACGACTTGGACTGGCAAGATGGGGATACTACTGAAGACTTAAGAAAACACCCAAAGGGGATAGCTGGAAGTTGTGGCTGCCCCATCCCTGGAAGCGTTCAAGGCCAGGCTGGATAGAGCTTTGAGCAGCCTGATCTAGTGGGATATGTCCCTGCCCATCGCAGGGAGGTTGGAAATGGATGATCTTTAAGGTCCCTTCCAACCCAAACTATTCTAGGATTCTATGATAGCTCCGCTTCAGTAACAGACTGAGAAATATTTCAGACTTAAAACCCTGCCACATAAGTCAACATAACGAGTGACCAAAAAATATTATTCCTACCTGGGAGAGAAGTGGTCAGAGTCTGAACTCACCCCACGGCTGTTTATTTCAGAAGTTCTGCCATCATGCTTGCACCCTTTCTGCAGGAGGGGTTTACAGGCAAAGAAAACAAACCATATTTTTAACTCTGGTTTTGGTGTTGCCAAAACAAGCCTGCAGAGCAGATTTTGTCACCACTCTTCGCAGGCATAAAGGCAAAGATGGCACAAAGGCCAGATAATCCTAAACATAAGAATTAAGCAGGGAATGGAATGCAGCTGTCCTTGAGGCCACATGTTATCTCTTCTGATCTGTCTACAGCTGTGACTACCAGCACAAATCACGCTGGGCCACCGGACCTGAATCCCCAGCAGGTGTGTAAGGCCATTACCTTGCTGAGTCACCACCAGACCACAGGGTAAGAAGTGAGTCCTCCTCCTGGTCTTTCTACAAAATATGAAAAGCATTTAAAAAACCCCAACAACTCAGATCAGACATTTAATAAAACCACCAAGCAGTACCCACCATGATGAAATAGAAAAACTAAATTTAAAATGTCCCATGAGTATAGGAAAGTCATGAACCCAAGAGCAATAACTTGATCGGAATGCAGTATCATGCCAAAAGCCTTCGGGAGAGAGAAGAGTGTGAGCGTTTGCCACATGATAATGGAAAAACTAATGTCCTTACAGCTCCTGCATAAACCCACACCAGATGATCCCACAGGAGTAGCAGTGCTGACTTCAAAATGTGAAAGTCACAGAAGTTCAAATTCTGACGGAGGATTAAATCAGACTTCTTATACTGACCAATAACACATTGACACCACAACAGACACCGTGGAGGGTCCAGAGGTTAAATCAAGGTCTTGCCTGCTCTGAAGATTAATAATCTTGTATCTGGAAATGTCCCAATGCCTTCAAAATCCCTGTGTTAGCCTCAGACACCTTTGACTGCATCAGAATTAAAGTTCAGCTCTGAATGCTCACGATCAGCAGTTGAGTTTCCAAACTTTAAGTGCCTTACAGCTTGGTGAGACTTTTCTGCCTCTGAGATAAAAAGAAAATAAACTGTCCCAGCAGGTACTAAAATATTACAGTGCCCCTTACAAGATCTTCCTGCTGTTGCTAGCAGAAGGGAACAGCATGCTGCTCCCCCTCCACCTTGCAGCAGCTGCTGCTGCATACGGGAAGCACCATAGCACTTTGGTTTTTGACAGTTCATCCAGCACCCTTGAAGCACAGCCCTGACAAGATATTAGAACATTTTGGAGGGATTCTTTGGAAAGAACCAAGGGAAAATTGAAACAGACTTTGAACTTTGCCGGCAATAGAAATTGTACATGCATAGCAACCCTCTGACACATTTGCTGCTTCCCCTCTCTCTCGCAGCTGATAGATCCCTGCATAGACTACTGGAAATAATTGAGAGGAAGGAATTGAACCTTCCTGTGCATCAGGCACAAGGAGGATTCATCCTATATTGAGGATGAGAGGAAAGTCACTCAGATGACTCAATTGTCAGGATGTGTTCCTAATTATTGCCGTATTTGAAGAGGAGAAATGTGTAGCTCTCAAATGTGATTCTGCCAAAAGTGATATGAAAATTAAAATCCTCAGAACAGAAGTGCCATGCAATGCCACCTCTGGAGGAAGAAAAAATTCTCGGATCAGGATTTTTCAGAGGCTGAGATTTCAGGTGACTCTTCAATTGTGACTACTGTTGCAAGATCAGCATTAATTGTGAAAATTAACCAGCTCTTCTGTAATTTTATTCTATGCACACCAAGAAAAGAACAAAATATTGTTTGAGAGGTGCAAGTTTTATTTACATAAGGATCTGATTGCAAAGGTTCATTCTTATGCAAAGCAGAGAGTGAAAGCTTTTTCAGCACGCATTTTAAAATATCATATCTAAAAATAACATTACACTTTAGCTTTACTTGTAAAATGCCTAAGAGTGCATGCCCATGTTTCCTTCTCCAGTAGTCAGTATGAAATGCAAGAACCAGATCAAGGAAATCCTGCAATTCCTATTAACTTCAAACTGGAGACGAGTTTGCCGTGCATTGCAGTGTAACTGACCCCCAACTCAGTAGCGGTAAAATGGAAACAAGAAACCAGTGTCTATTTCTGATTCTCAGTTGAAAGCATAGAGGAGAGCTTAAGGGGTATCACTTTGGATGTGTGGTATTTTTTTCCCCCCATACATGTACTCCTGCGAAGCTTTGGGTTTTTTTAGTGCTGTGACTCGAGGTCCCCCCTTGAATCTTCTGCTGTTTCTCATACCACACCTTTTGAAGTTGTGTGCTGCACTGGGCTAATGCCGGAAGGAATGACCTAGCAAAATCATTTTTGAAAGAGACCTGCCCCCTCTGGAATGGCCGGAGTTGTGGCCTTTGAAAGGCAGAAGATTGGCTGCCTAAGCCCTCGCCTATGAAAATCAGGCATACCTGACCAAAAGATGAGGGAAAGCACATCTGCATACAGTATTATCTGTTGAGTAAAAAGTCAGATGTAACTCTTTGATTAAAAAAAAAAAAAAGACACCTCCATTTAATAGCTCTGGGCATTTAATGCTTTGCAAAAGCAGAACATTGCCTTTTTCTTAACAGCTACACTGGGAGAAGGATGCAGCCTTGGGCGACGTGACAGAACTGAGCAAAACCACATCTCCAGACCAACAAGTGCCATGGAGAACATTTTGTAGTTTATAAAGCCAGTCTTACGTCACTCTTAGCGTATACCCATATTTACAATTCATATCCTTGCTTCTATCAGGCTACTTATACAATCCCATTTCTTCCTCCAACAGCCAGTGCAGCACAGGGTAGTACACAATCGAATGCATTCTGGGATAATGGCATAATGCTGCTTTCCCTGGGGGCTTTTTTTTTTTTTTTTTCCTTCAAATTGTTATGCCTCAGGAGAACTGAGTGAAAAATCTCACCATCATTACTTCTTTGCAAACACTTCTGCTCATTTTGAAAAAGCCACAACACATTTCAGTGGAAAGTAAAAACTCAGTACTAAGCAGCTGAAAAATTCTTGGGAGCAAAACTTTTGCTTTTAAAGCTCTTAGTGAAGCTTTTACTGATTAAATCTGGTATAAGATCTTGAAGTACTTACTGGATATGAAAGACTGGGAATCTGCTGTTCTCCTACATAAAAAGAAAACAAGTGCACCCAGGAGTAAATCTTTGTAGCCAGAAACAGTCACGCATACTGCAGTGCAGGCTTCCAGAACATCTGCTCTACAAACCTAATTATCCCTCATGCACAGATGCAAAAGCCATCTGAAATGCTAGCACCTGAGACATGGAGATGATTGTTAAGTCCCTTTAAAGTAGACATACAAAAAAAACAAAACAAAACAAAAAAGTAGACAGAAATATTTCTTTAAGCTGACGCACATTCTGTAAGCCAACAAAAACTGGTCCCAGTTCATTCTAATCTCAGATACACACAGCTGTCCCATAAATGGTATTTACTCTTATACTTACTCTTACTGCTCTTTAGACTCAGTTCTCAGTGGGATGATTTGAAACTGTGGTACTACAATGTACTACAGTATAGCCAGTTTTCCACCCAATTGGCAGCTCCTTTTGAGGCCAAAGTGTAACAACTTCATTTAGTCCTAACTTACAGTAGAAACACCCAAGTCCTAAAATCTAGATAAGAACATCATTTCCATGGGGAAATGTTAAATTAAGCTTGCCTTCTAATAGCTACAAGGGCACTAGTCCAGCTATTGGTGGCCCTTTTTTTTGCAGGTTCCTTCCCGAGAACAAATTACAAGTGAAATTCAAGAGAAGTTTTAAATGGGTTTATTTATACAAAGGTGGCAAAGAAATTTATATAAATAAGGCTGAGAAACATGGCTGTACAAAAGCAGGCAGCTTAAATAAGAAACAGTATCCACAAATCTCTTTCCTCAAGCGAAGCCATCTTTCTCTTTGTCTCTCAGGAACGCTGTTTCATCTCTTTGCTCTTGAATTTTCACTAACAGTCGAGTGGCAAGCTGCCAAATAACTCGCAGTTGGCTGTAAGCATGGTCACCTACAAGCTAATTGATGCCACAAAACTTCCCTCCAGGATACCATCTGGGTTGCATTCAATACTCTTACTGGATTCAGAAGCCCGTCCCCCTAAACTTGAAAGCTGCTTCTCTTGACCAAATGCCAATTTGCTGATTTTGTTTGCAAGCACATACATTTAACTAAACAGCACTACCAAGTTCCTACTCCACTCTTTTGACCACCTATCAACCGCACTAATTTACAAAATTAAAGACCAACTATTTCCCCATCTCACAAGTAGGTAAATTGGGAAAATCAGAGGTGAAGGGACTCATCAATGCAAACTTAGAAAGGCACTAATATAAAATAAAAAGGCATTTTATAGCAAGTCCCTGTCCCTGCCTGAACAAATAGCCCACATATTAGAAGAGCTGAGTATCCAGCATCTCTTGATGGCTGTAATGAGACACCTAGTTTTCATTTTAAAAACCAGGGCATTTACTGAATAACCTAAATATTACTTTTGGGTCCTATCTGCCCCACTAATAGCCAAATGGGTAAGGTAGGCATTTTTATTCTCCTGTTGCTACTTCCTGCAGCAGAAAAACACTTTACTGCCATGCAGTTGTACCCTTCTGGTCCTCCGCATTGACAGCAATAGTTTTCCGTACAGAAAGCTAGTTCCACAGTAAACGGCAACAATAAATCAGTGCAAAGATCTCCCGCTTTTCTGTTGTACATCAGCTGCTTTGCAAGTTTCAGTGCCATGGGTCTCATTGTTAACCCTGCTGGCATTTTATTTCTCTGTACGCTTCCTTGTCTTGCAGTTCCAGCGCCCAATCAGGTCAGCTCACAATACAGTCTGCACAGGGAGGCACCTTCCCAGAAAAGGACTGCAGGCATGACAGTCAAAAGCAAGCAAATCGCCCATCAGCAGGCTCTCTTGCCTGTTCACCCAGAACACAGCCGCTGAACACCAGCTGCATGAAGCCCTTGAGAGCAAAAATCCCGATATAAGGATCCTTGCAAGAGCAGCACAATTTTACTCTATAGCCACCTTGCCAGAAAAACTTTGTAATACTACTCTACTCTGTGTCCCTGCCCACGGCAGGGGTGTTGGAGCTCCATGATCTTTAAGGTCCCTTCCAACCCAAACCTTTCTATGATTTGGCAGGACCGAACCATGGTTACCTTCTCTTCACCTGGAGGAGAGAAAGCATCCCGGGAAATAAAGTCAATTTATTTGACTTGCTTATTCAGACAAAGCTGTTTGAACAAAAGTCCAGCCTGGCAAAAGCTCATCAAAACACATGTCCATCAGATTCATACTGTATATAAACATTATGTTTATAAACAACTGTACATCAGGGATAGAAACAGAGTGCTTACTCATATTTTGCAATTCTGCCTGGCCATTTTCTGCTCTCAAACTTGAAATCTAATACTCTGGAAGTGGTTTAGCATCTATTACAGGAAAATGCTATTAATACTAGATGAGGAAACAGTTCTGGAAAAGCACACTGTAAGTTACAGCAGTGACGTAAGAGAATTAAAGAGGTTTACAGTGACTCACTAAATACTCACACAGCAACAATAAACTCACTTTGAACTCACCAAGAGTTCTGCTGTGCAATCCAATAGCCTGAAGCTTAGCAGGAAAAAGAACCTCTCCAAATGGTTCAGGGGTTGAGGTTTTTTGTTTGTTTTGTCAGTTGAACATATTGCACAGTATCTAAAACAGAACATGAACTTAAAAGGTTTTTTTCATAAGCAAGTGGATTAAAGCAATAATACTGGGGCTTGCCAAGCTATATTCAGGCCAGGATACAAGACTGCCAGGAAGGACAAGGTGCTCTGACCATGGACACTCAACCCAGGGGACGGCAGAAGCATAGCCTGCACACCCCTTTGCAGGACTGAGGAACGCTGCTCATTTCCCTCGGGTCCCTCCCTGCTGTCACAGACAAGGCTGCTAACTGTGGGCCAAGCCTGGAGAAGTCCAAGCTACCATGTGCATTGTCTAGGGTTGGGTGAGGCACTGGCAAGTCAAAGCAAGCGTGAATTTTACTGCCATAAGTGGGCTCTTGGTATAATTTAAATGTGATGCCAACCCCTATCATTTCCTGCTTTTTTAGCTTTCCTGTATTACAGTTCAGACCTATACACTACACCTACACCACACTAAGAAATCTGGGTCTTTCTGCTCCAAAAAGCAGAGAGACCTAACGTTTAGCACATGGAGAACCTGCTTTAGCTGTAGGAATAACACACCATCTGTGGGAGTGAGCTTGGCCCCTTCCACAAAAGAGCAGAGCTGTAAACGCTGACTAAGCTGCCTACCGGCAGCTGAGGGGGCAGTTTTATAATCTCCAAATTGAAAACAAGATCATTCTTCAACTATGGATATCACAAACTAAAATATGCCTGTGATTGATCTTCCCTTCAGCAGGGCACTGGAAACACTGGCAAAAGAAGCACTGGATAATGACTGAAGGAAAAGTCAATACGATATGGATGGTTTCTATTTTCATGGCTTGCCCGTGGCAAATCCTCACACAACAATGTAGCTGGGTGATGCACAACATCAGAATGAAACAGTACTTTATTTTCCAACGTAGAATTACAGAGGAATTAATCCTCACTTGGAACAAAACAATGGTCCAAGACCATAAACTGTCGCTCCCCTTGTCGAGTCTACTACACACACAGCTAGGTGGGAACTGACACCTTGATCGTCATCTAGGATTAGTCACCAAACATGGTATCTCCCCAGCAAGCTGCTTTTCTTCCTGCGCACCACTAATCCTGTCTGCAGTAGTGCAGAAACCATTTCAATCTGTACCCCTACAAAGCATCCATCACAAACCAGGAATGGACGCAGGTCCACAATGACGTTCCATGAACTTTTGGAGGCTAAAAGAAAATAGGGTAATACCCTAGTGAAAATTGCTGCAGAAAACATTTTTGTGAACAAACCAGGACTGAAATCATTGATTTTTGAGTTTGGAAAGGTTCATCACCGTCAGGCTTGACTGTTTATAACTGTGAAGGCCACAAGATCCCTAGAAATGTCACTTAAAAATGTGATGTTTTAACCATCATATTTCCCAGACAACACCGCTCCCCTCACAAGGCTCACCTCAGAAGCTAAAACATACCTGAGGTGAAACTCTGCCTGCATGTCCAACCGAGGCTCTTCTCTCAACAGAAACTCACAGACCACGCAAACCCATCTCCTTTCAGCCGTTCTGGGATGATAGCAGTTTTTGCAGTGAAAAGACGTCAATCTCAAGAGCTATGCCAACACGGAGAAGGTCAGCTTCATATGCTATGAAGCTACAGGGCCAAGTTGTTAGTCAGCAATCTGAAATAACAGATCAGCGCTTCCTCAGAGACTTCTGCAGCACCAAGATCAGTCTGCGCCATCACACAGACAAGATGTTTTCCTTCAAATTTAAACATCAAGGAATAGTGCTGTCCATAGATTAAAGTAATAACAAAATCCCACCAAAAGCTGCAATTAATTAGAGTGGAATGCAAAGCATTCCCCAAATCCCAAGATATTCATAATTTAATATTTCGATTTCTAACCCTTCAGAATGAAATAAGATCCTCGACCTTCCAATTCATAGCCAATGAGAAATATAATTCTCCATCTCACACACACAGACCACTAACAGGTATGAATATTTTCCTTCCTACCTACTGAAGAGAATTTATCCGATGTAAGACAGTGAAATCTGCATCATTTCTCTATGTCAAACTGCTGTAAAGATCTCTTCAATTTTAAAATCAGAGGAAAAAAAACCCAACACAGTAACAGATGATTCCAACTGATTAGTGTAGAAAAATGACATTTATGCACGCCCTTTATCTATGTAAAGGTCAACCTGATGCACAAAAAGGCTTCATCTACTGGAAATTCACTCCCAACTAGCTCACAGAGAGGTAACACCAGCTTTCAGGTGTACCAGAGTCACAGTAAATGGCCATCATTTTTAAAGAAAAGCCTTAGGGAATTTTGGCTTGTTATTCTAGGTCTTAACAGGCTTATTCTTTCCCTCCAGAAACCTAATCCACAAGACTTCAGTAAAAACAAGTAGCAGGGAGAAAACCCTATTCAAAAATGATACAGCAAGATTCTGCCCTAAACCAATCACTGAACGTGTTTCTGATGCCACATGAAAATTCCCACTCCCCTCAAGAAAGAAAAAAAAAAAAAATCTCGTGGGAAGGGGGCACATTAGGTCCTGTTCCTGTCTGCCTCCCTCCCCCTCTGTGGTTTTCACTGCCAGAGAAGCATCCTTTTTGCAGACTAAAATTAACCCTGCGATATGGTAATGAAGCCTGCACATCATGGTACAGAAAAGGAACCCGTTAGTAACAAAGATCACTGCTCAACCCTTCAATAATGGACAACCCACTGACAGCTATGCACCTTGCCTGGGGAAGAAAGGAAAGAAAACAGTCTCATAAAAGCATATTTCGGTTTCAGGTTTTCTTGAAACACTCCTGCAGTGTGCTGAGCAGGCAGAGATGAAGCTGCCAGGACAACATCCCTGTAAGCAGAGGACCCTGGTAAACCCCAGTACAACCTGACTCTTGCTGCAGGAATGCAACATTTCCCATGGTGCTGAATATCCGAGTCCTGACCTCAAGAGCTGGAGCATCAGAACTGCTCAGTGACAGGTGATGGCTTTTGTTCTGCGAACTCATATCTTCTGGGTTATCATCTGCCAATACTCTTCACAGCCTGCTCAAAAATTCAGTGTCCAAACCAAACTGGAGTCAACAGTAGCCAGGTGTGAAGCTCCATGTCAGCCCTGGTCTCACCAGCGCTGTCACCCTCATAGCCTTAACCTGGATGTCAGTCACAAACTTTAAAAATACTGTTAATGAACAAAACAGATCCGGGCAGGGTGAACTGAGCAGTTTCTAGCCAGCTAAGTACAGCATTTGTGCAGGAGCTATTAATCCTTTCTACAAGAATTTGTACAAAATGAGGCTGGCAGCATTCACATGATTGTGTGCGTAATCAAATGTGAAGAAATGCCTGCTGCTCTCAGTCAAGCTTTGCAGTCTCCTTCAATGCCTGAGCAAGAGAAGATGGTAACAAAAGCTTTGTGCATTGCTGTTGAGGACAGGCTCTCTGTGAAACAGAGCCGTAAGAATTAACAGCTAACCTCATGCAGAAGGACGGGAAGGAAAAGGATTCTAGCAAGGCGATTAGACGCTGCGTGCAAGCCTGGGAAAGGCTCCACATTGCTCAGGCATTTCCTCATCCACAACCATAAAGCAAAATTAACTATGTTATTTATCATTTCCCTCTAGAAGAGGATGCCTCAGGCCCCAGGATTTTGCCCCTGCTTCACACTCATGCTTTTTGAAGTGCCATGCCATGATCAGAGTCCCTCCAGTCAAGAACTGGACGGATGCGATTCTTCTCAACACCTGTCAACGCAGCTCCTTAATTCCTATTTAACTTCAGGGATCAACATGCACTGGCACCTTGGGCAAACATACATAACACATTATTTTACAAAAAATAGGACAAATTTCTGTTTTAAAGAGGTCTTGTGTAAATGGGAATAGAAATCATCCAGCAAGGAGCAATTCCTGGAAGTAAAGCATGCAGCTTCAATACACCAATGTGATCCTGGCAGAGATTGTTCCTGAGCTTCCTTTGAAACCCTATTTATCACCCACCAAAGAATTGTTCGCATATAGGTTACCTTTTCTAAATAGTGTAATAAGCCCAGAGGGATCGCCCAGTAGTACCCAGCTAATTTAAACACTACCTGTCATTGCCACCAAGATGAAGATGCAGCCCTACTTACCAAGCTAGCAGAAATAAGCATTGTTGCACAAGCCCTAGGAGTTGTGCAATCTAAATTGTATCTTTATTGTTTTCCACAAGAAAGGAAGAAGGAAAAGAGGCAGCAATAAAATATATAACAGCAAATTTACTTCCATAGTCATCTTAGCTCTTGCCTGTCAAGGATACGTTACAAATAATTTATCAAAGGCAAGGGTGCACTGGTGATAAATCACTTCAATATCCGGCGCTCAGATAACAGCAAGGTGTGGGCATGGAGGTAAAGGAGGTCTGGAGAGACACATGCAGTCTCAAAACCAGGACGTTTGGCCAGCTGAAGAGGTGGCTACACTGATGACTGCCCGTGTACACGCTGCACTCTATTATATTCTTTAGGATATGTTAGAATGTACAAAAAGAACAAAGTCCATCTTAAAAAGCAAAAGAAACACATTTCCCTGCTCAAATGCCTGTATTTTGTGTCTTTGAAACTAAAATACAGGAAGTGATCCATTTGATGTATTTCTTGCACTTGACTCAACACTAGAATTTTGAAACAGTGAGTTATCTCAATGCTGGAATTTTTCTGAATATTTTACAAACTATCTATGACAAAGGCAAAGGCTAAGCCCTTGAGCAGTCGTTTAATCCAAGGAACATGATTATCTGTGTAAACCAATGTGATAATGGACCAGAAAATAAGAAATTTGGAACACTCTTCTTGAGTCACCGATGTTCACAATGAGTTGCTGAATCACTCTATAGCCTTGGGCAAAGGATAACTTCTCCAAGCATCAGTTTTCACATCCACAAGATAATATTTAGTCCACTTGTATGGTGAGGATAGAAAGTTTAATTGTTAACCAGCCACTGGATGACAAATGTGTAATCAGTGTAATCAGCGTAACACAACTACACTAGCAAGAATAGAAACACTCAGAGACAGGAGGTGTATTTCTTGGCCTACATCAGTCAGCACTGACATTTGTTATCAAAGAAACTGGGGCATTTCTGTTTACAAGTAGCTGCACAGATGCAATAGTGATTCAGGATTAGAAAACTACAGGAACAGTTGTAAGTTTACATCTGAAATAGCCATCACCTGTCACCTATTCTTATTCTCAATGCAAGTGTATCCACTGCTCCTGCTATTGCTGATCTTCTGCTCTTAACTTAACTGCTCCCCAGACCAGCAGCATTGCATCTGGATGGAATAGGTCCAACATCCAGCAAGCTTTACTGATATACAACCACTGCTAAATCAGCAAGCCAAGCCTCTGGTATCGTAGGCAACTCGTGCAACACATCTGGAAATATACCTACAACCTTACTTATCTAGATCAACAAAAACAGAGAAAGACTGAAAAGCTACTAAAGAAATTAACGTCGTTAACATTATACATGGAAAGCAAAGATGGACAGAAAACCCTATTGGGTGATGTACAGCTGAACAAAGCCTTGTGATCAAAAGAAAATTCTAATTCACCCTTTGAAATGAAGTAAAATGTCACCTCAACGTACACCATACTACATATTATGTCTCTAGAACGTAAGCATGAAAAAAGTATGAAACAAAGACAGTTAAAATACAAAACAGTTAAAACTTGGAATTAGAGCAGTTATCTAAAAGAAGAAAAAAGTACAGCTAGAGCTTACTGTTAGTTGTACACACTAGCTTCTTCAACAATCATTTCTTTAAATTGATAAAACTGCTACTTGGAAAGAGAAAGAAGTCTAAAACAACATTTCAAATTTAACAGAAATCAAGATGAAATGTGCAAATATTTAAATGGATCTAAAACACACTAATTTTTCCCCTTTCAGTGTTCTGTAAGTAAATGATATCACACCCACAGAAGCTACAGACACCAAGCTAGAACTCCAGAAAAGATAAAGAAACTTACAGTAGGCAAAATTCTCACCCAGGATGGACAAGATTCTGCAGCAGTAATGACACAGATTTTATATTATATATCTATCTTTAAAAAGAAAAAGTAATCACAGCACAGAGAGCAGTTGCCAAAAAGAGCCCTTCTGGTTCTGCAAGTACAGGACTGTGCTCCTGCTGCCATGGAAACTGAGTCCCCAACTGCTCTGGTCCTGGTACAGCGCCACACATGCTCTCATGCATTTAATAAATATTAATAATGCAAAAATAATATTGAAGCATCAGTAAGAGATCATCTAAAAAAAAAAAAAAAAACCATTGGCAATAAAGCTCACTTTGCGTGGCTGCAGACCAAAGGCTACCAGCTGTATTCTAAGCCAACTATAAAGCCTGTTCTCTTCTAGTTTTGAACACTCGCTCTTGGCATTCACTGTACAGTTAAACTGACCATCACGCCTTAGCTTAGACTGAAAAAGGCCAGGAAACCTGGAATAAAAATTGAAACACTACCACTTACTACAGTAAACAATATGGTTGAATGTATTGAGCAGTGGACTGGTAGGTAGGAGACCTCATTTCTGGTTTTGCTCTGCTGCTACTTGTACAACCACAAGTCCCTCAGGACCAGCTCCCACCTGCAGAAAAGCTGTAACACCATTTATTCACCTCTTCTGGAGTAGCAGGCCAGATCAGCCTGAGCTCTGAGTAAAAAGTCACCGTCCTCGCCAGGAATAGCAGCACAGCCTATCAGGACATCACAGTTAGGGCAAGACACAGAGTATATTTCACCCTCACATACCATCAGAGACAGAGTTCACAACCCCAACTTTAAAAATCTTCTGGCTTCTCTTAGGTTAAAATCTGGCTTTTCAAAATATTTCAGTTCAGATGTGGTTAGTTTTATTTTTCGACTGGCTTACAGCATTATTCTAACTTTTGAAGTCTAATCAGTTTGCTACTTCTTGTATTTCAGCCAGAATTGTTCACAAAGCAGAAAACCTGCATTAATTTTATCCCAGGGCTCTTTACCCCCTTCCCTTGTGGCTACCTAAATATTAATAATTTTAACAGGAAATAGAGAGTTATTAAAACTACACTCGGCATTTTCAACACTTCCCGCACATGCACGGTAAAACAGCACAGGCTTCCCTGTGGCTAGAACCAGCTGTCTGCACTGGGAGCAGAGCACGCTGGAGAAGGCAGTCTGCTCTCCTACCATGGACAAACCACCGCATAAGAAAGCGAGCAGCAACACAAATCTTCATTCCCATCACTCAAACTTCGCTTACCGGTTTGTTTTCCTAGGCAAAGCAAAGAAAGAAAAATTGACATCTTATGGCATTTTATAAGGCACGTAATGAATGACACAGAACAGCAGAGCTGAGCAGTAACATGCTTTGGGAATATCTTTGGAATTGCCAGGGAAAAGCTGCAGGTAAATGGGAAAGTTTTAGAGAGGAAAAGGTCATCAGAGAAACAACAGTATAAGAATTTCATGCCAAATCATGTCCACTGCAAACACATCTCTAATACAACATCACAGTCCTTCAGGCACACCAAAGACATGGTAAATTTGCTGGTGAATTAAAAAAATCTGGTACCATTAAAAAGGTAGCAGAAACACAAGCTGGGTGTCAGATCTATTAGAAACGGCTAAGAAAATCAATAATTGCCAGACATTTTCAGGCCTTAAAGTAAGTTTGATGGTCCTTTAGATGGACAATGGAGACATGAAAACTCATTGTTTCTAGCACTAGCAACCTCCAGATTGTGTCAAGATTAATGTGTTCACCAGCACATTACGCTTCCAGTCTCATAATTTTAATTTATTCATTTAAATTCACCTCTAAACATGTTCTGATAAATATTAAATTAAATTAATATTAAATTATCCTAAGTATCCTCCACTCTAACATCAACCAACCAACATCAATCAACAAGAAATCACATCTCAAACTTGTGCTAATCCTGTGTCTGTTACACCACAGACAAAAGAAAACAGGTATCCATTTTATTTTTATAGACATGAAATGCTCTGGGTGAGGCTTGCCTACCTTGGCTCAAAGTGTACAATATTTTTATATCCACTGAAAAGCGATCTCTGAGCTCTTCGATAAACAAACCAAGTCATTGTTGATTCTGACTTCACTTACATAATTTTCTTCTGGAACTTAACTATTATTTTCAATCTCCATATTCTCCTTGACCTCAGGAGAGCTTTTCAGATCACAGCTCGTTCCTGTAACTGTATCTAGAGCAATCCACGTGCCAGAATGCCCCTGGTGGCTACCCCATGCACCTGAGTTCACTCTTCTGTCTTTTCAGAGGTCCTATTCCAGTTCTCACTTTCTTTGTTTCCCAAACCATAAGCAGGGGTGATAAAAAAGCACCACCTCCTAGAAAGTAGTTTGTATCTGGGGATAAAAACTCCTCATGCAAGTGTGCCAGGAAATGGGGAAACGGAGAAAGGCATGTTTTCCACGTGTACTTAATGCTTGGTTTTCTACATAAAGGCTGCAGCACAGGGAAGATAACTCAAAGCAAAAATACATGCAAGTTAGTTTTCTCAGAAAAGACAACAAGAATATAATGAAAAAAAAGGAAGATAAGGGGGAATGGCCTGAAGCTCCGTCAGGGGAGGTTCAGGTTGGGTATCAGAAAAAAATTCTTCACAGTAAGAGTCATTGGGCACTGGAACAGGCTGCCCAGGGAGGTGGTCGAGTCGCCTTCCCTGGAGGTGTTTAAGGAACGGGTGGATGAAGTGCTGAGGGACATGGTTTAGGGAGTGTTAGGAATGGTTGGACTCGATGATCCAGTGGGTCCTTTCCAACCTTGTGATTCTGTGAATAACAACATCCATTGTGGAACACAAGAGAACAGTAAACTAGTTTTGAGCCTAGCTTTCACATCAATGCAATACAGACCAGGACAGGCAGGCATGAGCATGCAGGCAGCAAAAAAGCCCTGCTTGTCTGCACCACTCTTCCCAGAGCTTCCAGTTTTGAGATAAGCATGCAAGCTGGCCACGTAACTCAGTAAAACCATCACTGACATAACCAAGAGCATATGACCATGCATGTGTCAAAGAAACCTAAAACCCTTTATGTGGGGATGTGCACATGCTGAAGACACACAGGTATCTCTGGAGGAACACACAGCTCTCACTCAGCACCAAGAATACTGTCTCAACACTGAACATGAAGAACAACTGTAGCAATTGATCATGGAGGACAAAAAAGCTATAGCATATATACGGCAATTATGACAGCTTGCTGTCTCACTTTGTCACATCCCATAACCTGCCAGCATGGCACACTATTGCACTCTTGTGTTTCAAAGCCACTCAGGCCACATTTGACTCTTCACAGGATCCAGATTTTCATTCTCAAATAAGCTTTTGATATATTTTTATTCTCAAATTCCAGCTCCAGTGACATTTAAACAGAAAAGCCAGACTAGCTGGCTGTCTCCTGGGCTTTCGCAGAGGCAGCAGGAGTCCAGCTCTTTGCAGATCCTCTACGCACAAAGCCAGCAGGAGAGCAGGAGTCTTCCTCCCGACAGCACGGGAAGCTTGTCTCAGCTATACAGTCACACAGTGCAGTCCCAAGGGAGGGCAAGGGCTGATGCCAGAGGAATATTGCCCATTCCAGTATTTACCCTGAATTCCAGACACACAGAAACAGTCTTTGAAACAGTTACTCCCTTCAGACTGCATCTCATACCTGAGACAGCCTCAATCCTGTGTTATATAAAATATCTCTATGAAGACTATTCTCCAGAAAGCACCACCACAGAAAGGATCCCAATACAAATATGGAAATCGGAGCTTTAAAAGAGAAACAGTAATTCTGCATTTGGCTGTGTCCCCCTGCAGGCAGATATTACAAAGCTGAAGCAGCCTTGTAGCTTGTGTTTCATTTTAGGAAACTGCTTAAGCTACTGCTTACTTTTTGCAGCTATATTCTCTGCCACATCTAAGGATTAATCAACAGTGGAATATTTAGGCAGTGGTCTTCCATTCCCTTTTACCCACTCTCCGATCAGGGTTAAGATAATGTGAGCACTATTTGTACCAGAAAAAAAAAATCCTATCAAACATAAACACCAAACTAAGAGCTTTTACTCTGTGTAAAGTACATAGTGTCTGGCTGAAATCTACAAGTTCTTCCTTGTTTTCTGCTGGCTGCAATGCCAAGCAAGAAGAAACTTGCAAAACTGGGCAAAAAGTCTTCAAAAGCCACTCCCCCATCAACACAGCTCTCTAAGATTTTCCCTTCTGGGTGCTGTGTTACACAGCAGCCGGCACCCCAGGCACACAGCTCGCACCCCGCAGCATCCACCTGTCCTGAGGGAGACAGAACAAAATCCAGCATCCCACATTCTGAGCATCTCACCAAGGAGTGTTCCTTTGCCAAAACACCGCGCCTCAGAAAACTGTCATTTTCCCCACTGTAAAAATAGCCTTGGTGCTTTACAATGTTGCTGCCATACCATTAGGGAAAAGTCTCAATGACTGTGTATCTGCAAACATTCTCCAAAATAGGTTATAAAGTTCAGTTTTGACTTTCCAGAGTTTTCTGAGAGGAAAAAGCATCACTTGCCTGTACACAGAAGAAGTGAAATGCATCTAAAAAACTATGCCCTGGAGCCCTGTCCTCATTGTGTGGATCACATAGTGCAGATCATGACAGTGCAAGCTGTAAATTGGACTGGGATTTTGTCGTCAGAGCTACGCAGGCTGGATTGAGCTCAAGCAAATGATTTTGCTTGTAGTGGAGTCAATAGTCTTACACAGACTTAAACTCTGTAGCAGCTACCCAAGATTTCTAATTCCTGAATTTAAGACTTGATTTTCCCAGCAGTCCAAACATCATAACTTTCACTATTTTTCTCTTGAGAGTTTAGTTTCCTTTCAGTGGATGCACAGGAACATTTTAAGGAACTCCTCTACTCCCTTTTTCTTTTCTTTCCCATAAAAATGCTATAACATTCTGAAAACATGACAGGAAAAAAGACGTCTTCATAATTAAGCAATCTGTACACAGATTTACGTATCTCTACCATGCACACAAATTAGGATCTCCTACTTCTCTCTTGTTAATGCTTCCAAGCCTTGTGCCTACAGACAAATGAGCACCATCTCCTTTCTTTCTGGAAGCCTCCTTTTCTATACTTCTTCACTATCAGGATTTGTTTCCCTTTATTTCTTGTAAGGCAGTCACTATATTCATATTTACTTGCTACCTATATCTATTTGGGTTGGGGTTTTTTTACCTATTCCCAGCAGGTGAGCCACTTTCTGCAATCTCTGTTTTCTTACTCTTCCCTAAATCCTTAGCACTTTGTCTTCATACCGTCCTCTATTTTTTTATAGTGGCCCTTTGACTGTTTGAAATCATCGACATTACTAAAAAGACTTGATAACATTGAGATATGCACCACATGCAGAACTGATATTTGCTCAAATGAGGAAGACCAAAGAGGCATGAAGTGTCAACTTTAAAGATGCTTCATGGGAGTATGCTATAATTGTAAAGATAATTTAAATTGAACTGAGGTGATATACACAGTCTAGTCTGTATTGCAATGGGCATCTTATAAAACCAAATACTGCAGGATAATCCAAACAGTGTGAGCAACAAATCCCACTTCTCTAACATGCACCCAGTCTCTACTGCCTGCTATTAAAAGTGAAACGTGGCTAGAGCTCTAAAATTCTACCTTCATCAGCGACACCAGTTAATGTTAAGAAAATGTGTAAAACAGCGCTTTTATTTCTTCTTTTCTTAAAGAAGGAAACCAAACCAGATTCCTTTCATTTCGTTCATTTTCCACAAATAAAACGTCTAAAGTCAATTGCCACAAGAAAGAATGTGGCCCTACGATATACAAGATGATTATTGAGCAACCTTTGATAAACTTAACATACCTTACAAACCAGTTCTGAGTAACCTGATTTGTGTAAGCGCCGAGATCATTACTTTCTCACATCTCTGTTCGTGTGTTTGCCATATAAACTTAAACGTCAACCCTAAGGCAGATAACTTGAACTACCAACGACAGGAGAAAAGAATTGCTAAACAGAAAGCAAATTGCAAGAAGACAATACAGGATAGTTACCGAAACGTTCTCCTTAAGAGTCTAAAATTACTAGAAGCTATCTTTGCGTAAAGGCTGATGTTGGGTTTGGGGAGTTTCACAGAACAGAAAAGCCAACGTTATACTAGCAAAGCTCTGAGCAGGGGGAACAAGAAGAAAAAAAACTTCTTTACGAAAGAAGGCTTCCAGTAGGAAGCACAAAGAGTACTGCCAGGTTGTCAAGTTTTGTTTTGCAAAACAAAATAAATATTATCTCCTTCCAGAACTGTTTAAGATACTCTTCATTACAGAATCTTCCAGTGTATATAGACTGTCTACCATGAGGACAACTGGTTTCATAAACCAGTTCTTAATACAGATGAAAACCACACTGTCTCTTCAACAGTGAGGACACATACAAGTAGCAATCAGCTATTACAGATATGTTATCAACTCTGGAAAAAGCATCAGCAAGTAATTACAAGGGTTTGTACTAGTACTCATTACCAGCAGCTACCTGCATGTTCTCCATCACTCTTCTAGCATCCGAAGTTTTCCATAACAATTTTTTCCAGTGCATGTATTCACAAAATAGTTGTAAATAAGTATCTGTTTATTACAACAGCAATAACAGAGGTGATAACGAGGAGCAAAAACATAGAACAGATACTTTCACCCAGTGAGCATAACTCCAAACACTACATATGCTGAAAAACAGTATGTATTAAAAAAAAAAAACCACAATGCGAGTGAGAAAAATGTGTGTGAAAAGTGCAGTTTAAATGTATTTCAAATTGCTTGGAGAAACAACTGCAAAGTTAATATAACTAAATCAACAGTCCATGAGTAATTTCTGTAGTACACTTCCCCCATCAGTAATAAATGCCGAGTTTAGACTAAAGCAAAGAATTCTTCCTGATGTGTCCACATCCAAAAATTCTTTCCTAACATCTCAAAAGTCACCATTCTACCACAATCTAGCCATCACATTCCTACCAACCCCAAGCCCAACAACCGTAAGACCCTTCTGAAATAAAACCGAATCAGAGGCAATTATCCATCTAACCTTTCCAACACAGCACAACTCATACAGAGTTGATATTCAACAGGATGTTGTTTTACACTCTCCTTTCCAACACAGTGCTTAGAGGATGGATCACAAGGAATGTGGAAAGATAAAACGCAGCCCAGATAGACACCCACTCACTCGTGCTACACAGGGAGCTCAGGCCACAAACCTACTCTTCAACGTGGAGTGTGGGGTGCAGAATCTGTTTCTCAAGACACTACTCCAGCCACAGTCCCAACCTCTGAAACAGCAGTTCCCAAAGCAGAGCCCATAGGTTCCCAAAGCAGAGCCCACCCGCAGCTCACCAAGCCTTTGTACAACAGCACACAGACTTTTAAACAGAATCCTTCAAGAATACCATTATCAGCCTGCTCAGACATTGCCAGCAATTCAATGGATTAGTGTCTCTCTCTGGAAACTCATACACTTCAGAGAAAACTTGTCCAGTTATAACCACACACAAGTCCAAGCCAGTTCTCAGTTAGCCATGCCTTCCCCCAGTCTTTTGGGGTTTGAAACCTCTACCTAGCACCAACATAATTTCCACATAAACCATTTCTGTATCTGAATTAAGTAAGGTTGTTAACTCCCTGTATCATAAACCTAGGCATATATAAAGCCTATCAAGTCCTCTGAATACAAAAACACCAGAAATAAATGTTTTATGTTACAACATCAAGACACTTCCAATGACGAAGAGTTTAGGAATCCCTGCTCTCCTTGAACTAACCTACTTAGACTTCACTCCAAGTGCCACCTGACACAGATTTATCTGTGAAGCTGCTAACAGGACAGTCACACATTGCAAACCACATACCCAGTACTCTTCTTTTCCTGATCTATTCCCCTGGTCTATGAACTTTCAAGAGTTCATACAGTGAATTGTAACCCGATGCACATTCAATGTTTATTATCCTACAGAGATAATTTAAGAGACACATAGTACCTGCTGCAATATTTGGAACTTAAGATTCCAAATTAAAGATACTTCTCTTTAAGACTTAGGCTCCGTAACTTCTTTTACAGATGCTTCTTACACCCCATGGCTGAGATGAATTCTCCTAGGCTGTCAGACACTCCACGGTTAAAGACAAATTCTCCTAGGCTGTCAGATGCTGTAAGTGAAGTGAGAGAGGTAATAACAGCACAACCCTACAAACTACCCAAAGTTTATTGGGTGCAACTCACGTGTACCAGGGACACATCACGGTGGAAGGCGAGACTGCCATCTTCCCAGGACTGAAAACTACAGAGCTCCTTGCTCTCTCTCCCCTTACACTACCAGGGAGTCGTGGCTGATGCTGCCAAGCATAGCGAGGAGAATCATAGCATCGTAGAATAGTTAGGGTTGGAAGAGACGTTAAAGATAATCTAGTTCCAACCCCCGGCCGTGGGCAGGGACACCCCACTAGATCAGGCTGCCCAAAAGAAGGGAGATGAATGAGTAACAATGACTGCAAACACATATTTAAACACAAAACTCACACCAACCTCACGCTTTGTGGCGATGCTTCAAAGCAAGCAGCGCTTCACATGAGTATTTGACGCGAGTATCCGCCACTAGCCCCGAGCACGGGCTCCCTCGGGGTCCCACACCTCTCCCAACCGAGGACACAGACCGCACCTCTCCCTGCGGCTGCCGCAGCACAAACGCCGCTGCCAGCGAGGGCTCGGGCAGGTGAGCGCCGCCGCACCCCCGCCGGTGCCCCCGGCCGCGCGGAGCCGCCACTCCGCGTCACGGATCTGCTGCTGCGGGCAGCCAATCGCCGCCCGAGCCGGCCGCGGCGCCACTTCATTCATTCATTCATAAAAAAGAGGCGCAGCGCAGCTGGGAAGCGCTCCCTCGCCGGCCCCGCTCCCCGGGTACTCACGGCAATCCGCCTCGTCGCTGTTATCCGAACAGTCGTCGTCCTCGTCGCATCTCCAGATGGCGGGGATGCAGCGCTCGTTCCGGCACTGGAACTGGTCCTCCTCGCACTCCTTGCCGGCGCCTGCGAGACACGGGGCCGCGCCCGGGTCAGCGGGGCCGGGGGAGACCGCGGCGAGCCCCGAGCTGCTTTGTGCGGGGATGCGAGGGACCGGCCTCGTGCTCCCCCGCCTTGTTTTAAAGGCACGGGGGGGGAAAAGGGCCTGGGAACAGAGGATGGTTAAAGCCGAGATGCAAAAGACAAAGAAAAAATACCACACCGATGGTGGCACCTCCTGCGCGTCCCTGACCAGGGGAAAACGCACAGCAGCGCGGGGACGGGCACCGGGGAACCGACCCGGCTGCAGCGGAGGGCGGGGGGAACGGAGCAAATCTGCTTGGCAGACCCGCAGCAGCGCTGCTCCCACGAGGCACAAATCTCCTCGGAAAGGGATTAAAGGGGCAGCTCCTGTCACCAGAGGCCGGGCTGCGTTCGCCGCTGAGCAGCAGCGCGCCCGGTCCCCGAGTCTCCCCATCACCGAGCGCGCCCGGTCCCCGGTGCAGGTCCCCATCCCCGAGCTCGCCGGGTTCCCGGTGCGGGTCCCCACCCCCGAGCGCCCCCGGTCCCTGAGTCTCCCCATCCCCGAGCGCGCCCGGTCCCGAGTCTCCCCCTGTCCCCGCGGGTCCCCATCCCCGAGCGCCCCCGGTCTCTGGCACGGGTCCCCATCCCCGAGCGCGCCCGGTCCCCGCGGGTCCCCACCGCCCCCGAGCGCACCCCGTTCCCGCGGGTCCCCATCCCCGGGCGCGCCCTGTCCCCGGTGCGGGTCCCCACCCCCGAGCGCGCCCGGTTCCCGGCACAGGTCGCAGCCCCCGCCGGGTCCCCGCGGCGCTCGGTCGGCCGTGCGGGCAGGACGCTCTCCCGCTGCCCGGCGGGCCGAGGCGCGCCCTCGCCGCTCGCGTTCCCACCTTCGCCGAGGTGCACCTTCACCAGCAGGAGCTGCAGGAGCAGCAGCCGGGCGAGCGCGGGGCGACACATGGTGCTGGCTCGCTCGGCGCGCGGCGGTGTGCGCTCCCTGCCCCGCGCTGCCCGGCGCCGCCCCCACCGCCGCCGCCGCCGCCGTGACGCGCCCCGCTGGGCGGGCCCCGCGCCGCCGGGAGGAGCCGCGGACACCTGCGGGGCGCCTCCCGCGGCGGGACGCGAACCGGCGGCCTGCGGGGATGGAGCGGGCGGGGTGTTCCTCCCCGTGTGCCCTTCATCGGGGCTGGGGTGGAGGCGAGGAGGAGGTTCTTCACCCAGAGGGTGTGGAGCGCCGGGGCAGCTTCGCGGGAAGCGGTCACAGCCTCACACTGTTCCAGATACGTTTAGACAAAGCCCTCGAAGGCGCGATGTGAATGTTGGCGTTGTCCTATCGGGGACAGGAGTTGGATTGGATGATCCGTGTGGGTCCCTTTCAGCTCCACGCGTTCTATGACCATCATTACGAGGAGTGGCTGAGGGACCGGAGGTTGTTTAGCCTTGGGAAGAGCAGGCTGAGAGAGCTGGGGCTGTTTAGCCTGGAGAAGAGGAGGCTGAGGGGAGACCTTATTGCTCTCTACAACTACCTGAGAGGAGGTTGTGGAGAGGAGGGAGCTGAGCTCTTCTCCCAAGTGACAGGGGACAGGACAAGCGGGAATGGCCTCAAGCTGCGCCAGGGGAGGTTCAGACTGGACATCAAGAAGCAATTTTTCACAGAAAGGGTCATCGGGCACTGTTAGAGGCTGCCCAGGGAGGTGGTGGATTCCCCATCCCTGGAGGTATTTAAAGGACGACAGACGAGGTGCTCAGGGTTTAGTGGCAGAGAGGAATGGTTGAACTCGATGATCCAAGAGTTCTTTTCCAACCTGGTGATTCTATCAGTCAGTTAAGCCCACGGATGTGTTCAGTTGGCTGTTGGACTTGATCTTAAAGGTATTTTCCAACCTTGATAATTCTGTGATTCTTCTAAATGGCCTTGAGTTCCAAGTGATGTGCTCTCCTCATCCTTTCAGTTCTCCCGCTGGGGGATTCCATTATGGCCATACCAATGTGGTCATCTCAACTTAATTGTGTTCAAATTAGTGAAACAAGTATGCAGTGTGCCAGAGGTGCAGGCTCCCTTTGCCCATGCCGCTGCTTAAGCACACGGTTTGCTCAGTGACTACAAAGGACACATTTTTTCACAAGCCATGGGGGCCGTGTTTGTCACCCATGTGCACAGAGCTGCTGGGAAAGCAGTTCACTGTCTTAATTAACACTGCAGTGTTGTTCATATACTCAGGCTTAAGTATTTCCCTTTTATGAAAAACCCTATTATGAAAAAATACTTTTCAGGAGTAACTTGAATCCGTCATCACCATAGGATTAACATGATTGCGGAGTGTTATTTAAAAAAAGATAATCACTAATTTTACATAAACCAACGTGATAAAACTTTTCCATTTTAAATCTGAAATGCTATTGCCTTCAGAACTGCTCCACCATCTAAATGTGCATCTGTGCCTTTAATGATTCTGCAAGTCATTAGGCAGTGGTGTCACTAATGCTTGTGAACCATGTGAAGAGAAGAGCTAATCATTGAGCTATTTCACTTGCAGCTTATGGGGTATTAACAATTTATTCAAGCCTTTTTGAACAATTTTTTAGCATGCAAAATGTAGTGCGTGTTTGTGTTGGCTGGATCAATGTGATAGATGACAATAATTGCCTAAAGCAAATGAGGTATTTATAATACATTAGGTCAATTTTCTCTTTTTAAAATGTGCCAAAACACAGATTCGTAAAGCTACTGTAATTCCTGGCCTCATTCTTCGCTTTCCTAAATTAGTTTGAAATTGTAGTGTCTCCAAAGACAATAATGAAGCTATCGGGTATGAAACAGGTGTGAGCGTACAGACCATCAGTCACAGCAATGATTTGCTCCGAATTCTACCGAATTCTGTTTTATTAAAAATCCGAGCAGGTATTTTGGCCTGAATGCCTCTCACAGAAAACAACATTAATAAGTTTTTTTGAGTAAATTGCTCTGATGACACCTGGCCAATAGCAATTCCAACAGCCCTCACTGACCAGCCATTGTAGGGGCTACTTGTAGCCTAGTACCATCTTGTGGGCATATGTGTCTCCAAGGATTTACAGAGGAAAGAAGAAAACTAGAGGTGTTAAAGAGAAAGTAAATTGGGCAAGGGAAACAATTTGGCATGTAAGAGAAATTAAATCTAGTTTTATCCATTATGTTCCAATAGTTAATTAAGACTGTTAATTTACCTCCCAAGGTGCGTCTCTTCCAGGAGCTCACCTCTTGAGTCAGAAACTGGAACAGGAACTCTTGCTTCTTTTATCCAGACTGTATGGAAATCTGTAAATCAACAGCACAGACATGTTTGGCCAAACGGCAAGTCTCCAATGTGCAACAAGCTAATGTGCAACATTTCGTAACCACCACATGCAAAATATATTCTAACATACTGCATTTCCTAGTTGGCAATGGAGTTTGCTTATAGATTTGATGCGCATAAACCAGTGTGTCTCCTGTCAGGTAAGTGACACCAAAAATCTTTCTAGCTCATGCTGACCCACAGTGGAGCTTATCACAGATGATTGAAAGTAAAATGTAAAACCAAAACCAGCATACAGATACTTACCCAGAATGGTTTCCTATCTTCCAGCCATTAGTGGCTTGAGGACTTCCTGAGACTGTGATAGTGTCTTTGTATTCAACTCGTCCTGAATAAGTTTTCCTGAATATCATTTCCTTTTCAAACAGAATGTAAGTAAGAGCTTTAGCAGGGGGTCACATCTTGAAGCAAGCAGTTCCCCAACTCTACATATTGTGTGAAGTATCTCTGCTTCACATTGCTCTGCCCCTGCCTGGTCCCTTCTGGCTCCAGGTATGTAGCACAGAATGTGTGTTCCTGCCATGCACAGAAGTATTTCAGCTTAAAAGTCACTTAAGTACACTTAGGATCATAGTGACATCCTAATGGTTTTTAGAAGACCAGCACAGAGTTGAACTACGTGATCCTTATTTTTGGTTGATTTGTAGCATAAGGGTGTCCAGCTTTATTCAACACTTCTCAAGCTAGTACAGGGCTCCTGCTCTAGCAGACTACTTGAAATCTGGTATGTATAGTTTTTATTAGGAATTAGGCTCAGGCTGGTGTGTCAACTATTTTTCCTCTCCGTCTGAGTGACTAGTATGTTCTACCTCCATCTACTAACTAAAACATTCCAAGTCAACCTAAAAGCTCAGACAGACCAGTGAGCCACGGGGCAGCCTCAGCCGCGGGGCACAAACGGTGAGGGCAGGAGACTCTCAGACTGTATCAAAGTCCTATGAAGGAAGGGACACTTCAATGACCTTCTGTATGTGTAATTTGCCAATTTGCTTCTACTTCTGGTCACGTACCACTGCACATTAAACAACACAAACAAATCAGCTGCCACTAGCAGAGCAAGGAGGTACATCAAAACAGTGAAAAGCTATTTCTATAGAGTTCCATCTAGATACAGCTTCCTGTCAGCCAGCTCTGTGTCTTTCATCATCCATATAATTCCTTTGATCTATTTTGCAAACTGATTTTTATAGCTAGATTACTTTTTTTTTCCCTAACACAGAACCCAGATCTTTTTTCCATACATTTTGCAACAATTGGTCGCTTAGATCCATGGGTATCTCATGATAGCTACAGCTTCTACATAAGAGAAGTTTCTCCGGTGCCATAATGTTACTCTGGTATTCTGCAAAATGGATTTTCCACAGGCTTATATTGGTACACTAGGTTCATCTGTTATTTGCTCACACCAGTGTACATATACCCATCGTCCCAATCACAGATTTTATTTGAATTGAAAAATTCATTCAGAAGCGTGGAAAAAGCAATGCACTAAACTTACTTTAATGCAAGTTCATTTGGTATTTCTAGCTTTTGTCCACTGTATGTACGCTTTCCTTTTTTTTGCAGAACACTTCCAAGGTTCAGACGAAAAGTCTATCCTGAGCAATATGCTACAAGCACTTCCCCATGGTGTGTGATACCCGGGAGAATTTCAGTGTTCACCACATCACAGCTGAAGAGGCCACAGGCTAGCTGTGCAAGATAAAGTGTCCTCACTGACTTAGAAATGGGCAACAGATTCCATCTAGTGTCACACTGATAACCTCGTGCCAAATTAGAGCAGTATCAGACTTAGCGAGGCTTATTTACTGCCACTCTCAGTCAAGAATGTGAACAAGCTGTGGACCTCCCCTGCCCCATGACCACTGCTAGAGACCAACTGCCAGCCAAAGACAGTGCTCTCGATTATGCAAGAATGGAAGGTGCTTCATTTTTTCTTGTCAATAAAAATCTTTGCTAAATGTAAAAGAAAAAAAGACAGACTGTCAGGGAGGAGAAAACAAGATCAGTGTACACACACTTCCAGTGAGAACTCTCCAGTCTATCTGATTAAACTGAAGCTGTGGTGCCCAAGTTTCTTAAGCTATTTGTACTAATATCCTCTCTTCCCCCCACCAGCCTCACCTCATTTTCTCCTAAACAACTTAATATCCTACAATCTTTTTTTTTTATTATTCTTTCAAATGAACATTTAAAAAACTGTCTTCCTCTGTTTGTATAATAACCTTTTATAATATCTCCTGTCCATTAGGCTGACTTTTTCAGCCTTGTCTTTCAACTAGGCAATCTAATTCCTTGAATCCCCTCATGGATTTTAGATACACTATGTAATATGTTTTGCAAACAGATATTTAAATTAAACCTTTTAATTTAAGTTAGTTTAACCAATGTACTAGTAGCCACATCCCTTAAAGAACCAAGTGGTATAAGTCACAGCAATATTATTTACATATTTAAATAAAATTCTCCTGCCAAAACTACTGTGAGTTTTGAGCTATACATAGAATTGTACATTACATTTAAAACTAAAATTCATTATCTGCTGCTTCTACTATGTGAGACACAAATCAAGCTATAAACCCAGTGGACTACAAATACAGGTTCCCTTCTGACCAGGACTTGTCCCTAGGACTCTTACATAGCTCCTGGTTTTTACCTACTGTGTTCAAAACTAACACTTTTCATAAGTTTCTTTCCTACTTTTTGGATGACCACTTGTGTTTGCATTTTGTTTAATGCTCTCTTTTAAAATGTCCTGCTTACTCTTCTTATCTGTTCAGGTACTTCAGTCTTTCACTTTTGATTAATTTCTTCAAAATCAGCCCAGAAAAGTTTCTTCCACTTCCTCTTTTCATAGTTTTCCCTCAACTGATTTCCAAAAGCTCCCAATTAAAATTTCCCCCTACCAACTTCCCTAAATATTTTCACTCTTGTTTAAATTTCTTATTTAAATCCACGCCCTGTACTACTTTGTCTCTTGGATCAATCTTCTTCTTGCATGTTCTAGGGACCTTTCACAACCACTGGGACTTTCCTTTGGCTTGTTTCATACCTAATCTGTCAGTTTAACCCCCTTAGCACACCCTTCTTGTGTCTTCTAATGACACCTTTATTTTTAGCCAGCTGATGGCCTAGTAAAGAAAGGAGAACATCACACAATCAGATTTAAATCAAACTCCATCAGTTTATCATCCAAGAATTGCCTCTCCTACAAGCCAGAATTTCTCACTTCCATAGCCATAATTCAGCTTTCTCCTAAAACTGTCTCTCAGTTCTCCTTTATTCAAGCATAAGAAGCACTATGATACAACACTGCCACACTGCTGGCCAAACAAGACATCAGTGGAGTTTATTGTCCGCATCCGAGACTGTAATATTTACTGACCGAGGCTGCATTTAAATGTAAAATAGACTGCATCACACATTCACTAACAGCATATATGCATGTGTAGGTATCAGTCTGTATCCCAGCTGTGTGTATGACTCATGGATTCTTCTGTTCAGAGCTATTCTGACTTACAACCACATCTTAAACTTTATAGATAGATATATAACTGCAAACCCAGCTTACTCCACTTTGACTACCACTTCCTTGTTTTCCTTAGCAAATCAAATGAAATATTATGCAGTGCTGTTCAGCAGTACTCCAGCCATGTAAAAGTAGCTAGGAAGAGCTTTTCCCACTCCCTGGGAATGTGGCTTCCTGGAGAGTTACTCACAATACTTTTCCAACATGGCTTCAAATCCATCTTCTTCCATTTCATGCTCTTGCTCCTGCCTCTATAGTGGCTCTCTCAGGGGAGTAGGATTGTGTCAAGGGATAAGATAGGCTTTGCAGTACATTGGTAAAATTTTTATTCAGCTGAGAGGAGTTAACTCGGACTCAGTCCTATCCCAAGGCTGAACAACCTGCCATAGCAGCATCCCTAGACAATCGATCTTTGAGTGCAACCGAACCTACAGTCACGACAGGGATCTTTCCTATTAATTTTAATGAGCATAAAAATGAAGGGACCAAGAAGGAAAAAAAGTGAGGATTAGGTGTCTGGCAAGATCTTTTGCATGCTAGAGGAGCACTGCTATAGACTGATCTGCTCTTTGCTGCCGTACAGTGACTAATCACTGTGAAAGCTAACAGAAATGCAGAGTTGAGACCACAGTTAGTAACAAGTACAGTGGAACTCTTTCAAGATGTTTCTCTTCAAACTATTTATCCTATTACTACTAACAAAGGAATCATGAATTGGAGCAAAACTGAAATTGACAGTGTCTCGTGTAGCTCTACAGTGACCATGTACCCATGCTGTAAAGCAGCAGATTAGTACCACAGGCTGCTGTTTGCTCTGTGGCTCCCGAAGGGCTTAGGCACAAGCAGTGAAGCCTTGTAGCAGCACCAAGCCTGGATTATTTGTTTTCCTTTTCAAAAATTCTGTGAGCTGGATGCTTGCTCCGTTTTTCTCCCACACCCTCTTTGTTTGGTCCCCAATATTGCAAAGAAGTGGTGTATTGTGCGTGGATGGCAGAAGCAGAGACAAGGTCTGGTTCTGTGAGGTGCAAAATTCACTCAGCTCTTAGCAGCCCTCTAGAAAGCTCTAAGCATCTTGAAGGCTAAGAGACAAATTATTTTAGCATTAATTGCAACATCAATGAGAAAATAATACCCAAATGGGAATTCAGGATGATGCCTGCATGGAATATTTCTCATTATTTTTTTATGGATTTCGTATGACAGCAAAACACTTTAAAACCCATTCTGCTTTCAAGCTAGTGCTTAATCTATGTCTTCATGCTAAGCAGCGGGCAGAGTAATTCCTCTAGTTCGTAAATTCGTATAGCTGCTTGACAAGGCTGTCTTCCTTTATGAAAGAATATGAATGCAATATTTGTTGTCCTTTCTAAAGTGAGAGGTCATTCTAAGCAAATTTCTCAAGGTTGGATTCTGAAATTTTTTTCTTGCTTTCTTTTTTATTTAATAGCTTGTCTTTAATATTTTTTTTCAAAGCTATCCCATTAGATATTGCCATCTTGCCACTGTCAGTTCCTAAATAACAAGAGAATGAATGTCTTGTGCATAACCAAAGCATTTGAGCTTAGTCAGAGTGGGATTATTTGTTTTTCTAAGTGGATAAAAATCAAACTAGTTTTTAAAATCCCCTCAAATTGGGAATGGGGGGAGGGGAAGTAAATGAAAGCACTGGGAGATCTTCTTTCCCGGAGAAGGAAAGAATCCAATTATCATCTTGCAAATATACGGCTGATGTTCAAATATATCTTCACTGGTGTTTTTCTTAGTCAGTGATAGAATTCTTTTGGGTGTCTGTATGCACAGCTTCATTAGAGATACATGAGAGTCACACAAATGCAGCATCATTTACGTTTGTCCATATGTTTGAGAAGAGTTACCAATGTAACTGAATTGTGAAAAACTTGTTTCTTTGAAGTTGAGAAACCTTTTCTCACAAATGTTAGGACAGAGTTGACACTGTGTGTAGAATCCATGCTTGTTTGAGTGATAAACATTTACACGCACTCCCAGAGCTACAGTTCTTTTAAACGAAGTTTCAGAAAACATGTCCTTTCAGAGTTCCTCCCTGTTATACCATGTTGTAACAACAGCAGTTGATGGATAAATCCCTGTGGCATTCTGTCATAACACATAAAGCATCAAGTGATAGATGCACTTCAGAATAACATGTCCTGGAGACACAGTTTCTGGAAGCACAAAACAGTTCTCCTCTTACCCATACTAGTGCAATCTTCAAAATACTCTCCCATCTCCAAGTCTTCCTTCAAGTGCAAAAGTGTCTTTTAGTTTCACAGATGTTAAGTTTTGACCAAGGTGGATCAAGTCTGAAAAAATACAATCAGGTAGATACTTGTAGTCTAAACAAACCTATAACAATTGTTACTAAATCAGCTGGTCTTTGACTTCCGGCACCTCTTTTGCTTCAGCCCTGGGTTCTCCTATGGCTCTAATAAAGCACGGTATTTATGCATTTGTATATCTACATGGATCTTGTCAGACTCATACAGTCTGAACTTCCACAAGCACTTCCCTCAGTACTTGATTAAAGCACTTCAATTTTTCTCACGACACTCCTGCTGTTGTCTCGGAAAGACCCTGTCTCCCTTTCTTTCACTCTTCAGCAAGCTTAAACACATCCAAGCTAATCTCAGTGAATATTTTTTTAAATAATTTTTCTCTTTCAACATCTGCCAGGATTTGCAGATTTTTGTTGTCCACTGGTCACCGAAGGCTGGTCTTGGTACTTGCAAAGGAGACCCATGATCCCTAGAAGAACAGAAGCACATCACCATGCCAACACAAAGCATGGGAGAAGAGCACTGAAGGGCTGCAGCCAACCTCAGAGCCCTGCACACCTGTTCCCTTTCCCCTGGAAAATGATAGAAGACATCCTATGGCCAAATCAGGTTAAAGCACCTCGTGTTCTTTAGTGAGGTTAGAGGGCTTGGACCCAAACCATAGGAACACTCACCAGCTAGAGGGAACAGGCCTCAAGGACTAACATGCCCTTCCAAAGATCACGACAAGTCCTTGTAGTTCACCTGAAACTTGTTTTGGGAAGTGGATTTTTTCTCTTATCATTACAAAGCAGACACCAGAGAAATGCAGCTATTCCCATCCAAACATTTGGAGTCTGGTTTGATTTAATACTAGCCAACTCTGTGGGTCCCAAAAACATGGGATAGTGTTTGTAGCTCGTAATTCAGTGCAGAGTAACACCTGCTTTCAGTCTGAAAGTGAAACTTTAATTCAGCGAATCACCCAGCCATCACAAAGACACAGAGGGAAGTAAAGGCCACCTCCCTTTGTAGAGGTTCACAATCTTATCTTGGCCTTGCCAAAACAAAATAAATAGAACAAAGAACCAAGTTTTGGGCCTTTTGTTAATCATTTGACAAGCAAAGTCTATAAATTCATTTCCCTATTTAATTCCTTTATTTATCTTGATGCTCAGAAAGTCCTGGAAGGACAATGAAAACTGGCTTGACTCTGACTGTCTCAGTCAAATCAAGCTGGCATGGACACGAAGTTACACTTAGCCACCCACCCACACAATTTTGGCTTCACAGCCATCAAAGCACAATCAAAACTGCATTTTCCTGCCTGTCAGTTTCTCTGTGCATTTTTTAGAGTGCAGATGTAATAGGTTTTACAGGGAGTCCCTTTGATTCGTGCCAGCTCTGCACATTCTCATTCTGCCCCTAATCTCTCCTTTGTGGCACGCGGACTTGGAGCAGTGGGCATGGATCCCAGCGGACACTGATTACCATCCAAATTCCCTTTTGGAAATGATCCCATCTGGCAACTGCAGAACCCAAAGCTTCGACCCTCAGCCATTGTTCTTCTCCAAAATGAGCAGATTCAACTTTATTACTGATTAAACATTTGCTGTATTTTATGTTTAAAGCTAATTCCAAATGCTATGTTGAAACACAGAAGCTTTGTCTACTGACCCTCCTGTAGGTTTTTTTATTTTAAGGATGAATAAAACTTAAGCAGTCCAAGTCATTTAGTTTTTTTTTCAGAATACATACAAAGAATTGCTCCCCAAGCTTAGATTTTGTGTGTCAGGTTTCATCTGGGAGCAGATTCGTTTTTACAGCTCAGTTATCAGCTGTGCAAACAGGCTATTATTCATGTTCATCTAGGGTCTAACAGCATTATTGTCCTCTCAAAAATTTGCCAGGCCAGGAAAATTTATGCAAGACCCATTCTAGAGAAGGGAGAAAAATGAGACAGAGCTGAACTGGCCCACGAAAGGCAACCAGTGCCCTTATACAGCTTACCCAGAGACCTGAGAGCCGTGTAGTTATCTCCTGTTGCACACTCCCCACAGGAGGGCTCACATAAATCCGTGCACAGCTCTGCACTGTGACCTCCCTCTCCCCATCTGTGATCACATATGCAGGATGCAGATGGTCAGATCGCTCTGTGATCCACTGCAGAGAAGACATAGTTGGTTTTATGGGCCATAACACTGCCTTGCAGGCAGGGGGTGTGCCAGGTAGTAGCGCTCTGCATGCGCAGAGACTCGATCAAACACCCTGTTCCCCATCAACAGAGCCCTTCTTACCATTCGACCCACCCAGCATATCTGATGCATGGATGATGACAGGTCTTGGTTCACGTCTCAACCGCCCCCCTAAAGCAGCCAAAGGGCGCAAATCCGACCTTAAGCAAGGCGTGCAGTCATATTTATTGTAGTGGTGCTCACAATATAAATGTTTCATGGACAAACATTCCACTTCTTAAGCGAGGATAGTCTGCAAGGCTAGACTGTACAAATAAAAAAAACCAAGAATTAAACATTTCTGTGCCTTATATGCTTGTGTTATGATCTATTGATCATAACATGTATCATGAAATTGAAAGTGAAATTTGTACCAATGGCAGCAATCTTTTCTTGTGCATTGTATTCTTATGAGTTTAGCAACCTGAAGTTCCTTATCTTTCTGAAACATGTAAAAAATTCTGGTAATATAAAATCAAAGTCTTCCCTTAAGAAACAGCAATCCAGTAAAGTTCTCTCTGGTTTTCCTGCAGTATGGGGTGGTATTTTCAAGGATTTTATTATGTCAGTTTTTCACAATATCAACATGATTTTCAAATCAATTTTAAGAATCTGAAGGCATTCCATAATGTGCCTGCAAATCAAAAGTAATCTTTTGACTGTTGCGCAGCATCACTAATGAGTATTTCCCGACAGTCTTTTAAGACAGACTGTCCTGGTATCTCTACCATTAACATTTTAATCCGTTATAGTCCTGTTGTAAAAGTTTGTCTCTAGGTAGCTTAAATGACTCTTTTGTCAGTCTCTTTATTAAAAATGCGGAAATGTATCTTCCCTTATCAAAAATTAAACCAGCATGGTTGGCACATTATAAAATTTTTAAATTGTCATTGTTCTCACGTTAAGTGAAAGCCCCTCATTTGCTTTAGACATCTCTGGGAATTCATCCATCTTCAAAGGAAACTGGAAGGGCAAGACAGCAATCCTGTGATTAAATGCAAGAGTAAACAATGAGCATAGTGCAACATGGTGGTTTGGTGTTTTTTTCTTCTTAACCAAGTACACAAGGATTCGGGTGTAAAAGATACCAGTACTTAAGAGAATTTTTCTTTAAATGAGCCAGTATCTGAGTCCTGCACAGCAGAATGGAAATCTGTCAGTGAACCAAAACTGTACCCCTAAAAAAGGCTGAAATGTAAAATTAAAGTTGAATGGTAGTTCTTCCTTAATTATTGCTACGGGCAGAGGAGCTTACTACTTAATGACCCTGAGACTGCTCATGGCTTTCAGCTAATCCTAAATTCTCTGTCTTCTGCCGTAAGGGAAGTCAGACTGATCAGCATCTTCTGACACCTTCCTGCATCATCAACACTAAAGTTTATCTAGGCAGCAGTGAACTTGGTATAAATCCATCCTCACTACAACCTCGTGAGCAACATGAACACCTCACATGATTAATTTCCATCTAGCTTAGATCTCTGTATATGCCATTGCTGTCTTCCATGTAGAGTCTCTTTGAAATCCCATCAGAATTAACCAGCGTTTGTATACAGAAACCACTTATGAAACCAGGCAACTCACCCTCCCCACCTGGAAACTCACCAAACTGCCCCTCTATCCCTGAATGTGGATAAATATATCTATTTCTCTTCCTGTGAGTAGCAGCAGGATAGGACATAAATATAAGCAAGACTGGTGACTCCCCCAAGGAAAAGACTAGTCTGGCATCTCTGGTCACTACTGTTGTGAGGTGCGTGAACCACTGCCATGTTCCTAAATAACTGTGGTACAACAGGAAACGCTGAAGTCACCAATGGATGTCATAGCCCCTGCCCAGTACTTTCCATGATCGAATTCTGTTTTCACTTACAGTATGAATAAAATTCATTATGTGACATGCCTGCATCAGGCTGACTTGTTATTTTCTTTCTTCATTTCAGACAAAATAGTTCATGTATTTCAGAGAACTAAAGCAGCGAAAACACACTCTTCCCCGACATGAGAGAACAGAATAACCATAGTACCGTTTAACTGAAAAGGCTTCATAGCCTTCAGATCTTAAGGTAGGGGATTCAAATGAGTTAAAACCCATGTAACTTATTTATTGCACACAAAAACTATGCTCTGCTTACATTATAAAGGCTGCTAATCAAGCACATAAAATGGTGTGGTTTCTTGTGAAACAGTAATTCATGTGCTTCGTGCACAGGCACCACGGCAGCGCTGTAAATGACACTGTCACATACGGTCTTTTTCCTAAGACCCTTACCTCATTCAGTGCACAGAATGAACAATGTTCAACTAATGTGTAGCTTTCAATAGTTTATTTTCCCTTCATTATTCACTCTCACCAGGCAGTATTTACTGCACGCTATTCAGATTCTGCTTTGAAAACAGAATTACTCATTTCTTCATAGGCTGTTCTGTGGTGCCTATCAGAATAGTATGAATACTTCAGACATCAATGCCTTCATTTGTATAAACTTTCTGGTTTGTTAAGATGATAGTGTTTGCCATTTTTATGGAGCATGAACTGAGGAAGAAATACCAGCTAAACTTGGGTACCTGACACAAGATGTTTAAAACCTGTGTTTTCAGGTATTATACAGTACTCTGTATATTCAAGTGGCTTCAGTGGAACCGTGATTGTTCAACAGTTACCAAGTTCACAACCCTGGAATCTTAGCTGTGTCCCACCAAAAAAAAAAAAAAAAAAAAAAAGGCAAATTCACAAGTAGAAAACAGCCTTGAAATATTTTGTTTGACACAAGTAGGATGTTCAGAATCAAGAGTTCTCTGGCACATGTGGAGATAAAATTCATTTCTCTGCTATTCACTTGCTGCAAGAGAAAGCCAACACAAAACCATCGTTTTTCCTTCTGCAGAACCCAGCACCACTGGCTATGTGCTCTTCACTTTCTGTAACTTGGTGCTCGTTCAGTACAGCCTATTGATTTACCTGTAGAGTACACTTCATTATGCTAGTTTTAAATGAAGAAAAGGTCCCAAGCAAAAAAAAAAAGTAACGTGGAATTCCATAATTACAGATTAACAAAATTCAGTTGTGTAAAATAGCTGAATTATGGCTGCACAGGAAACACAGGAGAGCTCAAATTTGCCAACTTCTTTGTCACTTTAACACTTGTTTGTCATAGGTTTTCTAAACACGTGTATGTAAAGTCTGTGCCCTTTTTTAGCAGCACATACCCAGCTGTTATCTCCTCAGACTCTTAGTCGGACAACATGCTTTTGCAGTTGTTGAGCTGTAAGAAAAAGAGGGAGGATGAGTGCCCAGCCTCACTTAAAGCATTCTCGTGGTTGCAATTAAACCCTGCTCAGCTAGAGCACATCACGCTCACTGCACTCAGAGTCACAGAAGATTTCAACAGTGATGCTCTGGCCAGCAACTCTGGTACCAAACCCTATTGACGTTGGGCAGCCAACATGCGGATGACTATCCACAGGAAAATTCAAATGCGTAGAAGTAATGCTTCTGCCAGATTTTAAATGATGACAGAAATACGCTGGTCACTCAATGACTCTACAGCTTACAGCTGTCTCTGGATCCTACCGTCCTCTCTGCTCCTGGGCTGAAAGCAGAAACAGAGCACTTGATTAACAGGAACGTTCGAGAGACTAAATTGTTTTTTTATGATGAGTTTTAGGATTGATTGTTTTGTGTGTTGGTAAACTAAGTCAGTCTTTAGCATAAGTTTTCTCATCATACGGTCCATCTTAGTATCCAGCCACAGAGAAGTTTGGACCATATAAATGGCAGATGTGTCTTGGTTATGTTGACTGAAAGCTCATTTTAATGAGGAGGAGATGAGACTGAAGTGACAAAAACAAAGATAAATCCTCATTGTGGGAGACTGTCTGAGGGGCTGATTAACTGCTACAGAAAAGGTCTGTCTGGGTGCATAGAGAACTTGGATCTGCTTTTGTAAGTATTTGCAATTGTCTGTCTGTATGAGTCAGTAATGTATCTTGAAAAGTACCCTGGGCTTCTGGAGAGTAGAGGTTCAAACTAAGCTTGTGTCATACACCCACCACCATCTTCTCAAACACCTCCATTGTAAAGTAGAGCATGGGCAGCCAAAAGAACAGCTCAGAAATGCCAGATAATTTCCGCTTTATGCATATATTGGAGGGCTTCTGTTGTGAAACACAACAAGCTTTGATCTTGCTCCAAATAGCACTTGTCGGGAGATATCAAATTTCAGAACAGAAAAGGGGTTGGGCGAAGAAAGCCAAACCCATCAATACCACTTCCCTATGTGGCAAATGAGTTGTTTAAACTATCATGCCACCAAGGCTTAGACTTCAGATCTTGGAGGATTCTCATCACTTCACTAGTTACTCTTTCAGAATACCTTTCATACAACAAGAGAAAGAAAATGAATTCTGGATGCATCCTTCTGCGCAGCGCAGATACAGGCTGCTGTGCACATGAGCTCGAGATAAAAGGGTCTGGAACACCAGGAAGTCTCACTTACGTTAATGGAAACATTACTGTGCAGTGATGCGATATCCCTGGCCAGGAGCTGGCATGAAGCACAAAAAGGGAACACACAGCAGGGCACCTCATTAGGCAGGTTGGCGTTGTTGCTTAAGATCAGAGGAGTGGGTGTTCAGAGAATGACGTGAGAGCCAGAAATCCTGCTTGCTGCGCTCTGCCTGGAGAGTGAGGGCAAACAGGAGTAGTGACTGAACAGCACGGAGCCCGTCATGGCCAAGAGAAACCTTTGCCACATCTTCAGACAAGGGAATGTGAAGTACTGCAGTGCAATAAGCAAAGTCCGTGTCCTGGGCATCCTTAAAGTGCTGCTTGTGCTCCTCCTAGGGTGTGTGCAATGTGCTCGTGATTTTGTTCTGAACGAGCTCACAGCAAAATTGTAGTGGAAGTGGCGCAGAAAATCAGGCTTCTTACTCAAAACTCTGTGGAGAATAATGTACCTGTCAGCTGGTGTTAACACTATATGCTCGGCTGAGACAATATATTGTTGCACAGATGTTGATCTGCTTGTTCAAATAAGAACGGATTTAGATCCAACGATTTTTTTTCACACAAGGATTAGTCTCTCTGGGTGTAGAATTAGTTAAAAATCAATTACATGCTATGAAAGACAGAGGTATTCAGTGAGAGTTATTTATTCTCCTAACTGAATGGATTCAACCATCTATGTATTTCTCTTTAAAAAAAAAAAAAAAGAAAAAAGAGAAAAAGCTTCTCTGTGTTGTTATATTTCTTATTAGTTGGTTCAAAAAAATAACTTTTTTTTCTATAGCATTGTTGCTTTCTTGCTGACAAACATTGATTTTTTTCTGTGCTTCCTCCACTCTCCATGGGTATTCCGTTTTGCTACTCTTTTTACTGTTTTGACCTAAGTGAATATAGTCATCATTAACACAATGAGGGTCCTATGTGTTACAGTCATGGAACAAGGAGCATTTAAAAATTAAATTGCTGGCTCAAATTAATTTAGATCACTTGAAAGAAGAAATTATCCTCAGCAGGCAGCAGATTTGAGGGCATCATTCAACACAGGGCCAGGCAAGAATCCACATGGAATCATAGAATCATAGAATCACTACGTTGGAAAGGACCCACTGGATCATCGAGTCCAACCATTCCTAACAATCCCTAAACCCTGCCCTTCAGCACCTCAATACATGGCACACTATACTCCTTCCAGTAGTGGTCACCATCAGATGCTGTGAAAAGGCTATATCCCGTGCAATCCTTTTCTGACACAGGCTTCTGAGAAATAATACTTCAGGGAATTCCAGGTCTACAGGTTCCCTAGACCATCATAATTACTACCACCAGTGGATTTACTTTTAAGGAGAACTGTTAGTTTATGTAGTGTTAAATAATAAGGCCTTGTATGGCAGGATTGGATGTTCGCACTGATACTAGAAAAGCATCCAAACTATAGTAACTCTTTAGTCCCCAGTTGGTATTAATGTTACTTTTTGAAGACTCTGGAACACTGTGCAAGAGGTTGAGCAGAATATCCATCATCTTTGCTTTATAAGGAAAGGATGTACAGTTTCCGGGACTACACAGTACCATTCATGAACAGAACACACACTTACAGAGACATTTATCAAATCAAAGCAGATTTAATGTTTTGTTGTCATAAAGGTCCGCAAGAGCCACAGTGGAACTTGAAGTTGGGTTAATGCAGGAGGCTTATAGCAAGAACTGAAACTGAGGATGTTGCTATGGACTACACAACCCATTTGCAACACTGTGCAGAAAGCATTGTGGCTGCTATGCAAATCTTAGAGATAAAGTGCAGGAAAATAAGGACACAACTCAAGCAGGACAGATTACTTAGGCAGCAGGAGAAAATAAAAGCATAACATCCTGGATATTACTTTAAAACCATTTTCTTTCAGACTGCAATGTTGACATCCCAGAAATTCAGTGTAAATCCATGCCAATGAAGCACACCTCACTTGGAAATAACCTGCTGCTACAGACCTGCTAAGAATCAGCAGTACACACTTTTTTTGAGTTGTTTCAGTTCAGCGCAACAAAGCTCTGTGTTGCACACATCAATATTTAGTTCAGTTTGAATGATTCAACTGCTCTTGCTGATGATAATGTCAGCTATCATCTGCCCCACAGTTTCCCAGTACTGTTGCAAAGAAATCACCTTTCTCTGTTTCCAGGGACGTTACTTCCCGATGTTCCAGTAACACAGAGTATATGCCTGTGACTGCATCTGTATGCCAGCAGGAATGGAGCAGCACAGGATCTGCAGTGAAAAGGCGAGGGGTTGTTTAGCTTCAGATACTGCAGATACCAGGCAGGGTGTAGGCACCCTCTCTCTCTGGGATTCAGCAAGCCTTGCCGCTGCTCAGATAAAAATGCTCCTACTCTGCAAGCCACACGATATTACCAATTCAGTGGCTTCAGGTTAAAAGATGATGGGAAGTTTCTTTATTTGTTTGAAGCATAGCGGAGCGCTGACTTGTAACCAAAAGTCTGAATGACAAATTAACCCCTTGAAAACAATTATTTATGAAACTGAAAGCACTGAAAGCATATGTTCCCTATCAGTATATCTCTGATAAAGTTGCAGCAAGCTGTTTTAGATTAGCCTTTCTTTCCCTGCTTTATCATCCTTTCTGTTTAATAATGGCCTAGATCTCATTTATATGGGGTGGGCATGTCTAGAGACTTTACTGCATTAAATTAGAAATTGTATTTCCATATTATCTGTGACATTCAGATGCACCTCTATTGATATTTCTTCCTTGGTTAATTAAGCACTGACGTGAGTATTAGCTTAGATCCTGGCCTTCCTCTCAGAGGTGATAGAAAGCTCTACATTCTCTCCAGGAGCTAATATTCATCAGCTGTGATAACAAGTGTGTAAATTCTTTCTGTTATACCTTTTGGAGAGTCTGTCTTCTGTCCTGTATTCTCATGGCTATATTTAATATTTCCTTATTTCCACAGCGTTACATAATTAGCACCAAATTTAAATTCTCTGAGGAAACGTGGGGTGGCTGAGGTGGGGAGGAACCTCCCGAGATCATCCATTCCAACCCATTGCTCAGAGCAGGGTCACTACAGCAGATTGCCCTGCGCTATGTCCAGTCAGATTGTGAGTATCTCAAAGGATGGAGATACCATAGCCTCTCTGGGTAACCTGTTCCAGTGTTCAACCAACCCAGAATACAAAAGGCTCTTGTGTTCATATGGAATTTCCTGCATTTAAGTTGGTGCTCATTGTCTCTTTCCCTCTCACTAATAAACAGTGAGAACAGCCTGTGTCTGTCCTCCTTACACACCAAGCCACTTTATTTAAAGAAAAAAAAAAGGAAAAGAAACAAGAAACAAACAAACCAACTTCTGTCCCCAACCCAAAAGCAGATTAAGTAGAATTTGCATTCTAGTCTAAAAAGCATCTTTGATGATGTGACTAACTCCTGGGTACCTGGGCATCCGTCGTTATAAACTGCTGAGCATCATATGCATTTGTGTGCTTTAAAACACAAAGCCTGGCTGGATATCAGGAGATCAGGTAAAGTTTAGTATGTCAGTGGCCATTGGTTCTGACATTCCCTAATGTTATAGAGCAGAGGAGAGTTGGAAGTGCCTTTGGTGTGCATTATAGTTTCATTAGTAAAATGGCATGACACTGTGAATTTCTGACAAGTATCTTCCACAGAATTAGCAGTGTATTCCAGTGCCTTTCAAGGAGCAATTACCATCACCCAGGAACATTGCAAAAAGAGCCACTGCGCATAAAATAAGGTACTGTTTTCCTGAAGGGAAACTGGTACTGATCACCACGTCCCTCGATGTCAGCTGGCATCAGATGTTAACTAAGCCATAGGTAGCAATACCAGCTACAACAGCTCCTGAGGGGATGCAAACACACAGCTGCCCCTCACACTCGCAGCTAAGATACCTGGCATCAGACTCAGCTCACCTGTCACAGTGCTTTAGAGGGAATGAAAACAATTGTGGAGATGGAGGAGGACCTTTTTTATGAAAGCTTGGATGACTCACCTTTCCTACGGCGCAATTTAGCTATGCATCAATCACAAGACAATACTGTTCAGCTATGGATGTCTTTAACAGTTATATTTGAAGGACTAAAGCTGAAGTTCTTAATAGTGTTTTGTACAAATGGGAATGCCCAATATGTTTATGAAGAGACTTGGGAGGGAAGGCAGTGTCCGTGCCGCTGCACTGGCTCAGGTCACCAGCCCCACGCCGCACAGAAGGTCGGCAGTAATAGGAGAGGGGAAGTTAAGAGTCCCTGTCTTTTCATCCAAAAGCTCACTGACTAAACAGAGCATGACCAACCCACCTGCCATTTAGTATCTCAAATTGCTCGTAAGAATTCCTATAAACAGGAACAAATTATTATTAATAGTGTTTTCCTAAAATAATAATGAAGAAAATCCAAACACATTATGGCATTAATGCTTTATCATTTCCCTGGCACTTAATGAGGTTATTACTGTACTGATAAACTGATCTCTGTTGGATCCCTGAAGGGCTTGCATCAAGATGTCAGCAGTGAAATGACCATGCAAGTGGCCTTGCTGTATAACAAGTTTTATTTTTTTCACACAAGTCAATGAAGCATAGAGTGACTGTCACAGCTCTTTGTTGGAAAACAGCAGCAATAGGGCAGACTACATATGCGGCTTCACAAAGCATTAATCAGTTGCTCGTACCATTTAATTACTATCTATTATTTTATGTTTTGATAAAGTATGCGGTGGAATTAAACCCTGAGCATCACTTTCAGCCATTGTTATCCAATTTGGCTTTAGCAAAAATGCATAAACAAGTACACAATCTCAACATATTCCAGCACGATTTATTGCTCCAGGGATGTAAGTTCCAGGAACAACTTAATAGAAAATAAACATGAGAATTATGATTATTAATAGATGTGATAAAGGAGTGGAATGATAAAGCAATATGACTATCACACAAATTACCTAATGGAATAATAAAGTATCCATCCTTCTCACCAGGCTACTTAGATTTAAAATCTCTTTTGGTCCTCTGTCGTAATAAGCACCGCAGTGTTAAATAGCATCACAGAAAACGGAATAGATTTAAAATTGCCCTTGATTAATTTAAAATACTTCAAAGTTCTTGGAAGAAAGATATTTTAAAAATGCTGTCCCACTTTAAGAAACATAAAGGCTGAGGTTTGCCGGGATTTCTTGTGGCTTCAGGTGTTTGTCCCACATTAGCACTGGTCAGCACCCATGCTCATCTACCACGGCTGCAATTGATCATTACCACCACGAGCTGGATGAGGGCTGCACATACCCTGGATATCATACAATTTCCTCCATGTTTGTCTTCAGCACCATGACTAAATTCCTCTCTTTTTTCTTCCTCTTTTTTTCTCCTTTGTTTCTCTTCCTAGTGTGGCACGTGCATTCTCTTGTTTTATTTGCATACTCTTAAAAAAACTGCTCTTTTAAATGTAATTAAAAATGTAATTAACTATGTACTTTTGTTTAAAAGTGATCCCAATGTACAATAATCACAGCAGTCATTTTTAGGAAATTTAAATCAGAAGTGAATTAGATACATTTTTCTGGCTATAGCTGTTAACCTGAAGAGTGAACACGTCCCTTTATCAGTCTTTCACTGTTACAAATCGTAATTACATACGCTACACTGACTATGTTTTAGTATTTCATCCTTCTACACCATCCTGCTGATCACTTCATCCATATAACTAGAGCAGGTATGATTTTCAGTTGATCCAGCTCTTCACCAGCTGTGGATTTGAACAGACAGCTCCTTGCTGTTTGCCAGGCAACAGCCGTGGAGTATCCTTGAAAGCTCTTCAGGGTTCAAACAGAAGCACTTGTTAGCCAGACCCATTCTGAAATGGCATATGAATTAACGCTTCAGTGGGGCACCAGACCAGGGAATTCAAGATGCTTTACCTTTTACATCAGTCTAGAAAATTAAGATTTCCTCAGTTCAAGACATAAAACAGCACCAACAGAAGGTAGGAGACAATACCAGGATCCTTTATGTCAATCATCCTTTTGGAATCTGTTCAGAGACAGAAACGGTGTTTCTTTTCCTTTTGTCTTTTCCTTTAAAGGCCTTCATTTTCCATCCTTTCATCTGTCTCTTTTCTGTTTGGTTCACAGTACTTTGGGCTGACACAGCAGGATATTAATCTCTTACAGAAAATACTGCTAATTAGTTTATTTCTGTATTTCTTGCCAGATCAATATTGAAGGGTTCAACCCAGCTATCAGGCTATTTAGAAGAAATCCCACTCACCTCAATTTCTGCAACGTGTTTGAACCAATCTGTCTTCTATTTTCTTCAGAATTTATAAAAATAAAGATGGAGATAGATTTTTCTCCTCCTGTGGTTTATCTAAAGACCAGACTTTTGCCATCCTCACTTGTACTGAATGGTCACTTATGACATATACACTTCAGTTGATTTCAGTGATACTTCTTATGTAGTGCGTATGGTGAAATCTGGTTCCGTAAGCATCAACAAATGCCCTTCCTCCACAAGCAAGGAAGAGCTTCAAAAGAAAGATTCTTTATGGTTAGAAAAAGCTACCCATGTTCATTCCAGAAAATTGTTATAGTAGCAGTAGCAGGACCCCAGCTTCTAACATACAGAACAGACAGGTCAATTACATTTTTCAGTATAAGAACTGAAAGGCTTTAATGCCATTCTTACATCCAGTGCGACCACCTGACACCCGTGCCCTGCTCAATTCACCTTTATGTTATTATCCAGTTTGTTTAAATGGTTCTGCCACTCCCTTTTATCTTCATTAGAAGTCCTCTTCAGTCCCACAGACATCCAAGTCTTTTGAAGCTAAAGACTTCTACTTAACCTACCCAGCAACTGTCAGTAAATGTGGTAGGACCCCTGTTACAGCTCCACTGTCCATTGGTAGCTTTTGTGATAAATAGTAACACAGATCACTGTTTGCTATACAGATTCCCAAACAATAAGTAGCTTAAAATAGAATTCAGGACCCAAGAACCACAGGAAACCACTATCTGAACCTCAAATAACAAACAAACAAAAAAAATCTGGTGGTTTTTGGCTTCTGTCACTCAACAAGAGTAGTCTAAGGTCATCAGAGCAGTTTGGCCCCATGGACAACTTTCACAGGAGATTTGGCATTCTAGCTCCCTTTAGACCAAAGCTCAGACTGGAATTTATTGCTACCACAGTGTTCCCCAGTAAAAACTCTTCAGGCAAGCAAAGGCTGCAGTTCTTGCTCCTCCGTAAAGGGAAAAGCTTTTCTGCTGTAGCAACCCAGTTATTTTCACCAATTTCCAATTCTCTTTATCAGTTACAGAGATGATGTACATAAGGCTGAGATGGGGCCAGAGAGACAAGGACAAACGCTGGTGGCTGAACCAGCAGGGTGAAATGCTCATCTCTCTACTTTTGCATGTTCCAGCGTCTGCATCTCTGAGCAACAGGAATGAAGACGACTGGTTCACAGGACACATCCGAGTGCAGCATTATTTAGAGGTCAAACTGCTGCTTTGAAAGTACTTTAGTCAGCTAATATATTAGTCGATAGACAGATACTGCTGCCATCTGTGCACCTCTCAAGCCCAAGGCTATGGATAAGCACATTTGTATTGATTGTAGAAGAGTATAGTCCAAGATTTCAGCTCTGAAGGAGTTTTCTCCCAAGGAAAAGTAAAATGCAAGAAGTTCCTTCAGTCTAAATGAGGGAGAAGGGAGCTGGAGATGACTACTGAGTTGCACACAGGATCGGTTAGGTCATGCCCACGCCACATGTAGTGTGCCCAGGTTAAGGTTTGTTTTTTCCCTCAGCTCAGCACCAAATGCCGTTGCGGTGGGGCCAGGACACTCCTGCTGGGAGCAGCCACAGGAGCAGCTGCACGAGCACCTGGCAGGCAAGAGACAGGCAGGGAAAGCTACCTCTGACACCTCTGCCTGTCGAGCAGCTCCCAAGGAGCTCGATGGTACACGATGGCAGAAAGGGACAGGAGGGAGGGCGGCCTATGCATGCTGGCATCTGTATAGGATTGTGAGACAGGGAGCTTGATGAGTGGGGGTGGGTCTTGGGAAAACCAGCTGCAGGTGCACCAGCACTCATCTGTGCTCTGTCCTCCTAAGCAAAGTGCTCCCTGGAGGCAACATCAGCCTAAACGCCAGTCTGGCTCACCTCTTCTGCTGTTGGATTCCCAAGAAAGGATAAAGAAAGAAGCACTGAGCTTGCTGTGGAATATCCTGATCCGGATTCTTGCTAAATCACAGCTGTCTAGTGGAAACCCACAGAAGAGAAAGGGAAAGGACAATTTGCTGTCAGTCAAGTTTCTGCATCTCCACCTGTACAGTGCTACAAGAAAAGGCACAGAGCAGTCAATGTAAATAGAAAGGATAAATGGTCTTACTGTAAGAGGTCAGTACAGTTTGTTTGTGCACCATTGCCCGTGATATGAGGGAGGCAGAGGAGCAGCGCTGGCACACACACTCAGACTCTGCACAGTGTATTGAGGCTTCCCAACAATGCAGAAATTACCTGTAAGTTGTTTCCAGTCATTCTGCCTTCCCATTCTCAACTGAAATAGAAGTTTTGGCTCAAACACGTCAGTTACATGGAAGTGCTGACATAAACACCAGTGTAACAAGTTCAGTATTGTTAAAACCTGTGAAGTAGATAAGTATTTGTATAAACATTGTAAAAGATTTATAGAATTAGAAATTAATTAGGTTAAAGTAATGTCAGTCAAGATTTTGCAGAAATTAGCAATAATTTTACAATAGTTGTGGTCATCTTGTTAGAATAAAACTAAAAAAACCACATTTGAAATCTAATTTATGATACTTTAAACACAGGTCACTCAGTGCCTTGCTATATCATATAACTTTCACTGACTTGCATTTCCTGCACCTCGCTTAATCTCAAAGGCATTTGGAAGATATTTTGAGAGATTTTCTGAACCAGCCTGAATGAACAGGGAGTTGCCAAATTTAACCAAAGTGGAAAAAAAATTAGTAGAAGCACCTTTCAACAGCCTTGATCAAGTTAGCTTTCATAGTCTTCTCATTCAAAGTAATGTTTTGTGTCTCTTCCTGTCATATTATACCAGAAAGAGAGGCCCCAATATGCAGCAACAGATAAATCTCTGAAGAAAAGCAGGAAAAAACAATATTAAAATTTTTCTGAGCTACTTCTTCCCTGAGAGACTCCTGGACCAATTCTTCAAGGCTCAAAAAGCTCTTAATGGTTATCTCCAAACTCAAAGGCTTTCACACACCTACAGCTATGTCTTTTTACAAATATGTATCATGGAGATACTTTAAACTTATTATTTGTTTCCTCAGCACTAACACATACATAATTCATTTGACTGACAGAACAGTGAACTAGGTAACATGGACTCTTGCTACTTGCCGGTGATAACAGGAGATGTTTGTCTCTCTAGAGTAATTTTTATTTCATGCTTCTGAATTTTGAACCCTACCATGAGGTTTGAGCTTCAAAGCAGTGCAGCAAGGAGCAGGACATGATTGCCACGCGTTTCAGCAGCAGAAGCGGCTGCTGCTGTTATCTACCGGCTAGACCCCGTGATACAACACATGGTACAAAGAGCAAAATAGATTAAAACACTTCACATGGAAGACAGCTTTGAGGAGTTATATAGTGATGGATGACAAAATATTAATTAGATATGGCAAGCTGTCCAGCGGAATAAAAGACAAAGAACAGGCAGAACTTGGTCATCCTTACTAGCTTTAAACTCATGACACATAAACCAGGAGCCTACTGCATTCAGAACCAAAGTCAGAAATGATGTGACACTTCTTAGATGACTGTTGATTTTGCCAGACATTGAAGGCCAGTAAAATTTTTTCCCTAATGGCAGAAGTGGCATAGCTGCCACAGATGCTGTAATTCAGGCTTGAAGTCCTGGAATCAAATGATTCAAAAGTCTCTTCAATTATAGCTTTTTTCCTGCCTAAGCAATTATTGAACCCCCTCGCCACTATATTTCTTTTATATTTATAAATATTTTATCCTTATATTTCTTTTGTGTATTTCTTTCCTGCCAAGTCCTCCTTTGCAGAAAGCGGTAAAAGATGTGCCTTTCATGACAAAAGCCTGCAAGTTGCTAAGATTACTATCGTTATTTGCTGATCTTTTTTCCTCAGCAAATTTGCAAACTAGCACAGTAAATATAGCAAATATAAGCAAGGCAGAGAGGTGCATTAAAGAACTAAATAATTTTAATCAGTGTGACTAGATTAAACAGCTTCTTAAATATTTCAAAGTGGCAATCCTTTAGGAAGTGTTTATGACAAGCTTATAACAGTGCCAGGCAAAAGACAAAGTGGAATCTATCCAGGCTCATCCATATTTAAATGTGTGTGCTCAGTGCAAAGATGGCTTAGGGAGAAGTGATGACATCTCCAAACTTACGATAGGTGGCAGGCAAGAATGCTGGCAGAAGCAACCAGGGGAAACAGAAGAGATACACAGGGAAGCCGACAGCAAGAAACCATTTGAAAGTATAAATGAGCTCAGGAGAGGAAAACACAAAGACAGTGCAAGTCCTGCAGTCCCGGATCAACTATAGGTCGCCAGCCTGTACCAGACTCATTGCAAAAATTTTACTTGCCTTTTGAATATTGTGAGTGAGAAGCTAAGTGAGAACAGACAGTAGCTGTAAAGCAATTTGATTATCCAAATAGTGAGCAAAGTGTTCAAGGAATAAGAAGACAAAAAAAATTCTGAGATGCAAGAAGATGGCCAAGTGTTTCAGAAACATGAAGATCTTTAAGTTGCCAGGAATGAGAGGAGGACAGTGATCATGGATGAAGTCCCCAGGAACAGCAGCCTAAGTGGAAAATGAATGGGAAAAGAAAAACATATCCAACATTTTTTCCTTTCAGAACAGTTCCAGGTGCTGTGACTATAGCCTGTCTTTTATGGTGGAAACCTTTTCATCTGCTGCAGACCTCTAACAAAGGGGCAGTTCAGCACACTCTGCCTGTGTAACATACACAACTTCAATAGTCATTTTGGGGAAGTAGGTGTCCCCACATTGCTGGAGGCGTGGGTTGGCAGCACGCACGTGCCAGCCCTTCTGCCTTTCATTTCAGGCCAGTAAGTCAGTAATAGAAACAAAGTACAGTTCATCTTTTCTGCCAACTCAATTTATTCTCTCCATCTGGAACACGGTCCAGCATTACAATATAAGATTAGCTTTTTCCAAGATATCCGTCTGCAAAACATAAGACAATAAAACGTGGAGTTTCGTTCTGTCTCCAGCTCCGTCCACTTTTAAACACTGACAAAACTTCAAATTTTCCACTGCATCATCTTGAATCTAGCTAGTAGAAGATCAGGTTTCTTAACTCTTCCTCCCCAAAAAGAGCACTGCTTGGTTTCAGTCTCAGAGGGTCCCTCTGGGATATCAGCAGACATCAAATGTCTGGAGGTAGAAAAGCAATGTATATGTAACTGAGTATATCTGACTCTGGAGTTGGCAGACTTTATGTGGGGGAGTGAATCCCAAGCAGACAGTCCAAGATCAGGAAACTGTTGTCATCACAAGTCCTACTCCAGAAGTCACATCTAAAATCACAGTCATACACAGTGGAATTTGCTTTAAATTAAATTAAATTAAATCTAAATTAAAATTCTATTGATAAATGGAATTCGCTTAAAGTTTGCTTTAGTGGGAATTTTAAAACACAGTCAAATAAAAAGGGCTGAACCTCTCAGCAAGGGACTGCTAACAGTGTCAGCACTAAGCAGGAGAACCACCACAAAAACACTGACCGTGCATGCCGGCAGCTGACCTACATACAGAGATTGAACACACTACCATGATCAATGATGTGGTTTTGATCAATGCAAGGGGAAAGAAAGCAGCTACTGCACAAGTAAAGAATATCCCTCTTTCTCTAATTCACGAGGTTCACTCTGTAAGATCTACCTGTATATCTGATGCACAACATGGAGCTTTGTAACACGAGCAACAACATACAAGATGAAAATATGCCTCAAGGAAGAAGGGAATAATCCAAGGAAGCAGCAGGAAAGGAAGCAAAAAGGAAGGGGAACTACAAATCTGTCCACATTTCTGCTTCTCAGTATTTCTCAGTTTTCACAACTGCCCAGCAAAGCTTTCATTCTTCTGCTTTGCCAGTTACAACATAAAGTCAAAGAACTCACGGCCCAGAGAGAAAACTATAGGTGTGTCAACAGTGGCATTTTCCATTGGAATCTACATTAACTTTTAGGAAGGAAATAACTTCTGAATGTGTCTGATGTTCAGCTTTTGGGTTTCTTTATTTTTCTCTCTCTCCCTCTTTTTATTTCTTAAGACCAGTTAAGGTCTTCAGTCAGAAACCTCTGAATGCCCAGTATTTCATTAGCATTAGGCACATGACCAGACACTGTTGTATCTATTTAACTTGTAGGCTTTCCTCTGATAGCACTTGTAGACAGTCACTCTCAGGAATTACTTTTTCTTTGGAATAAGAACCCTCTCTGTAAATCATTGTGTAATCCCAATTCTATTTTTAAAACACTGAATGCAAGAACTGTTCCTCACAGTACTGCTACCTTAAAAACAGATTAGTTTTAATATATGTAGACACTGATGTGTTCTTTTATAACACCAAATGCACAAAAAACTTTTTCTGTTCATGCCAATATCCCAATTTGCATGCTTTCTGTCACATCAAATGAAACTGCTCATTGGAAATTGGGACATAAGCTGCCACTTGCACTCATGAATATGTGCTGACTGCTTTCATTTAGCACTTGACATTCTAACGTGCTCTTGAGCAGTTCTGCAGGTGAAAAGGCCAGTCATTATCAGCAGCCATGGGAGATAAGAAATATATGGGGAAAGCTTATCTGAATTTGAAGATGTTTTAGCTTTAGCAAGTTTTTCACATGATTCAATCCATCAAAATAAACCTGGAAGAAGCTTTTCTTCCTCTCTGCTGCTAAAGATGGATCTCAGCAAAGGATATCCGTACTGCACTTCCACTCTTTCCTGCATTGCACTTTACATGGTAAGAAACAAGACAGGGTGACTCTCCCATAGGAAATAGAAGGGGCTTCAGTTTGTCAAAAGTGCTTCAGCACAAGAAGAGTCTGAAGAGCACGTGCATGCCCATGTCTCTTCACAGCCAATCCACCTCAGCATTAAAGACTTTGAACTGTCAGTGCAACCATAAAAATAAAGCCATTCCTCTTAAAGTGACCCACTGAAATAATTTGTGCAGTCTAACATAATAATTTATTCATTTGTAATTTATCTGCAAATGCACACTGAACATAGCCACAAAAGTATATAAAGCACTCTTCCTTTCCTAGTTGAAACGCTTATCCTCTCATGGCTGTGCGTTTCAAAGAATCAGTCGTGTTACAACTCCGGGAATGGGGAGGGTTCACCGGAAGATTGGTCACACTGGCTTTGCTCACATGATGAACACAGATCTGGGTCAGAGCCGAGGGCTCTAATCTACCACACTGGCTGTCACGTGTATCTGATCGACTGAGTGGTCTGCAGCCTCATGTTGTATTTAGCTTAATCAATGGGCTCAACCAACTCAACAGATTCTCTCTGTTTCTGCTGAGAAATTACCTGGTAAGAAATGTGTACCAATTTTCACAGAGGACCCTGCTTCCATGGAGGACGGGCAAAATTCCCTCTGACTTCAGAGACTTCAAAGTCAACCTACCAGCAGTTTAGCCACAGAGATTTTAGTCTTATTTTTAAATCCAGGAGATTTAATTTTACACCCAGTTTTAAAGTTTTACCTTAGTTCTCCCCAGTGCTTTATTCTTCTCACTGCCATTGTTGTTTCCTGCCCTGGCATTAGTTTTCCAAGAAAACCCATTCATCTTGATATTTCTGGGACTGACAGAGCTCATCAGCAGCTTGCAGAAATGATGGAGATAAACAACATGCAGTTTATTCTGATTAATAGGTGCTATGGCAATGAGCTCATGAGAGAAGCAAACAAAAGGCCTTTACAACGTAATGATAACTGGCACTATGGTAAAGTACGAGGGACTTTTACAGACTGGAAATTGGCATACAAAGATTCACAGTTTGCTAAAGGCATCTCTTAATAACAAGCCTTTCAAAAGAAAAGAGGGCATTTTGAAGACAAATTGTCAGCCACAACTCCTTTATAAAATAGTCCTGGAAATAAAACTCGTGCTCAAAATCCTCCATAGGCAGAAAAAGCTCATGAATAAGACATGACAGAAGTTACAAGCTCTGGTAAAATCCTGTTGGAACACATTTGAAAGTAGCTTCTGAGACATGAGGAAGAACTATGTCCTGCAAGGAGGCATGTGGAGTTGGCTTTTCATGGATCCAGTTCAGTGGAGTTGCCAGTGGATCACAGAATAAATGGATCAGTGGATCACTGGATCTGAACTTACATCTGTTCATACCTGTCCAAATTGGGTTCAGCAAATCAATCCATGGCAAGCTGGCTCACCATTCCGAATGCACTTTCTTTCAAGAGAGACGCTTGAGATGAACTGAATCGTAAACAATGGCAATTTTTTAATAAAATTATCTTAGTAGTTTTCATTGTTAATCGTATCTATCTCCTTCTACTAATCTAACAGTTCAAAGCATATAAGAGTGTCCTCACCTGTGCCAGGCCAGGTGAAAATACAAGCTGAAACATAGCACACAGGACTTCCAGGAGGAATGCAGGACCAATGCTTTAATTCCTGACAGCAGTTTCACCTCTTCATAAAAGTGCAAGAATTAACAAGCTAAGATCAAGTATTCGAACCCAAAATGGCAATGCTGAATATTTCAAGATTTCACATTCTGATGGAGAAAATTTCATTCACAATTTGATGGCACTTTGTGTTTGCTGGGAAAAAAAAATAAAAATGTCTAAAAGCAACAATTGAGAAGTGGTGATTTTGTGTGGTCATAGCTCTATAGTGCATTTGTGGTGGTTACTTCAAGGGCTGAGTTCAAGAGGATTCCTTTGGATTTGTATCGCAGCACTGTATTCTATTCTCATTTGTACTGGTGTAATTCTGGAGTACTTTCATTAACAATAGTGGGATTACTCCAGATCTGCATTGAAGGCAGGTTTGCTTTGAACTACACCATATGAGCAGTATAAACTAGGACACTGGCTACTTAAATGCATTGCAGTTATCTAGAAGCCTTTTTACAGTGTTCAGGTAAGATAACAAAGAGGAGAAAGAAACCAACACAAATAAAGATTAGATTACTTTATTTACAGCAACTTTCCACTTTCACAAGAATTAGAAATATGCCTATGAAAACTATACTTTTTCTTATTGTTTCTGAAGTCATTAATAATGGTGCTGAATATGAAAACAATCATTTAGATGCAGCTGGAAAAATAACTTATCCACAGCTGAACTGAAACTGACTCTTTAGAAATCATTAAATGAGAAAATTCTTAATCATTTCCAAATGCAAAATTATGCAGAAGTGCTCAGGGTTCCCAGGCTGCACTCTCTCCAGCTGTCTTAAGCAAAGAGGCTAGGGAAAAGGTGGAATGTTTTTCACTGCATCTGTTGCTGTCTGTGCATCTAGATGTTATCCAATAAATCAGACCCTTTACTTTGTACAGAATATGGAAGGATACTTCAATGCATCCTTTTCAGCCACACAGATGTAGAAATAGACCGTGTGTCCCTGTTGAGATGCTCTTCCCTATTGTATTGGGTTTGTGTGACACAGTTTTGGTAGCAGGGGACTACGGGGGGGGGTCTCTGACAAGCTGCTAGAAGCTTCCCCTATGTCCGATAGCACCAATGCCAGCCAGCTCCAAGGCAGACCCAGCACTGGCCAAGGCCGAGCCCATCAGCAACAGAGGAAGTACCTCTGGAATAACATATTTAAGAAAGAGGTAAACTGTGGACTAACAGCAGAGGAGGGAGGAGTGAGAAACGATACACAGAGAATCTGTGAGAAACAACTCTGCAGGCACCAGGTCAGTGAAGAGGGAGGGGGTGGAGGTGCTCCAGGTGCAGGAGCAGAGATTCCTCTGCAGCCCATGGTGAAGATCGTGGTGGGGAAGGCTGTTCCCCCGCAGTCCATGGGGGTCCACAGTGGAGCAGAGATTCTACCTGCAGTCTCGGGAGGACACCACATCAGAGCATGTGGATGTCCAAAGGAGGCTGTGACCCTGTAGAGATCCCACACTGGAGCAGTCTGTTCCTGAAGGATTATGACCTGTGGAGACGACCCATGCTGGAACATTTCATGAGCTGTGGACATACCACAACAGCTCTGTATGCATCCAAGTCCCCTATGTGTACCTTCTCTCCTACATGAGTCCCACTTTGAGACAGACAATGCTTTTACTTTGTGTTTTAAAGCAGCCAGCAGACTCCAAATCTCCAGTGGAGACCCTGGGCACCAGTTTGAATAAGATAGCAGATTTGAAAATAGCTGCACTAGGGGATACTCTTTCCCTTTTACAGAGCACAGAAGGGTTGTGATCAGTCCAGCTTGTTATTACAGTGGGCAGCCCATGCCCTGTGGCAGTTTAATCTTAGTGCAGCAGCATCTAAGGCTCCTTCCCATGAAAAAGAAAACAAGATTAAATTTGGTGATCAACTCAGATATAGTTTGAGATAAATGTTGCTTTTATTCATAAAACAGAGCCATGAATCAATAGCTGATATAGTAACATGACTCCTGAAATCAAGGATAATTTTCCTTTAAAATAATAAGCCAAACTCAGGTAAATATTCTTTGAAATTTAACTTAATTGAACCATGCCGAAGTGTGTATTAGATAGTAAGTTAATAAAATTTAACTACGAAAGTATTAACTTGAACTCCACAGGAGCCCACTGAAGGAAAGCTCCTTACTTTTAAAGACAGCAACTTATATGAAAGATGTGGCTAGCAGCAGACTTGTTTCGGATCTTTCACGAACACTGTTTGTTTGCTAAAGCGTAACAAATTTATGTATCTCACCTTGTGTTGTATACTCAGGATTTCACAAATAACAAATAACAAATTTGAATAACAAATCAGACCATGTTTAATGTCGGAAGAGCACCATTAAAATCCCCCACAAATGTCCATGTCACAGGTGTTTTGCTGCAAATTCTACCCTGATGAACACACAGCTGCTTATCATCACAGAAGGTGGAGTTCAGATGAAAGGAAGACACGACATGTTGGTTAATCAGGGAGAAGAAAAAAAGCAAAAATATTGTGTTTCTGTCTCTAACTGTGTTTTCTACATCACTGAGCAATAAGACACAATTTCATTTATTTCAACCATATAAACCATGACCACATATTTGTGGATGCAATTACTTCAACTTTACACTCACTAGCTTGGAAACAAGCCCAATTTGTCTCATTCCTCAAGGAAAATAGGAGCTATAATGCAGAAGTGGAGAATAGAGATGTCACATCCATTCAATTCACTCTCGCTGCTTCCTCTTCCTTTATACTAATCCCCATTCCTGAGTTACTGGGCACAGGTTTGCATATGCCTTATAGGAACTGATCTCCAGTAGGATTAGTTTAGTGGGATAAAGATATGAGGAAAGAGGGAAAGATGAAAATGTGCCAATGTGGACGAGCATCCAGTATACAAATTCAGAGCTTCCCTGAGGAGGAATGCTTGCAGATGAGCAATGGCTCTAATGCCCTTTGCAAATATTCCTTTGCTGCTGGATGGCTAAATTGCCTGTTGAAGGACATTTTACTTATTCAAACTTAACCATATTAGAAAGCTGCAATTAACTATTTAAGAGTACAATACTTCAAAACAGCTTTATGTGTATTTCTTCAGTCATTAGCAACAACGCTATAAACCCCTCTTTAGACAAATAGCAAATTTATGCAGCATGATAGCAAGAATCACGCTGGAAGGAAATTTGCTGGATTCAAGTCCTGCACCGCTGTCTCTCAGTTTAAGTCAGCTGAAATATTTGCCCAGAAGAATCTTAACAGTAAAGTGGAGTGCAATGGCTGTTGCACTATTTGAGCCCACGCAAGCCTGGTGAAGCTGCTTGCAAGCACTGCTACAAGGAAGAGTGAGCAAGTCTTTAATTATTTCTCTCTCATAGTCTCATGCCAGTTCCTGGAGGTCAGTGATTCCAGCTGGCCACCTGCATCGGTTTGGTCCAGCATTGTGGATGGTCTGGTGGAGCCCCAGAAAGGGAGAAGGCGTGGTTAACCCGCTTAAAGTGAAAGCTGGCTGCTGTCCCACCCTCCTGTCTTATTTCCACTTACAGCTGACCTAATATCATTTAGTTTATGTTACAGGATGACAACTGCAAGGGTTAATTGTCAGAGGATAAAGTAATTAGCAATACCTGTCCTGGCCCTGGATGGAATTAACCAAAATCACTAGGGATTTTGCTACCTGGAGTATGACAAAGAACGAGTTGTTCACATATGTAACAGGTCAGAATACAACACTGTATAAAGCAAAATATCTCAGAACTCTGCCAGTTCGCAGCTCTCCAACTAATAGTTTATTGAGCTGACTAAAGATTCCAGTTTTTATGGTTTAATTATTATTGATTATTATCAAGAACCGATCATTTATTATAATAAGAGTTGAAATCACTTGCTCTGCTTAAGTCAGCACAACTAAATATGATTCTGTCCTCTTCCACACAGATCCTTAAGGCTGTAGAGAGTTTATTCAGGGACCCACGTGATAATCAGAGATAACCACATCCTTAGAGAGCTCTTCCCCCTTCTGAATTTCTTCTAATTTATTTTTAAAAAAATCCACAGTCTCCGTTTCACGGTACTGTCTGCCTCCTCTGAAAGACAAACCCTTAAGTAAAGGACAGTTACCTCCTGGAGGAGCATGACGTCACACGCTGATGCTGAAGTCTCATCTCCCTCTGTACCCTGGGGCAAAGCAATTCCAGTGATTTTAGCAGTTTCTTACACTGGCATTATGTAGCTATGGCTTCCGCTTGTTCTGCTATTCCCAACAAAGTACTTCATGTATACAGAAAACTGTAAAATCCTTGGAATACATTAACACATCTTACATGAGAAACTTAGCTGCTTGAAATTGTTCACCATACTTTAGATGCATTCCTTCCAATTTATCTTCAGTAACTGGCCAAGACATTTCACTGTATTACCATTCCATTCAGTAACTTGCATTCATAGTATGTACTGGTCGGAATAGAAATTAGTTCACACATAGCTGCCTTTTACTATCATTTTTTTGTAGTGTGCATATCCTTTTCCATCGGTGCTGCCCCCTCCTTCCGTGCCTTATCACCCCTATCAGCACACATCAATACACATTGATCTCCTTTTTACGATGCTAGTTGAATAAAACATAACTTGTCCTGGGATGTAAGCCTTTGCCAGATCCTCAGCTAAAGCACAACAAAACAGTTTCATGAGTCCCTTGTTTACATTCAGAGGAGTGCAATTTATTTATAATTTAAAATAAGGAATCAGATTCTTTTGTAGCCTTCCTTTGACCCATTGCATAAAATTAAGGTAATCCCAGATCATCCCACCAAGGGTCCTCACTTGGTGTGAAGGTATCAATTGCATGTGATTGCCTACCTGACTCCCAGAAACTTTTGTGTCAGGAACACTAGGAGAAGTGCCAGAATAGTCAAGCCAAACTCCACCTAGAAAAAAACCCCAAAAATGAAGGATTCAGGGAAATATACAGGCCAGTCAGTCCCACTTAAGGCCCTAAAAATATCAGAGCATGTTCTCAAGGAAGAATCAAAGAGCTAGCAATTGCTCATGTAAAATTTCCAAACCTCATTCAGCAGCAGGAAGGAAAAAATTCAGTATCAATATCTAGATTAATTCTGTTCTTGAAGATTATTACGATAGTCTAGAGAGAAAAATGGAAGACTTAAGAAAAAAAAAATAGAGGGAAGATCAAACAAGAACATAATATAAGAAAAGAATAATTTTCCTAAAAAGAATATTGGGGGAAAGAAAGATTTATCATGTAAATGCAGCATGAAAGATATCAAGGCAGTACAGGACCATGAAGCTGGGTGCATCTGTAATGATGATAGCCATACTGCTCCTAGGATTGTGACAGAAAATTATTTTAGTATCTTGACTGCACAGATACATTCTTAAGACATTAATACTTCAAAGGCTGAAAGATTAATAAAACACACACAAGGCATTAGCATTGTATCTGTATGTTGAAATGCATTTTCACATGGTCATGCTGATAAAAGCAGATTATCCAATTAATGAGATAAATAATTACAGGTGCAGTTAATGGAAGAGCATGTTATTCTATGAAAATTGCTGTAATTACTGGAAGTACCCTGCAAAGTCTTATCCATTCTGAGCTGTTTGAATCTTAAAACTTCAGCTCAGTCAGCTCTTAATAAAATATCCTAACTAGAATTGTTGGCTATATCCCTAATGCCTGACCTTGAAAATAAATGACTAATTTATCAATGAAGGGCACTTTCTGTCTCTTGGTAGGCAAGTCAACTCTATCTACCCTAGACCTAAATCCAGTGCTCATCAGATAAAAAGAAGGCAAGCCAAATTAATTGCTGGGAAAATACCTGTTATGTGAGTGAATATAGAACAGGCTGAGGATAATCAATAGATACTGACAGACACAAGCTGGCTCTGCAGCCCTTCTACATTGCTTGGGCTGATACTTCAAATACCAGATAAGTGTCAGAGATTTGGTGGACAAACAGCTGATGTTTGAAAAATAAATGAATAAATTACATATCACTTTATTGAAAATAATTAAAAAATTACGTGGCTGCACAATCATAGATGTTCCCATATGTCCATGCTGATACCAATGGACACGGACAAAATGACTATGAAGCTCTGGGAGAAGAGTCCACCTATGTCTGCAGAATGGCACAGTCTCTTGCCAAAAAGAAATCTTTTATCTTGATCTGAAAATTAGCATCAGCAGAGTAATAGCAACTCAGAGCAGCACTGTTCCTTTCTTTTTCATCCTGTACTTAGTTTTGAAACATAAATAAAGGCACTTTTTACAAGGACACACAATGATAGGAAGAGGGGGAATGGCTTTAAGTTGGAAAGGGGAAGATTTAGACTAGACATTAGGAAGAAATTCTTCATGACGAGAGTGGTGAGGCACTGGCACAGGTTGCCCAGGGAAGCTGTGGCTGCTCCATCCCCGGAGGTGTTCAACGCCAGGCTGGATGGGGTCTTGGGCAGCCTGGTCTGGTGGGAGGTGTCCCTACCCATGGCGGGGGGTTGGAACTTGATGATCTTTAAGGTGCCTTCCAATCCAAACCATTCTATGGTTCTAAATCAAGGAAAATAAGTATTTGGTTTGTTAAAGGGGGAGAATTAAACTCTAATGTTCAAAGCATGTTTTCCTTACCTACCACTTTGATGTCTGTAAAAGACTCTCAATTCCATCTTCTTCTGGAAAAGATAAGGAAAAGGAAAATACTAATGCCCTAGCTGGTGTGGATTCCAGTTTGATCTAAGTAATATCATAAAATAAACAGTTAAAATAAATATGAAATGCTAACTGGTCACATATTAACAACATTAACGGTTTTCCTGTTCCTGCTGAGCTAGATACTTCAAAGTAAGTACTGGAAACCTCTTTTATTACAGGCAGCTAAAAACAAAGTATATTCCAACTTCGGTATTTCCACCACAAAGTCAGTCATTTTTACTGAATTGAAACTTTAAAGCCATACTGGGTAGCAATAAAGAGCAATTTTGAATTATTCCTCTCAAATTGGCCTAGAAAAATGAAGCTTATTTGACATCCTCCTATCTATTCAGCCAAGAAAACCAATATAAATATTTTTATACTGTAGGTGAACAAAAAAATGCTAAATGCTGCTGTCTAGAGATAGTTCCTTAGAAGTCCAAATGATAACAGAACATTACTGACAGAATACAGATATAAGAAAGAAGATTCTTACTACAATTTTGTTTTGCTCTACCTCCCACCCTCCCCCCGTAATCAGCCCTGACATCCTTAGACTATCCCAGTTTCTCCATTTTTTTCCTCAAAGGCATGCCTTTTTCCTCAAAGGCATGTGAGTCAATTTGTTCCAGTAGAGGAAGGGAAGCATGGAGCATTTACACACTTTACCTGCTGTGCTCCAGTTTGGACAGCTCAAATGGTGTTTGTTAGTTGCACACCAGTACAACATTGATGGCAGAAGTCCAATTTATGATCTACTAAAGACCTCTAGACTCTTTCCTGCAGAACTCTCTCTAGCCAGTCATTCTGTTTTTCTGACGCTGTAGTGATCATCCCTACAAGTGGTGCACTTGTTCTTATCAAGTTGTCTTTGCATTATTTCAGTTCAATTCTCTAATTTGTAGACACTGCTTTGAATATTAATCCTATCCTCCAAAATGCTTGCAGCCCTTCAGTCTTGGTGTTAATCTGCAAAATTAATCATCACGTTCTCTAATACCCCACTGAAATTGTTAGTGAAGTTATCAAACACCATTTTCAGCTTGACTGGTCCCATTTAACATAGTGATGTGGCTCCATGTATAGCAAAGTTAAGCTTCCTGGTACCATTTTTTTAACTACCTTTTGTCATCTCCCAAGTTAAACCATATTCCACAGGAAACAGTGCAGGATTCCTGACTCAGAGCTCGGTTTTCAACCCATGTGTTTGTTCTTTCTCTTCTGATAAGAGGTAACAGTGTCTGCTTCTCAGTTTGAGAGTCTTGGTTCCTATTGACTCATTGTTAGTGGAACTACTGATGCACTTCTATAGTGAATTTGTGCTCAAATAGGAAGGGAATAGACAATGACAGATTGAAAATATTTTCGTGCCAGTTAGATAACTGATAAGAATATAATTTAGTCTTCCCTGCTGTCTGGGAAGTTATATTTTGAACTGCCACGTCAGTTACTTATGTTTTGTTTATATGTTGAACATAATGTGAAAACGCAGTAAACATTCTATTGAATAGAAAATAGAATATCCAGAAATCACCAAGTTTTATATATCTCATCAGTGAAAGAATACAAAAGCTAAGGATATACTATGCAGCAAAATGACATATTCCTTTGCTGGTTAATTCTGCTCCCTAAAGGATCTGTGAGAGCAAAAGAGCAAGATGCTGAAAATGTACAGTATGCCCATCAACAACACGCTTTTGTGTCCATTAATCCCTTCATTTGTGTGGGTCCTGCAACATCGTTACACAAGTTCTTTCTGTGTCTGTGTCACAAAAGACACAGACAGTGTCCTTTTACTGCCCATTGTTGCCACTTCATTCCATACTAGATGTAAACGAAGTTATAAATGCCCTAATATGCACCTCTGCATCTCCTGAATACAGGGTCTTACAATTTTATTTGCAAATTTTGCAGTTGCTCCAGATCAGTCCTTAAGTCCATGCACACTCCCACCTGTCTCTTCAGACACTCTTCATGTGAGGGCCACTGTAAAGCTGGCTCTAACTAGCACTGCTGATGGAGGGCAGGTGGCACGCTTCTCATGAGGAAAGAATGGATATCATCTCAGTTATTGCATGTATTTTTCTCTTTCCAATATGCTGTGTCTCACAGAGTGCCATGACAAACTCTACTTTAAGACTTTTACATTTGTATGCCTCTGGTTGGACCATTTGGGTCACGTCCATAACGTACAGCATGCAAGTGGCACTCCTATGAAGTTTTCAGGAAAACCCTTAAGCTAGTGGCATATGAAGACAATTTCCACTAGTTCTGTGCCATATGAAAACCACTTTTGCTCTGTGGTGATAAAGGAATGAGAAAATGCATATTATGTCAGAAAGTGTCCCTGTCTTTGAGTCTGTATTAGCAGGGGAAAATTTCAGTGTAAGAACTATTAATGGTTCTGCAGGCATCTGTGTCAGTAGAAGGTGGTCCTTTATTTACAAGGATGAATTACCTCCTGTTGCAGCTCATTACTTCTAGTAAGAATTGCTTTGGCCAGAGTGATGAGGGGGAATGTCTATGAATGGAAAACTGTCTTGACTCCAAGTAGGTGTGAAGTCTGAAAGATGCAGATGACAGTTTAATCAGGTATCTTCCTTCAGGCTGGGTGCTTCAGTGCAATGGAACAGACTTGCTACGTGGAGAACTAATGCTGCTGAATGGTTATTTTCAGAGAACTAAATAGTTTGAGCTCTTGAAAATAATAATAAACATAAGCCTGAGAGATCTTTTTATTGGACCACCTATTCTACTCCGCACGCATGGGCTACAAGAGGGAGTTAGTAATCTCTGTATCTTATGCCAGACATAGACAAAAAAAAGTAAAAAGTCAGTGACACGCAATATGCAGTAGCACAGATTCACTTTCACTTCCAAAACGTTTCTGATGTGTTGGGATGCTTCTTTTTGAGCATCCAACTTGAAAGACAAGAGGGGAACTTTGCTTTCAGAAAGTGCTGAGCATGCACTGTCTGTAAATCACATCCTCTTTCAGTTACTGCATGTCAGGCAAAAGACGGTTATATTTGAAAATTTGAGATCAAAGTTTTAGAATATCACTTTGTGATAAGTTACTGCTGCAATAGAAAAGCAAAACTTATAACTAAACTTTCAGAGAACTTCCAAAGATGAGAATGTATCTATTCAAATAGAAATCCAGGAGCGAGGAAGGACAGCTAATTTTTTTTTTTAAATCTCCCTTAAACAGTGTTATCACATTGAGTGACCTGCAAGTCACCTGGGTGTGGGTTTTTTTGCAAAAGACTCAGTCCCTGCAACAAATGAATTACTTTTTAAGGCCAACATGGAACTCAGACCATACAAAAATAGATATTTCATAGGTAGAATTTTTGAGAGGTATGAATTAGATGAGGGCATACTTCTGGTGATTAAGATAATTAAAAAAAATCCCAAACAAAGAAATTGTGACATAACTTTGGGCATTAACTCTGTGTATCTCAATTTTTCTGTCTCTCTGAAGGGGAAAATAAGATTTCTCTACCTGTAGAATGGGGTGAAAACTCTGGAGAAAGGACCTATACATCTGGAAAAAACCCCGTATCTATAAATAAATAAATAAATATATATGCACATATATAAGATAACCAGATGTCTTCAAGAATGTAATTTAAATAAAGGACTAATGCTCATTTGTTCATACTCCTCTTCTTCCCCATCTGCTCTCTTACTTTTCTTCTTACATGTACGCACTCACACATAGTTGTACAAAGGAGAAATGCTACTGGAGGAAAAAAAATATGCAAGACCTCAGCAACTGTGCTCTTACAGCAATGAACAAAGACACAGCCAGCAGATCTACTTCTCAGATATGGAATTAAAATTACACATATGACTAAAGAGAGAATTTACTGTGGAAGCAGGTCTAATGAAAATTAAGAGTTTTGGAGCTGCCGGTTAATAAGAAAACAGTAGTGACCCAGATGGACACATAATGTTTCTTTGCTGTCTTTCACTGTCTGGGCACAATCTATGCCCAGACTCCTGCCTGCCAGAAGGCATCTTTCCAGTTTTGCTTTGAGTGATGGCGTTTTGTAGCAGTAGACTTTAGTGACATGGAAAACTCGATTTGTAAGCATTTCTTACAACGAAGTGTTTAAGGGACCTCCTGAGGGCAGCTTTCATGATTGTGCATTGCAGTAATCATTGCTTTATTCTATTGAACTGTTTCTAGTTATGATTTTATGCAGAACAACAAAAGGTTCTTGCTTTAACGCTCTCAAAAATGGGTGTGAGGTATGTGATATGGTACTATCCTCCCCCCATGGTAACAGGAGCGTTATACAAGTAAGGAATAGTTCTGATAACCAACAGAAACAAAAATGACAGTGACCAGTGAGCTGAGTCAGTGAAATACAAATTAGAATGAAAGTAAGTGTACTAAAGAACATATTGACCCAAAATAGCCAATGCTGAGCCCAAGATATACCGAAATAGTGCACAAGCCTTTGCATAGAAATTAAGTTCAGTGTAAGTGAAGAGATGCTAAATCACTGGAGATGGTGAACCCACTATGGCATTGGGGTTTAGATTTCCATCCTAGCAACTTTGAAAAGCAGCATGACTTTGACTGGTATGTGAACATTTCTGTCACCTGAATAATTTTTCAGACTGTACTTACACACTTGTATTGTAGTAGGGACAAAGGGGGAAAGAGTACAAAATGAATTGATTGCTTTTGCAGCTTATCGGCAGTTTTTCCTTCCTAACTCAAGAGTCTCAGCTGTCCATGCACCTGCAAACTTTTGTGGAACCTCTCTGCCCTCTGAGAGGGCTTAAACAATAGGATGAGGCATTTAGCCATCAACTTATTGATATCAGAGATGACATTGTTACAGTACTATATACTGAGAACATTGCCTGAGACAGATGTAGGACGAAAGAAAAATGTGAGTGGTATATTCCTTGCTGCTTGCAAAGGAAATGAAGTAAAAGATATATATAGTAGTCAGCAAGACCTGCATCTTATCAATAAAACAGTAACTATGCCAGCTGCAAGTGGAAATGCCATTCCGCTGAAGTGTTGGGTTTTTTCCCTCCAAGTCTTCTCTTCTTATATACACTTACTGATTGTGTAAATATTAACATCATTAAAGAAAAGAACCCCACAGAAACCTGTATGAGATGTCCTCCTAGGGCTAGCACAAAGTGTCTGCAGTGTTTTCTCTTTTTCAGTAGGGCCTGAGTAGGATTTGTGCTTGTAAGTACTTGTCACTTAGAGCATCTACTCAAAATAATGCACATTTTGAAAGGCTCCTGGTTTTTCTTCTGCCTGCATATTCCAGCTAGGAAGAAGAAATATATTGTCATAAAATACTGGGAAATTATATATCACAAAGACCAGACATTCAGCATCAGAACTCAGCCCCATTGATCTGCAGAAGTCTTATATCAAAAAAATATTTTTAATTGCTGCTTGATAAATTAAAGTCTTATTTGCACTCTGGCTCATGGCAAAAATAAGAGTCCTTGTCATGAAACAGAGTTAATACTTTTGAAAATTCATTTATACATCATTTAGAATGGACTTTTTTTTTTTGGCTGATGCTGTACCTAACAATGGTGATTGAAATGCATAGCAACACATTAGTATACAGCAGGATGTGAGGTTAAGCAGTTGTGTCAGGTCAAGGAAAATTTGCTTATGTGTTTTTGCAGTGCTCTCAGACCACTTCAAATATTGCACAGCTTTTGCATTCACATCATTTCATTGCTTTCAGTGGACTTGCTCCACTTGCATTGAAAAAATAAGGAGGAGACGCAGGTGCCAAGATTGCACTGGGAGCCAGAGCAGAATGTTTGTCAGGATCATAGTTTGTAACTCGCTGAGGGGTTGGGGGGGAATGAAAGGAAGATGGTGTCAGGTTAAAAACACTGTCTCTGATATAACTGGTATGGACAGCTATTCAGAAATCTGATTAAAATAATTCGGGAGGACAGTCAAATGTACATAAGATAGCACTAATTTCACTCTTCATATAGTTCAAAACTACTTGTCATGTCAAAATTGTTGACAGACAGTTGTAAGTCACTGATTGATTGATTTTATTCCTATACAAGTAGATTTCTGAGGCAACCGAAAATGTGAAGTTTCCTTTTGCTGTAATTCCACAGTTAAATGCTAAAACAGGGGCACGCTGGAGGTTCCAGAACGCAAAATACACATTGCTTAGTGTGTGGTACAGGCATGCGGCAGCACATGTGATGCGATAAGTGAACACCAAACAACATGTTCAGACCCCAACGAGTCTGCAGGAAATGAAAGAAAACACAAATAGGTGACAACAGTAACATGCGGGATAAGAGGAAAGTGTGGACCCAAAAGAGCATGAAAATGCATTCACTCCCCCTTGTCCCAGGATGGACTATGGAACACGGCTGAAAGCAGAGAGAATTGTCTTCAGCAGATCCATGGGCTGTATCTGAGACTGTCAGGAGAACTAGAGTTGTTGGATTTAGTAGAGTCCATGTTCCCATCCTGAGCTTCTATGGATGCGCAACATCCTCTAGAATGGGGAAAAACTAGAAAGCAGCAATCATTTTTGAGAAGCCCAGCTTGTACACAATCCAAAATGTACAGCAACGGGGCAAAGTGCTGTACAGCATACCTAATACACTTCAAATAATGCTACACTATAGATATTTGAAGTAGCTACACTAACATTTTCACTACAAATATAGTGGCTATATTTCACAGATGCATCTTGTACCAGTGTTATTTTGGAGACTAAGACAAAACTCTACCAGTAATGTACTGTCTTCTGAACTGCTGTTCCCAACTGATTTCAAATTTTTGACCTTCTTTCCCATTATTTCTTTTACTATTAATTGCATTCTCTTTTTTTCACACTTAAAGCATACCTATTTGATGCATTAAACATAGAAGGGCCTAAGAACAACAGATAACTAATTGAATATTTCTATCATGGCTATCTGAACACGTGCAGTACTAACATACTGTGTGTTTCTTGCACCAGGAAAATGGACAGAAGCTACAAAGCATGACTGAGCACACAGCAAGTCATATCACATAGCAGATTTGCTGTTTGAGTACAATTTGTAATGAAGGCAATAACAGCTCCAAAATAGGTAAAGCACTGGGATCTTGTTAGATAATTCTTGGTATTCTCATAATAGAAAACCTTTGTCTCAAAACTACAGATAAGTGTACTGTTCACAAACCTGAAAGATTGCACTGTCAATCCAAGAGTTTCCCACTGGCTGAACTTAAAATTTCTGATAGGGAGATAATTCATTAGAGAGTGTGCTAGATGAGGACTCATAAAGGAAGAAAAAATGAGGGGTGCCTTCCCTGTGTGGGGTTCTGTATTGATAAGCTGCTCACAGGATTACAGCTGATAACATAAGGGAAGGGGCATTTCAGCTCCCGTGCAAAGGGAACTAAGGCAAATTTGATGCTGGCTTTTCTCCATCTCTGGTGATGGGGATGCTCTCTTCCTTAATGTTGGAGGAAGATGAAGATGAAGATGAAGATGTCTGATGGCTTAATGGTTTTCAGAGAGCTGACATAGCAGCTTGTAAAGACGAGCTCCTCACAAGTGGTGGCTGGAGCCAGATACAGTAAGTTCTCTCTGCTAAGGGTTTGTTTGTTTAGGATAACAAATTTATTTGAGAATTTATACCCTAAGCAGATAATAGAAAGGTATTGCACAAGTATGCATTTTTATGTCCTATCTGCCACACCTCAACAACATCTAAAGATCTAAAAGCTTCACATGCATGATAAAAGGCTTGCTTATGCCTAGGCAATTATTTCTCAAATTTAAATGTCTCTGTTATTTTAATAATGTTTTTTTGCGTTCCCTAAAGGGCTTTGGCTAGCCTGAAGAAACAACTAATATCAGATTTCCTTTTAAAAGTGGAAGACAGCTATAATTTAAAAATTAAGTATTTATTTGGTTCCCATTTAACTGAAATATATTTAGAAGCCTCCTAATTTATATTCAGGATCACTATTTCAATACCAATGATCAAAATTTCATACATATTTGTGCACAGCAGCCACTGTGTGCATACTGATGAGCCCTTTTCAAGGCACTAACATTTGCAAGTCATGTGCTGGCACGATGGTCTTTCAGGCAAAAAGACTGCACATATCCAAACTCTCTCCAGACACTCCAGTGGTACTGTCAGTCCAAACCTAAGACAGAAGGGCTGCAAAATGCAGGAGGAATGGCAGAGTCCTTGGGAATTCTTGTGCATGCAGGTCTGCCTCAGTAAAAGCAGCCTCTTCGCTTTTTCCTGGAAACTGAAGTCCTGGCAGGTTTTGCTACAGCTCATTACACCCATGATTGAGGAGTGTCTATTTTGTTAAACATGCTTCTCATGAGAAGAGAAAAATCAAGGCTTCTCTCTGAAAGAAAGTAAATTCATGTTACCACTTGCCTCTGATTTGTATCCCCCAAGTTTAAGGAAAGTGCTGAATATTGCACCTGCCTTGCGACGAAGCAAGCTCAGACCATTCCCACATGCACTCATCAAAGCGAGTGGCTACCATTTGTGTTATCAGTGACACGTCAATCCCCTGCTGAGATCAGGGCCTGCTATGGGAAGCAAAGCATGTAGACGCCCTAAGTGAGTGCTCCAACCTCAGAGAATTCAGTCTTTTCAGATGAGGCAGATAGGAGTAAATGCGAGCACCTCCAGGAGGAACTGCTCCAGCTAGTCAAAGAAGGGTTTCTCAGGACAACCTGCAATGGCTTGTTGAAGCTCACACCAGAAATTAGCAGAGAGGGGCACTGAACGAAAAGCTGTATGGATTGTAAGCCAGTTGTGTCTTTGCTACATGGCTTATGAACTGTCGTCTTTCTTCTCCAGACTCTACATTACTGGAGGATCTCTTTCCGTCACAGAAGACTGCTTGTTAAAATTCACATCAGAATGTTTAACGGCTAGTCCTAAAACAGAGAATAATTACAACAGATTCTGGACTGTTTCAGGCTTTGCTATGCACAACACAGCGGAATGTAATCTCTAATAATTTCCAATGCAATTTAGCGTACACAGCTTTGCACTGTACATCTGTGGTTCTGCTCCTCGTAGACTGATTTATCAGCTTATCATTGTATCAGAACTGGAATAATTTTTCAATTCTTCTCTCCTCCTGAAGTGTCTATATCTCACTACACAAAGAACTTAATAAAGGACATTAAGCTGTTTTGGTGGCAAAAACGCATAGCCAAGATTGGTGACTAGCTTTTCTAGTTACTCTTCGCTTTAATTTCTAAAAATATTATTTCTTCAGCCATACTAAATTCTGACATAGAGCTAGGCTGATTGTCATTTCTCTTTTGTTTTAAAGAGAGGCTGGTGGAAAGAGCCTACTACTAGGAACTGCAATCCAACAAGTTCACCCTTACAGTAAGAGCGCATATTTCCTGAGCAACTTGATCTGGTTGAAGAGGTCCCTGCTCACTGCAGGGGTGCTGGACAAGATGACCTTTAAAGATTCCTTCCAACCCAGACTATTATTCTGTGATTCCCAAGGGGTGATTGGCTGGGAAAACCACACGTGGGATTTCTGCAGCAACTGCCTCCCTGTCATTCAGTGTCCCTTCTCACAGCCGGTGCCATGGATGCCCTGAGATGGCTCTGCCCCAAGACTGCTGTTGTGCCAGGGCAGAGGAACATTAAAAGCACAAGTTAAGCTCTAGGTGTTCTGCAATCCCATTTGACTGACTCTAACTATAGCAACAGGAACCTTTAGGAACAGCTATACAGCCTTGCAATTTGTTTGCTTGTTTGTTTTGGTTACTTTACTTTTGCAGAGGATTGCCCTAGTGCAGTGTAGTCCTTTACTTGTACACTTGCTGCTAAAACCCACTATTTATAAGTTTCATGAGACATATAAAAATTGAGTAATAACATTGCCTGTGAATTATTTGCCCTCTTTAATAAAGGCATTTCTCCATTTGACTATAATTAGGCATCATCTTTGTCTTTAATAGTTTCTTCTACAGAAGCTGTCATGGGCAGGGGCAGGAAGGTGTGTGCTGTTTTGCTAAAGATCTTCAATCAGTTGCAAAGCCTCTACACATAAGCTGATGAGTCCTTTCTTGGCAAATTCTCTGTGCATCTTTCACAGGAAGCCAGAATGATCTGGTGTGTGGTATGAGGTAGAGGATATGGGGATATAGTGGTATGGGGTAGAGGATATAGCGCTCGTCAAAAAGCCTTATTTCGGGAACTTACCAGTATTGTTCCAGATTTTCTTTCAGTCTTGCATATCTGCCATACAACAAATTCTAAACGAGTAGTTAAGTTATTTCTTCAGGCAAATTTTGCCCATCTATCTCTCTGTCCTTCCATTTCCTGATATGCAGCCATGCTGACACCATACATCATCTCTTCACAGATCCCCTTGAGTAGACTGACGGGCTCTCTGCAGCGGTGCAGAGTACTCCTCTTCTCTGTAAGGGAACAACAACATTATTACATCTTCCATTTCTGGTTCTTATACCAGCAGTGGTTATACACTGTGAAACCAGTAAAACAAGACCTGTTGATCCTAACACCAGATACAGAGTTGGTTAAAAGACCGTTGAATACAAGGGAAAACATCTGTAGAAATTAATAAGCTCTGAATTGCAATCTTAGCAAGGGTCATGCTTGCATGTCCTTATATTCCCCTCTATCACCTCATTCAGCTTTATTTTAACTTACTCTGCCTTCTCCTTGCATTTTGTACAGTACCCACCCTTTTGCACAGTGCAGAGCTGCTCTGAATTTTGCAGGAACTTTAAATTATGTCTCAGAAGAAATAAAAATATTCCTGTTATGTTCAGCAGAGGAACCCTGCCAGGTAGGGTCAACACTAATTCTGTTTTCCCCTCACAGCTGCTGTATCTGTAGTGATAGGGATGACTACACACCTGCCAGTCTGTTTCAGCCTTTCTGACAAGCCTGAATTCAAATTCACTCTTTTTGTATCTGTATGTTAGCTAGGCAAAGTATTCTATTGCCTTTGCTTCACCTTTCTCTTCTCATACAAGGTTCTGCCTTTGTCTTTGGGGGCTTTTTACCTCGCTAGGAGACACCAATACCTTTTAATAGACAGATCTTGTAATAGGATATGAATCCAGCTGTCAAATACAAGTATCAAAGCCTGAACACTTGGTTTCATCTTCTGGTTCCATCAAATCGCCACACATACTCTTAACATGGCACTTGGCCAATAAGATCATTGATGGGTCATATGAATGTCAGCAGCTGAGTTTGCAGAGTGCGGCACTAGCACAGCTTGGCAGTCTCTGCTTTGCAATATTAGGTTTTGGAGGAAATGTGGCTTTTAGATATCAGTGCAAAGCTACCAATGTGCAAATGCATCAGTGCAAACCCTAATGATGTTTGGAATGCTGTAAAACAGCAATTACTAGCATGTGCTAGTAGCATAAGATATTCCAATTCCAGCCTCTGAAATATGCATAGATGTGTGTGCATGTTTTCCCTCTCTGACATCCCTCGTCATTTTTCTCAGTGGCAGGACCTCAGCTTTTTAGCACTGCATGAGGAAAACTATCTAATAACTGTTGAACTCTTCACCCTTGGTTCCATTGGTATGTTAGTCTTGTATGCCACGTTTTTTTGCTGCAAAATCTTTGCAATTCATGTGGTTGGTATCTTGGAGGTCTGCAAAATTAAGGTCATCTACACGCTTCTCCCTAAGCACCAAAGCTCCTATTCCCTCCCTTGCATTCTATCCAAGCATTCTACCATATAACAAACAAGCTGAAGAAGGAAACAGATGAAACAGATTTTCCTTTGCAGTACAAAGCAGCTTCAATTTGTGAAAAAACTTATCACAGACAGGAGGGAGACTTCTCATGCCAGGAAATCTCTGGGTTCTTCAGGGAAGATGAACATTTCTCTAACAAGGAGTTGCAATGATGAGCTCACAGTTGAAAAAGATCAAATTTGCTACATCCTATAGGGCATAATAAGGAAGCAAAATCCCATACATCTCCAGGCAAAGCATCTCCTGTGCCTTAAACTTATGCACAGGAAGATGTGTATAATATGTGGCATCCTCCATGTGTATCTGATAAGAAGGGTGTGGGAATAGGAGGGAGTGTGTCAGCTTTACGTTTCCTGATGGCCAATTTACTAATCAACTTGCTTAACTTAGATTTTGCTAAGTGCAGCCTGGGAGCTGCAGCATTTAGAACAAGGGCTTTGGTAGCTTGAGCTAAACAAAACAAGGATCAGGCTTGCAAAATCATTTCAGAACATGGAGGTATCCATCCAGTGTCATATTTTTCCTGGTAGGAAAGACCTGCCTGACTTCCATTGGAATAAGTATCTCCTCACTCCAGATATCTGGAAAAAAACTTTACTATCTACCTAGTGGCAGTTTCCAGCATCGGAATACCACTGCAAGCCTTGCCCATTTTACAGCTGATCCATAAAAATTCAATACAGACTGAGTACATAGGGACAGAAACTGGAGTGAAATTTCCCTCAGAGACTGGGTAGATCAGGGAACTGCAATCCAGTGAGATTTTCTGTCCAGCACTGTGCATTTTCCTAGTTGTCATTTCTTTTCTGGAAAGCATGGACTTATTTGCCTCTCCCTGGAGGCTTAGTCTGCACCTCTCACACAAGCTTGCCTGTGTTGCCATGCAAATTTTCCACTAAGAAAGATAAAGCTTGCGGGGATGAGCAGGTTGTTATGGTAGAACCGTGCTGCAGGGTCTCTTACATTCTTCAAAATGCTCTGTGGTGGATGTTTGTTTTCACTTATTTCACAATCCGTGATGACTCCATCTTTTCTGCTTTTCCCCGGCGTTACCCGGTGTTCATAAAAGCAAAGTCAACAAGATCAGTGGAACTAATATCATACTGACTTCCTGAGGATAAGTAATCAGAATTCAAGACATTGGAAAACAGCTTAAAAAGTAAGATGCTGCAAAATATCTGGCAACAAAAGACCTTCACAGGCATAAATAAAAAGCTTTATTTTCTTTGTCTTGCACACACTCTTTTTAATCATGAATGGACAAAGATATAAACCCAGTTATCTTTTAGAAGCAACCTGGACTGATAAACAGTCTAATGTCAATTAAGTCCTAATATTAAGATGCTGATAGAATGATTCTTCAGTGACTGAAGTGAAATGGCTTGCCTGATTATACCAGGAGCAAAAAAACTTTTGTGAAAGCTTTTTACTGATCTTCCTGCAAAATGATATTTATTGAAATAGTAGTTCACTGTTTAAACTCTGGTATAGCAGCTGGATTCTATTCTGATTCTGAACTATGTGGATATTTTTGCTTTAGGATTTCCTCTATATTTTCTTTTTGCAAGGATTTTATTTAAACTCAGGCAGTGAAGATTTTAATGCAGAGTTCAGAGTTCTGACCTGGTAAAAAAAAAGCTGCCTAGAGTAGATCCATGTGGCTGTGGTGAGAGAAGGGAGTTATGAAGTCCTGCCATCTATTAATGGATGAGTTCATCCCTCCCAGCCATTTCCAGGTGGTACTGATAGGACTTCACCCTTTCCAGACCTTCTAGCCAGGTTAAGTGGGCCAAATCTGTCTCTGGTGGAGGCCCACTAAAGACTGTGATATTGACATGCTGTGACTGACACGCTGCAAAATTAGATTAGGCACCGATTTCTTCAATGGCTGATCTCACTAAATGTCATTCTGCCACCCAGACTTAGAATCACCCTGGTCCTGCTAATCATCCAGTTTGGGTTTTTACTGAAATGAGAAAAACATAAGCTATTTTTCTCTTCAAAATGGAATTAAGCATTTTTGTATGGTACATCCATTATCTAGAGCATAGCTGCATACAAAATGCTTAATTGGTCTTTGGGACATATGAAGCAAAATACTGTCCTGCTAGAATACAGCTTGAAAGAAATTCTCCTGATTAGGAATATAACTGAATCACAGTTCATTAGTGGATTTCTGTCTGGAGAGGGAATTTGGAGAGGTATTTTCTAAATTATGGGGGTTTTATTAATGAAGTGTAGCCAAACAGACTGTCTGGCTTTATCTTTTTATATGTTATCAACATCTCTGACAGAACAAAGCTATTGACTAGGTATCTCTTAGTAATTACTCTGCAGAGCGAGAGCTGAGGTCTTCTGCTTTTTTCTCCCTACAATTTTCCACTGAAAATGGTATCATTTTACTTAATCTTTTGTGCTGCAAAGTGGGATGGAGTTTTTGATCAGCCTTTTTATGACACATTCTTGAAAATGAGAAGCTATATTGCATTTTTTTATTGTTCAAAACTATTTTGAATCCTTTCAGAGACAAATTTATTTCTCTTTCATCATGTTGCTACTGTAGACTTCTATTTGTGACAGTTTCTCTCCTCTAGGCACAAGAACTGAGCCTTTCTTTACCTCTCTCCAAGAAATGGAGTCGAGGGGATACTCAGGATTCAATCGGTCAAGCTATGCTGATTTATACTAGCTGAGGTCTTGATGACTCTCTCTGAAATAAGCTGTCTCCTTGGTCAGAGAGATTTCAGGTATGTTATTTTATGTGAGCGGTTCCTCCAGTAAATGAGCCTAGCCTGTCTGTCTTTGAAGTTTTAGTCCAAAGTGGATAATTTCCTGAATCATTCACTGTATTATCAATGCTATTTCTATTAAAAAAATTCCCATGACTGTAAGTCTTGTCAGACCATTAACATTTGCCTTGAAATTCCAGCTAAAAGCTTAGGCCAGCGAGCAATTTATAAGAGTTGGAATTCTGTTGCTAGATTGGTTTCCTTATTTCTTTGCTCTTCTTTAATCCCTTTCCAGGGAGACCTTGCAGTCCTGAAGGATGATAAATGTGGAAATGACCAGAGGGCTGCAGGATTCCCTGTAGAAAGACAAAACATTAAGAAAGAACGACAGTTCTGTTATGCGGTTTTGTGCTACAGCTCTTTGCCTGTCTTGCCTTCTGGTCAGAGTGCATTCAATGTTTGTGGGTCCTGCAGTTAGGGTGTAGAAAAAAATTTATGATACATACTGTAATTTTTTCTTCTATCATAGCACATGGGTCCACTGCTCCCAGCCTTTCTCTCCTTTTGCTGCTATATTTTGGCCCAGAACTAGATTTTTTTACTCAGATTAACAAACATATGAAAGCAAGTTCCCTGAAACCTCAGTGCCATGACCAAACTGTACCTACTTGTGAAAAAAACAAATAAGCTGTAGTTGGTTTTGACACTTTTGCCAGGAACTTCTTGTTTAAAATTCTGGACAGGTTTGGCCTTGAGGCAGGTGGTGCAATGAAAAAAAATGAACATTCAATCTTTCCAGGAGAATTTCTCCTAGAGCACTGCTTATAATGAGTGCTTGCTGTTCTGCTGGCTTATGCCAGGCAGAAAGGGAAATGTCAGTCTCTTGATTTATCCTGTATTTCCTTTTTGCTGTGAAATTTCTTGATATCATTTTCATCCAGCTTCCTTCTCCACTTGATACAAGCAGAGTCGACTTGAAGGACTGAAAATAAATGTTTTACATAGAACGTATTTCATGATCTACTTTTCTCCCTGCAGGTGCTGTTGAAGAGGTACATGGAGTCTGAACTAGCTCCGATTGTGGAGTTCATGGTCAAATTCATTTCCATCTGCGCTTGCTTAAGAATTCAGGTTGTGTTCCACAGAACTTTCTTACCAAAATCACATGGTTTCTCTGCTTAAACTTGGTCACACACGTGTCTGTCCTTTCCTTTCCAAAAATCCCAAAGGATTTTTAAAGATGGAAATTCTGCCATTAATGGATTTCAGATATTATTTTAACTGAAAAATCTGTACTTCTTAGCTCTCATCTAGCTTACAATGTTTACCTTAATGATAAAAAATAACAATCAACACTGAGAGTATTTCCAACGGATTGACAACCACCTGTGAGGCTGAATCACCGAAGGCAAGGCCAAGGTCTATTAGCTTCTGCAAGCTGCTCCCCAGCCAGTGCTCTGTGACAAGGTTGCTATTGCCATTTTAATCTCTTTTTTAAAAAAATAAATCAAATATACATGTTTCGTGTTATTCCCAGCAGAGCCATCTCTTCTCCAAGGCATAACGGAAGAGTGGGTTTTAATAGCAAAGCTGGACTGCAGTACAAAACATAGCTAAAAAGTCAGCCACAGTTCTGATTAAAGTTGCTGCTTGAGTATCAAGGGTTACAATTACATGGAATTGAATTTTCAGTCGAAGGTGTTTTGCTTTTTCCATCTGATTAATTTCCTTTTTTTAAAGGCCTTTGAGGTCTTTTTTTTTTATACCCAGGGATTTTGGCAAAAGTTAACTGCCAGTAGCATCAATGGAAATCCCAGATGCAAATCTGTTGGGGATTTATGGGGCTTCACAAGCTTAAGTGAACGTTTTCATAAATATTGCAAAGAGGTCGCAGCAGGGGAACTCTCCAGAACCTCAGAGAAAATTTCTGCTCCAAAACTCTAGTGAACATAACTTATGCCCAGCTCTTCAAACGCACCAACTCTCCAGCACCCTCCAACATCAATGGAAGGAGAGGGAGCTGGACTCCCAAAGTATAACCATTTTGCAGCAGAGACTCGTAGAAGGCTACAGATCTGCATTTTCCTGCTAGCCTGCTGCAGAGCTTGCAGTGTGGTGGAGAAGAGAGCTAAGTGAGGGGTTCTCTCCTCCACATCTCATTGTTCCTATGTGAGGAAACATTATCTCAGCTTCCCTTGTCAGGTGTGTACTCTAGCTGACATGAGTGCTCTTCCCAAAGAGACAGTCATAATAAATCTGTGTCTGATCATTTTCACATTAATCTGCCCTTCACACAAAACTGGGTTTCATTCTTCCAAGTGTACAGGAAGGTAAATTGGGATGCAGCGTGAGGTGCAGCCTTGAGAAAATCACCAGAAGGAATCCAAGTGAAAATGGAAACAAGTCCCCAAGGTGTGTGATTCATCATCTCCAACAATTCATGTCACTAGGATTCACAGTGCTAGATCCCAGTATCTTTCCATCACTTGCCTGAAGATTACTGTCAATCTATCTGAGTTGGAAGAACAGGCTAGAAGTCTTCTATGTTGCTGCCGAAGTTCAAACCCCAGAATATTAGCTCACATCACTAGTAATTTCATTTTACATTAATATATAATATTGCTAATGCTTCTCTGTGGATTTCTCACACATCAGAAGAAGCAAATACATATTTATTTAACTATTAGGATTCAGCCAGTGTCTCAATAAATTAGTATAGTCACCTTGGCTTCACTGGTACTTCATGAAGCTATTAGACAGCCAAATCAAGACAAAACCAGTAGCATTTCCCATCTCACGTTGTGAACAACACAACATTAACTCATACCTAATCCAGATTTCCTTCAAAAGTCAATCCTTACCTTGTCTTTCATCTCCAGAAAGCTGTGCCTATTCTCATAACCTCTTAACCCTTCCCAGTTTCACTTACCTGGAAATAAGCTGCATGGCAATCTTCTTGCTATGTTCTCATCAGCTTGTATCTTTCTGACAATTATTTTACTGAAGCTCAAATTCTCATAAAACAAGCTGTCATTCCTTAGGTATCTTATTAATATTTTTAAGACCATTTATTTGTGCTCTGACATTTTATATTTTGCTGCTGCCATAATAAAAATATTGTTGAAAAACTGCATCTTCTACAGATACCACAGTTTAAGGGGGTAATTCTTACTGTTGACATTTCTTCTGTTTTACTCAAAGTATTTTTTTTAATCAGTCATCCAGCAGCCTCCACTTCCCAGGGGAGTTCTCAGTGATGCCTTTAAATAGTGGAAACAAGTAGCAAATACATGAACAATAGAGGTAAAAGATAATTTGAAGAATAATGAAAAGTGCAGGAAAGTAGAAGGTCAGATTTTTGAACAATGATTATAGCACTAAACATAGACCATCATTTGGGAACCCAAGGGCCACAAAGGTAAAGCAAAGAAACCATGGAATGCAGTACTAACTATTCATAAATGGGAAAAACACAATGAATTTAAGAGGGTGAAAATTAAAGCACATTGTCATAAGTAGTTTTCTATAAATGACTGTAATAGGCAATTGAAGAAATAGCACTGAAGCCAAGAGTACATGTATGTCTTTGGCTATCATTCAGAGTCTTCTAAATGCTTGGAAAGACACCAGAGGGATCTGGCACAGAATGAATTTTTTTCTGCACTAAAAAATCATCCATGTATGTATGATAAGATTTTTAGAACAAGATGTATAAATCCCTAGCGATTATTTAAGGATATCATTTAGTCTTGTAATTACTGTCGTCCCTTAACAGCTGTATGTTTAATTGATCACAGTGCTTCAGGGATAGAACAATTTATCTTGGAGCTCCATCTGCTGATTCATAGGTGGCACGACGTTATTAGAAACCATCCCACTCAGCCTTCAGACAGATCTTAGCTCTGCTTCAAACCAGGGTAAGAAATGCCAAACCAATCTGAGAACTGGTGCATCTAGCAGGGTTGTGTCTATATTCTGTTTCACTGCTTCAGCTAACTCACGCTGTAGTTGACAAGCATCAGTCTCTGATGTCACCACAACTGCGACTCTAATTCCACATGCCCTGCTCTTACACCTCCCAGTGCCGTGCTGTTAGTGATACCTGTAAGGCCACTTTCCAGACTTTGTAGTGGTCACAGGGAATTAATTTGGAAAATATTGACTTGTTTTTGTCCCAGGTTCTCGGATGAAGGAGATCTTTTCCTGGGCTGGCACATACCCACCCCACATTTGAGAAAAGCACTGCACAGACTGAGGACATGAGAAGTAAAATAATGTATGTCACATACTGTCATGCAGCTTTAGCAAAAGAATGCAAATAGATCTTCTTTCTACAAGGAGCAAAGTATCTTTGCATAAAATTTTAGTCAGACAGTTCCACGTTCACTTCAGTAGGACTAAATGAGATCTATCAGAGTAAAACCATTGTTCTTTGGTGCATTCTCTTTTTCATAAAAGATATACAGCATTCTCTTTTAGAAAACAGAAGTCACTCAAGCCATCATCTTGTATATGCAGCATGAAAAGCACTCAAAATAGGTCTAACGCCAGCTCTCTCTGAAAAGAACGGAATTGTTTTTTCAAATAACCAATACTAAATTGCTTACTGAGGGACCAAGGAAAATTAAACCTGTATAAAGAATAAAAGGGCACTTGGAAATAGATTGCATCTGAAATTTCAAACAATGGAAACGATGCAGCAGAACAAACACTTTTGATAAAACTGTGTAGAGACAGAGCAGTGAGTGTATATTGAAATTTGAGGCTACATTTATTCTATTTTCTCCCTAGTCTTGAGAAAGGATGGATGAGATATGACTTGTACCTCCCTGACATGGCTTCTAGCACTGATTAGAGAAATTCCGAGAGCTGCTTCATTTTGCAAGTTGGTTGCTTGCACCCCGATTGCTTTACTTGAAGCAAAGTGCCCAAATGTACTTAGTCTTTTGCCACCCTAAGCACAATTTACCCAGTAACAGTGGTCTCCAGAAAGCAGCATGTATCATTGCAGTATGTAACAAGGAGATAGCAGCAACACTTTGATCTATAGCCTGGGGTGCCCTGTTGGACTCCGAGTTTCATCAGGAATCCACTGCAGGAAAATCTCTGGAATTACTCTCGCTGTGCTAGCACTGCACAGAGCCTGCTGGCAACAGAGTGAAAAAGGCATGTGTAGGGTCAAAAATACACTATTTTACCAACACTGAGAAAGAATGCTACAGGCAAGTGCAGTTACACCTGACAGCAAAATGACCCAGCCAGGCATCATGTGCACTGACCTCTGTCCAAACTGGATTCTACTTAGAGGAATAAGAATATTCAAAGAGAAAAACTAGGACATGAAATTCTCCTTTAGACATTTGTTCGTATAATAAAGCACAACAGAAATCTTTTTGTAGGATTCTGTTTCTATCCTGAGGTCTTTACCGGCTATTAATTAAAATCATATTGCTTGTTTATACAGACAAGGGGCTCAAGCGAAAGATAAAAAGTAGACCCCACATAATTAAAAAGCAGTCTGAAAAAATGTTTAATTATGTGTTTTATCCTCACCGAAAAGCAATTTAAGTACGTTTCCTTTGCTATCAATAATGACATTAACTAGCTGATTTTCAGCCACCACAAGAATCCTGTAAATCACAGGCCCCTCAGGCATAAGTGTTGTACTCTGAAAACCAGAGCATGCATGCACAATGTAGCAGCTTCTGGACATGGCTGTGCCTCCTGAAACAGTGCTTTCAACTAATTTCTTTCCAAATGAATTGTACATTTACATTTTTTCTTTATTAATATACCCGATGCACTCTAAACATTAGAAGCTGTGTTAATTTTACAAGTTGCTAAGAACAGAACCAGCAGTAGGACAAATTCATCACAGCAGCCTTTTCTTTCTCCTCATGGTTTTGCTGTGGTTCTTCGCTTGCACAGGGAACACCCACATAATACATAAAATCCTGTTAATTTGTCCATGCCAAGACTACTTTTATCCATATGAAACTTCCACCTGCCACTGTGACAGAAACAAAGCATAAATGTCTGGTGTAAAGGAATAAGATCTAGCAGAAGCTTATAACATTTTCTTGACAGAACTGCCTCATTTAATTTGAATTTCTAGAAACAGCATTCTGTTGAAAGCACCACCACCCCGCTTCCTCCAAAAAATGCCATTTAATGAATTCTTTATCTAGATCCACCTGCAACATAGCAAAATGTTGTCATTTGTTTTAAGGCCAGTGAGCAGCAGCACACCTGCTCTGCTTACAACCTGAACCACGAGTGCCCTGGCTGGAAACGAAATCTGGCAATGCCATTGTGAGAAACACTTATTCACTGGTAAAATATTGAAAAGGAGAAAGTCTTTGAAGCAAAGGCAATAATATTTTTATTTTATAATTCAGCGCTGAATCAGATGCCATTCTAAAAAAGGCATCCCATCTTACAAAAGCAGGAGGTATATAGATTTGTTTTAGACAAAGGACCGTGTAAGTCCTTAAAGAATGTTTATTTTTTTAGGTTATCCAACCATGTCTGGAGACTTCCTTTAGGTTATCTCCTGACCTAAAACATTTATATCTTACAAGACAACTAAGCATATCAATAAATCCTTGCAACTGTAAGAGAGTGTTTATTCTTTCAGGTTATTTATCCAGGTCTGGAGATTGTCTACGTATTATCTCTTGATACAAGACAGATTTATATGACAAGATAATTAAACATATAAACCAGCTGCAGCAAAACTTATCAATTAATTCTCACACCATGGATGAAGCTGTCGCTCCTGGACTCCTGAGCAGGGCCAGTGGTGCCAGGGACCATTAGCCCTTCCTGCTCCTTTATTCTCACAGAGCCATAGTTTATAACCACAGGACATAAAAACTCTGCCGCGTGAGGCTATGGAGGCTGGCTGCTTCCTGGCCAAAGGAAAGGCTCCACAGAGGGCGCAGGAAGCCTTATTTTTTGAGAGAATATAACACCCCAGGTTTAGCCCTTCCCCTCCCACTCTCGTTTTTGCCCCTGAGTTTTGGTCAGAATGAGCCACAGGAGCCACTAGCTGCTGCCACAGCCTCAGCCACCACAAAAGCAGCGGCTACCGTGACCATGCCAAAAGTTCTAAGACCCTCATAATTGCAAAAGAGCCACAAACCACCCTGCTCCTCCCATGTGCTGCTGCCCTGCACCATCCACAAGGCTGGTGAGAGTGCTGCCATGCTGTGCTGCCCCGGGACAGAACCTCCCTGAAGGATAGGCTCATACTTTCCACACAGATCTCCAGCCATGGCAGATGTTGCGGGACATGCTGAGATGTCTCTTGGTGCTCTTCTTTTGCAGCTGGTACTGGACACGCTGGGGTGGCCCTTGGTGCTCTTCTCTTGCCCCAGCTGCAGGGGCTAAAGACAGGAGAGTGAATAACAGCTCCCACCATGCAGTGCCCACTTTTGCTACCCCACATTCTGCTGTCTTTTTTTTTCTATTTCTTCCTCTCTTCCTGGGCATCTTTTGCTTCGGGGGTGCCGCACACAGCTGTTCTCCCCAGCCGCATCACTGCAGACATGAGGCACCACGTTATTTTGCCATCCATAGCCCCTTCGCTGCAGTGCAGGCGCAGGGCTGGGAGCCAGGAGGGCTGAGGCACCAGGGCAGGCGGGCGTGCAGCCCAAACTGCACACGAGAGAGAAAGCTGCCGTGAAGATCTCCCTGAAAAGTAAAAACTGGACACCGGGGAGACTTTGCAAAGGGATCTTAACAGGCTGGAGCGCTGGGCCGAGACCAATGGCATGAGGTTCAACAAGGCCAAATGCTGGGTCTTGCACTTGGGGCACAACAACCCTATGCAGTGCTACAGACTGGGGGAAGAGTGGCTAGAAAGCTAGAGGAGAAGGACCTGGGGTTGACAGCCGACTGAACATGAGCCAGCAGTGTGCCCAGGTGGCCAAGAAAGCCAATGGCATCTTGGCTTGGATCAGAAACGGCGTGACCAACAGGTCCAGGGAGGTTATTCTCCCTCTGTACTCGGCACTGGTGAGACCGCACCTTGAGTACTGTGTTCAGTTCTGGGCCCCTCACCACAAGAAGGATGTTGAGGCTCTGGAGCATGTCCAGAGAAGAGCAACAAAGCTGGTGAGGGGACTGGAGAACAAGTCTTATGAGGAGCGGCTGAGAGAGCTGGGGTTGTTTAGCCTGGAGAAGAGGAGACTGAGGGGAGACCTTATTGCTCTCTACAACTACCTGAGAGGAGGTTGTGGAGAGGAGGGATCTGGCCTCTTCTCCCAAGTGACTGAGGACAGGACAAGGGGGAATGGCCTGAAGAAGGGGAGGTTCAGGCTGGATATCAGAAAAAAAATTCTTCACGGAAAGAGTCATCGGGCACTGGCAGAGGCTGCCCAGGGAGGTGGTTGAGTCACCTTCCCTGAGGTGTTTAAGGAACAGGTGGATGAAGTGCTTAGGGACATGGTTTAAGGGAGTGTTAGGAATGGTTGGACTCGATGATCCAGTGGGTCCTTTCCGACCTGGTGATTCTATGATTCTACGACTCAGCGGAGCGCCCCACCATCACATCTTCCTCTGTGCAGCTGCAGGGCTGGAGCACCCTGAGGGAGATGGGGGGCACATGGCGGCAGGCAGAGCTGCCCGCTGCCACACTGCAGTTTCTGTTAAATGGAAACACTGTCTTTGTTTAATGTAGGCTTTGATTGCTCAGACACAAAGAACAGCTGGGAGTGAGGGGACCCAGGCAGTGAAGCGGCGACATGAAAGGCAGGAGTTGTGCCTGCCCTAGGTGATTTGGGGGGGCTGAATTTGAGGAGGAGTCAACTGCCTTGTGGTTTCCTCTACAGAATTTTGACTAAAACTTCCAGGTAATCTATGTCCCGGTTCCATATTTACATTGAAAGAGTCTTTCCTTTCACGAAATGCCGTAGTTCAGGACCTTCCTTGTCTTTACAGTCAAGTCCCTCTGATATCTGAAAAGGTTTAGCGGGGCACCAAAGTTTGGAAAAAAACATCTGAGTGTGTACTCAAATTCTCCTTTTAAGTCTTCTGGGAAACCTTTTATGCTTTTAACAGTGATTGTATATGCCTGAATATGTCCTGTACATGTATCAAGTATGCACGCCATCTGCCAGCACATGAACATCTGGAAGCCAGATTCTGCCCCACTGCACAAACACACTGGTATGACTCTTTTATGAGTTTTTCTTTGCTGTTGACTGTACTGATATCAATTTAGTGTAATTTCATTAAATTAAGCAGAGCTTTTTTTTTTTTTCCCTCTCTGGTGAAAAGCCAGAGCAGACTCTTCTGCATTATATCAGTCTAAAACAATCATAAATAAGGCCAGATTTCATCTTTAATTATTTTACTTCCACGAGCCTGTACTGAAAGAGATGCATATCAACCAGTTCAAACTTTGAATCTTCATTGGAAGAAGACCAGGACTGTTAAATACCATCAAAGTGAAGATTGCTCTGTTTTCACACCAGGTGCTGGAGAGCGGAGCGCTTTCTGAGCAACAAGTCTGTTGTTTCATGAATTGCTACGTTTGTCACACAGTTCCCGGTGATGAATGCAAAGGCTTGCGGCCCAACAAATTAGGATCATCTCTAGTAACTTTTATTAACAATACATTGCTATATTCTGGAGGCCTTTTTATGAACGTAAAGAAATTAAAAATATAAATTCCCTCCTTCCTCAGTGACTCACATAACTTTTATTTTTCTATTAATTATCTACTGTAGGATTGATCTAAGAGGCTGAAAACCATGAGCACAATAGTTCTCATTTTCACTTGATTCTGTAAATCTAACCTCCATTCTTCTTCTGCTCCTACACATATTCATTCCCCCTCTTCAATCTTTTTCTCAGGTATACATTTTCTTTCAAAGTATTCCTCATTCATTCCATTTTTAGTCTGTCCTTCTTCACCACATACTCTGTTTTTCACCATTTTTTTCTCATGCTTTTCTCCCTGTGTATTCCACTTTCATCATGGAAATGAGTGTAAAAGGGAGACATTTTGCTTCATTGCTTTTCATACAAAAATACAGAGACTTCAAACTGAGAAAATTAGCAATAAATTATTTACTTTAATATAATTTCTTTAGATCTTACTTCGAGATTTATGCGTCATTTTCTGCAGGCAACACAGTCTTGAAATTTTTCCTAATTTCCTTATTATTAGGTATACCTTATGTAAACTTTATACATGTCATTAGAGTTACTCCATAATTTGCACACAGAACATCAGATACAGGCACAATGCAAGAGAAAACAAGTCAAGATATCCCATGATCTCCTTATAAGGCCCGTATCTAATTTTTTCCTTACATCAGGTTCTCTGATAACCCGAAGCTGGTGGAGTAGCCATTTGCCCATACCCACATTCTGAGTATAGAGATGATAGCTCAAGGTGGAAGCTAGTTGTCATATCACAAATACAAAATAAACAAACTGTTTATCAACTGTCCTTTGTTACAACGAATTGCTAAAAATTACACTGTCCTAATTCACAGCCGTAGCCCAGTGACTCTTACAAGGCTTACCCTGGCAAACCCTCAGAATAATTGTAACTCACTCTACCTGGGAAGTACCTAACTTTAGTCCTGGAGAAGCCACGCACAATCCTAAACTCTAGTCTAGGAATTTTATTAATTCCCCAGAAACCTAACTGTCCTGTGCAGCTCAGAGAGATGTGGTGGAGGCTGCTGAATTAAATAGGCTGACAACAGACCAAAATCCCTAATCCTGCAAGTCATTTAATTGCAGTGTCTTCTGTTCAGTTCTGCCATTTGCACTTCATAAATCCAGTTATTTTCAGATATATTTGTATTCTAAACAGTGCATGGTCTGATAGTAGTAATGTTGTTATAGCACCATTACAGGCATGAATGCCTGTGTCTTTCCTTTCACAGTAAACTTTAGATATAGAATTAGTTGCAAGAACACCCACCAACCTCAAAACTACAGGGTTTTTTATTTACTGTGGCAAAGCCTAATAATTCACATAGAACAATGATTTATCAAAGGACCTTTATTATGAAAATAAATCCTAATAAGAAAGTCTTTCCCAGGCACTTTGCAATTAAAGATAAAACTATCCAGAAAAAAGAAAATGTAATATGTAACTGGAATGAGGACAGATAAATGGAAATCATCATATGTGAGGCAGAAGAAAAAAATCAAATGGCTTAAAGCACTGAAATTGGAGGGACAGGATAATCTCCATCCCTGGGTTCTGAAAGAACTGGCACATGAAATTGCATGTCCAGCAGCAAGGATTTTTAATAATGCTGCCAACTGGTAGCATATCATTACTGAAAAGCAAACGTCTTGCCTGTATTTCAGAAAGGGGGAAAAAGGACGGAAAACATTAGAGTGACCTCAACAATATTCAAAGCTCTAGAAGGTATTTTTAAGAAAAACATCTATTCAAGTAGACATAAATAGAAAATGGGACAAAATGCAACCTAAGTATACCAAAGGTAAAGCAGGTTGAGTTTCTGCTAATTAAACCCACTGTTTTCGTCACTAGAAAGTGCTGTAGATACTATCCATTAGGCTTCTGTAAAGTAAGTTGTGAATAAAATGCTAAAGCAGGCAAAACCCTTGATTATGCTGGAAGAGGAACTGTTGTCTGGAGGGAGGGTATTATTGTAATTCTGATCAATATTGGAATCTGTCTTATTTAATATTTCCAGTAATGACTGACACAAAAAGAGCGTGCTGATGAAATTATCCTGAAAGCAAACACTGAGACATACGGCTAATAACGAAGAGGATTAAAGGCTCATATAGTAAAAAAAATTGATACTGTGGCAACTGGAATAATAGAAATGGAATGGAATTTAACACATATAACATATGTATGAAAAACCAATAGCAGGTGCTTAGCACTTGGAAACCAAACACGGAAGAGATACATTAGTTGAACACAGGCTGCCTACCAGTCACTGCTGTGAAGACATCCGTGGAAAAGCCAACTACAATCATAAAAAGTTCTAGGTTTGGTATTACTAGTAGATTTATGAAAATATTGATACCATCATATGAGGTGTTCCTGAAATCTCGTGTCACTTTACTCCATGTTTCGTGCTAGGGCAGGTGGAAAAATCTGCTATGAAAGTAAGAAAGCTTGTCTTACTGACATGATGAAGCTAGTTCAGCTTTTTTCCCGAGCCTCACTATCTAGTCACTAGCAATCTACAATATCCACCAGTTCACCATTTCAAATTGCAAGACTGTTGGATACATCACTGTCATCAGTATGTGGCCAACAAATCAAGTGTAAAATATAAAATTTTGGGAGGATAGTTGCCTAATTATTGGCCTCATGCATAAATACCCATAAATACCTACATCGTACCTTATTTACTATCAAAACACAAATATTCATCATAATCTCTATTTTTTATCTTAATGGAAATTTGCATACATAATATTTCCTACAGATGACGGTTTTATTTGTTTTGTAACTACTTGCTTTTAAAACTGTAATACTCAATAAATAACACCTGGGAAAAGAGAGGAATGAGCTATGTGCAGTGACTGGGACTCCTCTGAATAAAGAATACATACAAATATTTTATTTGAGTTAAGATGCTGCCTTTTTCTTTTATGAGACAAAATTAATGACATTGGTATTGATCTGTACTTTTACAAACCTGTTGTTTTTTAAGAGATAGATATTGTGTCTAATTAGTGCATATGCTATACCTGTTTTTTTATCCCTGGTTAATAACTCAAAATACAGTACCAATTTGTACAGTACAGACATGTACAGATTTTCTATTAAAGAGCAAGGAAACCTTTGGATGTCTTTCAGTAAATATTCTGCAAACCCCTCTGCCAACTGCAAATAACAGTAAACCATCATTAACACTTTGACCTTTATGAATACAGCGTGCTTAAAAACTATCAGACTTCTCTGGTTTTGCATGAGTTGTGAGGCACAGAATGCTAAAATAAAATACACATCTTGTAAATATCTGATTTCAATTAACTGCACAGATATGCACTTTAGTCAGAAACACTTATCATCATATGAATTTATTAATTCAATTTATTATATGTAGCCATGACAGTGTTTTGGTTCCATTAAATATTGAAAGATAGGTCTTTTTACTGCAGTAGTGGGACACGGCATGTTCCAGTTCAACATTTTCAGATTCATTCTCCATGGAAAACAGGAGTCAAGAGACCAGAATCCCAATAAACTTTAAGACAACAGTCATGTATAAGTTCATGTCTGTGTGAACTGAGTATAGTGTCAAATCTATGGCCTCAATCTACTCTGAAAGCAAACTTTCAGGAACAAAGACATTTCTGGTGGTAAAAGTGGAGGAAGCCTGAGGAAGACCTCAACATACCCTGCAGCATGTTATGCCCAAATGGGATACTGGGCATGAAATACACTTCTGGGGGGGTGGGGTGGGGTGGGGTGTTGTACTGATATGTCAAAGCAGGCATACCTCACCTCCTCCCAGAAATGCAACTCCTGTCCTCAGTTTAAATGTGCAATGGCAATAATTCTGATGAGACTTCAACCCTCCAGTATTTTGTTTTAAATAAAATGATGTCTGGTGTTCTTCATTTAAAGATGAAGATACAGATGTAGAAAGACAGAGGACTGCTGTTGTTCAGCCAAAACTAGGTATCATTAATAAAGGATCATTGCTCACCATCAAGTAGCAATGACTTCCTATGACTGCTGACCTTGTATTTCTTTTTATTTCATAAAGCAGGCATGGGAAATATGCATAAGTCTGAAAGGTTTCAAGCAGTTATGTTACATCTGTGTCCTGAATAGGTGAAGGCTGTATGGTCTGCTGCTGGGCATTCAGATGCCCTTTCATTTCTTCCTGCTGTTTTTGAGAGCCAGAGTGCATTGATTGCTGCCACAGCCACCCAGAGCACAGTGCTTCTGAGAAGTTTGGCCTCAGAGCAGAGCAGTTCCCCTGAGAAACAGTCCACTGGTGAGGAAAAAGCTAAAGCTGGGACTGCCTGGAGGAGCCACGGCTGTGTAGGTCAAGCTTTCCAAGAGCACATCCCTGCAGCAAAAGGCAACCTTTTGTGACAGTTAGATCCCATAGCTTCAGGGAAACTGAAGAGATGATTTGGTGTCTTTGTCTGTTTGTTTTCTGGATTTGATCAAACTAAACTTTCCTGACTTAGAACCAGTTTTGGTTTAGACTTGAAGAAACTAATGCTAAAAACCTATGGCCTGATTCCGTTATTTTTATGCTTCATAATTTATCTTGAAAATAGTTCCATTTATTGTGATGAAAGACAGTCTGATTTTATGATCATGAAGGACGAAATGCCAAGAAAATGTGCCTCTTAAGTTTCCCTCTTGCTTCCATGGTGAAAATACTTCAGTATGGCTTCACACTAGTCTCCTCTAACCATTGTATCTGTCAGAGCTGCTGGTCAGCCCCTCTTTCATGTCTTCTTTGTCCATAATCTCTGCTGCCACAGGTGATTTGCTGCCCACTGTTGAATAAGACTCTCCTTTTTTAATTTTCTGCATCAAGGAGGCAGAAGAGGAGTTTGCCCTGTCAAATGCATCCATTTTCTCTTCCATTTGTTACTTTCTGGATTGTGTTAATGGACTTTGAAGTTCCAGGACCAGCTAAGGTAGCTCATCAACACATTTGATGTCAGAAAGACAGAAGAATGCAAGTTGTCTTAATACAGAAAAAAAAGTCTAGTAAGGGAGGAGAGCCTTAGTTCCTCAAGTTAGAGACAGCAGGCATTCTTTGAACTGTCTTTTTAGGTTTATATTTGCAGAAGTCCTCTCCAGGCAAAATATACCTCAAATACATGTATACACACATATGTGGTGTATATATATAAGTTAGAAAGTTCAACTAAATTGGAAAGATTCTGTTGTCCTTTTCCATAGGAGAATTTTATGGAAATAACGTAGGAGACAAAGAAAGTTTCTGAACAGTATCCTTCAGTACACTTGGCTGGAATCAGCTACTGCAAATCATCAGTGCTAGTGCTGGGTTTCTCTTCCCCATTAAAAATACAAACCACACTTTGTTTCTGGCACATGGGATTAAGAAGCCAGCAAGAAGCTTTATCATCTCACTGGGAGTCTATCAATTTGCAGAATCATGCCCAAAGAGCAGATGACGTGCTCTTGGTACGAATACTAGAAATCAATTCTAGCATACATGCCAGAGGTTAATCATCACTACTCTTGTCTGTTCTCTCTACAAGGTAAACATTTTGATGATAGTCTTCATGCTATGCTGATAAGTAACAACTATTTGGTTATTTCATTTTTATTTGCTTCATTGAAGTAGCTGTGAAGAGTCCAGGCAGAAGAGGAAGAAATTATGGCAAACAGCTGGTTTTGTTTATTTTGCATTGTTTAAGCTGCTTCAGATATTCTGAAATCTAGTTCAGATGTAAGGTGGAGAAATGCAGTTATAAAATGTAGGATACATACCAGTGTTGACAATCACAAATGGAATCCTGCCCACAGCAAGTACACTTGATGTTTGTAGCAGCCTTTCAGCTGTCCCCCGCCTTATCCATCTATTAGCATCGCTTTAGGCTTGCTGACAAGGTAATATGACAATTTCAGCACAAAATAGGTGCTAAGCAAAGATGACTCTAAACGGGCCACCTACTTACTGTGGTGAGCGTGACTGTTTCTGCATAAAATCCCTTTTCTGCTGTTTGGGAGAATTCAAATGTGATTTTGTATTCTTTGTGTCTAAGTGAATATGACAAGAACTATAACTTAGGGGAAGGAGAATGAGGACTCTGGATTTAAAATGTGTTTATTTCTCCAGGCAGAAGACTGATTGACAAGCCTAGTGGCATCCAGACTAAAACCTGCTAAATTTGGGAGCTTACTAAAGTAAAATGGTGTTGTAACTAAGGCAGCCTGCAGCTGCCATAGCACTAACAGAGTGGACTACTCTTTGGGTTTGCAGTTTCTCTTTTTTACTGATGCTTGCAAAGGTGACCTTGCAAAGAAAGAAAAGATCCCTTCTGAAGGGGTAGTTATTAAGTTTCTTAGACAGAGGAACATAAAGAAACAATCAGACTTTGATGATACGGTGATCCTTATTTATTACAAAATGACTGAACACCTTCCACAAAAGGTTTTTAGCACAGTTCTATTTTTGTCTAGATAGGTTTTTTTTAAACACTCCATTGCTTATTTAGGGAAAGGATCTGGATCTGTGTATTTATGTCTGTCTCATTCTTTTCCCCTTAATACATTTTATTCCCTGCTTATATGAAAGATATATTAATGCAGAATAAGAACTGTTCTGTAGTTTGTTTCCTTGCTGGGGTTTATTTCTCTCCTGGTCCACCCTGCCCTTCTGGTACTCATGAAATAACCAGATCACAGACTTTCCAGTTTAATCACTATTGCTTTTCTCTTAAATAAAGATCTTGTTACAATAAACAAACAGCAGTCATGCTAATAAAGTCTCTATTGTTAATATTTAAGAACTAATATTTCCTGTTACATATTAAAAAAATCCACAAGTATAAGTACTCAAGCTTGATTTTAGTTGTGTTTGTTAAAGAAACCAGAAGTGCTTTATAGAACTTTTATAATTTTTTAAGATTTCAAACTTCTGTATATGCTACATCCAATTTTCTCTGACCATAGCATAGAGTTTAATCTTTTTGATACAGCAGATGAAAATCAACATCTAATTGTGCTCCATTTAAAGCTTATGTAACAACAACAAAAGTCCACCCCAGTGGAATTCCTGTTTGAATTACCAAAGACGAAATTTTAAAGTAAAGATACTGATGTCCAAAGAGAACTGAAAAAAATGAATCTTTATATCAATTCAAAAAACTTAACTGGGAACAGGTTTAAAAATGGTGTAATCCAAACATATTTTAACCACTTCAAATCTTAAGGTAGGTATGATCTAATCGTGTTGAACTGTTTCTATAGTGCCCTTATCCTCGCATTTTAAAAAAAGTTTACTGTAGTACGATTTCACAGTGATTAGAAAGATGGGAAATGCAGCCTACAGAGGCGAACCAAAGAACTTTATTGTCATTTAGGCTTCCTTTGGATAGGATTAGACAGCCACATCAGCATGACAGCAGATAGTTGAACCTTGCAGTTCTGTGACAGATATCATTGGTGGTTATCCACTAATGTTAGCTCAATGGTGAAATGGAAATTTTGTCATGCAGGTCAGCCAGAGGATATTTTAAAGGCTTTAACATTTTTTATAAGGAGCTTCTAAATATGAGGATGACTACAGGAGAAAGCACAAAGACGTATTACCAGTGCTGGTCAGTACAATGCTATTCTGGCCCAGGTGAAGGCGAGTCTCCACATTTTGTCAGTGAACGTGAGCTGATAGGCAGATGACACTAAGCTGGGAGGAAGTGTCGATCTGCTGGAGGGTAGGGAGGCTCTGCAAAGGGATCTGAACAGGCTGGACTGCTGGGCCGAGACCAATGGGATGAGGTTTAACAAGGCCAAATGCTGGGTCCTGCACTTGGGGCACAACAACCCTATGCAGCGCTACAGACTGGGGGAAGAATGGCTGGAGAGCTGCATGGAAGAGAAGGACCTGGGGGTGCTGGTTGACAGCCGACTGAACATGAGCCAGCAGTGTGCCCAGGTGGCCAAGAAGGCCAACGGCATCTTGGCTTGTATCAGAAATGGGGTCACCAGCAGGTCCAGGGAGGTTATTCTCCCTCTGTACTCAGCACTGGTGAGACCGCACCTCGAATACTGTGTTCAGTTCTGGACCCCTCACCACAAGAAGGATGTTGAGGCTCTGGAGCGTGTCCAGAGAAGAGCAACAAAGCTGGTGAGGGGGCTGGAGAACAAGTCTTACGAGGAGCAAGAATGGCCTCAGGACAAGAGGGAATGGCCTGAAGCTCCGTCAGGGGAGGTTCAGGTTGGATATCAGAAAAAAATTCTTCACAGTAAGAGTCATTGGGTACTGGAACAGCTGCCCAGGGAGGTGGTCGAGTCGCCTTCCCTGGAGGTGTTTAAGGAACTGGTGGATGAAGTGCTGAGGGACACGGTTTAGGGAGTGTTAGGAATGGTTGGACTCGATGATCCAATGGGTCCTTTCCAACCTTGTGATTCTGTGATTCTGTGACTCAGATAAATGTGAAAGGGATTTTTCTTCCCTTATGAAAGGGAAAAGAAGCAGGATGTAACTAATGTGAAAAGAAGTGGGAGGAAGGCAAAGGGATGCACGACATAATCCAGAACAATCCTTGCTGAAGGCTTCTGAGTGTCTAACAAGTGAGAAAAGATGGCACATGTGGAGTTCAGAGGAAAGAATACTGCAGTATCCTAATTGAGACAGGAGGAAAAGGAAGCCTGTTTTTCTGCCCATGTGGAGACACAGAGGACACATATATGACTGCAGAACAGTGTTGAGATAACCAAGCTGTATTTTAATGAATGAATCCATGAGGGGCGTGTAAGGAGGTGAAAACAGCTTCTTCCCAGCAACAAGACAGGGAATGGAGATATTTCGATGAACAAGACATTTCTTGGAAGTTCAGAGGTTTCTTGCCAGCCTGTGGGCCTCAACTGACTTGAGTAAGTGACCAGTAAGAGATCAGAAGTCAATCTGCAAGCTCATCAGCCAGTGCAAGAAACCAAAACTGAGTGATGCCAGGAGATCAGTTACTAATCCACAGCTGGAGTCAAGATATTTAAGACTGGATATTAGAAGAAGGTGGGGTATGGAGTGGTGGGGAGCATCTGAAGCCTAACTAGTCCTCCTTGGGCTGTTCTGCCTGCGCAGGTAAATGTCCTTATGTTGATTACACCACAACTGATAGGCGTAATCATTAATCAGCTATAATGTAGAAGAACTGATAATACTATCAACTATATCAATTTTTATATAATGACTTATGGCAGTACATAATGGACAATTCCAAACTACTAGATAATTTTTGAAGAGAGAGTTTTATCTTCATATGTGATGTCTTAAAAATTTGAAAGATATTCTTCATTTGAAAACATTTTTTTTGGAACTGAGTTTACAAATGTTTGTTAATTGAGATCTCAGACTGAACAAATTTATTGATTATGTTGCTATTGCTCTGTGAAATGCCAGATCTAAGAAGAACAATTTCCTTGCCAAAAAACATTTACTCCATGAAATGTCAGCTGGAAAGTCTGAGAAGGAAGAAAAAAGCAACCCCCAATTTTCTGCTACTCAATCTAAAGGCAGACAGGCTTTTGATTCATTCCTTATAGCTAAATCATTGTTTTTCTTCACTGTTTCACATACAAAGCAAAATGCATACCAAAACCACACACTTTACATGATTCAGAAGCTGGAAAGAAGTAGAGACATTATTGCTATTGATTTCAATAACATGAAATCAGCAGGTTGCTTTCCTTTCATTTTGGCAAGATAATAATTCTTATAAATGCTTTTTTAATACAGAACTCTGTATACACGTTATGTTACAGTCTCACCACATTACATAAAATGCTAAAGTAAACTGCTTTAGTTTTAGAGAAAAGAATCTTTATTATGCCTTGCTTTCTTTCAAATATGAATAAAGGTGAAAATTATGATAGACACAAAGCTGCATCCATATACAATTCCACATCTCATTCAAAATATTTATTTTGAAATTGTTCTGTCTTCTCTGTGTGATGGTCCTGCTAATGGTGTGTGATAAGCTAACTCAAATGTGCACATAAAAATGTAACAGCATTGGAATAGAAGAATTCTTTGAACTGTCTGCAGAAATAAATATTTACCCTATAAGCAAAATAAAACAATCACTTTTCTATAAAAGCAACTCTAGTTATGTCTGAAACAGACGATATGGACGGTATAATAAATCCTGGATACTTAGGTGAAAAGCATTCAAAAGAAAAATCCACGACTTTGAAATACATGGTTTATGAACGTAGAAACTGTTTACAGCCCATGGTATACGTTTTTCAAGAGAGAAGAAATTTTGAGTAAATTTCTTGAATAGTAGTATTATGTGACTCAGAATAGAAAGTTACTCGGGAAAATATACATAGCCTACCTTCCTCCTCCACTGCCAAAGTATCCAAATGAGCACAACTTGTCTATCTATGGAAAGATATAATTGCAAGTTTTTTAAATGTGTTATCCATCCTCTTTTATTCTACAGCTAAACATGCATACACTCAGCATAAAGCAAAAATATTGGCATAAAATTAGGAATATATTATCTTTCTATATTTAATACAGAGTCAATGTTTAGAATGATTACTGGCACATCAAGGCCCTGGCACAAGCAAGCAGCACTTTAAGCCTGTTTTTAGGACTAGCTCCTATTGAAGGCATTCCAATCAAGTAACTTTCTGCACTAGGATGAAATTGTAACATTTGCAGGTCCAAGTTTCAAAGGTATTTAGCCACAATGCACACATGCCCATGAAGCTGGTTTTCCAGACAGCGCTTTAGAAGTCTTCTGGGGAAAATGGTCTGCAAGAGGGAGCTGATTACCTTTGCACATGTGCTTTGCTGCCTCCCGCTCGCAGAAGGAGCTGTTGTGCATGCAATCCACCACACCATTTCTACAGTTTCTACACCGTGGTGGTCTCTGCCAAGTGATCTGCTGTGTGCCGGTGCAGATTTAGCCATGCTCCTGCACAGGATCGCTGAATGCATGGGTGCAGCGGCATCACCGAGAGCCCCTCATGAAAAGCTGCTACCAAAACCTCAGTCTGCAGCTAGGACAGCAGAATCTGCAGGCTGGGGTTGTGGCTGTGCTGGGTGGTCTGGGGACTGTGTGTATTCGTAGATTTGGGTCTGAATTGCTTTCGAGAACAAGCCTGGGCTTGTATGTTGGTATTGTGCTTAGGAAAACATCTCCCCAGGAGACAGAATCCTACTGGAAACCTGCAGGGCTCAGAGCAAAGTCCTGCTGGGTCTTTTGCAAAGTGTGAAGCCTGAATCTAGGCTGATCCTTGGGGATTTGCCAGGCACAGGGGCTGGCTGCTCGCTGCAAGGGCAAACCGAGACTGTTGTCTCATCTCTTAAAGGGTCTGTGATGCCGGGGCCTCCAGCCCAGCCCAGAGATGTTGAGGGGAGCACCCAAGCCTTGCAGGAAGGTTTGCTCCAAGGGAAGGGCTTCTGCAAGGCTCCTGTGAAACATACTCTGTTGCATATTAGAATTGTTTCAGAGCAGCAGATAGACGTTACCTGCTTCTCCTGAAAAGAATTGGTAAAAAACTTCACAACTACTTGGTAGCTTATTTTTATGGTATTCTTTTTAATGTGAAAGAAAATATTGGCATCTTAGGATTTTAAAACATAATTAGGTATTGCATAGGAGAGAAATTCAGCAGTGTGTGCATTACATTGCAAAATGGAGAGTTTTCTCCTGGAAATGGGCTACTCTGTAAATCATGCTTTGTAGCTACCAGCAGTAACAAATAGCAAGTGCTTTCTCAGCAGTAGTGGAACTGGAGCATTCCTGTTATTTCTAACTGTAAGCCTGTCTTTGTTTTCAAAGAATACGGAGTTGTGAGAGGAGACAGGTCTTCGACTGACATGTGCTTTCTGCCTTCATCTCAGCACCTTGTTTTGAGAAACAGAATGATGAAAGTGTGGGGCTTTTTCTGCGTAGGCAGTCGCTCCTCCTGATCAAGAGAAGCGTGCTGCAAATTGGAAACAAAATGGAACTGTAATCCCGTGCATATTAAAAAGCAAATGCACGAGAGGTACAGAAGAGAGTGCAGATGTTAAAGTGCCAAAAGGGGAACCTCCCAACAGCTCTGTGAAGGACACTGTGTTTCTTTCTCATGCACACTCCATCTCTGTGCACGGAAAGGTACTCCAAGGTGGAACCTGTTCTCTCCAGCCCCCATCCTGAGCTCTGGGGCACACCAAGGGGCCGAGGGGGAGGCGGGCAGGGAGGCTGGCAGGGCCAAGGCAGCGCAGGGCGATCCCCACCCGCGCCGTGGGCTCGCCTGCCCCGCCTGCCACACGCCGAGCCCCACATAAGCGCCCGGGAGTCACTGCCGAGGCATCAGGCTGGTGGCGAGGCCATGGAGGCCAGCGAGGCCACGGCGGCGTCCCCGCGCACCCCTAGATGCTCGCGCTGCCGCAACCACGGCTTCGTGGTGCCCGTCAAGGGCCACGCCGGGCACTGTCGCTGGAAGTTCTGCCTCTGCGACAAGTGTGCCCTCATCTCCGAGCGCCAGAAGATCATGGCGGCGCAGAAGGCCCTGCGGCGGCAGGTGCCCGACCCCCCGAGTCCTGCTGTCCCGGGGGAGGGCGCAGCGGTGCCCACGGGCCTCGAGCAGGGCAGCCACGAGGCCATGAAGGGCAACAGCAAAGCCACGGCGTACAGGGCGCCGCCGCCGGCTCCCGGCGGCCCTCCCTTCTGGGACTATGGTAAGGGCCTCTCCCAAAGCCTCGTCCCCTTCCTGCCATCTTGCTTTCCACACTCATCTCCCTCTTCTCTCCCCCAGACCCTGGCATTCTATTTCTCAGGCTGGCATTCTATTTCTCAGGCTCCAGCTGCCCTACTGTCTCTCCCTCCTTCCTTCCTCATGGGTATCCAGTCAGTGTGTTGAATGTGCAACCCTGTATTTGTTTTCCCTTCTGTGGGGTTTGCACAGGCCGCACCGCTTTGCAGCGGCCTCGATGCTCATGGCAAAGCTGAAACTTAAGCAAGTGGCTTTTTTCTGGGAGGGAAACAAAGCTGCGATCCACTGTGCACTGCAGGTTGGACTTGATGATCTAAGAGGTCTTTTCCAACCTAGTGGTTCTATGATTCTGTGATTCTCTGAATGCTGTCTCACTGCTTATAAATTCACAGGCATGAGCCTCCAGCAACAAAAATGCTAAAAACCTCAACGATGGCAGGTAAATGGGGAAGTTACTGCTGTGATTGTCTGAAGCAGCCATTTCATGATAGCACTGTAAAAGAAAGAGACCTTTTGGCCTTAATTCCTATAGCAAAGACTGAATTTGGCTGGGATCACTTGGTATAAAAGTGCATTTGGTATTTAAGACCAGAGCATAGATTTTGCAGGTGGAACAGTTGTATGGTCTGTCACCTCTTAAACTGCTTCCTTTAATAGAGTCTTTCATCTGACTTGTCTAGTTTATTACTATTTATTACAGTAATTTCATACTATTACTATTTACTACAGTAATTTTACCGAAATCCCTACTGACTGCAGTCTTCATTAGACTGAGCCTCTGGAGAGTTGGCAGCCTGCAGGACAAAATGCTGTTCTGAGAAGGCCAGAGGAAAGACTCGTTTCAGGCATCTGTAGTTCTGACCTAATCTGTCAATAACTGTTCCCCTATTTTTTAGGTTTCCTAAGAAAATTACCTTTATGGAAGATGCTAACTGTACATATACCTGTCAGTTCATCCCTTAATAACATTTTTTACCTGCTGTCAATTTGGAAATAAAAAGGTTAGGAACAAATAGTATAATTCTAGTACCCCAGAAGTTAATCTACTCTCGAAGCAAATTTTTCCACTTCTCTACCAACAGCAGGATGTGCAGACCCTATTTGTATTCAAATAACCTATCTTGTTTTGTCAGACTTCAGAGAGGCCATAAAAGATTCCAGATGCAAGATAAAAAAGCAAAGGAAGTAACTGATTCCTGCATCTGAAATTGCCTGTGTATGTCCTTAAAACTGAGCCTTTGTCTGTAAATTAACGTAAGAAGTGACAGATAGGACTAAAGTTAGAACTCTTACTCTGTAGATTTTTGTTCTGGTTGTTAGAAGCCTTGAGGTAGGTTGTTTTGCTGTTGCTGATGTACTGAAAGAATAAAGTGCTGCAGCCAGTGCTTTACTAAGGACTAGGTTCACTATGAGGAACGCAGATCATTCCACATTACAGTGTCATCTGCTGCACTTTTCTTTAGTTACTTAAAAAAATCACAGAATAAATTCATGAAGAGCCAAGCATGAAATCAAAGGGCCAGATTCTCCTGCCTGAGAGTCGAATAAGGTCCTGCAGCTTCTTCTACTGAACTTCATAGAATTGCATGATTAGTTTTATTTGGTTTTTTTCTCATTGTTCCCTAGCTCACCCTGCTTTTCCTCCAGAATACATGGTCAACTCAGAATACCTGGAAAGAGAACCTCCGAAAGTGTACCCTGGATGTTCTGGGATATATCCTTACAACGCATATCCCATGGGATTTGCCATCAATCAGTCAGGCTGTAGGGGAGCACCATCACCTCCAGGGATATCATATCAAAGAAGTTTCCGACGCATTCCTAGCAACTATGGGCCAGGGAATGCAGCTTCTGTGTCAGTAAGTAGCAGTCTCTTAATTATCTCTAGAAATACTGCTGTCTTTGCTTTAAGCTGCCTTCTTGCTGGTAAAGTAGCCATGAAAAGGTATCCTGTTTATCAGTTACTTCATAGCATTTTGATGTATTATGCTGAAGAAAAGATTCACAAGTAGTGATGTTAGTAGTCTGACTTGAACTCAGTAGAGCAAACCCATGTACTTGCAAGGGGCCAGACTTTGTGGAATGTTTTGAGGCTTTTATGTCCTGCTAACGTCTGCAACAGCCTTTTGGAATGATGGCAGCTGGACACTTACTATGGTCATGTTGTGCCAGCGCAGGCAACACAGAATGCTTACTGGGAGGTTCCTCTTATTTCATGTAGGACAAATCTAATGGGGTGGAAGAATGTCAGGGCGTGCCCAAGGTGCCACAGCCACAGAGAAGAACAGGGGAAAATCAGCTTCTACAAGGAAGCAAATCAGCAGGGCCAGATACTTCTGTTTTGAGACATTTGGTTTTTCAAAAACAGTGGAAAATTGTTGTGTTTAACAGAAGTTTCAAATGAAAAATTATGTTTAGCATCATAGGGCCCACACCTTCAAACCACACACCTGGTAAGAAACAAGATACTAAATTGTCTTTCAGTTGTAATGGTGTGTGGGCACTTCCAGTTCCTTTCAGTGCCATGAGTCACAGTGGTGTAAACTGGTAGTGTCCAGTTTCTGTACCACCGTTGGGCACATTATCAGAATTCCAGCTGTCACATGGCATTCTGTCTGTGTTGAGTACAATTCATCAGTTTGTGTTAAGGTAGAGTGATTTGCCTGAAGACTTCCAGATTTGTTATGCCTGCAAATTCCTTGTCACATTTTAGGGGTTACCGAGAAAAAGGGTGGCTATCAGCAGTCTGAGCTCCAGATGAATTATTCTGGTGGGCTGGATATGCACAGGTTGGGAAATGCCTTGTCTAGACCATCACTGTATGCAGTTTTGAACTTAATTTTTAGCTGTCCTGAAACAGGTGGGAAAATTTCATACAAGCTCTGTCTGTACCAGGGTGCATGGCCATATCCAAGAGAGAAATGCTCCTATTTTTCAGATGCTAGTGTGTCTGATGGAATCTCTCCTTGCTCATGGAATGAGTTTTACCGTGCTTTAGCAGTCTGGTGATCACAGAAGACGGCGGCCGTGTGGTGGCACTGTAGAACCACTGACTTCACTGGGCTCAGGGCAAAATTCATAAGTAGCAGGGAGGTGGTGGCCAGGAGGATTTTCCTAGGTTGCCTCTCAGTTGCATGAAGACTTCCACACTTGTTCGGTGGCAAGTGTACTGGCTCAGTGGTGAAGGTGAGCTGCCCTTGGTTTACCCACTGCCCTAATGAGATGCCAGAACAGATGAGAGGACTTAGAAGGTCAGTTTCAGCTCAGGCATGGTCTGAGAAGCTGCTACTTCTCAGCTGCAGCGTGTTACACTATGCACAGGCTTTGCACATGCTAATACGTTCATGGGCGCGGCAGCAGATTGCCACAAAATGGATGAAAAATGTAATATTTCCAGGTAAAAAACGACACAGAAATTGTTTGATACCGTAGATGTATCTTGGAGAGAGTCTTTAGATGGGAGATGCTTTGCTTCATGTGTTTCTGCAGATTCCAGAGGGAGGTGGAGATTTCCATCAAGCATACTACACTTCTGTGCCTCAGTTCATCCCACCAAGTTTTCTGCCAGGAATTCATTACCTTCCACCGCCCCTTTCACTGAATGTGTTGGCTGAAACAACCAAGGAAGCACCTGGTAAGGAATTATAAGATGAGCCTTGGGACATCCAGATTTACCGTGGTTTCAATACCTAACCACAGAAGGGACCTTCAAGGAAGCATCAAGGGACCTTGATTCTAGCTAGCTTTAAGGGTTTCAGAGAGGAGTGTGATGGAGCCAGGACTGAGATTCTGAAATCCCAAGACACATTTCCAATTTGTATGGCTCTGGGTAGGGCTGCCTTAGGGAAACCAGCCTGACATACTTGGGCTTTCTAGCTGACAAGCACCTCAATCTGATGCAGACGTTGGAGGCCCAGGACTCAGAGCCATTCCAGATTATGATCAGTTGATGTTCTGAAAATGAAAATATTTTTCTAATAGCTCATTTGTGGGACATATTTAAGAATGATTCATCTCTATTGCAATTTAGACAAAATGTTAACAAAAATGGGGACTAACAGCATAAATAATATGAAGTTCCTTGCTCATCTGAAAATCCTGCATTTTAATTGCTGTAAATGAAAGACTGAATCTTCAAAATATCAAGTTGTTTTATTGATCTCATAGGTTTTTTAATTTCTGGCAGTTAAGTCTTTGTGCCTCTCTCTTTTGAGTCTCTTTCATGTATTGTGCCTACATGTGGACATATTTGGGATTATATTTGCAAGTATTTCATTTGGCTGCAGCTAGCTGTGACCACAAGAGGGTAGAGCTGCTCAGAGAATTAACCACTAGCACTAGATCAGCGAATAGCCAGTGTTATTTTAAATTCTTTTTAAAAATGCAGAACACGAGACTAAAAAATCCTTACTCTTACTGTTTATGAAGCAGATTACAATAATCACACAGTGAAAAATCAAATAGCTTGTATAAGAGGGAGAAGAACTAGATAAGTGTAGTTGCCTCACCTGAATTGAAAAGATGGTGGTTATCAAAATATAAGTTGGAGTTTTTTTGGCCTGGCTTCTCAATAACATAAGGCTTGTGCAGGCCCATTTTCTGTTAATTTTCAACCCCTTAGCTAACTCTCAGCCAAACATACCTGTTGTGATCGCAGGCCTGCGTAATATTGATCTGCAAGGGAAGCAGATGCCTCCCACAAAACCATTTGTTTGCAGCTGTGCTGTGCTGTTTGGCGTAACTGTCAGTTTGTACTCAATTCCCAGCTGATGGGTGTGTGCCTTGGCCAACAACCAAGTGCCTGTCAGACATCCCAGCAGTGGGCACGTATCTTCAGAGCAGTCCGAGCATACCTGCTTCTTGTCTGGCTGGAAACCCAAAGCAAATAAGCAGGAGATGTGGACAAGGGGAATATGAAGAATATGTCGGTGTTGGGGGTGTACAGACATTGTAGCAATGTAAAAGTATTTTAAGATACTGACAAAGGTATTAAGAGATGCCGGTGTGCTGGGCGTGAAATTGAGTGGGCTGAATTTGAGGGCAAGAGAGGAAACTGAAGGCTGGCAGGCAAACCAGGAAGTGTATGTGAGTATTAAAGGGCCTTGTGATTTGGAGGGGATGAGATCCAAGGGATACTGCAGTAGCAGAAAGCCTAAAGGGAGCTGCAGCTATTATGTTGGAGTGTGTGTGAATGGGAAGGAACAGAGAGTAGCAGACAAACGGGGGACGTGGAGAGGAGTAGTGGTATTGCATGAGGAACAATCATGAAAACAGGCAATGGGATAGAGAAGAGAGATCATGAGAGCACCACCCTCCCCACCCCCCCCAGAGAGCAAAATGCCGTCTAGTGACCTCAGCCCTTATTACACACCAGGGAAATCACAAGCCAGGCAAAAAGCTATGGGAGACAATGCATCATGGATTTTGCTGTTCAAAGAACAACCTGGTTTTCTTAGTACTATAGAGAAAGTACAAATTAATTCCACTACACAGCAATTTTTGTTCCACGATGTGTTGGAATTTGCATTTGTGACCCAGTGAGGGGGGATACTTCTGCATGAGGTCATACACAAAATAGTCTACTGGCAGAAGATGCAGATGTAGAGGGAAGCTACAGTGAAACTAATAATTCTTTGATTCAGGAATTCAGGATGCTTGAAAAAGAGAAAAGCTGTAAGAAATGGATGTGTTAGTATTGCAGAATGTCTTTTTTCCCAAGAAAGAAACTGACTCAAACCTGCAGTTAAACTTGGGAACAACCTTCCTCCAGGGAGACCTCCAGAATTGAGGTGAAATGAGCTCTCTGGCAATACAGTTTCAGGAAAATGGCTATAGAAAACTAGCAGGGAATAATTGGTGGGAAGAAATATCTGCCCAAAGGGAATCTGAGATGAAGGCAAATAAAAAAGAAAAAAAAAAAATCCCATGTGAAAAAGATTGTCCAAGGCTAGAATCTGTTGCCTCTAAAAGATTTGAGTCAATAGTTGACTCCAGTGGAATGACTGAGGCCAATTAGGTTTACAACGGAGATATGAAGTATAGGCCATGTTGTTACACAATTTCACGCAGTATTGACTACTAATGTTATGGAGATTTGACAAAATAAGCAGAACAGATGTCCAGTAAAACAGACGGTGCAGCATCTAAGAAGAGAGTCTGACTGCAGGTTGTTGGCTTTCTAAAAGAGCAAGCCACAGAAAAAAATAAACAAAAATTCAAGTCACCTGTGAGGATATGAGGGCGCTTTTCATGCAAATTGGCAAGTAAATACTTTACAAAATGAAATCCCTAGTTGGATTTGAAGAAGGGATTATTCAGTCTGAAAAGGCCTTTGAGAATTCACAGGCATGTTAAAAAAGCATGGCATAGATTTACTGCAGTTAAATGGGCAAAAGAGTCTGCCTCATACTTCTATTCCACTGCAGCTTCAATGATCGAAGCGCTCTTGCTCCATTTCTTTAAGCATGGCTGAAACAATCAACTGCTGCCTGAAGTGCAGTGTCTCAGTCTGTAGAGCTGCACCTCTTGTTGTCAAGCGACTTTGAATTAACTGGGCTGAAAAACAAAATGGATTGACAAAAGTCATTTTGCATTGAGCATTTACCTCTGGAAATGTGATTGATACCAGCTGTGATGCAAACTGAAACACAGGGCTTGGTGGTTTTGACTTGTTTAACTCTGACCTATTTCTATTCTTCATTTTTTTTTAGCTGCTGAAGCTGATGGTCAGGAATCAGAGTTGGATCGTGAACCTGGCCAGCCATCTTCATCCGCAGAAGAAACAAATGGAGACCAATCTTTATATTCTAAACAGTAAATGTGCTGGAGAAGAGTTGGGTAGCAGGCAAACCTGTTTTCGTTACTGAGGAGATTGTTAATTCATATGGGGGTAGAGTGAAACTGAGCAGCCACAACAAACAGTAGAAGGGAATTAGTCCCCTGCCTCACTTTATGATAATCTTAGAGCTGCCAGGCTCAAAGCTCTGCTACCCTAGCACTGTAAAGCCCTTGTTCCTAGAAGGGATTTTCCAGAGTCATGGTAAATCCCTTCCCCTCTAAGCAGGTGGAAGCACCAAATGATGATGACTCTCAATTTGTGTCATTTAATGAGGTTAAATGGCTCCCTGAGCCATGTACTTCCTGTAGCTTTCTCATGTTCATGACAGTAGTCAAAAATGTGTTGTTTGTATATCAATTTGCTGTAAAGGTAAACCTGGTTCTGAATATTATGGAAGAGTTAAGTGATGTGGAGCCTGAAGACTGAGTGAGAGAGGATGGCAAGACAGTCTGGGTTGCTGATTTACTTGGCTGCCTACAACATGATTCACTGGAGTCAGCAGGCTTGAGAGAACAGTAAGTGCTTGGTACACTTGTCAAGGAGGGCGTGGGAGGAATTTGCTGAAAGGTCTGATACAGGCTGAAATCCAGTGCCTCTGCATTGTTTTCTGGGTGAAATGCCTTTAAGGCACCTTCCATTCAGGTTGGGGACAGACCGATTTGGCATAGCTTCTTGTCACACAGGCTTCAGGATTTTGAATGTCCTTGAAGGTTTATACAGAATTTCAATTTGTTTAAATCAGTATAGCTGAAAGTAAGCAGTGTTGTTTGTTTCTAAAGGACTCGTGGACAGCTTTATACATGTGTATTGGAATCGTGCTGTGGCATAAGGTGTGAAGAGATTGCCTAGGAAACTAGGACAAAACACCAAGTAGAATAATAATTAGTCAAATCCATACATATTACAACTTTCAATGAAAACGTTTAATTAAAAATGAAAGGTACATTCCTCTCCTGTTTTACCTAGAGGAATTGGTTTTGTAGTAAGTGGATCAGTTGTTAATGTTTGAAAATTTTGTGGCGACTTTTGTATAATTAAAAAATTCATATAAAATTGTTGGTACGGTTTTGATGATTTGAGGTTTGCATGTTTACACGTAATGTTTCTAGCCAAATGTCAGATGTTGCCCTGACCAGCTTTGTGTAACAAACTTGTCTGGAGAGAGATTTAGGCTTCACTATTTTTCTTCTACAACGTTTCACTGCTGCTGTAGAGGTGAGTGCAGTAAAATAAATATTCTTCTTTTCTGCTACTTGTATTAATAATCTTTTGCTCAATGCAAGATGTAAAGAAGTGATAACTAAACTGAAAAGTTTTTTGTTGTTATTTTAATGTAGTAGGTGATTTGCTAGAATGCCTTCCAGCACGCAGGGTCTTGGGGCAGAAATTAAAGGGGCTAGCTTAGAACTGCCAGGAGGAAAAAGTGAAAAGTACATGTATCTATAGCAAATAATCTGATGTACCACGTGTTATATTCTAGATTTGCAACAGAATTTTTGCTCCCAGGAGTGTCCCAAGCCTGCTCTTAAAACTACTGTCTGTTTGGGAAAATCTGAATACTTCTCTAATGTGTTTGGCTAGAACAAAGCTCTTTTCAAAAGAAAATAATCTATAAATAGAAATACCAGCAGCACCCACAATGCAGGATCCTCTGTGGATGGAGGATTGTTTTTTATATATATATAATGACCTAAGAAAATAGTAACATACAAGATAAATAGTCTCCTTCCCAGATAATTTTCTGAAGTCAAATTCAGTGTTGTATTACCCCTTAAATCTCAAAGCAAGATGGACTGCAGCCCATTTCACTAACTGTAATGCACAGCCATAGATACACTGCATATGCAGTACTGTTTTCTCTCTGTTTTTCTGTGTGAGTGACTGCATCCAGCCACTCCTTATTTTCCTTTTCCTTGATCTTTTTGAACTATCAGTGAGTGAACCAAAGCCTTTATTTCGGCTGTCTGAGTGATTGCAGGGCACTCCAGTAGGATCTCTCTCACTGCATTGTTGTGTTCCTCTCCAGAGTACTGTTAATCTCCAAAAGGATGTAGTGAATTTAAAAAAGAGCAAGAGAAAGGCAGTTATACTGAACAGGGAGATGGAGGAGTTGTCTTACAAGGGGAGTTTTAAAATAGACTGGAGTCTTCAGTTTGGAGAAGAAAATCTGAGGGGGAATACAACTTAATTTTAGAACATTATGTCAGCTGTGGCAAAGTAGATGCAAAACCACTACCAAACCTTACTATTACCAAGACCAGAAAGTGACCAGGGACAGAGGCAAATCACATTTGACTGTGCTGATTACCTTCTGTAACAAAACGGCAGACATCTATCCCAGTGTAAAGTCTAGGAGGTGAACAGTTACAATTAGCTCACATCACTAGTGAGGCAAATACTGTTTAATATGCACCGTCATATAATCAGTCAAATTTTGTTTGGTGTCATTTCAGAGTTTTACATTTTAGGAAATTTGTCTCCACATTCTTGCAACTATCTCTGCATGGAAAAGTAAATAACGTAGTAAGAAAAATAAAATTAGTAACTCTCCAGTTGATGGCAATAATTATCTTATGTGCATAATTCAAGGTTTTGTTCTTCCATTTTGTGCTCAGCTTGTCGTTTTTAATCAAGGAAAAAAAATGTTCCTTGACAACTGGTATTATCATACTGTGCACTTAAGGACTTCAAAGCAAATAATCTTATTTCCAAACTTAGTGCCAACCAGTGTTTCCAGTAATTAAACTCTAGGGTCTCTTGTGACTCCAGTGACTTAGGGATAATGAAATCAGTTTGGATTGAAATGGAATGATTTGGATTAAACAAGTCACTCAGAGGTTGTTCCAGCCTGAATCATCCCAGAATTCTGTTGTTTTTTATTAAGGCTGAGCCACATAGACTTTGGTCAAATTCATAAAATTTGGGGACAAAAAGGAAAGTTGGCTATGATGCCTGCTCCTGAAAGCTTTCTGCATGCAGGCTGCTACTGACTGCAATGGGAATTCTGCACATAGGATTTGTGGTCATTATTAGTTTCTGATTTCTGAGGATTGACTCCCTTGCTAAACAGATCTGAACTTCTGAAGATGCTGTTCCTGACACTCTGTCAGTCCTCTGTCCTCACTGCAAGCCCCTCAGTCATCACAGAGCAACAAGCTTTGTTTGTGCATTGGAGGGGAAAACCTGAAATCAGGAACCAGTCCTTTAGCATTTACTCACACCACTAATTTAATTACTTTCAGTGGAATTATTTGTAAGGGTACAGAGTTGACAGCGTTGGTTAGGTATGCACATTTGGGATCCAAGTTTTATATGGAGGTGTTGGTGACACTGTCCAAAACCTCAGATTATTGTAGATTTGCATTTTCTGTCGGAGCTTTGGAAAAAAGAAAACAAACCCAAGGGATTCTAGAAGGATCACGTAATATGTCCATTCCGAAAAGACGTGTAAGATGCATTTGTCATTGCCCTGCAGCAAACTGCTAGATGTTAACACTTCTGTGGTATCGACTTCTACATCTGAACTGAAGAAGGTTTTTGTATGACAGTAATTATAATATTCTTACTGGGTCTCTTTTTTCTACTTGGAATTAGATGCATCCAGTTGGAAACCTCTGAATCTACAGCAAGTCTATAGCTGATTTTTCCACATTAACGAGTAATTAATTTTGAACAGCAATCCAAAGAAATATTTAATTGCCTACCAATAAAGTCAGCTTGCTGCAAACAAAATTCTCCCTCCCCTTAAAAAAATAATTTTCATGACAGAAAAATTCTTTATGATGTGAAACATACCTACTTTGAACAGTGGAAACTTTAATTAAATCATTCTTATGGGCAAGTGGGTCTGGTTTTCCTATTTTTTGCCCAGTATTTTACTACTGCAACATTAGCATTAGTCACAGAGTTCTGTCTCTACTTTGCCTGCCAGAACATAAGGGAGAAATCCAAATGTAAAGAAAGCCTGTGGAATCTATTCTTGAAGTCAGTGTGTTACTGCATGTTTTATTGTAGCCTGGGCCTTTGAGAGAGCTCCTCCAGAGCCACCACAGATCACCAGGCAGTGATGTGCCTGTTCACCCACCCATGCATACTGCTTGCATGAGTATTCTTACAGGTATGTCTTATCAAGGATGGTAAGGCTTGAAGAGCCTAGGCTAGAACATTTCTGAGAAAAAAACAAACACCTAAACAAGCAGGTTCATTTTAGCATTACTTTTATTTACAGTGGGTAACAGTTTTCCCACTGCTGGACCTTCCCACTGGCTCTTTGGATATTGTCATTAGCTGGGCAACCTTAGTGGCAACTTCACTAGTGACTTCATAGGTTGATTGCCTGTGGAGAGAATGATAGGCCAGTTGTGATCGCCTTCTGTTTTCACTTTTATTTTATGTAACTTTCTTGTGGAAGCATTTCTGTTTTCATTTACTAATTACTGCCAGGGTTTTGTAGCCTTACTGGTATAATCTACTCAAAAGTGTCCAAGCCACATAAGCTATAGCAAATACAAAACATTTCTTTTTATAAAACGTGGTTTAAATAACAGTCATATCCATGGTTCCCTGGGAGAACCTTCCCAGTTTTTCACAACAGGCTCTATTTCCCATTAGGAAACATGTTCCTTTGTTCAAAGTGCAGAGAGTCTGTTTCTTATGTACTTCCAACAGTAAATATACACTTAAGTAATTAAAAAATCTCATGTACCTGCAGATAGTTTTTTACATTTCTTTCCTCATGGACTGTCTCAGAGTGTGACATGGTTCTTTAGTTCCCGATGTTCCTCAGTCCTGGGATTGGAAATGTGTTCTACATATCTCTAGGCACTTTGGCTATATTCCCGTGGGCCTTTCCAAAGGCACACATGCAGCTAGTGATTCCATTCCCCAGAGCTGCCTGGCATTGCTGGATCTGCAGAGGCCCCACCTGCATAGTTTGCTTTCTTTACTGACAGAGCCTGCAGCTGCTCTTTGTTTTTCTCCAAACACTTCGCTGTGTTTTTCATGGCCAGTGCAATGCCAGGCGAATGAATGGGGGAGGTACACTTTTAAAAAATCAGGGAAATAATAAAATAATTCCCATCTAAAGAAATAAAGCACCTGGCAAGCTCAACAGGGATGCTGAGAGGGCAATGGAAAATCCATCCCTGGACTCCTGTTCCCTTGTGGGGGTGGGAGTGGCCCTGGAGGATAAAGCCACCTGCTCATCATCAGCATCCAGAGAAGTTGAGTGGTTCTATTCACACCGAGGGAGACGCCCCACAACTTTGAGGGCCAGGATGCTGTGAATACACCTTAGCAAATGCCTATTCCAAAGGCTGTGAGAGGAAAGGTGGCCACTGCCCGCAGCAAGGGGCACTGCCCAGCCCCAACACTCCCCTCTGTGCCAAGGGGTAGCCGGGATGGCACAGCAGGGACACACTGTCTGCCCTGCCCACTCCCTTATACCAGTGGAACGAGCTATGGAGAAGTGGGGCACAGCCACTTCACAGCCCTGTCACTGGTTAAGTGGAGCACGCTGGATCAGCGGAGGGAAGGGGAATGGGGCAGAGCTGCCCTTCATTGGTGGCTGTTAATGGGCATGGCAGGGCATGGTGGAACCACCTGGATCGCCAGCCTCATGGGTGCTGAGCAGCCAGTACCTTGGAGTGGCCAGGGCTGAGAGGGTGGGCTCCGCATGGTGCCAAGCCTGGTTGGTTCCTGGTTGTTCCAGTGAGTGTCATAGAGTGCCAGTTTGGAAGGGGCCTTAAGGATCATTTAGTCCAACCTTTTTAGGTGATATATAGTTTAAATGAGATGGCCCAGCATCCCATCAAGCTTAGCCTTAAAAGTGTCCAGTGTAGAGGAATCCATCACTTCGCTGGGGAGATTATTCCAATGTTTAGCTGTTCCTATGGTGAAAAATTTTCTTCTGGAATCCAATCAGAATCTTCCCAGGAAAAATGTATACCCTTTACTCCTTGTCTTTTCTATGTGACTACTCATAAAAAGGGAGTCTCAATCCTCTTGGTATACATCCTTTATGTACTGGTACAAGGTAATAAGGTCTCTCCTAAGCTTTTGCCTCTCAGGGCTGAACAAACCCAGCTCTATCAGCCTTACTTCGCATGGTAGGTTTCCCAGTCCTCAGACAATCTTAGTGACCCTTCTCTGGACCCTCTCCAGCCTGTCTGCATCTTTTTTGAATAGTGGGGACCAAAACTGGATGAAGTACTCCAGCTGTAGCCTGATGACCGCTGAGTGGGGTAATGGCTTTTTATCTCTGCTGGTAATGCCCTTCTTAAAGCACCCCAGAACCCTGTTAGCCGCCATTGATGCTGCAGCACACTATTCACTCATGTTGACTCTGTTGTCCACTAAGACTCCCAGGTCCTTCTCCACAGACCTTCTCTCCTGCCAGATGGAACCCAGTATAACCTGCCCCACAAGGTTCTGTAATCCCAGGTGGAAGACCTTACAGTTAGCTCCACTGAAATCCATAAGGTTCCTGCTGGCCCCCCACCTCAGCCCTGATATCATCAAATATTCATTTACTTACATAGATCAAACACTCAAGCACTCTTGGTTTGAGCTCATGATTCCCTTGCCATTTTCCTGCTGCAGTGGCCACACACATTGTGAAATTCCTCAGTATGTTGTGTGGATGGGGGAACAGATCAGAAATGATGACTTTGTGGTCTGGCTGGGCATGTGCCTTTCTTCAGCCTTAGCAGTGCAAAGGGGAAAACAGTCCATGAAGGAGTTACCTTCCGCTGCATCTGTGTGTGTTCACTGTTGCAGAGCAAACCACTAGTCCTCCAGTGAATTTCCAAGGCAAGTGCTTACCAGTACTGAAACAATTGTGGTGGCGGGATGGTGGTTTGCCACGGCTCTTGTGCAGCAAGACAGAATACATCAAACACCTGGCTCTGCTCATGCCAGGAAGAGCTGAGAGCTTTGTGCATGCTTGCAGGTCAGTCACATTGGACATCTCTATCTAGTAGCTTAACTTAACCTGTATAACTTCTGTCAGTTACGATATCTTAGTCCTTACTAGCAGGAAAATGACAAGTTCATAAGTTGTCTGATTGCTTACATGCTAAGAAACAACTACAGTTTATAACCAAGTTTTGGAAGGCATATGTGGCATTGACTTTCACAGTATAAATCATAGAATTATTTGGTTGGAGAAGACCTTTGAGATTATTGAGTCCAACTGTACCTGTCCACAACTGAACCACATCCCTGAGCACCTCATCCACCCATCTTTTAAATACCTTCGGGGATGGGGACTTATGCACTGCCCTGGGCAGCCTCTGGCAGTGCTTGATAACCTTTTCAGTGAAGAAATTTTTCTTGATACCCAATCTGAGCCTCCCCTGGCACAACTTGAGCCCATTTCCTCTCGTCCTATCACTTGGTACTTGGGAGAAGAGACCAACACCCACTCACTACAACCTCCTTTCAGGTAACTGTAGGGAGCAATACAGTCTCTCCTCAGCCTCCTTCCAGGCTGAAAACACCCAGTTCCCTCAGCTGCTCCTTATAAGACTTGTGCTCAAATCAAGCTTGCAACGTGTCTTATCAACACTTGACGTAGCTTTACATTTGATGCCCATTCAAAAAGTTCTTGTTTTCAGAGTATTTTTACCATTTGAAAAATCTAAAAGAAAAAACCTTGCAGCTTAAACACAGGAAAGGGAAACATTTAAGACTTAAGCCAAAATACTTTTAAAGTAATTCAACACAGTTATTCGTAGCTTTGGATTCTTTTGGCTTAAATTTAGCTATAATGGACATTTAGCCCTAATGTTAGCCCTTTGAGACTTGTGCTATTCATGTTGAACTTCTTCAGTCTAAGAACATTCAAGGTCAAATGAAATTCGACTCTTTCTGACCAGTTTACGTCTTTACAGTGCTTCTTACTAGGTAAACTAATTTGGTTTGTTTGTATCAGTCACCAAGTTAAAAAGTAAAACTTCAGAAGAAGATGGTTAACCAGTGGAACAGATTACCAACAGGATGGTGTGAATTTTCCATTACTTTAAGTCTAAAGCCAGTAAGCATGTTTCTCTAGAAGATATGCAAGTGGGTGTGTTGGAGAAATCCAAGTGAAATGTGATCTGTCTCATGCAATAGATAGTTCGGAGGATAGTGACTGCTCTTGGTTGCACAGAATGGACTGGAGCTCAGGAAATGACTTTTAGGGTAGGCAACTCTCAATCTGCCTGCTAAAAGGACTAAGTACTATAAGAAAAGACACTATGCGGAAGAAGAGGATGTGCTCTGAGGACTGTCCATTTATTTCAGTATGGCAGACAGGGGCAATCACTCTCTCTAGAGCATGTTCAGTGGTGGTTGGTGCAGTTTGACCTGTATTGTATTACCTTCAGTTTGAGACTCTATTTTTGAGGACCTCTCTGCATGAGAGTTAAATATATTTATATAGTAATATAAAGAAATAAACTTATTTGTATAACTGTAGGGAAAAGCTTGGTCAAAGAAATTTTTATACCAAGTTTCTAGTTTTCCCCTCTAAATTCAAGCTTGTCAAATTGATTTGTGTTTATTACAGTGTTTAAATCATACAGCGTTTTGCTAGATGTTAAATAAGCTTAGTGGATGATTCATGAAGACCGGTGATGTGGTACTTGAAGTGGAATCAGGAAGGCTTTGTTCAATACTGACTTCAGGCCTACTGAGTAAAGTCATGCATGTAATTCTCTTCTTACCCTGATTTCGTCAGATCTGTGGTTTTACAGACCTTTTTTGGAATTGAAATGTTTACAGAAAAATGATGCCTGAGGGCTGTTAAAATTGTTTAATACAAAGCTGTGGAAGTACAGCCTGTGTACAGATCTGGTTTGCATGGCGTATCTTGTGCTCATGTTCTGGAGCAGTAGATTGTAATCAAGGCAATTCTAAAGTGCCTCCTTCCCAGAAAAATGGCATTCTTTTTTCAAACTTGAGCAAGAGAATGAGGAAATGAAAATCCTTTGCAGGTGTAGAGCTAAAATGTGTAACAATAGAGTGGAATCTCCAGTGGGGAGAAGTAAAGGCGATGGCACTGACTCAGAGCCTACAAAGACCCAATGGGGACCTTGTAGCAGTCACACAAACTTACATACAATTTGTCATAGTTCATTTTTCATGTATTTCATGCATGATTTCCTACGTTTCATTTTCCTCTGACACATTCAGGCACAACGGTTCTAGAACATTGACTTTGTCCATACCAGACACGAGACTTTCTCCCCTCAAATATAAATGTTTTTACATCTGACTAATTTAGGGGAATTTGACAAAGAAACCAGAAACATGCAGAGAAAGTGACTGTGCTTGGAGGGCTGGTGTTTCACCCAGTGAGTTTAGTTCCTTTTAGAGGGATGTGCAGTCAGAGGCAACAAAAATGCAGGCTAGCTCTGCAAAGTGTGAAGAAAATCATACATTTAACTATGATCTGAAGGCAGACTCAGAACCTTACAAGCTATTTCTTCCATGGAAGAAAAACAATATGTGATCTAGAATGCAAACCCATTAAATATCTCTGGCAAAGGACAGTGTATGATGTTTAGCTAGAATATTCCAGCAACGTTGTTCTGAAATGGCTATAAATTGGAGAAGGGAAGATTTAGACTAGATATCAGGAAGAAAATTCTTCATGATGAGGGTGGTGAGGCACTGGCACAGGTTGCCCAGGGAAGTTGTGGATGCCCCATCCCTGGAGGTGTTCAAAGCCAGGTTGGATGGGGCCTTCAGCAGCCTGATTTAGTGGGAGATGTCCCAGTCCATGGCAGGGAGGCTGGAACGAGATGGTATTTAGGGTCCCTTCCAGCCCAAACCATTCTATGATTCTATGAAATGAATATTCCTAAGCAGAATTTATCATTTTCAGTAGAATGCTCATTAAAAGCATAAAACACACATGCATGATAGTGTTGAGGAGCAGTTTCTCAGTAGGAGCAGGACTGAGTTACTGTTTGGAGAACACAGGCAGAAATTATGCAGTTCAGTAGTATTTGACTGGACTGTAAGTGAGCTCAAACTTTTATGAGAAACCCTCACATTACAACAGTGCAGCTCTCCTTGTTAGATCGGCACAAGAGGCAGATTAAATCTAAGTCACCATACTTTGAAGCTCCCTCCAGTGCTTTGGTTAACATGAGCTTCTGTACATGGAATTGGTTCTATAACTCTCAGTCATATAAGTGCTTTCTTTAACTTGGAGTCTGAGCATTACATTAACCACTTACTGTCACTGCAAGACTTTCACTGGGACTCCTGTCTCTGGCAGTAAAGAAACTGGAAACTACAACCTCAATGTACTGCAAAGTTTCAGCAAGTAGAATAATCAAACTGTTTTGAGGGAGGATGTTCTTTAGGCTTTGAGTGACTGTTGGTAGAATTGTTCCACCTGAGCAGTGACTGAAATGAGGCCAGACTGATGCTTTTCTTTAGGGTATTTCTGGATCAACAGAAGCTAGTTTTGTTTTCTCAGCAAAGTGCTGTACCCTCAGGTAATACTAACTGTATGAATAGGTACTACTTGTGTTAACATAATCAGGATCGTGTTACAGAGGCTTCTTTTAGTGCCCTGACTGGGAAAATAAGTTCTTTTCCAGTAGGTGGATCAGTTTTCTTTTATGTTTGAGCAACATCAAGTAGCCAATTTTACTCAGTATTTCAGAATTCTGTGCATTAAAAGAGCAAAACAATCTTGTCAGAAAAGGCAGAATTTTTAGCTATCTTTCTGTTGCATCTTGTATATTTTACAAGATGTGGAAGGGCTAAGAGTAGTGAACTGAATAATGTGAGAAGTGAGTTAAAATGGCTTTGCATTTTTTTTAAATGCCCATTTTAGTCAGTTTTTCATAAATTGTTCTAGTGTTTTCATTGAACTAGTGCTTATTGATTACATTAATTTTTCTGGATTCTGGTTTAAACATGAAATCAGAGCTTCATGGACTTCAGAATACTTTTCTGTGTAACTGATCAATTAAGTGCTGAAATATTAAAGCAATAAGCCTGTGCTTTCTCTTGATAATGATGTGGACAAAATGACAATGTAAATGTTCATTTTGTTGTGCAGTCACTTTGCCATTGAAATGGGCTCTCAGGATGACTCTGCGTTTTCTGCAGTGATCAAACTGAAGTTAGTATCCCCATAGCAAATTGCAGATTTGAATGCAAGATCTGACCTGGTCTAAGATGGAGAAAGAGGCTTCTTCCCCTGTAGCAACAAGTTGGTTTGTGTTAAAAAGTAGCAGCCTGGAGCTAAAGGAATATAATTCAAATCCTTACTATGCAGTTCATAAATTATTATCTTTCAGTGGGAAAGCTGACAAAAGTGAAGACGGCTGTCTAAATGTAGAGCAGTCACAAATGTGGTTGGATGACAACTGGGATAGAGCAGCTCTCAGTCTGGCTGGAGTCCTACCTGCTGTCACTGAGATGTGCCAGTGTCCCCAACTCCCATTCCAAGAGCCTTGGTCCCAGTCAGGCTGCATACAACTCCTGGCAGAAGTGTATGACTTTTGGTGGCCTCAGCTGCCACGCTGCGGAGAAGGTGGTGGTGTCACTAAATCGCTGTGGGCTGGGGCTAACACAGCTATAAGGAGCTTTGAGGAAACCTGCCCCTGTAGGGTAAGTGAGGCTGCAAGGGAGAACACAGGAAGGTACATTCAGAAGTTTGGCATTTAACCTGTATGGGATTGATAATAGATAAGTATTTGACTGCAGAAGAGCCAGTCTTTTAATTTTGCTTTTTTTTTTTTTGTTTGATTTGTATGTGATGAAACCTGAAAACACTCATGGGCCCCTTCTGGAAGGAGTATGCAGAAATCCTACTGGTGTGTACTTCAGCAATCTTCCGCTGCCCTCCACTCCTCTAACACATTCATGTTGCTTATTCTCTTAAATAGGTAAGGACTTGGCGGTTTATTGAGTGACAAAAATTATGCAGTTAAATTAAAACTAAAAGCCAATTTCTTCAATAATTAATCACAAGAAAGTCTGGCATTGAGAAGACTTTTCTCAACTAAAGAGAAATGTTTAACAGATTTCTCAGATGCAAAGACACAAATGTTTGGCAGTGACTGGAATCAAAAAAAGACAGACCTACTGGTATAATGAATGTATTTTCGTTGCAATATACTCTTACATTAAATTTCAAACATTTGTCCATTACGTTCATGTTGATTAAACACTCTGGAATATTTTGTCAGGTTTTCCAGCATTGTTGAACTGAGTTAAAATGTAATCGACTTAAAACAAATAGAACAAAACCCTCATCCAATAAATGTCAGTTTCATGCTGACTGGAAAGAAAACATCATGTTCCTGCCCTGTGACCCTGTGCTTGTGTTAAAGTACAAAGTCTCCAATCATACAAACGGAACATAAAACCTTTCACTATTCACTTCTTTCCCAGTGTAGCCAAGCAGGTATGTGGTAGTGTGGGCAATAGGAGAAGCTGCCTCTTTATTTATGTAGGAATTTTATAGTGCACCTCACTGAGTAGCCTGGTGAAGACTCAGCCGAATTTGAGACTCTCCGCTGATGAGCGCCTATAGAGTCGCTGGTGTGACAGATTGGTTTGGACTGAGCTGCCCAAGGAATGTCTGTGTGGAGTGTGGGGCAGACATCTCTCTGCTGATGGTGGCAGGAGCGGTGGCTCATGAGCCGCCAGAAGTCTGCCTGCCTTGGTGTGGAGCCTGCCTCTGTCAGCCCTGCTCAGAGATGTGCAGCCCTTCTGCAGAGCACGCCTGAGCTCATCACACAACACTGACAGCTGTCATATTCTTTAGGAGACAGACAGGGAAGTGGTGGCCATGCTAACAACATTGCACTAGATGAGCCATGTCTGGCATGGTAGTGGCAGATCTAGGACACCCTCTCCCTTACAGGGAATGTTGCACTCTGCCATATGCTGGCATGCTTTAAGAGCAGGGAGGGCAATGCCTGTTCTTGACTCCTGTTTCTTCTTTGGAAAGTGTATCTGAGTAAGCATTCATGCTCCATTTAGTTATAGTAGTGCCTTTTTGGAGATTAGGTGGTTGCAAAGAAATCCAGAAGGAGGGGTTGGTTGAAGGTTGTATTTAATCATTTCAATAGCATACTGGTGAGTAGAGGATGCAAGCCCAGATTTGTAAGCAAGGGTTCAGCAAATGAAACTTTCAGTGTATCTTCCTTCCTTGGGTTTAACCTCCCAATCGTTTAACCAAATGCATTGGTGCTTGAGTTGTAGTGGCAGGCAGGTTAGTTGGCGTTCGTGCTGTCATTAAGGAATGTGTCAGTATTGTGGGTATGCCACTGTGTGCTTTTCTAATTTTCCTTTCAGTATAACTCATTGCTTCCAAGCAAAAGCTAATGACCTTCACTTGTGCGCTTTGCCTTGTTGTGTGCTTTCTGCCGTGCTTTGCACTTTCTATTTAGACAATAAAAGGACCAAAGGGAAAACAATGTTTCTTTATGTTAGAAGTACAGTGGCCTCACATGTCAATATTTCTTTTCCCCCTATGCACTCTGACTTAGTTTATTTTTTTAAACACTTTGGCTTCTTTTAAGGAGATTTGAGTTCCAGAGCAAACCAGTTTGCACAATGTGCGCAGCTTCATGTTGCATTGGACTGATCGCATTTGTTATGTCTACCAGCTGATAGTTTTCTGAAAATATTTAGCCTGTAATGTAACCCTCACTAGTCTTCTGTTTTTATTACAAACATGCAATTAATCACCCTAATTGTTCCAATTACCCAGAAGCCCAAGTGATCATGATAAAAAAAAAATAAATAAATAAAGATAGTGATGGCATGAAGTGGCTGTAGGACTGAGATGAACCTTCAGCACAGCCCAGAAATATTCCACTGGTCCTTTTATGTTTGTGGAGGTGTCCTGGACATGGCTTGATGCACATGCTGAGTGTCACATAATCCAGGTTGAGTGCTGTCCATGTCTCTCAGGTGATCATCGTGTGCTGCACTCCGAATGTTGACAGATCTGGCACTACCAGAAATTGTTAAATGTCAAATGATTGCATGAGAAAGAGGTGAGGAAAGAAGCATGCATTCTCTTAGAAAATGATGTTTAAGAAATATTAGCATTGTCGTTTCCATCAGTAGGACCAGTATCATTTAGAAGTCAGGTACATAGGAATAATTCTAATTCCTGAAAGTATCCGAAACCAAAATAAAACCAAAATACTGTTTCTGTTATTTGTAAATTAAAAACAGCGCAGATCCCCCCTCCTTCCTCTTCTCCCCTTCAAATAATTCTCATGCTAGGAGCTTGAGTCTGTAATAAGTTTCACTTGTTTGGCACGTCCTCAGGCCCAGTTAAAAAATCCTTGGAAATGGTTCTAAAATTAATGCCCAAACACAAATCTGCAAGCAGTGATCCTGGTGGGTGTGCCAGGGATAGGTCCGTGCTTCCAAGACTTCTGAAAATCTCTGCAATGACTCTGACCAGCTTTGGGAAAAATAAAGCTAACCATAGTCTGAATTTCTTCTGTTTAGAAGGAAACGGTATTTTAATATTCCAGAAAAGGGCAAGCTGCATGCTTTTATTTTGCTACAGAGATGCCAGCAATTTGAGGAGTTTGCGATGTTCTCTAAGAAATCAAGATGTTTTATTTTTATATATATATTTGTATGTGTGTATATATATACACCTATGAGGATGTAAATCTTCGCTCATACCAGGATTACATCACTGTTTATCTATTGTAAATCTAGGTCACTCCTGAATTACAGTACTGTGAATGATGATGGAGCTTGGACTACAGCATGGGCCTGAAATGCTGTTTTCTAATAGGATTAGCTATTCATTTGTGTCCAGATGCGGATTTGTTTGGGAGAAGGGACAGAGATGGGGGAGGGACAGGGGCAGAGGGGGCAGGACGATGATGTCCTGACTTATAATACCTGCAACATCCATTGGAATTTCCAGCACTTTGTTGTCTGTCCTTGCAACTCTTCCTCAAACACAGGGAGCTGGACAGACCCAGGGCAGCTCCTTGGGGTGAGACACTATTCTTCTCTGTGGCTTGAGGCTGACCCAGAGAGAGAGAGGAGAGAGTTAACCAGCACAACTGAGGTGTTTCCATGCTAGGAGAGACTGAGCTGATTAGGCCTTTTGAGTCCTCAAAGAGATGTGGGAATGGATGTAACCAAGGTTTACAAAATCCCAGTCACCAGGAAGCCAGCAAATGCAAAACAAACTCAGCCGCAAAAAGTAAGGAGACTTTAGGGGACATGCTGTTAGGTGGCAGAATGCTATCAAGACCAGAAAGACTGAATTATTTCAATAGGAATTGGTCAAAATCATGGGGAGAGGCTCACGAGAGCTATTATAAGTGACTCTCGAGGGTAGGAGGAGAGAGTACTGAATAGAGATTTAATTGGTGCAACCCCAGAGTTAATGCTGATAGTACTTCTTCCTGGAACAATGGTTCCTTGAAAATCTTTGGGCTGTTCAAGTAGGGGCAGGCTAATAACCTCTGTAATTTCAATAGTTTTAATGAGGTTGGCAGAAGTCAAAGGGTACGATAATCTTTATATACAGGTTTTCCTTCGCTTGAGCTCTAAAGGCAGTTTCCCATCACTTGCAGTCTAAGCTGGCTGTACACAACTAGCCAGTCATCTGACAGAAAAAACTAATTATATCATTACAGATATGGGCATGTACATTTTATGAGAAAAATTAGTATGCCACCCTGTTAAGTAAATATTTACAAAGATCTGTAGCCTAGAAAAATGCTAAGAGGGACAAAACAAGTGCCAATTAATTCTGTATTCTTTGGATCAGATTTCAGCTACAGTCAGTGCCAATTATAAAACTCAATGGAGTGACACAGTATATTAAGGAACATACAATTTGTCATACAGTGTCAACATTGCTGGCATTTTATATTTCTTGAGGTAGCACCGTTGAGCCAACTTTTGTTAAGTGTCCTAAAATCTCATGTAGCACGTCAGAAAGTACTTTCATTGTTAATTCTCTGAATAGAGAAGAAATAGGCCTTGTGACAGGCAGCTTTTGACAATCATAGCTGGGCTAAATCTCTTAATGGTAGGATTTAGCTTGTTACAAGTGTGCAGTGTCTGAAGGCAGCCCTGCTTAAAGAAGCTGTTCACTGCAGCTGTCTGTCTGACTGAAATGGCATTTACTTGGAACAGTATGAGGGTATCTTCAGACTCTGGCCTGCTGTATTAATGACTTAATCTTAACTCCCCCCTCAACAAATCATAACAAAATAAGCAGAAATTCACATTTTCTAGGAGCAGACTCAAAACCATAAACTAAAATTGTTCTTTATTTGGTGACTTCTAGAATTGGAGTCTTACAGTCATAGAATCATAGAATCCTAGAATCACTACTTTGGAAGGGACCCACTGGATCATCAAGTCCAACAATTCCTAATACTCCCTAAACCATGCCCCTCAGCACCTCATCCACCTATCCCTTAAACACCTCCAGGGAAGGTGACTCTACCACCTCCCTGGGCAGCCTCTGCCAGTGCCTGATGACCCTTTCCGTGAAAATTTTTTTCCTGATGTCCAGCCTGAACCTTCCCTGGCGCAGCTTGAGGCCATTCCCCCTTGTCCTGTCCCCTGTCACTTGGGAGCAGAGCCCAGCTCCCTCCTCTCCCCAACCTCCTTTCAGGTAGTTGTAGAGAGCAATAAGGTCTCCCCTCAGCCTCCTCTTCTCCAGTCCTGCACACATCCTAAATATTTATTTTATACCACATCTCTGATACATGTCCTGAATAGTCGAGACACTTCTGGCATGAAGAGTGAGAAGGCAAAGCAGTTTGACACCTGAAATGGCATTTTTACCTAAAGCTAGGGCAGTTCTGCTGTGTTGCGGGACTAAAGCTACTGAAGATCCTGTTTTCGTGTGTAGATAATGCATAAGAAGTGATCAGCTCTGCGGCTTCAGTGATGCTCAGCACTGAAGAAGTGGGATTTTATATTTTTGACATAATGTTTTGAGTCTTTGTGTCATGAGAGACGGATCCAACAAAACTCACTGCCTTCAGGGAAAGAGAACTAGTGGGAGTGCTGACAAATGGATGTGTCCAGAGAAGGAGACTGGATCCCAGTGTCTGCACAGGTGAATTTCTCCTGCAAGCTCCAGGCCACTTCAGCTGCTTGTCTTCTGATGCTGACCTATATTACATGGCAGCCCTGGCAGCCCCAGGTAGATGACAAAGTGGCTTAGCTGGGCTCAGTGAAGGTTATTAGCTTGTGCTCCTTTTGTTCATCAGCTCTATTAAAATCTTGGCCTGCCCCAGTGTTAGGTGCCATCACTTCTGTTTCCCCTCTCTCTGATGAGTTGATTCCCTTGCATCCATGAGAATGCATCAGCTGGCACCAGGGTAGCCTCAGCCTTACATACGCTTGTCCCTTCCACATACTTGCTCTCCTGCCTCTTTTAATTCACTGGTGTTGCAATGTGATTTCAAGAACTCCAAACATATTCTTTCTGCATAAGCGTAGTGAAACTGGATACCCTTTTTTGGTTTTTAATTAAAAAGATAAAGTTGTTTTGGCTTCAGTAAAATCTAAGAACAATGTTTTACAATGAGGGAGAGATATATGACATGCATGACTTTTCTTGGTACACTGTTCTTACACAACTCATTAGAGGATCTAAAAGCCTATTATATTCTGGTCTAAGGCTGATTGCTATGTTTCTCCTATATAATATTTTATAAATTCCCATAAAAGAAAGAAACACTAGACTAAATTAATGTTTTTAAGTACTACAACTTTGACTGCAAATGAGGAGTTGGACTTTGATTACTGCATTTTATGAAAAATGTTCTAAAATGTTTTTTTACATGTTATCCTAAGCCAAGGCTTATTTTCAAAAACAAGTTTTTGACAGCAAAAGTAAATTCACATGACTATCTACATAATGCTGGGTATATTTTGTGATGATGGTTTCAATTACCATCATCTTTTCAGCACCTTTCGATTCCATGAAAGAAAGCTTTCTTCACTGCTTTCAATGCAACAAGTCTGGCATAGTGAAATATCAGTCACACTTAGTAGAAAGATTTTTCTGCAAAGCAACTACCTGTAAGTGTAATCAATATTAGAAAGTTCTGGACCTGAATTCTACCACCACCTGCATGTCCTGCAAATTATTCCATTGAAGCGAACACATCTCTTTGTGTAAAATGATTTTGTATGCTACAGGATGAAAGTTTTACCTTATTATTCTGATTGCCCTTGTATCTGCTCTGAGTAGAAAAGATAGTTAAAAAATCAGAAAAAAAAACCCCTCCTAACATGCATTAACTTTTATTTCATTTTTGAAACTTTTTAACAACCTGCTAAATGACAGTGAGCAGGAGTCTTCTTCGACATATGCTCTTTGAAATCACAACTGAATGTGGGTCTTTGGTTTAAGGAATTTTTACTGAGTTTTCATTACTTTTTTAATTACTCTGTTACTGTTTGCTTGACTGAAAGGAAAAAGCTGGTTCTACTCAAAACACTCTAATTAAATGCTCTGAAGTGCAAACTTTTGCATAGTGGGAAGATCTGGCAAGTAGTGAGACACTTCATAGCTTAATGTTTGCACTTGACTGTCTGCTTGTGTAACAACTGTACCCAGACTCTGAACAATCTCAGGCTCAGATAGTGAATTTACTGAAGCTGCTGAAATTTCTTTGAGCATTTCTGTCACTGTGCAGCCCGGTCTTTATACACATCCTGCTTACGTGCCCAGCTCTCCATCAGGTACATTAAAAAACCCAAAAAAACCAGAAACCAAAACCCCTTTCAGATGGTCAAAAAGTGGAGTTAGTTGTGGGCTTTTTTTAGAGATGATCTCTCAGGGATATTTAAGGCAAGGCAATTGCATCACTTGCTTATCAAGTACTATGAAGAAATCTGGAAGCCTGAAAATGAAGGTTTTCTCCTTATCTTTGTCCAGAAACATGTCATCCATAGAGCATTTGTATATGTGCAGCTCATTGCCAGCCAGGATATCACGTCAGGTTTTGTTCTGTGTGTAGTTTTGTGGAGTTTTCTTTAGGAAGAAGGAGGTAAGGCTTCCTTCGTGTAGTTCATCAGTTTATTGTTTTTAATGACATATAATTCATTTGCCACTTACGGTAGCATCCACACAGTAACCTGCTGCCAGCCTCAGTCAGAGAATTGATGCTGCATTTCCTTGTATTTTGGATCTACTCCTTTGGCTTTTCCCTCTGTGAGATAGCTCTCTTTCCCACCTTTCCCCCTAAGCTTCTCACAGTATTGTAGCCGTTTGAAGGTGCTTGTGTTTGTGCCTGTGCTTTTACCTGGCTCCAAACACCAGTGCTACATCCAAATTCCTTACCCCAGGGACAACTGGTGCCAGTGAGGAACCTACATTACTGAGAGATTTCTCTTTGGCTTTTCTGTCCTTTCCAGGTCTTAGGCTGTTATCAGCATTGTCATCACCCAGTGGCTCTGCTAGAGCTGCTGGTGTCTGTGCAGGCTTAAGGCCTGCTTTATCCAGTTTATTAAGCCAGTTTTACAGCTGATTCATTTCACTTTAGAGGCACAAAACTGCTGAGCATGGGGCAAATAGCTGTCCGCCCTGGGGAGAGGAGCATCACTGCCAGCCAGGGGCTGGCTGCTCTCCCCTCCTGACACATCCAACAGCCGATGAGAAATTACTTCTGTTGAAACTTTTGGTGAGAAAGAATGCAAGCTGGCCAAGACCTTAGGATTAAAAGTCTTCTTTCTTTTTTTTTAAAGTATTATGAGGTAATCACTGAATAATAAATGGTCAAGATTTTGGTTGCATTTCTTATATGAAAGATTGCCTTTCCAGCAGCTCAATTTCCCCAGCACTAAACTGGGAATTAGTTCAATACTAACGCAGAAGGAGAGTGTCATATTCTGAAAAGTCCCCTGCAGAACCTGCCTTTTCTTTTCTGGAGGGTTGTGATGTCGAGTGTGTTTTGTACATGTACTGAACAAACTTAGGAAAGCTTAGCTTGTGACTAAAGAAACTTTAAAAAAAACCCAAACAATCTTAGATCGCAGCTCTATGTGGCAGGCTGGCTTTTACTGGGCAGCAGGGATCAATCATTCAGGATGCTTCTTCAGATGACCACTTTGTAGGAATATCTTTCTTGCTGCTAATGTAGCTCCTGTACTTGCGGTAGTGCACAATATGGTTCAGTGTCAATTCTGTTATCTTTACGTTTTGGACAATTCCCATTCAGATCCTACATTTCTCCTTGTTCTGACTCCTTCTAATTGCTCCGATTTACTTTACCACTAACATTTCTGTACCGGGATGGATTGCTTCAAGCTTCCCTTGCCTATAAAGAGCAGCTTGTAGCTATCCTCTGGCATCTCCCACTCCTTCCAGCTCTTTCAGGTCCTGCACTGTCTGTTTCTCTTCCCATGAATCGCTGGTGCTCTGCAGTCTCTGTGGCAAATCAATCTCAGGCAAATCAATCAAACAAATCAGATTTTCTCCTCTGAATCTGCCCACCAGGTTTTTAGGGAGGGGCTTCACTTTTACGCTTTGGCCTTTATAAACTACTGATCGTGAGAGGCTTAACTGTGCAACCTTCATAGCAGTAGGTACAGCGTAACATTTTTTTTTCAACTAGTTCACAGTCCAAGGAGCACGTGGGAATGACTCACAGAGTGAGTGAGCCGCAGGACCTCCTCCTTATCCAACCAGTCTGCACTGCTGGGAAGTCCTTCATTACTCACATCACTTCTCATAGCTGCAAAAACTTACTGCTAGGGGCAAAGATTGTGGCCGTATTAAATATTGCTGATAGCATCATTTGCTGACTGGTCTGCGAAGGCACCGATGATGTCTGTGTGTAACTGGAAATTGCTTTGTAAGCTGGTTTGGGATCCTGAGTCCCAACATGCAGAGTCAATCCTACGTTGTGTTACTCAGCTTTAATCTTGTTAAGTAAAACTTCTAGGGGTATTTATGGCTTTATTCAGTATGTAATGTTCAACAAAAGGTCACTGGGAAGCATAACGTCAGTTAAAATAATAAAGGCACTAATTAATTGACAAGATGTTTTCACTCCAATTTAATCTGCCAGAATGTAACTCTGCCTGGAGGACATAAACTGTCTTCCCTTTCTATTTGGTTTCCATACCTTCCAGTTTTAGCACCTGTAAGGCTTTACTTCATCTAGTGATTATTACTAAGGTAGTTTGAGAAACCAGTGTGAAAACAAACAAAAGTATCAAATGAATCTCTCACCTTTTTCAAGTCTTGCCTTTTGTTTTCTCTGTCTAGAAGCATGATCTGCCTGCAGCATTGCTAAGCTGCCATTTTGCATATATGACTGTTTCAGAAATTCTCCAGTGAGGAGAAGTGTAGAAGAGTATCACAGCACTGAAATATCTTCAGCAATATTGTTTATCATCTCTGGAAACCTTCATGCATCATTGTTTTTGCCTTAAATTAATGTTAGCTTGCTAGACTTCGAGCAATTGCTTTTAGGATAATTTCTGACATACAGCTGTTACAAAGTTGTGTTTTAATGTTGTCTAGTATATTCATTAAAGAAAGCTATTTGCTAGACATTATAAAGTCCTGCTTATCAGTCCCTGGGTGTACTCACTTGGCCTCTGTAGTCCTTTTTCCTCCGTCTTTCTTCCATTACCTTTAATTACCTCTTGCGTTACCCCCAGTGCCAATCTTGCCTCCTCTTAGGAGGCGACCATTCAAAATTCGGGTTTGGTGATGTTTCAGTGTATGCTTGCAGATGAGCCAGGCTGAGGAAGAGGAGTTATTTTGTTGGTTCATTTTGTTCGCCAATAGTTTTTTAAGCAATTAGTCCATGCTTCTCATTAGCACAATGCTCTGCAAGAAACAAAGATTAATGTCCTAGAGGGCAAGTGCAGTGAGGTATGTGAGAAGCTAGAGTTTTTCTGTCCATGCAAAGCTATTATTTGCAAAAGGGAGCCGTAGTCTGAAAAGAATAAACTATTTTGGCTGGTGAGTTTCATTACTGTTGTCTGTTTTGCAGATCATGCTGTTTTGAGTAGTGTTACTGTCTTAGTAGTGTTATTTTTGAGTGTTTAATGACATAACCAGACAATAAGAAGTGATGGATAAAGTGATTGTAGAGAGTGTGTGTACACAACTAGAGGAATAATTATTAAAGCCAATTGCTGAAAACTTCCACTGTCACAGGTGTTTGAATCATCAGAAAAATATTATAGCTATTTTCCTGCAGTGTTTTAACGCATTACCATGTCTTTCCCTTACTGAACATCTAGTGAGTGAGAAAAGTCAGATATCAGAAGTACATGCAGCTGCACAACACTAGGGAACTAACTATCCTGCAAATTGACTTCTGTCCTCAGCTGGCAATCTTCCTGGGACCACTGAGGTGCAGCTCCTGCTCATGGCATCAGAAGAGTGCCAAAATCTCTCCAGGGCACCAAAATTACTCCAGGACTGGTGGGAAAATACTGCAGAGTTGCTTCTTTTTATTTTAAAATTTTTCATTATGTTAATAATTATTTTCATTAAAAGTAGTAATTTACATGGGGAGAGGCAATCTCTGCAAGTGCCTCTCTCTCTACTGCTGTAGAAGAGGAGGCTTATTCACATTAAGAGTCTTTTGCCTTCCAAAATGCTGCTTCTGCTTCAGGTAGGGTCTGCATGGATACTAACCACAGTGAACATGAAGTAAGTGCAGTATATTGTATGAGATAAGCAAAGGCTGTAGTGCACACCATGAACATCGTGTGTTTTCCATTAGCCAAATTTTTAAAAGTGAACTGGAAAATAACATTTAACAGATACTACCCTGAAATCAACCGTAATTATAATTAAATAAACATAACCAGGCAGTTGAAAATCAGATCTGAAATCGTTACTAATGTGCACCACAACCAGTCAGATACCACACCAGTGTTGGTAATTCATTAACAATACTGGGAGAGATCATATAAAAATGACAGTTTCTATTTCAGAAAAGAAGCTGATGAAATGTTGGCAAATCTGAGCTGCTGGGGGGAGATGTATATTCCCCTGTGGCAGCATAGTAACTAGAAATGAAACTTCTTCAAAGAACTAGATTAAAAATGGAACCTTGCTTGTGGCTGTGCCTCAGGCACACAGTCCAGACCCTCTCCCCCTACATGCTTATCCGGAGGTGCTGAGCCCTGGGTTTGGGAACAAGCCCACCTTCGGCCCCTGGTCCGTGCTGGTCCGTGCCCACAAATAAGGCAGATGTCTTAGCAACTGCATGAATAACAAGATCCAGTAGAGAAGAAAAACATCCAAAAATAAAAATGTGGTTTTCTGATTGTTAATGAGTCTCCCCAAGTACAGTGTCCAGGTATCTGGTATCCTCCACTCTGGCAGACATGGGTTGTGTCTGTTTTAGTTTCTGTTTGCTGTGACACTGTCCCTCTGGCACAGTGAACCTTTAAGATAGTAATAAGAAAATTTATGCTCCTACAAAATGGCATTTTTTTAGAGTCCAAGGTCTGCTAACTCTGCAAAGAGCTCCATTTTCTCCTCATCTAGAGCTTAAACCATCAATACCCTGAGGGCAGAAAATACCCCAAAGGTGAAGCAATAATAGGAGCCTGTATCTGGCTTCACAGAGTGGGGAAAAGGTGAAAGAAAAACCAACCCAGAGGAAACTAGAGAGAAAAGAAAAGAAGGAATAATAGTAGTAAGCTACCGGCTCACCACTGTAAGCAGCACACAAAAATGCCAAAAATACTGGGCGATGTACCTGCAGTTTGTAAATTATAAGTATCTGTTACTTTTCAGAGAAGAAAAAACCTAGGACTTAGGTACTGTAAAAGTAGATGTAAAAGTGAAACTTTTTTTTGTTGACATTGAGCTATGACACGGTGACGTACACCTCCATCAGAATGTAAGCAGCATTTTGTTCTAGGAGCTCCATTCAGCCCTCCGAACTGTTCAACCTGGGCCACCCTAGGCTAGCAGAAATATATTGCACAGTCCCACAGAGTCCTGGCAAACCCTATGAGGCCAGTGCAGGATGGTGCAGAGCAGGACTGACTTCCAAACAGCTTGCAGACACTTTTGGAGCAAATCCCTGGAGCAGAGAAACACTTTTGTCCAGGCATGCCATCCTTGTTCTCCTGGGACACGATCCCTAAAGGATCTCAGCTAGGAGGTTTGGGAGAGTGCTGGGAAATCTGCTAAGCTGCATTAGCTGTAAAATCCCATATATAGAGTGAAAGAGGTTTAACTTTGTGTATGTTTTCCTTAGTTTAGCCCGTGCAGAACAGCAGGCTGTCCTGATTAACCAGCATTTCCCCTGACACAAACCAAATGGCTTACAGCTTGAGTAACTGTCTGTTGAGTCCCGTGTTTATTATAAACTCAATAGATGAAAAAAATTATTTGAGTTTCTATGTTTTTACAGCATTTCCCACCAGAGAATGCTAACACTTGTAAAACAATAAATGCTATAGTATAACATAGTGAAACTTGTAAAATGCTGAACAGTAGATAAAATTATTTACAAAAGATCGTTACGGTTTCTTTTGGAGAAATAATGCAGCATTTAATTTTAAGATACATACGCCATGCATAACTTCTAGATCCTACAAAAAGGAACATAAATACAGAAGTGCACATGTGCAGTAAGATACATTCACAATCTTAATTACTTCCCTTACTAAAAGTTATTTGCTCCTGCGTTTGATCTCTTCTCCGTTCCACCAATTTCTGAAAAGTAAATTGTATTGCTAAGCAGTTCAAGAGGAAAACATCAGTATCTAATCTTCTGTGTCCCACTTGGGCTGATTTTAAAACAAGTTTTCATGAGAGGGCTGCGTATGCAAAGTGTCACGAAGAAAGTTGTGTTATTTTGGAGCAGTGAATGGATCAGGGACATTTCTTCAGTTAAGCTAATTTGTTCCCTGACGGGGTTTTTTCCATTCTTGCTGTAATACTGGATTCTAGTGCAAATGTTTACTGCTGCTGTCACAGGATGGTGGTTGGAAGGCAAATGCTTGGCACTGCTTCCTGTTACTCATTGTGCAGTCAAGTCAGAGCCAGCTTACGTGATGACAAACTGCACATTAGCATAAAAAAATGTAGTCCTGGAAGCAAAAATCTGGCTGATGCAGCTCCATCATCTACCTGCACATTTCAGCCTCTTTTCTTCTTCTTGCTAGAAAAATGGAGACCAGTGGCCTTAAAGGCAGGGAGATAGTAGCTGTCTTTCAAGTGTTCCTTGAACTTCATCATTTTTTTTTGTGTTAATACTGCCTGCAGTTGAAATTCCACCTATGGAGAAGTGAAAAGTGGAGACCCAACACAACGGTCTCTGCCACTTACAAAGTCCACAAAGGTGGCCAGGAAGGTCCACTGATTGCTCCTGAGGAGCAGCTATTTCCACCGGAGTAAACCCTAAATAAAGGTAGTTCAAGGTACTTTCAGCCATACCAGAAAATCATGATCTTCCTAGCATAATAAGTCTGAATTTTTCAGTTTTAGTTTGATTTTCATTGCATTGCTAAGTAAACAAAGGTGTAGTTTGCTTGGTCATGTTGCAGATGTGTCTGGGCTGGCAGCTGCAGGGGCAGTTGCTGTGGGCTGGTATGTGCAGAGCGCAGACGGGGACGACCAGCACAGATCGGTGATGTGAGTGCCAAATACAGGCCTGGGCATAGCTGCAAAAGGACAGGATGGGAATAAAAACATCTCTTGGTTGTGGAATTTTTCTGGCTAGAATACACAATTCAAGTAGCTGCTTCATCATGTGCAATCAGACACCTTAACTTGGCCGCAAAATGTCAATTTGAGAGAGGAAAAAAGTGACTCGGCAATAGCTGCAGAACTTACAACTTTTTTTTCAGCGTAAGCTTTACCCTTTGTTATATATTGTGATTTTATATAACTAAAAAATCTACTTTGACAAAATGTTCAGCATTTGACAGTTTTCACCTAGATGTCAGCCGATGGGTTTTATATTTGTAAGTGTAGAGAGATGGTGTGTTTTGTCTTTTGGACTTTTTCAAATGTTTATGTTGTAAATATTGGAATCTGTTGAGCATTTAAAATGGATCTGAGAAAGGAAGCAGGGTATTAGTTTTATTGGTATTAGTTTTATTGGAAAAAAAAGAGTAAAAAGTTGTTTTGGAAGTTGCTTTAAACAAATGTTTTCTGCCATAATAGAGAAGAATATGTTTATATTGATCATAGCATTTAGTACTTTATAATATATATGTCAATTCAGAAATATTGCTGCAATGAATTATTCTGTATTTATTATATAATAAATGTTTCATTAAAAAAGCATATGATATTTAGAAAAAATGAAATAGGATTAGAAAGAATCAATTGCATGGCTAAAGGTTTTATATGTTGCTAACAGTACTTAAAAATGATATTGTATTAAATACAGTATCTGCAATGGATTGTGAGCAAAATAGATATTTTTAAAGACTTTTATCATTGTCTGGAAGCCTTTAGCCAACACCAAATTCACACTCCCTCTCACAGTTAATCATAGACTTAATTAAACAAAGGTGAGCTGAATAGGAAGGCAGTGAGATAAGTTTAGACCCTTAATCCATGGGTGTAAAAGCATTTTCTAATATAGAGAGTGAGCATGATAACACATTTTACGTGTAGGGAAATCAGGGCAAACTGAGTCTCTAACATTCCTTGGGATTATGCAAAAGAGGGCAAGGTAGAGAGATGCTCAGGACCCAAACTATTGCCCTGCATGAATTGCAGGTGCCCTTGCCAGCTCTAGCAGAGCTGTCTCAGGCCAGGACTGCTGTTCCCAGCCTGCAGACCTGCTTGGAGCCTCTGCACTAGCAGGCAAGCGGCAGCCTTTAAACAACTTGTTTTAATTATGCGAGGAGCACGCTAGCTTTCCACAGTCGTCTTTTAATGTTTTTTATATTTTTGTTCACACTATGTCACAGATATGTGCTGCATTTAATTACTCCAACTTAGCTCAGTATGCAAAAGACAGAACACAGAAGTGGAGTGCGCTGTTGCAATTGCCGTGCAGATCCCATGGCAGAGCTGCCACGCAGCCTTTATGCCTTCTTATCCATCGACTTGGACCAATAGGAAATTCTTTCAGTTGCTGGTCACAGAAAATATTTCAGGATTGGTATTTTCAAGAAGGATTTGTTAAAGATCTGTTGTTTAGGGATCAATTTGCCCCTGCAGGCAGGCCATGTGCCTCTTTGCTGGCAGCTCCTGCGGGATGCCCAGTTGACATGGCCTGATCAGAGCACTCTGCAGAAAGGCACCAAACCTCAGCCTGCACAACCATTCCCCCATCATTGCTGCCTCCTCTTACGGTGTGTGAGAGCTGTTTGCCCCTGCTTGGACTGCGTGTGCAACCCTTCCTGGGTCAGTTCCCTGAAAAATAGGAGCCTCCAGCACATTCCTCTGCTCCTTGCTCCAGAGGAGCCCTGTGCATGCAGTATTTCCTTGGGGATACATCTCTGGGTTAATGGAAATACTATTGGCATCGCCGTGTGGCAGAGCACTTTGTGTTTGTGCAGATGTAAATAAACCTGGGCTCAGCAGAGGGAGCTCAAAGACATGTAGTCTCACTTCTGGATTTCAGACCAACACACTTTGCTGGGTGCTGAAGTGTTCCTGACAGAACCTCTCTGCCTTCGGGTGTTGCAAGAACTTATTTTTAAGCCCCCAAACTCTGCGGCAGCTTGTGGGAAGGTGGGGGGAGGCACCCATGTTATGCTGGAAGGAGAAGACCTGACAGGGAGAGGTGTTAGTAATAGGAATCCCTTTGGGAAGGGACCTCTTTCTTAATATTCCTAATAATGAGAAAAATGCAGAAATCCAAGGTGTGCGAATGTGATCCTCTGGTAATACCAGCTCAGATTGAAAAATGATATAGGGAAAACTGGCTGGTTTTGCAGTGTGCACTAAGAGAAACAGGAAGGGAAGGCAGCAGTACAAAGTGTAAAGCTGTGCCCTTTGAATAATATGTATACATCCAAAGGATGGGAGCAGCAGACCTTCCTAAGGCACTGATGTAGAAAAGGTGTGATAACAACCTTCCATACACAGAAGGGTAAATAAATACAGCAGCTACCAAATACCTCCTGTGAAACCCATGGTAGCTGCTCACAACTTTGCTTTGAAACTGAGTGGTGGTTTTCTTAAAGTTCCCTCCATGGATGTCAGTCCATGTGGAAGCAGACTTGCAGCTACCCTGCACATCTGTGCGTAGAGGTTGCGTCAGGCTTGTTCAGCCTGGAGAAGAGAAGGCTCCGAGGAGAACTTATAGCGACCTTCTAGTACCTGAAGGGGCTACAAGAAAGCTGAGAGGGGCTATTCATAAAGGCTTGTGGGGATAGGACTAGAGGCAATGGGTATAAACTGGAGAGGGGCAGATTTAGACTTGATATAAGGAAGAATTTCTTCACCATGAGGGTGATGAGCCACTGGCACAGGTTGCCCAGGGAAGCTGTGGCTGCCCCATCCCTGGAGGTGTTCAAGGCCAGGTTGGATGGGGCTTTGGGCAGCCTGATCCAGTGAGATAGGTCCCTGCCCATGGCAGGGGGGTGGGAACGGGATGATCTTTAAGGTCCCTTCCCACCCAAACTATTCTATGATTCCATGATTTTATTCCCCTGGGACAGAGCCTTTCCCCCTTCCCTCACTTAGCCATGATGGAAAGCAGTGGCCATGGCTGCTGATGCCTACTCTCCCGTGCTCATCCCCCTGTGCCCAGCCACAAAGGTGTCCAAGAGCCTGAGCAGGAGGCAGGAGGACACCTTGATAGAGGCGAGTTAAGCAAGCAGTCTGTGCCAAATGATATTTTAGCTGTGATTTGCTAGGAGGTCTTCACACCAGAAAAATACCAGTTATGGACATTATAAGGATAATTGGTATTCTTATTGTCTAATTCCTCAGCCCTTTTATTACTTCTGGCTGATCAGATTTCATTGCCCATCTGATTTTTGAGGGAAAAAAAAGTTATTGGTCCATCACTATTCTTTATTGCACTGTTCAAAACCATCAAATTTGCTTGGAAAATTTCTGGAAAAGTTTATGACTATAGTAACTTTTTGATCACTGAGATTCATGTCAAGATTCAAGCTCCTAGTGATGGGTTTACAGGTCAAAAGGAGCCCTGTGACCCTGACCTGGGGCAAGAGATGGACGTTTTCAGGGGCAGCAGGGTCTGGGCAGGATATTTTCATACTGTTATTCTAGAGCCAGAGCTCCCTCTTGTGAGAAAAGAGAAATATCAGAAAAGTCCAGGGCTGTCAATTGGAAATGTGCAGGGAAGGTGATGTTCACTAGGCAAGCAATTTCCAGTATCTTTTCCTGTAAGTCTGCACACGCTTCCATCCATTTGCACAAGAAAATGTGTCGTTTGTGGCTGTGGTCTTGCAAATTTTGAATCTGGCCCTATGATTTGTACTTAGCTGTGATGTCTGACAAAGTTCCGATGCTTGATAAAAGTACAGAAATATTTTTCAATGGAAATAATTTTCGTGCCTTCCCTCTCCTCCCCCATTTAATGACTTTTGTCTCTGACAAAAAGACTCCAACTTTATGTCAGCTCATAAAAAGCAGAAAATAAAGGAATCTGTCAGAAGTGATAAACACTTTTTGAATTTTTATGCTTGCTGTGCTCAGCATCAGCTGTGATGAATCGGTAACTCTTCTACCATCCTCTTACAGAGAGCCACAGAGCTGGGCTCTCTCATGTCCATGCCAGTGCTGTCTCCCTTTGAAATAGGAGTGTCTGGCCACGCACTGGATGATGCAGGTATTATGGGATACATGTATGCAATAGATCTGTGTATGAAGACCCTATGGATGGCTCCAGGTGTATTTTAGCCTAGGAACATTTATCGAAAATACTTAGTATTTAGTGAGATCTGGTGCAATTTAAGGGGAAAAATGTGTTTTAGAAGTATTTTTATGAGCCCTAGGATTAAGTTCTTTCTGGCAAGTGTGATTAAATGGCAGCCAAAGTGGTGATGATCGCTGGCAACAGCTGCGCTGACCCTCCCCTGACTTTAGGAGTGACTCCCGTGGCAGGGTCTGGATAGTCCATCTGTCAGAAAAACCTGGGCACTTGGGGGTCTTCCACACTGATGCGGCAAGACCTCACCCTCTGCCTGCTGGAAAGAATGGGTTTTGCCTTAGAGAGAGAAAGTAAGTTTTTGAGGCATCTTCTGTAATGTTTGTTGGGTTTATTTTGCTGCTGATAAATGCTCAGGGCTCCTATGTTTGCCGTCAACACAGCGACTGTGGCTGAAACACCAAAGCCAACGTATTTGGTTTGCTCCCTCCACCTTGTGCCCACCAGGACCTTCACCTCTCGCATTTCCACACCGCGGAAAGGAGGACTCTTGCATCTTTTTGACTGTCCCCCAAAACCAGAGTGCACCCAGGTGGTGGCATCTCCAGGGACTGGTGCACCGCTTTTCTGGGATGTAGTTAACTAAATCAACTTCTTTTCCCTCTGCACAGAAAGAGTTAATTGTGCTAGTGTAAGAATATTATTCCAAGGGATTATTAAGAAAAGAATTTATCATTTTTCTTACAGCAGGGAACATGTCCAGTAATTGATGTGGGAATATTAATGCAATATGTGTGTGTTATCAATTTAGAAAAGCAGAAGACATATTTCCTTAAGCTTCTAATCACTTATACATATGACCTTCATTTATACAGCAGAAGTGCTCTTCCAGAGAGCTACAATTTGCTTCAGATGTTTAGTTTGGGTATTTTGCTTTACCTTCTAACTGCCAAGTTTGGTATTATTTAGCAGTAAAATTGGAAATGGGGATTTGAGTATGTACCAAAGTCCTGACAGGTGTTAATGGAACTCAAGTTGAATATTTTATTCTTTAAATAGTAAAACATAAACCTGCATTTGTTTAGCTTTGCCTTCCTGCCAACTATATCAGGTATCTTGTGTGACTAGAATCACTGTTTTCTGTACATGGTCTTCATGGCAGTTTCCAGTGCCTGTTCCCAGCTCAGCCTATATTTATAATCCTAACAGATTTCAGCTCCAGAGAGAATTCCTTAGGCAAATGTGTGGTTCTCAGCCCAAAGAGATGGGAATGAAAATTCACTATGCAGTATAGTCCAGATTTGCAGAATGTGCCAAAAGATGCAAATGGGCACCTAAGAGGATTTTTCAGGAGTATATAAAATCCCGGAGATTAAATTAAAGCAATTTAAAGCAGTTCTGAAAAATCCAACTTAATGCCATTTTTTTCATTTTTAGGTGTTCAGGCACCTTTAAAAAATCTGTCACCAGCCCATTGCAATTAGCAATGCTTCTTCGGGTCATGTTCAGGGCAAACTGATTTAAAGGGATTTCCTTTGGTACCGATGGTCCCCATTTTGCACAGAAAGGTGGTGCAGATTGCTGTGCGGGGTCATGCTCTTTTTTGGAGAGGAGCACTGGCTGCTTAGGAGAGGATGTAGGACACAGGCACATCACAGGCACAGCCTTTCTTGTTACAGGAGACATGCCGTGAGTAATTTATGTTATCTGAATTTTGATGTCCATCAGTGGAGATGGCAGCTTCTCAGCTCTGTCCTGGGACAGCCTGGCTCCCCTGTGGGAGCATTTTTCCCTTCCCAGCACCTGAGAGGAATCCAGGGTGCTGGTTTGACAACTCATGGATGCCTGGAGTAGGGTGAAATGAAGCTATCGTGTAGTTATTTAAGAGGAAGATTCTGAATCTCCTGTCTGAACCACACACTGAACTTGGGTGCTGGAAGGGGAAATGCTGCTCTGGGGCTCTCTTGGTTGCCTTTGCCCTAAGGGTGGATGGTACTATGCTGCCCTTCTGAAATGAAGGAAACCTGAAAGCATGTCAAGGTGGGTCTAATTCTCCAAGAAACCAACTTAATGCATCCCCTTCCCAGCCCAGTGCCTTGCCACTGTCTCCACATGTGCTCCCGTGTCCCTGCGTTGTCCTTGTGCCCAGCATCACATCCTGATCCACTGCTTGCCACCCAGGCACACTTCAAGGGTCCAGAGACACGGCCTCTCTCGGAAGGAAGGGAAAAAGCCCTCTGAGATTAAGCAAGCCAAAACTTGCCAAAAGTTTGAAAATTAACAACATTATTTTCTTTGTGTCCTTGATTAAATGAAGAGAACTTCTACAGGACACAGGGCCAGAAATACACTTTTAAAGTTGAATCACCTGGTTTTGAATGAAAGTTGCTGGCTCCGGCCAAAAAATCTGTTAGCACAGAACTATGTCACCTTTTTTTTTTTTTTTCTCCTGGCTTCACCACCACTACAAAAGTCTTTTTTTCCAAAGGAATGGGCAAATTTCTTTTTCTCTCAGTAGAAATCAGGTATAAATCTCAGTCTTGTAAGAGCTTTAGCTAGACTGGGACTTTCTGTAGTTTAGCTGCTTTAAAGAAAATTGTCTGTCATGGTTTGACTGGTTTTGCAGCTCTGAGTGGCCGACAGCCCATGGAGCCAGGATATGCAACGTTGCATGGCTTTGACAATCTAGACATCTACAGCTCTTTTTCTGCTGACTCTGGGCCATGGACTTCCAAATCACTCAAGGGAGTTTGCAGTTTGCTTTGAAATTTAAGAAGAGAGGAGTTTTTAGTGTAACTCTGCAGATCTCAGAAGGGCTTATCTCAGGAGGGATTATTCCAATGGCTTTTATGCTGTCAGTGAATTAAATTATATAGGCTGGCTATTTTTTTCATCTTCTGTTGCACTGATCTTCTAATTTAATACAAATACGATACTGGAGAACTGGACTAAACTCCCGTAGGTTTTAATAAGTTCGTAACAAAAAACATTGAAATCTTTTACTCTTTTGCAATTTAAATTCAATTTACAGTCACTGTTTATTTTCACATACTTGGTTGCTTTAAGAACTGGGGGTTTTTTGCACTGCTTGCGTAACTGACAGCTATTGCAGTATCAAATCAGTGCTCTTAATGTGCTCTGGAATTTGTTTTTTTGGACTTTTACCATTTAGAAAATGTATCCAGTTGAAAGGACAATCAGAAGCAGGGAAGCCTTTCCACAAGCAGCAGCCGTCTCTGCTATTTGGTGTGTACATACCTAGAAAATATGATCTGAAAATGCACTCACCAACTTTGTATTCCTTCCAGGGGAGCATATCTGATACCTGCCACAGGCTGTAACCACTCCTACTGCAGACCTCAGGCTTTGGTCTTTCAAATTCCTGTGTCATGTTGCTACATTAGAATTATGGCATTAAAATAGTGCTATTTTGTCATGATATGCTGCATGTGTACATCTCATTCGCTCACTTGCAAAGACACCTCTATAGCACTGAAAGGACAATTACTTCTAGAGCCTGTGAAGTCCTGCAGCCAGTACATGGGAAGAGAACAAGCATTTTGGTTTGCTTTACCATGAAATGTTGGTGCTTGATTACATTAAAAACTTAGAGGTCCTGCTGAATGTCTGGCTTGCATCCCAGCTGGTGGAAAGCAAAAAGAAGTCCTTTAGCTGCTTCAGCATCAACTTGAAATTCATTTTCTGTCTCGCAGCTTGATCAGCCACTGAAGGTCACCTAATTTCAGTCATTCCTAAAGCATCCCGTGTACACACAGATTACATACAGAGGGGTAAATCGGGTTTTCATTCACTGGGGAAATGATTTGTAGCTTTTATAAAGTAGTGTTGTAATTTATTATTTGAATTCTGTTGCCTAGATTGAAAAAGTATCTGACATTCAACTGGAACCAGCAGTTCCATTATAATTCCACAGGGTAATAATTTTCTAGTATTTTAAAGCCTTACTCCAGTTATTATACATATTAGTTGGTGGGGTTTTTACAGCACCACAACGAGAAACTTGCCAAGCAATAAATCCCATTGAAAGGTTTCTTTGTGTCCTTAGGAAAACCTTACATGAGATACTTCCCTACTTACATGTAATAAAAGGAAATAATGAAGTACACAAGTAACCATTAACTTGTGCTGTTGTGTATTTTAATGGTTTTATAATGGATAAGTTTCAAAATGACCATAGAGACTCAAATGAGTGCCTTTGCATTTCTCTGAATCTGTCCCCTTAATTTACAGAAAACCTGATTCACACCAATTCTGGAATTAGACCATCACTCCAGCTGCTCTGCTTTGAGTTTCCCAGACCTTTGTGAATCATTGTGTGGTTTTGAACAGCCTGGTTGTTGTGACATAAATATTTTTGTAATTGATCAAATATGCTTAGGTTTGGTTAGTTTGTATTTTTAACTTTAAAAAATGTCATTTTAAGAAGGAATTCTTTAATTTTTAGGAAATTAGATTAATCATGTTTTAAGGCACAATTTCCTTTTAATGTCTCTATCTAATTGAAATGCAGGGATTATTTTGATTTTTGTCTCAGCTATTACAGCTTTGTTGAGTTTTTGACGTGTTTTTTTCTTTTTCCTCCTTCAAAAGCTCTAGAGTTTTTACTGCTCCGTAGTTGTTACGCTACCTGCCTCCTTGCTAATGTTCTAGGAAAGAGTCCAGGCCAGTAACGTCTGAGATCAAAAAATAAAACTAAAAATCTGATGAATTGGAGTATATAAGCAACAGGAGCGAAAGCCAGATGTGGCAGTGATCAGAACCAAAGCCCCGTGCGCAGGCTTAAAGCACAATCTGGAGCATTTGTGCATTTTAGTTCTAGGAAAGGACTGATGAGTCAGTGCTGCCAGGGCCTGCTTGGCCAGGCAGGGAAGTCGTAATTTGCAGCTGGGACTTGGTGTCCTTGCGAGCTAGAGACCTTGAGGAACCATTTATAAAAGGGCTGGTGGTGTCATATAACCCCATGCACCTTGCTTTGTAGCCATGAGCTGTAAGGCTTCCTCAGTGTCTAAGTTTCATTCACACGTCTTAAGGACAGAAAACTAAATTGGACACAGAGTCACCTTCATGTTCACTAACAATCTGCAACACCACCCAGGGGAAACAAGTAAAATGCAGGCTTTGTGTCAGCCCAGCTCAGCCTCCAAACAGTGCTAAACGTGCTGCTGTGACAGTGTGGCATCCAGGGCTTTTCCCTTGTTTGCAGAGGCTGTCGCAGCTGAGGAGAGGCGCAGTGGCACTGGGATGCTCAATTCTCTTGCAAGAGCAGACTCCTGGGCACCACACGCTGTGTTGGACCTCAGCTGCGTCCTGCATCTCCAAGCAGGTTGATACAGGCCTTCCTCTGTGACTGACTGCTGGTTATCCTCCTTCAGTGTCATTTTGTTATTTTTTTAATCCCTTTTCTCAGCTGCTAACCCAGCACTTTCCTTTACAGCAGTTTCCCTCCCACTTCCCCTCCGCGTGAAGTGCCCAAGAGAGGCACAGGCTGTTGACTGGCCTCTGGGGATAACATCCTTGCAGAGGGCAGAGTCTTGCTCCACCAGGAGAACCATCATTCAAGGGTTGTCTGCAAGCTTAGGACACCCTCTCTGGACCCTCCTGATTCCATACGAGATGTTTGCCATTACTGGGAACTGCCAAGAGTTGCATCCGCTGGTAATGCAAAGAACATGTAAATAACACCAAGTCGCTGGGGCGCTGGAGACTGATGAGTTTATGTTGCTACTGTGTTTTCCCTGGTACTTCAACTGCTGGGTTCACACATTGACACCAAATTGTGCTTTAAAATATATATATTCACTGTGGTTGTATAACTTTGTGACCATAAGGGGAACTACAGTCCTGTGGACCCAGTAATGCCATTGCTGCAAACGCTGCCATAGAATTGCCCCGTTCAGCTTGGGCCCTGCTCTGTGCGTTCTGATTATGCAGCTGCAAAATGTGGTATTTTCTCAACATGCCACTGAATTTAGCATTTTTTTTTTCCCCGTGGAACTTGCTATTTTGCTGAAGCCAGGTGCTTGACGTTTTTTCTGTCAGTCCTTTGTGAGGGCGGAAGAAATCTTCCAGCAGCTGCTTCTTGTTTTAGGCTGTTCCCCTGGGGATAAGCTAATTGGATTACAGGCGTGAAAACTGAAGAGATGGGGCTTGGCACAGGCGTACCTGGCGTGAGGGAAGGTCCTCAACAACATCACGTGTGCGCACCACTGCTGAGCAGATCCTGGTAAGAGGAAGAATAGAGGAATAAAGAAAATACCACCCTCCGTGACTGAGTGGTTTAAGCCCAGTGTGGAGCCCTGTAGTAGCTTGGGTAACTCTGAGCCGTGAATGAAGGGCTGTTTGCCAGACATCGACTGATGCTCAGTCTGAGTGTCCTTTAGTGAATGGTGAAGATCTGCCTGGTGGTGAAACACCTCCAGGCATCAGCAGCATCTTGGGTGTGCACCCCTGACTTGGATGAGCACAGGACAGCTTCCTAGGGCTGCCAGGTGCCCGGCCCCTCTGCTGCTGTGGATGTGGTGGTGTGGGAGCTGGCTCGTGCTAAGGGCTGGCCGTTGTGTGGCCACGGTGTCCTTGTACAGACTTCACTCTGGGACCTGCTGTAAAAACGTCCTTTGGCCTTTTCATGCGAGCTCTGCCCTGTGGCCAAGCTCATGCAGGAGGCACAGCCACAGCCGGGCACTGCCAAGGGCAGCTTGGACATTTATTGCCTTCTATTTCCTTTTCTAGTACAGGAGAAAAGTTCATGTGAACTCAAGTGTGCCGGGGACATGGTATATCTTCATTTAAACCAAGCTGCCAGAATCCCTTTTTCCTTCATGAGGCTGCACCCACACCTGCGGGACAGCAGGTTCTGCACGTAGCAGCATTTCTTGGGGTTGGGGTTTGTGTATTGGACAGAACAAAGCCTTGCAGATGACCACACATCGCTCCCAGTGCGCCTCATTAAGCCCAACTATCAATGGTTTGCAAATGAGAACATTTTTAAAATGTTTTATAGTTATTTTTTCCTTAATTTTCTCCTACACCACTATGGCACACTTGCAGGAGGTCACATCTCACATGCCTGCAATTGGCACACCTTGGGAGTGCCTGCCCTCTTGCAGGACACCGGCTTCTCCAGGGGAAATCTCTACTGGGCTGGGAAATGCAGCCCAGTGGGGCCTCGGTGACAGGAGACCAAGCTGCTGCAGGTGACTTCTGTTCCTCTGGAAGCCACTGATTACGAGTGCTTTGGATGGAGGAAGGCCCTCTGAAGGTGTCCTGTTTGTCTCTACAGTGCCTGCCTGAAGTGGAGAGTTCAGAGTGGCTGTGGATCTCATGAATAGAGAAATCAGGCAACCTGCCCCATGCTCGGCATTCCTGCAGGGTGAATGGGAACTCACATGGGATGAGCCCATACGTTAACCTGTGGAGACAACAAGCCAGCCACAGGGCCTTTAGTTTTCCCCTCCACCGCTGGGACGGCTGCTAGCGCAGCTGTACCCGTTGGGCAGGGCCGGAAGGAAAACTGGGAGATGGTGCTGAGCCAGCGGGCAGGCAGCCCCAGGAATCCAGCCCACGGTGCCGCCCCACACTGAAGGCTTATGGCCCTTCCACTGAACGTCCCCAGGCCCCTTGGTTTTCTTCACATACACTTGGGCTGCTTTAATTTCCCAGTTACTGAAATGTCACTGCTTTGTTTAAATCACTCTCGGGCATTCTAGGAATGTATATTAGGCAGACCGATGACGTTAAGAAATGACAGTACGCTGGTTTCCAGTTTTTAATGCTTTCTTGTAAAACTGAAAATATAAAAACAGCCGAGCAAATGAAGATCTTTATATACATGAGGTCTGTGATTAAAAAAGTCCTTTTTGTTAAAAAAAAAAAAAAAAAAAAAAGAGAGAAGAAATGACCAATGAGTTAAATGAAAACTGATTAAAGGGAACAACATTCTCAAATTGAAACATACTTTTCAGGAAAAAAAACCCCAACCTTCTTTACAAGTTCATTATATAACTTACATTTACACTTTACTGAGAGAACTTACAAAACAAGCTGCTTGAAATGCTCCTCATTCCCTTAAAGCATGAATTTCAAAGTGCCACAGCAAAGGAACAGGTTCCAATATTATCTCATACAGACTATTTATGTATAAAATGGATCGGTAAATGTGAGGTGTTTATTTAAATGAGCACATACAGGGATACAGACTAAATACAAGTACTTGAACAATGCCTGTGTTATTACATACACAGTTATACGCATAATAAAGGAAACAAGGTCACCGCTGCTCTTAGGTATCTGTATAGATGGAAGGAATGTGATTCAAGCAGTGATCAAAGGCGCCGTTTTGGAAGAATCCATTGTCATCGGTTCCACTGGAGACCATGTCTTCAGATACACACTGTGCTTCAGAGATTGCATCATAGCCTGAAAGTGTGACAAGTTGTATGGACATAATTTAGTGCCGCAGGACATATAAGGAAGGAAGCATAGTTTGAGGCCTGGGATCATACAGTACAGCACAGAGCTAATGAGAAGACAATAGGGTTCACCATCAAAGCCTTACCCAGGAGATAACCAACCAATCTCCATGGACATTTGTGTCATAGTAGATGAAGCTCCCGTTCATTCCTGTGGAAAGCTGCCCATTCGCAAGTAAAGTGGAAGTATCAGAGTATGACTCTCCTGAGACTTTATTGTAATTATCTGAATAGGATGTCAAAACAATAAGTGGGCAAAGATCCTAGTAAGTGTGCACTACAAGTGATGCAGTCCTCATTTTGTGTTTTTTCCTTTTAATGGCACTTAGGAAAAATCTTCCATGTGTCTCCCAGCTGCTCTTAAGATCCAGAAGAAATCTGGACCCTACGTTTATTGGATGCTCACATACTGTGTAAGTGAGGTCTGCAGAAGCATGTCTGGGTCAGTTCAGACTCACAGGACGTGTGCAAGGAGCTGAGTACCATGCCGTCCTCAGCCCACCAAAGCCCACCACGCTACTGGCTCCTCACCTGGCCTGGCTGGCTGGGGCTTGCCAGGCTCCAGAAAGCCACTAAGGTGAGGGAGAATTTCACTGTTCTCCTTTTATAACGCAGAAGTTCCACAGATATTACAAGCCTCCCTGAGCTGTGCATCCCTGTGGAAAGGAACAGGTTTGCCTGCTACCAGGTGCTATGGCAGCTGGCATAGCAGGGAGTCTGAAATGGAAGTTTATTGCTTACCTCAAAGGACACGAACATTTCCTATTATGGCCCACAATAACCTGCTTTTGCAACTGGCCAGTCCAGGCTCACGTGCACATACCAATTTTGCGGCAGTCCAGCTCTTTCCTTCTTCCTCCTTTCTGCACCTGTCCTTGTGCCAGCACTTCTCCTCACACCAGCCAGACCCTCCTGCCTGCCCCATGGCCCTGCTGCTTGCCTGGGAACTGGGCAACCTCCTATGCCTTCTTCTTCAACCATTTTTTAACCCACTCTGCTACTAAACTACTATATGGACCATGGACCCCTATCGTCCAGCCTTTAACATGTGTATTCTGGTTTACTCTGCACCACCTCTTTTGGGTTGGATCTTTACAAGAATGCCGGTGTGAGCTTTAGGTTCTGACCCTGGCATGCAGCCCACAGCCCTCCTACCACAATTTTAATAATCAGCAGCAGCAATAAGTCAGCTGAGGGAAGACATGGAACAAGATTCTTCTAGTTAAGAACACGCCTGGGAACTAAGTGCCCGATGTAGAAAATAAATCTCTTATAACTGAAATTTGTGTGACTTGCAGGTAAACGTGGTTAAAGCACTGGGACCAGGCTCCATTCTCTGCTTGATGGTGGAGCTCTATGGAGCCATTGGGAAACAACTGTTTTTCTGTGCCTTGGTTCCCCATATGGAAAATAAGCCTCTTTCTTCTCTTTAGCCTTTCTCTCATCCCTTCAGACTGCCCAGCTCTGCTGCCAGTGTGCCGAGATGCGCCTAAATCAAATGCTGACCCAGGCTTCCGTGGGGCCTCCAGGCTGTGGATGCCAGATGCTGGGGTCGTACACAGCCAGTCCCAATTTTAGAAAGAACCACTGGCTCGGTCCTTCAAACCTAATGATAGGTACTTTACTACTAGGTATGGTTTTATTATTTGAGACCAAACTCTCTACTTATTTACATTTCTGCATTTTCCTATGACGTATTAATTTACTGTTAGTTTATGGGGCAAATTCTGCTGTCTGCAGAAATCCGGCATGCAGTGTATGTCCAAAGTCCCTGCAAGATGAACTTGGGCTGTTTTATCTGCCCTGTGCGGTGTCGGTCCAAGTGGAGTGACCAGTGTTTTGATAAGTTTTGCGAGTGTTTATTTTACATTAATTTCTGTTTGATGAGCCTGTACACAGGGAGGACACACAACCACAGATGGACAAAACCCAAGATAAGCATACACCCTAGAAATCATTATGAGATTCCAGATAGAGTAAACTATCCAAAGTCCTGAACAGAAAATAAAAATTTATTGACTGTTAATGTGATTCATGGAACAGCTGTTTGCCAGTCACATTTGGCATTCCTGTGAGATGAGATCTCATTTAGTATTAATGGTGCTATAAAAGCCTGAAAAAAATTAATGCATAGCCTTGATGAATCTTGCAAACCTGAATGGTTCTATTTTACACACAAAAAGATGAGATAAGATTTATATATTTCATATATGTTTATGTTTCAGCCTTTTAAATATTTGCATGCCTCAATAACCACTCTAAAAACAAAAATATTACACAGAAACATTTCATAATAGTTTAGCCCCAGACAGAAAAATCAACTGTTGTTGAAGTTGGTGTCTTGCCATAGTATTATTCTTTGCTTCTACAATTTCTCTTGGAAAGTTTATTTAGTCTGTTCTTTAAATATTGCAGGCTGTCAATCTATACTTGAAATTTGATGTTAACATGAAAAAAACTATGTTTTAGTAACATCAAATTTATGAATAACACAAAAGAATTCAAAGCTGAAGTTGAAACATCATTTAAACTTTTCCCTTGTGTTCATTACTGATGCGTACACTTTCCAGTACAGAACACGAGACAAATGCATGCATGCTCGCTCTGAACAGAGTCTCCTTTAATAGAAAACAAACAGGAAAGTCAACTCTAATTTTGTGGTCTGACTCAGGCCCCATTTAAACATATGTTTTTAGTATCGTCCTTAACTGAGATGCCCTCCTGAATTCAGACATCAAGAAAAATTTCTTGGAGATATATAAGTAAAGATTGCAGTAAATGGTAGTTTTTCATGGCTCTGACAATACTCACATGTTGTTTGATTTCAGTAATCCTGTTAATTTTTAATTGTGGTTTTAAAAGCAGAAAAAAACTTCATAAAAATGAATACTTAAATATTGAAATACTATAGTAATCCAGCTATAACAGCTTGTTCCAAAGTATTTATTATGCAAAGATGTAGCTAAATGGGAACATACAATTGCTATAAATGTGCAACAGCACAGAGCAACTCCCAAACAAAAAGAAACTAACTAATATTTTCAGTTGACTTTATCAAAGCAATGCCTTTTCATTTGGCAAACATTGGCATTGCAAAACAGAGCCACCGTTTTATTCTTAGATGGACAGCAATTCCTGCTGCTGCTATTTTCAGAGGTGTATTAATGACCTTCTTAAATTTGGTCTGACTATAAAAGCCTGCCTGAGCATACCTGACAAGACGTACAACAAACAGCCCACGGTACATGGGAGAAGTGTCTGGTTCGTGTATATAGCCTGTGACATCCAGCAGAACAAAAGGAGAATTTGTCCACCAGACAAATACAGGATTAACGAAAACAAATTTGCTTCCCTTCTGGAATTTTTATAGATACAAATGAATTTCAGGGACTGGATTTTTTATGCAAACATATTTTTGTAATAACATAGACTATAAAATGTGTTCTTTTACCATCCTGCTAAAAATATCATATGGATAATTCTTTATAGATGGAATAAATTACCTGTTGAAGCTAAAGGTGCATTGAGTATGTGATAACCATTCTGTCTCAGAGGATTGAAGCAATGGGATTCTCCTGTTAGCACGTCACTGGTGACAGACTGGTCCATTGTTCTGTAGCAGTCTCCATAGTGGAAACAGTTTTGTATTGAGTGAAAGCTGCCTTGGTAACCTGAAAACAGATATTGCACACACAGTTTAACACTACTGCAACAGTATTAGCTCTGTTTCTGTCACTGTATACCATTATAATTGTGGGGGTTTTTAGTTCCTCAATTTTGACCATGGGAAAATGATCACACTATTCTATACGGCATTAGAATATAAAAGCTACATCAGACTCGGTCCCACAATGTGCTGTGGACAGCGATCCATATCAAGCAAAAATCTGAAGGATGTGCTTCATTTCAAGCAATAAATCAGCTGAACGCAGTCAGCAGCCCACTTGTGTTCAAAGCTAAGTAGTAAGTATTCCACTGGATCAGGTCTAGAACACTCAGTTTGTAAGGGAATGTGTCCATAATTAATTCCTTTTAAATTAAATACAATAATGCAATATTTAAATTAATAGCACTGCTTTGTTTTCACTTGAGTGAAGTCCTTCTCATCCAGTGCACGTTATGCACTACTGGAGACAGCACTATTTATTTGAAATATCTTTAAGAGTACCTTAAACTTCTCCTTTTTCAGACTGCTCTTACTTCAAATTAAACCCCTTTCAATGAACGCAGGGGGCCACAGTCATAGAACCATAGAATTGTTTGGGTTGGAAGGGGCCTTAAAGATCACCTAATTCCAAACTCCCTGCCATAGGCAGGGACACGTCCCACCAGACCAGGCTGCCCAAGCCCCATCCAACCTGGCCTTGAACACCTCCAGGGATGGGGCATCCACAACTTCTCTGGGCAACCTGTGCCAGTACTTCACCACCCTTATTGTTAAGAATTTCCTCCTTATGTCTAGTCTAAACCTACCCCTCTCCAACTTATAGCCATACTCCCTAGTCCTACTGCTCCATGCCTTTATAAAATGTCCCTTCCCAGCTTTCCTGTAGGCCCCCTTCAGGCAAAAATTGAAGTAGAGGTGCAGGACTGACTGCAGATGGACATAAGGTGAAGACTGAGGCTCTTGCTTCTGAAAAGTACTGATATAAATCTGTGTGGACTTTTGCGCCCCCACATCTCTTATCTCCTGCCTTTTGTAAAAAAGCATCGCATTACGAGTGGACCAGCAGTTTGGGTTTTGCAAGCAGATGTTGTGAATGAGTTGGACACAACCACTGAATTTTATAATGCGCATGTCTGTGCTAACATCCTAAAAGAAAATGTTATTTGTTCCCATAAGGATGACCTAAAAGCATGCCACAAGATTGCCACACCAACCGTGGCCTGACTTGATTCTCTTTGTTCCTTCTGCTTCAATAACCTCTTCCTCATTCCAGGTGCATTGCACACTAATTGCACATTCATATTAACTATCCCTTTTCCTACCTTCTCTGAAAGTCCCTTCTGAAAAAAACACTCTTCCCTTATACATGACTGAAGTCAACCAAGTCAGGCTTAATGTTTAGTAGAATGTGTCATCAGGATTTTCCTCTAATTGCCAGGAAAAATACAAAGCTGATACCTTTATTCCCTTGGTCTCACTCAGTCTGAAACGTTTCCTGAGGAACTACTGCAAAAGCTCCAAGTATAGTTCAGTCAAACACAGACAAAACCAGATCTTCAGCTGCCAGAGGTCAGCAGAGCTCTGCTCAGTAGTGGAAGGCTTGGCTTGCTGGGCCAGTTGTGCAGCTATTCAGTCTGTTGCTTATAAATGAAATACTTGTGCCTATCACCAGAGTGCCTGGGTGCTGCACAGGGTGGAATTTGTCACTTACAAATCATGCAATGTTTAAGCTTTTTCTTGTTAAGAAAGATCTCCTGTCTTTTCCTACATTTTCCCTTTACTACCAAAGTTTGACCAAGCAGATAGCACCAGGCAAGGCTCAGGCTCATGTCTGTTCTTCTGGTTATGTTTTTCTAAGGTGGTAATAAATAAGGCCGAGTGACGCAACTCTCTAGTAGAAATGCAATGAACTCATCAAGTGGTGAAAGATGTGCTCCAAAATTTCACAGTTTAGTATGTGTTCTGGCAGATTCTTCAAGGATCACATGATTCATTTCTTGAGAACCTACGATCCTCCACCACAAAATACCTAAATTGTTGATATCCATGACTGATGAAGTACTTAACGGATGACTATATTAGATAAAGATACTATGCACCCCACACCAAAGCAATTCATACTTACTGCTACGTAGAAGAAGGCCCAGCAATTTGGAAAGCTATTAAATGATGCATGTCCTTCCTCAGAATAAATAGGCAGCCACTTGTATTTACCGCCTGGAGAGTCTGGCTCAGAAAACCAAAGGGCTCTTATGAGAGGTAGCGGAGGCATCTTTTGATGTGGTTTTAGGTACAGTGCTTTATTGATTGGCTTTTGATAATTATCCTGACTTTTTTGTTTACAAAACATGAATGCCCATGCCCTGCTGTAAGCCTTCTAAAAATAGATCCTTTTGAGATGAGCAGCAAAAGAAAATGAGACACTTGGCTTGAGCTGAGGTAGAACTGGTTGCAGAGAGCACTTATATGCACTGCTAGAGAAAAAACTGAACCTTTTCCAGAATGTCTGCTACACACATCACTTGTAGGGAAGGCATGACGTGTATTTTCTCTGTCTCTGTAATTGCTGCCTTTCTGTCATGCTCCCAGACTTGCCTTTGTTAAACCAATTAAATATCTTTATGATCTACAGGGCTGGCACAGTGGCTTAGAAAATCAGAGAACAGCCAAGCGTGACAGAACTGGATTGAAACTGGTTGGATCAGGATTTTCTCAAGACCTGTGGGTAAGTGTTTCTTTTGAGGCATTTTAAGTTACACTGGCTAGTTGCTCAGGAAAAAAATACCTGAGGCAAAAAACTGCCTGGACTCAGAAATCTAGAAAAGAACTGCCATAAGCAATCAGATTCTTCTTTGGATTACAGCATCCATCCCCCTGCATCGCTTTATGATAATTTGAGAAGGCAGCACAAAGCTATCCAATGCAGAGACGCAATGTAGGAGAATAGTAATGTGATTGCACCATTGTAGTCACCAGGTCCCAATTTCTGCTAAGTGCTTCCCAAATAAAACACAGAGAAATGGGCTATTCCTGTTGGGATCTGTTACAGGTGTGATAAATGCAGGTAGCTGACTAAAGAAAAAATATGGAGTGAGGAAGGGAAGGGTTGCAGCAGGAAGACTGGTCAGGTAAAACAAACCATGACACTAACAATGGGACTTTTAACCTTTGTGACCTGAACAGTATAATGAATCACAGAATCACAGAATCACCAGGTTGGAAAGGACCCACTGGATCATCGAGTCCAACCATTCCTAACACTCCCTAAACCATGTCCCTAAGCACTTCATCCACCTGTTCCTTAAACAACTCCAGGGAAAGCGACTCGACCACCTCCCTGGGCAGCCTCTGCCAGTGCCCAATGACTCTTTCTGTGAAGAATTTTTTTCTGATATCCAATCTGAACCTCCCCTGGCGGAGCTTCAGGCCATTCCCTCTTGTCCTGTCCCCTGTCACTTGGGAGAAGAGGCCAGCTCCCTCCTCTCCACAACCTCCTTTTAGGTAGTTGTAGAGAGTAATAAGGTCTCCCCTCAGCCTCCTCTTCTCCAGGCTAAACAACCCCAGCTCTCTCAGCTGCTCCTCATAAGACTTGTTCTCCAGCCCCCTCACCAGCTTCGTTGCTCTTCTCTGGACACGCTCCAGAGCCTCAACATCCTTCTTGTGGTGAGGGGTCCAGAACTGAACACAGTACTCGAGGTGCAGTCTCACCAGTGCCGAGTACAGAGGGAGAATAGCCTCCATGGACCTGCTGGTGACCCCATTTCTGATACAAGCCAAGAAAGCTTACTTCCTTTTTCATTAGCTTCATAGAAATGATAAGACTTTCTATACTCCTACCCGCTGAGTCAGAGGCACAATGGGAGAGCCTCTCTTGGTACCAGGCAGGCTGGCACTTGCTGACGGCCTTCAGTAGCCTGGCACAGCTCAAGAGGCCGGTCAGTCTGCTCCAGAGGATCTGAGCCTCACGCATCTCTTACACTACTAAAAAGGGAAAATTGCCAGCTTGCTTAAATGCTGTGTTCCCAAAACCCGAAGTCAAGACAAGAGACGGACAGGCCATGTGAGTTAAAGCAATCACAAGGACTTTTGTATCTTGCCAGATAAGGTTTCATTCATTTTACACAACCACAGGAAATGAAACTTATTGCTTGTAGGCAATGCAATGTGTGCAATTTACACATTTTTAAAATATGCAGTATGAAACAAAGGTGCTTTTGGTTCACGCCAGTTGGTTGTGGTTCCTTTAGATTTTTCTGAAAAGCTTTACATAGAAAGTATTAGGAATTCACATACGATTAAAATCCCATAACCAATGGTTCAATTAACAGCCACATATGGCTTTTTAGAGTAAACTAAACATGGAGTATTTTTCACAAGTTCTTAAAAAAGACTTCTCTCAGTGGTTAAAATATGAAGTAAGCAAGAAGGCTTGTCTGGGTCAAACATCTCTGCTCCTTCTAGGAGAGCAGAATGTAGTACCAACCTGGCAGCAAGTGTTTCAGCAATATTTTTCTTTCCACATGGATTTCAGGTTTTCCTTCAGTTTTGATTTAAATCAAAGATTTTCTGAGGTTAATATTCAAGTGAAGAATTTATTAAATGTCCTGTCAGTTTAAATGATCACTATTAAATGTTTTATGTACAGTAGATGTAGAAATATAGCAGTTAATAAAGGAATAAACTGAGTTCCAAACATAACATTTGGTTAAAATTTTGCTTTGAAATAATTTGTGACAGAAAAGCTGCAGTTAGCCACTTCACACAGTGCGCTGGCTGCCTCTGTTTCTCTAAGGCACAGCCTAGAAAACTTCAAGCAGCTTTAAAATGAATGATGTAATGAGCAAATAATTGGAATATGCCTATTAAACGCCATCTTGTTATGTCATGTCATTTACATGTATGTGTAAATAAATCTCAGCTTTTCAAATTCCATAAAATTTCTGACAACAAATCATGTCAGGTATTAATAACTACAGGATTCCATTGCCTGCCAAATTCTTTCAGCATGTAATAATTTCCATGTGATCTTACTACAACTAGGTTTAAACATATAAATAATGTCAGCTTATTCTTTCATTACCAATATTTCTGCTACCAGCTTGACAAAGCTTGCTGTCTTCTAAAAATTTCAGATCAATACTGTTTGTGTCTTTAAAGGTCTTTTCCAACTCAAATGATGCTGTGATTCTACAGCTAGACTGACACAGTGTTCCTTTTTCAATAAAATTTCAAACTTGCCAAATTACTACAGATTCAATTAGAAAAACGTGCTATTAATGAACTGAGATGCAAAAAAAATGTAGAGCTAGTACAGCTAAGTACAGGTTACAGATCAATTGATTTCAAAGGCTCCTAATCAAAATTGATTTTTGAATGACTATTTCCATAATGAATTTATAATAATACTTCAACATTTGGCCAAAGTGGAAAATGATTGCTTTTTCAAAACCACACGACATAACACTTAGAAAGCAACAACTCATTCAAAAGGAAATGTGGTTTTCTTAAGGAATAAAGTCAATTTATTTAAGTGGTTCAAAACTTGTTCTCTCTATGCATTTGTTTCTGCCATAGTAATGAGCTGCTAAACTTTCCTCTTGTGGTTTGTAGTTATTTAGCTCATTATAGTAGCATAATCATATATCATTATATGCTATCATAAATCTGCCACTTCTTCCTTACAGAGTTAATCTTTTTAAATTGAATAATCTGTCGAGCATCAGGTTGAGTTAGTTTTTCCTTCAGCACAAATCATTTAATATAATACACTTTAACTTTTCAGACGAAGTCAGTCCAACCAAGGAGCAAAAATGCTCCTCAGAGAATGAAGCGCAGAGGGAACTGTTGGGATACTGAACTGCACTACAGCTGTGAATTGCTCACTGGGTTTGTGTTCAGCTCCTGTGCTTCAGCCCTAACCTTTGCATGTATTGAGAGAGAGCAAACCTCCTATTTTGCCCACTAGTACACTGATCACATACGGTATTTTGCCAGCCAAAAATGCCCTTATACAAAGGACAGTACAGCTGTGAAACGCATTTCAGAAAGCTGGTTATCTGCCTATATGAACTTATATGCTTGGTTATACTTGCAACCAGAGAGATGTCCCACACCCTTCTTCATTGTGAATATTTACCACTCTTCAGCAGCAAGCAATATTTCTTTAATACACAAGCTCCTGACACTGAATCTGTGATAATAATAACTCTTGCCAATTTATACCTCAAAAATTGCAAAAACTTTAGTTCCCACAGCAGAACTCCAGAACAGGTAAATAAGCTCCTGATTAAAAAGGCTGAGGTTTAAATTAAGCAGTGGGGCAGTTGCTTAGCTGCTACCTTTGTCCTCAAATCACACTGGCACTCTAGAGTTGTACAGAGTGCCTGTGCATATTGTAATATAAATAATACAGATGCCAAACTTGCAAATAATAAATAGCAAGATAATTTGTCTTTGCCTAAGCCCATTTCTAAGCACATCACCATCAGTGGACTAAGCAGGACTTGGCCAAGGTGTTTGGGACTAGATGGCCTTTGCTTTGGCGCAGTCTCTCTCTCCAAGCTGATGGAAGGCTGAATGACTAGTCAGATAAGTGCACAGTGATCCATTATTGACAATCAAGGAGTGAGTTTGGACTAAATACTTTGCTTAATCTTTAAATGAAGAAGTTATTTGAGGGTATAATTCATTCTTGTAAAGACCATTTTGAAAACATGTCCTAAAAAATGAATAAATGCAAAAAATATGTTGTTGTGATAGCTTTCCCCATTGCTTATTATGACAACATATCACAGCATGCACTGGTCTGGAAGTTTCACTCTGTATGTATATTAAGCCACTTTAGAAATACGGGTTCCCACTGAAATGCTGTCAGTCCCTCAATAAGACAGTATTGGCTGAAAATGCAAAAAAAGAAATAAACTCTTTCTCCACAGAAAGCAATTAGGGAAGTCACAAAAAAAAAAAAAAAAAGAAAAGAAAAAAGAAAAATAGAGGGAGGAGTTACCTTGAGATCCCTGCTGCACAGACTGGTTTTGAAATTGAGCGTATGGTTTATTTGATATTCCAGAAAATTGCTGCCCATTTGGTGACTGGCTGTGTGATGATGGAGAGCCGTGTTTCTGCAATAGGGAGGGCGGAACTAATGCTTTCAGGGGACTGACAAGTGGAGACATTATGTTGGGAGCCAGCCTAGAAAAAGAAAATAGAGAAAAATGTCACATATCACATCACCATATGGGAAAATGAAGTATTGGAAGGTCCTATTTCCATGATGGCCAAACTATAGAAAAAATTATTTTGAAGGCAGAAATTACATTGTTACAAAAAGCTAACAATGCCGTGCTGCTTTCAGGTATTCCTTAGGAGGAAAGGGAATCAGAAAAGATTTCTGTTCCTATACACTGGCTTCCTGGTCCAGCCATAACAACCAGATCAAAATGACACCAGTGCTCAGCAGGCAACTGAGACACAGCTCAGTTTTAATTTAAAATGTTGTGAGCTGAGAAACACATCCAGAAAACCAAAGTGGAGAGTGTAGTTACAGTGAGTAAATGCAAACTGTAAATTGCTTAAGTGCCTTCCTAGCTCTAATGGAGTAAAGCTTTACACCCAAGTTTCAGCCAAAACAAAGAAATGCATTTTTCAGTTATTCCTCATGTAGGATTTTTTAGACTTAGAAATACAACTTTAACTGCAACAGGTGCTACTGTTCTTTCAAAGAAAAAGCTTGTCTAAGTGTATCCTTCTGGCAACACTGCTCAATAGAAGACTGAGAAGTAGTTGTACCTGAGAGATGGAAAATTGCCCCCAGACATCTGGGTCGTGGGCTAGCACAGGAGTGCTGGGGCAGTCCCACTCAGGAACAGACCCTGACCTGACACTCCCATGAGCTGGAGCAGCTCAGGAAGAGCCTCCCTAATCCACTTCCACAAAGTCCCCAGGGATCCCCTGACACCAGCGGAGCAGAGAAGCTTCAGTGCTTTCTCCCTGCCACAAGACCGTCCCACCAAGCGGTGGCACAGCAGCTGGCCCAGAAAGGACGAACCCTTTGCCAGAGGACTGTCTTTTGGCCATTTACAGCCAGAGAGATGGCATGACGCAGAAGACAGGACCAAAAACCTGGCCATTCGCGTACAAGCCCCTTTTAGAGCTGCATTAAACTAGATTTTAAATGAGTAAATTAGTAGAAGCTGAATCTTCTACCCTCCTATGGTAGCTGTCACAAACAGACTTTTGCTCCATAGCCCAGGATTACACTTTCAAATGCGAGGGCTGTCTGGATTGTATGTTCACCATACACTCTCTGCTGCCTCTAGAGCTTCTGCTAAACATAAAAAGCGGCTCTTTGAGCAGCTTTAAAACCTTTGGATGGTAGAAAAAAACACCTGTCTGATTGAGAGCCGCCCTGCTGAAACTTCACAGCTACAGGTCCTGAGGCACAGAAATAAAATTACTCCTGTAGGTTATAATGCACGTCACCTACCTGGAAAAAAAGTACCAAGCACAAATCATTGCAGGCACACGACAGTCAGCTAAAACCCAAATCTCTCTCTGGTGTCTTTCCCTACCACCACACAAGCTGTTTAAACACCATGAACCATGAGTTGCAACAGCAGCCCCTCACCAGTTTACCCAACTGCTTCTTGGAGCAGTTAGGACTAAACCTGGGGAGCAAGGCTATGCTTGACTTAAGGCTAAGCACTACATGGGAGCATTCAAGAGGTAAATACGGATGAACTGTGAAGTAATGGTGACAACAGCTTAATCAAATTTAACATGAGAAGCAGAGGAACAGTGCCAAAAGCTGTCACAGTGATACTCTATTAAAAAGGGGCTTAAATAAATCACAGTCACAACCCATCCTATGCTGAAATAATTCCATCTCCTAAAGCAGGAAAATAAGGCACATAATACAAACCACAGAGACCCTGAATATCCCTGAACTAAGCTGAAAAATTAAACCAGTCTTGTTACATGGGTGAAGGCAAGGATATTTTCAAGCTAAATATGTAGGCATTGGAAAACACAGTTTCTGTGATAATCCCCCCGCCAAGAAGTGACGACCAGCAATATGTAAAATAAGAGGACTGAAGTTGGATTTTAAGAGCCAACATGCAAAGAAAAAAAAAATCTGATCCACTTTTTGTTTTAAGAACATATTAAAATGAGCTCAGCAATGGGTGGGGATGGCCCTTGCCCAACCTGCGCATGAAGGCCTGGGGATGGAAAGGTGCCCAAAGGGAGATGGGGACTGCGAGGTTACCCATGCTCTCTTCAGCTCAGAGACTGAAAATGCCTGGAGTCTGGACTGCTGAAGAGAGGATGCTCGAGGGAAAGAGAGTTTATTGGCTAAGCAGCAGCTAAACGCTAAGGTCAGCACCCATGTGGCTCTAGCTGTCCCTCAGAGGTCTCAGCAGAGAAACAGCTTAACACAAATAAGCTGTCATGTAGCCCAGCTACAAGTCCTATCTTCTGCTAATGCTCCCAGTGCCCATCTGCAGTGAACTATGGCATGAAGGTGGGGCTGACATTATCTACTGGGACCTGCAGAAAAGCCTTGATTATGGTCTCTTCCAAGGCTGCGAGTGAGTGCCAGCAAAGTACAACCACAAATTACAGAATGGTCACCAGCCACACATGGAGATAACGTCCCCAACACGCCAGAAATGCTAATGGAAGCCTGGAAAGGCTTCTATCTGAAAGGAGATTAAAAAGATTTCAGAAAGGAGATTAAAAAGTGGAAAGATAATAGCTACAAGAGATCACGTTAGTCATATTTAGAAGGATAATGACCACATACACACATTTAAAGAGAAACAAAAGATGTACTAAAAGCTCCAAGGCCAGGATGAGCCAGAAACCACTCTGAATGAGGGAAGAAAATACTTCTGGGGAGCGAGTACTCTGCAACAGCCTGTGCTGAGTTCCTCTGCCTGCTCTTGAAAGGTCTTGTCCTGGCTGCTGCAGGGAAGTGCAGCACCCCACAGCTGCCTGCCGGGCTGCCCTCTGCCCAGCGCTTTGTTAGGATGGCCGACTAATCACATTTTTTAATTTTATGCAAATATGTGCCATGTCAAACAAAAATGGTACATTTGAGGTGTCCAGCTGTGGGAACACTGAAAATCCCAGCTTCCCTACCCAGCTGAACTACCCCCAGAGGCTATTTAGATCTTAACCATGCCAGAAGAATGTAATAGTTTTTATTATGATGATTATTTTTAAAGCAGTGCCCATCCCCATTCACTCTTTCGCATTCCTGTTTTTCCTGTGTGTGAGCTCCACAGTTGTTATAGCGTTTGCGCCTAGAAGCCTTTGGTTGAGAGCAGGTGAGATTCCCCGTGCGAGGCAGGAGGGGTGCAGGGCCCTGCTCCAGCTGGGTGAGCGGAGCTGCCAGCTCCCCGCTCCCACTCGGCACTGCGGTCATGGTGCTAGAGCTCCGCAAACATAGCTGCCTGCGGGCAGCCAGTATCCTAGGAACTTGTAGCACAGGAACCTGAGCTGAATCCCTGAAACCACTGTGTAACACTTGACCATCACCGCCTCCTCTGCACGAAGAGTTTCATACAGTCATGCAGGTCACTGTAAAATCTACTACATTCTGCTTTGTCTCTGCCAAAGAGGGAATTTACTGTGTTTTTCCCATAAGTTAAGGCACAGTTTTTAGCTAAGAGGGACCTTTGCTCAGCAGAAAACCCCAGCTATGTTAGCACAAGTGGGTATTTGCTTCCTTAAAATGGTCATCACAACGCCTACAGCTCAAGCTGGTCCCTATAACACTATTTTGTGTGTGTGTGCATGTGTGAATGTGCTCTGGCACGATCAAGGAGAGCTTTTTCATCAGCTAACTGTCCAGTTCCCAGTGCTGTGTTTTTAATTCTCTCCTAAATATTTGCCTACTAATTAGGTTGCTGTGATACGCAGGTTGTTAAAAGAGAGGAGAAATCATTCCTGATACAAATTAAATAGATAAGGCATTAGCAACGGAAAAGAGCTTAAAAGGAGATGCCTTCTGTGTGGAAGAAGAAACTCTAAACTACTTAAACCAGGAACTCAGCGGGATATATTGAAAATTCCCAAGCAGTAGCTCAGTCATATTTGTTTCAACAACTAATAGCCTGGACATTTCCTGTTAATGCTGTACTGCAACCACAGTTTGCTTTGGTTTGGATATTAATAATAAATACATACCATATATTTTACTTTAATTGTAACTTGTATAATTCAGTACATTTTCAGGTCCTTTTGGGGCCTTTTAAAATCTATCTGTGCCTCTATATAGCTACATGGAGAGAGATATAAATAAATACTCTTACAGCTGTAAGAAAATCTTTATCCTTCCTTAATTCATTAAATTTGAGGGTTCCTGGCTATACTGAACATTTCTGTTCAGCAGCATAAATTTTTTTACTACGTCCCTAATCTCGTGACAAACCTAAGAAGAATCAACAGTTCTTACAGATCGCCTTTCCTTCTGTGAAAGATAACTTGTTAACCATGCATTTACCTTATTCCTAGCAATTCTCTGCTACAGACACTAGTGAAGTTCCTAGCAAGCCCCATCTTAATCTAGATAACCAGTCGCCTACCAATAAAATTGCCATTGCTAAACCCCTTGCTGTATGCAAGTAGGAAAGCTTTTTCATCTGAAGATCTGTTTTGGTGACTGCAGACCTAATGACAAGTAGGTGCTCATACAGAGAGGTAGGCACCAAAAGAGCCGCTGTTCCCTGCGTGTGTTGACTTGTTTTGAACTACAGCTTCTTTTGGGAACAGTAGTATTGCCAGAATAATGTGCAACTTCCTTGAGCAGTGATAGTAACAGACAGGGAACTGTACGGTCGCATGCAGTAAGAATCTACTTATTAATGACCGTGTATTGCATAGCGGGTAAATCAAAGGAGCTATGTTTGGTTTTCATGCATTAACTTGTCATGGGAGCTACAAACAGCTGAAGATATTGTGCCTAGAAGCCTTTGGTTGAGAGCAGGTGAGATTCCCCGTGCGAGGCAGGAACGGTGCGGGGTCCTGCTCCAGCTGGGTGAGCTGAGCAGTAAGACGGGCTTTTCTTACAAAGCAAAAGCAGAAGCATGCCAATAAAAGAAGAGAATTTAAAATGTAGTTTTTCAAATTACAGGGGTGCAATGAAAGAACCAGCCTCCTGTCCACTGTGTCCAAGACATGGGAGCAGCAAGGCACGCACCACAGAGAGAAGCAGGTTGGTTTAAAACAAAAGGAGCATTTTGCTCACACAGCATGCTCTGGCCTGTGGCGTCCATAGCCACAGGAAGTCACAGAATCTAACAAAATACCTATTTTTTAAAAAAGGGTATGAATACTTAAATGGCCAAAACCAACATTTACAAGCCAAGCATGGGGTAATCAAATCTTGTGCTTCAGAATGTAAACCGATTGCCCAAGGTGTCAGAAAGGAATTCTCTCTCCACTTATCATACAACTTCATATGACTGACCAGGTATTGTGGGTTCTCAAATTCCCTTTGAAGCACCATGTGTAGGATGGCGCTGAAGACAAAATGCTGGTCTTGAGGGACCTATGATTTCAGTTGGAATTGCAAAGCTAATGCATTCCTCTCCTGAGGATGCATCAGTAGACAAGTAAAAGGACTAATCAGAAAAATCTTTCTTATGTAATACCTTCATCCACAAACCAACAGAAAACTATTGGAAGAATTGATCCTAACTTGATAACACACTCTGTCTATGATACTGCGCACACTTCTGCACAGTGCTAAACAGTCTAAGCACTCAGCTTCCCAGCCCTTCCCAAGGGAAGCTCTTGAATCAGATGGGATGCTACTCATGAAGGGTTATTAAACCAAGTGTGAGACAGACAACGAGCCAATTCCTCAGTTCTACTGGAAACCAATTGTCACTCATGTCAACAGGAATTCTCAGAGATCTGGATCCTAACAGAAGGTGTTTTTTTAAAAAGAACATTAAAATTCAAAACACAGGAGATATTAATCTGTTTTCCCTCTCCTTTTATGAAGTCCATACCTTTAAGAATCTCTAACAGGAATCCCAGAAAGAATTCTACATAAACTTTCTTGTGATCATATTCCTACAATATATTGTGGTCTGTGAAAGTTCATACTAAATTTGAAGTAAGGCCTACATGAAGCAACTATCAAGGTGTCCATGACCTAGCAGTGATCTATAGAAAAGTCATCTCATAGGCTATAAGTACCATTATTTGGTTTTAGAATTATTGATCCTGTCTCCACTTTTCAGCCCCTCAAAGTAGGCAGTGATGTGTATTTTCAGAATGCACACCAAATGTCTTGTTCCAATATTACCGTACATATTGACATTGGTTTTTTTGAGCTTTCTGCCAAGATGAATGTCTTCTATATTCATCCACACTGTTTATTCAGAGTAAGAAACACAGTTTCTTTAGCCAGTCTTTGTTCAATAGCAGTTCCTGAACAAACTGACACAGAGTAAGAAATTGTAAATTCAGATTTTGAGCTGGTTTAAGATTAGCTTTTTCATGATCTACTTCATCATCTCTTGACTGCCAAAAGCTACACACGGTATACGTAATTAGTAAATATTGAATGGAACTGAAAATTGAAAAATAATAAAAATAAATTCAAGCATAACCACAAAATAGAAATATCTACAACAGGGATGTTTCCAATATGAAAACTGTCGGGGTTTGGTTTTTTTCTTTTTCTTTTTATGATGTGATGGCTTGATTGGCAGATTCCTCAGCTACACAAAGAACCTCAACTCATATCCCAGTGAGTTCAGTGGAAACAGGACCAAATCCAGACTGAAAAACATCTGTCCTTTATCTCAAATAATATTTTGTATATTTTAGGTTACAAGACCATTCTGTCATACAGTTCTCATGCACAGCGTATCATCATATCAAGTAGCCTTGACTTTGAGAACCGTGTTTAACTGACATTACTATGCAGAAGAGTACATAATAAAGCACCAGAGAGAGGTACAAAGTGAAGATGCTCCATGTTTTATCGTAAGTGATTTGTACAGTATTGCAGAGGGTTACAGAAACTAAGATTTTACATGACACCAGGTTCTGCCATAAAATTCAGCACACCAGGTATTACATTCATAAAATCTCTCCCCCAAGCATTGTAGTTACTTACATTGAAGGAAAGTCCAATTCAGTTCCAGGACCAGGAGATGGGGGTTTTTTAATGGAAAAAAAAAAAAATTTAACACTGATTTTCATCTCTTCCCATAACATTAAAAATGATGTGTAAAGCTCTGCTAATCTGGTCTCTGGATAACGCCCAATCTCTTGCCACGTGTTTCTGTTCTGGGTCTTGCCCTACGGGAATTTCTGTCAGCACATGCTCAGGAAACAGTTATACCCTTCACTTTGTCTTGGCTTTTTTTTTTAAGACGGACTTTATCTGAAGTTTGGTGAACCTTTGCACTAATCACTGCCAGGTGCCTCTGGCTATGCTTCTGGAATGCAAGGAATCTTTTCCTTCTCTCCCTCTTTCTTCCCTTCTCATCTTCCCCCCCTCTCCCTGATATATAATAAATCCTTCATTGCAGATCACCTTGCTGAGCATCATTGCATTTTATTACCCTTTTCCATAAACACTGAGCAAAAAAGTTACCGGGCTGTGGCATGCTGTGACACACTGCCCTTCCACCAGGCCTCAGACCCTGCTCCGTGACTGCAAGACGGGACTCTGTGCTCCTGTTTTCCTCTTTTCTCACTGTGCTTGTGGGCAGCTGGTGTAGCTGTCTGCCGGGGCTCTATTCCTGACTCTGCCGCTAGTGCAGTTTGTAACACACCTCTCTATCTAAGCCTTTAAAGTTGGGCATGTGAGGCAACATCAGACTGTTCCAGGCTTCTAGATAAATGCAAGATACTGTCTTTCATTCAGAATACTGCCTTGGATTTCTTTAATCCAGTTCTGCATAAAACATAACTCAGTATTTTATAAGGCATTTAATTACCTACACTAATTCACAAAATATACACAAAAACTTTTTTTTTCCTGTGGTACATCAGTATCTCTATGATTGTTCTGACGCAATACGTGCAATTTCTGCAAAGCATTTAATCACAGTGATCATTATGGGAACGGTGCCAATCTGAAAGACATTTTCATTTATAAGGTTTGTTCAAATAATCTTGAAAATGAAGCTGATGAATCACTACAGTGGAAGCTGCTACATGTAAGGGAAATTAGAAAACTTATTCTTGCTAACAATCTAGCAGGGAAATATATTTCAAAAGTAAAAAACCCTTATTAATGTGGTCAAAGAACTATCAAAACGTATTTAAATAAAGAGCACTGCCTTAGGTTCAAGCGATTGCCAGGAAGTCAATTACAAAGACATACGGGCAAACACAGATATCGTCTACTCAACATTACCCAGCAGGTACTGCATGCTTGATGGATCTATCTTAATTTAGTCATTTAAGGTCATTACTCTCTGGCAAGTACGCAGCAAGATGCTTCCAGGTGCAGGTAGATCATGCACATGCCTGCTTTCTTCAAATTTACAGTCTAAGAGAGACTATACTGAATAGTGGGAGATGTTAAGACAACTTAATCATTTGTTACACCCTGATAAATTACCGTGTGTGCTGTACACGGGTTACAGTTTGCTGCAGAATTTTCAATTTAAAAGAAAATTTGAAAAAAAAAAAAGGAGAACCCTCCCCAACTTTACAGATGCTAAGCATAAATTTAACTACAGATAAACCCAGTAATGGCTAAAATCATTAATATAATGCAGAAGACCCGTGGCTGAGTCCATCTTAAATGGTTCCTGAGTTACTCTGACCAAATCCTTTAAACTCCCACCTTCTCCTCTAATGGTCTTATTTCCTACCCTAAGAGAGTCTGGTTTAGAGCGTCCCTCCCGGGCAGGCAACAGAGCGCTTACTGTGAAACATGCTGTTGAAGGCTCTGTAATGAATGTCAATCCAGCCCTTTTAGAAACACAAATGAAATACATGCCCACCTATTTCTGTTGATGGCCAAACGGTATCTCACCCTATGACCAACCACTAAGTTATTCTTAACTATGTATCACTAAAGTTAAGCATATGCTAATGCTAATTTTGCTTTAAGGGAGGGGAGAACTGCATAAGCCTATCTGGACATGATTATAAATAAATTCTGATCACATTTTGTACAATGAGATAAATGACTTGGGATTTGAAACCAGATGCTTCTAATTACTGATTTTCTTTGTTACGTGAACCTCAGCTCCGCACCTGTACATTGTTCTTTCCTTGGACAGATGTACTGATGCCCCTTTTGCGTGCTCAGATGCATAACACTGAGATAAATTATGATGGGTTCTTGGCTTCCTCCATTAAAAATGTTTTCAGCTGTCAGAGATATCTGTTTCTTGTTATTGGTTTTAGTGCTTTTGAAAGAAAGACTAAAACACTGACTTGTGTATCCTATTATAAATGCAGAGTATTCTCCAGTGGAATCCACAATGAATGAGTGATGTATCCCCTTGGTCCTTGGAACTGTTGTAAAAACTGTGTAGGTATTTAGTTCTTCAGAGTACTTCTAGAGAGTAAAAGTTCGTTCTGTGCAAAGACTCCAGCAACATGCCAGCTCCTAGACAATTTATTTAAGCGAGCTCACAAACTTAAAGATATATAAAAATTAGACATGAGTACTGAGACACCTAGTTGTCACTAAGAGTGATGAGAATTAGGTACACAAACATATTTTCCTACCTGGCTATAGATTGTGGAAGTTAAAGAGATAGCACAACCTATTCAAAAGAATCTTCCCCATTTCTTTTACTGGTTTGGGGGCAATTTCTTAAACTTTACCTCAGAAACAGTCATCCTCCAGAAAACCAGCTGGACCTTGATCCCATTTGGTGAGAAAGCACCCACCAAATCCTTCCTATACCTTCATCGTCTTCCAGTAAAGCTGAAGACAAAACTAATTCTGCAGAGTAGAGCCGTGGGGTTGCTGCAGGGTGCTTCACTGAGAGCAGGCAGGTGGGCTGGGTCAGATTCTTCTTTGAAATGGAGGCACCTGACATGGTCCTGGCAATGTATGTAATAAGGCTGAAATGTGGGCAGGAGCTGACTTAGTCTCCCAGTGCCAAAGTATAACATAGTAGCAGTACAAATAAAAACCTTACACACAAGTCTTTCTCCTGCATATTTGTTTTCAACCTTAAAAAAATCAAGAATTTAAAATCTGGTGTTCCCTGGTTGCGCAAGAAGGGAGGCTCTGTGTATGTTGTGTAACTTTTCGTAAAGAGAATTAAAAGACTGAATTTTTAACAGAGATCTCTTTACGTTTAAGTATTTCTGTGGTATTTGAATTAAAGGTGTTAAGAAACAAGCAGGCAAAAATCTGATGTGTATGCAGCCTGATTAAATATCTCTTTTCACTGGATTGTTTTTAAATCCTGTTTCTTGTGATTTTGTCTGGGTAATGGCTCTTAAGGTGGGTCTGGAACATGGCTTGAACTGGTTGCAGTCAGCTGGTGAGAAGCCTGGCCAAAGAGAGTTGTGTAAGCTCCTTCCTTGATTACTTAATCCTTTATATTAAAGGCTCACAAGACTGGATTCAGAGTTCTCATTAATCATGACCTATGGACATAACAGATGTCTTAATCCCACTGGTTCTTCATTTACTGTTGTGTTTACAGAGCAGAAATTACCTAAATTACTGCAGGAATATAAAAACAGCTTCCCTTTCCTTTCCCTTGGAGACACATCACCTTCCCAGTGAAGTTCTTACTTGTCACTACCCCCAGCTTCTTTGGAGAACATAACTGCTGCTTGTTATGAGCAACACAAGTGGCAGAGGGCCTCGGAGTCACACATAGAGGGACCGTGTTCAGATCCTACAAAGTGACCTTGTTAGGCCATTAAGCTAAATGGGTGCAAATCCCTAACTTGGTGCCACTACTCAAACTCACTTAACTTTAGTCGTACCACTTTCATTTAAGCTGATAATTTATCACCCTAAACCAGAACTTGCAGAGATAGTTTACAAATGAAACTAAGTACATTTTTAGATTACTTGGATAATAACATTAAAAAAAATAGTAGAAAGAAAGCCAAGTGCAACATTCACCTAAGATTTAATAGTGTGTTTTTCCACCTTCATTCTCTTACAAATCAGAATAGACTATTTTTGCAATGGGCAAAATGAAACAAGTTAGACATTAGAAAAGGCATATGCTACAAGAGATGCTAAAATAATCTTTGCTACTTGAAATAAAAAATAAATATATATTTAAACCTGGATCATGACAAGCCCACTTTCTGCATGCCAAAATATTTCTCAATCACACACTTTTGGTTTAATTAATATAAGTAAAATTTTTTAGTCTAGCACACGCTTCATACCAGAATTTGAAAAAATACTCTCCACATTGTATAAAGCCAGTATAAATACATTTGGTAATGAAGTCAGATTTTGTTAGGACATTTTCAAGTGAATTAGATAATTTTGTCAAACTATTTAAATGTCTTAACAAACCATTTGGGAAAATTGACTGTTGCGCCTGGTGTTGACTTTGGCAAAGGATGGTGTAACACAGGCTTTTTTTAAAAAAAGAGAACGCCTTTAAATCAAATTCTGAATCTTATGTCAAACTTGAGTAGACTATTTGTACTGTGCCTCATGTAGTTCTTGGCATCTTGCATATTTGATGATTCAGTAATTAGATTACTTGATAGTAATCGTTCGGTTCATTCCAGAGACTTAAACTATGCAATCCTGCCTTGTCATCGTACTGATTCACAGCACAGAAATTCTTTGCATTTACTTAAACACGAAAGCTGAGACAGCCAACAAATGAGGCAAAACATTCTCTGTGTGCCAGAAAGCTGGAGCAGTTAACATGAAGAAAGGCAGTGTTAGGTGTTTCTTCCCTATTGTAACCCATCTACAAGCCATATGAGTAACGGCACACTGCTATGAACTGGCAAAGGTGCAACAGTTCTGCAATTCAGTGGCTCCAAGCATTAGATTATTAAGTGGTTTTATGACAAAACTGTGCTAAATGAAATTCAATGACTATTAGTTCACTCAAAGTTTCTGTACTTGCAATTAAAATGTTATGTGTGGGCTTTATTTCAGCAGTAATTAATAATGCAAGCATAAACAAACAGCAAAAGGATCTTGGACCGGGTATGGCAATGCTGAATGCAGATTAATTTGAGTTTAGAAAACAGTATTTCAGATGCTGAAAAATTCCAAGTAATTATGTTATGAAACTAGATAGCTTGTTTTAAAATAACTATTCAAAACTGCATTCCACTTCCCATGTCCTGCTGTTCATGATTAGAAATCTGTTGTCATCTCAGTCTTACCTTTTGTCATAGGACGGTGGTTCTGCAAAGACCTTACATTACTTGGGTATACAAGTACTGAGATAAATCAGCACTGCTGTCTCCTCTAAGAAAGAACACCTACTCCACTAGAACTGACATCAGCAAAGAGAACTCTGATGTAAACTTTGGCCTAAGCAAATGATCTCAACATCTGTAGGAGGAGCTCAGTGAGACACTCAGTTCATTCAGCACAGTGTTTCTGCTGAAAAGAGAAGTGCTGTACTCTGGAACAGAGACATGAGGGTCTGCAAGGAGAATCCATCTGGGAACTGCAGCCCCTCAAACTGGAAAACTACTGCCTCATTCTGGTCAAGTCTTTGCTTTCATTTCTTATTAACAGTACCAAAACATGAAGTGTCTTAGAAATAAACTCACTTTACTGACAGCCTGCTAAATCCTTCCCACAGTTTATCCTTAGTTTACTTAATTCCTAGTTGGGATCTTCTGCCTTAACTTTCCTAGGAAACAACTCAAAGAGGAAGCAGTTGAGCACTGGAGAGCAGTAAGAGGAAGGGATCCTACTCTCTCACACTCATGTAGTCCCAATCTGCAGGGAAAGAACAACCCATGGATTACTTTCATTTTGGACTGCTCGTCTCCATTCCTCCTATTTGTGCCCACTGCCTTGTCTGCTACAGAAAGTGTCATACTTAACTGGTATAAATGCCATCTAAATCAGCCTGCCCAATGCCACCCATTGGCCATGATCTCCCACAGGCATGAGCCTGCCAACAGGAAATAGGAGGTCAGGAGTGTGGGATGGCAGGACATGGAAGGAGAAGCATTGGGTACAGGCATTGTATGTGACAGGGACAGAGTAAGTCTATTCCTACGATGGGGAGACACACATCATACATTGGAACAGGGCACTGGTACCTGCTACTGACAGGTCAGAAGAGATGGCTGAAGGAGGAACGGTGTATAGAAGCTAAGCTTGCTACAAGCATTCATTCCCCAGTCAAGAAAAAAGCCTGCAGTAATTGGTTTTTCATTTAATTTCCTCAATCAGATTGTGCTTCAGCTACTCCAGGTGTAATTTGTCTTACCATGTTCCCTTTGTGCCACATACACTCTGCAGTGTATTATTTCCTTTCCCTATATAAAAGAAGGGATGAGTTAGTCACTGGAGAAGGATGGGAAAACTCTACATTCAATTGCTGTACTTCGTAAAGAACTCCAACATATTTTTAGGGAAAAAAAAAATCCCTTAATCTCTCTGTATCTCAAGTTCCCATCAGTGAAGCAAAATCAGAGTCTCCCGTCGTCCCTGTCCCATCCCCCCACCCATCCAAAGTGCTGGGAAGATAAACTGTAAGTTTAATTGGCATGAGGCTAGGCACCAAAAAAAACAGAGCAGAATTTTGTGGCTTACAGAGATTCTTTACTGTTGAGAAGATGTTACGAGATCCTTGAGCAAATGGTGCTCTAGCAACAAAATGCAATCCATACTGTAGCAATGCAATCTGTATCATCATCGTGATGATATCCCCTTCCCTGATTAGGAACTTACTGGTTGATGCCTGCTGCCGAGAGAAGCTTTGCAGAAAGTCTTATCAGAGAGCAAGAAAGTGAGAAAGCCTGCTGCTCTGAAACAAAATAAGGCTTAGTAAGGTAAACACTGCCTTATTCCTGAGTGAGCTACAGTTTGGGTCTTACCCAAGCGAGAGATTTCTCATTTTAGCTTTGAAAAAGTTCTCTGGGCTTATCCAAAACTACAAGGAATCATCAAGGAAGAATTAAAAAAAAAAAAAATGAAATCCAAGTACAGCTGCTTTCTGTGAAGAAAAATCCCTCAGTGTGTTTTGCTGAAGACAAGGGACAAGGCCCTGAGCAACCTCAAAGTAATGTCAAAGCTTGTCCTGATCTGCACAGGGAACAGATGATGTGACCTTCTGAGGTCCCTTCAAAACTGAACCATTCTATGATGCTAAAACAAACAAAGTTGATTACTTTGAGCCAGTATTTTTCATTCAAACAGCATCCATGCAAAGTAAAATCAACAATGCATCATTCAGTGTCATGCCAGACAGAGGCCAAACATGCTTCACACACATACCCTTCCCTGGCACTCTCCAACGGCGACTGATGGTGATGTGGACTGGAAAGGGTGGAGTCGAGTGGATGGTGTCTTGAAGGGATGTCATGAGGAGGTGGCAATATACCTGGTGAGGAACCGTTACGGTTAACGCTGGAACCACTGTATGTGCCTGTGAACACAAGCATTTTGGAAAATAAAATGAGCAAGGAAAGAAGCATCCAAGTAAGTCCTTGAGAGTCCCCAACTCCTTCACTATCCTCCACCCAACCCTGAGACACAAACACACCACAGCCCACTTCTGTTGGGGAAGTCACATTGCCAAGGGAGTCAGTCACCTGCTTGGAGACCCCGTATGTTAGTGAATACTGCCGTGCTTGAACAGCACTCAAAGCTGTGCCAAGGTACTCTGACACGTGTGTGCCTCCCCTCCAGCCCTGTCAGCTGCTCCATTCCTTCCTTGCTGCAGCCCTCTAAGTGCTCCTCCAAGCAGCTGACTGGACTTGGCAGGACTCTCACCCTGCCATCTCTACACTTCTGAGTGAGAACTCAGTGCTCGTTGTTGCAGAAGGAGGAATATCATGTTGGCAGCATCGCGGTGCACAATACCTTAACAGCATCATATTGGACACTAAACTCAGAGCATTGTGTTTATGTAAGGGGGACCAGCATTCGGTGTTTTTTCATTGTTTATTTAGAACTTTTTAATTTGACTGTCAATTAGTGCTGCTGGACAACGTACGCCATTAAAAAAATCATATATTGATACAGATGAAACCCCAGTAAATTACATGTGAAGAGGAGTAAGAAGAAATTTTTAATGAGATCATGAAAACAGAAGATTTACTAGTACACAGAGGTATTGAAGGAGTGTTGATACCCCGTTCTTTTTAGGACTCTAGCCATTCTCCTCTACCACGGCACTCAGGCACCTATAGTCAAGTGTCTATCATCATGGAATCATGGAATGGTTGGGTTTGGAAGGGTCCTCTAGAGATCATCCAGTCCAACCCCTGGGCTAAAGCAAGATCACCTACAGCAGGTTGCACAGGAACACATCCAGGCTGGTTCTGAATGTCTCCAGAGACGGAGACTCCACAGGCTGTTCCAGTGCTCTGTCACCCACACGGTAAAAAAGTTTCTCCTCATGTTCAAGTGAAACTTCCTGTGTTCCGATTTGTGCCCATTTCCCCTTATCCTGTTGCTGGGCACCACTGAAAAGAGTCTGGCCCCATCCTCTTGACATTTGCCCTTGATTTATAAGTGTTCATCAGATCCCCTTTCAGTCTTCTCTTCTCAAGGCTAAACAGAACCAGGTCTCTCAGCCTTTCCTCATAAGAGAGATGCTCCAGTCTCCTCACAACCTTTGTGGCCCTCTGCTGGACTCTTTCCAGTAGTTCCTTGTTTTCTTGAGCTGGGGAGCCCAGAACTGGACACAGGACTCCAGATGTGGCCTCATGAGAGCACAGAAGAGGCGGAGGACAACCTCCCTTGACCTGCTGGCCATACTCTTCTGAATGCACCTCAGGCTATCTTGACCTTCTTGGCCACGAGGGCACATTGCTGTCTCATGATTAACATTGTCCACCAGGACTCCCAGATCCTTTTCCATAGAGCTGATTCCAGCAGGACAACCCCTAACCTGCACTGGTGCTTGGGGTTACTCCTTTCTAGGTACAGGACTCTTGCACATTCCCTCAAGCATTTGTTAAGGAAGCGTTGTCCAGGGCTCTTGGATTAAGATGCTGGGATTAGTTTTTTTCTTACAGTCTCCGTTCTAAAGAATAAGCCATGCACTAAGACAGTCGAGGCTGTCGGGCCAGGGCCTTGACACTGAATTTGGCATGAAGGCTACATTGAGGGCAGGTGGCTGCAATGAGGGGAGAGTGCAGAAGTGTTTACTACTTGGTGTGATGAACACTGCTTGCAAATGCCACTCTATGGCAAGAGGAAAAAAAGACTGGCTCCCAGTAAGCACAATCCTTGCAGAAATCTAGTCCCTTTCTCAGTTTCTCTGCCCTTCTCCTCCTCCTCTTCCTAAAGCTTGCCTACAACACATCTCCCAGAGTTTCAGCCCACACACTATGCTTCCCAGGCAATCTGCACACAAAGGAGGACTACAGCAGCTGCTCACACCGTATTTTGAAGGCTGCTGGGAACAAACGAAGTTTGCCAGCTACACAGCACAGAAGGCCCACATCCCCCCTGAGGCCTGGTTTCTTTGCCTTCTCTCCTCCAGCAACATTCACCTTTCCTGTCCCACTCACTGTGTGCAGAGCTACGCATTCAGGAAAACAGAGCTGTGTCAGCTCTGTTTGGACATGTCCCATTTTCACTGGCAGGGTAGCACTCCTCCCAAACCCTTACAGTGACGTGGAACAAGCAGAAAGTATCATGAAAATCTGGAGTCTTGGGGAATGTGTGACAGCCCTCTGGGAGGATAAGACACAGCTGAATGTCAGCATCTGTTTCTGTGCAACTGAAGAGCAGAACCACTAAGGCAAGATTCCAGCCACCTTTGTCAGGGACTTCAGATGAGTCAAAACCTCTCATGAACAATGAGTCCTCAGCTGCTGACAGATCCAAAGCAACAAAAATGAACCACATCATCTCTCTCTCCCCCTAGACAGAACATTTGTCAACCATCCAGTGAAACCAACTTGCTTTCTGTGCTGAAAGCGAGACAGAAGGGGCTTTAAGAATTCAGATGTTCCCAGGTGATGCTAGGATTTATCTGCCAAAGACTCTTCTGATAACACTAAGTCAGTAGGCAGGATGCTATATTGTGAAAATCTCAGTTTTCTACAGGTGGCTTCAGATCATTTTACAATAAAGTAGTTTCCACTCCCCCAAATCCTTACTGTTCATACATTCATTATCAGGCTTGGAAGATGAGCTAAATACCAATTTGACCTTGACTGTACTGTGTCATTTCACACTTTAGCTGTATTTCCTACAAGACACAGTTCCAATATATTGGCAGCACAGCCTAGAGGAAATAGCTGAACCTAAAAAGAGATATTTGTACTCTCTAAGACTAGAAGACTATTGCTGGCTCCTGCCAATAAGTCACCCAAAAAGCTCAGAAACCCTCAAATAGTAGTTTTAGCAGTGTGGTGGCCAGTAACTCAAATGTTTCATCTTACAATCCTGCTCCTGAGCAGTTCATGAATCAGAGTGCCCCCTGGCCACTTCTGTACTGTCTCAGCAGCTGAGGATAGTTCAACTCTGCTTGAGGTGGATGAGAAACGCAGAGCAGCAGAGTATCTGCAATCAGCTTACCCCTCTAGGGAAGCAATACAATATTAAAAAAAAAAAACACTCCACACATTCATACGTCCAAGAGAGGAGTTCAGCATAATCCCATGCACTCAAACCCACCCCATTAGAAAGCCAAATGAAACCAGAATCCCTGTCAGCCCGAGTTTCTGTCATGCCCAGCTCCAGTAGGATGGACACCCATTGTCCACTCCTGGGCTTGAACAGATGTATTCCCGTGGAGCCCCTCTACTCTTTAAAGTAAGGCTTCTTCCATCCACCCTGAGCTTATCCTTCTCCGGAAAAAGACATATGTGTGCTGGAGCTTGTAGGATTTGTTCATCAGTAAGCTTTCCCTTTCTTACATCTCTATTTACCACAACACCCTCATTCATGCTTGTTTTAACATGCAGTGTTTTTGTCCCCCAGAGCCCTCCTTTCCCACCACAGCTTGCGCTGCCTTACCCCAGAAGCCACTGGCTCCCCTCGCACTGACACCCCCTCTCCATGGCATTGCTACATCACCGCAACATCAGCTGAAGCATATTCGGGTAAACCCAGCTGTCCCCATATCCTCTGCGACACTTTGGCAAATGTGGCGCTACACGTGTGCTGCCTGCTGCCAAGCAGCGTGTGTCACAGCTGAGCCCTGCCAGCCTCTCCCGCAGCGGGAACACTAATTTTGGGTGCCACTCTCTGGTATCCAGCTGCCACTATTCATGAAACTTGTCAGAATGCAATTATCTCCGAGGCGTTTGTCAAATGTGGTTGAGCTTGGCTAATGGATTTTAAAAAATCCTGTGGGGAAGGGGACTGACACACATGTGGACAGAGAGGCGAGCAAAATGATTACATAAGCCTTGCTTCTCAAGGAAACAAGACTAAGCCCAGAGTCCTGATTTGTACAGCATGTATTCCCCCAGATGAAGGAGTACTGGGAGGCTGCTCTGGCATCAGACACAGCGATGTGCGCTCCTGCGCGTGGTGGTGAGCCTCTGAGGCTGCAAAGCCTACCATTTGGATGAGGGCTGCATCCTCCCCTGAAGCTTCTGGATAGCGAGAAAGCCCAACCACGAGCCAACATAGACAGAGAAGCGACCCCATTGTTCACTTGCTTCGCTAGCATGGGGTGTCTGCCTGTAATTAAGAGTATTTTGAGGGCCATGTGGCACACACAATGGAAGATGGGTTTTACTGTGAGATTCCATGTGAGTCTGCCATGAGACATTAGTCATTACTGTTGAGTCACTGAGAACCAAATCGGCACTTACTGAAAGTTATAAGTTATTTATCTTACATAGTGCAAAACAAGGGCACTCCAACAGACCATTAACTTTACTTCCTTCAGAGGGACAGATATTCTCTGGTCACGAACACTGTGCAAAGTGTGCTACACCGGCCATTTGTGCTGCTACTGAATTCACTTTGACTGCAAAGATCTTTGATTGGTACGCATATTTTTATTCCAGAATGAAGACACTCAACATCTATAGCTGCTGTCTTTCTGATTCCATGACCACCTATTGATATCTTCATAGGTCTTAAGCCCAAAGATGGTGCTTTTAGAAAGAAATATTGGACGGAAATATTGGCAGTAGCAGTTTAGCAGGGAAGAGAGTGAACTACCTTGTTCAGGGAAGCAGGAGGTACCTGCAGATATGAGGGTGTATAAGGTCCTTCCCACTGCAAAGACCTAACATTAAGGAATCGTTCCGTTATCTGAGGGAAGAAAAATGCTGTCTTTGCTGTGTGGACCCCTCTACCCAGGAAACCAGGTGCCTCTGCAATGGAAAAAGTCAAGGGGCCAAGTGCAGCTGCGGTTCCAGCCACAGCATAATTTTCAATATTCTAAAATGTCTCTTTTGCAGTTTTTTGTCCTTTTTCTCAGCAGTGAGCTACAATATTCTGAGGACCTGAGGTCACACAGAAGCCTTTGGAACTGTTATGAATGACTACTCCTGCAAGAGCAGCCCACTGCAGAACTATACACCTTGGGCCTCTTCACACACTGACCATCTTAGCTTGTAGATATGTGTCATCAATCAATATTTTAAATGGCTTGGCCTTTAACCTTAACATCTGTTGCCAAAACAGCACTCTGAGCATCTGGGACCAGCAGCTCCCCCCTAGCTTTATGCTGAGACCAGAAAAACAATAATAAGATGTGCCCAGAGACAACGTCTGAGTAGAATTACCTAAATGGAGACCCTTCCTTTGCAGAGGGAGTGCTATGAGCTCTTGGTTGCAGCTAGAGCTGAATATATGCTGCCATGAAGCATCTTGGTTATGAGGAGGGAAAAAGGAGGAAGATCTAAGCAAACAATAGGCTCCTCTGACTGCACAACATTCTTTTGCTCACTGTCTTACCCAGTCCTAAGCACAAACCTGCTTTGAAGTCAGACACAAGGGATGGGAGCTTTTTTAATATTTCATTTTTTCTGTGATTGGCTTTCATCCTTGACATATTTAAAATGTGCTCTAACTTGGAGAAAGACAAAACTGAAACTCTCCAGGAATCCAAGTGATCCCTAAAGCCCGGAGCTCTGCACATTAATAATGTGGTTTCTTTGAAAAAAAAAAAAGGGGGAGGGCCTGGGAGGAGAGAGGAATAACCCCAAACTCAAAAGAAAAACCCAAACGTTTAACATTTTCATATTTTCAAGTGGAATCAAGAGGATATCACATATTGTATTTATCCATAGATATCCTATACAGAGGATACAACTGATTTCTCCAGAACTATTATCTCTGCTTATCTGACAGAGCAAATGCACAGTCATTGCAGACCACAGGTGACAGTAGGAATGTCCTCATGCTTTAATTCTGTAAGGATCAGCACTTCAGCTTATATGCCCTAAACAATGCCTTTTTCTTGTGGAATTGTACAACACATAGTAAAAAGCAACTTCTGCTTCACTGTAAAACAGTCTTTCAAATTTTGATTTATTTCCCGTGGTGCTTTTTCATACTGTGCATGTGATGGGGTCTCAAATGGAGTGACCTGATGGGAGTATCAGGGAAGATTTATTTGGTTTTTTACAACATCCTGGTGATGGATTGATATAATCAGCAAAGAAATCGTATCAGAGAAAGGCAGCATTATTGGTAGATAAAATCCTTGATTTCACAAGAGGCGCTCAGAAACGACACTGAGAGGTTAGGGATGGTCTGTTTACCTGTAAGCTAGTAACTTTTCCCCAGTTTTATTGTCATCACTTGAAATCTGAGGCTATTTCTGGGTTTCTTAGGTGCAGCCTGTTCTGAGGGAAATGTCACTGGTCTTTCCTGTCCTGCCTGGAAGGGAGAGGCCAAACCACGCTTCAGCTACGCTGCACTGATAAGTGTGGAGAGCAGAGGCCACGTGCTGCCCTCACAGATCATGAGTACAGACAACAAAGGCAGAGAATGGAAATAATTCCCCCTAAGTCCCTCCGGCTTTCTGCCACTTTTCAAGGAGCCACAGACACACACTGCGCGCAGACTCCTAGGGGAACGATGTTAGAATGATGGGTTATTTCCCTTTCTATTCCACTCTGTTCACCAGCTACATTCCAACATTTTAGTGCAATTTGAACTAGAAAGGAGAACAGGAGATGTCATGCAGGATGCACTGTTTATTTTTAAGATTTGGAGTGAGAAAAAAAGCAGGAAGTTCTTGCCTATGTAATTTTTAGCAATTTATTACTTTGCTCTCACAAAGCAAAATATATTAATAAGTGCATCAGCTCTTCCCTTGGTGCAGGGGAACTAACACCAGGCATTTTTGTTTTCAAATCCCAGTTTACCATTGGATTTCTCTGAGCCTGAACAAAAGGATGCTAGGATTTGTCTGGAAAGCTTGTCCTCAGTTACTAATACAATTTAAAACATATTTAACAACAACAAGTCAAGTATCTCCTCCACAGTGGAAATGAAAGAAGATTAAGTGCATCTTAAACCAAGAGAGATCAATTTAGCTCTAAGCTAAATAATTTTATGAATAATTTTGGATGTTAATAGCACTGAACATTTTCTAATATTGACCAAGTTTGAAAGTCAAGTCTTTAATAATGGCATCCTTGCCATTTTATGTCTTACCTTGGCTCTGCTCTGCAATCTGAAGACATCCTCCTGTGAGGAAAGGTTAAGAGTTGGGGTTGTTCAGCCTGGAGAAGAGAAGGCTCCGGGGAGACCTCACTGCAGCCTTTCAATACTTAAAGGGGGCTTACAAGAAAGATGGGAAAAGACTTTTAAATAGGACCTGTTGCTGTAGGGGAAGGGGTAATGGTTTTAAACCAAAAGAGGGGAGATTCAGACTAGACGTAAAGAAGAACTTTTTAATGATGAGGGTGGTGAAACAATGGCACAGGCTGCCCAGAGAGGTAGATGCCCCATCCCTGGAAACGTTCAAGGTTGGATTGGATGGGCCGCTGAGCGACCTGGTCTGGTCAAAAATGTCTCTGCTTTTTGCAGGGAGGTTGGACTGGATGGACTCTCAGGCATAAAATGTCATATGCCAGACTCCACATTCCAGACCCAAATTTAGGAACAGTCTGTCCAATACAGGTTTACTAACCATTATCACTATTTCTTTAACAATTATAGAATGAAAAATTGATTAATAGCTGTTACATCTCTTTTTTCTGGAGATTCCTTCCAGACCACACAAAGTGCTAGATATGAAATGTTTCTACATGTCCATCCCATTTTTAATATGCAACTGCAATTAAAAAATTAATAAGATATTGGGATGCGTCTGCAACATGACATAGAATGATGTAAGAAAATGCGACAATAACAGTTTATAAATCAAACGAATGCTGTAATCTGGAATTTTGTGCATAGTATTGGTTACCCCATCCCAAAATGGACATGACAGAGTTGAAGAAGTTTCAAAGGCAGCAAATCAAATGGTTCTCCAAAAGTAGGTTCCACCAAAGCAGACCAAGTAAAAGTCTATGTGCATATTCTCCTCCTCAAATATCATCTGAAAGTTGCACATTCAAAATTTATCAAGGGAAGTATTTTTTTAAAGAAGCATGGGCTTGCTGACACATGAAGTTGCAGAGGCCAGGAATAAAATAAATATGAAAATTAGAAAAAGGGCTAAATAGATACATGGACAGAACGAGACCTGAGAGTGAAAACAGCTAAGTGAAAGGTTCCCCACTCTAATCTCTAGAATCAGTGAGGGGATACGGTTGCCTTCAGAAGGTGAGGCAGATTGCAATTAAACTGATGGCCTTTGAGAATTCCTCTTTCTCTCGGCTGGCAAAACAAAGAGCCTGAGACTGCTACATCCCCGATTCAGGATCCTCTGCTGAGGTTCAAATGTTGTGAATCTAGATCTGATTTTCAGTAAGGGAATAGAGGCATTTCTTCTCTTCCTATAAAATGTATAGACAGTCTAAAGTCCCACAAAAGGGGCCGGCTCTTGTTCAAACCATAAGAAACAAAGAAAAGAGAGACAAGAAGGAATGAAAGAAAATATTAAATACTAGAAAAGGTAATTAAAACAACATGTTTGACATTTCGAATTCAAGTTTGTGTTCCATTCATACATCACCATATTATTTGTTATAATCACACAGTGCGTGACCATACACAGCCTCACCAACTTTTCTGCAGCTCCTGAGGAGCTGGAAAACCTTACTGCTGTGTGCCTCTGTCTTTGCTAGAGCACTGACCGGGCTTTAGCAAAGCTTGTGCACCTGCATTCTGCTGAAGCCAAGGCAAACTTTTTCAAAAAGAACAAATGGATGGAGGCTGACTTTCAGCAGGGCTGCTGCCCCCTTCACGTGAAATCAATAGGAGCTCTTTGGACGGCTGACTCTGAAAAAAAAAGTCAAGCCTTAGCAAACAACTCTCATGATTATTTCATTTTAGTTGTTGATTTTGGTTTTTTTCATCTTCCATAGTGAAAAATCAGAGCCATAAGCTTTTCTGTTTTCTCTGGTTTACATCCTGTATCAAATGACACAATTAGCACCATGCTTATTAGAGGTATTCTTACCTGTAATTAAATCATGATGACCTACAGATCTACCGCATTTCCCATCCAAAATGTGTTGTGAAGATGTGTGGAGCTGTTGTATAGCTAAGCATTCACTTAGTACATCTTGTTCGATATCAGTACATGAATTTAGCTACAAGAGGAGGATAAAACAAGTATTTTATTTCAAAGTAAACCAAATGTCTTCTAATTAAATTCATCTGTCTCTTTGCTTAAAGATTATGCATATAAGGAAGGAACACAATGTCATTCTTAGGAAGTTGGAGTAATTAAAGGTGTATCTTTTACCTGGTACTTTCAACTGGAGATAATTCTAGTTTTCTTAAGTGCGCAGGTTTGGTGTGCTAATCTAAAATCAGTAACAGTTTGCTTCAGAAAATAATGTACCCTGTGTTTCTTCAAACCTTCCTGAGTAACTTAACTGTGTATTTTCAGGCTTTCTGTAGTTTCTTGGGTTCTGTGCAAAAGGATTGCATCACCTTTTAACTGTGACACTTGGAAAGACATTTCATAGGGAAAGAAAAGAGTATGTGCTTATCAGATTAGAACCAGCGGAATAATGTGCTGTCAGTAATATATAAGAGGTATCACCGATATGTCAGCTGTTCTCCATGTAAATTAAAGCTCTGGCAAAAGTGTCTGAAGCAAACTCTTGAAAACCACAATGTCGATCATATTAAAAACAGCAGGAGAGGAGAATTAAGAAAGAAAAGCATATCTAATTCTCTTTCAAACATGCTGATGTTGCCAAGCTTTTGTCATAATACGGTGCTCACATTACACAAACAGCCATCATATTCTATAGCCATTAATAAATAGTTATTGTCTTTATGTTTACAGCTTTGCATACCGATCTCCACTGGTTATTCTAAATAAAAGGTCCAGGCAAACCTATTTAGAATTCTGCTGTAGAGCCATTTGTTGGTTCAAGATAAACATCTAACATTTGGACCACAAAGTGCATCTGCAGCCAATTAAACTGAAACTACTACTAAATTAACAGCTAAATTTCTCCTAGTCTGTTCTTAAAATGCCTTTCAGAACAACCAAATATTACCACAGCATTATCTTCTAGCCTATGAATTAAATATTCTGGATTCCTTTGACGCAAGTCTAAGCTCAGGCATTTTATTTTATATCAGAGACGGCACATCTTGGTAGCATATCTAAGCCAAGATGTGGGCAGAGCAGCCTGTTAATTTTTATTTCTTGGCTAAGCCATTACCACTCAGATCTCCTGGGAATTTGATACCAACTGACAGCTGCCTTTCCTAAGTTATAACCGAAAACAAGCAAGTGAGCACAAATGGTCTTTTCCCTTTTTTCCAAAGTAGACTGCCACCATTTCAGAAACACCAACATTCACTTAGTTGCAAAAGGTTTTTTTTTTTCCTGTAATATGTTTAAGTCACATTTTGGGGATGGAGAAGGGCATTACTTCTTTATGAGTCAGATTTGCTTTGGTCCCTTTTAAGAAAGCCAAATCAAAATACACTTTAAATCTGCTGCTTTTTCAGATACCTTTTAAATTCAAGGAAAAACGATCAAGTATTCATAAACTTATCATGGATGAATGACGCCAGGAATCTGAAGATTTCAAACCGCTGGAGGAGTCCAGGTTTAGATTCATCTATCAAATAAGGTCTGGGAGGCAAGGAACTAACATTATTTTACAACAGATAGGTAAATTTATGGGAGGGTATGTATATGCACACAGGATTAAGAAACATGAAGGATTAAGAGATATGAAGACCTGGATATTTGACATCTTATTACATCCAAGCAACTGAGTCTGCAGTTGTGTGTACCGCATTTGTCCTGTATTGGTTCTATGCTTAAGGCCTCCTGCTGCTTACTCAGGAATTACTTCATGTCCCTTAATGCAAAGTCTGGATTTATTTTTTTCCCACCTTCCTCTGCAAAACTGGAAAAAGGCCTCAGCAGGTGACAGGGTACAGTGGGTTGTTATGGTTTGAGCTAAATTAGAGTCAGTTTTGTGACTAACTCAGTTGCTGCAAGCAACTTCATTTTTCTGAAAGCTAACTGCATGGTTTTGCGACAGTGTTCTTCTCTAAAGTGATAACACAGGGCACTGGTATGCAAAAAGGCCAATGCTTGTACTTAACCAAGGCCATCCTCAAACTGACAGAAAGGGGCTGCACCTGCCAGGAGGGATGAATAGGTCCAGGTGTGAAGGATGTTAACACATAGAGCTGGACAAATGATACACGTTTGGTAATAGGAAATAATACCAATCCTTCCTTCCCCAAAGAAGTATGTCAGCAAGCACAGGAAGGAAAGACGTGGGTGGGGTGTCCCTGCTTTGAAACAGGGAGCATGGTTGCTTTCCAAAATCAGCTGAGAATTTCATACAACAAAATCTTCATGTCGCAAAGATCTTGCTATTGCAAAAGTGTTTGGTGTCAGAGTCAACCTCTTTCTGTGGCCAAATACTTCTGACTCTTACTCTCATTAGGACCTAACGGTTGCTCTAGGGAAGCATTGGGAATTTTGCAATCAGTGGTGCGGGAAGCATGTGCACCGCACACCCTGCAGGACCTTCTAGAGAGCTACATTGAGTCCACATGGCCTGATAATACAAAATCAAGCCTGCAAACTAGGTGCTCCTTCCCAGTCCTGCCAGGCTAAGTAGAAGCTCTGACTGGATCTGATACATGCAGAAACAACAGCTTGGTCCTGGATGGGTGCTAGGTATGAAGTGTTACTTCCAGGCAAAAAGCTCTACATGCAATGAGTGTTCCTTGACTATTTGAAACAGTGCACACAACTCGGGACACTGATGTTCTGGAAGATACTGCTGATACCACATGCAGCTGAAACAGATAAGGATTACAGGAGGAACTGGGGGACAGAAAACCGCTCTAGGAAAGGGGACCGTAAGTTCAGATTGATGAATCTAGCCAATTGAAAACTGTAGGGGATATAATGCATGCTGAGAAGTAACAGGAAGGAAGAGGTATAAGACAAGGGGCATGGCTGACAGAAGGACAAACCAGTATGAACTCATTACAGTTGTATTCAAGCAGGAAAATTAGGCCTTTTTGACATCCACCTCATTCCTTCATGGCTGGTCACAAATTCTGCAACTAAGATCACCTGTGTTCTGCTATTGCCTCTTCTCTCTACTTGTCCTTCTCTTTGCTCTCCAGTACTTCTGTTGTTACCTATGACATTTTTCCCAGCTAGCTGCTCCCTAGCTCAATCTTGCTAGGCTGTCATTTGTGCTGTGCCCTCCATCCCTTAATCGTGCCTTGCTGTCTCATCCTTGATGCTCCTGGCAGTGACAAGGCAGCTGGGAGAAGATATCATTGCTGCTTATTGAACTAATTGTAATTGCTTGCTAAGTCTTGCATTCCCTTTCACACCTGGGCCTGAAGTATGCTCATGGTCTGTTCTGTCACAGCCCAGCTGTGTGGGATCCCCATCATCTTTTCACAAACTGCGTATAAAAATGTGGAATAAACAAGTCTCTGATTCTGGGCTGGTGTCTGTAAGCCCATTTAATAATGAGTTCAGGATTTAGCCCACAGAAACCAAAATACTTATTTGAATCTAATAGTAGTGAAAATATAACTAGCAGTCTGGGTTTGGAATGATTTATAAATGCATTTAAAACACAGATGTGGTAGGAAAAGTCGGGCATTTTCATTCTCATCTATTACAAGTGCTCCTTTCCTGACATTTCCATAGTATTCTGGTGTAGTTTCATTTGTGTTTTAGATGATCTGCCAACATGTATTTACTAGCTGATTGCAGAGACTCAGTCCATGGATATTTTATGTAAATGACAGCAGAATTTGGGCTTGTGCATGAAAGCTGGACAGGAAAGAAATGCTTGGAGAGAAAGCATAGGATGAACTGAAATTACATGGCAGTAGCCTTGAAAGTGCAAAACTATAAAGCGGACTGGCTAACAATAGTGATTAGAAACCAATATGAGAATTAGCTCTAAAGAGATCTCTATCTTCTAGCTATATTTTATAATATAACTTCTAATATATAAACCAAAGGTAAATTGAAGATAACTACATCAAGGAGATTTGGAGATGTGTCAGTTTTTGCCTAGTGGATCTTACCTTCTTACGCACCTGCTGTTCTTTGGCTGAATGAGCTTTCACATGTTTGCGCAGAGAGCTGGGGTCAGTGTAGCGTTTGGAGCAGCCAGGAATCTGACAGGCATAGGGTTTCTGTAAATGGGAGGAAAGGGAAAAGTTTTCATATCCCTCTGCTTCTCTACAGTCAGCGTACAGAGCGCTGAAGGATGGTCGTTTCTGTGAAACACAGCATCAAGCCTGAGCTGTTTGCCATTTGCTGTCTCCAGATTTGCTCTGTCTCCTCTGTGTACACAAGCCAGACATGATGCAAACAGAACCGCATCCATCACTCTAATTTTGCACTCCATGCAAGCACTGAGAGCACCTGACACAGCTGTACTCCAGCCTGTTGGGTATTGATTCCTGAGCTGAATTAAATGCTAATGAGATGTAGCTGGATGGGGTTTGAGAGCATTCCTCTTTTTTTTCCTAGCCTTTACAGTAGGCAAAATGATCACGAGATCACACACTATAATCATGAATATAGAAGCTCTGGGTTTGAGTTCTGATCTGCATAGTTTTTACAATAACTGTTCCATATGCAGCTGAGCAAAACCTAAGGCACAGCACACATTTGGTTTCCTTCATACCACGTTCCTGTTTTTCAATAACAACAGCAATGTCGTTCTTTTTATAACTCCTAACCAAACAACCTGCATCAAACATTAACATCTGAGCAAATCAATACAGAAAGAAAATCCACTATTGTTGATTTTGTCGGGAAGACCTTCTCAGCTGCTTTGGGCATGCAGCAGAGCTTGCCACTTCCACGTGGCACAGTGTGAGCACTCTCTCTTGGGAAAACCATCCAAGTGTGAGCAAGCATGCTCCAGTTTAACCACACATTCTGGAATTCCAATGACCGAATCACCAAGTTCTGCTCTTGGTTATGCCTGTTCCCAACAAGTTAAACACTGTCTCTCTCTCTCAGTCTCCAAATGAATGTGTAATTACTGAGTTAACAAAGGGACTCTGGCACTTGTTATTAAGTAACCATTGAATGAAGTGATAGCAAAATAGTGCTGCAAGTCAAAGCTCACAAAGATTTAAAGTTGAGCAGAACATTAATTTTTTTTTTCTGTTTTCTTGCCTCATCTGTCAAAGCTACCTTAGCCACTTGGACTACTAAGTCCTTTTGGTGTCTTCACAAAAGTAGAAAGCTCACTTGTCATCACCTCTGTGTCACATTCTTTAAACCTCCTGATTTCAGAAAGAGGATGCACGAAACAGTTCATGCATCCTCTCCCATCTCCCCATTGGTTTGGGAAGAAGTGACTGTGAGGTCCTTTAAACAAGCTGCTCTGCTTCTGGAGGAGTGATGACAGGCCCTTTCTATCACAAGGACAGATACAATCCCTTTGTTCTGCTTCTACCTAGGAGAAGGATCTGCTTCCAGATGATTTAGTAGAGATTCTATCGAACTAGCATACACCAGTAAGTCTCTGAAATGATTTACAGATTCTCCTTTTGGAGAAGATAAATGATGGAGTGGCCTACATTGAGAAGCTTTAAAACCAATTCCAAATGCACAATAAGGAATAGGCAGTCTATATAAGCCCCTTTTCTTTGTAAGTAACTCTAGAGGATAAGTATTGCTGCTCTGTCCAGCCAGCAGGAAATTTCTGAAGGAATAATAGAATCATTCAACAATCCATGACCTTACAGGCTAACACAGCACCTACCCAGAAAGTTACAGGGCAAAGCAAATTTATTGAGAGTGTCTGGAACACAGAGAACTGACACCTGGGGAAAAATTATGGAAGACTTTAACAAATCCCTTAGCAGAAAAACTAGCAGAGTATTTTTCAAATCATTGATGTAATTCAGATTAGTGATACAGAGACCCTAACAACAGGCAAGCTGGACGAAAATCTAAGTACCTTTAGAAAGGTTCATGGTCATTTGCTTTGACATTCCAGGCAGTTATTTTGTCCATGTAGTTAAGGCAAAACACAGTCTTTACAGGAGCACCATCCTATAGCTTAGTTACTTTTTGCATTTACAATAGCACACAACATACTAAGCTAAACCACAAGACTGAAGTTAAACCAGGTAAGTGGCAGTTAGTCACTAAGGTATAGGGATACAGAAACAGTTTTCAAGAACCTGCAACAGAATAGCAGGGAGGATATTTTTACATGTTTAAGAAAGTTAGTAGAAAATGATTACCGTACCTTTTTCCTGATTTATGAGCATTTCAGATAACAAAGAGAGATAAAGAGAGAAGAAAAGAAAATAGAAAATTAAAAGAGTCTTCAATAATGCACAGATCAACAGATATAAGAATTTTTGCTTGTTTTGTTAACCATTTGAATTACCTTTCAGAACTAATGAGTGGCATTTTATTTGTGACTCTGGCTAATGAAAAGATATCTATTAGATTCAAGCAGTGAAATTTCAAAATCGTGCACCTAATTTAGTAGAACCACTTTCAAAGGAGAGGCATTTTAGAACTAATTACAAATTCAGGTATCTCAGGTCTACTTTCAAATAAATAAAACATTGTTATTGTAAGTGTGCTTTGGTTTGGAAAATGTGACTGACTCGCTTCTCTTACTTGTTTGTTTTTGCAAGGCATAATGTACATTAGACATTCCTTAATGCTGCACTGTCTGAAATGTGTAACTGCTTAAAAAGTAAATATCAATTAAACTCAACAGTTCCACCCCATAAACAGTTGCCCAAATGTTAAACCATGTTCACTTCTTTGAAAAAGACAAAGGAACAACTCTGCCTGTTATTGTTTACAATCTTTATGCTAAGGATTTAACTGGTCTACAAATCCGTCTACTTTCCTTCCCCATAATATGATTATTTAATGTTATTGAAGCCTAAGACAGTAGTGGACAGGCTCCCATCTTCTCTGCAAGGCAAGTGATAAGACTTGTAGAGTTGAGCCAGAATCTACCAAATGTACTTAAGAAATGAATTTGTTCCTTACAGTTAATGGCACTAGTTGGTACTTAACAGACTTCAGATAGATATAAGACAAATGTATTTTTACCTTTACAAAATTATATTCCAAATTGAGATGCATTTACCTTCCACTACAATGCCTGAACTGGTTTTGCATTCATTCAGAACAGATTTTGCTATGAAGCAACACAGGAAAGGAAGCAAGACAATGACACACATTTAGCACAGCAGCAATGACTCAGCTTTCACTCACACTATATCTTATTCTGCTGCTCCCTCCTCTTACTGGAACAAGAACAATGTGAGAGTTTGCTGAGTAACTTCTTCCCGAGTAACCTATTCTTGAATAACTTAATTCCTCAGCATGAGTAAGACAGCTGAATTTGCCTTTCTGTGATCATGTCTTTTTCATTTCGCAAAGCACATACAATTCAAAACCAAAGTACAGCCGCTTACAGCTGAGTTTTCTGAGTCGCTCCTCATGAAAAGGAAAAGTCACCCTCCAGTTACAGAACAGACTGTGTACAAGGACTCTTGGAAAACTCACTGCAGCTCCCAGTATGAAATCATGCTTACAGTATCCAGGTGTGTTCGCTGATGCTTTGCCCGGTCACTGGAGTTGCTGAAAGCTTTCTGGCAGCCAGGATGCTGACACAGGTATGGCTTCTCCCCAGTATGACTCCGGAGGTGAATCTTGAGGTTCTCAAGCCTAGAAAATGCTTTGTTGCAGCCTTCAAACTGAAAAACATCATAAAAAAGTTGTTGTAAAGCACTATTAAATAAACCATATGCAGCAACAATAAGAACAGTGTAAGATCCAAGTTAGACTTGCAATAAATCAACCAACATTCAAACATCTGTTGAAATTTATGGATGAAACACAACATTTTGTGCTGTTCATTTAATCTGTCACTGAAGACATGGTGTGTGGCTCAATAATACCAGTGTTATAAATATCTCACACATTCTGTCTGAAGTACGGAATGCTTAAAGACGTGGTGGCAGTACAGGAAATTTTAAGAAAGAACAAGTGTTCTGGTGAGTCCTCTTAGATGTTAATTGGCAAGGGAGCCACTGTGGGCAACAACAATTAGCTGCTACAGACAGTGAGCAAGAGAAGCTATTTGTGGCAGGTAAGAACCTGGTTTCAGATGTCTGAAACACTATACACTAGAGCAGATGAGCACGGACTATTACAAGAAGACCTGATCCATTTGAAGATCAATCCAAAGGAGCTCTGCTGTTATTCTGCACCCTTTTCTGTACTAGCCATATCATTCAGATCTGTTCTCAGCATTTATACAGCCAGTAACCTGAGCAATTCTGACTTCTTAAGTACCCGTTTCATTAGGGAACTCAGTAATCAAATGCTGTATAGCATTTATAACAAAAGTCACTGTTTCAAATTAAATCTGAGTAAATAAATAATTAACATTTCCAGCAAATAGGCAAGGAAAGGGTGTTTTCCATTGCTCATTGTTAAGTTTCAGTGTTACAGACAAGAGGAGTAGTGGAGGTACTGTTCCTAGGATGGGCTTCGGGAACTCAGTCTGGTGAGCACAAATACCTGCACATGCACATTCATGCACCAGCAAACCCATAAAATGCACTCAGACACTTAGGTATGTGCACAAATGCTTCTTTGCATACATGTGTGTGTGATGGTGTGCATATACTTTGTGCACCCTGCATTGCAGCTCCATGACACTGCTTATCTTCTGTATCTACACAGAGAAAACCCTGGCTCCTCTATGATTTGAGATCTTGAAAAATGTATTTGAGAAACACATCCCAGCTCACCTTGATATCAACACTAACAACAATCCAGACAGTAGGTAGGTATATCTTAAAACCACTACTCCTGAAAGCCTTTTTTTTTTTTTTTTTTTGTATGATTCTTGCTCATAAAGAGTGAAATCTGACCCTCACAAAATTAAGAAGTGCTTTGTCTCTTCCTTTTGCTGAGCCCAGATTCAGCTCAGCAGTGTTTCATTCACTGCCTGTGGTTCCTGCATCACAGTAGTTACAGCCTTGCCAATCCTCGTCACATTGTTTGTTACATACACCTCTCTGGTATACATTGGTGTCTTCAAACTTCTGACTCAGCTGTTGCATCCAACATTGCAGGCAGAGGGATAGGAAGGGAGAGCAGATGCAGGTGGAGGATGCAATAAACTGGCAGCACCTGATCTCCTGGTGCCTGAACAAATGCAGTTTAAAGTACTGATGGAGAAATGTCCACCACACCCTGCTCAGATCAGTGTGTTTTAAGCATCTCAGTACAGTGAACATCCGTATTTTCAAGCTAGCACTTATTTTGCAGGCTGTGTTTTGTCTTTGGATGCAGATTGGCTCTGCACACGACAAATTCAGCACACCAGTGCTTAAACTAGGCATCCACACAGAAAGTTTCCTTGCAGACTGCAAACTTCTGCCTTTCCCAGCCATTCATCCATGAAAGGATCACTATGGCTTTTACTGCCCTATGTATTTCACTGCCCTGGCCAGATATTTAATGAGTCTGAACAGCATATTTGGGTCCATGTCTGCAGGCAGCTATCTGATCTTTTCCCATCACAACTATCATGGTAAATCCACAGAGTCACTTGGAGACACACAGTCTACAGTCTCGGAAGTTTAAGGTTTGGCTGTTTCTCCCCTAAACACTTGAGTTGGGCTATGGAGGTGGGGGAGTTGGGGAAGTGACAAAGCCATCTAGGTTTGAAAAGAAATAAACTTTCTTCTTAATCATCCTAAAAAGCTGGCAAGGATTCAGAACGATGTAATCTGAAATGTGCAAATGTGCTCAAGTCCATGAAAAATAAAGCAGAGTTTTTTGCAAATCTACAGTTCTTGTAAGATATTCCACAAAACCAGCCTCTGGCAAACGGAGTTCATGTTCTGAGGTCCTAAAGATCACTTGTTTCGTCTTTGTTCCCCAGGCTGCTCCCGCCTCTCCCTCTCCCTACCTTTCTTCAGCCTCCTTTGATTAGTGGTATGTTCACAGTGTCACATCACCCCCTTTAAACTAATATCCCTTTCATTTTCAGTTCAACAGACCACCTCTTCTCAGTTTTACTCACCAATAAATAAACACCAGGTCGGGTGAGGATGACACGCAGCGTCTACAAAACTATTTCGCAGCTCAGCTCTGCAACTGCCTTCTCCCAATCCCAGGTGAGCAGCAAAATAAAGCTTCTCCGTGAGGTTGTTCATGCTGTCTCTGTTGTGTATCCTATTCCTTCTCTCTCCCTAAGCAGACCTTTCACTGACTGTTACAAGTCTTTTCTGTGTACTTCACTCACCTCTCTAAAGGGGGTTCTCGTTCTCACACACAGGCATAAAAATCTAACCCAGAAGGACACAACATAGTGATGTTGCTGGAATTGCATCCACACTGTCACTACAGTGACACTGCATAGCCTGATCCTTCTTGTCTCAGGCCTGGAAGACCTGTTAGGCCACAGAAGTAACTTCTCAGCTATTCAGTCACAAATGGAGGATCTTGAGCCTCAGAATGTTTTTCTAATGGATTACCAGTTCACACCTCCATATCTACAGCTTAATGCAAAGGAGGAAAGTATGCAGAATAATCCAAACTAATTGAAGGTCCAGCTCCATTATCATTGATGTCAGTAGCAAAAATCCCAATGTCAAATGTCCTAAAATATCTAAACATAAGTTTAATTTAAAACACATGAAAGCACATACATTTAAGAGTTTGCTGGATGCTGGATTGGGACTTCAGGAAGAGAAGGAACAGGCCCTCCCAGAAATGCTTAGAGCTACCACGTAAGCACCAACACTCAAATAGGGGTTTATAATACATTTGCTGTGGTCAACAGCCTGTTTTGGGTACTAACACATAATCCAAAGTTCTAATGCCTTCAGCAGTAAAGTTCCTCCATCATGACATATGCCAGGACCTTAAGGGCCTTTCTTATTTACATTATTATTTCCTAATTTATATTATTTTTATTACACAGCTCTATTAAGCTGGATAACAGGAATTGGGGCAGTGACAATGCTGTGATAAATTCAGTCTAAATACATGAGATGGGAGAACAAGGCAGTAAAGAGAACAAAATGACTCCAGCACTCGTATATTCAAGAAGGCAGCATTGCTAAAGGTATGGGCTGAGAGAATCCAGTCAGAGCTGCAGAAAGGCCTCCACTTTGAAGGACTCCAATAAAAACCTATTTCCATTCTGCTATTTCTTGCTGGATCTGCTGACTGTGTTCCTTGCAGTTTTCCCTACAAGTCCACATGTGGAGACAGCACCGCTGAGACCCAGCTTCCCCAAAGTGGAGGCGTCTCAGCTGTACAGTTGTGCAAGGACAAGGTAACTTCAATTATGTTGCTGAGAAAACTGTGCTAGGATGACTTTGTCAAGTAATACCTACTAGGCTTCATTGCTGCTCTCCAACACTTTTAGCTCTTTCACCTACCCTTGCCAGTTAGAGGGTATTTAATAGTTATACACACACCAAATAAAACTCCTCTGGAGAAATGAGGGCCTCATTCTCCTTTTCAAATAACCTCCAGGAAGCGCCATCAATCCCATAAGTGCCTCAGCTTCAATTACAGTAAAAGTTCAATTTCCAAAGGGCTTTAGGATGGTAAGAACTATTTGATCAACTAAGAAGGCCACTTACAGTATCACCCATTCATCTGGCCCCAATCTGTCACTGCTTAATCCCACAATCTTAAACATTTTGATAACGTTTGATGCCTGGGATAACTGTAACAAACACTGCATGATTCTTGAAGTCTGTTAACATCAACAGAGCTCTTAAACAAGTTCATCAATAAAAATAATAATTACATTGCAATTGCTACTTTTGTCTCTACTGTGATATTGTCAATGTGCACTTCAGACATTGCTGTGCTACACACATCTGAGCACAGACACACAACAGAGCCACGTGATTACAGTAAATGGCATGATGAAATTACTGGATTTTATAACTACTGCGGCTTTTAGAATAAAGCTTCTATGAGGAAATAAGACATTGTAGAAATTTACAGGACTAAATTAGTTCAATACCATATGAAAACACATACGTTATCTTTATTTTACACTAAAACCTCACTGGAGTGTAACTGCCGCAATATCACGCATTTTAAAGGCGTATTTCTGAAAACATTAAATTATCTCTCAGTAATCTAAATACATCACAATTTTCCTAAGAAAACAATTTAATAACTGTAATTGCTTAAAATATTATTATTTTGCTTCCACAGTATACTTAGAATACACCTGAGAATGTTGCCATGCAGAAATCACAGCATATTCTCAAGAGGGTTTATATTATCAAATGTTTACCATTTTCATAAGCGTATTTAATCACAGTCATGTCTAGAATATCTGTCAGTGGTACAGATCAGAAGAAATAAACTATAAATGAAACAGCTCAGCCCATAGGGTGAAGCAATAACTGACATTTTCTTGGGAAATGAGTTATGACTGAAAAAGAGAGGCCTTCACAGTTGTAGTGCTAAATAGGTCCAGTGTGCCATTAGAGAAAGCTCATTAATATACACCTCTGCTCTCTGCTGCAGGATCAGTTAAACAAGCTGCCTTTTATTTATAGACCTGAAAGGGAAAGTGCAGGTCATATTGGCTGCTGACATCTCAGACAGCCTACAGATGGAAAACCCAAAACATTTCATTCCAAAGCATTTAATACTATCAATAGGAAATCTTACGTCTGGTCAAAACATCTACAAGCCTTGTGAACATTGTGAAATGTTCTTTCTTCCCAACTGATTACAAAATTGGGAAAATTTTATTGAAAAACATGTTATGAGAAAAAGGATCCTGTGAGGATATGTATCCCTTCTGGAGGGGAGGAAACAGTCACACCACTCTAAATAGCATCAATGTTTTATAGCACACTGAGTCTAATGTTGAGGACATGGCAGGAGGCATATGAGACTCCAAACTGTTATGAATGTCAGTAACTTAAGCACACGAGTTGTTCCACTCAATGCAAGAATCAAAATATCTGATTTGGTGCTTTGTTTTTTCTAGTGAACTCCTGATTGGATTAATTTTTAATTCTCTATTGTAGCCACAATGTAAAGCCCTTATCCTGCAAATACTTGTTCACAAGTAACATGACTCATGCAAGGAGTTTTATTAAGCTCAAGAGAACTATTTGTGTACAAAAAAGCAACCCACAGGACTGAGCTCTCAACCACCTAAAGACCCTCAGTTCACAGAGCCCCAGTTTACAGATTTAAATTGTTAGAAGGTCCTCTTTTTAATTTGTGATAACAAACAATGCAAGATACCTGCAACAGAAAAAGGACCTGCCAATTTCTATGGCTTCTTTTGAAGTCCGAGTAATTTACATTTGTGAAATGGCACGATCACAGCATCAGAGTATCATCAAGGTTGGAAAACTCTAAGACAATCAAGTCCAACCATCAGCCCAACCCCCTCATGCCTACTAAACTATGTCCCAAAGTGCCACATGCCGCAAAGCCTCTACACACTTTTTGAACACCTTCAGGGATAGGGACTCCACCACTTCCCTCGGCAGCCTGTGCCAATGCTTCACCACTCTTTCGGTAAAGAAATTTTTCCTAATATCCAACCTAAATTTCCCCTGGTATAACTTGAGGCCATTTCCTCTCATCCTATTGCTTGTGACTTGGGCGAAGAGACCAGCACCCACCTTGCTACAACCTCATTTCAGGAATTTGTAGAGGGTGATAAGGTCTCCCCTCAGCCTCCTCTTCTCCAGACTAAACAACTCCAGTTCCCTCAGCTGTTTCTCATAAACCCTGTGCTCCAGACCAATCACCAGCTTTGTTACCCTCCTCTGGACACACTCCAGCACCTCACCATTCTGGCAGTGAGGGGCCCAAAACTGAGTATGGGATTCGAGGTGTGGCCTCACCACCATCAAGAACAGGGGCACCATCACTTCCCTACGCTGCTGGCCACACTATTTCTGATACAAGCCAGGATGCTGCTGGGCTTGGCCACCTGGTCACACTGCAGGCTCACGTTCAGCCGCTGTTGACTGGCACCCTCAGGTCCTTTTCCACTGGGCAGCTTTCCAGCACTCCTCCCCAAGCCTGTATCATTGCATGGGGATGATATGACCGAAGACATGTGACTCCTACATGATATTTCATTTGAATCCTGGCAAAAACTGCTTGTACTCGTTTTGTTATTTATATTACAAAACAGGATTTAGGGCTGTAGCCAGACTATTGTACAATGGCTGGTGGTAGGAGAAGAGGTAAAAAGTTTCAGAAAAGGCAAAAGAAAAATATCTAGACAAGTAAGCCACAGTATAAATGCAACACATCCTTCATGTTATTAGATTTTAGGGTAATTACAGCCAACTATTTCACACCAACTCACTGTACACCAGCAGTTAATTTTTCTTTATGCTATTAGGCAGGTTGCATATTTCCTAATTAACACAAAACTGGGAAATACTAATACACTGCAAATCCTGGAGGACGTGTTTGATCAGCATACGTCACTGAATTAAAAAAGACTTTGGGCTGTCTCTTTTATTTCAATTTTATGAATTTTATAAGCCTCTAAGTCCGCATTCCTGAACCCCCCTCTGGCAGTACCAGGAGTTATGGGTGCACGAGGAATGCAGACCTGGCCCACGCAAAGGCATAACAACAGGCTCATTTAAGTCTTGAGGCTTTCAACAGCAAACAGGTCTGATTCTGCATGCGAGGTGATTTCCACACACACACAGACCTCTCTGACTGCAAAACCCAAGCACCTGCCTGCCAACATCCACTGAGATAGGATTCCTCCGCTCTCACTGTACTGTCTAAAAAATGAACAGCCTCATTGTTAGAGCTCCCCAAGTCCCTGGGGAATGGCAGGTCTGCTCAACACGAGGTTGGCAGCTAAGAGAACTTAGTGGGACACATCCTGCTCGGTAGGTGCCTGTCCCTCTCCCCTGACTACAGAGGCAGCCTGGAATTGGCTTCTTGGTTTCAGTTTTTTAATGACAGCTTTACCTGTGTTCTTGAGTACCTCTGGCACTAAGGGTGAGTTTTGTTGATCATCTCTCGAGGTCTGTTGTCATACCAAGTGCAGTAGAGCAGCTCATCAGGACAGGCACCGAGTCTTCGCCTGTCTCTAGGCAGCACTGGCACGTTTTGGCTCTCAAAATTCTTGCTCACATAATTGTAAATTACCATGTGTCAGGAAAGGGGTGAATGTTGTTCGAAGTACTTAAATATTTATAGATTTATTCTAGAACCAGGAGGTCAGGCTCAGCAGTAGTGAGCTTTCAGTGAGTAAACAGAGCTTTCTATCCGTTTTCCAGCAAAACCCCAAATATCTTGGGAACTGTCAGAGCATCCTATCATTTTCACAACACCCTGTTGCTAGTCTTAAAAGTTCTTTTTAGTAATTCTTCTTTAATCGAGTAGAAGGACAAACATTTGTCAAAACAGAAGTACTTGCGTTTATTTGCCGTAATGTATGAGAAAGAACCAGGAAAGGTGGAGATACATGACTATCAGCAGCATGACAGCCACAAATTTTGCCATAAGGTTTTGCTAAATATGTCATTTGGAAACCAAACAGTTTTCTGAGACCTCATTACAGTTGGACTGAATGTAGTATTATGGCTTGCAGGCAAAAATAACATTGCATGGAGCAACATTTTAAAAAACAGAGTGCAAAATTCATATGGTCCTGTAACAAGCAAAGAGGAGATACCTCCCCCCCCCCGAAATCTGCATGTCAGTCCCTTTATTTCCTCATATGTAATTGGGAAACTCTTATTTATTTGGGATTTTTTGAATAGCTTGCAAGCTATCTGAAATTAGATTACAACACACAATCCAAGATTTGCTGCTCCAATATCTAAAGCCAAATCTGCTTGTTTCGGGGACAAAATTAAGATTGAACACAATCAATTAAACCCCCTCTCCAGCTGTGCCAGCAAAGAACCACAAATAAAATTAAAATGCTTCCCTCCAGTTCTTGTAGATGTTTTTAACAAAATACAGTTTACTACACGTACCTCAACAACTTGTCCCTCTGGATCAGTAAGTCATAATCTTACCTCATTTTCCAAGGAAATATTTCAATTCCAGTTTGCATTCAACAAATCACCTACTTATTCCCATATTAGCTGAAACTTGGCTGAAATTCTGTCCTACAAGCTTGCTTACATTTTTGTATTCTGGTCCACATTTTAGTCACATTCCTGAATAACGGACTGTGCTTTTGGTCTGGGAGGGCAGTTACACTGCAAACAGTTCTGTACAGAGTGCATTTCACCGATATGCAAGATGGAGCAGGCGCTCACAATTTACCTACAGGTATGAGAGCTTGCGAGTTTGGAGGGAAGAATTAATTTCCTTAAGATAATGAATGCAGCCCCAGGACAAAGGGAGAATCCATTATGGTTTATGTGGACTAACCCGTTGTGAGGAGAAAAATAAGAATTAGAGAAGACAACAGTAAGAAGGAAAAAAAAGTCATTACCAAAAGAAAAAAAAGCATCCCAAACTTATGGCTGATTAGCATAGCATCTTAAAAGGCAAAAATACCACATGTGTGGCATGTTACAAAAGAAGATTAAAATAAAGGAAAAAATATCCAGAGAACCATGAAGTCTCAAAACATCTGGAGTTTTATAGTAACAAGGAGGAAAAAAAAATCAAAAACATAATTGAAAAAAGTCCACTGTGA